>NC_080197.1:5725968-6925968 GCF_030028045.1 Hippopotamus amphibius kiboko
TCCGTAACAAATTGCCACAAATTGGGTGGCTTAAAACAACAGAACTTTATTTTCTCCCCGTTCTGAAAGCCAAACGTCCACAGTCAAGGTGCTGGCAGGGCCGCACTCCCTCTGCAGGCTGTAGAGGAGGGTCTGTTCCTTCCCTCCCTGGCTGCAGGTGGCTCCAGAGTCCTGGGCTCGGGGCAACGTCATTCCTGGCCTTGCCTCTGTCTTCATGTGGCCTCTTCTCTGCGTCTCTTTGTGTGCCCTTTTCTGTCTCTTATAAGAAAACTCTTGGACTTCCTAGGTGGCGCAGTGGGTAAGAATCCACCTGCCAGTGCAGGGGACACGGGTTTGATCCCTGCCCCTGGAAGATACCGCATGCCGTGGAGCAACAAAGCCTGTGAGCCACAACTATTGAGCCCATGTGCCGCAACTGCTGAAGCCCACGTGCCTAGAGCCTGTGCTCTGCAACAAGAGAGGCCATGGCAATGAGAAGCCCGCACACCACAATGAAGAGCAGCCCCCACTCGCCGCAACTAAAGCCCGTGTGCAGCAACAAAGACCCAACACAGCCAATAAAATAAATAAAATTATAAAAAAAATAATAAAGTTTACAATTCACTTTAAAAAACAAAAAAGAAAACTCTCATTGAATTTAGGGCCCACCGTCATCCCGTATGATTTCTTCATCTCACCTTAATTACGGCTGCACAGATCCTATTTTCAAATAAGGTCACATTCTGAAGCTCCAGGTGGACGTGCATTTTGAAGGGACACCATCAACCCCCTCCGCAGGTGAATATGGGTTTTACCTTATCTCACCTTCCAAGACTGGGCAGTTGTGAGCAGATTTCTCAGACCTGTTCTGCACCCTCCCACAGCACTTAGCGCGAGGCCCGACACACGATGGGTACTCAGAAGAGACCCGTCTTGTGACTCAGTGGTTTTGATGCTTGGAAAGTAAGGTGGATACATGTAGGGTAGCTCTCCCTCAGCTAAATAACTGATTATTAGAACAGGGGTCTGCCCAATACACCTCCATGGCTTTATTTTGCTGAGTGAAGTTTTTTATGGAAACAGAGCCCCACGCATTCACTGACACGTGGTCTACAACCGCTCACCTGCTACAAAGGTAATGTGAGCTGAGTGGTTGAAACTGAGTCTCTGTGGCCCTCAAGCTTAAAATATTTACTGTCCGACCCTTTACAGACAGTTTCCCAATCCCTGAGGTAGAAGAGTGAATAGAGTGATCTCAACCCTCCAGGTGTCGGCATTTTTTGAGGGAAGAGAATTGAGTATTAGGAAAATGTCCTCGTAAATGTCCAGGGGTGTGGAGGTTAGGAAGTGCCTTGAGTAGAGTTAGTAAAAGACAGGAGATCACTAAATGTAAACAAAGGGGATGGAGAATGCAGGAGAGGAAGAGAGCTGAGAAGCTGGGGCTTAAACCAGTGGAAACAGCAGAGACGCTTTTACCAAGAAGATGCCTTCATTTTAAGTTGCTTTCATTTTCCTAAACCTTCAGGGAAAGGTGCTGCCCATGGAGGCCTCCGGGGAGTGTTTGATTTTTTAACTGGAAGTCGTGGACGGGGCTGGGGTCCACAGGCTAGTGGTGCCCGTAGTGGGACAGTGTGTGTGGAGAGAGAGTGAGACGATCCCCAGACAGGACCCATGGGCACAGGCTGGAGCCCCAAGAGCAGAGAGCACATTCTTCCCCAGAACCCCGGTGAGACTGGGGGAGACACAGCATCCCAGGTCCCCAAGAACAGGTGGCTTTGCCAATATGTGGCCAAGAAGAGAAGTCCCGAGATGGAGATGCTTTGTCCAAGCCCCTAAATTCTCCAGTCTCATGGAAACACCCCCGCCCCTGACTCCTGGGTGTGTCTCCACTGGGTGCTGGCTGCTACTCTTCCTTCACCTCCCTTTCCAGGTTTATTTCAAATGCCATCTTCCCCAGCCACCCTGTGTGCCCATCACCAGCTGTGGGCCTGACTCCCCCAGAAGGACTCGCTCGCCCTGACTGATTTCCAGGGCAGAGAATTGGGAAAAGGAAAGGCTGGACGCGTCCTTGCCCACAGAGCTAGGACATCTCACCCCACAGTGGATTCTACTGCAAAGAAGGATGTACAGTGGGGGCAGGAAAGAACGTGGGACTTGAAGACAGGAGTCCTGGGTTGGAGTCCTGGCTCTGACCCTTGTTTGCTGGGTGACCTTGGACAGCTCCCTGCACCTCTGTGAGCCATAGTTCGCCCATTTTGAAAGCGGGGTTCATTGCCATCTGCTTCCTTCTGCTCATGTGGCTCTAATGAGAGCATGTGCAAACTGCAAAGTGTAATTCCCATGTGACTCTTACAAGAGTTGGAGATGCTTGGGGAAGAGGCCTGGGAGGGCTCAGCCCTGGCTGGGAAGACTCCATCACGGCCATGGCGGATGGGCATGTCCCCTACCCCAGGACCACCCTGCGCCCAGCCAGCAGGTCTGCTCTGCCTGTGTCCTCCTCCATACAGCCCGTCCATCTCAGCCAAGAACGAGGGAACATCGAAGCCACTGGTAAAATTTCAAAAGAGAATTGAATCTGGAAACAAAGTACATGTAATACTCTTACAGTAAGGGGAAGGACACACTAACAGAAGCCCCCGGAAGCCATGGACTACCTGTGGCTATTATCCAAGCTGGTTCCTTCCTGCTTTATTTCAAATACCATCTCCCCACTGCCTGCCCTGTATTTTTATCTTATACCACATGAACCTAAGTCATAAGGGCCAGAAGTCATCTCAGAGGGCCTCGGCCAAACTCCCAAGTCAAGGGTGTCCCCCACACCCCCCTCAACACTCCATCCATCACCCTGCTTCACTTCCTCCCTGGCACGGCTCAGAGGAGAGCTCACGGGGTTACCTGGACACCACCTTCTCTCCAGCCTCACCACCCACCTCATGAGCTCGCTTCCTCTGGATCTACACACCCAGGGTCTGCCTGGTGCTTGCCTGGTGCACGGGAGGGCTCAGGAAATATGTGTTGAATGAGTGAGTGGATGAAGCAATGATGGAGCTGTCTGGAAGGAGGATGCCTCCAGCTCGGGGCGGGCCACAATTTCTCAGCCGCTCAACCCCGAGAACAGCCTAGTTACAGTTTTGTTCCTTGCCTTTTAGATTGTTTGGGGGTTTTGCATAAGGAAAATCTAATCCGTATGTTTCTGACTCATTGCTACGTGTCCTCCCAAATCGTGGTTCTTGGGGAGCTGTTTCATGTCTGAAATGCCTATTAAAAGATAGTTTCTTAAATGTTTGTTTTCTTCTGAGAATCAAGACTTCTGCCTTGATCAAGGGAAGGTGGGTAAGCCCTCCAGACGTCAGGTGGCACTAGCACTGGGGCTCCCAGGAGGTCCAGGCCGTGCCCTAGGGGTCCTCCCCCGATGATCTTTCTTGGCCCACCCCAGCCCTCTCCCCTCCCTCCTGCTGGGCGGTGGGGAGGGAGCAGGAACAGCGCGGGGGGGGGGGGCGGGGAGGCCCTCTGGGGGCACCAGCCAGACGACATGAAAGCTGGCATGGAGGTGTGGCTGTTAGGATTGTCAGTCGGCCCAGAGAAAACTATGTCATAATGAGCACTTAAAAGGAAGGGGCGGTGGGGCTGGCTGACCACCCTGCGGCTCCCCTCCAACTTTCATGTTCCCTACCCTGTAATTAGCGGGTGTCGACATTTGAATGACACACGTCCTTAAAGGGCGCTGCCAGCGTGGACATGTTGGCCGTTTGGAACCACGATTCGAATTGGTAATTATGCCTCCTCTCCCTTCTCTCTCCGGACGCTGCCCTGTAAGTGGGCAAGTTTGCAGGGAGAAAGGACTGTTAGAAAAATTCCCGCTGTTAACTGCCTTCCTTGAGTGCAGAGTTCGGGGACCCTGAGGGACCTTCCTTGTTTTATTCTGCACAGAATGATGTGAGTCAGAGAGCTTGCCCGAACGGAGCCTCTGGATAAGGCAGATATATGTATCTGTCGTATCTCCCACGGAGCTGTAAGATAATAACAGTAATAATCCCTAACACTTATCCCGGATTTACATGAATCCGCACGAATTACAGGCTCTAGGCTGAAGGAGCTCCAGGATAGAGACTCAGTCTGTGCTTTACGTTGTATTTCTCATTTATTCTTTACAAAAGCCTTATGAAATAGGCACAACTTTTGTTTTCATTTTATAGTGAAATGGCTAGAGTTGCGAGCTCTTTAAGGAGATAGAATGGAAAATCCAGTTTCTTCGATGCAGCCGCTCCTAGACTCTGGACTTACACTCCATAAAACTTCAACAACAACAACAAAATGAGTGGGTTGATGTGGGACTGCCAAGTCTTGATTTGGCCAGGTGTAAGCATTTATGGGGGGAAAAAACTGCCATCCACTAGCATCATTTCATAAAAGGCATCTTTGCACGAACAGCTAGGAAGGAAAATCTTGGTTCATCAATCCCATTTCACTCTGGGCAAAGCTCCCTCTGATATCCTTGGTTTTCTTTCTCATTTTGCCAACAGCATTGCACCCCAGGCTGGCTCTGGTCTGAGGACGTGTGTTCAGGGTCAGAGTCACTGGTCTGCACTAGAGCGTCCCACCCAGGGTGGGGGTGGGATGTTGCCCCCCAGTAAGACATCTCATGATGCCTGGAGACATTTGTTTATTTCCCAGCCTGGGTAGGGGGTGCTACTGGCATGTAGAAGGTAGAGGCCAGGGATGCTGCTCGCATCCTGCAATGCACAGGACAGGCCCGATGACAGAAGTATCCCAGCACCCCAAATGTCCGTAGTGCCCAGTTGTTGGGAAGCACAGGTGGACAGAGGTGTAACGGGGAGCAGGTGGGTTGCGCGTTAACACGCCATGTATGCCCTGGAGGGACGTGAAGTCTCTGGTCAGAGGAAGAATGTGTTCTGGCCTCTGCATCCCCCAGCAAGGTCAGAAGAGCCTTTTGTACAAAAGGCAACCCATGATTTTAACTACCCATGCCGCATAGGACTTTCCCATCGTGCGGGAAAACTCACTCACAACCCAGCAACGTGAACTTGGAAGAAAAGTTTTCTGAGGCCGGTTTTATTTCTTCTTGCCCGTGTGGTCCCTCCTTTGGGCCTCCTTGCCCTGCCTCCTTGGTTTGACCGCCTCTGAGACACGGGGCTGAGCAGTTGGTTGTCTAGGGCTGTGCTATTTCGGTCTGCGGAGTGCCGTGTATACATTCTGGCGAAGGAGATCAAACAACCTGTGAACCACAGTTGTGATGGGAGCTAATTAGCATTTCATAACATTCAGCCAGGGAGAAAAAGCAACGACACTTCAGAGCAAATAAAACCCATTTGCAAATTTAATATTTTTCTGATGAGTTCATGTCTCTAACCATCAGCCCCTCCCCCCTTGTGTAATTTATTCCTTCAACAACTCTTTCTCCAGTTGCATTTACTGTGAACTTATTGGTTAAGAGTCACAGTGGCATCTGGATCTGTGCTTTCCCAGATCAGCCGAATCTGACCCATCACCTGCCTTGGGACAACCTGAGAGCAAAGAAAGGTGTTCGTAGTTCTAAATAGCCTGGAGAGAAAAAACAAACAAAAGAGCAACAATAGTTTGTGACATGTGAAAATTACACAAAATTCAAACTTCAGTGTCCATAAATAAAGTTTTATTGGAACACGGCCACCCTTGAACTCGTTTATGTTTTGTCTGCGACTGCTTTCACACTACAATGGCAGAGTGGAGTAGTTGTGACAGAAACCATATGGCCCACAGAGCCTACAATCTTTATCATCTGGTTCTTTACAGAAGAAGGTTGGCAGACCTCTGATATAGGGGAAAACACTCATATAAACCAGGCAGTTATGATTCTAAGAGACAACTGCTGAATTAGAAAATGTGTGGGGTTCCATGGGAGCCTAGAGCAGGGGAAGACAACTCCACCTGGAGGTCAGGAAGGAAGGCTTCCTGGAGGAAGAGGTTGAAGCCCTTGGCAGGGTGGGGGGAGATGAATAAGGTCATCCCCTGGATTCAGGGCCCCACTGGTCAATTTTCTTCTTGCATTTCTCCCAGTGCCCTTCTTCCTGCACCTGGCAACATAGGGCCTTTTTATTGGGGTAAGAGTAGAGGAAAGCTTTGTGTTGACTCAGCATTTATTTCCCCAAATCCCTGATGCCTCACTTGAGTTCTTCCTTTCCTTCTGAAGGCTGTTGGAAAGATGACTCTAGTTGCAACCAGGTCTTTTCCAAAGCTTTTGTCTCCACATCCTGACAGAAACAACTCTAAGGTTCATGTTCATTTTGAACTCACTGTGATTTCTAGGTCGCAGCCTGGAATTTGTCTGGCCCTGGTCCAGAAGCAAGAACTTCTGAAAAATGACCCACGATGTCTAACACTTTACTTGTTTTCACTGGACAGAGGTTGGCAGCATAGGGTGTTTCTCTTTCGGGTGATTTGTTGAACCCCGAGTGTTCGGTACCGTGCTTGGCTCATCGCTCAGCATCTGGTGCCTAGACCACCCCTGCATGCTCTGGATTCTGCAGATTGATGAACCTGGTCTCTTCCTTAGGACAACCAGCTCATATCCCTGGGACCTCTGGTGTCACACAGACCTGGGTTCAAATCCCATTTCTGCCACTTCTTAGCTGTGTGTTATGTCACTTAGACATGCCACTAGATCTCTCTGAACTTCCAATCTACCTGCAAAGCTAAGGCAATAATCGTGTCGATCTCATTAGTTATGGGGAGAATGAAGTGAGAAAAGGAACGTAGAAGGCTTCTCCCGGTGCTGGGCTCAGAAAGCCTTGGGAAATGTCAGCTGGCGTGGTGATCAGAGGTGCCAGCATGGCAGGGGGTTCCCCTGACAGCATCACTCTGAACGATGGGTCAACGATGCCGCCATTTGTGTAAAAAGAAGGGGGAAAGATCCTATATGCTTGTTTCCCAACATACGCATGAAGTATCTTGGAGAGGACACCAGAATCTGTGAAGAGTGATTGCCTCTGGGGAGTGCAGGGATGAATGGAATCTTTTTTCTCTAGCTCGTTTGAACATTGAGTAATATGAAAAGGATCTGTTCAAAAGAGCAAATGTGTACAACGCAAGGCGCCTTATCTCAAAAGGATTTGAAGACATGGGCGGCTGGGGGGGGAGGGGGGTGTAAGCTAGCATTTGGGTTGGGGGTAGGGGGTGGGACGTCAGAGTTGCAAACAGATCCGAGGAAAATGCCCCCGTGAGAGCTCTCAGGTACAGCTATGGCATAAGCGTCGGTGCTTGAGAAGAAGCACCTGATTTCACGAGTAGATTAACCAGGAGCAAAACTCAGCTCAGTAAACATCTACCAGGCAGCTGATGACCTGCGGGAGAAGGCAGGTGAAGGCAGAGGTGTCTTGAAGACATTTGGAGGGTCCTTCCCACAGCCCCCACGAGAAACATCTTGAGCGCACTGGGGGCCGCGAACCACTGGGGCTGACGGCCTGCTTGCCCAGGCGAGCACTTTCAGAAAATTGCTTTTGACATATATCCACTTGTTTGGGCTTTGGCTGGCCCCCCAACTCTGCGTGCTTGGTGGCCTTTGACATGAACTTGCCGACAAAGGTCAGGCCAAATCAAAATGGCATTCCAGAAGGTTTTATCAGCAGCAGGTACTCACTGACCTCGATGAAGTTTTCTCAAATGTCAAAAACCCTGAAAATGAGATGCTAAAACTGACCAGAATGACTCGGGGGAAAAACAATTTTTTTAAGTGACCCAAAGATTCAAGTCAGAAAACATGAACGAAAAAAAAATGTGGGGGAAAGTGTGGACTCAGAGAAAACATTCACTTTCGTTTAAAAAAAAAAAAGTTCAATTAAATTTTTCCCTTGCAAAAATATTCCTGTATATAGTAGTATGGAAATAAAGATAAACCATGGGCAACTCAGGTTACCCATAATTTGACAGAGAGAGAGAATGAGAGAGGATGGGGCGGGGCTGGGGGGGTGGTGGAGAGAGACAGAGATGGAGAGAGATGGAGAAGGAGAGAGACAAGGGAGAGGCGTGTAGTAACAAGATGATGGTTTGTGAGTTAGGTTTTTCACTCCCTCTGAAGTGGTGAAGACTGAATGGGAACTTTTATTGATAAACACAGATTTTCATAGGTGAAGTCTCCTAGAAGGAGTCATATGAGAAGTCTCTTCACTACTTTAATTTCATCTAAAGGTGCATGGCAACCTTTCTTGAGCTATAAAAATTACTGTCAATTGTTTAATCTCACATGCCAAATGTTATCTTGATGCCGGTGAATTAACTAAAGTGACTATAAATACGTTTATATGCAATAAAACAGAAAAAAAATCAGGAATGGAAAAAAAGACAATTCTCATAGAGAGTAGGAACACCAAAGAGGCAAAAAAATTCTTTAGGTGGCACGGCGTGGTGGTTGAAAGTTGGGGCTTAAACAGACCCGGGTGAAAATTGCGGATCTTGCATGCATAAGCTGTACGACTTTGGGTAGATGACTTCACATCTCTGAGCTTCAGTTTTCCCCATCTGTTAAATGGGCATAAAATGAAGTGAGATAATGTTAGCTCTTACTTGTATAGCAGCCAGGTATTATTTTTAGGTATTTACCTTTCCTCCCCCTTGTTCTCCCTGCCCCGGCTTCCTCTGTGTTCCCTTGTCCCAGAGGAGTGGGTAGGCAGAGAGGAGAAGGGGCCTTCAAGTCCTTCTGGCTTTTGTTTTTCAAAGACAAGACTTTAGAAAGATCACAGAGTAGCTGAACGGAAGGGAGAGGAGGATTTGTGGACAGAGACAAACTGTCTTTGAAAAGCAGGGAAAAGAAGGCTCGCCCCCCAAGCCCAGGCTGAGAAGAGAAAGAACTGTTCTCTGGGTGCTGTTGGGACCCAGAGACACTGGCCCCGAGGCACGGCTGGCAGATGGGGCCAGCAGCATCCCACAAAAATCCGCATCCCCAAGCAAGCCTTGATAGCAGGAGAAAGCCAGAGCTCAAGGCTGCCCTGCGGGCAGGGATGCCAATGTCTCCATGGTGACTGGTGTGCATGAATCCCTGAGGACTATGTGTTCCCTGTCCACATACATACTCTCAAACCAGGGCACATCCCTGAAGATGCAGAACCCAGGTAAGATGGCATGTTTTTCCCTTTAGCCCCAAAGAATGGGTTCTTAGAATGAAAAATAAAGTTTAAAGAAGACGAAAGCAGTGACCTCTCTCACATACCTCCATTTGTGAACTAAAACCCCACCATCACTATTGCTGCACTCATTTCTCAAGCAGCTGCCAAGCCACCCTGTGCACCAGGGTCCAGCTGCAGTTGGCAAGATGCTGGGCGTGCATTGGCTTGTGGGATGGAACCTTTGCCCTGGGAGGCTCAAGGTCCAGTGTGAGGTTCCCAACCCTTCCTGTGCTTCCCAATCACCTGGGGAGATTTGAAAAACAGAGTTTCCCAGGCCCCATCCTCAGAAATTCTAATTGCATTGACAGATGACAGGGTCCAGGCAGTGGTTCTGTTCTAAAATCTCCCTGGGTGTTCCACTGTGCACACAGGGGTGGAGGGGGAGGCTGGGTCCCCGAGGGGGTACCATGGATGGCATTTTTCAAGTAGAACCTCTGGCTCAGCAAGTAAAAATGACTAAAAATTAACCAGTGAATGCAGCAACATGGATGGACCTAGAGATTGTCATATTGACTGAAGTAAGTCAGACACAGAAAGACAAATATATGATGTTGCTTATATGTGGACTCTAAAAAAAGGGTCCAAGTGAACTTATCTACAAAACAGAAGTAGAGTCACAGATGTAGAAAACAAAATTATGGTTACCAGGGGATAAGAGGTGGGGAAGGATAAATCAGGAGGTTGGAAGTGACATATACACACTACTATACATAAAATAGATTTATAAGAACTTACATGTATTGTGTATATGTAAATCAACTATACTCCAATAAAAATTTAAAACAAAACAAAACAAAAACAACACAAAGAAACAAAAAAAGAACCTACTATATAGCACAAGGAGCTCTACTCAATACGCTGTAATGACCTATATGGGAAAATCTAAAAATCTAAAAAATAGTAGATATATGTATATGTACAACTGATTCACTTTGCTGTACAACAGAAACTAACGCAACATTGTAAATCAACTATACTCAAATAAAAATTTTTAAAAAATTTCTTTATAATTAACCAGTGGGGAAGAGGGCTGTCATTCCAAGCAGAAGGAGTCGAAGGAGGAAAGGAACAGAAGCGAGGAAGAGCCCTGGGGGCAGGGTGAGTGCCACCCACTAAGGGTTGGGGCGGGGTCCATGGAAGAGGAGAACTGTCCCTCAATGTCCTGTCCCTCATGCCCGCCCAGCAGGCTTTGAATTATTCCAAGGAGGGAAGTCACACCAAATTCCAGTTCTAGAAAGATGGCTCTGGCTTCTGGGCACAGACTGGACCAGCTCAAGATGCTCACAGGCTTTGCTGAGGCTCACAGTTCAGGCTGACCTCGGCTCCTGCCGAAACAAAAAGTTCTTGTGCTGAGAACTCGAGGCTACACCTGCAGAGAGGGGTGTCAAGGAATTCAGCTCCTAAGTGCCAGGCATGGAGGGTTATTGCCTTCATGGGGACTTTTTAATCACAAACGCCGGCTCCCACTCCCACAGCTCTTTTCCACTTTGAGACCCCGCAGGGGCACAGGGGAGAGGCTTGTGTCCCATCCCTACTGGGGGCAGGTGACAAGGAAACCAGGCCTTGAGTTTAGCTGTGCACCTGGGAGAGATGGCTTCGTGGTTTCTTGGGCACCCTGGCCGGGCTCTAACTACCCAGGTACCAGGGATGTAATCTCAAGGGGATGGGACTTCGTTCCCACTTCCTGAGAGCTTTACACACGTGAAAACTCAGTTGCATCAAAGATTTTCAGTGAGGGACTTCCCTGGTGGTGCAGTGGTTAAGAATCTGCCTGCCAATGCAGGGGACACAGGTTCAAGCCTTGGTCGGGGAAGACCCCATATGCCTCAGAGCAACTACGCCCACGCGCCGCCAGTACTGATGCCCGTGTGCCACAACTACTGAGCCCACGCCCCGCAACTACTGAAGCCCATGTGCTCTAGGGCCCACATGCCGCAGCTGCTGAGCCCGTGTGCTACAACTACTGAAGCCTGCACACCTAGAGCCCATGTTCCACAACAAGAGAAGCCACCGCACTGAGAAGCCCACGCACCGCAACGGAGCGCAACTAGAGAAAGCCCACGTGAAGCAACAAAGAACAAATAAAATAAAATAAAATAAAAATTTAAAAAAATCGAAAGGGATTTTCAGTGACTTCTTCCCAAGCTCTTATCCCATAGTATATCTAGAAGTCCAAGTGTTCCTGGACCACATGGAGTGGAGAAGAGAGAAGGCAGCCCCAGGGGCTGCTCTGCACCAAGCTGTGTCTCAATGATTGCGGTGCAAACACGTGAGGGGAGGGTTATCACCTGACATCATCAGCACCCCTGTATCTACCCGCACTCCCTCCAGCTCAGCTCTGCCTCACGCTGACCCTTGACATGAGCTCTAGGATTAAAATCATTTCAGGAATGAGGAACTGACTCCCAGAGCAGTTAAGTAGGTCTTCCGAGGTCACAGACATAGAGATGATGACCCCAGCATTTAAACGCAGGCAGTCCGTCTTTGACGGTACACATCCTTGCCCAGAATCAACATTCTCTCTCTCAGGGCCGCCAGCCCATGAATTAGTCGTCCATAGACTTCAGACAAGGAGGAAATCTTGTTCATCAATGTGAACAGACATCTTAGACTTTCTCTGAACATTAAGTAAGGATTCGGCGGGTGCACTACCCCCCCTCCCCCCCCCCCACACACAGCTGATTTTAATGGCTTTTGACAGTTATTTGTATAATGTGAGTTCTGTGGCATCGCAAAGCTCTTTCTCCTGGGGAAGATTACATGAAACTGTTTTGACAGCTCTCACCGAAGGGGTAATATTTAATACATAACAGCTCATAAAACAAAACTGGGATCCGAGAATACCTTTTGCTGTGAGTCATGATGATATTAGATGATATCACCTTTAGGTCTAAGGGGGGAAAAAAGCAGAAAATTTTCTTTGTGCTGTGACACCTCTGAGAGAAACTCAAATAGTTGAACTGGTATATTTTTGTATGTGAAGTAAAGAGTCCTCTCTGTTCTGCAAAGTATTTAGAAACTTTTAGAAACGAATGCCCGTCATTTTAAAGATGACTATAAGGAGCCTTGAATTGACTCCAAGATCTCTGAACTTTTTCTTTTTTCTCTCTTCTCTGATTGAGGAGGAACTGTTAAATCTCTAAATCAATCAGCAATCTCCTTTTGAAATCCTGTTCCAAAGCATACATTTCCCCTGAGGCTTTGTTACTCTCCTTTTCCTCTCTCTCACTTTTGGGTAATTTGTTTTAACTCTGCAACCCTGTTACTTTATGTCAGGCAGCAATTTCAAACAGAATTTCTGTAAAAAGAGCTTTTGAGAGATAAAGTTGGACCTAGACCTTGGGGGGGTGGGGAGGGGGGCGTTGATGGGGAGGGTGGTGCATGGTTGAGAAAGCCAGGTGTCTTTATTTTCATAAGCAAATGCTACTATTTCTCAGATCTCCCACACCACCAGCCCCAAAACCTCAAGCCAAAAAAAATCTCCAAAAGAAGTGGCTTTATTCTCAAGGGACTGGAAACTCATTCTGCAAATTTTGCAAGCTCTTGTAAGGGTAGTTAATTACTTACTAGAAGCCAAAGAGCCAAAGGAAAACCCGCTTATTAAGGACTGTGGGGAAGAATTTCCTTCAGTCTTCATGTTAAATACTTGGTTTAGCCAAACCTGGAACCTGGCCCTTATCTGGAGTCCGTGCCTGGGCTGAGACAGTAATGTTCTTCAGAAATACCTCTTTTCCAAATTTTGGAAGGTACAGGCAGTTCTAAAAGAGCTGAAAAATCAGACTATTTGTCAATGGGGTAGGAGGTGGGGGCCTGTTTTATCTAAAGGAATGGTCAGTTACTTAAAGCTAAGTAGTAGGGAATGTGAGAAACAGGAACTTCTCCACATGGTCTTGCAATCATTGTAAAGTTTCCACGAGTCGGGATACATATAGACTGGTCTCCACGTTGGCAGCATCTCTCAGGAATTCCCCATTTTGCACTCAAAGTCTTCCTCCCCTCCTTCATCATTGAATGCCATGAAAATTTTGCTGACTAAAGCAATAGCTCTGGGGTTTTATATGTCTTTTTTTTTTTTTTTTGGCTGCATTGGGTCTTCATTGCTGCACACGGGCTTTTCTCTAGTTGTGGTGAGCAGGGGCTACTCTTTGTCGCGGAGCCCGGGCTCTAGAGCACAGGCTCAGTAGTCGTGGCCCAGGGGCTTAGTTGCTCCACGACATGTGGGATCTTTTCCGACCAGGGATCGGACCGGTGTCCCCTGCATTGGCAGGTGGATTCTTAACCATTGTATGTCTTTTTTTCTTTTTTTTAAAGAGGGAACAAGGTTCAAATGTCTGATCATGGTCATGGGGAAAATATTAAAGGCAGAAGTTGGTAAGACCTAATCAACACTTTCATCCCCATTCGTTCACTAAGAAATGTGTATTACTCTCCTCCCAGTGCCAAGACCTGAAATCTAAAGACATAACCTTTATGTATAAAACAATTAATTTTTTTAAAAAAGACACAACCTTTAACAGCAAAACAAATCCCCACTCTTTTTTGAGCTTTCATTCTAGGAGTTTTCAAATAAATATGAAATAATCAATCAATAAATATTTATCATATGATAAATACACAATATCATATCAAGGAGTGATGCATGCTTATTGATAAAAATATAGCAGGCAAAGAGAGGGATGTGGGGTGGGCTGTTGAAATAAGCAGGTGAGGGAAGACTACTCTGAGGCTGATATTTAAGGAGAGATTGAAGGAGGGGAGGAAGGGAGCCTTTATCTGGCAGGGGCCAGGGGCACAGCAAGTTCAAAGGCCCTGGGGCGGAAGTCTGCCTGCCTGGCTGGAAGAAGAGCAGGCCAGTGTGCCTGGGGCAGCCTGAGGCAGGGAGAGCGGGTGGGAGATAAGAGCAGAGAGAGAGCCAGAGCCAAAATTCCCTGGGGGTCCTTGACATCCCTGAGGGTCAGTTTGGGGCATCCACCTGGTGAAGCCCTGACCCCAGTTATTCAATTCACCACTCATCTAGGTGCTGGAGAGGAGGTTGTAGATGTGATTACAGCCTATAATCAGGTGACGCTGAGGAAGAGAGACTGTCCTAGATAGTCTGGTGGGCCTGGTCCAATCAGTTGAAAAAGCCTTAAGAGCGGGGCTGGGCCTCCCAGGGGAAGAGGAAGTTCTGCCCATGGACAGCAGCCTTGGCTGGTGCCCAAGAGTTCCAGCCCCTCCTGACAGGCTGCCCCACAGGTCCCACACCTGTCCAGCCAGCCCCGCAGCCACCAACATGATGCAATAAATCTCTTATTTATTTCCTACCGGTTCTGCTTCTCCACTTGAACCCTGACTGTGACACCTGGGAAGCACGATCAGAGTCTCAGGCCCATGTGGGGCCCTGACCCACCTCCGCTGTCACCGCCCTCCCTCCCTCCTTCCCTTAGTGCTGGGAAGCTTCGGCCCCAGGCGGCCGCCACCTGCTTTCATGGCCACGTTATTGCTCAGGCGCTCTCTTCTCTGCCTGACTTCCCTCGGCTCCCCTCCTGCTGGCCTCTCACTGCCCGTGGCTCAGCCAGGAGGACACCTTTGCTGTCATCCTGCTGCCGGGGTTGCTGCTCCTTCTGTTTGCTCCTCCAGAATCCAGTCTGCTGACTCTAGAAGCTTCTGTCTCATCCCTGTAGATCCGGAAGCCCTTTGAGGGCAGCATTCCCAACTGATCCCACGTAGCATCACCCAGAGGTCCACATCCTCAAAAACTGCTCCGAAAGTGACTGCTGACCTGAGTAATCAGGATGGGGGAGGAGGCGCTTCCTGAGAAGAAGACCCCACAGCCCGGCCTGGTCGGTGACCCACTCAACACTAGGATGGTCCCTTTGGCCTTTATTGCTCTGAAGGGGCAGCTGTCGGCTTTGGAGTTCATGATGGGCTGGATTGGGGTCCAGGCCCCGCCATTTCCATTTCCTTGTCTCCAAGACAAGGATAAAAGCCCCTAACTCATGGGGCTTTTGTGGGCACTAAAAAGGAAATGGTTTCAGCAAATGGCCAGATACTCTCTAGCGTCACTAGGTGGAAGATCCGTTCTGGGTACCGAGGAAGCTGCAGTGAAGCTGGGAGTCAGCAGATGTTTGGAGGAGGAGATGGGCCATCACCTGCTGTGTGGGAAGGGCTCTGACGGGGCCACTGGCATCACTAGCAGTGGAGATAACCACACAAAAGCAATGTCACCACAGGAGCTATTTCCTCCCATCCTCTAAGGATCAGGTGTGCCACGGGGGCTGTGAAAGCCCGCTCCTTAAAGTAAAGAATCTCTTCCACCTCTGGTGATAGGATTGCCGCAAGGCACTCTAAATGCCCAACCTAAATTAGTTCATTTGACGAATATATACTTAAGAAGTGTCCACTATGTGGATGTCCTAGAGGGGAAGAAATAGCAATGAAGTGAGCACACAGCCACACCCTCTTTCTTGGAGCTCTTGAGGGGTGAGCCAAGAATCAAATAAAGAAATAATTACATATAACATGTCCATGTTGATGGGTCCTTTGGGAAAATAAGTGGGGATGAGGGGACATGGGGAGTGCCAGGGTGAAAGTGGGGTTTCTGATCTTGGCAGGGAGGTCAGGAAAGGTCCCTCTAAAGAGATAAGATTATAAGGGAACAAGGGAGTGAGCCATGCTTATATCATGGGCAAGAGAATTCCAGGCAGAGGGAACACGTGCAAAGGCCCTGAGGCAGGAGCGTACCTGGCATGTTGGAGGAAGAGGGAGGGTGTCAGCCCATGGCTGGAGCTGCAGAGCAAGGGGAATAAGATCAGAGAGTGACTGGGAGGGGATCTTGTGGGGTCCTGGAGGCCCTGGCAAGGACTATACCTTTGACTCAGTGCCACGGGAGCCCTGGCAGGGGTGTGACACATGGCATTCTTCAGGTCCACTGGTAGCCTGTTCTCTCTAACCTTGGGTCTCCTGAGCTACTTCCTTCACAATGACAAGTTTTCTCTCCTCTCCTCTGGACCTCCCATCCCACCCAAGCAGATGTACTCACTGATTCTACCGGCTGTTTATCTTAACCAACCAGGAAGAAGAAAATTTTAAAAGCAGCCCACAAAGCCCACGTGAGGATTTTAAAGACGTTGCAGTTACCAATTCCTTAATAAAAACCAGTTCACGTCCAAAGCAGCCTTCTGTTCTTTGATGCCCACGGACAGCTTTCCCTACCATCTGCCTGCAAAGTCAGCTCTGAGAGCCGTTTTGTCATTTTCGTCTGTTTGCCTTGGAGGCAGCCCGGGTGATGGTGTGACATACCTACACAAAGCCTGGCAGTGCTTCCTCAGCTTGGCACGTGCCAGCGGAGATGTGCAGAGGTGTGCATGAAGGGGAGGGCTAGAGGCCCCTCTGCCACCCGCCTTGGTGAGAAGACAGCTGGGAGCAGCAGGCGGAGAGGGTGAGTTCAAAAAGTGCCGAGATGACATACCTCTCCCTGGAGCTTTGACACAAGTACCCCACTGGGAGAGAAGAGCCATGTGGCTCCCCACCCACCCCACCCCAGCACAGAAGCAGCCATGTTTGTATCCACCAGGTCCCAAAGGAGCAGAAGAAGAGAAAGAGGTCTTAGTGGACCTCAGGACACAGAGAGGGCAGGCTGTGGGTGGTAGCTGGAGAGGGGCTGCATGACCTTTGAGGGGAGATGGTGTCTCAGATGGCTTTACTTACAAAGGAATCTTGGAGCATCAGCCCTGGAAACAATGAAAACTGTTGTTACTGACTCCAACAATCCCAGTCCACTAAAAACAGCCTTCTCACCCTATAGATGGGGAAACTGAGGCTCAGTTTGAAGAAGGGGCTTGCTCATCAGGTAGCAGAGGCAAAGGAGAGATTGGACCTAGAACCTCTGGCTTCAGTATCAGGTTTAGAGCAAAGGAGATATTGGGAGTCAAAGGCAACTTCCCAGGTCTCTGTCACTCTGCTCTGGGCTTCAGCAGCTCACCCAGCTCAGCCCTAAGACCCTGTCCCTGGCCTCTCAGGCCCCCAGACCCACTGCAGGAGTGGAAAGGCACAGGAAAGAGGGACAGAGGGGTGGGGCACTGGTATTTCCATCTTACAAAATAGGACTGGTCAGGGGCTCCATCAACACGTAGAAGCGCAAGAAACATCAGCTTGATTATACGAGGGTGAATCAACAATTATCTGCACTCTGCCTGTAGAATTTACTTTAATTAACTTTTGGAAAAGACAAATACATCATTTTTTGACATAATCTACTTGCTTTTCAATACACTTTGTCCATCTGTCAGCAAGCTTTTGTATTCCCTCATTAAAAAATGTTTTAGGCTGAGCTGTGGGCCACAAATGCACCACTGTCTTCACTTCATCAGAAGTGAATCTTCGTCCTCATAAGGCTGCTTTCAAGGGACCAAACAGGTGAAAGTCTGATGCAGCAAGATCAGGACTACAGGGAGGATGCTTTAATGACTCAAAATGAAGTTTTGCAGAGTGTGGGCAGATGTGTGAGGACGTGCACACCCTCAGACCACAAAAAACAAATCACTGCACGCTGCTCTTCTTTCTGCAAATCATGAGTGGGGCACCCATTTTTGCTCACACCCCAGTTACAAATGAACTGATGTAACACGTTCCCACCTGCACAGCAGTGACTGGGGAGACAGTAGCCTTGAACGGAAAGTGCTGATAAGACAGTGCAGCCAACAGAAGTTTTAATATAACTGGAGTTGGGCAATTTTTGACTCACCCTCATCAGTTTACACCCACGAAGGCTGTAGCGGAAGCTCCTGGGGCAGTGATGTGAACACACTGGCAGGAGGGGACGAGGTTTAGGGTGGTCCTGCACTGGAGCTAAATGCTCACCATCATCCATACACATGAACCTGGGCAGTCAATGCACAGCTATTTGAGTACAGTCCTTAGAGACTGGCAGTAACCACCAGAAGAGCTGATCCTTTTAGGTGGTTGTCCCAGAGTAGGGGATGGGGGCAGGAGGAGGGCAGATTTTGCTTTCTGTTCTAAGTTCCCCTGAACTATATTTGATGTTTTTAAAAGTATAAGCATGAATTTCTTGGATGAGTGTTTGAAAACCAAATCTAAAGAAACCCTTAACACATGGAGATGGGGGTGTTGAAGGACGCCAGGACTTGGGGTGTCATTCTGTTCCTGGAGCAGTAAACTGTGGTTCCACAGGTCCAAGGGGCCTGAGTTTCTGTGTTTCTGACAAGCTCCTCTGCAATGATATGGCTGCTGAGCTGGGAAAGTAGGAATCTAGGCTCAGGGGGGACCCAGAAAGTGTAGTCATTATGGGCTTAGACTCGGGCATCAGACAGACTTGGATTTAAATTCCAGGTTCACCACTTCTGAGCTATGTGATTTGGGGCACATTGCTTAACCTCTCTGTGCTCTGATCAGCAAAACAGAGGTGCATTTTCTGTTTGGTTTTGGTGAGGATTCAAGGAGATGAAAATGCCCAGCACCTCAACAGGCACAGAGCGCGTGTGCAATAAAAGTAGTTATTATTATTGTATCTTTTGTAATGAAAGTAACATGGCTCTGAGAATTGCAGAGAAGTTTTGTGAAAATGATTTGGGCCATGGAGCTGGATAGACATGGATTTGAATCCCAAGTACAACAAAACCAAGACGGCACAGGCTTTCAGGAGCTCGGAGGCGTTGCATAAGTGCGATCTTGTGTTTTCACGGGACAAGAGATGCCAACCAGCCTCTTCTCTCCATCCCCACCCCCACCCTGTGCACCCAGGAGGTGTGTGTCTAGAGGGTCCCCCCGCCAATCAGGTTTAAATTGGCACATCTGGGACCCCTTGTTTACAGTCTTGTTTGTTAAGTGTTACCATCTCGGGTTGCTTCCCTTCAAAGGCAGCCTCAGCAGAACCAACGGTAAACTTATCCCACGTCATGTCTGCACACGAACCGGGACACTGCCTGCCTCCCCCAGGGCGAACCAAAGCGTGCTGAGCAGGCACCGGCTCCACTCCTGAACGGCCGGGTTTGTTCTCCAGAGTGAGTCATGTGATGGTTTTCCATCTCCACTCCATTCTTGCAACCAAGGGAAGCAGAGCTTACAGATCTCTTGCAGCCCAGTTTCTCATGATGAAGCCTCGCCACCTCCCAGGTATTCCGCATCTGCTCAGTCATTCCATTTGCTTCTTTCCAAGAAACAAATAAATACATCCCAGCGTTCGGCAGTCTGGGCTCCCCATTGGACAGAGGCAGCTGACGTGAGTCTATGTTTATTTCATCGTTTCCTCACTCTCATCAAACTTGTCTAGGCCAGTGCTTCTCAACCAGGGGTGATTTTTGTCCCCCCAGGGGTCAGCGAGCAGTGTCTGGAGGCATTTGGGGGTGTCACAACTGGGGGAGGGGGGGAATGCTACTGGCATCCAGTGGGAAGAGGCCAAAGCTGCTACTAAGCATCCTGCACTGCACAGGACAGCCCACAGCAGAGAGTCATCCAGCCCCAAAAGCCGGTTCTGCCAAGGCTAAGAAGCCTGGTCTAGGCAGAATCTTGCTCCCTGACGCATGGCCTTCAGATTGGCAATACAGGCACCCCCTTGAAACCTATGATAAAGGTAGAATCTCACATCCCACTCAGACGTGCTGAATCAGAATCTGCATTTTAAAAAAGCTCCCCGGAGGATCCACATGCATGTCAGAGTCTGGGAATCACAGGTCTGGATGTTAAAACTCTGAATCACAATACGTGCTGGTCAGCCCCTGTGTTCATAGCAGCACTACTCACAACAGCCAAGACATGGAAACAAGCTAGATGTCCATCGACAGAGGAATGGATAAAGAAGATGTGGTGCATATATACAATGGAATATTACTCAGCCATAAAAAAGAATGAAATAACACCATTTGCAGCAACATGGTTGGACCTAGAGGTGATCATACCAAGTGAAGTAAGTCAGAAAGAGAAAGACAAATACCATGTGATATCAGTTACATGTGGAATCTAAAATACAACACAAATGAACATATCTACGAAACAGGAACAGACTCACAGACATAGAGAACAGACTTGTGGTTGCCAAGGGGGAGGGGGGTGGGGGAGAAAGGATTGGGAGTTTGGGATTAGCAGATGCAAACTAGTATATATAGGATGGATAAACAACAAGGTCCTACTGTACAGCACAGGGAAATATATTCACTATTCTGTGATAAACCATGATGGAAAAGAATATGAAAAAGTATATGTATATACTTTTTGTATATATGTATATACTTTATATATGTATATGTATATATATATAAACATATATATGTATAACTGAGTCACTTTGCTGTATAGCAGAAATGAACACAACATTGTAAATCAACTACACTTCAATAAAATTTTTTTTTAAAAAAAGAGCTATGAAAAGAAGAAGAAAAATAAAAGAATATGTGCTGGTCACTTCAAGGTCACCTTCTCACTGATGCTCACCTAACCTTCCTGGTGGGCATCTTAATCCATCTCACAGGCCTAAGAAGTTGAAGCTCAGAGATGGTGAGCCACCTCCCCAAGGACACACAGCGGGTGAGTGCTACAGCCAGGACCCTGACTCACTCCGTGTAGCTCTGCACCCTCCATTCTACCAGGCTCGGCTCCCTGTGTTAGCATCCCCCACCCCCCTGGCCAATTCATCGAGGATCTGTGGAGGAGACGGTTAAACGTGGATACAGTTTTAAAGCTTCCAGGTGATTCCAATGTGCAGCCACATTCAGGACTCGCTGTAAACATCTCATCATTTCTAAAGACTATCTGATGACCACAATCGCCGGGGGCCCTTGTCAAAATGCAGATTCCCAGGTAGTTCTCTCAGTGGTTCTGAATCAGGGGGCCTGGGTCAAGAACAGGGAATCTGTGTGTTTAGGAAGGGTCCTCAGGTGAGTCTGATATCGGGCTAGGCAGAGAGACTCTGAACAAGATGTCAATCAGCCCCACGCGTTCCTAGGAGGGGCCAGATTGTCCCCAGGAGGAACAAAAATTGGTTGGGGGAAGAGGGTGGATGAGAGAGCCTTCCTCTTTTGATGTATAAAGCACAGATAAATATACAGTACATAAAGAGGTACGCACTGTGCCTGTGGTATGAAGTTTCATAACAGGAGCAATTAGAAAAAAACGTCTATAAAAGTCCCCTGTTCATAGCTGGTGGCTTCTTGCCATGTCCTCACAAGTGGGCCAGGGAGTCTAGGGAGCTCTCTGGGGTCTTTTTTCACAAGAGCACTAATCCCATTCATGAGGGCTCCACCCTCATGACCTAAGCACCTTCCTAAAACCCCAACTTCTAATACCATCAATTTGGGGAGTAGGATTTCAACATATGAATTTAATTTTTAATTGTTTTTATTTTTCTATTTTATTATAGTTGACTTACAATGTTGTGTTAGTTTCAGGTGTACAGCAAAGTGATTCAGTTATACATATACACATATTCATTCTTTTTCAGATTCTTTACCCCTATAGGTTATTACAGAATATTGAGTAGAGTTCCCTGTGCTACACAGCAGGTCCTTGTTGGTTATCTATTTTATATATAGTAGTGTATGTATGTTAATCCCAAGCTTCTAATTTACCCCCTCCTCCATCTTTCCCCTTCGGTAACCGTAAATTTGTTTCCAAAATCTGTGAGTCTGTTTCTATCTTATAAATAAAATCTCTTGTATCATTTTTTAAATTAGATTCCATATATGAGTGATATCACATGATATTTGTCTTTTTCTGTCTGACTGACTTAGTATGATTATCTCTAGGTCCATCCTTGTTGCTGCATATGGCATTATTTTGTTCTTTTTTATGGCTGAGTAATATTCCATTGTATATATGTACCACATCTTTTTTATCCACTCCTCTGTCAATGGACATTTAGGCTGCTTCCATGTCTTGGAAACAGTGCTGCGATAAACACTGGGGTTCATGTATCTTTTCAAAGTATGGTTTTCTCTGGATATATATGCCCAGAAGTGGGATTGCTGGATCATATTTCTATTTTTAGATTTTTAGGGAACTTCCATACTGTTCTCTATAATGGTTGTACCAATTTACATTCTCACCAACAGTGTAGGAGGGTTCCCTTTTCTCTACATCCTCTCCAGCATTTATAGTTTGTAGATTTTCTGATGATGGCCATTCTGACCAATGTAAGGTGATACCTCATTGCAGTTTTGATTTGCATTTTTCTGATAATTAGTGACGTTGAACATCTTTTCATGTGCCTTTTGGCCTTCTGTATGTCTTCTTTGGAGAAATGTCTATTTAGATCTTCTGCCAATTTTTTGATTGGTTTGTTTGGTTTTTTGACGTAGAGCTGCATGAGCCGTTTGTATATTTTGGAGATTAATCTCCCGCTGGTCGCTTTGTTTGCAGATATTTTCTCCTCTTCTATGGGTTGTCTTTTCGTTTTGCTTATGGTTCAACATGTGAATTTTAGGGAACAGCAAACACTCAGACCATAGCACCACCTTATAGGTTGTGAAGGTCAAAAAGATGAGAGTAAAGCTCCGGGCATAGTGCCTGGCAAGCAGAAAACGTTCATCGAATGTCATTTGTCACTATTAATGTTCATTGGCTGTGATACCTGGATGTGGTAAATGCTCAGGAAATAAGAGAAATGGTTTCAATCGTAACCGTCATGACCATCTTTTATTTACTGAAGGGACTTACCAGACACTGCAAGTGCTTTGGGTACATGTCCTTGCTTACTCCTCACAGCAACACTGTAAGAACAATAGTTATTCTTTTCATGATACAAGGAAAAGAGGCTCAAAGAGGTAAAGCAGCTCTCCAGAGATTGAGTCACCCATCTCTCTGGTCCTGAGTCTCTGGTTGTAGCAACACTGGGGGTGGGGGGGTGGGGGGAGAGTTATCCGTGATGGCGGGGGGAGGTGATTTTCCCCATTCTGTGTCCCTTCTCCAGTCTGGACCCCTCCTCACTGAATCAGGGCACCCTCAACTGATGGGCCTTCCCCGGTGGAGGCCAAGCTGAGACTTGGGGAGTTAGAAACTAGAAGCCATCCCACACCCAGGAGCCAGCAGCAGGGTTGTCCCCCCTGAGGCCCACCGGGGGCTGCCGCTGTCTTGTCAAGCTTCTTTCTCAGTGGCCCCTGATCTCCTCAAGCTGGAAAGGCTGGTGGTTCTCTGTGGCTCTGAGCTTCCTCCTCTGGCTTTGCCGGATCCGGGGGGACCAGACAAGCTGCAGGAGCCTTCCTCTCACGCAACCGGGTGACACCACACAGGAGTAGCCTAGGTGGGTGGGGATGGGTGGGAGGTGGAGGGGAGACCGTAGCTTGGCTGCAGTGCTGACAGATCTCACCCACCAGGTGGCACAAGTGAGGTGCTCTGAGCTTTTCTGTTTCTTTTCTGCCATTTGTATAACCCCAGAAGCACAGACCCTATAGATCCATTGTGTGTATCTCATGAATACCTGAACTATAGAGACCACATTGTGTATGGTACTATTTTTGAAACAATTTGTCATTGGTTCCCTCCTCTACCAGGCACACATCCAGTGACTGAGATGCATGTAATAAGTGCTCAGTGAACAACAGCATGGATGTATCCAGAGGTCCCTTTCTCCCTTTCCCAGAACCACCCACTCCCGAGTGCCCATCCCACCCCTGCCCTCTGAAGGCCACTATCTGGGAGGTGTGTGTGTGTGTGTATTGGGGGTGGGGCAGGGGGTGCAGGGGGAGAAGATTGGCGCAGCAAACGCTCTGCTGACTGGTTTCCAGCCGCTGCAGAGAGGCTGGGGCCTGTGAAGAGAAGCAGGTTGAGGAAATCCAAGGGAAAGGGCCTGCCTGTGGGCATCTGCCTTGGCCCCATGCTCCGCTTCTGCTTCCCCGGAGGCTGAGGTCGTGGGTGCTGAGTTACAACAGAACTGCTTTCTGAGTCCTGTGGGGGAGTCTCCTTGTTCTGACTACCTCTCACCCCATCAAGGGGCTGGAGCCAGTTCCCACCTCAGAGCTGATTTCTATCTATCTATCATCTATCTATCTATCTATCTATCTATCTATCTATCTATCTCTATCATCTATCTATCAATCATCTATCTGGTGTTTAATAGGCCCCTCAGACTTAACACATCCCAAAAGGAATTCTCAGTTTTCCTGCTATACCAGCTCCCATCTCAGGAAAAGCAGCTCGGTCCTTCCAATGCTCTGACTGCCCTTGATTTCATCCTTGACCCCTTGTTCCCCTCCAAACCCATGTCCTTCCATCCCACGAGCAAATCCCAACAGATCTACCTTCAAAATAGACCCAGGAAGATGAGGCCCCAGGAAATTCTCTGGCCTTGTCTTCAAAGGCTCCGCATTCATGAAGCTTCTGCTTCAGGGCCTTTGCACAGGCTGCTCCTTCTGCCTGGAATGATCTTGCCCCAGATCTCTGCATGGCTGCCCCCCTCACCTGTAGGTCTTTCCTCAGTTACCTTCCCGGGGAGGTCTTTCCTAACTATCCTATCTAAATATGAAGCTGAATCCCACCCCGGCACTCTCTGTTCCTCTTCCCTAACCTAGTCTTTGCCACCTACTGCCATTAACCAGTATCAGTTACATGGTTGGTCTCACCCCCCAAGAACAGGAGCTTTCCAAGGTCAAGGGTGTTTTGGTCAGCTCTTTTCACTGCTGTATCCCCAGCACCTAGAACAATCTTGCTGGACTGGGGGTCGGGGGGAGGTTTAGAAGCAGTCCCTTTATTTTTCACAGACAGTGAGGTTCTGATGCCTGTGTAGAAATGGGCAATCTGTACCCTTCAAGAACCGCAGTCTCATCGGGCAGAAGCGATACAGATTAGCATTCGGGACCCACAAGCTCCAGCCGTGGGCAGAATCCAGCCACTGCCTGGTTTTATGTGGCCCGTGAGCTAAGAATGATTTTCACATTTTTAAATAGTAAATAAATAAAGACTGTCAGTCTTTCAGTGAGAAGAGTTGCTCATTTTTGCCTCTTAGCTAACAAGCCCTAAAATATTTACTATCCTGCCCTTTACAGAAAAAGTTTTCGGACCTCTGGGTTAGAGGATATGTGGCAACGAAACACCGAGGCAGCCAGGAGATGGGTGTAACTCACCACCGGAAGTGATGTCTCCTTGTGCCTTACACAGAGGGGAGGGGCTAGCCAGGGACCTGTGTCCACTCTCTAATCACTTTTACCCTAAAAGGAGGCAGAAAGCTGGACTCATGGCTTTAAAAGGCAGGCGGAATCTGCGTAAGAGGCGCTGACCAACTCGGGGCATGGAGGCTGCTCTCCCGCGCCGCACCTGCACATGTGGGTCCCCGCGGTTACTGCAGGGCTATCTGGTCTGGCTTTGCAGGAGCGTCACCTGGTACTTATTGACGATGCAGATTCCCAGGCCTCCCTCAGCCCTCCTGAATCTCTGGGCGTGGGTCAGTCATCTGAATTTCCTTTCAGTTACCAGATGTCCGAGCACTGCTGGGATGAACGCCTTACGCCAACTCGAGAGTGTCAAAAAAAAAATGTGTGTCCAGATTCTAGCTCTGGAGCCAAGCTTGATGGAAAGACACACATTTGGATCCCAGAGAGACCTTGCCCCACAACCCCCTCTGCCTCTTACTGGCTGTGGGTGAGTCACAAAGTTTCTGTGCCTCAGTTTCCTCATTTGGAAAATTGGAGAAGTTACTCTCCCCATAAACTCCTCCTGTTTTAAGGATTAAACATAATCTTGGATATTAATTTCTTATACAGGGAAGTCAGGGTGGAGGAGACCCAGATGGGGGAGGGGTGTTCAAATACTTGGCTATGTTCATCCAGAATATTCTGACTTTTCCCCCCCAAATTTAAAAAAATTAAAATAATAATAACAGAAAGACAACCCTATGCCCTTTCTTTATCCCAGAAAATGTTATACTTGAAACAAGAAGTTCTTTTCTTTCAGCCCTGAGGGTCCAGCTCTAACATCCAGAGTGGAGGGAAGGGGGGTGGGTCCCAGATGTGAAGCCCTCCGGTTATGCGACCATGGACACCAGTGCTCATTCATCCTCCAGCCAAGACAGCGATGACTTATTATACATTATTGATTGTTAACTCTAACTCTGCCGTTTAACTTCCTACCTATGTGATTAGGCCCCCGAAGCACTGGGCGAGACTTCTCCATAAGACTCACTCATAAATGTCCATTTTACAGCCACACTTACATCATTTGGATAGTAAATGTGCCACGTGGGCCAGCGCCCTTCTGACATGCCTTGATGTGAAGCCAGCCACTGAATTCCCAAACCGATTTTATATGAAACACTTTACTGCCCATTTCTTCTAGGCCAGCTTCCCAGCTGGAAGCAACCAGCCCCTGGACTGGTTATAACAAGTGACATTTCTAGAAATGAGTGTGGTGGTTCTAGAAATAATCTGGGCCAGCAGAGAATTCACCCCCAACACCTGGGAGTCCCTGGGGAGACTGTTGCCACTGATTCGCTTTTTCCAGTTGGACTTTCACTCTGAAGGGCAATCACACCCCACCCCACCCCCACCTGCACCAGGTCCCCCCAGGAGCTCTCACTGTCTCCTGGGTAGGCCTGGTGTTGAGCCTGCGTGCCACAATTGCTGAAGCTTGCACGTCTAGAGCCCATGCTCAGCCCTCCTGAATCTCTGGGCATGGGTCAGTCATCTGAATTTCCTTTCAATTTTCCAGGAGTCCGAGCACTGCTGGGACACGTGAGCTTTCAGGGGACCTGACTTCACCTTCGGTCCCTGGATGGCCCACCTACGTGGGCCTGACGTATTATCAACGTTAATAAAAATAGACACAAATTATGGACCAACTACTAGAAGAGAACTGAGATAGATGAACGAGACTCTTTAGGTAGAAGAGCCCACCCCCACTCCACCCTCCACCCAGGGCACAGTGACGCTCGGAGATGGATACCGCTGTCATTCTCCACTCTTCAAGTGTGCAACCTGGGGCACAAAACACTTAGATAACCTGCTTGAGAACACAGAGCCATGTTCCAAATCTAGGCCTCCTACTGTGGAGGATGTCCTGCTACTAAAAGAAAGAGAAACTATCCGTGGGTCTCCAACACTACCCTAAATGAGCAGAAGATGCCCAGACAAGATGGCTCGGGCATCTGGTATAACTGCAGGTATGCACATGCCTACTGCAAAGACAGAAGCCCCTTGTTCTCAGTACTGCTGTGTACCAGGCACTGAGAATCTTCCTTTCCTCTCTTCTAACCCTCTAAACCATCATTCAAAGTAGATGCCATTATTATCTCTGTTTTGCAGATGAGTGGTGACTCCTAAGGTTTTGACTTCATTATGTGACCTTCTCCAGAAGGCCTTGCTCGACTCCTTGCTGTAACCCATCCTAGGACCTAGCCCGTAGTCTTGACGTGATGAACTCTTACGTTCACTGCTCTTCCTTGTGCTTGAGTTGGGGTCTTGAAGTCAGGATGGAAGCCTTTGGAGGGCAGGAACGGTGCCCCTTCCTGGTGGCCCTCCTGCTCTGCCTCTGGTCACCTTCTGGACTGAGAGCTCCTATTGTTCTCAGCACCCACTATGTGGCTTCTCCTTCTATGAACCCTGATCTTGCCAAACGCTACCTGCTTTTACTACCCAGCTCCAGCTCAGCTCTTTCAGAAATCTCTCCTTGACTCCCCAGCCCACATCGATCTCTCCCTCCTCGGAGATTCCTGCTGCATTAAGGTCCAGCCATGAGGAGCCAGGATGGGGAATGAAGTGCTAACATCGACGGTATTATACAAATCCTACAGGAGCTTCTGGTCAAGCTCCAGGGCCTCACACTAAACTGCCCAGAGGAGCTGAGTTGTTACCACAAAGGAGTGACCTGGGGGTGCCTGGTGGAAAGGAGAGAGATGATGGGAGGCACCCGGAAGGAAGGCAAAGTGCAAAACAGCTGATGGTTTTTCTCAGGGGTTTCCCACAATTGGCAATGGCTGCTAGGTCTTCTGATTTTTCACAGTAAGCCATACATTTGAATATTGCATTTTAAAAAGTGAAATCTTCAACTCTTTAGACCCTGGCCAATTCAATTTTCGAATAAATATTTCACAAGATAAGGAAAACACTCCCTAGGCCAGATTTGGCTGTGGTTTACTAGATCGTAACCTCTATTCTAGCTGGTGAGAGAAGGCTGTGTCTAGCTCATTTCTGTAATGTTCCAAAGCCAACTGGGCACCCACAATAGCTCTTTGATAAATATAGGTAAAGGTGACAAGTCTCTCAGAACTGGGAGCCCTTGACAGATCAAATGGAGAGAGTGTGAGTCAGAAAACCTGGGACTATAAGAATAGCCGCAGAACTTCCCTGGTGGCGCAGTGGTTAAGAATCCGCCTGCCAATGCAGGGGACATGGGTTTGATCCTTGGTCCAGGAAGAGCCCACATGCCGCGAAGCCACTAAGCATGTGTGTCACAACTGCTGAGCCTTTGCTCTAGAGCCCTCAAGCCACAACCACTGAGCCCATGAGCCCACGTGCTTGGAGCCCATGCTCCACAACAAGAGAAGCCACCACAATGAGAAGCCCATGCACCACAACGAAAAGTAGCCCCCACTTGCCACAACTAGAGAAAGCCCATGCAGCAATGAAGACCTAACACAGCTAAAAATTAAAAAAAAAAAAAAAAGAATAGCTGCCTCTCAAGCAGCCTCTACAGTCTGAAGTGGGTTCTGGGGTGGCAAGAAGGGGACAGAGATAGCGAATGTTTCCACACAGTGGTTCTTGACCTGAGATGATGTTACCTCCCCTCCCTCAGGGGACACTTGGCAATGTCTGGAGACATTTTTGGTTGTCACAGCTCGGTGGTACTGGCGTCCAGTGGGTAGACACCAGGGATGCTGCTAAGCACCCTATAACGCACAGGACAGTCCCCACAGAAAGGCTCCCCAGCCCCAAATGCCAAAAGTGTGAGATCAAGAAGCCCCAGACCAATCTTCAGTTTTGGCTTTGCCTCTGCTTACTGAGTGACCTTGAACTTCCTGTCAATAAGACTTGCTAACCCTCATTTTTCTCACCTGCAAATTGGGGTTAGTAGCAGTTAAATTCTTTCAAGGATGGATGTGAGTTTCCACGAGATAATTCTCATCAAATGCTTAGCAGGTGCCTGACACACAGTATGTCCCTAAGTCCTGTCTGTGAGCACTCTGTCTATATGTTTGTCTCTCCCATCATCTATTGGAAGAAAAGCAGCCCTTGCAAACTTTGGCTTGAAGGCCAGAATTCACCATCAGGAGGACCCCAACACAGTGAACTTCCAAGGCTGTGAATCAATATTCAGGATAACTGGTGCAAATTACTCTTCTTTTCACAAGTGTGCCTCTCGGTGCCTCGAACCTCATTAAATAATTTTTAAAATATTTATTTATTTATTTGCCTGTGCCGGGTCTTAGTTGCAGCACACGGGACCTTTAGTTGAGGCATACATGTGGAATCTAGTTCCCTGACCAGGGATGGAACCCAGGCCCCCTGCATTGGGAACATGCAGTCAACTTTTTGACCACTAGGGAAGTCCCTCATTTAATAATTATTCCATCAAACATAACATGTTGTGCTTCCCCCAGCCCTCAAAGTGAATGTGAAAAAAGCTGTCAGAACCAACAACTAGTAAACAAGCACACATCTTTCTCTCCCTCCCTCCTTCCTTGCTGACCTTGCTTTGATGTGAGTCTATAACTGGTTATTTAATGGAAAAAAGCAGGGCTCAGTTTGGGGCTCCAATGAACATGGCAGGGACTAGAGAAAGGCACTGCTGTCAGGCTTGGAATGAGACACCTCCAAAGTCCACCTGGGACACTGAACTTTGATGGGGCAACACTGCCCAGGTGATGGGTTGAGAATCTGGCAGGTGGCTGCCAGGCATGGCTGGTAAACCAGGAGAGGTGGGCAGAGGGTGGGAGCAGGAGAGGCAAAAAAATTAATAGATGGTATTGAAACTTACTCAGAGGGTATTTGGCTTTCAAAAGATCTGATCCTTCTGTCTGGGCCCATTACAATGCAGGCGAGGGGAATTCTCAATTAGAGAAATAAGGGTCCTCCCCTGCAGGACTGGTATTGGATCCAGAAACAGAAGGAGATGGATGCTTGTAAAGTTCCATAATGTAAACTAAATGAAGTCCTTGGTCCTTGAGTCAAGGCAGGTGGGGTCACAGCAGGAACCCGAGGAAGGAATATTTCGGGGGAAGGGACCCAGCCAAGTGTAATTTAGAATTCAGTGTCTGGGAGATAGGATTAAGATGGCAGAGTAGGAGGACATGTGCTCACTCCCTCTTGTAAGAGCACCAGAATTACAACTAACTGCTAAACAATCATCGACAGAAAGACACTGGAACTCACCAAAAAAGACACTGCACATCCAGAGACAAAGGAGAAGCCACAATGAGATGGTAGGAGGGGCGCAATCGCGTTAAAATCAAATCCCATAAATGCTGGGTGGGTGACTCACAAGCTGGAGAACAGTTATACCGCAGAAGTCCACCCACTAAAGTGAGGGTTCTGAACCCCACATCAGGCTTCCCAACCTGGGAGTCCAGCAACGGTAGGAGAAATCCCCAGAGAATCAGACTGTGAAAGCCAGCGGGATTTCATTGCAGGACCTCCACAGGACTGGGGGAAACAGAGACTCCACTCTCGGAGGGCACACAAAAAAGGGTGCTCACCAGAACCCAGGGGAAAGGAGCAGTGACCCCGTAGGAGACTGAACCAGACCTACTTGCTGGTGTTGAGGGGTTGCCTGCAGGGGTGGGAGGCAGCTATGGCTCACCAAGGAGACGGGGCACTGGCGGCAGGGGTTCTGGGAAGTGCTCATTGGTGTGAGCCCTCCCAGAGTCTGCCATTAGCCCCACCAAAGAGCCTGTAAGCTCCAGTGCTAAGTAGCCTCAGGCCAAACAACCAACAAGGTGTGAACACAGCCCCAGCCATTAGCAGACAAGCAAGTTAAAGCCTTGTTGAGCTCTGCCCACCCACCCCTACCCACCATCAGTCCCTCCCATCAGGAAGCACCCACGAGCCTCCTAGATAGCTTCCTCCACAAGAGGGCAGACAGCAGTATCAAGCAGTATCAGCAGTATTTTGTCTTGTGGAACTGAAAACCACAGTCACAGAAAGATAGAGAAAATGAAAAAGCAGAAGACTTTGTACCAGATGAAGGGACAGGATAAAACCCCAGAAAGACTAAATGAAGAGGAGATAGGCACCCTTACAGAAAAAAAGAATTCAGAATAATGATGGTGAAGATGATCCAGGACTTTGAAAAAAGACTGGATACAAAGATCGAAAAGTTTACCAAAGACCTAGAAGAATTAAAGAGCAAACAAACAGAGATATGCAACACAATAACTGAAATGAAAAATACACTAGAAGGAACCAACAGCAGTTTAACTGAGGCAGAAGGGCGAATAAATGACCTGGAAGACAGAATGGTGATAATCACTGATACCGAAAAGAATAAGGAAAAAAGAATGAAAAGAACTGAAGACAGCCTAAGATACCTCTGGGACAATGTTAAATGCACCAACATTCGCATTATAGGGGTCCCAGAAGGAGAAGAGAGAAAGAAAGGACCTGAGAAAATATTGGAAGAGATTATAGTTGAAAATTCCCTAACATGGGAAAGGAAATAGCTACCCAAGTCCAGGAAGCACAAAGAGTCCCAGGCAGGATAAACCCATGGAGAAACATGCCAAGACATACAGTAGTCAAATTGACAAAAATTAAAGACAGAGAAAAGTTATTAAAAGCAACAAGGGAAAAATGACAAATAACATACAAGGGAACTCCATAAGGTTAACAGCTGATTTCTCAGCAGAAACTCTGCAAGCCAGAAGGAAGTGTTATGATATATTTCAAGTGATGAAAGGGAAGAACCTACAACCAAGAATACTCTACCCAGCAAGGATCTCATTCAGATTCGATGGAGAAATCAAAAGCTTTACAGACAAGCAACAGCTAAGAGAATTCAGCACCACCAAACCAGCCCTACAACAAATGCTAAAGAAACTTCTCTAAGCAGGAAACATAAGAGAAGAAAAGGACCTACAAAAACAAAAACAAAACAATTCAGAAAATGGTAATAGGAACATACATATCGATAATTACTTTGAATGTAAATGGACTAAAAGCACCAACCAAAAGACACAGACTGGCTGAATGGATACAAAAACAAGACCCATAAATACACTGTCTACAAGAAACCCACTTCAGACCTAGGGACACATACAGACTGAAAGTGAGGGGATGGAAAAAGATATTCCAGGCAAATGGAAATCAAAAAAAAGCTGGAGTAGCAATACTCATATCAGATAAAATAACTTTAAAATAAAAAATGTCACAAGAGACAAGAAAGGACATTACATAAAGATCAAGGGATCCATCCAAGAATAGGAGATAATAATTATAAATATATATGCACCCAATATAGGAACAGCTCAATACATAAGGCAAGTGCTAACAACTATGAAAGAGGAAATGCAAGGCAGAAATAGAGACACAGGTGTAGAGAACAAACACATGGACACCAAGTGGGGAAAGTGGGGAGGGTTGGGGGGGAATGAATTGGGAGATTGGGATACCAAACTGTACACTCTAAATATATGCTGTTTATTGTCTGTTAACTGTATCTCAATAAAAGTTCTTTAAAAAAAGAAAAAAAGAATTCAGTGTCTGTTGGAGTGGAGTGACTGGAAAAGTGCCTGAGTTGATACGCACAGGACAGAGGGATGCAGGGGTCAGTGCTCTGGGTGTGGACCTTTGGAAAAGCATCTGACCCCCTGCGGGACCCCAGCGCTGGAGCCTCACTCCTTTGAGAGAGAGAGACTGCAGTTGAAGCCACGGGAACCATTTTCTCCAGGGATTCTGAGTCTCGGGAACAAGCTTCATAGTTTTGGGGCCAGGTGACCAAATACAAGCTATCTGGAGTTTGGAGCTGGCCAGAGGCAGTGCAGCCTGAGTGGTAAGTTGGCAGGTGGGTGACTCCAGGAGCCTTGCACATGGTGCCCAGGGCAGGGAAGTAGGGTGCTCAGAGGCCACCAAGAGCAGAGGCTACAGGGCAGGAAATCAGGAAGGGGCAGGAGAGCTGGAAGATCTCACACAACAGCCTCACTTTATAAAGATAGAAACTAAAGCCCAGAGAGGACACCTCTGTGATGAGTCACCACGATCACAGCCACGGCTGAGACTTATACAAGACCTAGGACATGCCCAGCCCAGTCTGAGCCCTGGATGAATATTATCTCATTTAATCCTCACAACAATAATAATACTATTATGAGCTCCAGTTCACAGATGAGGAAACTGAGGCAAGGAAAATCAGAGCACTTTGCCCAAAGCCAGAGGTAACACCATGGCTGTGAGTTGGGCGTCTCCATTGTGTCCCAACCCTGTCATTTGGAAGAGCCCCACCGGACACAAACCCTGCGGTTCGCCTTGGCAGTTCAGTTTTGGAAAGCATGACCTTTTGTTTGATCTAATCTGAAAGTTTAATCTATTTTATTTAGCAACAAACCCTTACCTCAAACAAAATCTGATGCAGAAATGGGAAATGAGCCAAAATAGAGCAGATCTATTTAGAAAAAAAAAAAAAAGGTAAAATATTTTTACCCATCAGATTGGCAAACACTGTAAAGGTTGGTAATGCCCAGTGCCAGTGAGGGTGTGGGAAAACCTGCGCTCTCAGAAGTGATGGTGGGGTGGGCGTGAGTGTTGCTGCAATATTCTTAGAGGGCACTTGAGCAACACCTGTGAAACGTCAACAGCCGTGTTCCCGCTGACCCAGCAAGTCCACTTCTAGAAATTTCCCCTATGGATACACTTGCAGAAGAATTCCAAGATACACACAGGGATGTTGACTATAGCTTTGCCTGTAATAGTAAAAATGCTAGAAACAACCTAAAAATCCCCACACAGAAGAGGGGGTAAAATGATGGTGACTCTGTCTAATAGAATTCTCTGCAGATGTGAAACAGATTGAACAAGTTCTAAGTGTGCTGATAGCCAAAGGTAATCTTTTAATCAGTAAAGTGCACCAATCTTAAGTGGGTATAGCTTGAGTCAATTTCCCCACGTGTACACCTGTGTAACCGCCACTCAGATTAAGATGCACAGCATTTCCAGTACCTCGGAAGCTTCCCTGTGCCCCTTGCCAGCCCATCACCTCCACCGTCACCAGAGATAAGCTGTGTCTGACTTTGGGGACCATATTGTGGTCCTGCCTGTTCTTACCTCCTATGAAAGGAATCACTTGCTATGCACTCTCTTGTGTCTATTTCTTTTACTTGGGGCTTTCGAAGTTCATCCAGGTTATGTGTATATCAGTAGTTTGTTCCTTTTTATTGCCTTTTTATCGCCAAATAGTATTCCTTTGTAGGACAGAACACAATTTGTTATCCATTCATGTGTGACATTTGTGTTGTTTCTACTTTTTAACTAATATAAATAAAGCTGCTGTGAACATTCTTGCACAAGTCTTTTTGTGAACAAATGGCTGGGTCAATGGGTAGGTATGTGTGTAACTCTAATACAAACTGCCGAATAGTTGTCCAAAGTGGTCCAATCAATGTACATCCCTGTATCAGCAGTGTGTGAACACTCCTGTTGTGCCTTGTCCTTGTCCCACTTGGTACTGTTTTTATTTTTCCTTTTCTATTTTATTTTAGCTATTCCAATCAGTGTGCAGCGGTATCTCATTATGATTCAAAAAATATTTTTAGTGGAAAAAATACTAATATGCAAAACAATGGCTATATTATGACCCACCCCCGAGTAACATTATGTTAGATAGTGTTTTATCTATTTATCTGCATGTCTACCTATCTATTATAGATTCACAAAGAAAATTTTTTGAAATAATAAATAGGAAAATATGACTGTTCTTGAAGGACAATTGGAATTGGGGTAAAGAGGAAAGGCTTTACTTTTTGTTGACTTATTTCTATAATGTTGAATTATCTAATAATATCAATCAAGTTTCAGAGCTGGAAATGGAAATCATTCTACAGCTTAATACAGGAAACAAGGTGCTTGCAAAACCACTGGGAGTTTGGGGCAGGGGCCTCAAGGCTGTGCTTCCAGGAAAGGCTCCCACGGCCTGCAGAACTGACCCTCCCTGGAGCCTCATTCTCTGAGGGTGCCAGCAGGACCGCAGAATCCAAGAGCACGCGACTGTACCTGCTTCTCAACACTGAAGAAGTTGGAAAATGGGCAGGGAAGTGCAGCAGTAGTGAATCCCTCCTCTCACATCCCAAACGGGGCAGCACGATGGCCTCTGCCTCACTTCTGCCTTCCAAATCCCATCCGGGTACATCTAACAGCAGAATTGAATTCACATCCAGAACTCTACCTGCAGAGGAGTCTGGAAAATAGAGTCTTCAGCTCTTTTTTAATAAATATATTTATTTTTGGTAGCGATGGGTCTTCATTGCTGTGTGGGCTCTCTCTTGTTGCAGAGCACAGGCTCTAGGCACGTGGGCTTCAGTAGTTGCAGCACTTGGGCTCAGTAGTTGCAGCACTCGGGCTCAGTAGGTGCAGCACATAGGCTTAGTTGCTCCACGACGTGTGATCTTCCCTGCCTAAGGATTGAACCCATGTCCCCTGCATTGGTAGGTGGGTTCTTAACCATTGTGCCACCAGGGAAGCCCCTAGAGTCTTCAGCTTTACAGCCTCTGACTTACAGGAAAGAGCACTTGAGGGAGGAGGCAATGGAGGAGCAAATCCACCAGATTCTCATCAGCCTTCAGCCCCTCCCCACATGGGCCCCTCAGAGCTGCTTGAGGGTCGTCACAGCACAGCATCTGGCATCTCCCAGGGCAACCACCACAGCCATAGAAGAAGCAGCAAAGCCCTTTGTGACCCGGCCTCGGAAGTCACACACTGTGATTTCCACCATAGACACACACGTCCGTCAGCCCCGAGTCACTATGGAAGGTACAACACAAGGGCGCGTGAGCCCAGAGAGTGGGGAACGCGGTGGGCACTGAGCTTCCCTCTTCTCAGGATAGGTATGAATCATGTGTGCTCCCAGGGGTTTAGCCTGTGGCTCCACTTGTGGCCTTTGGCAAGAGACTACCTCTCTGGGCCCCAGTCACCTTATCCGTAAAGTGAGGCTAATTATAGAAATGACACCACAGAGTCATTGAAAGATTATATGACAACGTGCACGTAAAGCATTTCCAGAAATGCTTGCTGCATAGTGAAAGTTCAGCAAATGTTGGTGGCTACACGATCACCTGCAAATACTCACACAGTTCACAAAATCCATAACATCGGTAGTAGGGTTCTGACTCCCTCGGGCTATAATTTGAATTTCATACAGAAACGGCAACCAAGTGAAATGTCAGTTTGTCCATCCTCCCTCAGATGACATTTGTGGTTCAGTAGTTCTGAAGAGTAGCTTGGTGTAGCTCCAGTGTGAGCTTGTTCCTGAGAATTTTTAAAAATCGTTTCATCCATCAGGCAGTAAGGTGTTCAGACTGTAGTCGTTCTTTGCTACCCCCTAAACAATTTGACATTCTTGTGATAAGAATCACAGCTGTTTTTAAAAAGTATTTATTCTCTTAAAGTAAGTAAATTAGGGACTTCCCTGGTGGTGCAGTGTTTAAGAATCCGCCTGCCAATGCAGGGGACACAGGTTCGAGCCCTGGTCCGGGAAGATCCCATTTGCCACGGAGCTACTAAGCCCGTGCGCCACAACCACTGAGCCTGCGCTCTAGAACCCATGAGCCACAACTACTGAGCTCATGTGCCACAACTACTGAACCTCATGTGCCTCGAGCCCGTGCTTCTCAACACGAGAATCCCATGCACTGCAACGAAGAGTAGCCCCCGTTTGCCGCAACTGGAGAAAGCCCGTGCACAGCAATGAAGACCCAACGCAGCCAATAAATAAATTAATGAATTTTTTAAAAAGTAGATTAAAGAAGTGGACCCTTGGTGTCACGGAGGAGAAAGTAAGGAGTCTAGCTGGAGGTTTTGAGGCCCTCTCTGAATTGGCTTCTTACTACCTGTCAGTAAGAATCTGCCTGTCACCCACACTGCTCACAGTTCTGAGCTATGATGCAGAGGAGGAAGAGGTCTCTTCTCTGACCCTGGGAGTTCCATGTGGACTGGCAGCTACAAAGTCATCGAGCACAAGACATCCCGAAGGGCCAATGGTAGGAGTACCAACTTGAAACCCAATAGCACAACAAGGACCACATAGGTCAGTGACAAAGAGCTCCAGCTCTGCGTTCCCACTGCCTGGGTGCAGAGCTCGACTCCAATCATGACCCGTGGATGGCCTTGATCAGATCTCATGACACCCCAGGCCTCGATTTTTCTCATCAATGAAATGGGGGTGATGGCAATGATAGCCACTTCGCAGCTTTGCAAATAAGATTGCACACGTTGTTAAAAAATAAAATTTTTAAAGATAAAATCTTGACTCATATAAATCTAAGAAGTATGTGTCAAAGATTGTATTCAACTCTGAAATTAAAGAGAGACTCGAGAAGGTGTTACAAACGGTTCAAGGGATAATTCAGAGGCACACCAATTGCTGAAACGAATTTACAAATAGATGCAAAACTGGTCAATCATCGTAGGACAATAATCAATTGTGTTCCAAGGGAAAAACTCATCTGCATTTCTATGGACAAACTCATTTGCATGACTATCAATAAAGACAATGCAAGGCAACAGCCCTTACAGCATCGGAAAACTGAAGGTGCATTCAGTAACCTTTTTTGCCCATTTCACAATTTCTTCTGACAATGTAAGCCGTTTAGCACACGTCAAGTTCTCAGTGACCATCAGCTTTATTAGTGTTTATTAATTCTTTCAATGCAAGAGCCTCTCCTACCCGTCCTGCATGTTAGGGAAGGAAAGAGGTAAGGAGGGAGGGAGAAAAACCCAAACCAAGCTCCTAACATTTTTTAGGCTGAGTTTGATGTGGTTTGAGTTTCAGCTACGTTTAGGGCTTTGGTCTGAGGTGCTCTTCAACCCCTTGGTTTGTGTGTCTTTGGGGCCCTTGTCATCAGCCTGGGGGCCCCGGAGTCCAGACTGCGGCTTAGTCGTATGGTCTGGTACATCCACACACAAACCCCTCCCGTGGCCTGACCTGTGGACACTGAGCCACGGGCTAAGTTTTCCAGGCTCCATAACACCTGCCAAGACTTCACGGGCCTGAATCTTGGGAGGCAGAAGAGAGCGGCTGGAGTAACAGGACAGTTCAGGACATCTGTTGGGTGCATGAATGTGCATGTCCTCATCCCAGTGGGTCACGTCTTGTTCTTTGTGGTGAGTCTCATTTAAACGCGTCTCACATGCACTTCCCACGAGTTTACATCTTACACCTGCAGCCTCAGAGGCTGCATCTCCCACGCCTGTTTCTCCAACACTCAAAACATGCTCTTGCTCCCGGCCCTTTGCACGTGCTCTTGTCTCCTTGGCAGGGACTTGAGTAGATCAGCGCTGGAGCACAACAGATGTTACATAAATGTCAGCTTGGCGAGTCACAGCCCTCAAGAGGCCTGCTGTTTATTCCTTCAGCCCTGAGAGCTGACAGTGGTGTTGGCATCTGTAAGGTGTTACATTTGAAACGGTTATATAGATACCTATGTAACAGCCTCAGTTTTGCCCCTTGGTGCGCCCGTGAAAATCTGTTCACTCTCTGGCCTCAGCAGAAGGTGTCTGCTGACCCCTGGCAAGAGTGGAAGGCCCCGGAGGCAGGAGTGTTTTATGGGCAAAGATGTCACATTTTTCTCCATCACTCAGAGAAGGAAAGAGGTTCTTCCTTGAGCTCCTTGAAGCTTTCCTGAGCTGTAGACCTGCTCCTTCCACACCCAGCGCTCCTCTGTGGCTCCCTGCTTCCCAAGCTCTGAAGAAATGAAGGAAGGGCTCTGATCGCTGAGGGGGGTGTGTGTGTTTACATAAATAAACACAGCGGCGACCCCTAAGATACAGCAGACACATCCCCGCCCTCGGGAGCGCATGTTCTAGTGAGAAAGACACGCCCTTTAAATGAACAAGGTCAGCATACATGTGAGTTGTGTGTTTTACGGTTTTGTATTTTTTGTGTAATCTCATAGGTAAGAGGCGGGTGCCCCACAGCCCCTGGAGGCTTTCCATAGAGGCAGACCTTGGAGATATTGCAGGTTTGGTTCCAAACCCCTGCAATAAAGCAAGTCACATGAATTTTTTGGTTTCTCAGTGCATATAAAAGTTACGTTTGCACTATAGTGTAGTCTATGAAGTGTGCAACTGTATTATGTCAAAAAAAAGTATATACCTTAATTAAAAACTACGTTATTGCTTAAAAAGGCTAAGCGTCATCTGAGCCTTCAGCCAGTCATAATCATTTTGCAGAAGCCACATCAAAGATCACTGATCACAGGTCATCATAACAAGAATAACGATAAGGAACAAGTTTGAAATATTGTGACAATTAGCAAAACGTGACAGAGAAACATTATGTGAGCAAATGCTGTTGGAAAAATAGCACAGAACCGTCAATCTGTAAAAATCTCAGCATCTTCGACGTGCAGGAAAACGACGTACACTTGTACTTAAAGAGCTCATCCTCTGGAGTTGAATTTCAGCTGTCCCTCCATCCAAAGAAGTTGGCGTGCAAGGTGGTGGGTGTTTGGCATCCAGGAGGCCCATGTAAACTTCCCAGGGCTTCAGGGCAAGGCTGTAATTACGACACGGTCAAAGTCCCAGCGGCTCTGTGGGCCGCTCAGTGGCCAGGAGAAGGCATAGCCTCGGGCCAAGCACTTGACCTCCTTTTGCCTCAGTTTCCCCAGTAGGAAAAGGAAAGGGGGGGGGGCTGTTGACATATATAATTATGATGTGTTTATTGTGAGCTTTGAGCTGCTGGGATGAAAGCCTTCCTGTTCCAGGTCAATTTTATGATTATAATCACTGCAGACTCTGGAAAAAATTCAAAGAGATGTTTTATAGACCAAATTAGAGAAGTTTCTCTCTTCAGGAGGGAATATCCCAGTGTAATGAGCGAGGAAACTGGGTAACAGCCCTGAGGAGAGACTCCTGGCCACCAGGAGAGCTGGTGGGCTTTCCACCCAGAAGGCGGGAGGGGTGGACCCAGAGGCCTGCTGCACTGGAGCGCTGCCCTGCCCCGGGGATGGCGAGTCTCTGCCCGCAGAGCAGAGGGAGGAGCGGCCAGGCCACAGGGTGAACTTGGCCGGTGTGAGCGGGCAGCCAGCTCAGCCTTGCCCTGCTCTCTGTTATCCTGGGATTTGAGAGCTCACTCAGGGGACTGTGCTGGACGTTCCTGGGGGTGATATTTTCTCCAAGGATCACACCAACTCTGGTGGCAATAAGGGGTCTTCAGAGACGGGTGGAGGGCTCCTGCTCAGTGGTAGGCTGTCACGGAAACAGGAGCTTTTTGTTTGCACATGAACTCACCTTGTTGTGACCGGTGCCCCCAACGGCATCCCCAAGCCTGACTTGTTAGGAAGGCTGCTGGCCTTTTCCCTCTGTTTCAGATAGGATGCTTTGGGCTGCAAGTAACCGAAATCACTGTTTCTCACGTGACGAGACCCTGGAAGAAGGTGGCAGGAGGGACCAACGCGGTTGGTGCCACTGGTTCCCGTGGCCTCTCTCCCTTGGCTGTGAGGTGACCATCACCCTCTTGGGCATCAGTTCTGCATTCCTGGCAGGGGGAGGGGATGGGGAGAGGAGGAATCAGTGGTACCAGATGCATCCAACCCCACTGTCAGAACAGCAAATGCTGCCCCGGAAACAGCCTCAGGGCCTTCACTTGTGCTGTTGCTTCCTGGGAATGCTCTTCCCTCTCCTTGAGGCCTGGTTGGTTACCTCCTACTTATCTACTTACCCCGTCTCCAGTTCACATAGGATCCCCAGACAGTCTCCTTCAGGGGCACTTTCGACAGCTGTGATTCATGATCTTACCAATCTTTCTTTAATCTCTGCTCCCCCAATAGACTGTGAGACCCCCGGGGGCAGGGGCTCTGCTTACTCTTGTAACCCAAGCTGGACCTACAACACTGCAGAGAATTCTTGAATGTCCCACTAGTAGGTGTCTGAGAAAACCCTGTCCACTTCCCTCTTTTCTCAGGGTGGCCTCAGAGGCCCAGTTAGGGGAAGGGATGAGGCCTTCCTCTCCTGACCGGAGGCCACTGTCCTGTACTCACCCAGCAAAGCCTGGCTTGTGTGCCAGGCGCTGGGGAGACACTGATAAAGGAGACAGTTCCAGTGCATGGGGTGTCCAGGTTGGTGAGATTAATGCAGGTTAAAAAGAGCGCGAAGGGAGAAGCATGTGAAAGGTTGTCCACATCCAGGACACAATGCCAGCTTCTGGAGCCCAAATTAGAACCTGAACAAAATTAGTACCAGAAGAGCATGTCAATCATACCTCAATCCCCCCCCCCCCAAAATGTTATGGGGGAAAAAGAACCAGAGAGCAAAGATGACTGTATAGTCATTTTCCTCCCCCATCTGACCCCCCAAGTTTTTCCCTGTGGGATCTTTAGCACGTTCACCAGGCATCATCTGGTCCTTCAGAGGTGAAACCTAGAGACACTTTCCTAGCATCACTTTCTGGCTTTAGTTCAACTCTTGAGAAGAAAATTAGTGTCATGTGTCACATGAAAGTCTTACGACATTTTCTACCTCTTCACTCCCAGCATCCCACCCTTCAAATGATGTCTAGGAGGCAACTCAGAGAGCAGAAGAATTTCTCCTAAGTGGGGAGAGGGGGAGAAAAGTCTGGAGAGCCTTCCAGAAGCCATTTCTCACTGACTTTGTCCCTGGAGTGGGACAGCTTCTGTGCTGGTTGTGAAATCTCCAGTAGCCTCCTGCTTTTTCCGTTGGGCTTATTTATATGGAGGAAGACACAGGGGAGGGAGGTTTTGAAACTGGGCAAAGGATCACAGAACCCAAACAGAGGCCTGCCCACCTTGCCCTCCAACCCAAGGACCTGGCTGTGGGGTAGGATCTTCCTGCCTTGGCCCCACCTTTAAGAACAGGGTCACTTCTGGAGACAATGTTAACTGTCAGAGTTATTGCCTCTCTTGAGCCCAGAGATGGTTGGACCATCTCTTCTATACAGGACAGTTTGTGCCCAGCAGCATCCAGGGGTATGCAACCAGGAGCTGATGCTTTTGTTGACCCAAAAGGACCACATGAATTTCATGAAGTGAAGAGAGTACCTCGAAATCTTCATCTCATCCAGCGACCTTGTCTTACCCTGTTAGCCCTCATTTATTCTCTGGTCTTTAGTGAACCTACTGTTGAGATTTAATGAAGTTCATATTGGTCTGAACCCCTGTGTCGGCTGCGCCGATCCCTCTAAACCAGGAGGGGGCAGCGTTTTCCTGCCGTGCAAAGAGCTCTGAAAGCAGGGAATTGGGGTGGGGACAGGGGTGGGAGCTGTTTCAGGGCTGCAGACTCTGTTCTAATCGTCCACACTACCCTAGTGTGATGAAATGGCTTTGCGAAGCCACTGGAACCTTCTTCTGATCTGCTCTCAACTGCAGGGGGTGGGGCGCTGTGCTGAGGGGATAACTACAAAATCAAGCCTTCCTGTATTCCTTCAATTCATTCAACAAACACCTGCAAATAAGAGCAGGAAAGCCAGGTGCTTCTCCTGTTCCAAAGGAAAAAATCCTCCAAAGCAAATGATGATGAACGTGCGATGGAAAACATTAAGATGGCTGAGGAATCCCGAGCTTTAAAAAATTATAGAGAGTTTTCATCTATGACTTTACTCCCTAACGCATGGAGAAAGAGCCTCAGTGTTTTGGTGGAAATGGTAACAGAGACCTGGCTTAGAAAGCCAGTTCTGACAAGGTATGTGATTGGGCAAGGCAGCCTCTCTGAGCCTCAGTTTCCTCATCTGGAAAGTGGAGCAAAAAAAAACAACAACAAAAATCTGGAGCCTGATGGGTGAATAAAGCTCAGGCTCCCAAAAAGCTGTACATGGCTATTGTTGTTAGTGCGAGTGACAGAAGTTCAGCCCATCAATTTTCATTTCTGGCATAGAACAGTTTTTTGGGGGGTGCAGTCATACCCGGGGCCCACAACACTGTAGCAATATGGAAGGGTGGCCTGGGGACTTACACTCCAAATAAAAGCAGAAACACTAAGTTTATTTTACAAATAACTGCAGCTTCGAGACAGGTCCCCTGTAAGTACGTCTGTAGGGCCCCTCCTGGTTAGAAATCCCGGAGCTAGTCCTGCTGAAATCTGAACGAGATGGAAACAGACCCCAGCCCAGCCTCCCAGGGAAACTGCAGGATCAAGTCTGGGGAGGAGGGGAGAACCTGGAGCTTTGGTGCCCTGTCATCTGCCCCTGCCTTTGGGGTTTCAGGTGCCAGGGCCCCCTCCGTCATCGGGGACCCCCAGGAGACCCAAATTGTCTAGCATTCTTGAGTTCCGGCCCTGTGGCCTTGGCTTCCTGGGGACTTGGCCTCTTGCAGTGAGAATCCCACCTCCAAACAGCTTCTCTTTGGAAGATGCTGGAGAGTTCCTTTGAGTCCCATTAGTCACCAGCAAACCAAAAAAAAGGAGCAAAGCAGCAGACTGAAGGTACCACATTGGCAGCTGGGTCCCCCCACCCCCCACTGCCCTGCTTGTTATTTTGTTCACACTGGGCACTTGCCCAGGACCAGTTTCCGCAGGACCCCATCCACCCTACCAGGAAGATGCTGCTATCACAGCAGACAACTCAGGAAGCCACATCCTCGGCCACGGCCACTTGCCTGGGAAGGGACACAGGAGGTGCCATGTGGCACCACTGCCTCCCTCAGCGTAAGGACGGGGTCTCCAGGCTCTGGAAGGCCCAGTGACCGTCTGTCTGTAGATGCCCACCAGGTCTGCCTTCCAGCAGAGGACGGGCACTGAGCAGTCCTGACTCTGATTGAGGGGGTGGAGGAGCACAGGAAGCTTCCAAGATGAGCCCCTAATGGTTTGCTTGAAAGGAAAATGTTTCCAGTGTTATAAAGACCAGCTCCCTGGGTTCAAATCCAACCCCGGAGCTAGTCTGTATGACTCTGCCTTCTGGGCACACAAATAAAGTTGGGACCCTGAGCTGCAGGCCTGCGGAAGAACGATGGTGCAGTGCCGGAAGGAGCGCCCTGGGCAGGGGGCTGACCCTCCAGGGGCCGCTGAGGGCGGGGGTGGGGGTGGGGGGGACACGTATGCGTGCTGGGATCCTGCCTCCAGCGCTGCTTGCGAGATCTGTTTGCCTGTGTGTGCAAAGGGGGCCACGTGCCATCTGCTGCACGGCAGGGTTGTCTTGCACATCCATCATCCAGCTCAGAGCGTGGCCGTGGACATGAACCGTCAGCACCACATTCCCACTCCGGCCACCACCCGTCACTAGAGTCACAACCGTGCCTTGTAAATAACTGTTGGTCATTCTTTGCCGACAGTGGCTGCTCAGGGATGCTGGCATTTCCGTGAACATAGACATCAGAAGGGTTTACCTTTGGAGCCCTCTTATTGTATAATTTTTTCTGGGCAACCTGAACAGTCATTTGCTCCTCGGCCTTCTTCAGTGTGTGGGCAGAGAGCCCATGGCAAACTCGAAACCCATTTCCCAAAGCCTTGAAAGAATCATCCCCAAAGCTGAGCTGAGCCTGTGGGAGAGCTCTGAAAAGAAAGCCAGTGTTCCACTGATTTGCCATTATTAGTATTATTATTCCCTGTTTTGTCCCCAGCAGACAAGAGGGGTGATCTGGGCAGGCTCCAGGAGGACGCTGTCTGCGTGGCCTGGAGACGTTGGGTGTGGGTGACAGATATGAGGTTCCAGCAGGCAAAGTCCTGGTTTGGGGCAAGTTCAAGGCCAGCCTGCAGATGAAAAGCATCGTTTTGTTATCAGTTTCTCGGTTTGCTCACCTGCTTCTCCCCTGACATCTCAGCAGTTTCCACATCTAACAGTGTCTGCCATTTCACCTGCTTTTCCTCTAATAAGACATGAGAGATGTCTCATCACTATTTCTTATCGGCAGCTAGAGGGCTTCATTTCCGTGAGAACAAGTCGCCCCCTCTGCGTTTTTAAGCCCAGGAGACAGTGGGAAACACAGGGAGAAAGTAAACGGGAGTGAGGAGTCGGCTAATTCCATTCCTTGTCTAAAACGGGGAGGAGGTCTTGTCCGTGGGGCAGCTCCAGGCCTCCCCGCCTCCTGAGAGCAGCACGAGGGACAATAAAGCGTTAAGTCCCTCAGCTCGGTCCTGCGATGTCCGCGGCAGGCCCCTGTGCCCTGACCTGACAGACCTCAGCACTGGACAGTCTGAGTTTCTGGCAAACGTGGCCAGGACCTCTCTGAACTGAGATGAGAATACACATCCGGTACAGGCGGGTTCAATGGAGCAGAGAACTGGGAGCCCCAGGAGGTGAAGGTGCCTCCGGGGCAGGGAGACCTGGGTGTGAATCCTGGCTGGGTGACCATGGCAGGTGACCGCATACTTCCGTCCAAAAAATAAGCATAGCACCTCCTAGGGATTTAACTACTGGAATACACACCCTGTGAGGGCAGAGCATTTATCCATCTCCTTCCCTAATCTATCCCTAGGAACTTAGAATGGAGCCTGGCACACAGCAGGCACGGGATAAATATTCATCTATTGAATGAATGAATCCATCTGCCTTGCAGGGTGGTGATGATTAGCTGGAATAAGACAAGCAGACACTCAGGGATGGAGCAGGTGTGCGGTAAAGGTTTGTTCCTTCATTTTGAGTCCTCTTTTGTCTAACCTTCCAGATCTGGGGAAGCCTTGCTCATTTCAGATGAGACAGTGCATATAAGAAAGTCTGGGGATGAACTGTAAAATGCTCTTGATAAAAGTTTATAAACTCTAAAGTGTTCTGTTTAGGGACTTCCCTGGTTGTCCAGTGATTAAGACTCCATGCTTCCACAGGAGGGGGCACAGTTTCCGTCCCTGGTTTGGGAAGTTCCGCATGCCGTGCGGTGTAGCCGAAAAATAAATAAATAAAGAACACTGATTATGTAAGTAGAAGACTGTTGTTACCACCGTCTAAAAATCAATAAACAAATAAAGTGTTCTGTCTAAATATTTCTAACCTCTAAAGTACTGGGCAGAACATGAAGCGTTTTCATAGATGTAATATCTTTTGATCTTCAGGACCCTGTGAGGTGGGAAGTGAATATTGAGTTTCAGAGATGTTATTTTATAGAAGCATATTTTTTCTGTATGTTTCAGGAAGGCCTCATCTCCCCCACGGGGTCTCTGTCATTCCCGCATGGAGGGGGTACGGTGGCAAGAACAGCATAGCCAGGTGGGGTGACCTGAAAACCAACTGGGTTATGGAGTCGATGCAGTAACATCGCTCTTCCCGTCTTAAAACAGAGGAGGCTTATAACCAGCACTTCTCTGTAAGTGGATAAGAGGTCAAGTTGAAGGGGAAATAAGGAGAAAATGACCTTTGAAAGTCCCACCTGGGAGATGTTCAAAGTCTGTGCTGTGAAGAACAGGACAGGAAGCCCACATGGCCAACAAATTGCTTAAAGAAAAATAAAATAAATTCATGTCATTAGTAACTCAAAAATGCAGGTGAAAACAGCAGCAAGGATTGAATAGTGGAAACAAAATCCCCAGAGCTGGTGAGAGGTGTGCAAGCAGTGCCTTCTGGACTCAGCTGGAGGTACTGGGACTTGCTACAGCCATTCCCAGGCACTTGGCAAAGTGTATCCAGAGCTTGAAAGACGCAGATCCTGCAGAAATCATTAGAAATGTGGGCAAAGATAGCATGGTTAAGAATATTTGTCAAATGTTGTAATAGCAGAAAAGAAAATTTGGATGCAACTTAAACGTCCAGAGAGGCCCAGAGGCCTGAAATTCCTTAAAAAGCATGGCTGAAACATAACTCCCTGGAAAATTCACAGATAGAGACAGACAGACAGACTGGAAATAGTCACAAGCAAATTACTATGGGTGATTTTTTTACTTTCTCTTCGTGTAATTTTCTATATTTTTCCAATTTTCTATAGTGAGCAGATATTGCTTTGTAATCAGAAAAAAAACATTCGTTTTTTTTCCTAATCTTTAGAATATTGCCGTGGGGCTGCACGACTCATTTACTAGGGATGTATTGAGCAAGAGAAGGCAACGGACATGATTTGGTTATTTGACCCTGCAGTCCCTCATCTTCATCATCGATAAAATGAAACTTCTGAAAGTACCTGCCATATAGAGTGTGTGCGCGCGCACGTGTGATATGAAATGAGTTAAGCCACCTAAGAGGACTTAACAGAGTGCTGGTAAATACGGCAGCTCCACAATCGTTAGCTGCAATTATGAGTATCACCGCGAACGCTATTGCTGTACTTGTTTCCCATGACAAAAACGGCAAAGAAACACTATAGGAGCCCAGGCTTAGGGAAGGATTTGCAAAGGCATATGCATCCCGATGTAGGTAATGAAGAGGATCCTCCAAAAAGGACAGCTCTGAGGGTCGTGAGGATAACTATAAGGAGGTTTCATGCAGGGCTGGGGGAAGGGTAACACCAGCGGCGTGGAGAAGAACAGCGAGAAGTAAGCCACAGAGGTGGGGACAAGCACAGGCGGAACAGAATGCGTGGCCCTGCGCTGTCCGCACTTCGCATCTCAGGCCCTGTCTTGGGGCGAGACCAAGCTTTGCACCGCCTCCAACCACGCCCTCAGCCACGCCCCCAGTCGCACCTTCGACCCGGCCTTCAGCCCCGCCCCAGCCGGCCTCTAGCCCCGCCTCCAACCACACCCCCAGCCACCCTCCCCTTCCCAGAGCTGCTCAGACCAGGGCCACGTGCAAACCAGGTTCTCCCCTGAGCGGTGGCAAGCCGGGGAGAGCCTGCTGATAGGAATGGAGGCAGACACTGAAAGGATGCTCTGGGGTTGGTCGGGGGCCCTGGCCAACAGAGACGTGTGCAGCCCGAGATTTGGAGGATGCAGGCACCATGAGGGGCCCAAGGAAGTCATTTTATAACCCTCAGATTCTACTCAGTAGAAATAATAATACTTAACATTTATAGCTTGAGACAGTCATTTTATAGCAAAAAGAGAGAAGCAGATGCAGATTCCAGGTGGCAGTCGTGATAACCTAATGTTTACTGAGTGCTCTGTGCTAGTTGTCAAGCTGCTAAGGTTCTCATTCGCTGTCCTGTAACCCTAGCCCTTAGCATCTCCATGTAGACTCCAAGCAGGTAAGTAACTTGTTCAAGATTCACAGCTGGGAAATGGCAGAATTGGGATTCCAACTCAGACACTTAGACCCCAGAGTTGCCCCTCACAAGCAGCTCAGTGTAATAATACACCCCTGTTACGTGGACTAGCTGTGGTGCCTGTTTCTTACAACCAAAAGATGCAAATTAAAGTGAACAGCAGACCTTGCCTTAAGAGATGAGAAAAGGGTCCATAAAAAGGAGTGTAATACTTCGGCAGCAGGAACATCTCTCATCTACACTTAATCTTCAGTGCTCAACCTGGGGGAGGAGGGCTGAAACGGGATTGACTCCTGTGCTCATGCACCCTGTGCTGGCTGCTGTGGGGCACTTGGGGCTGGGCCAGACCCTGAAGGTACTAACCATCTGGTTGGGGAGACTGGACAGTTGGATACTGGCCAGGTGTTTCTCAGGACTGATTCATCACACGTAAGCACTAAATCTTAGATAGCTTAGACAGTGTATCAGGCTAAATAATGGCCATCTGAAGATATCAGCTCCTTGCCCCCAGAACCTGTGTATGTGGTCTTATTGGGAAAAAGGATCTTTGCAGATGCATTAAAGATCTTGAGATGAGGGAATAATCCAGCATTACCCAGGTGGTCCCTAAATGCCATCACAAATATGAGAGAGACAGAGGGAGACTAGACACACACATGGGGAGAGGAGGAGGCCACTGAAGACAGAGGCAGAGACTGGAATGATGGATCACAAACTAAGAGACACCAGCAGCCATCAGAAGCTAGAAAGCAAAGGAATAGATTCTCCCCCAGAGCCTCCTGAGGGAGGGAGTTCCTACTAACACCTTGATTTTAGCCCAGTGTATTAGTCCTGTTTTCTGACTTCCAGTTCCTATGAAAGAATACATTTCTGTCATTTTAAGCCACCAAGCTTGTGGCAATTTGTTACAGCAGCCATAGGAAACTAATACAGACTAAGTGCAATAGGGGACGGACATAGTAGAAAGAGCATAGGATGAAAAGCCCAATGATGTGGACTCAAATCCTGGCTCTGTATCCTAAGTGGCATGGAGTCATTATTTAGCCTCTTTTTGCCTCAGTCTTGTCACCCATGCAATGAAGGGGCTATTCTTTACTTATGTTAGTTGGAACTATTTTGGTTGCATGTGACAGAACTCCATCTCCAACTGGCTGAAGCAAAAGATTCCAGGAAGGTTCATGACAGGAAAGAAAATAAATGGTGATGACAGCTTCAGGCATAGCTGGATCTAGGGGTTCCAAGGAGCTGTCACGTCCTCTCTCCCTCCTCCATTCTCTCTCTCATCTCTTCTTCTCTTGCAAGTTGGCCTCATGCTCCTTCGGTAAGAAGCTTCTTCCATTTGCCTCAAGACTTGATGAAGACAAGCTTCATGCTTACAACTCCACCGCTTAACTAGTTCGCATCAGTATATAAAGATCCCAACAAAGGCTCTGATTGGCCAGATTCATGACACAAGCTTAGATCCCAGGTCCAATCACTGCCTAGGGAAGAGGACAGTAAGGTTGGTCTGGCCTGGGTCATGGGCACAGAGTGAGGAGTGGGTTAGGTGATTACAATACCCACCAGAACCACACTGAGAGAGTGCAGAGAGCAGATTCCCAGAGGAAAGGGTTGGGGAATGGGGTGCCCTTACCAGAAATGAGAAAATAATGCAGAGTAGACAAAAACAATGAACATCCACCCACATTACCTCATGGAGTTGCTGCAGCTACCAAGTGAGATAACGTGTATGGACATGCTTAGTGAGTATCATGACTGTGACACATCGCTGCGGTCAGCTGTGATCTCAGCCAGCCTGGACCCACCCACTCTGGCACAAGCCCTTGGTTTCAGCACCGCTGTGTACCTCTTCTTCCTCCTCCCCAACAACCCACAGGCCTGGCCTGAGGCTGCCTGGATTTTAACAGTGGGAAGACTTGGCTCCATAAAGTGAGATGTGTTCAGGCTCTGGGAGGCTTTAGAAGCCCCAGGAGTTCAACATTAACCCAAAAGAAAGAAGGAAGCCATTGAAGATTACTGAGCAGGAGAAATGGTGTTTAAAAAGCAGTGATTAGAGGGAATCAGAAACTCCCTGAGTGTAATTCACAGCAGTCATTTAATAGAAATCTTTTGGTTGAGTCACTGTCTTAGTCCCAGGTGATGCTGCTGAGAAACGCTGTGTTATCATTTGTCTTCGCATTGTTGGTTTTCTATGCAGACCATGCAGGTGAGTAGATGCCCAGGATTTTAAGAGTTGACCCAAGGGACTTCTCAGATGGCGCAGTGGTTAAGAATCCATCTGCCAGTGCAGGGCACAGAGGTTCGAGCCCTGGTCCAGGAAGATCCCACATGCCGAGGATCAACTAAGCCCATGGGCCACAACTACTGAGGCTGAGCTCTAGAACCCTCAAGCCACAACTACTGAGCCTATGTGCTGCAATGACTGAAGCCTGCATGCCTAGAGCCCATGCTCTGCAACAAGAGAGGCCACCACAATGAGAAGCCCCCACACCACAACAAAGAGTAGCCCTTGCTCGCTGCAACTAGAGAAAGCCCGTGCACAACAATGAAGGCCAACACAGCCAATAAAAATAAATAAATAAATTTATTAAAAAAAAAAAAAAGAGTTGACCCAAAGCAGCAGAGCTCCATCACCAGCTGGCATCCAGGGTGGGAATTACTGTGTTTGGAAATTCAGAGTCTCTTCCTTTCCATTGCCCATGTTAAAAGCAGCATGAGGTAATCCATTTTTCTACAATATTTATAATGAGTCCAGCCTTGTGTTAGAATTAAGCTAATACAGCAGCTACTAGCCACATGTGGCTCTTGAGCACCTGAAATGTGGCTGGTCTGAATTGAGATGCACTGTAGTGTAAAATATACACCAGAGTTCAAAAACCTAGTACCAACAACAAAAAAAGTAAAATATCAAATTTTTTATTGATTACACGTTGAAATGGTAATATTTTGAGCTAACTAAATTATATTATTAAAATTAAAGTCACCTGTTTCTTTTTATGTTTTGAATGTGGCTATTTGGAATGTTAAAAGTATGCATGTGGGTTGAATTTTACTTCTGTTGGACAGTGCTGTGCTAGAGGATTCTAGCATACGTACATCCTTTTACTGGTGGTCAAAACAACCCTTTGTATAGACAAGGAAGCTGAAGCTTGGTGAAGCTGAAGAATGGCAGTGCCACTGAAGGGCAGAGATAAATACCCAGATTGGTCTGGTTCCACAATTGGTCTTTTTTGCTCTACACCAAGCTGTCCATTTATAGCATCAGTCATGATGCTTTAGGCTGCAAGTAAGAGCATCCCAAACTTAATTTGGCTTTAAAAAAAAAATCAGGACTTCCCTGGTAGTGCGGTCGTTAAGAATCTGCCTGCCAACCCAGGGGACATGGATTTGATCCCTGGCCTGGGAAGATCCCACATGCTGAGGAGCAGCTAAGCCCATGCACCACAACCGCTGAGCCTGTGCTCTAGAGCCTGAGAGCCACAACTGTGGAGCCCGTGTGCTGCAACTACAGAAGCCTGTGCGCCTAGAGCCCATGCTCCAACAAGAGACGCAATGAGAAGCCCGTGCACCACGACAAAGAGTAGCCCCTGCTCACCCCAACTAGAGAAAGCCCACGTGCAGCAACGAAGACTCAATGCAGCCAATAAATAAATAAATAAATAGATAAATAAATAAATAAATAAATAATAAATAAATATCATCATTTATTGTCCCGCATGAGCGGTTCCGGGGTTGGTTATGGGATGTTGCCATGTCATGCAGAGCCTTCCATACTTCCCTGTGCCCCCCGCCCTCCCATGTTGGTTTTGTCCCAGGTGGCCTGCTGTGGCCAATCACAATCGCAGCTGCAGATTCCAGCAGCGCGCGTCTGCATAACGACAGAAAAGACAGCTTCTCTTTGTAGGTCTCTTTCTGAGGGGAGGAAAACCCTTCCCAGAAACTCCTTAGGACCTCATAACTCAAGGTGTGATCCGCAGACCACAGCATCAACATTCCCCGGGAGCTCGTTAGACATGCAGGGTTTTGTGCCCCACCCCAGACCCGCTGAATCAGTGTCCAAATTTTAACAAGATGCCCAGCAACTCCTGGGCACGTTCTGGTTTGGGCAGCCCTAGGAGGCTTTCCCTGAAGTCTTATTGGCTAGAGCTGCATCATAGACATCTGCCTAACCTAGCCACTGAGGGGATGAATGGAATTACCATAATTGGTTTAGAACCATCTTCATTTCATAGCCTGGGCTGGGCTGGAGAGGAACCACCCTCTCTGAGCATGGAAGGGTGGATCTGACTCCCCAGGAAGGAAGAACCCTGTGTGGGCGTCTGGGTATGGTGTGGGGTGATGATGGTGGGTAGGCAATCATGAGGCCAACAATTCCTTGAAAGTTTATTGTGAAGATTAACTGAGATCAAGAATGTACAGTGACTAATATACTCATTCATTATTTCACCCAACACTTTTTTTTCCAGTACTGGATACATTTTGCTGCTGAGATTGCAGTGGTGCCCAGGAAACAATCCCTACCTTGTGGGTGAAAGCTACATTATAATGGGGAAGATGAGGGGCAGGGAAGGAAACTAATAGAAAAATTACAGTTGTGAAAAGTGCCATGAAGGAAACAAACAGTGTTGAATAGAGAATATGGGCAAAGGTGTGCTCCCTCTGGAGGGAGGCGTTTAAACAGAGGCCTGGAGGGTGACTAGGAGCTCACCACTCCCTGAACTGGGATGTGGGGTGGGGTGGGAGTGATCTTGGCAGCAGGGGGAGCATCATGTGCAAAGGTCCTGGGGCAGGAAGGAAGGTGGCAAGATGAAAGAGTGAATGGCTCTATATGATCTTGGACCTTATTCAGTGCATGTGTCCAGCCAGGTTGTCAGGACATCTGTTTTAACATCCCAAACCTCTCCAATTTCACTTCCCTCCCTTGCAGGAGAGCAGGAACTTGGCACACCACGCCTGATGTTATGGTTCCTGAGAAGCAGGTGTCACATGGCCCACTCAGGAGTCACTTCTGCGTGTTTCCTCCGCAGCCCTGTCATAGCCCCATCACATCAGGTGGTACCTGTCCATCTCTCCATCTGTCTCTCCCACCGGCTGGGCATCCCTTGGTACTAGTGATGTTGATTTGTCCTCATTTGTATCCCCGGCACCTTGCATGGTACCTGAGACCCAGCAGGCATTTAAGAGAAGTTTGCTGAGTGGATGGCTGCATGTATGACAGATAAGTGAGTTAAGATTTATAGACTTCTGGGGCTCAATGCTTAAAGGGACTTCTGGAGCCTCTCTGGGCCCACACTATGCTTTTGGTTATCAACCCATTTTCCAGATGGGACGGTTGAGGGTAGGTGAGGTTACAGAAGGTGCCCTTGCCACAGGGTGGCAGGGTACTGGGGAAGGTGGGGCGTACAGCACACTGAACCCTGTTCACTTGTAATCAGCCACGCTGCCTCCGTGTTAACCTCGTGGAAAATTTAAGGCCCTTCTCTCTGTCCTGCTCCTTGTGGGTTGACGACGTCCTGTGCCTCGTTGCAGGAACGGGGGACGTGAAGCAGAGGCAAAGGAGCAGATGAAAGGGGCTCTTCTCGGAGCTCAGCATCGGGGCCACGGGCATTCATTACCTACTACTGTGTAATAAATTACCCTAAACTTGGTGACCTAAAACAACGATAAATGTGTTATTCTCCCAGCTTCTGTGGATTAGGAATTCAGGAGCAGGTGAGCGGAGCAGTCCTGACTCAGGGTCTCTCAGGAGGTTGCAGTCAAAAAGTTGGCCCAACCAGCATCATCCAAAGGCTTGAGGCAGGATGGGGATCGGGTTCCAAGGTGACTCAGCCTCACGGCTGACGAGTTGGTGCCGGTTGTTGGTGAGCGGCCTCGGGCCCTCCCCATGCAGGCCTCTCGCCCTCCCCATGCAGGCCTCTCCTCAGGCTGTGGGAGTCTTCTCACCACGGCTGCTGGCTTCACCCAGAGCGGGCAGTCCAGGCAGTCCACGGGGAAGACAGCTGGAGATGTGGCCTTGGATGAGTCAGCCGCGGAAGACACAAACCATCATTTCACCACCGAGGGCGGCAGACGCTTGAGGGGAGGGAATCAGCCTTCCCCTTCTGCAGGGAGAGTGTCAAAAAATATAAGAACGATTCTTTTTTTTTTTTTTTGGCCATGCCACACAGCATGTGGGATCTTAGTCCCCCGGCCTGGGATAGAACCCGTGCCCCCTGCTGTGGAAGTGCAGGATCCTAACCACTGGGCCGCCAGGAAATTCCAGGGACAAATTTTAAACTCGCCAGACTGATTCCCAAGACCAGCCACTGGCCTGTCCATCCCCAGCCTAGTAGTGACGGCCAACTGGTTTGCTGTCCTGGTAGACCAGTGCTCCTTCCTGGGTGCCACCAATGATGGTCAGTGTGTGACACACACTTTTGTCACAACTGAAGATCCGTACATGTCAGCGACGTCTTCTGCCCAATGCTTTGTGAAGTGGGGCCTGAGCTCGTCTCCTCTCGGACTGGGAGGAGGAGGAGCGGGAGAGAAGAGAAGCGTTTTCATTCCAGGGAATGGCGTTCCCCTCCCCCTCCTCCACCCACAGCCTTCCCGGCTGGGAGGCTGTTCGAAGAGAAGGGGACTGCTCTGTCCTTATCCTTCTTTTGGAGGAGACACAACTGGACTTGGCACCTCATCAAGAGAATCTGCATTTCCCAGACCGCCCCTGGCATCGTCATGCCTGCCTGAGCCCCCGTGAACACTCCTTGCTCTGTGGGCCTGAAAGTGAGGCATGGTGTCAAGTTGGACCCCTGTCAGGCTACTCGGGGTGTGAATTGACCCAACTTCTATGGAGGACAATTAGGCAATAGATTTCTTAATTAAGAAGACACACATCCTTTGGCCATGCCATCCCACCTCAAATAATTTATCCTACACATACACCCCACTGTGAGACAGAACATGTGCACAGAGCTGGATGTTGCAGCTTTATTCCCAGTAGCAAGAGACTGGAAACCATCTAATTGTGCATCACTGGGGGCTTCCTAAACAGACAGTACAACATCCCCTCGACGGAACGGAGCACCCTGGGGCTGTTAAAAAGAGAGTGAGGCTCTTTTCTCATATATGGAAATGGGACAATCTTCGAGATACTACATTGTTGAGTGAAATAAGCAACATGAAAAATAGGGCATATAGCATGCTGTCGTTCATATAAAAAAGAAATAGGAAGATTCTACTTATGTGCATCTTTATACATGCATAAGGTCTCTGAATAAGAAATTCAGAATTAAACATTTAATCATATGAAACTCCCATTTTTCTGCTGGTGAAAAATATGTAAACCGCAACAACTTCCTTGGGGTTAACCCAACAGTAACAATGGTTGCCTCTGGGGAGGGCCACTGCCCGACTGGAGAACAGGGATGGGAGGAGACTGACTCTTCCCAGCGTCACTTTTTTGCACTTTTAGAATTTGTGCCATGTGCATAGATTAGCTGTTTTAAAATTTGATAGTATTTAATTTTTTAAATAGATGACTAGCGTGTATCCATTGGAAAATGATTTATAAAGATTGGTGTTTCCCATTCTGATTGAACAGGCAGTAGAAATGTTATTCTGTAATTCCAAAAAAGCAATTTCTCTTGCCTGTTTTTATTCAAACAGGAAAAATAATGTATTACTTCAAATTCCTTTAATTGATATTTGTGTATGTATAACTGATTCATTTTGCTGTACAGCAGAAACTAACACAACATTGTAAATCAACTATACACCAATAAATTTTTTTAATTGTGGTAAAATATATATAACATAATGTGTACCACTTCAACCATTGTAAGTGTAAGATTTAGTCTGAATACATTGACAGTGTTTGATGTTGCTACATTTTGAACATTAAAACTTCATAATTAATTGCTTCTAAATCAAAATTTGGTGTTTCCATCTACTGGCAGAAGGAAAAGATGAAAAAACAAGATTTAAAAACAAAATGGGGGACTTCCCTGGTGGCACAGTGGTTAAGAATCCGCCTGCCAATGCAGGGGACACAGGTTCGATCCCTGGTCCAGGAAGATCCCACATGCCTCAGAGCAACTAAGCCCGTGCGCCACAACTTCTGAGCCTGTGTGCTGCAACTACTGAAGTCTGTGTGCCTAGAGCCCGTGCTGGGCATCAAGAGAAGCCACCGCAATGAGAAGCCCGTGAACCACAGCGAAGAGCAGCCCCCTCTCCCCGCAACTAGAGAAAGCCAGCGTGCAGCAACAAAGACCCAACACAGTCAAAAAATTTATTAATTAATTAATTAAAGTAAAAATTAAAACAAAAACAAACATAAAACAAACAAGCAAACAAAAATGGTTGGGAGATTAATAAAGTTGATTAAATTTTAAAAAAAACAGGAAAAATAATGTATTGCTTCAAATTCCTTTAATCAAGTGGAAGAAATGCAAGCTGTGCAGTTTTGTAACTAGAAGGGGTGCCAACGTCAAGGGCCCCCATTAAAGTGTAGCTGGAGCCCTGGGCTCTCAGCGGGTGATTCTGGTGGGACGGTGAAGAGGGCAGCCTCGGGGACTTGTCTTCTTTAGGCAGCCACCTTCCCCAGGGAGTGCAGGTCTCTGGGGATAGAGGGTGAAGCTCCTGGGCTGCCCACACCTCCCTGAGGCTCCGGACTCAGCCTCCACTTGGGGTAGCAGAGGAGCCTTGCGTTTGCCCCAGCAAACGCTCCCTTGCCTACTTTGTAACAGGATCACTAATCCAGAGCCCCCTTTAGTTTATTAAACAACTTAGTTTTTGAAAGCACTGATGCTAAACTTCTTTTTTTTTTTTTTATTTATTGGCTGCATTGGGTCTTCTTTGCTGCGAGCGCAGGCTTTCTGTAGTTGTGGAGAGCAGGAACCACTCTTCATTGCAGTGTGCGAGCCTCTTATTGCGATGGCTTCTCTTGTTTTGAAGCACGGGCTCCAGGCGCGCGGGCTTCAGTAGCTACGGCGCATGGGCTCAATAGTTGTGGCTCGCAGGCCCTAGAGTGCAGGCTCAGTATTTGTGGTGCAGTGGCTTAGCTGATCCTCAGCATGTGAGATCTTCCCAGACCAGGGCGCAAACCCGTGTCGCCTGCATTGGCAGGCGGGTTCTTAACCACTGCGCCACCAGGGAAGCCCACAGATGCTAAATTTCTGTATGCTTATGTTGGAAATTTTGAAATTGTCACTTTGAGGAGTGAAAAAAAATGTTAATAACAATGTGTGAACAGAAGACCTCAGAGCCCTTACTGAATGAAACAGTGTAATCCTTTTTTTCCAACATATTAAATATATTTTTCTCTTCATAACAATCTTTCTGATGGCTTCTATTCATGTCAGCGATAGGGGCCCTTGGTGAGGGGGCAAATCGGTACAATCCTCTTTTTGGAGTGGACGTCGGCATCTCAAAGTGAACATTTAAATGCTCACACCTTTGATCCAGCAATTTTGCTTGAAAGAATCTGTCCTGTTGAAATACTCGTGTGGATACAAACGTGGGTATGAACAAGGAAGGACAGTGATTATGATGGGGGAATTGGAATCAGCCCAAAGCGTCTATTCCTGGGGGGCATACCAAGGTCTGACACCTCCATAGCCTGGAATCCCACGCAAAAAGAGGAAAGCGGGGATGCTGGAACTGAAGTGTCAGGTTGCCTTGATGTCATCCTCAGGGGAGAAGCAAGCAAAGAACCGCACGCAGCCACGTCTGTCTAGACCAGTGGTCCTCATCAGAGGTCATTTCAGCCCCAAGGGGATATGGGACAGGGTCTGGAGACATTTTTGGTTATGATAGCTAGGGGGTGGGTGCCACTGGCATCTTGTGGGTAGAGGCCAGGGAGGTTGCTCAACAGCCTACAATGGACAGACCCCACAACAGAGAATCATTCGGCCCCAAATGTCAGCAATGCCAAGGTTGAGAAACCCTCATCTACACTCATAGCGTAATCCCTGACATGCACTGAGTTCTCAATGAATGTTTGTTGAATGAATAAAAGATGTATTCCTGAAAACGCTGTGTGTGCATATGACAGCCAATAAATGGTTAGCAGCCAGAGGAGAGGAGCAAGGCACAGGCTTGGGATAATTTGAAGTCTGACCTTATTCACTTTTGCATCATTAGCTTTTTTAAAAAGCCACTTTTATCATTTAAAGGAAAGAAGGAGGCTGCAGCAAACCTTATTTCTGTTGTTATTTCTGTTCTGCCCACATTTCCCCAGCCCTACGATGGGTGTAGTATCAGCGCCGGCCTCACTGGGCGGAGGAGAGGACGACGTCAGTTCGCCCCTGTGACGCCCTCTGTGCGGCGCCAGAGCACAGACACAGCTCCAGAGGTGCTCTCGTCCTCATCACTATTGAAACGGGACCCTAAATGCCATTTTATTTACGTCCAGAATATTCTCCAGGACCTTGGATGCCTGATCAGGTTCAAGGCAGGCCTTGGGTGTCCTCTCTGATGCTCTTTGGAGCCGCATTTGTGCAGGTGCCTTTCGTGGGCCGGGCAGGCTGTAGGGCCCCAGTAGGTGAGTGGCAGCCTTATCATCCCTGCCGGAGCTGGGCAGGTTAGAAAAGTCACAGCCCCTCCCTCCCTCTCCGTGTCTCCCTCCCTCCCTCTCCATGTCTCCCTCCCTCCCTCTCTCTCTCCCCTCCCCCCCCCAACGCTGCCATCTGTCCCTGGGGCCGGCGCAGGGTTAATGGAGCACAAACTCATGTGCCCTCGAGCACAGGCCCGTGGCTCTCTGCCCCCTGCCCCGGACACTCCAGCCAAGGCAGGGCTCTCCCCAAGACATCAGGAGACCTGAACCCACATTTTCTCTGTTCCGGGCCCAGATGTTGACCTGGGTCCAGGAATCCCTGTGGCTGAAAAGACGTCTTTTTTTAAAACCGAGCGTTGTCCTGGGAGACCAAAAACTTTCTAATCAATGCAAAACGCAGAGAACAGGGCTCCACAAGAAGCCCATTACCCGCTCCACCCCCGCCCCACCCCCACCCCCACACACGTAAGCCCTATTTAGCAGCAGAGCCTTAAGCCAGCGCTTGTAAAAAAGCAGCTTGTTTGGGGCTGACCTTCCCATTCACGAAACGTGATATTGCATGCTTGGCCGACCTCGGCAAGCAGCTAAACATATGTCGTCAGCTGGGCGCTGCTGCCCTCTATTAAGATGGTTCTGGAAGCATATGTGGGAATGGGCCTGCCTGCCCTGGAGACTCCGGGGAAGGCAGGACACAGGCAATTAGAGGGTGCCCGCCCCGCCCCCGAGGCCGGGCTGCAGGAGGAAGTCCAGGGCCGCATCTCACGGGCATGGGAACAATTAGGGTCAACAAATAATCGTGGAAAAGGAATTTAAAAATAGGACCCTGGTTAAATGACCCAGGAAACACGGGCCCTGCCCCCGGCCTGCCCCGAGCAGGGGCTGCATCTGGGCTTCACGTGGACGGTCCTCCCTGCCCCCTTCTTTGGATAATGACTTCCCCTTGCAATTTCCTGGAGGAAGCTGTTGAAGCGATCTTCCAGTGATAAAAGAAGTCGGGTGACTCTGAATTTTCGGGCTGAAGCCTTTTTTTCTCCTTGCAGTCCAATCTCCTCATTAGCCTGGGTCCGTAGCTTTGCGCAGAAGCCCCTCGTGCCCGTGCGAGGGGAGAAAGCTTCAAGCTGAGCGTGTTTCTCTCGCCGGGGGTGGGGCGCGCTGGCCCTGAGCTGCTGCTGGGGGGTGGGGAACAGGAGCCATCCCTCCGCCCTAAGGATGAGTATGGCCATCATGAGGGTCAAGGTCGAGGAACTTTCCGTTTCCTCTCATCTGCTATTCCAGAGAAGGATAATGCTACCGCTTACAAAGCACTTTGTAGAAGCTCTTGACCTGCGCTTCCCACCACAGTAGGCACCAGACACATGGCTATTGAGCACTGGCGTGAGGCTTGAGTGACGGAGGAACTGGACTTTTAATGTTATTTAATTTCATTCTAAAAACCGAGAATTCAGTTGTTAAACAACTTTTAAGTATTCCTGAGACCACTTGCTTTTTCTTTTTTTTTTTTTAAGATTTTTTTTCTTTTTTTGAGGTGGAACATTTTTAAAGTCTTTATTGAGTTTGTTACAATATTGCTTCTGTTTTATGTTTTGGATTTTTGGCCCAGAGGCATGCGGGATCTTAGCTCCCTGACCAGGGATGGAGCCCACACTCCCTGCATTGGAAGGCGAAGTCGTAACCGCTGGACCGCCGGGGAAGTCCCCCCACTTGCTTTTCCAACTGTAAATTTTACAAGATCGAAATAGAGATCAAGTATTTCCATTGAAAATTTAGTGCCTACATTGAGATGTGCTATAATTGTAAAAAATACACACCCGATTTTAATGACTTAGTAAAATATTTCATTAATAATTTTATATTGATTACATGTTGAAATGGTAATACTTGTGATACATTGGGTTAAATAAACTGTATGGTTAAAATTAATGTCACCTCAATCTGTAGTAGAATGATATAAATATATTTAACACTACTGAACTATATGCTTAAAAATGGTTAAGATGGCAAATTTATGTTATATGTTTTTTACCACAATCAAAAAAATGTCACCTGTTTTTTGTTTTGTTTTGTTTTTCTTGTTTTTACTTTTTATACTGTGGCGACTAGAAATTGTAAAATTACTCTGTGGCTCACATGATATTTCTATAGGACATGATCTCCTTTACCTCATGTACAATCCCACCAGGTAGGTCTGTGGACAACTTCTCCTCCCCCGCAAGGAACCCCCATCCTTGTCAGGTGAGGGGAGGAAGTAGTCTCACGCCACGTCAGTGGGCTTTAGACAGCAAGAGCCAAGGAAATGATTTGGACCAGAACCTGGAAGTCTGGGATGATCACTTCCTGCTGCCTCTTGTGCACCAAACCCTCTGCTTCCTTATCCCAGGGGAGGACATTTAGAGACAAAGATGCCTTGGCTTTGGGCTCAGGCACAGCTTTATAGAGCTGTCCAGTTAACAAAACTGCACCGTGGCCGCGGATCCAGGGTCTGAGGGCCTCTCCATTCACCTTCACTCCCCGCCTCTTCTCCACTAGACTTAGAACTTAAATGTGAAGCTTTTCAAATAAGAAGATTCTTTCCTCTTGGGTGTGTTTTGCAAAGCCCTTTACATATGTCAGAAGGGGGATAATTTCCCTTTTGCTCAGAATTTTCCAGACATCAGGAAATGCAGAGCTATAAAACACAGAGATGCAGTTCCCATCCTGGGCTTGAGAGAGCGGAATCTAAACCCTGGAAGCCTGTTGACCTCTGTAAGGCTCAATTCTTAATCTGTAAAGTGGGAAAATGAGAACAGCCCCTTCAATTGGGTGTGAAGAAAAAAATAAACCCATCTGTGCAAATGCTTGGCCCGCTGTTTGGCACTGCGGCCCCCAGGCAGTGTGCGTGTGAAGCTGGTCTGTCGATTGCCTCAGGCAGCATCAGTATCAGCCAGGATCTCATGGCCAGTGTGGAGAGGGGACTCACTGCTTGTCTAATTGCAGTGCTCAACTGCTCCTGCCCAGAACTGTCCAGTTCTTGAAAATCATTCACACAAGTCCCTCTTAGTTCACTCCGGCTGTCCCAAGTCGGCTGGAGGGTGGGGGGGAAGGTAGGAGAGATGGCGACAGAGGTCACCCCAGCCAGCGGTTCACTACCTGCTCTCCTGAAAGCTCCCAGCATGCAGAGATGGCCGCCTCTGTGGCTGGAGGGGGCTCCGGGCTAAGGGTTGGGACTGCCGGGGTTCTGTGTGGCCCAGGGTGAAACCTGGCCCACGGTGACAGTAACACACTGTGACAGCTGTCACAACTCTTTCTGGGTCATTGTGCCATGAATGTTTGGCGCAGAGAGCGTGGACCAGAGTTGGGAATGGACGTTGCCAAGGGCACACGGGTATGTTGGATTTCGATATCCGTTCATTTCACTGCTCCCGGGCCCATAGAGCTTATCCTCTGCTCCAGGTGCCTCGTCAGGCTTCGGAGATCGTCATGGTGAGAAAACAGGACGGGATCCCTGTCCTCAGGGGTGTACCTTCCTCCTGTGGGAGACAGTGGGTGGGCAGACTTGACCAGAGTCATTTCCGATTGTGACGAGTGCAATGGAAGAAACCAGCAGGGCGGAGTGGGGGCAGGCTGGGAGGCAGGCTGACTTTCATCAGGATGCTCTCCAAGCTCTCTCAGAAAAGGGAGCTCTTGAATTGGACCGGAAGGCTGGGAGTAGAAAGGGACAAGGTCGAAAGCCAGCTCCAGAGCCAAGCAGGAGGAGGGATAGAGTACCGAGAGTTTCCCGGGAGACAGCCATCCTGGCAACAGGATGCAGGGGCTGCAGGATCTGGGTTTGGGGTTTCTCTGCCCCAGGAAACATTCTAGAAAGCCTAAGGATTAGGGCGCCTCTGCTATAGGCAATTTTAAGAAACTACAATAAACCACAACATGAATATGAGGAAATTCAGCAACGTTCTAAAATTTCCCAGAGTGACCAGAGCTTTTGGTTTTTAAATATCACTTGTAATTTATTTCCTCCAGGATCTTCACTCATTTTCGGGTGTCAGTGCTCGGCTGCTGTTTCAGGGAGTGCTTTGGCACCGATGCTGGGGCAGAGTGAGGGGCGCTGCCTCCATGGGCAGCTGGGTGCCCGACTTCACACCTGAGGGGGCTGCCTGGCCGCAGGTGGGACATGTGATGACCCCATGGGGCTGCGATGTCATCAGAGGAGTGTGAGATGTGCAGGAGCCAGATCCCGCCCCAAGCACAGTGAACCGTGCTCCCCTCCTGGCTAGACACGGAGTCCCCACGGAGGGGGCGGAGGAGTGGCTGTGACTGACAGTCGCTATGTAGGGCAGTGGCCTCTGTGCCAGCTTATTCACAACACCTGTCATCACGTGCTGTCAGCAAAGCGCTCGGTTATGATTTAATTTATGCCTCGTGTGTCATAAGCCAGCACAGACTGCTTCTAAGCCATCACGCGGACTCTGATGTTGACGAGCTGAATCTCTCCTGACAGATGCTGGGGTCGTGCTGTCGGGAAGGTCCCCGAAACCCCCAAGCCCTTCCGTCCCGGGACAGGGGGTGGCAGCGGGTAACTCCAGGCCCAGAAAGCTAACTGTAGATCAGCGAGGGGAAAGAGGGAGAGAAAAGACCACCTCACGTGGGAATGCACCGGCTGCTGGTGTCACCAGGAAGCCAATGACAGACCCCGACAGCCCAGAGAGCTTCTAGAACTCTTGAAGGACTGCCTTCACTTCTCAGCCATCTGAATATGAATTTCTGTATTGTGCTTAGGGCCAGATTCTCACCACGTCTCAACCTCGCGTGGTGGCTGTAAATAATTCCACGCCTGTACGCGTGGAGATGTCAGTGCATAATTGATCTTTTGAAAAATGCCAGCAATGGAAGTGCTTGATTTACGTCTGACAACCTGCACTCCCATTTGAAATGTAAAACAGGAGACTATACACCCTCCTATGTATGCACTATATCTCACAGATGTTCACGGAAAGAGTGTTGGGATATCATGATTTTACAATTCTAAGCGAAGCTCAAACTTTCTTTGTTCGAATTTGTTTCCTTTTCCTGGGAACCAATTTCCTGTTTTATGTAAGTGTTGTTGCTGTTTTGTTTTTTTATTTTCTGTCCAATGTTGAAGTCAAAAGGACAACTTTTGCACCAATTGGCTGTCATGGGATGTTACAAGAACTGTAAGTAGGTATGCTCATTTTCCTCAGAATACACTAGGAGTTTACAAGTGAAAAGAGAAAATATAGAAAATAATCGACTTGCCCAGTGCTCAAAGTTGCTATATTTGGTACTCTGACTGCCCTAACAAATTACTAGGAATTTAGTGGCTTTAAAAAACACCAATTTATTATCTTAAAATTCTGGAAGCCAGAAATCTGTAACATGTCTTCCTGGGCTATAATTAAGGTGTTGGCAGGGCTGGAGGCTCTGGAGGAGAATCCATTTCATTGCCTTTTCCAGCTTCCAGAGGTTGCCTGCATGCCTTGGATAGTGGTCCTGCCCTGCAACTACAAAGCCAGCAACATTGTATCTTCCGGACCACTCTGCCATAGTCACATCATGTGACTGTCCTCTTCTGCCTCTCTCTTCCAGTTTAAGAACCCTTGTGATTACGCTGAGCCCACCCATGTAATTCAGAATAATCTTCCTGTTTTATAAGTAGTTTCTTTCTGGCCATGCCATATAGCATGTGGGATCTTAGTTCCCTGACTGGGGATTGGACCCGAGCCCCCTGCATTGGAAGCGTGGAGTCTAAACCACTGGACTGCCAGGGAAGTCCCTTTTCCTATTTTAAAGTCAGCTGACTACAACTTTAATTCCAACTGCAACTTTAATTTCCCTTTGCCATGTAAAGTGACGTATTCACAGGTTACAGGGATTAGGACATGGACATCTTTAGGGGGAGGGACATTATTCTGTTCACCACAATCATATTTTAAATAAGCTGGATTCTAACACACTTTCCCCAAATTGGATCCTAGGAAAGGACACCTCAGAAACACAGCTGTGGGTGGACTGGGGCTGGGTCCACACCCCAGAGGGAGTGCTCAGCACGATGCCGGACCCCTGCCCTGGGGCCCAGCAGCCTGGGAAGGGGCTCTAAGCCTGGGTTAGAACCATCTAGATGTGAAATGTGCTATCTTATTGGTCCCAAGCACTTGCAAAGTCTCTGAAACTCTGTTTTTTACACTTATATGATAGGTTAGTAATACCACTGCCTGCCATTTTAAAAGCCTTTCATTTGTAGCCTTGGGAAGCAGATACCCTCATTATAAACACATATCACAAAAAGTAAAACAGATTTGGTGAGCTGAAAAGACTCACCATCAATTTCAGAAATGCCTCAAGGCTCCACCCACCAGCAGGAGATGCACCAGGTGCTACCCGCATGAGGACACGCGCATGTTAGCCCCTTCCCTGCTGCGCACCCAGGGCTCCACACGGTGGCCGGCACACAGGACATGTGAACATATCTTTTTGATCAATGAATTAATGAAGCTCAGGACTTTAAAATTTCACAGGATAATCTGTGAAAAACATGAGCTACAATTTTGAGAATTACCATTTTGGAGGGTCTACCCTGCCTCTTTCCTCCTGTTCCTCCTCTGGGTCTTTTCAGTTCCACGGTGCTTCTTGCAGAAAAATTAGGATTATTGCTGAATCCTCTTTTTTCCTCACCACTCACATCCAATCCATCAGCAAACCCTCCAAATGTTCTAAATGAATAAGATAGTTCCCAAATCCCCTTACTTCCATTGCTACTATACCTAGTTTGAGTCAACATCATCTCTTGCCTGGAATAATACACTTACTTCCTAACTGGCTTTTCTGCTTCTGCTTTCGTCCCTCAGGCTTGGCTGCAAGTAATAGAAATCCCAAATAATGAAGGCTTGAATGGTATACAAGTTAATTTCTGTCTTTCCAGAGGAAAGAAAATAGGATGGCTCTGTGGCGGTCACCAGGAGCCCAGATCTCTTCTCTCTCTTTTTTTTAAACTATTATCATTATTATTAGACTGAGCCACATGGCTTGTGGGATCCTAGTTCCCTGAACAGGGATTGAACCTGGGGCCCCTGCAGTGGATGCAGTGAGTCCTAACCACTGGACTGCCAGGAAGGTGCCCAGATCTCTTCTTGCTAGTTGCTCAGCCATCCTCTGTTCATGACTCACACCTCTTGGCCCCAAATAGTTGCTTGAACTCCAGTCATTGCATCTGCATTCTAGCCAGCAGGAAGAAAGGAAAATTAAAGGGCATGACCCCTCTTTTTAAGGACATTTCTTGGAAGTCATATGCTACACTCTCATTTACATCCCACTAGGCAGAACTTAGAACTGAGGTTTAGGAAATGTGGTCCTTATTCCTCTTAGGCATGTGTGCCAAGCCAAAAGTCAGTGCTTAATTCCTAACAAAAAGGGATAACACCCAATAGAGAAATCTCTGCCACACAGTGCTACAATCTAAGCTCCACCAGCCACTCAACTAATAAATAAGATCACATCACACTCCCCATGTTGAAATCCCACCAGTGACTTTCCAGTGAAAGCAAATTCGAAACTCCATTCTGTGGCCAGAAAAGCCCATTATGACCTAACTGTCCAGTCCCATCTTGTCCCTTAATTCTTCCAGGCTTTCTTTCTGTGTCCCCAATGAGCCAACATCATTAGAGCCTCAGCTTCTCTGCACCCGCCATTCTTTCTCCCTTGAGCATCCTTCCTTCCAAGCACCCCGTAGCTGACTCCTTCTCCCTTTCTGCTCATCAGATATCAGTTCAGATATTCACTTCCATCCCACCCACTGTACCGCCACAGCCACAGCTCCCCCCCACCCCCGCCGCCCCGGCCTCTGCGGGCTCCATGGCATCAGCCTGCCTCAGGCCCCATGTTACTAGCATCACTACCTGAAATTACCTGATACATTCGTCCACATGTCAGTTGATGGTCTCCCCTTCACCCTGTTACCCATGAAAACTCCCCAAGGACAGAGACCTTATCCATTGGGCTCATCCCAGCATCCTTCATGCTCAGGGTGCTTCGTGGCACATAGTAGGTGTTCAATCAACATCATTTGAATCAATACTGCAGGGCAGGTCCTGGGGATAGCATCTCCCACCCTCCTCCACTTTCCTGAGAGAATGACTCTCTCCACCCATGCCAGGTGATTACAGTAGGGTTGTCCATCAGTGTAGCCTGACACAAGCCCCAGGACCCCCATCTGGTCAGTCATGGCCCTCCATGACGCTGGACACAGTTCTCAGGCCAAGGTGGGTCCATGATGGAAGCCGGCCAATCTGAGTGGTTTCCTTGGATCCTTCCTTTGGAGCTAAGGAAAAGGAGAAAGTGTCTTTGCTTTGAACATCGTGATCCTGGAAGGTCCTTAGAGACACGGTCTGTCCACAGTGGAGGAGAGGGAGGTGAAGGGGATCAGAACAGCGACCCCAAAATATGCCACTTTAGCAGATTGATTCTTTCCAGCTAAAGGTAACTGAGAAACGCTAGAGGCAGGAAGGTCTCTGACAGCCTCCTTCCTACCTAAAAGCAGTGCATAAATTTCCCATGAAAAAGATGCCCTCTCTATACCAAGAAGAGGAGGATATTCTTACCACTGGAGATGGGGAATCAACACTAAGATGAATCTGTATGAACAAACTTAGTAAAATAAGCCTTATCTTCCATTAGTTTCTGCCATATGTTTTCTAGCTGCCTTCCCACAGTTTACTGCCCCTCGCCCAAAGCCCTTTTTCCTTTGTCTTATCATTTCTCAACATTTTATTGTTTGTTAAAAAGGCATACAAGCTCTCAAACCTAACTGTCTCTTTTGGGTTTTCTCTTCTTTCTATGAAGCTCCCATGCCATGTAAAAATATTAATATCAAATAAAATGTGTATGCTTTATCTCCCATTGTCTGTCTTTTATCAGTTCAATTCACAGTCCCCAGTCAATGAACTTAAGAGGTAGAAGAAAAGTCTCTCCTCTCTGACAGAGGCCGGTGCCCAGTGAGAAACAAATGTCAGAGATGGAGGATGAGGGAGGAGGAGAGCTTGCATGACTGATGACATCACTGATGTGGAGGAGAGCTTGCATGCCTGATGACATCACTGATGCTCCTGGGTGCAGCTGAACCTGAAACTGTCCCTGAATTTCACATTTCCTTGAGTCAAAAAGTCTCCTTTTCTTTTATTAAACCAGTTTGCAACCAACAGAGTAGCGAGTATCATTTTTCCCTATCTCACAAAAGAAGATACAGAGTTTGAGACATTAAATCATTTTCCTATGGCCATAGTGCAACTGGCAAAACAGGGATTTAATCCCAGATCCTTGTGACCCTAAAGCCAAAGAGACACCCATGATATGAAATCCCCTTCCCCTCCCCAATGTCTTCCTCAGAGTCCAAAGAACTTGACTGTACAGCAGATCTGCAGGCAGTAGTTTCTGGAGAGAAATAAAGAATTAGAAGAAACAGTGTCATTCTTTCAGCTCAAGGTAGCAAACCCACCATGGTGGCTCTTTGGGAGGTGGGGAAATTGTGCCTAGAGCTTTTCCTTTGACACTTAGCTAATCATTTCTCTAAGAGGAAAGCAGTGTTTCTAAGAAAAATGCAAAGTTTTCTCATTCAGAGGTCCTTTTCTTTAATAAGACATAGACAAGATTTAGATTTCTAGACTAGTCATTAATAATGGACATTTAAAACCAAGACAAGCCTTCCAAAGCCAAACAGAATGGTAATATTCTGTATTTTAATCAGATTTGCCTAATTGCTACATTTATGTGATTAGTCCCAGTGGGCCGGTAGAGAGAACTTGGTTATGACTTTGAAATCCTCTAAAACTGCTAGGTCCACCGGAAATCTGATTTCACTCTTTAAAAAAAAATGCATTCCAAACATTAGCTGAGATTTTTAAAAAATGCGCATAAATATTTGCAATCAGTATCGCTTGGGCTCTAAAGATAAACAGTCATAAAACAATATTGTGACCGCATTTTCCCCTCCTGCAAAACAACTTCCTCGGAGGGGAAAGGTTAGACTAATCAGAAGTAAATTAGTTGCAGCTGTAGCCAACCCGTTCTTTCTGGAGAAAACGGTCGCACGGTCGGGCCGTGAGTCCTCACTGCAGGGGCTGCAGCAGTAACTCGCTGTGTCCAATCCGGATTAGGACAAGGGGCAGAAGGCAGCCCTTGCCTCGTAACGCTGTTCTTTCTAGAACACTCTGGAAAAGCCAGGTGGTTCCCACACAGCAGAAGAGCAAGGGGCATGCCTGGGGCACGCAGCCAGTTTTCCTGTCTTCTGTTGACAGTCTTGTGAGGGGTGTTAATTCAAGTGTATGCACGTTTAGAAATGTTATTTTTGAAAAACAGTTTATTGTTTTAATGTATGCAGCTAGGGCTGCCAACGGTCTTTTGCTCTGTCACCAATAGAAATTTAGCTTCCAGATTTATTAAGTCGTTATCCAGTTGATTGCAAGCTCTTGGTTAACACTGTAAGAGAGGCAAGGGGGCAGTTGCAGGCAGGCTGTCCTCACAAACTTGGGTTTTCCCGAGATCACACTGCCCAGAGAACTCTCCAACCTACTTTGTCCACGACATCAGTCACCAGCGCCGGGCTACGGTGCGGGGCTGCCCACCCCATTCCAGTGGCCTGCTTAGTGCGGACTGCTTTCAGAGTTGAGGTTAAGGTGCTGTGTTCATTTGTTCATTCCACAAACATTTATCCAGCGTCTGCTGGGCACAGCACTCCATCCTTGTGTAGTAGACACAAGGCGGCAGTGTGTGTGTGGGGGGGGCGGTGAGTGCAAGGAAGAAAATAAAGAAAGGAAAAGTTTGGAGAACGGAGGACGGGTGGTGCTATTTCATTTTTTCTTTGTTTGTTATTGAACATTGGGTTATAATAGTCCCTCTTCTAGCAACTTCTTTGTCCAATAGGCCATATTTTCCGGGGCCAAGAGCTTCCAGTTGATCCAGCATTTAATTGCCCAGATTCTAGAGCCAGGTGTTAGGTTTAAAGCCAACTCGCCACTCATGAACTGTGAGATCCTGGGTGACCTGCTCACCCCCAAAGTGTCTTCATTTTCTCGCCTATAAATGTAGGGTAATAACCAAGTCTATTTCACGAGCTGCAGTGAATACAAGTAGTGCGCATAGAGGGGGCTCTCATTGCTGTGCTGGCTCCAGGGACAGTAGTCAATCAGTGCTATTATTAAGACCCGCAGTTCCAATTATTCCTTTAAATAACTGCGTCGCGTTCCAGGCGGGCAGGGTGAGTCCAAGCTCGGCTCTGATGCTGCTGCACGAACCTCCCCCTCTGTTCCTGCTTGTTCGCTGACACGGGGGTTCCTTGGGCCAGCCTCCCAGAGGTGAGGACAAACACTCGTCCTGGTGGGCTCCGTGTCACTGTTTGGCTTGTTCCAATAGCTGTACCCACAGATAGGAGGGTGCCCACGTCCTCGAGCCCTCCCTAGCACCAGATGTTACCAGTCTTCTAGATTCCTGCCACTCTGGTAAGTGAAACCTGACATCCTGGGGGGTTGGATGAAGGTTTCACAGACCCCTAGTGGGACTGGACATCTTTTTATATAGAGTGTTCCAAATCTTTGCATTTCCTTTGTGGTGAATTACCTGATCAGAGCCTTTAACTCCTCCCCCTACCACTCCCCCCTTCCCTTTCTAAACTAAGCATCTGTTTTGGTGATGGATAAAGCCTAACGCATTAAGCCAACTTGTCCTGTAAAGGAAGAGGTAGCGGCTGGCACAGAATATCTTGAAAGCACTGTCGATGTGCCAGGTTCAGGCTAAGCCCATTCCATGAACCCACTTCAACATCATAGCATTCCTATAAGATGGACAGAGAGGCTTAGCCACTTGCCCAAGGTCACACAGCTAGAAAGTGGCAGAACAAGAAGCTGAACACAGGCTAGCCTGGCTCCATCTCCATCACTCTACTAAACCGGCTCAACAAATCCATTCCAGTGGCCCCTGGGCCTTCTGCTTTGGGCTTCTTATTATGAGCTGAGCCCACAGTGTAGGAAAATGACAAAGAAAGAGGACCAGTATTTTTCCCCCATCATTTCTTTTTTTTTTTTTTTCTCCTTCTGCCTAAATAAATACCTCCTTCAGCAATTTACATCACACAAACATCACCCTCCGAGTGGATGCTGCTGCCTAAAAGTGTGGGGGTTCCTTGCTGGGTGGCATTAGCAAAATCCCTCAGGAAAAACATCTCACAGATCCTTTTTGGTTGGGGGTTTTGCTTTGTTTTGTCTTATTTTTAAACCGCAGCTCTGAGCGTGTTTGGCCCAGTTGAGAAGCTCTGAAGGAAAGGGATGTGAGATGTTAAGGCAAATATTGGTTTATCTGTTACAGCTATTGAAGCTGGAATGCAGGAGAGAGGTTTACTTTTTTGAAAAAAAAAAATTGTGTGAGCAGTGAATGCACATTCAAGAGCCTTTGTGAAGGCTCTCCAGCACCATGCCTTGTGCCCAGCACGGTATTGCTTTCTCCCACTGATGCTTCACAAAAACCCTAGAAGTAGGTACAGTTATTATTGCTCCCATTTTACAGAGCAGGAAACTGAGGCTCAGAGAAGTTCAGAGACTAGCCCAAGTTCTCCTGGCCAGTGAGGGATGGAGCTAGGTTTGGACCCAGCTGTCTGGGTTTCCAAAGCCAAATGCCAATTCTAACCCCAGAAGACGATGCTAGAAGGCACTGCTGGGAAGATTTCAAAATATTTAACTTTTTTTTTTCCTTGTGGTGACTGAGTTTCTATTGGAAAGGTTTCCTGTAAAAAAGAGCAACAACCAAACTAAACCAAACCAGAGGAGTCCAGATCCTCTGATGAGAGAATCAAGTTGTTTACTGGTAGACTGACTGCAGCTACCTTGGTGTGGGTCAGAGATTAGGGGCTGGGATTCTCGGGTTACCTGACTGATCAGACCTGTGAGTTCTGAATTCCAGTTCCTGTGTGTAAGGGTTAGTTGGAATGCAGTTTAAAGGCATTTAAACTGTACTCAACTGACCAATCCACAGACACAGGGCATCTGGCACCTCACGAGCGTGAGGACAACAGAATTAGACAAGAAAGGTCATACTATTTTATCTGCCGATAGATAACAGCAAAAAAAAAATTGTTAAAATCTGCCCCTGAGCTCTTGGCAAGACAATTCCTTTTGGGGGTAGGAGGAGAACATGGGAGAAAAGCCTTGTCTGTGAAGTGACTCAGTAAAGCAAAAAACTCAAAGTGCTATGTTTTAAATTTCAAAATGAATAGTAAGATCACTTTCTACAGGCTCTTTTAGGACACACCATTTCTTCCTTAAAAAAAAAAAAAAAACAGCAACATTAAAAAAAAAAAAAATACAGCAACATGATCTGGAACATCTCCATGGGAATTAGATGCACGTCTGTGGTCCTTTCTGCATCATCCTTCCTCATAGCTCTGTCACAGTACACCCCTGAACAGATGTCTCATAACTTATTGAACTGGTCCCCTTTTGATGGGCATTACCTTCCTATACTTTCCTTAGAACACATTCCTTAAATAAAGGGGTCAGCAAATTACTTCTGTAAAGAGCCAGAGAGTAAATATATTTGTGGGCTATATAGTCTCTATTGCAACTACTCAACTCTGCCCACCAGTATCCATGGTCATGTGTCAATAAAACTTTATTTACAGACATTAAAATGTGAATTTCGTATAGTTTTCATGTGTCATGAAATATTATTCTTTGTATCATTTTTCTCCCAGTCATGTAAAAATATAAAGACCATTCTTAGCTTGTGGCTATACAAAACCAGACTGTGGATGTAGTTTTCAGATCCCCTGCTCTAAAGAGAATTGCTAGGTTGAATATGTGAGCTTTTACATCCTGATATGCATATTAAAATCCTCCCTCCAAAAAGGCTATATCTTTTGCTTAGGGCAATCCCAGGTTTTACTCCCACAGTTTAAGGGAGTGACCCCTTTGTTGAGATTCTCACCACCTTGGGGTATTGCCCACAAATGTGCCAAGTAATAAAATTCATACTCCCACCTGCTTCTGTGAGACACCAGGTGTGGGGTGACCGGAACTCTGATATTAAGCTCTTCAACCATAGTAAATAGAAGTGATTGTTTAAGAATTCTCTAGAATCTGCTAATGGGCTCACGATCAGGGGTCTACTGCTCTAGCCAGCTCTGAAGGAATGAAGGAACCAACGGGATGGAGGAGGGGGAGCTGTAGGTATTGTCAAGGAACATCTGCTTATCTTGGGTTTCAGAAAGTTACCCAGGGTTATCTGTGTGACTCCCTAAAAAATGCACTTTCTGAAAAAGAAATTTGGCAAATGAAGTGGGCCACCTTGGGGTAGGACAGGCCAGGCCCCCAGCCCTGAGTCACCTGTTACCTGATGGAAACCAGGAGTTAGTCGGTTTTTGACAACTACAGACCCAACTGTGCTTAAGGTTCTTGATTGACAACTACAGACCCAATTGTGCTTAAGGTTCTTGATTGACAACTACAGACTCAATTGTGCTTAAACGGACCTCTTCTGCCTTTTAAGGATTTGCTAAAAAGCAGTTAAAATCAGCTGATTTTAGATTGGATAAGGTTGACTAACACTTGTTTTTGACCAAAGGCAAGTTTTACAGAGTGAAGAATGAATATGAAACCATCTTCAACAAAAGCAAGAGGTTTCAGAGGAGCAGAGTGAGAATGAATTTCTGGGTTCACAAGCACAAGATGCAGAGTTGTTTTCTTTTAATGAGAAAAGTTTCCGGACTAATGTAATCTCATGCTGATTTGAGTGATCAAAGTTTAAGTTTTTATTTTTAAAAGATCCAGGGAAAGAAAGGAGCCATTCCAGACGTTTCCTGTATATGTTGATTAGAGCGTATGTCACTTGACAATCCCTGAATTCTCTTGAGTAGAAACACGGAATTTCCAAAAAATGCTTTTGAAAAAATTCTAGATACCTAGGTTGGTCCAGGCCTTGATCCCTGACATTCCGGAGATGGCAAACCCAGGAGATCTTTCGCTCTTTCATCCCCAGAGTGGGCAGAGCCCCTGGTGAGTGTAGACGCTTGAGAAACATTGTTGAATGGATGGTTGAATGGACGAAAGGCATGAAGAAGGCACCACACTGAAGTCCTTCTTCCAGGGGCACTGCCAGCTGTTGACCCCAGGATAGAAGACAGATGTATGAACAACCCTCAGATGGAAAGACTGACTCAGATTATCGGGAAATGTCAGTTTTATTTTTCACTCTGACTCTATATCTATTTTGGGAAGAGTTTTGAGAAGCAACCTCCCCTGACATGTCTGGGCTTTTCTTAGAGAACTCTAAAAACAAGGGCCAATGCGTAAACTAAAAATTAGGAGGCAAAGACATATCAGCAAATTCTATCATTGCTGCCCTGGTCTGTGTTTGCATTTTGGGCATTCAGAGCTGGTTGCATCATTGGAATAAATGACCTTGATTGCCCTGAATGCAAAAGGGATGTGTCTCTGGGAGAAACAAGGCTGGCGTTTCTTCTTCTTCCTTTTTTTTTTTCTTTTCTTCTTTTTATTTTTTAACTTCTATTTATAGATGCTCTAAGGATGGAGGGAATTTTAGGAAGGGGGAGAATTGGGCCTCAAATAATGCATCGATTCTTACAGCTCATCCTAACATCGTCGTGATGGAACTGTGGGGGAAAACTCAGTGTGTCGGATGCTCTCAGGGAACAGCTCATTCCTTTTCTGTTTCTCTTCAGAAAGTAAAACAAGCTCCCATTGCATGTAAGGAGGGTATTACTTCACCATCTTAGCACTAGGCTGTGCATATGCGATGGATTTAGTTTCCTGCCCAAGTGAGAAAAGCCAAACTCTTACCACCAGTGACACAGGATGAACAGTCCCATTGTCACCAAAAGGCTTCCCTCTCCCTTTCCCACGAGAGTTCTCAACATCAGGGAAGTTAATGGTCTGTTCCAGGGGTCAGCACACTACAGCCCGCGGGCCAGATCTGACCCAGCGCCTGGTTATGTGCAGCCCGAAAGCTAAGAATGGGTTTTACACTTTTAAATGGCTGGAAAATTTTTTTTAAAGAATTATATTTTGTGACACATGAGAATTATATAAAAATCAAATTCCAGACCACATACAGTCAGTCCTCCTTATTTGCAGATTCCATGTTTACAAATTCATCTACTTGCTAAAATTTATTTGTAACCCCCAAAGCTATACTTATGTCTCTTTTGGGGTCTTTCTCCAACACACGTAAAGAGGCAACAAATTTGAGTCGCTCAGCTGCAACGGAACAGATAACCCTCTGCTGTCTCGTTTCATACCGTAAACAAATGTCCTTCTCACGGTTTATTTAGTGCCATGTTTTCCCCATTTTGGAGGTTTTTGTTGGAGATCTTGTTCTTTAAAATGACCCCCCAACACAGTGCTGAAGCACTATGTAGTATTTTCTAAACCTAAGAAGGCTGCCATGTGCCTCCTGGAGAAATTATAGGTGTTAGATGAGCTTTGTCCAAGCATGAGTTACCACACTGTGGCCGTGAGGTCAATGTTAGTGAACCACAATGTGCATTAAATAAGGTGTCTTTAAACAGGTGTCAGTATCTAACTAGGTTATGTATTGATCAGCTGACAAAGCGTTGCGACCTGAGGCTCACGGCACCTAACCCTGCACTCCCCTAGAACACTGGCTCAGTGTTCCCTGATTCAGTGTCTGTGGCATCTTTACAAGGCGTTACTGTGAACAACGGGAATTGACTGTATAAAGGTTTATTGGGGCACAGCCACGGCCAGCCAGCCACGTGTTGTCTGTGGCCGTTTTCCTGCTGCCACAGCAGAGCTGAGTAGTTGAAGCAGAGACCAGACGGCCCACAGAGCCAGAAATATTTTCGTTCTGGCCCTTCACAGAAGTGTTTTGACTCCTGCACTAATACACAACAAAATCAAGCTCAGAGTGAAGGGGAAGTGGACAAACATTTTAATTCAACCCAATGGTGATTTAAAATACCATTTTTATTTTGCCATAGGCTAGTTCTCAACTGAGAAGGAAAAATAGTCACATGCCAAAAGGCTGCTTTTGGTTTTTATCACTTCTTTAAACCCTATCTCTTGAGCAGAACTAATGATTTTTGACTAATTTGATTGGTCAACTGATCTCAACTTTTCCGGTGAAATCACTTCTATTTTAGATGGTTTCACATATCCGGTGTGAAGCTTAGACTGTGTACTCTCGTCTGTGAAGGAGAAGAGGAAGATGTTAAAGCACCATCTTCGAAGGCAGGTCGCTGTGGGTTCAAATCCCTGCTCCATCACTTCCTAGCTGTGCAACCTTGAAAACGTTACTTGTCCTCTCTGAGCCTCAGTTTCCTCACCCATGCAATGGAAATATTCCTCGTACTTTCCTTATTTGCTAATTACCAAGTGAATCTATTGAGCAAAAACTCAAGGAACGGGCATTTTTTTGTTTTGTTTAACTGCATTGGGTCTCTGTTGCTGCACACGGGCTTTCTCTACTTGTGGCGAGTGGGAGCTACTCTTTGTTGTGGAGCGTGGGCTCTAGGTGTTGCAGCATGAGGGCTCAGTAGCTGTGGCACACAGAGTTAGTTGCTCCGCAGCATGAGGGCTCTTCCCAGACCAGGGATTGAACCCGTGTCCCCTGCGTTGGCAGGCAGATTCTTAACCATTGTGCCACCAGGGAAGCCCTGGCATTGTTTATTAAGATCAACGTTATAAAGCACCTGATCTGGTGCCTGGTCTGTGCAAAGTGCTTAAAATGGGAATTCTAACTTTTTGAAATATAATCTTATTAGGTAGTTTATTAGGCTCTCAGAACAGTAGCAAGCTCATAGTAGGTGTTGTTAGATGAATCCCCTTAAATAAATGAAGGGAAAATTATATAGGTTTATTTGAATTTTCTGCACTGCCTCAATCTCAGGAGCACAGAGTTTCTGTTCCAGGTCAGAACTGCTCCCAAAGCACAAACTATGACTCTGGGGGGTCTGAGGTCCCACTTTTTTAATACATAACTTTCAGGTGTGCAGCATCATAATTAGATGTCTGCATATACTACAAAGTACAGTTGACCTCCTTTATCCACCCCTCAACCTCTTCCCCTCTGGTAACCACTATATCTGACCTCTGTATCTATGAGCTTGTTTTTACTTTACGTTGTTTGTTCATTTGTTATGGTTTTTTTTAGATTCCACTTTACGAGTGTAATTGTACAGTATTTGTCTTTCTCCATCCGGCTTATTTCACAGATCTTGATGCTTTCAAGATCTATCCATGTTTTTGTAAATGGCAGGATTTTATTCTTTTTTATGGCTGAGTAGTATTCCATTGTATGTTTATATTACATATTCTTTATTCATCTGTTGATGAACACTTAGGGTGTTTCCATATCTTGGCTATTGTAAATAACACTGCAAAGAACATACACCTGCATCTATCTTTTTGAGTTAGTGTTTTCATGTTCTTTGAGTGAATACCAAGAAATGGAAAGCTGGCTAATATGGTGGTTCTATCCTTAATTTTTTGAGGAATCTCCCTGATGTTTCCCATAGTGGCTACACCAAATTACATTCCCACCAACAGTATATGAGTGTTCCCTTTCTTCCACATCCTCCCCAATACTTGTAATTTCTTGTATTTTTGATAATAGCCATTCTAATGGGTGTGAGATGATACTTTCATTGTGGTTTTGATTTGCATTTCCCTAATAATTAGTGATGTTGAACATCTTTTCATGTGCCTGTTGGCCCCTGTATGTCTTCTCTGGGGAAAAAAAAAAGTATATTCAGATCCTTTGCCCATTTTTTAGTTGGGTTGCTTGGATTTTTTGTTGTTGAGTTATGAGCTCTTTATATCTTGGATATAAATCCCTTATCAGATATATGATTTGCAAATATCTTCCCCCATTCAGTAGGTGGCCGTTTTGTTTTTATGTTTCCTTTGCTGTGCAGAAGCTCTTTAGTTTGATGTCCTCCCATTTATTTATTTTTGCTTTTGTTTCCCTTGCCTTTGGAGTCAGATCCATGAAAACACCCTGATGACTGATGTCAGTGAGGTTATCACCTATGTCTTCTTCTAGGAATTTTATGGTTTCCAGACTTAAATTCAAGTCTTTAATCCATTTTGGTTTAATTTGTGTGTGTGGTCTAGGACAGCAGTCTAGTTCCATCCTTTTGCTTAAGCCTGTCCAGTTTCCCTAACATCACTTATTGAAGAGACTATCCTTTCTCCATTGTATGTTCTTTGTCCCTTTGTCATAAATTAATTGTCCAGATATGAGTGGGTGGGCTGCTATTTCTTAGTCCGAGAGGGACCAGCTCTGTATCCGTCACAAGGATGAGCTGCTCCTGTGGAAGGACAAGGACCGCCCTAAATTCTGCAGCCGGCTCCCCTCTCTTGCCTCCTGCAGTCCCAGCTGGAGACTCTGAGATGCAGCGAGGAGGCCAGAGTGGCAGGAATTTGCTGAGGGAGGTACAACCACGTGGGCTGGTGGGTGGGTGGGACAACAGGAAAGTTCTTGTAAGTCATGTTAAAAGCCTGGATTTCATTCCAAGGGTGGTAAGAAGCCATTTCAGATATTTGGACAGGGGTATGGAAAGATGCCATTTCTATTTTTAAAAGGTGACTGCGGTTTAAATTTTAACAGGGTCACAAGTGAGGACACTGAAATCATTGGCCACACAGCCATAGAACCTCTGGTGCCCTGGTCTCTCAAAGCCAGGGCCCCCCCACCATCAGGAGATGCAGTTTCTCCGCCTATGAAAACCCACCACTTCCAGAGGCTATGTGTCCATCACTGAGCCTTGTGTTACCTGGGGAGCACACTCCAGGAGAGAGGCGCAGAGATTCCTGTTAATAGATGAGAAAACTGAGGCTCTGAGAATGTAAGCGACTTTCTCAGCATCACGGCCCGAGGAAGCAGCCAGAGGCTGTGCTCCAGTCCTCAGGGCCAGCCCCCTCCTCTGCTTCCACAGCACCGTTTCCATGGCCCCATCGGGGCACCTCCACCTGCTTCCACAATGACTAACACAAACATATGCACTTGGGGGCAAAGCAGAGTTTAGTGAAGATTATTAACCCTTGACTAACATGTGTGCTCCCTCCTCCCTTCACGTCTCTTTTTAAGGACTAGCACTTCCTTTTCCTGTGATCCAGACACACAGATGATGGAATTCATAGAACCAGGGTTTTTATTCCTACCTCTGACAGAGTTGCCAAGTTTGACCCAGGTAAATGAATTTCAGATAAACAACAAGCAATTTTGTAAATCTGTCCCAAATATTGCATGGGACATAGTCGGACTTAAAAATTCTTTACTGTTTATCTGAAATTCAATTTGAGCTAGCCTTCCTGTATTTTTCCTTCTCCTTCTCCTCCTCCTCTTCTTCTTAAGGTATAATTGACACACAACATTATATTAATTTCAGGTGTACACCACGATTCAATATTTGTGTACAGGCCAGCCTGTATTTTTATAAATCTGATGATCCTAATTCTGGCTACATGGGAACAAGTTCTCCATGTTTGCTCCTCTCCCCAGAAATACATTCTAAAAAATAATTAGCAAGTACTTTTTCTCTTTTAGACCCTAAACTAGATTTAACTGGGTTTCCTGAGGGTAGGTCAGCACCTCTTTGCCCACTATCTCTGTCCCTCCATCCTTCAACCAGAGAAATTAGGGCTTCAGCAAATAATGTAAAAATCAGGGTGTAAATGCCTTTCTGAATAATCGGCAATTGAAGCAAATGAATCCACCCCCCATGTGGTTAGTTTTCCTTTCCGTTTACTGCATCCTCTACTTGAATAAAGGCTATAACGACACACTTGCTATTCTTGTCATTTTTGCTCTGTTTGATGCTTCCCGATGTGCTCCTTATAAATGGCATTAAAAACATTCCTCGTCTGTCATGAGCGCCCCAAGGCACAAGCAACCTTGCTCAGCCCTCAAAAGTAATTAAAGACAATCAACCGAAAATGCAAGGGGTTTGTGGGACCCCAGATTCCAAACTCCACCTACGTGAGGCAGGAGCCAGACGTCCTGCAAAGACGAGCTATTTACATTTAACTCTTTGATGTCCTTGCTTCGGGTGCTCGAATCCACCAGAGCTGGCTGAAGATGTAAACACCTGAGAACTCCATCAAAGAACTTGTGGATACTGTCCTCTTAGGGGAGAGAAAAACCAAACCAAAGCAAAGCCAAACAACAGAGCCCTTCCCCCCACCCCTCTTCTGCTGTTTGCAGATTATTTATTTCTAGCTCCTGAAAAAGATTTAACAGGCAACGATGAAGAGAAGATAAAAACAATGACAACCTAAATATATGCAGTTTATTGTCTGTTAACTGTATCACAATAAAAGTTCTTAAAAAAAACAAAAAAACAAACAAAAAAAACAATGACAATCCTGAAAATTTTTCTTAAACCAACACGAAAGGTACTTCTCTGAAACAACAGCCAGTAAAATTAGATCAAGTTACTGTTGTAGCAGAAGCTTTAAGCTTTAAAATATTTTTGCATGGCATGAAAGCCTTTACCAGTTTCCAAATACACAGAATAATGTTCCGCATCTGTGTCACTCTCCAAGACCACGGCTGAGGATCGTTTTCACTGGGGCAAAAGGAGCTGCAGATCCTGAGAAAGAAACTGAGAGAGAATCGTGTTTTCACAGAAGACGCTGCTGGTTGGGACAGGCGCAGAAAACTGGGCAGAGAGCAGCTTGGAAGAGCAAAGCATAAAGAGCTCCAGATCCCCTCCTCCCTGGGTGCGCATTTTAAAGGAAGCAGAATGCAGGGACGGCTCTGAAGAAAAAAAAACAGTTGAGTGGTCTTTTTTTAACAGGTTAAAGAGCTGAAATGCCCAATGTTCCTAAGTCATGCCGAAATCACAGTCAAAAGAGGGTATTTTAGGCCAGATCTTTGCTGTGGGTTTCACAAGCTGCTGTGCAACAACAAGGCATTGAGAGAGAGTCGTATTCCATGCAAGAGTCCTGCTCAGGTCTCTTTGCTTATTCAGAAGGAGTATGCAATTTTGTCCATTTCCAATGCAGTTCACCCTGTTTATTCACTGGGCAGGGTGAAGTGGGGAGGGGATGGGGATTTCCAGGAGGCTTTGGATGAAGGCTCTGGTTGAGTCTGAGAATGTGGAGCTGTAGCTTAAGCAGGTGCATCATGCCTGGTACCTGGGTCCCGTCCTGGGTTTGACCTCCCAACACAGCCGGGTGGCATTTCCGCTGCTGGAGTCCCAGGGAGCCCTTAGCCCGCGGGTAGAGTGACTGTCGTTGGCGGCAGGGTGACGCCAGCCAGAGGGAGGGCTGCACCCCAAACAAGGGCATGGGCCTTCCCCCATTCATGCAGGGTAAACACTGCTACGGGCTGACCTCCTTCCCCTTGAGGGGGTGGGCGGGGGCTGTGTGGAATTCCTTGGGGCCAACATTTCCAGGAATTTTGAACTCCTGGCTCAGTGCAGGATTGGAGCCCGTCTCTCCATCCTCCCTTTGAGACTGGGTTTCGATCCAAAGTCTTGCAGGCTATTTAGCCATCAAAATATCATTCAGACATTTTCCCAGATCTGATAGACAGAAATTTAAAAATTCACAAGGCCCTGAGGGGGCAAAAATATAGGGAAATGGGTCCTCACAGCCCTGATTTTGGGAGCACAAATTGGAAGGATTTCTTCAGCGGGCATTTTGGCAATAGCTGTCAAGTTTTGGATGCACGTGTATTTTTTTTTTTAAAGACCTTTTATTGAGATACAATTGACATATGGTAAACTGCATATATTTAAAGTGTACAATTTGATATTTTTTTTCTTATTAGTAATGTTTATATGGCAGTCCCAATCTCCCAAATCATCCCACTCCAAATATACCCCCCCACCACCACTTTCTCCACTTGGTGTCCATATGTTTGTTCTCTACACCTGTGTCTCTACTTCTGCCTTGCAGACCGGTTGATCTGTACCATCTTTCTATATTCCGCATATGTGCGTTACTATACGATATTGTGTTTTTCTCTTTCTGACTCGATGCACATATCTTTTAACTCATTTCCACTGCTGGGAATTTAACAACAGTTCTAGTTTACCTGTGCGAGAAGACTGCTGTTTGTAGTAACAAAAGACTGAGCCCAACCTAAGTGTCTATTAGCAGGGGATTGGTTAAACTGTGGTTCATCACACAGGAATACTGACCCAGAGGCTCTAAGTGAAAAGAGCAAAATGCAGAACAAAGGGTAGAGGATATTAACTTCCAATGTGAAAAAGGGAGATGCATATATCTGGCTGTGTGTATGTGTGCAAATACTGATGGAAGGAGATGCAGGAAAATGATAGGAGTGGTTGCCTCTGGGGAGAAAAATCTAGAAACTGAGTGGTGGTGGTGGTGGTGGAGATGAGGTAGCGGAGAAAATTTTCACTGTCATGTTTGGAAAAAGTGTTTACTGTGTACATGTATTGTTTTCTTGAAATTGGGTTGAATTTTAAAATGCTTAAATACTACTTAATTCCACTTTTGTTTTCTGTCTGATGATGAATTATCCTGCAGCCCAAACACAGCTTGGATGTCACGTGAGTAGCAGCTCCATTCCAAAGCAGGGGCTGCATCTTATGACGCTTGGCAATTCCATTTCATCAGTTACACGCTGTCATTTGCTGGGCTGAGTATTGTTTCCAAGTCTGGCTTTGGGACCTCAAGGTAATCTGGTGCTCAGCTCAACTGTGAAAAGGGCTATGACTCCAGGGAAGGCATCAAAGATGAAATCATTTCAAATTGTTGGCTCTTAAAAAAGGACTTCACTGAATGAAGAAAACAGTGGATAATAAGATCAGAGACATCCCTTTCCCTGGAGTGACCCCCAAAATTTCTGCTAAGAGAAAGAATCTTTCTAGGTTGGAAAAGATGAGAGTTTAAATATTTGCTGTGAGGATGAGGACTGAACAGCTAGGTGCATTTTCCTATGTGATGAAGGCTACTCTCTAGGATTGATTCCAGCAGTAAATATAGACTATATAAGAGAAGTGGCATCCTTTACCCTCCTTGAAACGACGATTATTCACCTTAAGGAGATAATTGGAAGAATGTAGAAAAACAGAATGTGAAAACATATTCACAACAATATTGTTTTAAAGAGGAAAAAATGGAAACAACATACGTGTCCATCAGCAGGGGATTGGGGAAGACAGCCATGGGTAAGAGAATGTGCATCAATACTCACTGGTACAGAAGAATGTCAGTGAGGGTGGGTTGCATCAGGTTGTCACATATCACACATCCTATGATCTTGCCAGTATAAAAGCAGGGCTATGTCTGTGACACAGGACGTGATGTACCATATGTAATCTTACACAGAGAGCACACACACACAGAGGTCTGGAATGATGATGTAAGGCTTATTATTATATTTCTTTTTACCTTGTAAGTATGATTTAAGTGTTCTAGAAACAGAGTGATTTTTTGCAACTGCAAGAGAAAGGAGGGGAAATCAATGTCCCAGGCTGTTGGAATTGCTCACCTAGAGGAGTTGGGGCCGCTGGTGGGAGGGGGGCAAAGGCGAGAACGACTTTTCTGTGTAAGGTTCTATGTTCGTTTATTCATTCATTCCACCAATATTCATTGAGTGACTGTTATGTGCTTGGAAGATCCAGCTCTGTAAAAGTCCTTGGGGCTGGAAAGATCAGGATTCCTGCGTCTGCAAAATAATTCACAATGAACACATTGACTCCAAGTCCTGAAGGAAGCAGGATACCGTTAGGTTGAACCGCATGTAATTGCCAGCTTCTTAGGTCAAAAGTGGTGGGACATCGGCAAAGTCATGTGGTTTAACATAATCCACTGAGCATTCTTTTGAAATGTCGAACTACCCACTTCTTTTCTCCCCGCCCCTCCCCCCCCTCCGCGGCTCCCCCAAAGCATTCGGGGTGGGGCTGCTGTGCCCATGCTCTTGGCAGGGGCCAAGTCCGCTGATGGGGACGCGCACAAGTGCCGGGAGACGAGCCAAGCGCTGGGCTGTGGGACCTGTTGGACGTTATCACTCTTGTAATTAAGAAAGAGCAGATCTGGGGGGAAGTGGAACCCGCTCTTCCCGCGGCCGCCTTGGGAGAACCGAAGCTGCGAGTCCCGCGCCCGTGTAGACGCGCCTCCCGGCGGGGCGGGGGTCCCGGCTGGAGTCCGCGCGAGGTCCATCTGCGCCGTCGGGGGCTCCGTCCCTGACCTCCAATCTGTCACTCTCGCGGCTGAAAGGCGGCCGCGGAAAGGGGCGCCTCCCGCTCCGCCTATTCAGAGCGTGAATGCAAAGTGGTCCAAGTTGACCCGCCGCCAGTCTCCGCGGCTCCAAGTCGGCGAGGCACCCTACAGTTTACACAGCCCGGCCTCAATGCAGCCTCGAGGCGCCCCATTCAGGAGGGCCTGCATGCAAAAGAGCCGGCCATTAGATCATCGTAATTATCCCATTGACATCGCCCAGGGCCCCCGTGGGGGACGGGAGCCCATCAAACGCGTCTCTAATGAGGCGCTCCGGGCCCTTTGTGCGCGCCGCGCCCCCCTCGCCCGCCGCCACTCCGGCCGCAGACAGGCGGTCCCTTTCAGGCGCATTCACTCCCCGTGACCCCCGACCCCAGGGTTATGACATCAGCAGCCCTGATTTGTGATCATTTTTATTGGCACACACTCAACGCTTGTTTCCTGTGCTTAACTCTGCCTCCCCCCACCCCACCCCCCCACCCCACCCTCCTCCTCCCTTTTAGGCTAAACTTATTGGAATCTAATGGGCATATGCCCGGCCCCACAAAGTGAGCCTGCAGCGTTCTCACAGAGGACCTGGCCATTATGCCAGGAACGACTCATTATCTACGTGCTGGGATCGCTAATCGCTGCCACGCCGAACAATCCCCAGCAGATGTCCACAACTTTATGAGTTTTAATTAAAATGTTCTACTTATTTTTTATCAATGCACTTTCCCCCCTAAAATTAAAAAGATGTTACTTCCTCGTAGTGTTTTGCAAATTACGCCTTCCTAAGGGTGATTAAGAGACGCTTATTTGGAACTAATCCGGTTTTTTTTCCCCCTCCTTTTTCCTTTTAACGTGCTGCTGCTAAATTATTTTTTTTTAAGAATTAATTAAACTCGAGGTTTAAAAAGATTCTGTTTTCTTATGTCACAACAACTTCATATAGCAGGGGAACTGTGTACATTTCTCCCTTCTGATGCAAAAGATGGCAATTTACACGAATTCCTTAGTTTCCAACGTGGTTTGACAGAAAAACTCGACTTAGCGTTTTCAGTTCGCGTTTCTTTCCAAAGTGTTTGACTCAGTGAAGGACGTTATTGTTGCTCGGTGACTCCAAGTTTATGAAAGATCCACTTTAAACAGAGCAGTTCGGGCTTTTTAAAGTGTAAACTCGATACTCTTCCGCAAAACTTCTTCAGCACATATGGTTTTTAATGTAATTTTGTTTAACCACAACCATAATTTAATTTGCCATAAAACTGAAATGAAAGGACATTACAAACGAGCTTTTGACTTGAGTGTCAGTTAAAATAACCATTTGCCGAGAGGCCAGGACTTAAAGAAAACAGCATCCCTTCACTGCAAGTAGGGCACCAGAGTTCGAAAGAAAAAAGGAAAGAATTTCTTTTTTTAAAGGTAACTCATCATCTGTGATTGTGAAACCTTAGCCTTCGCATGAAATAACATCACGATTCCACGGTATTGCCCTTGTGTTAAAATGCTCTTGGCCCTGAGTGAGAATTAGTTAACTTTCAGGAAGAAGACAAAAATCAGGATAATATACAGTGTGCTCTATATGTCATGATAACAACTTCCAATTATGAAAAATTGCTACCAGTAGCTGCAGGAAGTGAAAACTAAAGAAATAGACTTTTCCTTCCAATTTTTAAAAATTTCAAAGAACCACATGTAGACGATGGCTCCACTGACAAGATTCTTGGGATCTAATACGAAGAATTTTTTTGGTAGCCACGAAAATTATTTTACCTTCTAATTACAATGTGGTTAAGTCCTGCAAATGTTTGAGTCCTCATCTTATTTATGCCACCTGAGACTTTGCAATCGGTCACGCTACAGAAGACTTGCTCTAAGTCATCTTGAAGCTCTCCAAAAATTTTTTCCAAATATTCCTCTCCTGTGACCCAAGTCTCCATATACAGTCACTTCAAACAGGGATGCAGAGTGTCACCCGCTCTTGGGGCTTCATGAAACAGAACACAGTGGCCACAGCCCACTGAATGGAACTAAATAGCTTTAAAACACACACACACACACACACACCCCATAATTCTACTTTCACCATCACAACCCACAGCAAATGGAGAGTTTTCTTCTCCTCCAGCACCCAACCTAAATTTTCATTAGTAGCAATTTTAAATCTTGCACTGAATCCCCTCGGAGGGGTGAGCACAGGCAGAGCAAGTCTAGCCGTAGACTCTATAGAATTCCTAACTTTCATTCCACGACCAGGTTGGGAGAGCAATCAAATTTCACCACTAAAAACACCACTATTACTTCCAAAAATACAACCTCCGGGGGAACGCCCCCTGTCAGCCCCTGCCCACTTGCAGATTCGTGTAGCCGTTTCCCAGGCAGACTTGGCCTAGCACTTCAAGAGATGTCATCACATCTATGTTATCGAGGGCTGGAGGATTAAAGGCCTTGGAAGTGGAAACCGTGTGCCTTGCTATAATTAGGTTTATACAGAATCTGAAGGCATGTTGGAGCTGTTAGAAATGCAACCTCAGAACCATCCAAATCCCTCAGCGGGGTCTTCAGGGTACAGGTCTTGGTTGTGGCACCCTGGAGCCCGATGGAGTCCCTCCAGCAGGTCACCTGCCTACTCCCAGGCAAAAGATGTTCAGGATATGAGGACATAGAAGATGCTGTAGGACAGCGCTGTCCAAGAGACACATACCAGGAGCCACAAATGGGAGCCACATGTGCCATTCTAAATTTTCTGGCAGCCACATTTATAAAAAAGGGAACAGAGGACTTCCCTGGTGGCTCAATGGTTAAGAATCTGCCTTCCAATGCAGGGGACACGGGTTCGATACCTGGTCTGGGAAGATCCCACATGCCGCAGTGTAACTAAGCCTGTGAGCTACAACTACTGAGCCTGCACTCTAGAGCTCATGAGCTACAAGTACTGAGCCTGTGTGCCACCACTACTGAAGCCCAAGGACCTAGAGCCCGTGCTCCACAACAACAGAAGCCATGGCAATGAGAAGCCCATGCACCGCAACGAAGAGTAGCCCCCACTCACTGCAACTATAGAAAGCCCGTGTGCAGCAACGAAGACCCAATGCAGCCAATAAATAAATAAATAAATTTATAAAAAGAAAAAGAAGGAAAAGAGCCAGGTGAAATTAATTCAAATAATATATTTTACTTAACCCAATATACCCAAAATATTATCATTTCAACATGTCACCAATAAAAAAAAAACTTAATGGGATATTTTACATTTTCCTTTTGGTATGAAACCTTTGAAATCAATGTGTGTTTTACACTCACAGCACATCTCAGTTAAGACCAGCCACATTTCATGCCCTTAAAAGCCACCACAGGGCACTGATGGCTGTCAAAGTGGACAGCATCCTGCAGTGTAGCAAGAGGAAGACTGAGCACAAGACTCTCCCTGCCTGGGCTTAAACCCTGGCTCAACCATGACAAGCCACTTGGGCTTTCTGAGCCTCAGTTTTCTCAACTGTTAAATGGGTCTTTATGGATGTGAATGTGTTTGGGGGCAAGGAGGGAGTGGGGAATAATCAGAATGGTACCTCCCTCATAGCACTGATGTGGGATGAGAGCAGAGAATCTATGTAAAACCCTTAGAACAGTGCCTGGCAGTGGTCTCATTCCATCCCCAATAAATTCTTCTGCAGAATCAACAACAGTTTAGTGAGCACGTACTATATATTCCAGGCACATCCTAGATGTTAGAATCAAAACAGAAGGCAAAACAGATATAGTCTCTGTCTTCATAGAGCTGACATTCTAGTGAGATGACAGACAATAAACAAATAATAACAAAATCACATATCAGGTGTGGATATAAGATATATAAGGGTTGTTCTTTTATATAGTTGGGCCAAAGATGGACTCACAGAAATGTTAACAGTGAAGCAAAGACATGAAGGAGACAAGGTTGCTAGGTATGTGGTCATTGGAAGGAAGGGCAGTTGGGACAGAGGGAACAGCCAGTGCAAAGGCCCTGAGGCAGGAACTTGCTTAGTGTGGGGGAGAAGCAGCTGGGAGGCCAGTGTGGCTGGAGCAGAGAGAGAGATGGAGAGAAGAATATGGGATGAGGTCAGAGAATGATCTGGAGGCTGGATCCCACGGATGTTTCTTGGCTGTTGAAAGGGTATGAAGTAGGGAGCCATTAGAAGGCTCTGAGCAAAGAAGGGCTTTAACTGAGTTCAGTTTGAAAAGATTCCCTCTGCTGCTCTGTGAGTGAGAGATGATAAGAGGGCAGAGGGTGCAGGGAGACCAATGAGGAGGCTCTTGCAAGAACCCGGTAGAGAGACGATGGTGGTTTAAGCAAGGATGGTATCCATGCCGGGCTAATGTTGAAAGCACATCCAAGATTTGCTGGCGGACTGGATATGGGGCAGAAATGAGAAAGAGCGTCAAGGATGACAAGGCTTGTGGCCTGAACAACTGGGTCATGGGGTTACCAGTTAGTTGATATGGGAGATTTGCCATGAGTTCACCACGTACCAGGGACTCTGCCCAGTGCTTTCTAGGTGGGTCATGAATCCTCTGCAGCAGGCACTGTGATTGTTCCCATTGTACAGAGGAGATGACTGAGGATCAGAGAGATGAGATCACCCACCATACAGCAGGGCTTGTTGAGTCCAAATACTGGCTGTTGTTACCTGCAGAGGCCGAAGGTCTCACCTCCACAGCCTCCCAGCCTCCCCAGCATCTTAGCAGAGGTGAGGACAGGAACCTTGTCCCTCTGCTTCTCTGTGCTGATGGCAGAAGGGGCTGCTAAGGCAGGAATCATCCTTTCTCCTGCAGCTTAAACTCTCCAAGCTTGGGTTGAACCAGTCTCTCCCCCCCTTTTTTTTAAAGATTTCTTTTAGGATGTGGACCATTTTTAAAGTCTTTATTGAATTTGTTGCAATATTGCTTCTGTTTTATATTTTGGCTTTATGGCCACAAGGCATGTGGGATCTTAGCTCCCTGAACAGGGATCGAACCCACACCCCCTGCATTGGAAGGCAAAATTTTAACCCCTGGACCACCAGGGAAGTCCCTGGGTTGCAGAGTCTTGCCTGAGAGATTCTGGAGCTATTTGCTTGGTCCATGAAGTACATGTTGCACCTCCTACAGGAGATTAGAGACTCAGGGGGCTGTGGTGAGCCTTTCATAAGCCACCATGAAATCTCCATGGTGGGACCCAGCCTGTGGGACACACGCCTTTGAGGACTGCTGAGTAACAGCACTCAAAGATTTTGAGGTCCACATCCCTGGGTCCTGTGAATGTGACCTCACATGGCAAAAGGAACTTTAGAGCCGTGATTGAGTAAAGGATCTTGAGATGGGAACATCACCCTGGGTGATCGGCATGGTTCCTGAATGCAGTCGTAAATGTCCTTAATAGAGAAAGGCAGAGGGGAATGTGACTACATAAAAGGCAAAGAGGCACTGAGGCAAGATGCTGGGCTGCTGGCTTTGAAGATGGAAGAAGGGGCCGGGAGCCAAGGGATGCGAGCACTGCAGCTCTGGGAGCTGCAAAAGGCAAGGAAATGATTCTCATCTGGACGTCCAGAGGGAGCCAGCCCTGCCCACACTCTGACTTTAGTTTACGGAGACCCGTTTTGGACTCTGACACTCAGGAATGTAAGAGAATCCATTTCTGTCATTTTAAACCACCAAGGCTGTGGTAATTTGTGACCACAGCCCTAGGAAGCTAAGGCAGCCCCCTTGGTTCTTCCGAGGATGCCTTGGTAGGTAAGTGTGCAGGATCTGGGGGCAGACCACCTGGAATCAGAGCCTGACCCCACCACCAACAGCTCCATGACCTTGGACAGCTGAAGGCATCTCTGTGAGCCAAGATTTCCTCATGTGAAAATGGGGGACAGGACTAGAGGGGCCTGTGAGAATACGGCAAGAGCCAGACCCCCTCCTCCTGCCATGCACACCCGCAGAACCTTTCTCTGTGGGTCCGGGGGTCACAGTGGGCCTCTGGGAGGTTGAGGTAGGCCAGACCTCATTCATTTTACGGGACTCTTTGCATATTAAGAAATATCATAACAAAAACTGTGGCCTATTTTTAATGTTTACACTTGAAAAGGATCGAACATGCCACCCCCAAATATACCATTCTGGCATATTGACTATTTTGAGCTGAAGGCAATTGAGAAACACCTTCAGGAAGGGCTCTCTGACCACCCCCTTCTACTTAAAAGCAGGACATAAATTTCCTATGAGGAAGGTGCCCTCCCTGTACCAGAAAGAGAACATTCTTATTACCCAGGATGGACAGTCAAGTCTGAGATGAATCTGTATGAATAAACCTACTAAAATAACTCTTATCTTCAATTAGTTTCTCCCATGTATCTTCTGGTCATTTTCCCACAATTTACTCTCCCTAACCACAAATCCCACCCCCCCCTTTTTTTTTTGGTCTTGTCACCTCGCCACGGTTTATTGTTCTTTGTTAACATGATATATAATATAAAACTCCTAGAGGAAAACATAGGAAGAACACTCTTCAACATAAATCATAACAAGATCTTTTTTGATCCGCCCCCTAGAGTAATGGAAGTAAAAACAAAAATAAATAAGTGGGACCTAATGAAACTTCAGAGCTTCTGCCCAGCAAAGGAAACTATAAGCAAGACAAAAAGACAACCCTCAGAATGGGAGAAAATATTTGCAAATGAGTCAACAGACAAAGGATTAATCTCCAAAATATACAAAAGTTCATCCAGCTCAATGTCAAAAAAACAAACAACCCGATTCAAAAATGGGCAGAAGACCTAAATAGGCATTTCTCCAAAGAAGACATATGGATGGCCAAGAGGTACATGAAAAGCTGCTCAACATCACTAATTATTAGAGAAATACAAATCAAAACGACAATGAGGTATCACCTCACACTGGTTAGAATGGGCATCATCAGAAAATCTACAAACAGTAAATGCTGGAGAGGGTGTGGAGAAAAGCGGATGCTCTTGCACTGTTGGAGGGAATGTAAATTGATACAGCCACTATGGAGAACAGTATGGAGGTTCCTTGCAAAACTAAAAATAGAGTTACCATATGACCCAGCAATCCCACTCCTGGGCATATACCCAGAGAACACCATAATTCAAAAAGACACATGCACTCCAATGTTCATTGCAGCACTATTTACAATAGCCGGGACATGGAAGCAACCTAAATGTCCATCAACAGATGAATGGATACAAAAGATGTGGTACATATATACAATGGAATATTACTCAGCTGTAAAAAGCAATGAAACTGGGACATTTGTAGAGACATGGGTGGACCTAGAGACTGTCATACAGAGTGAAGTGAGTCAGAAAGAGAAAAACAAATATCGTATATTAACACACATTTACGGATAACATTTGAAAGTGCTTACCTTTTACAGGGCTCCCATTACACACCAGCCACTAGTTCAGATGTTCCACAATCATCATGTTACTGAAATAGAGCTGCCAGGTTTAGCATATAAAAATTCAATATTTGGAACTTACTTATATAAAAAAAAATCATTCATCCTATACTGTTGGTGGGAATGTAAATTGGTACAACTACTATGGAGAACAGTATGGAGGTTCCTTAAAACACTAAAAATAGAGTTACCATATGATCCTGCAATTCCCACTCCTGGCATATACCTGGAAAGAAACATAATTTGAAACGATACATGCATCCCAATGTTCATTGCAGCACTATTTACAATAGCCAAGGCATAGAAGCAACCTAAATGTCCATCGACAGATGAACGGATAAAGAAGATGTGGTGCATGTGTACAGTGGAATACTACTCAGCCATAAAAAGGAAGAGGTAATGTCATTTGCAGGAACATGAACGGACCTAGAGATTACCATACTAAGTGAAATAAGTCAGACAGAGAGAGAAAAATATCATATGATATCACTTATATGTGGGATCTCAAAAAATGATACAAATGAACATATTTACAAAACAGAAACAGACTCACAGACTTAGAAGACAAACTTCTGGTTACCAAAGGGGAAAGATGAGTGGGGGGGATAAATTAGGAGGTTGGGATTGGCATATGCACATTAATGTATGTAAAACAGATCAACAAGGACCTACTATATAGCACAGGGAACAATCCTCAATACTCTGTAATGACCTTTACGGGAAAAAATCTAAAAAAGGATAGATATATTAATATATATAACTAAATCACTTTGCTGTACACCTGAAACTAACACAACATTGTAAATCAACTATACTCCAATATAAAATATAAATAAATAAATTCATTCATTCATTCATTCATTCATTCATTGTTTATCTGAAACTCAAATAACGTGGCATCCTATATCTTATTTGGCAACTCTATACTGAAGTCTCACAACAACCAATAACCACAATTAGCACTCCATTTCCAAATGAAGACTCCAAGCCTCACAGAAGTTAAGTAACTTACTCAAAGCCGCACAGCGAGTAAGTGGCCAAGCTGGGACCTGTCTCTAGTCTGGACCCATCACCACCAACATCCCCTTTAATGAGCTCTGATTGTGTGACATCGAGAGCACAGAGTGTATCCCCAGCCACCCTGTCTCTGAGCACCTACTGTGTGCCAAGCAGATCTGCCAGGTGCTTTACCAAGAGTCTCACTCAAACCCACGTGGGTATCATTGTTTCTGTCTGCAGTGGGGGTAGGCTAGGAAAAGTTGTCTCCATGCTTGGCCCAGGGGGCAGCAAAATGGTCCAGGTCATGGAGGACTCTTGAGTCACCTTGTGGACGGGCTCCGTGAACTTCAGAAATCCATTATCATCTGAAGCAGGGGTGGGCAGCTACAGGCCACAGGCCAAGTCCCGCCGCCCGTCTGTTTTCGTAACTGGGTTTTATTTGGACACAGCAGCGCACTCACCATCCTGACCGTAGCTGCTTTCCCATATCCTGTGCCTGTCTGGCCCTTTACAGGAAACGTTTCACACCCTCTGCTCTACTCCTTCTGCACTGTTTGAATAAGTTCCGTGGATGTCTTGGACTTTCATTAGAAAAAAAAAAAAAGAGAAAGAGAGAGACAAGGGAAAAGATTTCCATTTGTGTTTGAGTTCATTTCCACAATTTGTTGATAAATCATCTTTCCTCATCTTAGTGGTCCAACTGAAGGTCAAGGTGGCTGTAGGGGACCCTCTGGTCCACCGAGTGTCTCCTTTAGGGTTGCTGATCTGAGGTCCCCCTGAGAAAGACATTGATGCTATAAGGACCCCCAAGAATTTCTTGAGGAATTTAAATTGATGGGGGTGGGTCTTTTTTCTTTTTTTTTTTGCTTTCATCATATACCTGTGGAGCACAAAGGTGGTGGGCTTTCCTCTCTGACTGGATGGTTACTTAGAGGCAAACTTACTCAGTATTGGTCTCCAATAAGTGAGATTCTATCAGATGTCAATGTGTTTCCTATAACAAATTACCACAAAGTGAATGGCTCAAAAAATGCAATATCTTATAGTTCTGGAGGTCAGAAGTCCAAAACCCACGTCAATGGACTAAAATCAAGGAGTTGGCAGGCTTGCACGCCTTCCGGAGGCTCCAGAGGAGAATCGTCTCCTTCCCTTTCCCAGCGTCCGAGGCCACCTGCTTTCCTTCCGTATGGCCCCTTCCTCCACCTCCACCCACAGCACAGCGTCTCCCAACCCCACCCCCTAGCTCTTTCTCTGACTCCAATGCTTCTGGCTTTCTTTTACAAGGACCCTTGTGATTATATTGAGCTCACTCGGATAATCCAGGATAATCCTCCCATCTCAAGATCCTTAACTTAATCACATTTGTAAAGTCTTTTGCCACGTGAGGTCACCTGTTCACAGGTTCTGGAGATTAGGATGTGGACACCTTTGAGGGACATTATTCTGCCCACCACAGCGTGTACAGTCTTATTTCTGGCTTTGTTTTATATTTCTATTATATCCCTATTCTTCTTTCTCTGTTTTCTTTTTCTCCTGACTTCTGATTTATGTTTTCCTCTTGTATTTCATGTACCCTGCAAACCTCTTTACATTCTCTTAGAAGGAAAAGTTGATAAATGTTTCCAAACCCAACAGGTACTCACTAAATTGAAACCCAACCACTTGCTTTCCCAAGCTTGGTTCTGGGGCTGTGGACGTCAGTCTGATAAGACCATATTCTTGTCCACAGGAAGTGAGGTGCTGCCTGGGCACACCTGTCTACCAGCAGGTGTGACCTCAGCACTCCACAGGATTGCACCAGGTGGTGAGCTGCACCACCCCAGCTTCGAGGTGGGCTACGGGAGGGCTGGAGTGACTGGGGGCCTTCCTGGAGGAGGCAGGCTCTGAGGATTAGAGAAGGAGAAGGAGGCAGCCACATGAAGAGCTGGCCTCCCTTCCCAGACTATGATAAAGTCAATAAGTCAATCATCAATGGCTGTTTCTCTAGCAGCTCCAATGCCCTCAGGAGAAGCAGGCTGAATGGTGTGTGGGGGATGCTCAAGGCAAAAGGGGGGCTCTGAAGGAACCAGCCTGGCTTCGAGCCCGCTGCGCCACCTCCTGCTGGATGACCCTGGGACGAATCCCTCGGTCTCCTGGGCCTCAGTGTCCTCTTGTGTAGACTGCAGATAATCACGATGATGCCTGAAAAGCATTTGGAACTAAATCGCAAGCAGGGCACACAGGGCCGACTCCAGGATTTGCAGGGCCCAGTGCAAACTGAAAATCTGGGCTCTTGTTCAAAAAGTATCAAGATTTTTTTTTTAAAAAAGAAAAATATTGAGAATTTCAAGACAGCAATAGCAGAGCATTAAAATTTGTGGCCCTTTTGGGTTCAGGGCTCTGTGTCCCTGCCCAGGTCACACACCCAAGAAGTCGGAAGAAAGAATCGGCCACAAAGAGGTGCAGATGGGAACTCCTCTACCCGGAGCTGGGCCTTCCCGGGAGGCAGGGGGCTGGGGTCTTCCAGAGCCTGCTGGGGGTTGGAACCAAATCAGGAGACGCCAGTGTGCATCTCCTCAAACCATTCAACTCCACATCTGCACAAGCCCTCAGCTAAGGCCCTCTGACCCTGTGTTGCAGACAGATGTGTCCATCTGTGGCTGTGGAGTCAGGGTCCAGAGAGGGCAAGTGACTTGTCCAAAGTCACACTGCTGGTGACAGAGCCCAGCCCAGGACCCGAACTCTCTCCTTCCCACCAGCAGCGACCTTGAGTAAAGCGAAGCCTTCTGAGCCCTGTGCCGCACCCAGTCGTTACAGCATTCATTGACACCACAGATTCCGACCGCGAGCCTGCCTTGGGCCTGGCACAGCTCCAGCCCAGCGAGGAGCAAGGCAGCCTGGCCTCGCGGTCCCTACATCTTAGGGACAGAGAGACGACAGACCAATAAACCAATAAACGAGCAGCCAGGATCCCTGCGGATGGTGTGCAGCGCTGTGAAGACGAGACAGCGGGCTGGCGCGGTGAGTAATTCGGGATGTGGGCGGGAGGGGGTTGCACGCGGCTTCGCGGAAGCAGGGCCCGCGATGCGGATGCGGCGGCGCTGGAGCGGCTGGCGGGCCGCCCGGAGCGGTCGTGGTCCAGGAGGAAGAGCATAAGCTCCCAGGCGAGGCGCCGCCCTTGAGCTGAGGGCAGCCCTCTGGAGAAGGAGGCAAAAGTGGGTTCTTAGCGGCCAACACTGGGCGGCTGGGTGCTGAGATCTGCGGGCTCCGAGGAGGTGACAGCTGAGCAGACGTGGGTGAGTATCTGGAGGGAAGAGCGAGTCGTGCAAGTGCAAAGGCCCTGCGGAGGGAGTGAGACTGGAGCCTTCGCACAGGGGGCCGCGAACCCCTCGGCCCGCCGCTTGACTTTATGAATAAAGTTTTATTGGCACAAGCCACACCCACTCATTTGCATCTCTCTTCCAGCTGCTGCAGCATTTCAAGGGCAGAGCTGACCCGTTGCCCCAGAGCCCAGATGGCCTGCAAAGTGGGGTGACCCACTGTCCCCTTTTGCCCAGGACCAGGTTTGAGGGGTGCCACTAGGGGAGCAACGGCAAACCACCATAGCTAAAGTATTTACCATCTGTCCCTTTACAGGAAAAAATGTGCCCACCCCTGCCTGGGAGACGCTGAAGGCAGGCCAGGGTGGCTGCAGACAGGCAGGTGACGTGGTGACAGGCCCTGGAGGGGAGTGTGCGGTCGGTCCCATCACTACCTGCCCTTCCACCTCGTGTCCGCCGGGCCAGGCTCAGAGGAAGCCCCAGAGGACAAAGCGAGCCCTGTTTGTATTGTCATCCTCCCTGTGGGTGCTGTTTCCCGCCCCGTGCCTCGGCTCTGCCGATGCCCGCAGATCCCAGAGCTCGCTGTCGACTTGCATCCCAGCTGGGCGACGCGGGGGGCTCGCCAGAAACGGACGGCAGAGACCAGAGTCCCTGAATCTGCAATATTTCACTCAACTTCTAAACAGGCAGCAGAGCCTGTCAAAAACATTCAACTAGGAGAAGCTGCGGGGAGGGGAGCAAGGGTGCAAATAATCAGACACCATCGTGCAAATCAGACACCATCGTGCAAATCAGACACGATCGTGCGAGAGCTCGGTTACCAGGCGCCCGGCATACACGGCGGCGCCGAGGGGGCAGGGGTGTCCGAAATGCCAGCAGTGTGGAAGGAAATACCGATGTTAATTCTCAGGAACAAGGTTTTGTTTTATTTACTTTTATCCAGAGCAGAACATTTTCAACACAAGCTCGTCGTCCTGACCACCACAAAGCCGACAGCATTTTCCCACACACCGCCTAGCGTTTTCCTCTGAAAAAGGAGGTGGGAGGGAGAGCATGTGTGGCTCTTCTGTATGTTTCTGGAAGGGCTGGTTTCAGATGAGGGCGCTGACGGCCGTGTGGAATCAGGTTTGCTACTTCAGATGACTCTTTTTGAACTCTTAAATCCCTGGAAGGGGCAGGAAGGGGAGAGAAGTGAGCTTCGGAGAGATCTGAAAGAGCCGGCGTTTGCATGTCAAATAAAAATTGGGTTAAGAGGCAGGGGCGTACAGGGTTAGCATCCTAAACTGGGATTCTGTTGTTCATTTATGCCACAAGTACGGAACAAGCTGCTGCTCAGGGGACTGTTGCGTAAAGCAGGTCCTTTGGGGACCACAAGAATAAGTGCAGCAAGAAACCCATCCCCACCTAGAGACTGTGGTACAGGGTGGAGGAAGTCAGAAAGAGAAACACAGACATTGTGCAATATCGCTTATATGTGGAAACTAGAAAAATGGTACAGATGAACTTACTTGCAAAGCAGAAATAGAGTCACAGATGTAGAAAACAAACTTACGGATACCAAGGGGGGAAGAAGTAATGGGATGAACTGGAAGATTGGGACTGACATATCTACACTACTATATATAAAACGGACAACTTATGAAAACCTACTGTGTAGCACAGGGAACTCTACTCAATACTCTGTGGTGACCTAAATGGGAAGGAAATCTAAAAAAGAGGGGATATATGTATATGTATAACTGATTCACTTTGTTGTGCAGCAGAAACGAATACAACATTTTAAAGCAACTATACTCCAATAAAATTAATAATAAATAAATTCTTCCCACCCTGGGACTTCCCTGGTGGTGCAGTGGTTAAGAATCCGCCTGCCAAATGCAGGGGACACAGGTTTGAGCTCTGGGCTAGGAAGATCCCACATGCCGAGGAGCAGCTAAGCACATGAGCCACAACTACTGAGCCTGTACTCTAGAGCTAGAGCCCGAGCCACAGCTACTGAAGCCCATGAGACTAGAGCCTGTGCTCTGCAACAAGAGAAGCCACTGCAATGAGAAGCCCTCACACTGCAACAGAGTAGCCCCGGCTCACCACAACTAGAGAAAGCCCACGCACAGCAACAAAGACCCAACACAGGCATGCATGCATGCATGCATAAATAAATAAATAAATAAATAAATAAAAAACGAATAGACAAATAAAATAAATTCTTCCCACCCATCAAGGCTCAAAAAAAAAAAGGATCCCATCCACCACGTGGTGGTTGTTATAGACTCCTGACTCAAAGGTTGTAAACTAGGGCCTGGGGTGGTGCTTTTATCTGTCCCAGACGGTATTGGCTGGCACTTTTTTAAAAAGTGAGTTATTTGCCAATACTAAATATGAGAAGTTTTGAAGACTTGGAAGATTCAGGAACATTGGGCCTGCATTCCCACAGGGCGGTTGTAGCTGGAGATGAGTGATGACTGCTCCCTGGAGACCAGTGTTTCTCAGTTGGGCAGGATTTTACCCTTCAGGGAACATGTAGCAACATCTGGAGACATTTTTGTTTGTCACAGTGAGGGGAGGGTGCTACTGGCATCTCGTGGGTGGAGGCCGAGGTTGCTGGTAGACATCCTACCACGCACAGGCCAGCCCCCAGCATGAAGACTATGCCGCCCAAATGTCAACAGGGCCAGAGGCTAGCAGCCCTGCTGTAGGAGGCGTGCAGGGCCCAGTTTGCCTCAGTCCCCACTGCTCCCTATTGCATCCCAGAGAGTGAAGCCAAGAGTGAGTTGCCCTTTGTCATCTTACATGAGGGTCCCTTCACTAGTTGTCATTATTGTCTGGATGTCCGCAGGATCCTAAGATGTTTCTTCTTTTCACTCTCTGGCCAGTTCCAATGCCCACGGGTGCCTCCCACCGCAGGCTGCTCATCTTTCCATAACTTAAATCTGATCCTGTTACACCCCATCCCTCAGGTTAGACTCTGAAATGGATGCCTGCTATTGAAGATAGCAGAGAGAATTCCCTGGCGGTCCAGTGGTTAGGACTTCACACTTTCACTGCCAAGGGCACAGGTTCAATCCCTGGTCAGGGAACTAAAATCCTGCAAACCACATGGCAAGACCCCGCCCCCCCCCCCAAAAAAAAAGGGAGAGAAAAAAGTGAGAAGGAGCCTGGACAGCTGACAGCATCAGCCTGAATGACCGCGCTGAGCTACAAAAGAGAAACAGACTTCTATCCAGCCTCGGCCACTGTGAGTCTGATCTTTGTTACGGTAGCCACCGTAGCATCTGAGACTCAAGGATGTGACCCTGGCTCACTTCATGGCCTTAGACAGATCTTTTGATTGACATCTCTGACTTCAGTTCTCTGGAAACTGAAATGAAGCATTTGTATGATTTTTGGGTCCTTTCCAGTCCTGGTTTCCTAGGTCTCACCTCATCCCCATTCCCATCCCTGATTTTCATGAGAGACACTCCACCTGGGGGCAAAGAACACAATTGGGGAAGCGCTGCCTGGATGATGCCTTCCCTCTAACAGTGTGCAGAAATGGCTATACTGGAGACTTGTTTGTCTGGAGTCCTAAGGAAGATGGGGTCTGAGAGCTTCCTCTGCAGGAAATAAAGGAATTAGTGACACTCTTCATTTCTTCCAGGAAAGAAAGCTATGGCTTGACGTCAAAAGGTTGCCTCAAACTATGATACCTGCTAGAAAACCTTGACATGCCCGAGCCTGGGGCAGTCTTCACAAGCTACCAAGGGTGAAGGGTCACTTTTTTAAATTGTCAACACGTTGCAGACCACTGTGTGGTCTTACCGTGTGTGGCTACCAGCCACCATGCACCACAGAGGACCTAGCCACACCGCTCTGCCTGTTCAGTGAAACGAGACGCTGGTCAGAGGCTTCGATCCAGTACGATGTCCGATTGCTGTACAGGTTTCTCAGCATTCTCCCCTAAATTCCTCTAAGACAAGTAGGCCAGTGGGCACTGAAACCTCAAACCACACTTTGAATGGCCATGGTCTAGGGCATTTGTTTGCCCTTGGAGCTAGAACGTATCAATCATGGTATAAGTTGAGCCAAGCTGGAGGCTGTCGCTAACTAAGCTAACCATCTGTAAATTACCTCTGGGTGTAGAAGGTGTTGTATTGGATAAAATATGTTTCCCTCCCAAGAGGTCAACACCAAACTGAGCTTAAGCAAAAGAGAGAACTGACCTTAAGGAGTGGTGGTGTCTGGGAGATGCTGAGGGCTGGGTGTTGCCAGGCCTGAGGCGGGGGCTGGACAAGGGTGTAGGATGCCAACCCTCTGTCTCTCCAGCTTAGGTGTTTTTCTCCCCATCACTGTTTCCCTGCTACTCTTAGAGGTGACAACCCAGCTCCTGTTGTGGCTACTTATGCCTTTTGAGGTTGTACCTTTGAAGGGAAGAGACCCTCCACCCCAAACTGAGGACTGGATTCTTGTCATCGTGCTGGCTGTCAGCCAGGGGTCAGGGTGCTCTCAGTTCCTAGAGGCCACTCCCGGGTCTTTACCAGGTAGCCCCCTCATCAGCAACAAAAGATGATCTTTTTTTAAAAAATAAATTTATTAATTTATTTTATTTTTGGCTGTGTTGGGTCTTCATTGCTGCACACAGGCATTCTCCAGTTGTGGCGAGTGTGGACTGCTCTTCCTTGAGGTGCACGGGTTTCTCATTGCGGTGGCTTCTCTTCTAGAGCATGGGCTCTAGGCGCTCCAGCTGCAGTAGTTTTGGCAGTGGGCTCAGTAGTTGTGGCGCATGGGCTTAGTTGCTCTGTGGCATGTGGGATCTTCCTGCACCAGGGATTGAACCTGTGTCCCTGCATTGACAGGCGGATTCTTAACAACTGCGTCACCAGGGAAGCCCAAAAGATGACGTTTCTTTCTTTCTTTTTTTTTTTACAAAGAATTTTATTTATTTATTTATTTATTTATTTATTTATTTATTTATTTATTTATTTATTTTAAGCTCTTTATTCAATATAATTGCTTTATACTATTGTACCAGTTTATGAGGTACACAAAAGTGAATCAGCTGTATTTATACACGTATCCCCATATCCCCTCCCTCCCGCGACTCCCACCCCCCCTCCCCCTCCCAGCCCTCCAAGGCATCACCCATCATCGAGTTGATCTCCCTTTGTTATACAGCAACTTCCCATCAGCTATCTATTTTACAGTTGGTAGCATATATATGTCTATGCTACTCTCTCACTTTGTCCCAGCTTCCCCTTCGTCCCCTGCTCCCCCAACCCTGTGTCCTCCAGTCCATTCTCTGCATCTGCATCCTTATTCTCATCCTGTCACTGGGTTCATCAGTACCATTTTTTTTTTTAGATTCTGTATATATGAGTTAGCATACAATATTTGTTTTCCTCTTTCTGGCTTACTTCAGTCTGTATGACAGACTCTAGGTCTATCCACCTCATTACATATAGCTCCATTTCATTCCTTTTTATGGCTGAGTAATATTCCATTGTATATATATGCCACATCTTCTGTATCCATTCATCTGTTGATGGGCATTTAGGTTTTTTCCATGTCCTGGCTATTGTAGATAGTGCTGCAATAAACATTATGGTACATGCTTCTTTTGGGATTATGGTTTTCTCTGGGTATATGCCCAATAGTGGGATGACTAGATCATATAGTAGTTCTATTTTTAGTTTTTTAAGGAACCTCCAAACTGTTTTCTATAGTGGCTGTACCAGCTTACATTCCCACCAACAGTGCAGGAGAGTTCCCTTTTTTCCACACCCTCTCCAACATTTATTGTTTCTAGATTTTTTGAGGATGGCCATTCTGACCAGTGTGAGGTGATACTGGCTTTGTGGCTTTGACTTGCATTTCTCTGATAATTAGTGATGTTGAGCATCTTTTCATGTGTTTCTTGGCCATCTGTATGTCTTCTTTGGAGAAATGTCTATTTAGGTCTTCTGCCCATTTGTGGATTGGGTTATTTGCTTTTTTGGTATTAAGCTGCATGAGCAGCTTGTATATTTTGGAGATTAATCCTTTGTCCATTTCTTCGTTGGCAAGTATTTTCCCCCATTCTGAGGGTTGCCTTTTAGTCTTGTTTATGGTTTCTTTCACTGTGCAAAAGCTTTTAAGTTTCATTAGGTCCCATTTGTTTATTCTTGATTTTACTTCCATTATTCTAGGAGGTGGGTAAAAAGGATCTTGCTTTGATGTATGTCATAGAGTGTTCTGCCTATGTTTTCCTCTAGGAGTTTTATAGTGTCTGGCCTTACATTTAGGTCTTTAATCCATTTTGAGTTTATTTTTGTGTATGGTGTTAGGAAGTGTTCTAATTTCATTCTTTTCCATGTTGCTGTCCAATGTTCCCAGCACCACTTATTGAAGAGGCTGTCTTTTTTCCATTGTATATTCTTGCCTCCTTTGTCAAAGATAAGATGCCCATATGTGCTTGGGTTTACCTCTGAGTTCTCTTTTCTGTTCCATTGATTTTCCTTTCTATTTTTTGTGCCAGTACCATAGTGTCTTGATCACTGTGGCCTTGTAGTATAGTTTTAAGTCAGGAAGCCTAATTCCACCAACTCCATCTTTCCTTCTCAAGATTGCTTTGGCTATTCAGGGTTTTTTGCGTTTCCATACAAATCATAAGATTCCTTGTTCTAGTTCTGCTTAAAATGCCATTGGTAATTTGATAGGGATCGCATTGAATCTGTAAATTGCTTCGGGTAGTACAATCATTTTCACAATGTTGATTCTTCCAATCCAAGAACATGGTGTGTCTCTCCATCTGTTTGTATCATCTTTGATTTCTTTCATCAGTGTCTTATAGTTTTCTGCATACAGGTCTTTTGCCTCCTTAGGCAGGTTTATTCCTAGGTATTTTATTCTTTTTGTTGCAATGGTAAATGGGAGAGTTTCCTTAATTTCTCTTTCTGCTCTTTCGTTGTTAGTGTATAGGAACGCAAGAGATTTCTGTGCATTAATTTTGTATCCTGCTACTTTACTAAGTTCATCAATTAGTGCTAGCAGTTTTCTGGTAGAGTCTTTAGGGTTTTCTATGTATAATATGTCATCTGCAAAGAGTGACAATTTTACTTCTTCTTTTCCAATTTGGATTGCTTTTATTTCATTTTCTTCTCTGATTGCTGTGGCTAAAACTTCCAAAACTATGTTGAAAAATAACGGTGAGAGTGGACACCTTTGTCTTGTTCCTGTTCTTAGAGGGAATGCTTTCAGTTTTTCACCATTTAGAATGATGTTGGCTTTTGGTTTCTCATATATGGCTTTTATTATGTTGAGGTAATTTCCTTCTATGCCCATTTTCTGGAGAGTATTTTATCATAAATTGATGTTGAATTTTGTCAAAAGCTTTTTCCACATCTATTGAGATTATCATATGGTTTTTATTCTTCAATTTGTTGATATGCTCTATCACATTGATTGATTTGCATATATTGAAGAATCCTTGCATCCCAGGGATAAACCCCACTTGATCATGGTGTATGATTTTTTTGAATGTGCTGTTGGATTCTGTTAGCTAGTATTTTGTTGAGGATTTCTGCATCTATATTCATCAGTGATGTCGGCCTGTAATTTTCTTATTTTGTGACATCTTTGCCTGGTTTTGGTATCAGGGTGATGGTGGCCTCATAGAATGAGTTTGGGGATGTTCCTCCTTCTGCTATATTTTGGAAGAGTTTGAGAAGGATAGCTGTTAGCTCTTCTCTAAATTTTTTTTAAACTTTTTTTTTTTTTTAATTTTATTTGCTGTGTTGGGTCTTTTTTTTTTTTTTTTTCCTGTGTGCGGGCTTTCTTTAATGGCGGTGAGTGGGGGCTACTCTTTGTTGTGGTGCACAGGCTCCTCATTGCCGTGGCTTCTCTTGTTGTGCAGCTTGGGCTCTAGGCACATGGGCTTCAGCAGTTGCAGCACATGGGCTCAATAGTTGTGGTTCATGGGCTTAGTTGCTCCATGGCATGTGGGATCTTCCTGGAGCAGGGATCAAACCCGTGTACCCTGCACTGGCAGGCAGATTCTTAACCACTGTGCCACCTAGGAGGCCTCTAAATGTTTGATAGAATTTGCCTGTGAATCCATCTGGCCCTGGGCTTTTGTTTGTTGGGAGATTTTTAATCACAGTCTCAATTTCCATACTTGTGATTGGTGTGTTCATATTTTCTATTTCTTCCTGGCTCAGTCTTGGAAGATTGTATTTTTCTAAGAATTTATTCATTTCTTCCAGGTTATCCAATTTATTGGCATATAATTGCTTGTAGTAGTCTCTCATGATCTTTTGTATTTCTGAGGTGTCAGTTGTTACTTCTCCTTTTTCATTTCTAATTCTGTTGATTTGTGTCTTCTCCCTTGTTTTCCTGATGAGTCTGGCTAATGGTTTATCAATTTTGTTTATCTTCTCAAAGAACCAGCTTTTAGTTTCATTGATCTTTGCTATTGTTTCCTTCATTTCTTTTTCATTTATTTCTGATCTGATCTTTATGATTTCTTTTCTTCTGCTCACTTTGGGGCTTCTTTGTTCTTCTTTCTCTAATTGTTTTAGGTGTAAGATTAGGTTGTTTATTTGAGATTTTTCTTGTTTCTTAAGGTAGGACTGTATTGGTATAAACTTCCCTCTTAGAACTGATTTTGCTGCATCCCATAGGTTTCAGGTTGTTGTGTTTTCATTGTCATTTGTTTCTAGGTATTTTTTGATTTCCTCTTTGATTTCTTTAGTGATTTCTTGGTTGTTTAATAGTGTATTGTTTAGCCTCCAGGTTTTTGTATTTTTTAAGTTTTTCTCCTGTAATTGATATCTAGTCTCATGGCATTGTGGTCAGAGAAGATGCTTGATATGATTTCAACTTTCTTGAATTTACCAAGGCTTGATTTGTGACCCAAGATGTGATCTATCCTGGAAAATGTTCCATGTGCACTTGAGAAGAAAGTGTATTCTGTTGTTTTTGGATGGGATGTCCTACAAATATCAGTTAAGTCGAGATGATCTAATGTGTCATTTAAAGCTTGTGTGTCCTTATTTATTTTCTGTTTGGATGATCTGGCCATTGATGTCAGTGGGGTGTTCAAGCCTCCTGATATTATTGTGTTACTGTCGATTTCCCCTTTTATGGCTGTTAGCATTTGCCTTATGTATTGAGGTGCTCCTATGTTGGGTGCACAGATATTTACAATTGTTATATGTTCTTCTTGGATTGATCCCTTGATCATTATGTAGTGTCCTTCCTTGTCTCTTGTAATAGTCTTTACTGTAAGTCTAATTTGTCTGATATGAGTATTGCACTCCAGCTTTCTTCTGATTTCCATTTGCATGGAATATCTTTTTCCAACCCTTTACTTTCAATCTATATGTATCCCTTGGTCTGAGGTGGGTTTCTTGTAGGTAGCATATAGAAGGGTCTTGTTTTTGTATCCATTCAGCCAGTCTGTATCTTTTGGTTGGAGCATTTAATCCATTTACATTTAAGGTGATTATTGACATGTGTGTTCCTATTCCCATTTTCTTAATAGTTTTGGGTTTGTTTTTGTAGGTCTTTTCCTTCTCTTGTGTTTCCTACTTAGAAAAGTTCCTTTAGCAATTGTTGTAAGGCTGTTTTGGTGGTGCTGAATTCTCTTAACTTTTGCTTGTCTGTAAAGCTTTTGATTTCTCTGTTGAATCTGAATGAGATTCTTGCTGGGCAGAGTATTCTTGGCTGTGGGTTTTTCTCTTTCAGGTCTTACAGTGTATCCTGCCATTCCCTTCTGGCCTGCAGAGTTTCTGCAGAAAGATCAGCTGTTATCCTTATGGGTTTTTCCTTGTATGTTATTTGTTGCTTTTCTCTTGCTGCTTTTAATATTTTTTCTTTGTGTTTAATTGTCGTTAGTTTGATTAATATGTGCCTTGGTGTATTTCTCCTTGGGTTTATTCTGTATGGGACTCTCTGCACTTCTTGGACTTGATTAATTATTTCCTTTCCCATGTTGGGGAAGTTTTCCACTATAACCTCTTCAAATATTTTCTCAGACCCTTTCTTTTTTTCTTCTTCTTCTGGGATGCCTATGATTTGAATGTTGGTGTGCTTAATGTTGTCACCAAGGTCTCTGAGACTGTCTTCCATTCTTTTTATTCTTTTTTTCTTTTTCCTGCTCTGTGGCAGTTATTTCCCCCATTCTATCTTCCAACTCACTTATTCGTTCTTCTGCCTCAGTTATTCTGCTGTTTATACCATCAGAGTATTTTTAATTTCAGTTATTTTGTTGTCCATTACTGTTTATTTGCTCTTTAGTTCTTCTGAGTCCTTATTAGCTGTTTCTTGTATTTTCTGTATTTTGTTATCGAGATTTTGTATCATCTTTACTAGCATTACTCTGAATTCTTTTTCAGAAAATTTTTCTACTTCTTCTTCATTTATTTGGTCTTGTGCATTTTCTTCCTGCTCCTTTGCCTGCATGATGTTTCTTTGTTTTCTTATATTAGTCCAAACTGCAGAGGTTGCTTGTCCCAGCAATAAAGGGGTTTAAAGAAGGCTGTCCAAGCCCCGGAATAATGGCAGAGTGTTGAGTCAAACAAATACTAACTCAAGGAAACACCTACATGTATAAGACACACAAATACTGAATCCTATAGAACATAAGGCACTAGAAAGACCTGACAGAAGAACCCCAGTATGCTATCAGACAATCAAAGAGAAAACCAACAGAAATTCAAAACCAAAACAGAACAAAACAAAAACAAAAAACAAAAAAACAACAGCACACACACACAAACACAAATCCAGGGAGATTTTGAAAGCTAGGATCAAATATAATAAAGAGCAAGAGTACAACCAGACAGGACAGACTGAAGATTCTCAGAATGAAATCAGACAATTATATTTAGAACTAAGATAAAGACAAAAGCTAATAATAAAAACCAAAGCAGTGTGTCATCTGGAGAATAAAGCAAGGAAATAGAGCAGACTGATAATATTGCTTTTAAGTATATTAAGGTAAAATAAACTAAAAAAGGATAGAAGACAGGGCAACAGAAGAGCGTAGTGTGACTGGAAATATGAAAAGAAAAAGAATGAAACAGAAATGTCTAGAAGACAGAGATGAAAAGAAGGTAGGCGAGACACAGTCAGCACTACAAAAAACTTAGCTAGAAATAGAGATATACAAAAAGGCTAAACATAAAAATAGAATAAAAAATAGAAAAAAAAATGTTATAAAACATGTAGATCCCTTAGTACTAAGATCATAATTAATTAAAAAAAAAAAAACAGAAAAAAAAAAAACAAAAAAAAAAAACTAGAACTGACCCCAGAATGGACCAGATGAATAGAATTAATAGTAATATTTCTGTTTCCTTGGTGTCTCAGCTGTAAGTGTCCTTCTACCTGCCTTGGGCTTTTTGTGTTACTCTGCAACCAGTAGAGCTTCCTTTATTGTTCGTCTGTAAGCGCTGGTATGTGGGGAGAGAGAGGGTACAATAGTGGCTCCTTCCCCGGGGAGTGAGTGAGCAGTGGTGCCCTGCCTGGGTCACAGTGGCTCAGTGAGTCATGGTGGTACCTGCTGCAGAGGGACACCGGCAGCTCCGGTGTAAACAGAATGTCTCCAGAGCTGAGGCACTCTGCGGGCTTTTGGCTCTTGGCTTCAGGCACTCTAGGCCAGCCTGCCCGGGGGCCTTTGTTATCCCTGAGTGCATTAGCCAAGCCCAGAGGGGTCCTTCCTTTGTCCATCGCAGCTCCTCCCCCCTGCTTGTGAGTCAGCAGTATTGAGCCACCACTGTGGCCATGCAGCTTTCTGCGGTAGGCACTCTCCGCTGTGGATTTCTTCCCTCCTGTCCTCTCAGTCCATCTCCCCACTGCCAGCAATGCTTCTCACCCTGAACCAGTTCTCTGGTTCCCACATTCCAGCTCCCAGACCCCCTGTTCGGCTGTGAACCAACGTCTCAGTCCAGACATGCTGAGCCGTGGTGCAGACCCTTCGTGTGTTTCTCACTCTTTCCTGTCTGCCACAGCTCAGCCGCTTCACCCTCTTTGAACACTCCCAAATGCCTCCCTTCTGACTCAGGGAAATTCCCCATTGGAGAAGGGGTTTCCCCATCAGATAAGGGGCTTTTCCCCAAATTCGGCAATCTCCCCTCTGTTTCAGATCCCCCCGCCCTAGAGTGTGGATCGTGTCCCTTTCCTTTCTTCTCCTCTTTCTCCTTTTTTTTTTTCCTCTGTCCTACCCAGTTATGTCAGGATCTTTGCAGTCCTTTCTGGTGTCTGAGGTCATTTGCTGGTGTTCAGCTGGTTCTCTGTGGGAATTATTGCATCTTTTGGTGTATTCCTGATGCATCTGTGAAGAGAAATGCATTCCATGTCCTTCTACTTTGCTGCCGTCTTTCTTCCCAGACTGAAAGCTTTTACCCTTTGATCAGAGTCAAGAAAAAGTCTGTCCTTTTCATTTCAATTCAACATTGTACTGGAGGTTCTCATTAACTGCTCGAGGTATCACGTGACACCATAAAGGGAGCTGACAATCTTCTCTTCCTCCCCAGCCTCCTCAGCACCTCCAAGAGTCTCCTCTCCTGATCTTTCAATGAGTCCTTCTCATGTGTTGGATCTCTCTCACTTACTTCTCCTTCTGCTACCAGCCAGAGGAAGCTCTCTGCTTTCCAGGGGTTCTTGTGATTAGAATGGGCCTGTCCAGGTAATCTCCCTTTTGATCAACTCAGGCAACTGATGAGCAGCCTTAATTATATCACAAAATCCCTTTTGCCATATAATGTGCTGTAATCTCAGGCATGACAACTCAGCACAGTCACAGTTCTGGGGCAGGAAATCTTGGGGAGACCATTTTGGAATTCTGCCAACCACAGAAGGCCCATGCCATCAGAGGTGTGTCTCCTTTTATTAGGGAAGGCAGCCTTTCCAGGGATACCCCTGCCAGAGTTCCTTGGGGTCCCACTGAACAGGCTCGGGTCACATGCCAATCTGGCTGCAAAGGAAGCTGGCAAACAGGCTCTGGTACTTCCAGCCTCTGTCATGGACTTAAAGGGTTTGGTTAGAAAGGAAGAAGGTGGAGGGAGGAGATGGCTTTTGGGGTGCTGCAATCGTGTCAGCCACGCATGCTCAGACCAAGGGTCCTCCTTGCAATTTGTCCAATTCATTTCCTTTATTTATTTATTTATTGGCTGTGTTGGATCTTTGTTACTGCACATGGGCTTTCTCTAGTTGTGACGAGTGGGGGCTACTCTTCATTGTGGTGCCCGGGCTTCTCATTGCAGTGGCTTCTTTTGTTGTGGAGCACAGACTCTAGGCATGTAGGCTTCAGTAGTTGTGATACGTGGGCTCAATAGTTGTGGCTCATAGGCTCTAGAGCACAGGCTCAGTAGTTGTGGCACAGGGACTTAGTTGCTCTGCGGCATGTAGGATCTTCTGGACTAGGGCTCGAACCTGTGTCCCCTGTATTGGCAGGAGGAATCTTAACCACTGTGCCACCAGGGAAGCCCCTTAATTTTTAATATTTATTTATTTACTTATTTATTTTTTGCCTCGCCATCTGGCTTGCAGAATCTTAGTTCCCCATCCAGGGGTTGAACCTATGCCCCCTGCAGTGGAAGTGCAGAAAATCTTAACCACTGGACTGCCAGGCGTTCCCCTCATTTCCTTCATCCTGTAATGAAGTATTGACTCATTCACATCTTCATTGTCTGTCTTTCCCCAAAGACTGGTCTTTATCTGTGGAGTCTCCCTAGGAAGAAGCACCCTGTCACTCATGAGCAAGGTCCTTAATACCCACCTCCTGCAAATGTAGGAGAAAAGTGCTAGGAAGTGTTGGCGTTAACTTCATGTCAGTTGGCCTTTGCTGTGTAACAAATCATTCTATGCTTAGTGGTATAAAACAGCAAACATGTTTGTTAAACTTTTCATGATTCTATTGGTTGGCTGGGCAGTCTCTGGTCCGGCTTGGCTAAGCATAGGGCTGGCTGATCTAGAATGGTCTCACTCACATGCCTGGGGTCATGTCTGAGATGGCTGAGCCTGTCTCCACGTGCTTGTGTTCCTGGTGGCAGAAAGGTCTCCTGCAGGAGCAAGGGATGGCAAACCCAGTGCAGAAGCACTTTTCAGTCTTCTGTTTGTATCATGTTTGCTAAAGTCCCATTGGCCAAAGCAAGTCACACGGCCAAGCCAAGATCCAATAGGTGGACAAATAAACTCTATCTCTAGATGGGAGAAGTGACAAAATATTGTGATCATTTTTCCCCAGATGGGGCCTTTATTTGGCACAGATTTCTGTGAGGCAGAACATTATTTCCCAGTGGTCAAGTGATATTCACATAGACGCCCTCTCACTATCCTCATGCATGAGAAAAGGCAACACCCAACCATTCAGCCATCCAACCCTGACACAAATAGCTCTTGGACAATCCCACAGTAGGAACCAGGAACACTTAAGTGAATTTTCCTAAGAAACATTCAATCCTGGTTCCAGTCCTCTCCATTCCACTGAAGTTTTCCGTTTTGGGGGAAAATCCATTTTATGCCCAAAGTTTTCATATCTCAACATTCTAAAGTCACTGTTGCTGACAACTAAACCAAACTTTTCACAAAATGCAACCACATTCATCTGTCAGAGAGAAGGTGTCCTTTCAGACACCTTGACCACCTTTTCATCACAATCTGTAGGCATCTGTCAAAATGTACTCTACCTTATAAATATGTATAATGCCAGTTCTCGTATTTTGTGCTAGGAAAGGGTATCAATGCTACAATTAATTAGTCTAATTTGCATTCAAGATGATACATAATTAATTTCTTCATTAAAAGCTTTCAACATTTCTTTGCAAAAAGTGCAAAAGATCATTGATGAGGTTTGAAGAAGCAATTAGTAATAAAATATGTCAATGCGGGAATGGGAGGATAGTCACAGAAGAGCCCCATGCCATTCAAAGCTGGGATGATCCTGTGACTTGGAGGTGTTTGTTTTTCACCGTATCTGTTCCAGGTTGTCATTTTCAGGTAAAGACAAGTCTCCTCATTTGTTCTTCCTCCCCGAGCTGTTTTTCCCCTTCTGTGGTGTCTATAAGCTGCTGGAGAAGAGCTTTAATCAGAAATATCTGACAAATAGAGGGTGATTGGCCTATCCTTATGGTGCTCTGATGGGCAGACTGCTGGAAAAGTCAAGTATATTCCTCCTTATATAACCACTGCCATCATATTGACTAAGAAAATAATAATAGGGCTTCCCTAGTGGTGCAGTGGTTAAGAATCCACCTGCCAATGCAGGGGACACAGATTAGAGCCCTGCTCCAGAAAGATTCCACATGCCATGTAGCAACTAAGCCCGAGAGCCACAACTACTGAGCCCATGTGCTGCAACTACTGAAGCCTGCATACCTAGAGCCCGTGCTCCACAAGAGAAGCCACTGCAATGAGAAGCCCGAGCACTGCAATGAAGAGTAGCCCCTGCTCACCACAACTAGAGAAAGCCCTCGCACGGCAATGAAGACCCAATGCAGCCAAAAATAAATAAATAAATAAGCAAACAAATAAATAAATTTATTAAAAAAGGTAAAACAAAACAGGTGAAATTCATTAAAATAATGATAATAAATTTACTGGGTGCATGCTATTTCTCAGGCATCACTAAGAGTTTTGTGTGCGCTATTGCCTTTCAAGCTCACAAATCAACCTCCTACTATTATTACTCCCTATTTAATATGTTAGGAAAGTAGTGGACATATTACGACCCAGAGGCCGAATCGGGCCATGCTCATTCATTTACTATCAGTGGCAGAGGTTGTCAAAGAGAACATACAACCCTCAAAGCTGAAACTACTTACCATCTGACATTGTATTAATTTCCTACTGCTGCTATGACAAATTACCACAAACTTGGTGCCTTTATACAAATGTATTATCTTACTGTTCTGACAGCTGAAATTCTGAAATGGGTCCCTCTAGACTAAAATCAAGGTGTTGACCCAACATTGTTAATCAACTATGTTACAATATAAAATAAAAAATTTTTAAATAAAATAAAATAAAGGTGTTGCCAGAGATTGTGTTACCCAATCACATCAGCAAAATCCCCTTTTGCAGCAAAATGAAACATATTCATAGGTTCCAGAGATTAGGATACAGACCTTGAAGACCACTGCTCTGCTGAATGCAAGTCCTTCACACAAAAAGCTCTTGATAAGGAAGCTGTTTAGTTAGTTGACAGTCATCTTCCAGGAGCATATATCTCCTGGAAGCAATTCTGTTTGGCTTGGCATCTGTATTGTTTAACACAGATGCAGGGAATTCTGTTGGCTTCAGTTCTCAAATGCCTAGTGTGTAGTAGATGTTCAGTTAATATTTGTTGAGTAGATTAGATGAATGGATGGATGGGTGGATGGATGGGTGGATGGGTGGGTGGATGGATGGATGGATGGGTGGATGGGTGGGTGGGTGGGTGGATGGATGGATGGATGGATGGGTGGGTGGGTGGATGGATGAGTGGGTGGGTGGATGGGTGGGTGGATGGATGGGTGGATGGGTGGATGGATGGATGGATGGGTGGATGGATGGATGGATGGATGGGTGGATGGATGGATGGATGGATGGGTGGATGGGTGGGTGGATGGTTGGATGGATGGGTGGGTGGGTGGGTGGGTGGATAAATAGCAGCATGACTTGTCCAAGGTCTTATAACAAGTTAGTGGAGGAACCAGGATTTGAATTCAGGGCTGTTTGACTCCAATATCCTTGTAAGGATATCCTTACAGCTGATGGCCCCTTAGAGTGGAGGAAAGGCAGTATCTCTTCCCCTCTACCTACTTACATTTACATCTGAGCTATTTCCTTATTTAAAACTGCAGTGGACTGGAATTTTGCTGTATAACTCGTGGATAGTCAGAAGGGAAAAAATTATCTATTGATGCTAATTATTGTTGTTCTTAGCTAACTTCTATCTTAGTTAGAGATGCCATCTAGCCTAAGGGATATCATAAAATTAGATATTGGGAAGATCTGATCTTGCCTCTGTTTCGTTCCGCACATCTTCCTTCCTCCCCCTACAATTCTTCGGTCTATAATGTGTTAGAGCATAAACTCCAAAGAGAAGGCGGTGGCTTTGTCTCCTCTTTAGTCATACAACAAGCATTTGCCCAGTCAACAAATCACCCAGGAGAAATGGACTTCAGGTATCTTCTTTGTCACTTAGTGGCACCCACAACACACTGTCCTCTCCCAGGGCCCACTTATGGGAGGGAGGAGAAAGGGTGACAGTCCTAAGCTCTCCTAGAATGGGGTTACCTGCTGCTTGTGAACTAGGAGAGGATAAATAAGCCACTGTACCCCTCTTGAACTTTCCTTTCCTCCTCACTTAATTGGCAATAATCATATCTCACAGAGAGTGGACATGAAGACACCCTCCCTCCAACTCCATCTTAAGTAAACTTTTGATTAAAGTGCTGCATCAGGTGAGTCTGCACAATATTTTGGATGCATGGCTTGGACTGACAGATTCAGAAGCCATTGGGCACAGGTGCCATTCATTCATTCATTCATTCATTCATACGGCAGTTATTGGCTAACCACCTGCCAGTGCTGAGCACATTTCTAGGAGCCAGTCGTACACCAGAAGACAAAATCTTGTCATGAAACCTCGTCCTCCTGGGGCTTACAATTAAACAAAAATTTAAAATAAAACATAGGGGGTGTCTGATAGCAGTAAATTGCCTAGAGAAAAATGAAGCAGGGGAGGGGACTTAAAGCTGAGCATTGGGGCAGTGGTCAGGGTGACATTCGGGGGAGACCTTCAGAGGTGGGCGAGGCAGCCCGTGGCTCCCTGGGACGTGCAGGCAGAGGGGACTGCAGCCCACACTGAAAGCAGGACTGATGGGCTCCAGATACACAAGGAGGCCAGTGTGGCTGTGGAACAACCAGGGGCAGGTGGGATCAGAGGGGAGGGGGCCAGATCCTGGGACCCTGGGGGCTTTGGTTTTGCCCTGTGTGAAAGGGGGGTTGCTGGAGCAGTGATGAACCAGCATCCACCTGGTTTAACAGAGCTCCTCCAGCTGCCAAATTGACAGCCAGCAGAGAGCCTGGGGAGGCTATTCTGGAATTGCAATGTTCTCTAGGTACCTTTTCTGCTGTAACAGAAAACTCTGTGAAATTAATTCTGCGTATTTACCTTTGCAATACGTGACATATGTCTATGTACTTTATACACTGATATACACATATTACCCAACTGGATTGGGTGCACAAACCAACACTCTAAGGAGATCTCAGGGACTTGCAAGGCTAAGTTTTGCCATAGAAGATGTTCAACTTTCTTGCTGACTTTAGCATCTTACCCTAGCGTTATGCCACACTCAACTGTATACAGATGCCCAGGTTTATGTGCCCTTGCCCCAAAGACAAGGGGTCTCCCCTGGATCTTTTCTAGCTCACCCAAGTATAAAAAATCCCTTACAAATATTTGAATCAAAGTAGCCCTACCTCCTTGTATATTAGGGAGGCATTTCGCAGAGTTCAGTCATTGAGAGGCCAACATCTGGCTTCAAGCAGACCTTGTCATGGCCGCGTTTCAGACCTAGAACAGTGCATGGTACACAGAGACACTCAATGAAGGTCTGTTGAGTGAATGAATGAATGGATTCCTTCAAAGCAGGAGCTAATGTGACATTTAGAACAAATGAAATTAGAAAACTGAAGAGTTTAGGACTTCATGCATCAGGGTTTGGGGGGATAACGGTGAGTTTTGCTAAGATCTCTTGGAATCCGGTCCAGCTGAATTAAACAATATGAAAGAGCCAGGAAAAGGGCAGGCATGTGTCTCCAAGTTGAGGTCACACCTTTCGCAAAACCATATGGTGTTACTGACAGCCTCAGGAGAACCCTTCATTCCCTTTTAGTGAAGAAGGAGACTAAAGGGCCCCGTTCAAAGCGTGGAGGCTGGCTATTAGTGAGCCTGGCATCTCAGATGCTTTGAGCCACTCTTCCTAAGCACTTATGCTGAAAGGGATCAGAAGAACCTGAGCTGTCGCTAGTCACTCAGGCAAGAAGACCCTCCCTCTAAGAACATGCTGGAAGGCTGGTGCTTGGGCAGGCAGTGAGGGGTATGGAGAAGGAAGAAGCTGGAGCCAGACGGAATGGGCACATCCTGTCCCCAATACGTGTCTGGCCTGTCTGTGTACAGAGCGTAACAGACACATTCCTACGTTGACTTGCTGCATTGTATCGAGGACTTAAGTAATGGGAAAATAAAGATGATTCAGAGACAATCCCTTCTCTGTGGGTTCAGGGACAACTTAAAAATATTTGATTGTTTATTTATACAAATGGCATTCATTTCTGAAGTTTTGCCAGTTAGATAATCTACACAAAAGAGATTAAAAAAATAACAAACAGAAACATCACAATGAGTGGTGGGGTGGGGCTAGGAGGGGGTGATTTTCCAATGAAGTCTAGAGCAGACATGAAAGCCCGAACACCAGTCACGCCTCACCTCCAGCCATCCTTAAGTAAAACAACAAATAGCCACAAACCACACAAAACTGAGAAGCAGTGAGCTCAAGTCTTGGCTCTGACAAAAGAATGCTCCAGAAATCGTCCTCTGGCAACAGCTTCTCAACTGGGGAGAGAGATTGTTGGGTAGGAACTGAAGACCAGCTCCAAAGATCCCATTAACCCAGGGGTTCCTGCACCCCCGAGTCCATACACCTTACTCTCTCTGCCCTTGGAAACAGTAGGGAAGTAGACTTTGTTGTCAATTAAGTTGCACCCCAAATCCAACAGAGTGTGAGTTCAGAATTTGGGGATCACACAAAGATCAGAGAGGATGGGGAATCATTCTAAATAGTGCATAATTAATCATGATGCTTCAATTTCCCAAAAATCCTACTCAAACAATTTAGAGATTTATGTACTGGCTCAGAATCAGAAAAGTCAAGAATAGCGTTAGTTTCATGCAAGGCTCAATCCAGCAACTCATGCATAAAGCCGAGGACTTGATTTCTCTCCACTTCTTTCTTCCTTCTGCAGTGAGTTTGTCCCCAGGCTGTACTGAGCAACTGCCAGCAGCTCCAGCCTTTCCCTCTTTGGTACCAAATGGCACCTTCAGTTTTTAAACTCCGAATCCTTTTATTCTGCATGTAATGCAGCACAAGAGAGCTTTATTTGTCCAGAAGCCCCTATAAATATCACTTCATATCTGATATATTTTTTAATATTTTTTAAAATTTTAGGATAGTTTCAGATTTACATAATATTTGCAAAGATAGTATCGGGAGTTTCCATACACCCCATACCCCGTCTCTTCTATTATTAACATCTTAGATGATATGTCACAATTAATAACCAATAGTGATACATGATTATTAACTGAAGTCCAGAGTATATCTGGATTCCCTCAACTTTCCCCTAATGTCCTTCTTCTGGTCCAAGATCCCACCCAGGACACAACATGACATTTAGTCATCGTGTCTCCTTAGGCTGCTCTTGGCTGTGACAGATTCTCATTTTCCTTGCTTTGGATGACCTTGGCAGTTTGGAGGAGAACTGCTCTGATATTCCCTCGACTGTCCCTCAATTCAGATTCGTCTGATGTTTTCTCATGAATATCGTGCGGTCATGAGTTTGGGGGAGGAAGACCCCACAGGTAAAGTGCACTTCTCATCACATCATGTGAAAGGTCCACACTATCAATGTCATTTATCACTGTTGTTGACCTAGATCACCTGGCTTAGGTCATATTTGCCAGGTTTCTCCACTGTAAATGAAGTTACTCTTTTTTCACGATTTCCATCCTGTGCTCTTTGGAAGGAGGTTGCCAGGTGCAGCCCACACTTAGGGATTGGAGGCCTTGTGCTCCATCTCACTGGGGGTGAAGTATCTACATACATTATTTGGAATTTTTCTGTGTGGGAGATTTGTCTGTTTTTATGTATTTGTTTATTCATTGTTCAATCATTTACTTGTGTCACTGTGGATTGTGCATCTTTTTCTTTTATACTTTGGGTTATAATCCAACACTACTTCACTTTTCTGCTCAAACTGTTCTAGCGTTGACCATTGGGAACTCTTTCAGTTGACTCTGGTGTGCCTTTGACATACCCCCGTTATTGCATTTTTTTTGTTGTTTTTTTGTTTTTTTTTAACAATTCCTTACTTTCTGACACTGTAAGATGCTGCAGGCCTATCTTGTGTATTTCCCGCCTGGGTCCTGGTATCAGCGATTTCTCCAAAGAATCCTGGCTCATTTTAGTTGAGAATGGCATTAGAAACTAAGATGTAGACTCTAGGTGGGCTTGTCGTTGCTGGGGTGTCCTTGCTTCCAGGCCCTCTCAGCTGACTGAGCAAGGAAACGCACGTGTTCGCCACATCTTCTTGGTGTGGATTTGATGTGCCCACCCACTGAGCCAATCCCTGTGTCCTGGGGGTTGAACTTGATGACTGTTTTTAGCCAATCAGAGCCCACCCTGAGGCAGGTGATGGGATAATCTCAACTCTGAATTCAGGGCTAAGAACAGAGGAGGTATGGTTTCCCCAAGAACACACAAGACGCTCATAAGGAAGACTGGAAATGGACGTTTAAGGGGAAGCACAGATAATATCGCCGTGGGGGGAATCCATAACAGGGACCAGAGAGAACTGCAGTCTCTCGAGCCTAACAGTCCATGAGCCCCTTTCCTTTGGAGAAAGTGCTGGGCAGTAAGTGACTCGAGCAAATGATAAATTTCTCGAGCATCTATTCCCATAGTCACATGTGCATTAATGAAATATTTTTAATCTTGTCCTTCAAACCAGCTGGCTTGTCTCCTAATAGGTTCCAATTAAATTCTTTTTTCAAATTACATTCTTGTTAAAGACTTTGCTGTCTTCACATGATTTTTCCCCCACCCCTTCTGGCCCCAACCCTCTCAAAATTGCCTCGCCATCCCCCCTTTCCTATTAAAAAATGGAAAATTGCACAATTCACCTAATTAGTCAAATCTGAATTGTATTTGGCTATCACAGCCCAATGGTTGAATTTCACACACCATTTGAAAAGATATGGTAGAAGTGTCATTGCTGATTTCCTCCCACACTCCAGTGGCACTATTCAATTACAAAAGGAATTATTTGGCTTTCTGTCATTGCGATGCTCTAGCAATATGCTATTAACCTTTATTGATTTTTGCTTAAATATATTCAAGATGGGTACTTTTTTGCAAATCTAATGTGCTTGTATTTAAACAGAAATATATCATTAAACGGATTTTCTTTTTAAATGAAATTTGGTAAATGATTATAAATGACAGGAGATGAGTTTGGAACTTGAACGAGATGTGCGGAAATTCTAGGAAGAGGGTTTTCTGTGCTACCAAGTGGACTGGGAAGTCGGAGAAGATGTTGAGAGAAATGGGTGCAGCATGGAAGGAAGATTCTTGCCCTGACGTGCATCTAGGGTGGGGAATGTATAAACAGGTCCCTTGCAGGTTGTCGTGTGTCTTGGAGCCAACAGAGGTGAGGGGTGTGGAAGGCGGGCTGGCAGAAGACAGCTGTCAAAGATGACAGTGGTGAATATCAGGCCCCATCAAGTATCAAGCACTCATGTCTATCCTGGACTCACCAGTCACAGTTTCAGAAGCAGTGGCTACAATCTGAAGGAAACTCACAGAAGTCCAGTCTGCTGTATTTTATTAACTGGAAAGACCATGAGTGCAGCCTCTTGGGGGAAGGACCTCCTTTCTATTTTTCTGCCTCCCTTGTGGCCTCAACTTCCACTACCTTAAGAAAAGGTTTGTGTGTGTGTGTGTGTGTGTGTGTGTGTGTGTATGTGTATTTCATGTGGTTGATGATGTTATATTGTTCTTCTGTGGTTTAGGAAATATTTACCAAAGAAACTTCAGCTCAACCAACCTGGGTGTGGAGAGGACACAGTAAAACACTCTGATGAATTTTCATGCACCTTACACACAGCTCTGTGCATCTGAAATACATTCAGGTCTTGATTAGCATGATCCAGAGAGGGGGACATTGAAACTGAAAATTCCAAACATCAAGTGACCCACCCCTTGGGTTTGTCCTTGGGATGTGTTAGGTATAAACAGAGTTGGAGAAGGAGCTGCTTTCCAGCTGGCTCTAGGATATGCACAACTTGAGGAAATACTAAAATGGCGTTTACAGAGTGGGAAGTCCCAGGGAGACTGTCCTGGGCAATTGACAACTTTCAGTGTTTGTCAAGAAAGTCAAGTTTTCCATAGGTATGGACACAACGTGATTCCCTCCTGTGGAGGGTGAACCATACTTACCCTTGCTGGACACTGCTTATTCAGACTAAAACCCTTTGGCTTTGTGAGGGCTTACTGAACCCACCCAGGGAGCTTGGGTCTGGAAGGAGCTTGGGCCAAAAGTACATTGCTCTGCCACAATGCTTATAATAAAACGATTGGATGATAATTACCATTGATGGTGTTACATTCTGTGCCCTGCTCCCATTTAGGTAACCAGCTCTGCTTTCACCTAGTTAGACCAAAATCGTAGCATTGCCAATGATGTCTCACTTTCTCTATCCCGTCTGTCAGTAGTTCCTATTGGCTGCATCTTCAAAAAGGATGCAGGATCTGACCACCTCTCATCATTTCCATTATCTGGGCCCCTTTCAAAGTCACCATCAATTCTCATCTGGACCTTGTAGCCTCCCAGCTGGTTCTCTTCTTCTGCTCTGTCCCCCACATGCCTCACTCATGCAGCAACCAACACAGCCTGTCACTCCCTGCTCAGAAGCTCTGGTGGCTCACACCCCGAATTGAATGAAAGGCAAGTCCGGCAGCACCTGCCTCACTGGTGTCTGCCCTTCTCCAGCCTCATCACCTCCTCTCGCCTTGATACCCAATCTCCAGCTGCAATGGCCTTGAACTTGACCTGACAACTGTGATCTTGCTCAGGGCTTCTGATCAGCTGTTCCCTCTGCCACCAGAGCTGTCTCCTCCCAAATATCCACCAGGCTCCGTCCTTCCTTCTCATCACCTCCCCCAAGAAGCTTTTCCCATCTTCTCTACCTGAAATAGCACACACAACACCCTCCCATTCTGCTCAATTGTGTTTCCCTGCTTTGTCCTAATAAGAATAGTTCACCCTTACATACCACAAGGCAGGGGACACATAACTATTAACTCATCTGACATTCACAGTGATCCCATGAAGCAGGTTAGCTTATCGCACCCACTTTACAGGTGAGAAGACCAAGGCTTGGCGAGGTCAGATGGCCTGTGGAGTGTCCTCCATCCCCCTGGCCTTTGGCTACAGGGTCTGCACCATGAACCACTAAACACACCACACTTTCCACTGCTCGACATTCTCTTCTAGATCCATCTGTGGACTGTCTCTCCTCCAGCCAGGAGATGGCTTTGTCAGTTTTGTTCTCAGATGTAGTTCCGCAGATGCAGCGCTTGGCGAACAGTAAGTGCTCACAAAACGTTTGTTGAATGAATACCGGACGCCTTGGTATTCTCACCTACTTCTCAAAAGTCAGCACAGGATTCCTTCTTCCGAATTGCAAAGTAAGGGGCTCTCCAATCTCTGAGAAGGCCCAGGAGCTGGGAAAGTGGGAAGAAGCCCCCACTTTCTCTCGAGTTGGGGTGCTGGGCCACGAGGCTCTGAGTCTGCTCTGTCCTTTGCGTGCCCACCCCCACCCACAGCAGGTCCAGATTCTTCTACTTTGGGACCCTTTTACCCTCCCAAAGCCAGAGATTCCTGCTTGGTACATACTGTTTAAGAGATGCCACAGGCATAAGCATTCAGACAAGGTTCTTTTTTGGTGGGGGGAGGTCCTGATGTTGGGGGCAGGAAGGGCTGAGCCTCACAGGTGGTGCAGCACAGGGCTGCACCAGGGCTGAGAGCCTCACACGTGATCAGGACCCCAGTGAGGAGCCCCCGAGTGCCTCCTGTGCACGAGGCACAGGCTCATCTCTTTACAGGAGCCATTTCTCTTCATCCCCCAACCCTTACATGAGCCCGCCCAGAGCCAGCTCCAGAGGGACTGCCGACACACAGAACTGGATGCTAAGTCCTGAGATGTGAGCAGAAAATCTGGGGGATTTTTAAGCAGGCAGAGATCATAAAAGGTTAAAACAGGCCCCATATCAGCTGTGTGACCTTGTGCAAGTCACTGGGACTCTCTGAGCCTCTGACTCTGTGCAGTAAGAACTGAGGCCAAACGCTTCCTCCGGTCCTCACCCTGAGAGGCCGCTGTCCCCATTATGCCTGATGGCAGCCGACAAACCTGGGTCCCAAGATAGACCCTCTGCCTGTTCAGGCCAATTTGGAAGCCGATTCAGCCGCGCTGCCCCATTTTGGAAAATAACGCCCTTCATAATCATTTTAAAAATGGAAGGAGGGCAGAAATCTCTGGTTGCAGGTCCCCTTCGCAGCAGGCGTGCCTCCCTCTCAATTTTGTTTCATTTCTAAGCCTCATCACTCCTCCCTCCTGCCACCCGGATTAAGGCCCCAATCCTCCTTGATGTTGGTTCCATCTTGTCACCTGTCAAAAGGCATTTTATCTCCCGCTCCATTCCCCTGAGCAAGAAATGTAGCAGAGTGAGACAGGGAAAACCAGAGAGAGTGAGCCAGAGAGAGGAACACAAGGGCAGAGGGGCTTGGATAGGAAAACCAGATCTCAGCTTGTGAAACATCAAACGAAACCGAACAGCCAGGATGATTTTTTGTTTTGTTTTGTTTCAAATTTTTTAAATTTCTTTTATTTCTTTCTTTGCTTTTTGGCTGCATTGGACTGCTGCGTGCAGACTTTCTCTAGTTGCGGAGAGCAGGGGCTACTCTTCATTGCAGTGCACAAGCTTCTCAGCACAGCGGCTTCTCATTGTGGAGCATGGGCTCTAGGCACACGGGCTTCAGTAGTTGCAGCATGCGGGCTCAGTAGTTGTGGTGCATGGGCTTAGTTGCTCCGAGGCATGTGGGATCTTCTCAGACCAGGGATCAAACCCACGTCCCCTGCATTGGCAGGTGGATTCTTAACTACTGCGCCACGAGGGACGTCCCCAGAATGATTTTTTTAAAAAGTTTCTGCTATTGTAAATAGTGCTGCAATAAACATTACAGTACAAGTTTCTTTTGGGATTATGGTTTTCTTTGGGTATATGCCCAGGAGTGGGATTACTGGATCATATGGTAGTTCTATTTGTAGTTTTTTAAGGAACCTCCAAATTGTTTTCCATAGTGGCTGTACCAACTTACATTCCCACCAACAGTGCAAGAGAGTTCCCTTTTCTCCACACCCTCTCCAACATTTGTTGTTTCCAGAATACGGGGATATGTGTATAAAAACAGATGATTGAACTTGGTGTACCCCCAAAAAAATAAAAAAAATAAAAAAAATAAAGTTTCTGCTGCCTCAAAGCTACAGAGCTTGCATTCCGTAAGTAGATTTTGGGATGCTCCCTTGGAAAATAGCTCACCTCTGTGTGGACGTTGAGAGAATATCTTACTTTAAAGGCATTTGGGGAAGGGCCTTTGAAGCTTGCTGTGGCTGCAATTCCTGGGTTAACCAAGGAAACCAATCCATCATAGAAAAGTGTGGCAGTGAAGAGATTCCTATAGGTCTGAGCTTCTTCTCCCTGCCTCCACATTCACCTCCCTGTACTATTTCCAAATGAAACACAAGAAGCTGGTTAAATTGGAATTTCAGATAAATAATGGATAAATTTCTTTTCAGCATAAGTATGTCCCATGAAATATTTGGGACCTACTTACACTAAAACTTTGACATAATAAATTTGGAACTTAGTATAATAATTTCAGAATTTTAGTAGAATAATTTTTTAGTAAAGTATGTTCCATAAATAATTTGGTGGATATACTGATGCTAAAGATTTTAGTATAATAATTTGGATTTAGTACAATAATTTTAGAAATTTAGTATAATAATTTTAGAATAATTTTTAGCATAAGTATGTCCCATGCACTATTGGGGACATACTTGTGCTAAAGATTTTGGCATAATAAATTTGGAATTTAATATAACACTGTCATAATTTTAGCATAATAATTTTAGAATTTTTTAGGATAAGTATAGCCCATGTAATATTGGCTACATTTTTAATAACACATTTATTTATTTATTTGTTTGTTTGTTTGTTTGTTTAGGCTGCATTGGGTCTTCATTGCTGCACATGGGCTTTCTCTACTTGTGGTGAGCAGGGGCTACCCTTCATTGCGGTACACAGGCTCTAGGCAAGCAGGCTTCAGTAGTTGTGGCATGTGGGCTCAATTGTTGTGGCTCACAGGCTCTAGAGCGCAGGCTCAGTAGTTGTGGCACACGGGCTTAGTTGCTCCGCAGCATATGGAATCTTCCCGGACCAGGGATCAAGCCCCTGTCCCCTGCATTGGCAGGTGGGTTCTTAACCACTGCGCCACCAGAGAAGTCCCTTGGGTACATTTTATACTAAAGATCTTGGCATAATAAATTTGGAATTTAGTATAACAACATCAGAATTTTAGCATAATAATGTTAGAGTAACTTTTTAGTGTTAAGTATGTCTCACGTAATACTTGAGACATACTTATGCTAAAAACGTATTTGTTGTTTATCTGAAATTCAGGTTTAACTGGCTGTCTTGTACTTTTATTTGTAAATCTGGCAACTGGTGGCAGCATACGCAGAAGAGGCTTTAGCCTGCACATCCCCTCCGAGAGAGAGGGGGCCATGGCCAGGCCTCCTGGGTTTATGGCCTCTCCCCTCAGGAAAGGGGCGTTGGTTCCGGGCCAGGGAATAATTAACCACCTGCTTCAAGCGCCTACTTTGTGCTGCACCCTGGGCTGGGCTCCGTGTATTCAGGGTGTCTTTGCAGAGTCATGCCCTGCAGACAGAAGCAGAGCAGGTGCCCCTGTACCGGGGTCTGCACCCCTTTTCTGTAAAGGGCCAGAGAGTCAATATTTCAGGCTTTGAGAGGCATCCGATCTCAGCAGCAGCTACTCAGTTCTGCACCGGAGCAGGAGAGCAGCCAAAGGCAACCTGTAAACAAAGGGGTGTGGTTTTGTTCCGTAAAAATGTATTTCCCCAGACAGGCTGATGGCAGGCAGGGCTGGGTCCTCGGGCTGTAGTCCGAGCCCAGGGCCAGCGTGTGTGCCGTGGGTGCTTGAAGGCACAGCAACAACATAAAGTTGAGGGTGTGTTAGCTCGGACTCAGGAGTGTTTAGATTACGCGGGGCCCAGTGTTCTCCGCCAATGAAGGGCAGTGGTAAAATTATCCTGGGGTCAAATCCCGGTGCTTCCGTCTTCTAGCTGTGGGACCCTGGACAAGCCACTCAGCCTCCCTGAGTCAGTTTCCTCACTTGTTAAATAAGGCGGATGACAATATAATAATAATAATAATAACAGCAACAACAACGGTGATGGCGCCAGGGAGGAGCTCAGAGACGTCAACCATCAGAGTCTCCGAGCTTCTAAATGTGCCTGTGGCTGCTGGGAAAGTGGTCCTTGGGGCTGGGGCGCAGCTGTGGAGGGAGAGGGGCCGGGGCGGGGTGAGCTCTGAGGAGCTGACCGGCCAGGTGATGTGGCCCTGTCCCCACCTGCTCTCACGTCCTCGCTCTTCCGCAGCTCACTCAGCTCCAGCCACACTGGCCTCCCCGAGTTCTGTGAACACGCGCCAGGCTTGCTCCCCTCCTCTGGCTCCGCTCTTGCTCTGCTTCTGCCCGGAAACCCTTTCCCCAGAAACCCACCGGCTCCCACCCTCACCTCACGCTTGCTTCTTCTCCAGTGTCGGCCACCTGGACCAGCAAACCGGAGCCGTTCCCACCTCATCACTGTGTTTCCCGTCATGCTGTCTCCCTTCCTTTCATGCGCCTGTCGTCACCCACAACTGTCCTCTTTGGGGGTTTGCTTGCTCATTATCTGACTTTGCTGCTAGAACGTAAGCCTTTGGGCACAGGGACCTTGTCGCAGCCCTTCATGGCTGTGCCACCAGGACCCGCACAGTGCCTGGTGTAAATATTCCTGTGACCAACAAAGAAGTAAGAGTGAGTGGAGTGAGAAGAAGCAGGGGCTGGAGTTGGATTCTAGGCACCTTTGCAAGCTCCAGCGCTGCAACTGGGAAGCGGTGGGCAAATGGCTTTGCCTCTCTGAGCATCACGTGGAGTGGTAAAGTGTGAAACCAGATGACGTGGACTTCTGGCTTCTGGTAAGAACTGCAGATGCTGGACAAACACAGACAACAGTTACCCGAAGGCACTGGACAGTGGGCAAAAGCAGGTGATATGGGAGGGGAATGGACGCTGGGAACAGCACAGGGTAAATTTCCCATTTTTATAGTTTGGAGTAGACCCTGGTCTTTGCCCTATGAGGGATGGAGAGCTGGAATTGAAAACCCACAGTCTGACCATTATAAAAATTAACCAAGTTCTTGGTATGTACTAGGCACTTTCCACGCATTAGCTCAATTAACTCTCACAAAACCTCTACGAGGACGAGCCTGTTTTTATCCACAGGCGTAGAAAGGGTGAGTGATTTGCCCTGGGCCGTGTCACCCGTAGCGATGGGCTGGAATCTGAGCCCAGGCAGCTGAGCTTGAGTCTGCAGTCTCGTGTTCGGAGGTGTCCTCTCTCTGCACTGTATCTTGCAGTCTGGGCGGGGAGGACCAGTTTGGTCAGCGCATTTCTCACACTGACTTAAACACCCTCTCTTTCTCCACCACTCCCAGGAAAGCCAGGCATCCCAAAGGCACACAGGCAGCAACCTAGAATTGCTTATTTTGCAAAATCAGCAAACCAGGAGGCCGGCAGCCTCTGAGTCAGGGAGCTGACTGCACAACCTTCAGGACAGCTGCTCGGAGGATCCCAAGCTAGAGGACCGTTTGCCTCGCCCTGTCTGCAACCCCTGGGTGGGATCCCTGGCCAGACAGGCTGCCCTGCCAGCAGCTCTCCTGGCCGGTGCCGCCCCTAGAGACAAAGGCCAGGCAAAGACCCGTGTGGAAACGTCCAGGTGCTGAGAGGTGCTGCCTTGTCCTCCCTCGGGCCCCTTCTCCGTCGATGGAAGCAGGACTGTGCTGGAGTCAGATCTACTTGAGTTCAAGCTCCTGCTCTGCCACGTCCAACATCTGGGTCCTAATCTTTCTAAGCCTCAATACCCACATCTGTAAAATGGAATAGTAGCAATGAAAGAACCTACCTCTTGGGGCTGTTGTGGGGGTCCTGTGAGAGCATGCTGGTGACTGGTCACTCACACCACCTCGTTCCACATTCTCTTTGTCCTCTTCCTCACAGCTGATCCCAGCTGTCCCTGTAGCGCAGGGAACCCCAGCCAAGAGTGCTGTGACTGGATGGTTCCATCTGCAACCCTCTCGAGAGAATCATCCTGGGTGACGGATGCTGCCTTGCCTGGATATGCCTGGGAAGAGGCATCCCCCCCCACTTGCTCCCCACCAAGGACCAGTGAATGACTGGTGGGACTACAAAAGCCGGGCTCCCTTGCTCAAGCTCAGAAGACTCTGATGCCCCTCATACTATAGAGCTCCCTGTGGGTTGGGCTGAGGCTGAACCACAGCTTTGCTGGTCTGTCCCCATTGCTGTCTTGCCTCTGTCTCTTTCTCTTACAGGCTTTTCTTCTGAGAACGCTCCCCACACCCCCACGCCCGCCATAAACCCCTTGCTCTGTGTCTAGGGAACCTGACCTAAAATAGCTCCGCATATTTCTCTGCCTTTAAAGAGGAGCTCGCATCCCTTAACAAACGGTTAATTCCCAAATGGAAACTGTAGTGCACGTGATTAAACAGGAACACATCACATGTTTGAATGGAGCTGAAGTTTCCAGAAGGAACTTGGGTTTAACGGTGGCCTGTGTTCCCCTGAAAGCCCATCCAGGAGCCTGCACACCCAGCTGCGCTCCTGCATGCCCAGGGCAGGCCGTCCAGCCCCCTTCCTGATGGCGGCTAGCTCTGCAGCATGCAGTGACTCCGGGCCCCAGGCTCTGCCTTGTGGCCGTGAAATCCACTAGGATGTCCTCATGCACCAGCAAGAGAGAGGCCGGGAGGAGCCACACCACTCCTCAGAAACCTCACCCCAACGTGGCCCTTCTCACGTCCACTCCCATTTCACTGGGGAGAGTTTGTCAACCAGTTGTGAACGCAACCAGTTGTGAAGCAGGCTGGTTAGCACATCGGTAATAACCTACATTGTGGAGGAAGAAAGTTAACTGGTAGGCAGCTGGCCTTCTCTACATGGGACCTTCCTTCCTTTCCTCTTGCCCTCCCTCTACTCCTTCCATAAATATCGATTGAGCTTCTACTAAGTACCACACACTGGCGTAGGAGCTAGGGACCTAGTGTTGCCCTAAACCAGACTGGTCCCTGCCCTTGGGACCTTGTGGGCTTTTTGATTGGTGGTATCTGCATAGAACCTTCTGCTGAGATTTGAGGCTGCATCTGGGCTGAGAGCAAAGCGTTCTTGAACCCGTTCATGACGTCTCCTGTGAGCACAAGCATGGGATGGTGGCCCGAGAGCCCGATGTTTAAACCCTGACTCCCTTCCTGATTCAGCCCACATCTGTGTGACTTTGGTCAAGTTCTTGGCTATCTTCGTATGTTGGTTTCCATGTGGCAAACACTGGTTTCACACAACCTACTACTTAGGATCATTTCATAGGTACAACAGAATGTATGGAAAGCTCTCCACCCATTGCCCTACCTCTGAAATTACCACTGAGTCTTGAAGATAATAAATCAGAGAATCAGGCCACACAAGATGGAGCTCAGTGAGGCACGAGGGGCCCGTGGCCTGGTGTCTCAGCAGCAAGGCATTTCCTGGAGGGCGGCAGTTCTCTGTGTCCCCATGAGAACAGGGTCCCGTTGGGACACACCTGTCGGTCAGGGCCTCATCTTCTCTGGAAGCGATGCTTTTGCACATCTCTCCAAACATCTCCCAGGAGAGCAGCAGTGCCTGCGTGGGGGAGGGTCAGCTGCAAAGGACAGGAGCAGCCAGCCTGGGGCAGGCCAGGAGGAATGTCAGAGACTGTCCCAAATCGGGGTGTCATGCCGAGCGGCCGGGCCCCTGCTAACCCTCCCCACGGAGTGTGCTCAGCTGTAAGGGCGGCAGCCGGCGGGGATGTTTTTCTAATGACTGTGGACACCAGCGTGGCGGGGGCAGTAATTACAGTGAACACTGACCCTCCCCAGAGGCACCTCGGGTTGCGGAGGGGACTCCGCGGAGCAGTAGCGGTGGGGCTGGCAGCCTCTGAGGACACACACGCCATCTGAATGTCGGCCAGGCGCGCCCTGCCCTCGGAAGGGGCTTCGGAGGGAAGTAAGATGCTTGATGTAAACGAGGCAGGTACCCCTCCGGAAACGGGGGATGGCGAACCCCACACCTGTGCTCACGAAGGGCTCTCAGAAGGAATATTTCCCCCAAAATGTTTAAAGGAGCATCTCTTCTAGGCCCCTGAGCTGTTTCTATGCTTTATCTTTTCTTGACATATACATCTGTTAATAGTATATATACACACAACAAAATCTCAAACACGATGCAAAAGGTTGTACGGGAAAATGTAAGCCTCTCTCCCACCCCTGAACCCCCAATTTCTCTGCTCCCTTCCCCAGAGACAAACAAACCCCTGTTACTGAGTTCTTGGGTAACCATCTTGAGATTGCTTCCGTTTCTTACACACACACATTTACATTCTGGTTTTCCCGGCACAGTGGATTGGGTGTCGTACACACTGCTCTGCATCTTGCTTTTGTACTTGCTCAACCTCAGCAGACTTGCTGAATCGGTACATAGAGGACATCCTTGCTCTTCTCAGAGCAGTCCAGCATCACGCCATGCAGATGTCCATCATCTGTGTGACCTAACTGAAGCACACCGAGGGACATGCATGTTGTTCCCACACCCTTGCGATCCAAAGTCACGCTGCTGTGGATAACCTTGCACGTAGATCATTGTCAAGGCCTGTGTCCAAGGACATTTGAAGGGCACTATTGCTGGGTCCAGGGAAAGGCGTTCACTAGACACCCACAGAGATCTACAGATACAGAAACAGACAATGCCACATTACACACCAGAGACGTTGACACGTGCCAGCACCGAGCTGCTGCAAGTGCCTCTTTAAAGCTTTATTTGGGCAGCCAGGCTAGGTAAGGGCTCTGCAGGACCCAGTAGAAAGAAGGACTGAAATGAGGCAGGGTGAAGGCAGGGGCTGCGTATCTGCCACATACTGCTGGTGCGACTTTGGGCCAGTTACTTAGCCTTTCTGAGCCTCCGTTTCCTCATCTGTGAAATGGGAAAGTGATACCACGTGCTGCGTGGGGCGGGGGAGAGGAGGAGATGAGTTGGTCCAGGTGAGACACTGAGATCTGGTGCCTGGCAGAGCCAAGGCTCCGATGCCAGCTGTTTACTATTACTGTGCTGTTGCTATTGTTGTCAGGATTATATGCATAGTCACGGGATTCTGGGTCAGGCACTGGGCATGCCACATGTCATCACCTTCAACTTGAACTTGTTTCCTAACATATGTGCATAGTTAATAAGAAAATCCGACTTGATGTGGGGAGGACTGATGTCCAGGAAAGACTGGACTCACACGGCAAGGGCAGAGCTGGGGGATGGGTTCCATGTCTGTTTCCTCCACCCTATGGCGGGAAAGACAAGGCTCGTCCCCTTCACCCGAGAACACTACTCATTCTTCGTCTTCTGCTTAAACATCAGTTTCTGGGGAGGCCTCCCCCCTCCCACCTGCTCTGGCCTAAGTCAAGGTCCCCTTCTATAACTCTGACCACCCCTTACCTCCACCTTCAGAGTCGAATGGAGAGCTACCTCTTAATAGAGGTTAAATAGGATAAATGTTCAAAATGTAGCTCCTATGTTGTCATCAGCATCACTTCTTATTGCACGTCGTAGGGTTTGGGGTCACGCTCCTTAAAGCACATAACAGACACAATACGCTTGGGGACATTGCCTGCCGCAAGGCAATGCTCACCCCAGGCTTCATTACCCACGACGTGGTTGCCAGGAGTAAAATCTCTTTAATTTATATGCTGCTGTTTATTTCCCTTCTCTTCAGACCTAAACTCCCAACCACTGCTCCTCCGGGGGCCGCTGCAAAGGTGTTGAAACAACAGTGACAGCGATGTCAACTGAAACCCGGCCAAGTTCACGTGCAGAATCTCACACAGCAAAGAAGTGCCAGGTCAGGGGATTCAAGTTCTCCAAGCTCCGGGAATGGCTTTCCATGCTCATCAGTTGGGAAGCTGTTGCCTGATCCCCAAAGATGATTCCAGGGGTCACCCCTTGTTTTGGGCTGTGTCTGCACCTGCAGATGGGGCTGGTGGAATGCCTCCTGCTCCCATCACGCGTTTTGGTGTTCTGTACAGCCTTGATTTAAATAATGCTTTAGAAAACCATTTAAATAGCTACAAGTTGCCTTTCCTGATCCTTGTTGGCATTTGTTATATTTACATAATATTCCCATCTGTTTTCCCATGGCAGATTCTGTGTCTGGCAGTAGAATTATTTTATAGCCTTTTGCCAGATAAATTCATTTTCTTTACTTCCCACTTTAAATATAAATTTCCACCTCGTTGTCTCAGGGACTAAATCAGCTTGGGTTTGTCTCTCAGGTTGTCTCCAACAGAGGGTGAAGTATGAACAGCAAAGGCCTCTCACTATGCAAGGAAAAAATGTGCAAGGTGATAAAAAAAAAAAAATAAGGTAAAAAACACAAGTCATATCTTCTTGGCTGGGGACACCAGCCAGGATTTTGTCACTGACCAGAGTTATCCATCAGTCCTGGCCCAAGCAGGGAGAAAACGAACTCAACGCATCTGACAGGGTGAATGCCTCCGGGATGGCTCCCAGCATCCTTGCCTCCCGGCATTCTCACCTTCATGTCGTCCTTCTCACACTGGACTGGCCTCTGTGACCATATGTACTATGGGAGTTTGTGACTCTTCTGAGATGAGGCTATAAAAAGCATCAGGGCTTCCCCCTGGTTCTCGGATCACTTGCTCTGGGAGAAACCACCTGCCATGTTGTGAGGACATCCAAGCATCTCTGTAGAGGCTCCCACTCGGGGAGGAACCGGGGCCTCCTGCCACAGCCAGCACCAGCTTGGCAACCGCGTGAGTGCGCCACTTAGAAAAGGATCTGCCAGCCCCAACCAAACCCTCAGGTGACCGCAGCCCCGGCTGACAACCTGACGGCAACCCTATGAAAGACACTGAGCCAGAACCACCCAGCTGCGAGATTCTTGACCCAGAAAAACCATGTGAGATAATATATATTTATTGTGGCTTGAGAACACGGAGTTTGGGCATAATTTGCTGCATAGCAACAGGCAACTAACACACAGTCAGTTGTGAAATGACGAGACTTCTTATGAATCGTACCTAAGGTCACCCATGAACTTAGTGGATGCGAGGAAACTGGAAGGCACAGAGAAGGGGGTAAAATGTGAGCAAATGGACACTTCTGCTCTGTTTCCACCCTATAATAATAACGACAACTGTTAAGAGCTAGACTTTCCTGGTGTTGTTGATCCATCCGCTTCTTTGCTGTTTCTCTCAGCCTGCCCCCACTTCAGAGACTGAGCTTTTGCTGTTCCTCCGCCTGGAACAGCCTCCCCAGGTCTTTGCATGGTTCCCTCCACCCGCATCGTTCAAGTTCAATTCCCTGACCACCCTTGCCGAAGTGGCTGCCCCCTCCCACACGGGTCACCCTGTCTCTGGACCATATTTGCTTAGCACACCTGTCCTTGGCAAGGATGCAGCCTCCACGAGGGCAAGGTCCTGACCTGTCCCGCTCACCACTATGAACCCTGCCTGCCCCAGAAGGGGATGTAGTTATTTACCGCACACCGTGGGTGTGCTCCTTGGCCAGACATCAGCTCAGGCACTTATCTCATTTAATCCTCCCAAGAGTCTGTGGGCCAGGTCCATAATTATCCCATTTTACAGGTTAAAAACAAAAACAAAAAGAAGAAAAACTGTGATTGGTTGTAGAGCCAGAGTACAGTAGAGTCGGGACTCCAACCCTGGCCCATCTACCTTGAAGTACTGATGCTTAACCAGCAGGCCGAGTATGGGTGGGGGACATGGCGCCAGGAGATGGTGCCCTGAGGATGTCAAGACACTGTGGGGAGGCTGTCTCTGGGATTCATGGGGCAAGGCATGGGAGGAGGGGTTAAAATGAGCCAGCATGATGGAAATCAAGAATCCATGGTTGTTTTGTTTGTTAGTCCTTCTACAAATTTCATAATTCCTAGTTCTGCACATGAGAATACCTGCAGTTTAAAAGACCTAAAATGGCTTTTATTTCTTACACTGAAATACAGTAGGTGTGAGTAAACGCACGGTCAGTCATCTGTTGAACGTCTACTGTGTACCAGACACAACGGGAGGCACTAAGATACAGCAACCACCAAACAGACAATCTCCCTGCCTGCATTCATATCTCCTGCCTTATATTTGAAAGAGGGACAGGCAGAGCAATAAGTAACAAAATAAAACAAATAGCATAAACACAAAACAGCAACAGCTTTCAAAAGCTATCAGCAGTGAAGCAACATAGACTCAATGGTAGAAATTTCTAAGAGAAACCTCCTTTAGTTGGTGTGGTAGGGAGGCTTTTTGACATAAAGCTTTGACCTGGGAAATGGGAGAAAACAGCCATAGGAGGAGACGGGAGGCCCAGCACATGCAAATGCCCTGAGGCCTGTTGAAGGGATTGATGGAGATCGGAGTGACTAAAGAAAAGCCAGCAAGGACAGACCATCGGGGAGGAGGGGGTTCAGATGGGTGGACAGGCACAGACCATGTCAGCCTTTGGACGGACGATGCAAGGATTTGGGATTTTATTTAAAATGTCAAAGGATGCTGTTGGTAGACTTTGGAATGATTTCTAAAAGTCATAAATTTAATAGGCTTTATTTTAAAAAATAGCAGTTTCAGGTTTACAGAAAAACTGAGCAAAAAGTACAGAGAGGTTCTATATAGCCTCTCTTCCCCCAACCCTAGGTTTCCATGTTATTAATGTCTTGCAATACTGTGGTGCATTTGTTACAACTGATGAAACAATGCTGTTATGTCATTATCAATGTAATCATAGTTTACAGCAGGGCTCACTGGGTGTATGCTATATACTGTGTAATGTGTAACGTACAATGTATAATGACATGTACCCACCGTTGTGGTGTCATACAGAATAGTTTCACCCCCCTAAACATTTCCTCTGCTTCATCCATTCATCCTTCTCCTCCTCCCCCTCCCCCAACCCCTGGCAACCGCTGATTTTCATATTGTCTCTATAGTTTTGCCTTTTCCAATCTCAATAGTTGGCATCACAGAGCATGTAACCTTTTCAGACTGACTTCTTTCACTTTGCAAGATGCACTTAAGGTCCCTCACTGTGTTTTTGTGGCTTGAGAGCTCATTTCTTTTTATTGCTGAATCGTATTCCACGGGCCAGCTGTGCCATGGTTTGTTTATCTATTTGATCTTTTTATAAAGAGCACATGGTGCTGTGTGAGGATGGGGCAACTGATTGATTGAGTGATTGTCACCTCCCGTGAGGAAGGGGAGGAAATGGGCTGAGCAGAAGTCCAGCTGTGAAGCCACACTGTCCTCCTCCAGGCACCTGGCCATCCTCCCCGCCCTCCCCCTGTCCCCCCGAAGCCATCCATTCACTGGACGCGGCCACAGACAGACGGATGGAAATCAGCCCGCAAACTCTGGGTTCTCACAGCCTCTACTGAGGATGTCGGAAGCCTGACTTCACACGAGCTCCCAGGGAGAGACAACACAATGAAAAATAAAAATACAAAAGGGACTGCTCGTGATGAAATCGTCCTCAAAACCATTGCCACATTCGAAAACAGCATTCAGTCAACTTTTCCGCGCTGGTTCCCAGGCCGCAGTTGTGTCTTGCTGGAAACCAGCCGACGGGACTTTGAAGATGCTTCTGCAGACCTGGAGGCTGATTCAGAGCCGGGCTGTGTGTGAGCGGGTTTCCAGACAGGCCACCAGAAGCTCTGCATTGTTTGAGGATCCCTTCAAACACAGGCAATAAATCAAACTCATCCAGTGCTCATTAGCCAAAGGCGCAGCCTGTTCGGGGTTTTGCTCTTGGTGTTAAGCGGCTCTCATCACGCTGTTTAGATCAAGGGCAGCCTAAAGCGGGTGGGAGGGGAGGCAGGCTCCCCCTGCTTTTCTGTTGCTCAATCCATTTTTTTCAGCTCAGTGTTTGCCACCCAGGCTGGGAAGCAGGGCAGGAAAGACTGATTCACAGACGACAGTGACGCGGAAGACCGGAAGTGGGGAGGGATTGCCCCATTGTCAGGGCTTCTGTCCTGCAGACCCCACTCTGGGGCGACAGCAGATCACAGCTTAGTGGAGGCTGACTCCAAGGCAGGGAAGTGACCTCAGGGAAGGGACTGACCCTCTCTGAGCCTTGGTTCTCTAGTCCGTGAAGCGGGAATGATGTTTCAGGTAGGACCATTCACACTGTTGCCCCGAAGTTTGCGGCTTGCACAGTCTGCACGACCATCCCTGGCAGGCTCGCCTGTGTGCCTCACTCACTGTCAGTGCCTTTCCCCTGAAAATTGTCTTATCTGGGACATGCTCAGGATACAACAGAAAGTGAAATGGAACTGAAAACTGAAAAAGGACCGTCTTAATTTGTTTAAAAAGTATGTATACACACTCAAGTGAAAAATAAAAGACTGGAAGGAAATACATGAACCTCTTTATAGTAATATACATGCAATATTTATAATGAAATGACTTATTTCATTGGAAAATGGAGGTATCGCATTCGTCTTCTTTCAATACCGATAGATTGATTCCTGTGGTGACAAAAGCCCCTTTAGGATCCTCGCATTAATTTTTTTTCTTGAGCAAAGTGAGAAATAATAAATAAAAGAGCCTATGGCTCTGTTTTGCACATGTAAGTACACACGCATGCACACACACGCCAACACGCACTCTATACTAAAGAGGCCTTCTTCACAAGATGATTTATTGAGCTTGGCCAAATGCAATTCCGCAAAACAAATCTCATTTGTCCAATTGTATTAAATGTCCTTTCATTTGTGGATTCCCAAGGCAAGCTCAAGAACAAAAAGCCTCCTCATTCTTCAGAGGAGGTCACCTCTCAATTTATAGGAAATTAGACATTCTTCTACCGAAAACTCCCTGTGCATGATTCACATTCACAAAAGTCAGTTGGCCACTGAATGAATAAAATACCTCTTTTTGAACTGTCTCAAAAGCAGTTGCTGTTTCCTGTAGGATATCCCCATCTGTAATGTTCTGGGGCAATTCTTCTTAAAGAGCTATTTTCTGTTCATCAACAACTATTTTTCAAGTCTGTTGGAAAAGCTCTCTTTATATCTGATATGTAACAGGATCCTTCAGTCAGGAAGCTGGTCACGTAAAAAAAAAGAAATAAAAAGCTTAAATTTCTCCAAAGCCCCTTTTTCTTGGTTAAATGAAATTAGTAACATGATAGTAAATGTAATGCAATGCTAATTGTAATTAAATGTAATGGATATTAAAACGTAAGTACGCACACACAAACCCCAACCACGTGGAATGCAACATTAGCTATATTATTAACGCTCGCCCTCTTGCTTAATTAGCTATTTTCTTAAGTAGGATCCCTTAAAAGAAACATCACATATAGACAATATCATAAACTACAGTTTGGGCTCTATGCTTGGGAGATGTAAGGATGCTTCTTCTGGGAACTTTCTAGAACAGCGGTGATTGTGTCCCCCAGGGATATCTGTCTGCCTATGATTTGCGTTGTCACGAGTTTGGAGGGGCGGTGAGGAGAGGTTTCAGCTGGCATCTTGTGGGTAGAGGCCAGGGATGCTGCTAAACACGCAACGATGCTCAAGCCGGCCCCGTAACAAAGAACTATCTGGTCCACGCGTTGATTGTGCTGAGGTTGAGAGATCATGTTCTAGAACCAATGAAAATTAACATTGCAAAAGTCATTACAATAGTCACAATTTGACTTGCCAGCATGTCAATTTCCTGAAAAAAAAATGTATATACTCTTAAAAAACATCTAAAATGACAACTCTGTTTTGAGGAGGGGCAAGGATGCTTTTAGGACTCTTCTTAGAACTTCTCATTTATCTGACTGGAGCTCCAAGTTCTCAAAGAACAAAACCTCTATCCTCTTCACACCTCACGTCTTCTTCAAGCTCCCAAACCAGTCACAGCTGCAGAAATTCTTGGAACAAAACCACAGAAAAGCAGCTGAAACTTTGAGCTGCAGATTTATCTTCCCATCCATGGGTTTGGGCCTTGAGTTCAATAAGAGACCCCAAGTGTCTCTTGTCATGTCTGGGAGTGGGCTGTGGATGGTGTCGGGTTTTTTCTGTCTAATTATCTGCATTTCCTAAGCCGACAGCTACAGACGGGTTACTTTGTGAAAAAGGAAAAAAAGTTGCTCATTAACATAAATCTGCCTCCTCTGACTTCTTCAGAACGCTCGAAGGACCACTTCCAGCCAACAAGAAAGAAAGACCACAAAAAGTTGTCCTGGGGGACTTCCCTGGTGGCACAGTGGTTTAGAACCCGCCTGCCAATGCAGGGGACACAGGTTCGATCCCTGGTCCATGGAAGATCCCACATGCTGCGGAAAAGCTAAGTCCATGCGTCACAAATACTGAGCCTGCATGCCACAACTTCTGAGCCCGTGCTCTTAGAGCCCATGCTCCACAACAAGAGAGGCCACCGCAATGAGAAGCCTGCACACTGCAACTAGGAGTAGCCCCCACTGGCCGCAACTAGAGAAAACCTGTGAAACTAAGATCCAACACATCCAAAAATAAATAAAGTTTTAAAAATAATAAATAAATAAATAAACCTTCTTTAAAAAAAAAAGTTGTCCTGGGTTCGGTACCAGGGGTTCGTCTCCTTCCTGCAGGCTGCAGGGTTAGAATTAAGACACTTGAGTTTAGCTGTGAGGGGCACAGAGCCAGTGACAATTGGGCTTTGCCACTGAGGTCACAAACTAGGGAAAATCCAAAGGCCACAGGAGCTTTGGTTACCACGGAAACAATGCTAGAGAACCATCACATAAGACGCAATGGGATGCCCCACCCCGCTGATCCAGGGCCCTTTCACAAGTGTCTACAAAGTAGTATCATTGACCCCATTTTATACCCAAGGACTCCCAGACTCAGGACAGAAGTGACGTGTCTTGCTGAATGAAGGTCAATCTATTTCTGTCAGTGCCCAGCACCACACACGGTTCTTAGCAACAGGTTTTGAGAAAGAAGGGCCTTTACCATAGTATTCTCTTGATGTTGTACACACGGGGTGGCCCATGATGTGTCCTCTCTGCCACCCATGCTACAGGAACACTCCATGAAGCCTGAGTACCTTATGCAGCCACAGCCCCAGAGGCACCACCTGAATCAGAACCCCCGGGGGTGGACTGAAATCACACAGAGATTAACAAGCCCTGCAGGTGATTCGGACCTGGGCTAAAAGCCTGAGACCCCCTGGTCTATGATACTTCTAATTGCCTTTTATTTTTCGGCCCAGACTTCATAGGCCAGTGACACATCTGTGCTCCAGTTTCCTTGCCTGTAAAGTGGGGGTAACGGGATCCACACAGGAGACGCAGTGAATGCATTCGACAATGCAGTGAATTATCGCACATGAACCCCTTTGACCTTGACTGGCTCATAGGAAGTGCTCAATCAACACGGAGGATTTAATTAATATCATCCCAAGAGCCTCTGACAGGGAATCAACTATGAGCTTCAAAATGGGCTGATGCACAAATGCTGCTCTCGGCCCCTCTCCTTCCTTCTCATCCCTCTTCTCTCCTCCAGCACATGTTCCTCCTCCCTTTCTCTTTCAGCCAGGACTCAGGCAGCCCATCCTCAGGGGTCTGCCCTGGCCCATCCCAGCGCAGCTCCTGGGGTACATCCCACTCCTGGTGTTTCCTTTCTGTTCTTGACTTAACATCTTTCTTAAAAACAAAATAAAAAACCTTCTCAGTGGAAACAACCCAGGTGTCCATGGAGGGGTAAGTGGATAAACACAATGGGGTCCACCCGTACAATGGAATATTACTACTCCTTGAAAAGGAAGGGAATTCCGACACCTGCGACAACATGGATGAACCTTGAGGACATTGTGCGATGTGAGATAAGCCAGTCACAAAGAGACAAGTACTGAACAGTTCCACTTACGCGAGGTTCCTAGAGTAGTCAAATGTATAGACACAGGAAGTCGACTGGTGGGTGCCAGGGCCTGGGTTGAGTGGGGTGAGGAATTGTTGAACAGGGGCAGAGTTTCAGTTTTGCAAGATGACAAGCGTTCTGAAGATTGGTTGCACAACAGTCTGAAGGTACTTGCCACTGCAAAACGCTACACTTAAAAGCAGCTAAGACAGTCCATTTCATGTGTTGTGTGTTTTACCATAAATTAAAATAAAGTTAAAAACAAAAACAATCTTCCCACCAGATACAAAGCCCTGGCAGCAGCACCCTGTCCTGGTAGCTTTATATAGATGCAGGTGGGGGTCCTGGGATGAACCCTAATTTCCCCACCAGATGCCCTCTGTCCTCCTGCGGGCAGCCTAGGGCCCCGAAGGGAAGTAGGACACAGTGACATCTGCAGGAGGCAGAGGAAGCCCCCTGTGTGTGTGGGTCTAGAGATGGGGTGGAGACTGCTCCCTGAGAGGGGAGGGGAACTTAAGGATGCGGGAGGGGGGGCCTTAGAGAAAGTCAGACCCTCAGGATGGGCTCACGAGAGCAGCTTGGGGAAGGAGCTTGTTTGGGCTCCTTTTAGGGTTTGCCGAGGACTAATGAGGTTCCCAGGACGTGGGACCTTCAATGCAAAACCTGGCAGAAAAGTCCCAGGAAAACTGGGGCAGTTTGGTCACCCTACTTGCTCAAGGTCACAGCTCTTTCCCCAGAGAGAGGTGACTTGAAACCAGTCCCTACCCTGCCTCCCTCCACCATACCCCAACGGGCTTCCAGCCCCCACCCCAAAGGGAATTCCCAGGTGAGAAGCTACGTGGGGGTAATGCTGTGTCCCCAACTTTCTTTTCACAATTGTGAGAACCACCTCTGTGATCTTTGCTCAGCCCCATCCCCTTCCCTCCCTAATCGAGGTCTTTTCAACCCACGTCTAGACATTAACAAGCTCAGCCTCGCACATTAACATAGACGAAAAAAGGAGCATCTGTGGGGCAGTTCCACTGTCTCGCCTTCCTGTGGGGGTGGCCGTCCCACCCTGTGGGACCACTAGCGACAGCCCCCATCACCAGCAGCCCCCAGTGAAAGCATCCAGAGAGGGGGTGACGTCAAACCATGATCACATGAAACATCCTGGAAACTGATCCAATAAAAGCGAGTCCTAGAGGGTCCGGGGAGCAATGACACTGGAAGGGCAGAGGGAGGGTTGGGTGGGTATGGGGTGGAGAGGGTGGGGAGGACTGGCCTCAGGACAGGGAGGCTGGGGGATGCGAGAGAGCTGGGGAGGGGGTGCCAGGAGAGAGAAGCGGGGGGGAGGGGGAGGGCCCTGGGCAGTCTCTGAGCCGTGGGGCTCCAGGATTCAGGGGTGCACCCGGGGGGGTGAGGAGTGGGGGGAGGAATCTTTTCTTTCCGGATAAACAGGGTGGGTTTTGTTCCTGAGACAAGGACTTCCCGTGTGTGTGTGTGTGTGTGAGACACTCAGTCTGCATCAGTGACAAACGGAATAGCCCCTGCCCTCCTACCGCTCCACAGGGCCAACCAGGCGGTTCCAAATAGTGCCAAAGGGAACAAGATGGGAGGGGCGGCCCTGGGGTGCCTTAATCAGTGATGTGGGACAGAAGGGACCCCCGAGGAGCAGACATTTGAGCCGAGACCTGAAGGATGATGAATGGGTCCAATTAAAGCAAGAGGGGAGGGGCCGTGTTGTAGGCACGGGCTCCGCTGAGCCGGACCGTGAATGGCTGAAGAGCATGAGGCGGACGATGGGGGAGGGGAGAGAAAGTGGGGAGGGTGCTGCCCACGGCGAGGCTGGGGTTCAGGCAGGACGAGTGACAGGATTCAAGTCTTCCACAGCAAAATTAAAACGTGGGCCCCTTGGGCAAAACTGATGAAGGATTTCAAGACGGAAGCAAGCGAGCATGTCGGTTAGGCACCAGATCCCCCTGAGCGCTGGCCTGTGATGCTGCCCAGGTCACTAGTCCATGAAGCCAGCTCTGGGTACAGATTCCCAGGGTCTTGCCAGTTCAGGAGTGTGGACTTGACCTGGCTTTTAAGCCAGGAGAGCTTCCTGGAGGCTGCGGCTCTCGCAGGGTGAGCGGTGGTGGTAACCTTGACTTTGACCTTGAGCTTGCCACATGAATGGACAAGTCTTTGACCTTGAGCTTGCCACATGAATGGACAAGTTGGGGGAGTCTGTAACTGTGCTCTTCTTCACACGGCATCCTGAGGGGCCAGGGTTCCATAGGGCCCACATTGAGAAAACCGGGTTTGGCATCTCAGTGCTAAGAAACCACCTAAAGACCGATAGTCTCTAATGTCCGACAGGGCACACAAGGGTGACAGGGGAGGGAGCAGGCTGGCTGCTTTCTGGTCCCCACTTGGGGTTCTTTACTGAGTCCAAAGCCATGCCCACAGAGCATGGGCAGTCACAGGGCCTGGAAATCGGCCAGGTGCCCCAAATGTCACACTGGGTAGGCCATGAGCTCAGATGGGGGGAGGGGAGGCGGTGGGTGAGACTCTGGGAACTTGAGAACAGACAGATGCACGCGTTCCATTCAGACAGAGGCTCCGGCACGCTGCTTCTGAGCGAGCCTGGGTGTGTAATTTAAATCTTATTAAATCATGAATCTGGGTCAGTGCTAATTTATAGATTACCTTCATTAACTGGATAAAAATAATCACCAACTCAACAGTGAGTCATAACAGCAATTAAAAAAAAAAGGTACAGCTTAGCGCTGGTTGGGGTGTGAGGACATGTCTCCAAATATTTCCCGAAGATTCTGGAGATTGGCAAAAATCAACATGCGTTTGGCCCGAGACACCTCCCCTTTTTCCCCTTAATTTTTAAGCCCTTCAGGAGAAATTTAATCCATATGTTTCAGATTTGTTTACACTTAAACCATCAAAACAGTGTTTGTAAGGAGCATTTGATGTCCAAGAACCATTTTTTCTCTTCTTTTTTTTAAAGTCCTCTGGTCTTTGAACCAGGAAGCCGTCTTGTGCTGAGGTGAAATGAGGCTGTCTCTGCAGGAATGCTGAGCGTGGCATGGGCGCCCTCCCCTCCTCCCCACCTGCCCTCCTGCCCTGGGAGTCTGCCAGGGTCCCAGGGAATCCTCCTCAGCCCTTGGGAAGTTCTGAGGGTGGGAAGGCAGCTTCAGAGGAGGGGGTCTCCACTGAAACAATCCTCCAGCCTCCTGTCCCACATGTAAGAACGGCAACTTGAGTTTTGTGAGCATCTTCTAAGCGCCACACACATTACTGGGCTATCATCAACAACTCGATGAGATGGGTGCCCTTATCACGCCCATTTTATAGACTGAGAAACTGAGGCCATTAGAGACTAAGCCCATGAGCACAAAGCTAGAGGGTGGCCAAGACTGGAGGTAGAGATCTTGAGCATTGCAGAGAAGGGATCTGGAGCTCGGAGTATGTTAAAGCTGACAAATGGACTGGAATAAAGGATGTAGAGTACTTTGAATGTATTAGTTGCTACACAAACACACACACACACACACACACACACACGGTGGGTTAATATCACCCCAGTGAATGCAGTGCTGGCCCCCCGCCCCCGCCTGCTCTGGCCCCCTTCCTTCTCTCCCGCCCACCCTTCTTGCTCTCTTCCTCCTTCCCTTCTTTTCTGCATTTATGGATTTAAATGGCTTTCCTCTGACCTTTTTTGGTGTTTCCTTTCAGTTCTTCTCCTCCATTTATTTCTACACAATTGTAATCACTCTGCACATACAATTTTACATTCTTCTTTTAGCCACTTAACCTTATCACTCGGGATGTTTCCGTATTATCAAAAACATTTCCTTTTAGTGGTTGCCCATTAGTCTTCCTTGCCATATTCCCTCCCGCCACATCTTACATTACTCTGACCCTTTGGGCGAATATTGGTTTGTTTCCATATTTTCATTGTTGCGCTGTGACTAATGGCCCATGGACATCTCTGTGCACAGAATCTGAGGAATGTGTTTTGGTCTCAGTTTTTATTCTAACACAGGACCTCTGGGGACATTCTCCAGACTGATACAAGAATAAACATAATTAACATTTATTGAGCATTTGCCAGGTGGCAGGCACCCAGCTGAGTTCTTACATGTATTGCTCTAATCCTCACATAGATGTGGCTAGAATCCCCATTTCACAGATGAGAAAGCTCAAGGGCAGAAGTAACCCTTCAGGGTGCGAGCCGCATTGCCAGCAATGGTCAGCTGGGAAGCAGCGGTGCTGTGTTCGTCTCCTGGGGCAGCATCAGCAGGACTGGTTCTTTCTGGAGTCTCTGAGGGAGACTTTGCCCCATGCCTCTCTCTAGCTTCTGGTGGTTCCGGCTTCTGGGACTTACAGGTACATCACTCCAATCTCTGCATCCATCATCCCACAGACTGTCCCTCGGTGTCTCTCTGCTTTTTCTTCTTGTCTCTCACTGATAAGGACATCTGTCACTGGATTTAGGGCCACTCCAATCCAGGATGACCTCATTTTGAGATGTTTACCATAAGAACAACTGCAAAGACCTTTATTCCAAGAAAGGTACCTGTCTGAGGTTCCAGGTACCACTTTTGGGAGGTAACTTTCAACGCACCTGAAGTTACATTGCTGCAAAGGCAGGGGGGCTCTCGGAAGAGGGGACCGTTTGGCCAAGACCTGAAGGATGAGGGGGGATCCCAGGCAGGGGACCAGCATGGCCCTGATGTTCCTGCTCCTCCCTTACTCAGTAGTTGGACGAACAGCCCCACCCACTGTTCAGGAGGACAGCTCACGGCTCTACCCGTGATGCTGAACACACCAGCCCAAGGGGAGGGCATTCAGTTCGGTGGGCCTGAGTGTTTTCTGTGTGATGCAGCGGCAACTGTCTGAGGGTAGGGGGAACGCTTGGGTGCAAGGAGCAAACCATCAAAAGTGTTTCTAAGAGTGAGCGCAGCTGGACGACAGCCCCCTCCTCGCCTCCCACATAGAGGGTCCTTGTGCTCTGCCTACGAACTCTCGGAAAGAACACTGTGTCATCATTCTGCTTTTGTTTTCATTTTTCTGCTTATACGATGACTTCAGGACACGCTTGGAGGGCGTGCAAACTGACACGCCTTCAGGGAAAGCACTTGGACGGGGTCCCTCGAAATTTAAAACGCACGGCTCCTTGACCCTGTGATGCAGAATTTATTCAATGGCTTTCCTCCCACAAATGTGCAAGGGCCTATGAGATCCCAAAGGTTCATCTTAGCTGTGTTCAAAGAGCAAATCCCACTCAGCCATCTAAAAAGACGGGACCTTGGCCAGAGACATAACTTTTTGATCTCAATTTCCCTGCCTGTAAAACAGGGTAATAACAGAACCAACCTCCCAGGGTTTTTGGGAGGATTACATGAGTTAATAGAAGTAAAACACTACAACGAGGCCTGGCACACAGTAGGGGCTCAAGAGCGCTAGCTCTGGCCTATGGTGTTTATTAATACCATACACATTGTTGAGCACCTACTGTGTGCTGAGCACTGTCCTCCGACAAGATACGCAGATGGGAACTCAGCGAAGTCGCTGCCCTTGGGGAGCTTCCAGTCCAGTGCAGGAGACAGAAAAGAAACAGACAGAGGCAGTAGGACATCAGGGGTGCTAAGTTCAGTAAAGAAAAATAAAAGAGGACGGGGGATAGAAGTGATCGGAGAGAGGAGTAGGGTGGTATGTTAGACTAGGTGGACAAGGAGGGCACGCAGGGGGTGACCTGCGAGCAGAAACCGGAAGGAAGGCAGGGAGGGAGGAGGGGAGGGAAGGAGGGACCCAGCAGTTCTTACTGGGCAATATTGTCCCCCAGGGGACATCTAGCAATGATTGAGATACATTTTGTTGTCACAACTGGGAGGGTGAGGTGTGTGATAGAGATGTCACAGGCAGCAGTGGGTCGAGTCCAGGGATGCTGCTGAACGTCCTGCACAGACAGACCCCACAACAAAAAGCTATCCAGCCTGTCCTAGGTGGTGCAGTGGTTAAGAATCCGCCTGCCAATGCAGGGGACACGGGTTCCATCCCTGCTCCAGGGAGAGCCCACATGCCACGGAGCAACTTAGCCCATGCGCCACAACTACTGAGCCTACGCGCTAGAGCCCGTGAGCCACAACTATTGAGCCTATGTGCTGCAACTACTGAAGCCTACGTGCCTAGAGCCCGTGCTCTGCAACAAGAGAAGCCACGGCAATAAGGAGCCGGCACACCACAATGAAGAGTAGCCCCCTTCACTGCAACTAAAAAAAAGCCCGCGCACAGCAAGAAAGACCCAACAGCCAATTAAATAAATAAATAAAATTTATATAAAAAAAAAAGCTATCCAGCCCAAAATGTCAGCAGTGCCAAGTCTGAGAAACCCAGCTCTACCCTCCATTTCTTATCTATTCCCGCATTTTAAAAATAGCAAAAGTGACATCTTACAATACATATGACTTGTAACCTGCTTTGTCTATGCCATAATATATGGAAAATTACATGGAACAAATGAGTGTAATATTTTATAATTCTTTAAAAGCAGTATAATGACCCAGGATATATAAATACCGTAACAGAATTCACTGATTTTCCATTGATGGACTTTTAGGTTATTTACAACTTTTCATGGTTAAAAACGATGTTGTGAAAATACTCCTGTTCCAAGTCTGTTTGCCTAACCGTAATTCTTTCTTTGGCACTGATTCCTAGACAGGGACCCTTCAGGTGGGTAAATAAACATGCCTTGAAGGCTTTCGCTCTAAACTTTTTGCAAGACTGCAGAGGGGATAAGCAGTGGTCTGGTTTACACTTACTAGATGCTTGACCTTGGGCATGTTACTTCTCCTCGTTGTCCATTAATGTCCTCCTCTGTGAAACGGACTAAATAATAGTTCCCACCTCTTCAGGCAAAACTACAGCACAGGGACTTGTCCCCAGTGTCAGTGTGAAACCAGATGGCCCTCCAGAAGCACCATATCACTCCATTTCCACGCTCAAACAGCAGGGATCAAAACAGCCCTGTTCCCTCCATGTCTGCCAACATCAGGAACTGTGGATCTCTGGGACGTCCCTGGTGACACAGTGGTTAAGAATCCGCCTGCCAATGCAGGGGACACAGGTTCAAGCCCTGGTCCGGGAAGATCCCACATGTCACGGAGCAACGAAGCCCATGCGCCACAACTATTGAGCCTGCGCTCTAGAGCCCACGAGCCACAACTACTGAAGCCCGGGCACCCTGGCGCCCATGCTCCGCAACAAGAGAAGCCGCTGCAATGAGAAGCCCATGCATCACAAGGAAGAGCAGCCTCCGCTCGCCACAACTAGAGAAAGTCCGGGCGCAGCAATGAAGACCCAATGCAGCCAACAAATAAATAAATAGATAAATACAAAAACGAAACAAAACAAACAAAAAAAGGAGTTGTAGTTCTCTTTCATCTCTGCCAGTTGGATCACCAAGACTGACAATGGTTTCAATTGGTATGAATCAAGGGAGCTCTACCAGTCATGAGAATAAAGCAGTTATTTACCAGCTGGAAAGGAGGTGGTGGTGGGGTGGGGGGCAGTGCAGTCACAGCTGTGGAATGGGCAAGTGACAGAGGCTGGCATAACTGTATCCCCAGGAAGTAAAAGCCTAAGAAATTCATCTTGCAAAAATTCAGACTGTTATGCTACCACATCCACCGACTGAATGGTGAATACATAGATATGTAAGATATGACAGATAGATATATGTATGCGAGATATATTTATACCTTAGGTGACTGAAAGACAACTGGTTTACAGGCTGAGCTGCCCAAGTGGATACTGTGAGCACTGTAGCTGCCTGTTTTAGTCCAGGTACTCTCAAGGAGTTTTTCATGAGAATGTAGTAGATGCAGTGAAAAAAATAAAGTGAGATTCCTGCCTCATACCACATGCTAAAACTTATTCTTAGTGAATCAAAGATTAATGTTAAGTGAGGTAGTGGGCAATTGAATGAATTAAATAATGACTCTAAAAGGACAAGAGAAATAGGTATGAATTAATATTTTATAATCTCAGGGATGGAAAGAATCTTTTGAGGTATGGCACTGAAAAGTGAAATTATAAAGAACAATTTTTTAAAATTAATTTATTTATTGGCTATGTTGTGTTCATTGATGTGTGCAGGCTTTCTCTAGCTGTGTTGAGCAGGGGCTACTCTTTGTTGTGGTGTGTGGGCTTCTCTGTGCAGTGGCTTCTCTTGATGTAGAGCATGGGCTTTAGGTGCAGGGTCTTCAGTAGTTGCAGCACTCAGGCTCAGTAGTTGTGGCTCAAGGGCTCTAGAGCCTAGGCTTAATAGTTGTGGGGCACAGGCTTAGTTGCTCCACAGCATGTGAGATCTTCCAGGACCAGGGTTCGAATCCGTGTCCCCTGCATTGGTAGATGGATTTGTAACCACTGTGCCACCAGGGAAATCCCTAAAGAACAATTTTGACTACCTAAAAATTAAAAAACTCTGAACAGCAAATAAAACATAAACAAGTTGGGAAATAACAAAATTGGTAAAATTAAGGAAAATATGTAAAATGTGACAAATATATGGCATACACCTTAATATATAAAGAGTAATTGGTAATCAATAAGAAAAAAGGTCAAATATACTAATACGATAGAAACAGGCAAGTATCTAAACAAAGAATGTAAATGACAAACATGAAATTCTAACCACTTCAAGTAGTGTAGTGCCTGCCCCATCACAGATGCTCAGTATAATGGTTGTTTGATGTCTGAACCTACCCTGAGTCAAATAATCATAGCTCACTAAGTCCTTACCAGGGGATGCAAAGAGTTGGGACAAGCACAGAACTCAGCTCTGTCCCCAGCCTGCAGACAGTGTACTCATAGCAACCACTGAGGAAGTTCCTGCCACTTATGAGCTGTGTGACTCTGGCCAAGCAGTTTAACTTCTCTTTGCCTGATAAGTTGAGAAAATAAGGATAAATGAGGACAGTGTTAATACCTACCTCGTGGGACTGTTGTAAGCATGAAGCAAGTTAATACACATAAAGTACTGAAAACTGTGCCTGGTCTGTGGTGAAGGCTCAACAACGCACCCCAAAGTTCAGAAATCAAGCTACGAAGGGAAGCAAGGAAACACCCACCATTCATTGATCTGTTCATCCAGCAAATACGTCGTTGGTGCCTAGCACGTGCCAGGCATTAGCAGAGTCATGAGAGATGCTCACTAAAGGTTAAGACAGAACCCGAAGCAGTCGCAGTGAAGGGGAGATGATGGGTAAGAGGGGAAACACCTGGTTGATGGAGGGACCCCAGACTCAGGCCTGACACAGGCGCAAAAGCCAGGGAAGCAGCTTCCCGGAGAAGGCAATTTTCAAGCTCAGCCTGGAAAGATGAGTGGGAGTTTTCCAAGACAGCATTACTCCAGGCAGAGGAAGCGGTCGATTCAAACTCTCAGATGCACAAGAGACATAAAACCATTTCAGTCCATATTTTCTCACAGTGTTGTCCTGTCATTGAGGGAGTGGGCTTGGGAGCAAGGCTGCCCTGAGTTATATTTGGGCTCTGCCACCTTTCTGGTGTGTGTGTGTGTGTGTGTGTGTGTGAGTGTGTGTGTGTGACTCTGCCTTCATCTCCTCATCTGTAGGATGAGGGTACAAGTGGTGTTTCTCGTGGGCTGTGGGAGTTTGGTGATTTCAGGCATGTGAAACACAAAGCCAAAGCCTGGCAGGTTGGGAAGGCACACAGGGCAGGCCTCTCAGCCAGAAATGCATCTTTTGGATGGGATGTTCAGTTGGTCACACAACTCACCCCTAAAGGCCATTGCTCAAGAGTTGGGACTTTGGGCAGCCCAAAGCCAGGCCTCCCAAATCTTCTTTGGGATGATTCTCGTTCAGATTTCTTGCTATGACATTTGGAGCCAGACAATTCTTTATTATGATGGGGGGTAGGGTGGGGGTGGGGGTGGGGGCGCTGTCTTGTGTATTGTAGATGTTTCACAGCATCCCTGGCCTCTACCCACCAGCTGCCAATAACAACTGCCCTCTGCAACCCGCCTTCACCACCCATCACTGTTTTGATCATGGAAAATGTCTCCGGATATTTCCAAATGTCCCCTGGGGGAAAAACTCGCTTCACTGAGAACCAATGTTCCAGGTCAATGCAGGCTCTTCTGGGAACAGCTCAGCCTGGTAGAGGAGTCCCTTCCTCACCAGGGAGAAATAGCTCCACTCCACTGGGGTCCACAGGCCAAATTCCAGCCTTGTGTGAGTTTTGTTTGATCAGGGGACATTTTAAACCTTCTTGATGAGCTGACAATAGTCTTAAAAATCAGAACATTTCATATACACACTACTATATATAAAATAGATAACCAGCAAGGAGGACCTACTATATAGCACAGGGAACTATACTCAATATTTTGCAATAACCTGTAAGGGAAAAGAATCTGAAAAAGAATTATATATATATATATATATATATATATATATATAAAACTGAATCACTTTGCTGTACACCTGAAGCTAACACAACATTGTAAATCAATTATACTTCAATTTAAAAAGTAAAAATTAAAAAAAAAACACAAATAAAATGCAATAAAATAAAATTTTCAAAAAGAAAAATTAAGACATTTCACATAAAAATCCAACTTTCTGGCTTCTCTTGACCTTGGGACCCTCTGGTGCCACTGGGTCTGCCTTCCGCAGGCAGCAGGTGCTGAGAACTGAGCTGCATCCCCTCCTTCCCATGGACATGCGCTTCCTGTTGGCCACAGTCCCCCCCACTCTCTATTGGACCCTAAATTCTGAGGACCGAGGTCAGTTTCCATCTATCCCATTCCATTTTCACAACCCTGCCAGCCCCCAAAGGTGTTGGAATTTGGAGCTGTTGATCTAATGTGCTTGCATACACACACACGCACCGAGACACATCTACACACACACACCTGGATATGTGCACATGTAAACACATGCACAGACATGCAGACACATACACATGAACACACATGCGCGCATGCGTGACACGTTCATACCCACACGTGTTCATATGCACGCACACACATGCACCCGTACGTGCGCGCACAGACCCCGTAGCTCGCTCTCCCCCGTGGGCTACAGCCCGGGGCACCCTGCGCGCCTGGTGTGCACACCTGGTTGCGAGGCTCTGCGCTTTGAAGTGCCGCCTTCCTCCCCACGGGGACTCCTTGGGTGTCACGCCGGATTGATGGATGGGACAGCTCGGCTCTCAAAAACTGCCACATGTGTTTATTACGGCGATGAGTGTGGGCCAGCCCGCTTCTGGCTTGTGTAAGTGTCAACTGGTGACAGCATGTGCTCCGCAGAAGGCCGATGTCAAAGCGGACCAGGGCAGCAGAGCGCGTGCGCCGAGACCACCCAGAGGCAGCGCTCACGCAGCCGGGCTCCCGTCACCGTGTTGCTTCCCTGGGCTTTGGCCAGAGAACTAAAGGACAGGGAGAGAGACACCAGCCACCAGCACAGGTCTGATGTGAAGACCGAAGCCACTCAGGCTAGCGCCACCGCTGCCAGATGTTGCCCCCGTGGCCATTTCACCTGGGAGAGCCCATGGGCCACACTATGTTCCGTTCAGTTCTCTCCTGAAGAGTGCCACCCCTCAAGGCCACAAGATCAGACAGCAGTGGGGCTGAACGATTTTCTCACCTCTGCCTGAATAACAATAATTCCTCACTGAGGTCTGACGCGGTTCCCGAGCACTTTTTTCGTCACCAGAAACATCACCTTAGGGAATTTTCACTACAATCTCACGTGAGGAAGGTAGCTTCTTATCCCCACTTCCTTGATGCTCGAAAGGCGGTATCAACTGCTAAGATTTATCCAACACTTAGTATGTGCTGAGCGTAATCAGCAGAAATCCTATCAATCTTTCCACAGTCTTATGAAAGAGGTTTTATTATTGTTCCTGCTTTATAACTAAAGAAACTGAGGCTCGTGATCTCTTTCTTCTCCTTCTTGTTTTGCTTTCTCTCCCCTTCTCCTTCTCCTCCTCCTCCTTCCCTCCCCCTCCCCCCTCCCTCCTCCTCCTCCTCCTCCTCCCCATCATCACCCTTCAGGCTGAGGTCTATCAAGCCCTCATATATACACTAGGCACTGTGTCACACCCTTCACTGGCACCATCTCAATTCATCCCCCCAACAGCCCTAGGAGGTAGATGCCTTCGTTACCAATCCCCAGAGGAAGGAACCAAGACGCAGCATGACACTTGGAAGCCTCAGACCCAGCTGGGACTCAGGAACCAGTGGGGACTGTCCCCCCTGCTGGCCTCAGAGGATGTGAGGTTCTCAACAAGGACCAGCACAGCGTCCTCTGGACCAGAGCTGACCCCAGAAGCCCCACAGACCCAGCAGCCTGGAGCACGAGCAGAGGGTCACCATGCTCAAGTGGGCACCGGGCCTCTGGGAAGAATCTCCATGGTGACTTACACCAGGATCTGGGGACCCTCCACCTGGGAAGTCACCATGGTCTCTTTATAAAGTGCAAAAGCTGCCTTGCAACTTCTAATCTGTGAAATGAGCCCTAGAAAACTGGGCAGTTACAGAGAGGCCAGGTGCCAAGCAATCTCAAGAAATAAGCAGAAATAATAAAAAATACAATGGCATTTGTTATCTTAACAACGTGGGGCATTTTTAAGCACCCAGTGAGTTGGGAAACATAAATTGCCAGGAGTTACAAATTGCTTTCCTTCATTCAGCTTTAAGGATACTGCTAAGACAGATCTGGGTGCAGCCAGACATCCTGTTTTTTTCTTTTTCTTTTTTCCTGCAAACCCATGTGATAACTTGGCTAAACCCAGCTCTTTCCAAGAGGCAGTGTATATTAACCAGACTCTGGAATCAGCCAGACGTGGGTTCAGATCCCAGCATCACCACCCATTTTCTTGCTGTGTGGACTTAGCAAATTATTCAGCCTCTGGAAGCTTCAGTTTCTTTTGCTGCAAAATGGAGCAAAGAAGAATCATTAAGATGCGACAAGCTGAAGGTATAATTTTGTCCAGCGCCGGACACAGGAAGTGGCTGAGGAACGTTTGCTGGGAATTTTTTTATACTGGTCATGGTTTCTCCCGGGCCACCCCCTTTCGTGAGCTAAGAGGCCCCTGGCAATGTTCATGCTCGGTTATAAGACATGTTATTATCCCAAAGACGGGTGTTTTCCATTTCCCACTCCTACATCTTTCCTCTGTATCTGGAGATTTTGCCAAGCCCAATGTAGTATCTTTTTAGTGAACATTAACAACTAGAGTTTGAGTGTTAAAAAAAAAAACAACACTGAACTTGGGAAAAGGAGGGAAATTTTTCCCTGAAAGAGACAGGTGTGCAGAGAAAATTTGGAAGCCTAACTTTATTCTTATTGAGGCAGAGTTTTCTCAGCTGCCTAGATATGTATCAAATAATTACAGCTCAACTGCTGTAATTCAGCACCTGGGCTATGGTGAAATTATTTTTTAATGTATCATCCAGGCTGTTTGATGTTTGATTTATGTCTGGATGTCAAGGTATTAGACAAACACCCAACACCGTGTTCCTTGGGCAGCTGCTATTGGTGAGCCAAGGAAGGTCGGTGTGTCAGAGACTGGAGGTTTCTTACCAATAAGGTGACCAACCATCCTATTGGTGGAACCAAGGGCTTCCTGGAATGCAAGACTTTCAATACTAAAACCAAGAAACTTCTGGGCAAAGCTGGACGAGTTGGCCAACTCAACTATCAAATACATATTCTTGCTTTCTTCCAAACAACAAAAAACACCTTTTAATCAGGGCAACAATGCATACGCTAATAAACTATATTTCCCTTGCAGTTAGGGATGGTCATGTGGTACAGTTCTGGCCAATGAAATGTGGGTAGAAGTCCCAAATAGGGCTTCTGGGGAAGCTCTTTAAAGGGGGCTAATTCAATAGGTACCTGCCCTTTTAAACCTTCCATCTCCCTGCATTCCCATGCTTGGAATGTGGATATGATGACTGGAGCTGCAACCTCCATCTTGGGACCATAAGTCAACCTTGAGGCGAAAAGTTATGCTTTTAGGATGGCAGGACAGATAGCGAGGAGCTTGAGTCTCTGATGACATTATGGAGTCACCATCCAGCCCTGGATTTTTTTTCTTTCGTATAAGAGATAAATAAACCCTGCATTGCTTTAAGCCCCTCTAACAGGCTTCTATTTGTAGCAGCCAAATCAGTTGTGACCAAGCATCCTGGTTTCCCTGGGATTGTCCCAGCTTTAGCTCTGAAACTCCTCAGTCCCAAGCAAACCAGGATAGGTGGTTACTCCAGAATGAGAACTGTATGGATATGATTGGGAACTTGGGGAAGGGGAGGCTTCATTTGGGGAAGGTTTCTGAAGGAAAGATGATCCCGGATGAGGCCCACGGGTGTACCAGCACAGGGGCCAAGGCACACACCAGAGAGAACACACGTCAGCCTGTGCTGGCATGACAACAAAAATTATAAATGAGTACAACCTCTAATGTGTGCACAACACTTAATCAAATAGCGCCCTCCAAGTAGGCGGTGAGAACGCAGGTCTCTCTCCCTCCTCCAGGACATTTGAGCTCCTACCATGTGCCAAGCAGGGCTTGGCTCTAGGAACAGAGTGAGATACAAAAACGTCAATGGCTCTTGCCCTCTTGGGAAAGACAGGGACTGTAAGATCAACAGGTAAATAAATACGTAATTATAACCGGTGAGACTGGTTGTGGAGAAAAGGATGTAGAGGAGCGGGTGGCACCCACGTAGATGGGGAAAGTGGGGAAGACCCCTGCAGACTCCAGACGCTACAGGTGAGCGGGGGATGCAAGGACAACTGGTGTCTGTGAACGTGCTCCAGGCAGAGCCACTGACCCAGAGGCCTGGGGCAGGAAGGAGCTTTCGGGGTTGAAGACGCAGAAAGGCGTCTGTGGGGCTGACCCCCGTGAGGTAGGGGAGGCAGGGGCATGAGGTCAGACAGGGCGGCAGGGGCCAAGTTCTGCCCAGCTGGAAGGCCTGGCTTTGAATTTCAGTCCTGCCGCGTAGCAGCTGTGTGACTGTGAGTAAGTTAGCTCACCACTCTGAGCCTCTATTTCCTCACTTGTACAATGGGTCATCACAGGGTGGTTTTGAGGCAAAGAGACAACAATATTGAGTACCTGGCTCATAGAGGAAATGGTAGCTACTGTTATTGTAACTGTACTGTTCCCGAAGGGGAACTGTTTCCCCAAATAATCATGATCCGATCAATGATACGGACGAAGAAAAGCACCCAGTTCTGAACTGGGGGAAGCAAGAGCGCTTTCATGCAGAGAACCCTTTGTAGACGTTGAGCTCATCTTTTCAGTCCCGGAAAGGCTCCCCCTGCTCCTCCCACCCTGCTCTGCCCAAGCTGTGGGAGGCAGCACCTGAACAGGTAATTATAGTTGTGAAGACAAAGGACTTGGTCTCATTTCTGGAGTATTTCCCCCACCCTCTCATCACTCGCCTCTGTGGCAGCAAATAGATGGATTTGCCACTAGTCGTTAATTGGACACAGGTCAAGGCCCGGATGTCATTTCATCGAAAGCTCTGACATCCCTATGCCCAGCCCAGCCCTGCCCCCACATAGGACCTTATGGTTTTCCCAGAGGGAACCTGGGGCCAGCCCTGCTTCCCTGCGCGAGCCACGGCTGTGCGCCAGTGGCTTCCCCATCGTGTCTGCTGGGCTGTGTGCAGCCCACGAAAAATCTCTGATATTCATTATAAGCCAAAAACCTCTACAACAAACTATTAACTTTCTCCGTAGCAGAATTTATTAAACATCTCGAAAAGAGCCTGTTTTGCTTTTGCATCTCAGAGATTTTGCTTTCTGGGGGTGGAGAAGTTTCTGAGGGGCCTGGAGGGAGACCTCTCTAGCAAGTCACTCCTCTGCCTCTCAGAACTTAACTATCCCGCCTCCAAATGCCTTCCAGCTCCGTCTCCGGGCACCTGGCCTTGGTCACTGACCCCCATCCCATCACACCCCCTCGGAACGCCTGCAGATGGCATCTGCCTCAGGTCAGCTTCCCAGAAGCAGAGCCTGACACCAGGATTCATTAAGGGGAGACCAAAAGGACATGGGGCAGCGGGCCTGGACAGGTGGAGCCGAGGAAGGTGTGATTGCAGGGGAGTCCGGAGGGTGGCGTCGACCTGATCCTGCGGGGACCTCTGGAGGGTAAATTACCCCATGACTTTTCCTGGCCTGGGGGTGAGACACCAGGCTTTCATAACCCCCACCCGCCTGCCTCTGGCCAGGGGCCGCCCTGGGCGTGCAAACTCCCGAGTATCTCTGGATCTCTGGGCCTGCCCCTGCCCCAACCCCGGTGTCACACAGCTAATCTGAAGGTGAGTCTCCAAAGACCCATCACGGGAAACAGAAGCCCCGAGGGGAGCCGCACGCAGAGCCTCGGACACCCGGAAGGACCACCACTGTCGCCGCAGACGCTCCTCCTCCTTGAATGTTTCATGAGTGAACATGCACCCTCATCTCAAGTCAGTCACAGGCCCGAGAGCACCAGGCTTACATCAGATGATGATTTTCTGCCTCCCAGAGCCTAGCTGACCCTCAGTATCCAATGACAATTAAATGAATTCATCATTGGGGGACTGGCCCCGTGACTGTCTGGGGTCGAGGAGCTGTGCTAGCTGGCCCATAGGGATGCCCTCCTGGCCCAAACCTGCCAGCCTCTTGTCCCCAACTCCCTCTCCCCATTGTTTCCCAGCTGCCTGGTGAGGGCCTTGGGCAGCACCAGGACTTCTAACCCCCTCGCACCACGACTGCTAGGTGGGGTCCCTGGACCAGCAGCATCAGGTCACCTGGGAACTTGTTACAGAGGCAAAATCTCAGCCCAGACTAAGAGTCAGAAACTGTGGGCGTGGGCCCGGAGGTCTAGGCTCACCCAGCCCCCCAAGAGTAAGGACTTCAGGTCCCCCACATTTGTCGGCGCCCCGCACAGGGCTAGGAGCACGGAGGGCACAGTTGAGACTATTGTAGCTGAGGCATCTGTAGTGGTTTGTGTTGGGGACAATGACCCATGTTGGACCCTGCCTTTCTGCATCTCCTCCAAGGCCAAGGCTCATCTCACCCATGGTTCATTCACCCATCGTTCATTCCGTACTCATCCACCCTAAACTCTGGGCCGGGCACCATCCTGGGTGTTGGGTCACTGGGAAGAATGACACAAGGTCTGGTGCCAGGTGTCCTGCTCACAGTGACTTCGAAGAAGGAGCAGAAGCCCACCTCCATCATCTCTGGTGAAAAGGGAGTTTGTTGGAGGCACGCACAGGACTCTCAAAGACGCCAAGGGCAAGATGTACCCTGCGCCCCTGGAACTAGGACTGGGGACCAGGGGCCGCCTGCTTGCCCTGCCTTCCAAGAGCAGCATTTTCAGCCCTGCCCACCCCCTTCTCTGAGACCCAGTTCTTTCCATTTCTACACTCTGCCAGCCATGGGATCTTGGCTTTGCCTTCATATAGTCCCCCCCAGAGGTCAGAAGATCCCAAAGCCCCATATTACTGCCTGGACCGTCCCTCCAAGTGTCTCTTCCTGCCTTCCATTTCCCTTCACCTCTCTCATCCTGCAAAAGGCTGCCAGACCAGCCTCCCAAGAATATTATTTTCTGCATGCCACTCCCCTGCTCAAGAACCAACTATGACTCCCTATTATCTACTGCACTTAATTGTAACACCTAAATAAAAAGATGGACAATAAAAAAAATTGTAACACCTCTATCTAGCTTGCAAAACCCCTCAAGACCTACGACCATTAGGCACACTTGTCTATTAACAACTGTCTCTGGCATATCTTAGTAGCTACCATTTGGTCAAATCAGATTATTCTTGCATAGGGTCCAAACGCATGGCAGTTTCCCCTTGCTTGACTTTTCTCAAGCTTGTCCTTCCACCTGAAATGCCCTCTTCTCTTTTCTCTCTAATAAAAACCTACCCATCCTTTAAATCTGGTTATAGATGGTGCTGACACAGGAGCGGCACGCAGGATGCCACACAGGGACAACAGAGGCGACTTTGACACAATGTCTTGGGTTCAAGTTCCATTTCTACCAGAACGGTGTGGCCTAGACATGCCAACAACCTGTCTGAGCTGTTTTCTCATCTTTGAAATAGCAACAATGAGACATAGCTCGTGGTGCTGCCTGGACGTTTAAAAGGGCAAAACACATAATAAGCGCCTGGCACATACTAAATGCTTGATAAACAATACAGGTAATGAGAAATCTCCCAAATAAGCAACCATTGGCATGATTGTTGCAGCTGCTGTTTATACTGGGTATCTTTCTCTTCCCTGGCTGACTTCTTGACCTCTTATCTCATCTGCCTCAAAAGCTGGAGTCAGTCTGCCTCTGGCCTCTGAGTGGCTTTGTTCATGGGTGTAGAGCAGAGATGCTACCAAACAGATGTGCCCAGACCTATGTTCACATCTGGGCTCACCTACAAGCCTGGCTGAGGTGTGTGGTCTTGGAAGCTGGTTGCCCGTCACCTCCAGGCAGTTTGCTCCCCTTACACGATCATCTCTGGATGTCCTTTGCCTAGGGTCTGGCTCCCTGTCCTGCTCAGCCAGGTGACGATTGCAGACTCTGAAATTCACGACTTGCAGCAACCAGCTAGGACCAGTTCCTATGAAGCAACACTGGGCAAAGGTGAGAACCCTTCTTAGCAAAGCAAAGGGCAGCTGGATAGTCCTGACCGTGGTCCACCTTTCGCAAGAAGACAGAAGCTGCCTGTCTCGGAGGCATCCCTGGATGAGGCAATGGCTCTCATGTCTCACTTCCCTCTGCTACCAAGGCCAAACCCCAAACTCAGCGATCAACGAAGGACAGACATTGTACTGTCTGAATAGGAAGATGCAAGACTTATGAACACGTTCCCAAATCCCAAGAGTACCTCGGATGTCCTTCTGACCTCAGTGTCCAAGCACACCCGGAGAGCCTTTCCGTGTGTTTGGAATAGAGGTGAAATGGGATGAAGAGGTGTGGTTGACTCATGGTTGAACCAGCGCGGAGCCCAAGGCTCCTAGCTGTCTGTGAGACCGTGGCTTCGTTGCTTCAGCTTCCTGGGTCTGTCTTCTTACCTGCAAGGGCTGGATCACAGCAGAGACAGCAAGCAGATTCCAGCAGGTCAGGCTAGTCAGCAGGGACTATTTGCTGAGCTGGGTGGAGAAGGCTACTGCAGCTGAATGTAGCACTGGCAGTGCTGCTGCTACTGCTGCTAGCACACGTGGAGCACTGCGATACCTGATGCCCTAGACGACGTTAAGCTTTAAGAGATCTCATTTGATTCTCACAGCAGCTCCGTGAGGTAGTGCTATATATGTCAACTTTGCAGGTAAGCAAATAGAAGCTCAGAGAGGTTACATAACATGCCCCAGGGCACACAGCTAGAAAGTGAAAGATCCTGGATTCGAGGCCAGCCAGTCTGGTTTGGGAGCAGAAGCTTCTTTCCCTCTGCCCTTTGAGGGTACAGAGGGTGATGTTCACAGCAACGGGGGACCTTAGATGATCTCTAGGTGGTACACAGATGAACAATTCTTCTTTGTAACAATTTTGCTTATGTATTTTTATGGCTATCTTCTATACTGGCTTTCCATTTACACGGGTGATGGAGAGGTTCTTTTAAAATAAGTGCATTTACAGCGAAAGAAACCATAAACAAGACAAGAAGATAACCCTCAGAATGGGAGAAAATATTTGCCAACAAAGCAACAGACAAAGGATTAATCTCCAAAATATACAAGCAGCTCATGCAGCGTAATACCGAAAAAGCAAATAACCCAACCCACAAATGGGTGGAAGACCTAAATAGACATTTCTCCAAAGAAGACATGCAGATGCCTAACAAACACATGAAAAGATGCTCAACATCACTCATCATTAGAGAAATGCAAGTCAAAGCCACAATGAGGGATCACCTCACACCGGTCAGAATGGCCATCATCAAAACATCTAGAAACAATAAATGCTGGAGAGGGCGTAGAGAGAAGGAAACCCTCCTGCACTGTTGGTAGGAATGTAAATTGGTAGAGCCACTATGGAAAACAGTTTGGAGGTTCCTTAAAAAACTAAAAATGGAACTACCATGTGACCCAGCAATCCCACTACTGGGCATATACCCTGAGAAAACCACAATCCAAAAAGAAACATGTATCATAATGTTCATTGCAGCACTGTTTACAATAGCCAGGACATGGAAGCAACCTAAATGCCCATCAACAGATGAATGGATAAAGAAGATGTGTCACATATATACAATGGAATATTACTTAGCCATAAAAGAGAATGAAATTGAGTTATTTGTAATGAGGTGGATAGACCTAGAGACTGTCATACAGACTGAAGTAAGCCAGAAAGAGAAAAACAAATACCGCATGCTAACTCATATATATGGAATCTAAAAAAAAAAATGGTATTGATGAACCCAGTGACAGGGCAAGAATAAAGAGGCAGATGTAGAGAACGGACTTGAGGACACAGCGGGGTGGGGGGGCCAAGGGGAAGCTGGGATGAAGTGAGAGAGTAGCAGAGACATAAATACACTACCAACTGTAAAACAGATAGCTAGTGGGAAGTTGCTGTATAACAAAGGGAGATCAACTCGATGATGGGTGATGACTTAGAGGGCCAGGATAGGGAGGGTGGGAGGGAGTCGCGGGAGGGTGGGGATATGGGGATATATGTATAAATACAGCTGATTCACTTTAATGTACCTCAAAAATTGGCACAACAGTGTAAAGCAATTATATTCCAATGAAGAGCTTTAAAAAAAAAATAAGTACATTTATCTGAGAAAGGTGAGTCAGTTATTAGTACAGACTGTATGAGGATATAGCAAAACTCCTGAAATTCCAAGCGAACAATGAAGATTGGGGAATGCTATAGCCTGAATGTACCCCACCAAAATCTATAGGTTGAATCCCAGTCCCTAGTGTGATGCTGTTTGGAGATGGAGCCTTTGGGAGGTAAGTTATGAGGGTGGAGCCCTCATAAATGGGATTAGTGCTCTTATAAAGGACACCCCACAGAGCTCCCTCACCTCTTCCATCAGGTGAGGACACAGGAAGAAGACCGCTGTCCGTGAATCAGGAAATGGACTCTCACCAGACACTGAAGCTGCCAGGGTCTCCTTCTTAGACTTTTAGGCTCCAGAACTGTGAGAAATAAACTGCTGTTTGAGCCACTCTGTCTATGGTATTTTTGTTATAGCAACTGGAATGGACTAAGACAGGACATACGGCTCTTGGCTGATTATGGGGGGCAGGAGTTTGTCTCACACAGGCTCTAGAATCATCCCCCGATCATCAGGTTCTCTGTGACCATCTGATTCAGCCCTACCCCACCCCCACCCCCCATGGTCCCATCTCAAGCCTCTCCTACAGTGACCAACTTGTCTCAGTTTGCCCAGGATTCTCTTAGCTTTAGAACTGAAAGTTCCAGGGCTTCCCTGGTGGCGCAGTGGTTAAGAATCCACCTGCCAATGCAGGGGACATGAGCCCTGGTCCAGGAAGATCCCACATGTAGAGGAGCAACTCAGCCCATGTGCCACAACTACTGAGCCCACGTGCCACAACTACTGAAGCCCCTGCACCTAGAACCTGTGCTCCGCAACAAGAGAAGCCACTGCACTGAGCAGCTGACGCACCACAACAAACAGTAGCCCCCGCTCTCTGCAACTAGAGAAAGCCCGCGCGCAGCAAGGAAGACCTAATGCAGCCAATAAATAAATTAATTTAAAAAAAAAGAATTGAAAGTTCCAGAACCCAGAAAACGCTCAGTCCCAAGCCAGCCAGGGTGATTGGTCAGCTTAGTCTTTGCCTCCATCCTAGCTGTCACCTCCTACGGTGCCAGACCCACCCCAGCCTGCATCCTGAGTGGAGGGTGCTGGGGAAGGCCTGGCTTTGCTGCACGGATGCCCTGTGGTGTGGTCACAGACCTGCATGTCTGGGAGACTTGGAAGGTTTGTGTGTGACACAGGGAGGACACAGCCCAGCATGTGGATTTATCAGGACTTTCATTTGCAAGGGATAGGAATCCAACTCAAATTCCTCAGAAGAGGCGAGAAGAGTGTGTCTGTCAGGGGGCAGTGCGGGGAGCCAACAGTTTAGTTAGTCGTGTTGGCTCAAGCAGCTCGCGTGTCTAATGGCTGCTCTGATTTAAGGTAAAGCACAGACCCAGGGTTCCAACCCCACTCCCGAGACACAGACCCTCTCCAGGCTTGCCTGCACCACCCCTGAGTTACTTTACTTGTCCTTGGTTTCTCCCCCTGTGGAAAGAACAATTCCAGGCTTAATTGATGCTGTTCCCCAAATATCCACTCCCCCAACGTCCTCGCAAAAAGATCTCTGATGGTATTTGGGTTAACATGTGCCCAACTGAAAATACTCACCTCCCCAGTTAGGGTTACTAGGTGACCCAGTTCTGATCGATAAGATATAGGGGACATTTATAGGGTGGGGCCACAGGAAAGCCCTCTTCTTGATGCAGACCGGAGGGGACATCACAGTAGTCCAAAGTGGAAGCTCAGTCCTCATCCTGACTCCCTGCATGATCTTGGAAGGGTTGCCAGATTCGGCAAATAAGAACACAGAACGTCCAGTTACACGTGAGTTTCGGATAAACAACGAGTAATTGCTTAGTATAAGTGCACCCCAAATGGCATGTGTCCTGTCTTTCATCGGGCAACCCTAGCAAGTGCCTCTGCCTCTCTCAGCCTCTCTTCCTGCCTCTGGAAAGGTAACCTCATTAAATGAATTCCTAATCTGGTGAAGAGTAAGTGATAGGACATCACGGTCCCAGACACACACAGCCGGTGCTCCGTACATTATTTACTTTGATTATGTTGCCACACCCAGAATAAAAGTCTTGGAGGTTATGAGTAAGTTTTAGCTCCCTTCCAGGTACAGGAAAATGTTTATTCAGCGTTTATCAATTGACTCATCGAGTGATTTTCACAGAGAATGGAGACCAGAGCTTTCTGCTCATCTAGAACTCGGGAGATAATAGTGCAATTGTGGTTGAAGGGTTACCAGCCCATTTTTCTAGTTACCTGCATAGAAAAACCAGCCCTTATCCGACCCTGCCAATGGCGACAGAAGCCGGATAATTGCTTCACTGGGTGTGAGGAGGCGGGAGAGGAGGTTGTGGGAACGGGCACAGAGCTGAGACTGATTCCACCGATAATTAGCTCCCTGGCTTTGGGCAAATCATTTCGTTTGTGAACCTCAATTTTCTCATCTGTCAAATGGGGGTAAATGAGGGTTGCTCAGCCTGCCACAAAGCTCAGACAGGCGTAAGGAAGACTGCCCCAGAGGGCAGAAGTGAAAGCATTTTGGAAAATAAAAGTGCCAACAGATATCCCTTAGTATTGGTCATCTCTGAGAGAGGTGGGCAGAAACCACGTGACTTCAGAGGGTTTCTCACTCTCATCACCTTTGTGAACATCTGTCTTTTCATGTATAAGACTCAGGAACTTAACGAGGGTCATTGCTATTTGTTCCAGAGCCTAGCACTGTGCCTGGCATTACTGAATAAATGAATGAAATCGAATGGTAAGGATTCTGCGGCAGAGCAGTGAGAACCACCCAGTGCCTTCAAGGTCCTCTGTTTAGATTCTCCGGTTTCACTCTGGGAGAAACTGAAGCCTGGAGCAGGTTATGTGTTTACGCAGGATGATCTGACTTGATAACAGAGAGCTTCTGCCAGCAGCATCCTGTAACCGGAAGGGGCACAGCTTTAGAAGCAGAAGAAGAAGAATGGTGATAGTAACAGCCAGCTTTGGGCTAGGGTGGATCAGATGCCCAGCGTGCTGTGCAGAGTTTTAACAGGGAGAATCTCCTTCAATCCTCAAAGCCTGCTAAGAGGCAGGAACTCTTACCCCCACTTTACGGGGGAGGAAACCGAGGCACAGAGAGGGGATGTCATTTGCCCGCAGTCACCCCGCTGGAAAGCAGAGCCAGGTCTCACACGCTGGTGACCGCAGCCCCCACAGCACACGTTCTCCACCATTCTTTGCGCCTCCTCCTTCCCGGAGCCGAGGCCCCTCTGCGTCAGGGCTCCGCCCACCCTCACTGGGCACCGTCCTGCTAGGATGCAACCCTCTGAGTCTCGGCTCCCTCGCCCGTACAGCTGGGCAAGAATAGTGTTCCCACAGCAAGGCTGCCCAGCACTGCCATCAAAAGCATGGACGCTGGAGCTCAACCAGCTGGGATCAAATCCCAGTACCGCCATTCTGCTGTGTGACTTTGCGCACATGACTTAACCTCTCTGAGCCTTGATTCCCTCCTCTATGAAACAGTGATAAGAGTGCCCACCCTATGGTGTATTGTGAGGATTCAATAAGCTACTCCCACATCTGTCACAGTAGCCTCGCTGCTAAACACAGATTGAGTTGTGCAGCCAGTGCATAGTGGGCTTAGGAGAAAACAATGTTCAGAGCAGCTCCCCTCACCTTTCCAGACTTCTCAGGTAAAGCTCTTTCCTTCTAGCACCCTGCCTTCCCCAAAGGGAGGAAACCCCATCTACCTCTTCTGAATACAGTCTGTGGACCCAGAATGTGCATTTCTGCTGATCAGAAACACACTTGCCAACACGGCAAACTCGCTCAGCATCTTCATTTTAAAGGCCGCAGAAAAAGCTAACAGTCAGGTGCCTTTAAATACTGAGAATATGGAACATTTTTTTGACATATCGATGCTATTCAATTGACCAGGTAATTTTCATTGTTTAAGAGCAAAACAAAATATTTTGCTTGAAATGCAGTGCCTGGGAATCAGAAGACATTTAATCTGGATTCGTTTTCATTCCAGTGGAAACAATAAGTGCCTCGTGGGGAACTGTGCTCCAACCCAGCGCTCAGCTTTCTTCTAATTAGCACCGAATAACAAAAGTATAACAGTAGCACCTCTCCTCCCAACTTTCTAACAGCCTGTCAGAGACAGAACAGTGTGAAAAACAGCTCGGGTTTCTGAGCGATTTTGTCATTTTTTTCCGTTGAGAATAAAACACGCCCACCCAAGGAAAAGGCCCCGAGGATCTCACTGCAGGGAAACGGGCCCAGGGTGGAAGCCGGGAGGTGTGGGGGCGAGAAGGGAGGCGTGAGGGAAGGCGGAGGGTGCACCTGCGCGATTCAGTCAGAAAAGCCTGACTTGCTGTGTGACCCTGAACAAGCAACCTTCCTTCTCTGAAGGCAAGTCCCTCCTTTAGAGTGATAGGTGGTTGCAGGGATGCTTGGACAGAGAGAAGCAAATATAACAACACAACTCTGTGCGAGCGCAACTGGGTACTTGTAGGCCTGTTACATGCCTGGCCTCAGTCAATGCTCACAACCCCCCTGTGATGGGGAAGCTGGTGTTCTCCCCGCTTTACAGGTGAGGGTCTGACGCCCAGGACCACGGCATCCTCAGACCCGAAGCCCCAGTTCTGCCTTCCCTGGCTTCATGCTGTCCCCATCCCCCCAGTCCTGCCAGGGAGCCTGAGAGTTTGAGGCCACAGAGAGCTTTCTGTTGCCCCAGCTTCGTCAGAGACTAGCTTGGTATTAGAAAACCTTCACTCAGGAATTCCCTGATGGTCCAATGGTTAAAACTGTGCTTTCACTGATGAGGGGCTGGGTTCAATCCCTAGTTGGGGAACTAAGATCCCACAAGCTGCACAGCTGGGAAAAAAAAAAAAAAAACCTTCATTCATTCAACATTCATGCACTGAGGCCTCATGACTGGACCCTGGGGGTTCAAAATGACTAAGACAGGCTCACGGTCTGCAGAGGAAGCCAGACACGTAAATAACTCATTCGTTCATTCCACAGATATTTATTGAGCGTCTACTATGTGGATGGAATTTCTAGGGGCAGAGGACAAAGCAGTCAAAAAGGATGGAGTCTACATGGTGGGGTAGAGGGAACTGACCGTAGGCTGACAAACAGTGCTAATAATTTCGGATGGTGATAGTGGCTGTGAACGAAAAAAGCCGATAGCAGGGGGGCTGCCAGGGGTGATGAGGGAAGGCTTCCCGGAGGAAGCAGCCTGTGAGTGAGGATTTGATTTGTAAGGACTGAGCCAAGAGAAGATCTTGGAGAGCGTCATCCAGGCAGAGGAACCCGAAAGAGGGCAATGGCCCTGCGGTGGGGACTGGGCTTGGTGGGAACCAGCTCTGCATTCGTCACCTCCCAAGGGCTCAGCGCAGGGGTGGGGGCAGGAGAGCGGAGGCAGGAGAGGGAGGACGTGAAGTGGTCAGTCCTCAAAAGCTTCTCGGGTGGAGCGAGGACAGTGTTTACTTTCCTTGCTTCCCACCATGCACCTTGATTGTTCATTTATGCGTCTACCCATCCATCCTTCACTTCTTTATCCATCCATTCGCTTTTTAAAATTTTATCTTTATAAGTTATCTATTTTATACATATTAACAAATATATGTCAACCCCAATCTCCCAATTCATCCCCCACCCCCCACCCCGCTTTCCCCCCTTGGTGTCCATATGTTTGTTCTCTACATCTGTGTCTATTTCTGCCGTGCAAACTGGTTCATCCGTACCGCTTTTCTAGATTCCACATATATACATTAACATACGATACTGGTTTTTCTCTTTCGGACTTACTTCACTCTGTATGACAGCCCCTAGGTCCATCCACTTATCTATCCACTCTGATTCAGGCCCCCAGGGGCCTGGTACTCCCACCAGAAAGCTAATGGGAGAGGAGAGATGGCCTCTGAACTTGAGGACACTCTAGTCTAGTTGAGGAACCCATGGCAAGAACACCACCACCTAACATTCACTGCACACTTAGCGTGGGGATGGATGGCGAAGCCCTTTCACACAGCAGTCAGTTGCTCCTCTTTTGCTGGGTAGGGCAGAAACTCCAACTTTAATTTTGGTATAGAGGGGATTTATTGGTTTATGCAAAGAAAGGTCCAGAGGCTTTGGGGGTTGCTCCATCAGGAATCAACTTTTCCTCCCCATCCCTCAGCTTTGCTTTGCTCTGTGGTCAGCTCTTCCTCAGGAAAGCCCCCAGCAACTCCCATCTTAGAGCTTCCAAGGTCAGGTTCATGGATAAGAGCATCTCTCACCGAAATCTCCCAGCAAAACCACCTTATCTCCCACTGGCTCTGCTCAGGTCACATGGTGTCCCATGAGCCAATCGCTGTGTCTGGAGGAATATGATTCTCTGATCGGTCAAGCTTGGAGTCAGGATGGCTCAGCCCTCCAGGTGGGGCAGTGATATCCCCCATAAAGCTGGGGTTTAGTGACAGGACAGCTGCGAGTGGATTCCGTCTCTCACCTGCACGGAGGTGAGCCTTGTCTCTCACTGTGAAGGCTTGTCTCTTGAACCTTCTCAACATGAGATGAGAGCAGACATGATGGCATGACCCCTTTTTATACTGAAGAGAGGACGGCTCCAAGAATTTAAATGGCTTTTCTGAGATAATATGGGCAAGAATGGGGCAAACCAGGGACTAGAAGCAGTTATTCTTACTTGTTTATTCCCCCTACGTCAGTGGGTCTCAAGACAGGGTAGAGGGCAGAGATTGGTGGAGAATAATGCCTACCAAGTAGTATCAACATATTTAGGAAACAAAACTATAGGATGCCCGGTTGAATGTGGGTTTCAGGTAAACAAAAAATAATTTCTAAGCATATTCCAAATAGTGCATAAGATACGCTATAGATAAAAGTACTCATTGTTTACCTGGCATTCGCATTGAACCCTGTGTTTTATCTGGCAACTCAACCCCCAGGGCATATTTGGCAATGTCTGGAAATACTTTCCATTGTCATGTCTTGGGAGGTGGGGGGATGTGCTCTGGCATCTAGTGGAGGAAGCCGGAGATGCTGCTACACATCCTGCAGCGCCCAGCAAAGAATGACCCTGCCCAAACTGTTGGTGATGCTAGGGCTGCAAACCACTGCGCTAAGCAGTGTGGCTGCCCTGCATCTCTAGTGTGGAACGTGCAAAGGCAGCGGGCAAAGCAGCAACTCTTGGACGACCTAAGCGGACCCACATGGGCGTTAGTGTGAACACTGTGCCCACAGTCAGCCATGAATGAGGCTGAGGAATGAAGGCGTCCCAGCCACAGCCATTAGCTTCATCCTAAATGGGACCTTCAGTTTCACCATGTGGATTCCAATTTGGAAACGCTCAGAGGAAGTTAATGAGAATCTTTGAACTGGGTTTTGGCATCCACACCCAGGCAGGCCGAGATAAATACGATCTGCTGATACTCATTGGAGAAAGGAGAACATCAAAAGGAAATTAAAAAGTTGTGCTTTTCTATTTGTTGTCAGAATCTCCAAGAGACAGCTCTGAGAATGAATCACCGTTTGCTAAGAAACGTGCCCTGGCCTCTCCCTCCTGCGTTCATCACAAGCCCCTGTCGTCAGGATGGATGTGCTGTGCCTTGTTCGCGGGCTGGGCTGGACGAGGGAGGTAGCAGGTGAGGACAGTCGAGTCCTCCCTTCCCACCCAACCCACCTGGCCAGCTCTGTTTGGGGAGGAACAAGTGAGCCAAACTTTTAGGCTGGGTTGGCGTCACTCTCTCGGGGACTGTAGAAATATTTATCACGTCTCCAATCAGACCTACTAATTTTGCCCCATGTTTCACAACGCACAAAAGCCTGGTGTTGTAACTGCGCCTGCAACATCTAAACTGTGGCCACAAATTTTCAAACCGGCATGCAGAGCCGTCCCTGGGTTATTAAATGAACTTTGATTAGATGGGTTTTTTTGTTTTGTTCTGTGTTGGGTTGTGTGTGAGGAAGGAGATGGAGGGACATATTGGTTGTGTGTGTGTATGTGTGTGTGTGTGTTGCATGGATGTAGCTTTTGTCTTTGAAGTTTAAGACCAGTTGTAAATTCCTTGAAGCTCGTCCTATTTCCTTTTATATTAGCATGTTAACAAGCTTTGGAAAACTGACAGAGCTTACAGGAAAGCACAGCTGGGTTGATCCTTCAGCCTGGGCTTTAATTCAAACCAGAACCCTGCCACAGCACTGTGGCCGGCGGGGCTGGTGTTTACAAATGCAGCAGGAAGAGCCCTCTGCACGGTGATGAAGCCATCAACCGCGGATGCTTGCTCTAGACGAAGCCCCAGTTGGGATTAATTAAGAAAGGAAATGCCACAATGCTCTAAATTACTTCTCTAGAGGAAACCTTAGCACCAGATGAAGTTCAACAATAAAAATGGAAGAAGAAAAAAAAGAAAGAAAACACCTCCCAGAAATGTGTTTAATACGAATTTCAGCCTTCATCAGAGAGGGCAACCAAGGCAATAAGCTTCCAATTCCTTGCATGGGAATCACATGACACTTACACGTGGCCAGAAAGGAGAAGGCACTAAACGCCTGGCAAAGCTTTCCACTTGCAGTTTGAAGCAGAGAATACACTTTGAGCTCTATTCCTCAGACGCACTTTGGTGGCAGGGCGTCGAGGTGAGACATCTTTTCACCTTGTAACAAGTCCAAAGGGAGGATCTTCTTACCTGAAGATCACAGCACCCTGCTGACATAGCAGGGGGACTTTAAAGAAAAAAAACGTAGCCCCACTCACTATCTACCTGTTTACACATGACAGGTCTGACAGGGTTTGAGGACAGAGATCTGTAAAAATGAAGTAGGTCGCATGGTTGCAGAAGTTAAAGGTCAAAATTTCAGTGATCCTGGAAACACATTTTCCAAAAGAACTCAGCCAAATCCGTCTGATGCTGTCTGCTCCCATCAGCCATGCTGTAGACATGCTCTCATCTCCAAAGGGCATCTGAGTTAAATAAAAGAAAGAGTCCCTCTTCCTTCCAACAATGACCCGAGCACCCCACCCACCCTGCTGTGTAACTCCACCTTGCTGCTTTCTGCCCCCCTAACAGAAAATGATGTCCAGGACACCCCCCACACATCAGAAAGAGCTACGGGGCACCATGGTTGATTTTTATTTTGATGGGATTTCAGGAAAAATAAATAAGTAAAATGTAAACACTGATGGCGAACGTATACTTTCCATACGGCCCAGCCGTAGCCAACATGTGCCGGCTTTTCATGCACCCTTGGACTTTTTGATTGTTGTCAAATTCCACGTGCACCTGGTTATGGGACCAAAATATTCCGCCAGAAAGATAAACAATGTCATTAGAGATTCAAGCTCATTGGAAACATCTTGTTGAATAAGCACCTCCTCATTCAAGGGGACCGAGAGGGGAATTTGTGTTCAGGCAAGCGGCTCTCTACCTTCGAGGAGTTATAAGGGCAAGTGGTTAAGCTGGGTGGGGGGGGGTCCCAAGTTAGACAGCTCTGGATTAGACGTGAACCTTCCCTTACTGGCTGGGGGACAAGTGACCTTCTCTGTCTGGGCCTCATATTTAAAAGGGTGGTGATGACATAACCTACCATGAAGGGTTACTTTGAGGACTGAGGGCGCGTGTGGGAGTCTTTCCCAGGGCCGGCCCCTGAGTGAGTGGTCTCCACCATAAGGCCAGCCTCTGAACAGGGACAGAATCCACGGGTGAACAGGGACAGAATCCACAGGCCTCAGCCGAGATCAGACTTTCTAGGAATAAGGCTGTTTCTGGGTGCCCAGAAACCTGGAGGGGATTCTAATTTTTCCATGCTGTTGACTGTGAATTATGAATCAAGAGAGGTTAATTTGGGGCCTATTTATGTGAAATGAAACTGGAGCAGGCTACTTGCGCTTCCCTTGCCGCCTTCTGCCCGCCATAGAGTTATTTTTCACTATGTGTGTGTGTGTGTGTGTGTGTGTGTGTGTGTGAAACATCTTTAGTCAACTTTGTATTGTAAAAGTCTCATACGTGCGTAATAATTTCAAAACATTGTAGAAATGTAAAAGTCCCTCCCACTAAGCGCTTTAACCCTAAACCCTCAAGGGGAGCCTATTCTCAGACTCTATCGGTACTTCATAAACACACACACGCAATTTTGTTTTAGAAAAATGGGATCACCTTTTTCACTCAATCATACATCATGAACAACCTTCACATCCATCCATAAGTTTCTGTCTCATTTTTTGCAGTCGACTTTGTTTTTGAGAACAGTTTTAGATTTACAGGAAAACTGCGGGGATACAAAGAGTTTCCATATACCCCACACCCTATTAATAATAGTTTCCCCTATTATTAGCAACTTAGGCTAGTCCTGTACATTTGCCAAGATTAATGAACCAACATTGATTCATTATTGTTATTAACTGAAGTCACACCTTATTCAGATTTCCCTAGTTTTTCCTTAATGCCCTTTTCCTCCTCCAGGATCCCACCCAGGACACTCAGGAGACTCTCGTGTCTCCTGAGGCTCCTCTTGGCTATGGCAATTTCTCAGACTTTCCCTGTTTTTGGTGACCTGGGCAGTTTGGAGGAGTGCTGGTCAGGTATTTTGTAAAATGCCCCACCGTTAGAATTTGTCTGACGTTTTTCTTGTAATTAGACTGGCATGATGGGTTTGGGCAGGATGACCACAGAGATGAAGTGCCCTTCTCATCACATCCCATCAAGGGTGCAGGCTGTCAGCGTGACCTATGACTGTTACTGTTGACCTTGATCACCTGGCTGAGGCTGACTTCACTTTTAAGCAGCTGTAAAGCATTCCATTGTTGGGAAATATATTCATTATTTTACGCTAGTTAGGGGTTAGTGAAGATGATGTATGTATATCTCACATATGCGCCTACATGAAACCATGCCACGGGCACATCCTTGTAACCATCATCTGTGCTCCATGTTTCAGATGTTTCTGTGATGTGATTCCTGGAAGTCAATTCCTGGAATCAATCATAAACTCCTTTCGAATCTTGCCAGGTCCTGCCAAGTTGCCATGAGAAAACAGTGTCCCCATGTAACCACCCACCAACAGGTGCTAGTTCCCCTCACCTTCCCCCAGCAACAATCTCTTCATCTCTTTCATCTTTGCCAGTGTCATGGGCTGGCGGGTGGGGAGGTGTAGGGGTGGGGTCGTGAGGGAACGAATACACGACATGCTGAGTCTGTTGGTTTTCCAGGAATCTGACTACTTAGGTTGGTACCCCAAAGTTTGACTTCAAAAAAGAATAAGTTGTTGGAGCCTGTCCCCAAAGAAAATCCTCTTTATGCCAAATATCTGGAAAACATAGGAGAAATATAAGAAATAAAGTCAGGGACTTCCCTAGGGGTGCAGTGGTTGAGAATTTGCCTGCCAATGCAGGGGACACGGGTTCGAGCCCTGGTCCATGGAAGATCCCACATGCTACGGAGCAACTAAGCCCGTGCACCACAACTACTGAGCCTGTGCTCTAGAGCCTGCGAGCCACAATTACTGAGCCTGTGTGCCGCAACTACTGAAACCCACACACCTAGAGCTCATGCTCCGCAACAAGAGAAGCCACCACACTGAGAAGCCTGCGCACCGCAGCAAAGAGCAGCCCCGCTCGAGGCAACTAGAGAAAGCCCAAGTGTAGCAACAAAGACCCAATGTAGCAAAAAAATATTAAAAAAGAAACAAAATCAAATTGTATTTTTAATCGAAGAATTCCAAACCATCAAATCTCTATTTCTAAGCAGTTCTACTTTTCTAAACGGAGGCTATGCATGTTGGATGTGGGACACTTTTGATTTTTCTTTGTTAGCCTCCTTAATTCTAGCTCAGGACCCGTCCCTGATATGGAGAGACCTGGTTGTTCGTGTGTGCGGCCTCTACTCTGGTCCAAATTTATACAAATCTCAAGGAACCAGTCCTTTCAAAATTGAAGATTTGACAACTATTTACATGCTGAATGAGAGCCAAGCTATATCCACTTTTAAATGTTTATATTGGCTCGACAGCTGCTCCAAAGCAAAGGCAACATGGGCACCCTGGAGGGCAAGCCCAGAGATGGCCAGCCCGACACCTCCCCCAGCTCTGTCCCCCCACACACACACACATATACTATTTGACACATGCCGTTGGGGGCGAACAAAATGAAAGTCCCTGAGCTGCCCCCTCCCACCCCCACCCCGGGCCTCCCTCTTCTCTCTCCTGGATTACGACTTACTCTAAAAAAGCACCCACCAGCATCACCCGCTCTGCCCTGCCCCTAGGACATTTTTCTTTATAGCCCTTACTGAATGCGGTGTATTATGCTGAATCTATTTACTTGTTTACTTGATTTCTATCTGTGTCCTTGCCAGAATGTCCGTGAGGCCTGGGACTTCGTCTTGCATGTTTTTGTATTCCTGATGCTTAGAACAGTGCCTGGCACACAGTCGGTGCTCAATAAACATATGCCCGCCTCCAAACCATCCCGCACTCGGCAGCCAGCGACATCTTTCCAGAATGCAAACTGACCCAGGGGCCCTGCCACTCAGCTCACATCATCCGTGTCCCCCTATTGCTCTGAGGGGTAAATCCCAGCTCCTGAGAGTCTCCGGGTCCCCAGGGATTCAACCATTGCCACATTTTCGTATCATCACTCCTCCTTCCCGTGCTCCCAACACAGAGAGTGTGTTCGCTACCTCAGCACCGTGTCCTTGCCTGCACCCAACTTCTGCCAGCCTCACCCTGTGCTGCCAGAGAGATACCACCTCCTCCAAGAAGCCCTCCCCCTGCCCCTTTTCTGTGTCTCCCAATATACCTCCCACTCCTGTCCCCTTAGCCGTCTCCAAGTAACCAGGGTCAACGGGGGGCCAAGGACCAGGGGATGTTTCTGTGGGACAAATCTGAGATGCACAGGAGGCACTAAAATGTGGAGATTACACGCTAGAACTTTGGAGTAGGAACTGGGCTCAGCTAATCACAAGGAACTTTAAAAAAAATCCTCTGAGCCTCTGTTTCCTCATCTGCAAAATGGAAATAATGATCTCTTTCTTGTAGGATCGGTAACATTAAGTTGGTTTTTTTTTTTTCAGGTGTTTATTTCAAAACATCAAATATATATGGCAATGGTGGACATATTCCAGAAGGATGACTATAATTCAGACCTGGACCCATATCTAAGTAGCTGTTATACTTTGGCCACTGGCACCCATTCCCCCATGCACCATGTTTTGATAATAGACCCAGTCCTCATGACACATGACTCAGGTGAGACCAATCAGAGTGGCTTATTTTGTGGGCTCGGTTCAGAGATGTGCATGTGATTTAAGTAGAGCCAATAGGAGCCTTTCCCTGGGAAATGTACTGGAAGGTTGGGAGAGGGAATCTTGTTTCCAATACCAGGACACAGGGGATGCAGGCTGCTGGGGAGTGTTCCCAACAAGGGGAGAAGCAGAGAAGCCAGACGAGGTGAGATGGGCAGGGAGCATCGTCCCAACTCCAGTTCTTTTCTTTCTCACCTGCTCTCCCTTTCTTTGAGCTTCAGAGTAAATGTCCCCATTCTCTGGACTTCCCTGGTGGTGCAGTGGTTAAGAATCTGCCTGCCAATGAAGTTTGAGCCCTGGTCTGGGTAGATCCCACATGCCATGAAGCAACAAATCCTGTGTGCCACAACTACTGAGCTTGAGCTCTAAAGCCCTCGAACCACAACTACTGAGCTCACGTGCCACAACTACTGAAGTCTGAGTGCCTAGAGCCTGTGCTCTGCAACAAGAGAAGCCACCACAATGAGAAGCCCACGCACTGCAACGAAGAGCAGCCCCCACTCTCTGCAACTAGAGAAAGCCCACGCACAGCAACGAAGACCCAATGCGACCAAAAATAAATAAATAAAAATTTTAAAAAAATGTCCCCATTCTCCGAGCCAATACATCCCTTTTGGTAAAACAAGCCTTTATTAGGTTCACAACATACATGACTGAGAAAGTCCCAAGCCCATATCATGCTAAGCAAGTCACTGAGACACATTTCACCATCCTGAAAGTAGGCAACAATTCTAAATTCTAAATGTGATTCTGCGAAGGTTCTTAGACAGGATCTGGGAGTACACTGTACCCGTCTACTTGGGTTCATTGAAAATTGGTATTAATTTGTTATTTTTATAATGAGATCTTAAAAGCCTACAGTGTGATTTTCAAGACTTGTTTTGTTGAATCAAAGGGGAAAAAAAGACAGTATTGTTTTTCTTCCTCACGAACAATTTAATGGTATGGGGACACTCTGGAAACCTCAGTTTCATAGCTTCGGCTGAAACAAGGGTTGTCTTTTTGTTTGTGCCCCAAAATACCTTTGACTGGAAGTTCTTAAGACGACAAGCGCTCCCTCATGGCTGCCACTTGATGGATGAGTAATTTACTGAAAGTTGGGGAAACGCTGGGGGACACATAGCTGTTCACCCACAGCCACATCCCGCTCCACTCCCTGACACAGCGAGTTGTTAATTACATCGAGCGGTGCTTCTCAACCAGGACGATTTTGTCCCCCAGGAGACAACCTGCAATGTCTGGAGACATTTTTGGTTGTCATACCAGGAGGATGCTACTAGCACGTGGTCAACGGAGGCCAGGGATGCTGCTAAACATCCCACAGTGCACAGGACAGCTCACCACAAAGAATTATGTCACTAGAGTCATGACTGAGAAATTCGAGCGTAGCTTAGTTATCCTGGCAGCCAAATGTTCAACTTAGCCTTAAGACACTGGCCAATGAATCACAGCAGAAAGGATCAGAATAATTCCAGTAGGTGCAGTGGAAGTGGAGGAAAGTTTTTATCCCAGATGCCCTCAGATCTGAAAGCAAGGATAAGTTAGGGGCAGAAAAATAAAGCCAAACAAAGAATAAAGTCTACTCTGGCTTGGGTGTTTGCCATTTCCAACATGGCAGGCTTTCCCATGCCGCAAAGCTCTCTTACTAAATAAGTGTAACGGTACCAGCAAAGACTGGACTTTGGAAACTTGGGGTTCATTTCACAGATTTAAGTGAGGGTCTACTGTGCGTCAAGCTCAATTTCAAGAATTGAGGGTCTTGCAGCTAAGATACCAGGAAAAGTCTCCCAGCCTGACTTTCTTATTGGTGGTAAGCATTTGGGGGAGGGGGAGACTGGATGAGTGAAATGGACAGTGGGGGTGAGCGGGGGTGGTCAACAAAGGCTTCTCTGGGGAGGAACAGCGATCTGAAGATGGAGCAGATGCAAGCCATGCCGATGTTTTCCAGGCAACTAGAACAGCCAGTGCCAAGGCCCTGAGGCAGGGCTATGACTGAAGACTCACAAGAGACAAGGGGACTGAAGTGAAGAGGGCAAGGGGTAAGGCAGGAGAGACAGTGCACATGTTGTGGGGGTGGGGGGGTTAGTAAAAGAGATGCAGGCATGCTGTGAGGTCTGTGGCTTTTCCTCTGGATGAGATGGGAGCCATGGGAGTGTTGTAGCAGTAGCATGTCAGGGATAACTGTGTTGTTTTAAAAAGGCCTCTCTGGCTGCTGTGTGGAGAATAACCCAGGGTATGGCTGGGTGACAGTAAAGCTGGGAGACTAGCAGGAGGTACTGTTGTGGCCCGGCTGAAGTGAGGGTGGCTCTGACAGGCAGGGGAGGTGGTGACAAGGGGTGGGGGTCTGGACATGGGTCTCAATAGAGCTGGCAGGATCTGCCAGAGGATCTGAAGAGGAATAGGGAGAAAGCGAAAGGCATCAAGAAAGACTTCATGTTGTTGGTGATTATTAAAGGAACACAGGAGTGTCTATTTTGTTCACTCTTGTACTCCCAACAACACTTAGCACAATATTTAACATATTAAAATGTTTTATGAAAGCCCATTTGCTGCTTCTTCTCGCTTCTTTCTGTTGCCTGGAATATGGATGTGATGGCTGGAGTTCCAGCAGCATAGTGAATCATCAGGTGATGTAATTCAGTTGTCACAACTGAGGATGAGGGGAGTGCTACTGGCATCTGGTGGGTAGAGGTCAGGGATGCCACAAACATCTGTAATGCACAAGACAACCCCCACAACAAAGACTTATCCTGTGTCACATGTCAATAATGTCACGGCTGAAAAACCCTGAAGGGGGACAAGTGAAAGCAGGTAAATATAATAAAGTGATAAGCCTATAATCAGAAAAGCCCAGCAGACTTGGGGAGCACAGAGGAGAGGCCCTTAGCCAGTGATGTCTACGTTGAAACTGAAAGAATACACAGTGTTGGTGGGCAAAGAGGCAACAAAAAGCATGCATCAGGCGGATGGAATACTGCATGCAAAACCAAGACACAGGAGAGGGGTGGTCACCTTAGAGGAACCAGAGGTGACTCAGTGCTGCTGGAGCAGAGAGTGCAAGGGAAGAATAGATGGGCTGAGGTCAAAGAAGAGATATACAGAGGCCAGGTCCAGTAGAGTGTATAGTTAAGGAGCTTGACTCAATCTCAAGGGTAATGGTGAGTCATTGAAGTTTCTAAAGCAAGGAGGTGATGCAATCAGATTTACCTTTCAGAGAAACAGGCAAGGAGACCCTTTAGGAGACAGCTGTGGTCCTTCAGCAGTATTTAAAGATCTCAGAGTAAGCTGCAAGGGTCACAAATGTGCAGTCTCCGGTGCATTTCTGCCTCTTCTGCTGCTGCTTTTGCTTGGGGTCTAAACACTGTTTTGTTTTGTTTTTTAATGTCTATTTGATACATTTGACAAGGCATTAGGCCTCACTTCCTTAAGCATAGCATCTGATCATGGCCCCTGAGGCTTTTCAGTTTGCATTTGAGGAGCTGAGAAACTCGGAGGGCAGTTCCTACAGCCCGCTCCTGGAGGCAGGAGCCTGGCCTGCCCCCTGCCCCTCCATGCCCCTCTGCAGCCTGGCTGGGCTTGTTGTTAAGCCTATCCCTCACGAGGCCCCAGCCTCAAGAACAAAAGCCCCAAACCATTTCCAGTAATGCAATTTCATGCTCTGAAGTCTTTCACCACCCTCAGAGCCTTTTGATTCCAAAAAGAGCAAGTTCTTGGGAAAGACAAAACAAAGTTCAACATTTCTGTTTAGTTCCAGTAAGCGCTTTGAAAAGTCCCAGCCCTACATCTGACAACTGTGCTTCCTTTGTGAGCTGCTGCCACCAGACCTAATTGGGTTTTTTTTCTTTTAAAAATGAGTTTTCTTGGCTGAAAAAATTTTTTTAAATTTATTAAGCCTCGCTCCCTCTCTTTTTCCTTCTCCCTTCTATTCTTATGTTCTTATTCTGACTCTTCTTTGCTCTTGCCACTTTCTGAAGCCGAATAACTGGGCTTGGGTAAGGACAGGAGGGACCACTGCCTATGAAAATGAAAGTGGGCACACTCTTGGCCTCGAAGGCATTTGCCCTAGAAGCAACCCAAGTGTCCATCAACAGAGGACTAGATAAACAAAACATGGTATATACGCACAAAGGAATATGATTCAGCCTTAAAAGGAATGAAATGCTGACACGTGCTGCAACATGGATAAACCTTGAGGACATTATGCTAAGTGAAATAAGCCAGACACAAAAAAGACCAATATTATGTGATTCCACTCATATGAGGGACCTAGAATAGGCAGATTCATAGAGACAGAAAGTAGATGGGTGGTTGCCCAGGGCTGAGGGAAGGCAGAGGGAGCTGTTGTGTAGTGAGGACAGAGTTTCAGCTTGGGAAGATGAAAAAGTTCTGGAGATAGGCGGTGGTGATGGTTGCACAACAGTGTGAAAGTACTTAATGCCACAGAACCGTATACTTAAAAATGGGTAAAATGGTAAATTTTATGTTATGTATATTTTACCACATTTTTTAAAAAGTCATTTGCCCTTAAGAGGTTTTCACTAAGGAGTCAAATGTAGCTCAGGGCTTGTCTTCTGTGCAATTGCTTCTCCTAGGAGTAAGCGCAGGGCGGTGGAGGTGATGGCTGTCAGTGTCCTTATTGTAGAAGCTGCTGTGTTGTCTGTCTAGAAGTCACCCTCTCCTCTTCCAGTGACAGCTCCCTAATTTTCCTCAAAGCTTTTCCCATCCTATGTCAGCCCACATAGAGGAACAGAGCCTGCCCATTTCCATGTCCAGGGCTGGGCACACCTGACCCAGGGCTGGCCAATTAGCATAACCCATCTCCTTGGTTATACAAGAGGTTTAGGAATGGGTACAGGACCCACCAGACCCACCAGGCTGGCTGATCAGACCAACAATGGGGTACTGTCCCCTTCGAGACTGCGTAGAAGACGCAACCATAAAGAGAAAGTTTAGTTGAATGTAATGTCAATGGAAGAAAAAGAGACAAATGATATATAAAGATCAAATCCTGATTACATTGTCTGAGCCCCTGGATCCAGCTACACCTGAAGCCTATTACTCGACCTTTTGGGGACAGGAGACAAAGGACTCACTCTTTTGCTTAAGCCAGTCTGAATTGAGTTTCTATACTGACAACTAGTAGAGTCCTGTCTAAATTCCTTTCAGCAGCCCTTATCATCTTTTTCTATTTTAGGAAACCAGTTCAATTTGCTTAAGTAATTTGCCCAATATTACTCAGCTAGACAGTAGTGGAGTCAGAAGTCTTAACTCCAGATCTTGCATGTTTGTTTAATCCCTGTCCTGCATGGCCTTGTGGGAGGATGTGAGGAAGGTGGTTCTAGAATCAAAGAGTAGTACAAAGAATGTCTTGTGGCCATGAACTCCTTACCACTTCCTCCCAGGTCTTCTCTGTCCTGTTTCTTTGTTCCCGAATTCCTTTGTTTTTATGGCATAATCTTTTTTTTTTTTTTTAATATTTATTTATTTATTTAGGCTGTGCCAGGTCTTAGTTGCAGCAGGTAGACTCTTAGTTGCAACATGCATGTGGGATCTAGTTCCCCGAGCAGGAAATGAACTTGGGCCCCCTGCATTTGGAGTGTGGAGTCTTACCCACTGGACCACCAGGGAAGTCCCACATAATCTTCTTTATTTCTTCCCTCATTGGTCTTTCCTCTTGATTTGTTTCCTTCCTCTCTTAACCTCTTTCCTCCACCTCAGATGCCTGGAATTCCCATTCTGAGTCCCTCTTGCTCTGAGTTTAGAGAATAAACAGGCAGAAATCCTTCTCTGTGTATCGGAGCTTCTTTAAGATTTCTCTGCCCCAAACTCATGGATGAGCCAGGGCAGGGGAAAGGTGGGTTGTGAGGGGAAAGAAGGTAGGTCACTTAGAAAGTAAGTGAAGGTCAAACTCATAATGCTTTAAACTGGGATTTTCCTGGTTGTCTAGTGGTTAGCATACTGGGCCTTCACTGCTGTAGTCCAGGTTCAGTCGCTTATTGGGGAACTGAGATCCCTCAAGCCTCAGGCAAGGCAAGAAGAAGAAGAAGAAGAAGGGGAAGGGGAAGGGAAGAGAAGAAGAAGGAGAAGGAGAAGGAGAAGGAGACGGAGACGGAGACGGAGACGGAGATGAAGACGAAGACGAAGACAAAAACGAAGAAGAAGAAGAAGAAGAAGAAGAAGAAGAAGAAGAAGAAGAAGAAGAGGAAGAGGAAGAGGAAGAGGAAGAGGAAAAGGAAGAGGAAGAAGAAAAAGAAGAGGAAGAGGAAGAAGGAGAGAAAAGAAGAGAAAAAAGAAAAAAAGCTTTAAACAATAAGAAGGGCTATTATTTCACAGAACTAGGGTGGGCTCAAGATTGGGTAATCATTGTCTCATAACATATGGCCCAAGGATCTTTTTCTCTTCCCATTCTGCTATTTTTGGACCACTCCCTCATAGTCGTAAAATGGCTGCAGTTGCCCAGGCATTATCTGGAGGTAGAAAAAGACCACATCTTCTGGATAATTTTCTTTCAAAGTCAGGAAACCTTACCCAGAAGTTCCCTCAGTAGACATTCCTTCAATTCTCATTAGCCAGGGTTGGGTTCCAAGCAAACCCCCAAACCAATCCCTGGGAAGGGGAATGGGCTTATCAGACAAGTCGTGATTTACCACAGAAACCCAGTTACTATGGGTGTGTAACAAATTACTCCAAAATTCGGTGGCACAAAGACATCACTTATTATTCTAACGGATGCTGTGTGAGGAATGTGGACAGAGTATAGAAAGGCCAGCCTGGCTCTGCCTCAGGATGTCTGGGGCCTCTCAAAGGTTGGGGGCTGGACTCATCCAAAGGCTCGTTCATGCTCGTGTCTGGTGGGGATGCTGGCTGTGGGCTCAACGCCTCAGTTTTCCTTCACATGTAACCTCCCCACATGGGCTTGGTTGGGCTTCCTCAGAGTATGGTGGCTGGGTTTCAGGGATAAGTGTCTTATGAGAGAGAGAGAGCGAGGAGAGAGAGGTCTCCAGCCATGTCACTTTTTTTGACCCAGCCTCAGAAACCCTACGGCCTCACCTTCACTGTATCATCTCCATCGAGGCAGTCACAAAATCACCCAGATTCAAAGAACTGAAAAATAGACTCTGCCTCTTCATTGGGGGGTGTGAGATTCTGGAAGAGTGTGTAGGACATAATTGTAGCCATTCTGAGAATGTATCAGAGTTGGAGCCTGCCTCCCGTGAAGCACAGCCTCACCTGGGGTGCTGTTGGCAAGGTGCACGACAGGGGAACGATCATCCAAGAGGTAACCGCATCTGCTACCAGAAGGAAGCTGACTCGTGCACTGGGCTCCAGCCATGGGGACCTTCCTGCCCTCCTCCAGCTGCCACATTCCTGCTGCCTCAGGGCCTTGGCACCTGCAGCTCCCTCTTCCTTGAGCATACTTTTTCCCATTCTTTGCATGTCTGATTCTTCCCCATCTTTCCAAGTGCAGTGTCAAAGGCACTCCCTTAGACAGCCTTTTTTTTTTTTTTTTTTTTTTTAATTTTGTTAGGACTTCCCTGGCAGTCCAGTAGTTAAGACTCTGTGCTTTCAATGCAGGGGGCATGGGTTTGATCCCTGGTCAGGGAACTAAGATATCATATGCCATGCAGCGCGGCCAAAAAATAAATAATAAATAAATTTTATTTACAATGTTGCGTTAATTTCTTCTGTACAGCAAAGTGACTCAGATATATATAGGTAAATATAGATATTCATTTTCATATTCTTTTCCATTATGGTTTGTCACAGAATATTGAATGTAGTTCCCTGTGCTGTACAGTATGACCTCATTGCTTATCCATCCTATATATAATAGTTTACCTCTGTTCATCCCAAACTCCCATTCCTTCCCTCCCCTGTACTCCCCTCCCCTTGACAACCGCAAGTCTGTTCTCCTTAGACACTTCTGATGACCTCCAGACTGAATCAGGTCCCTTTCTAGAAGTACCCAGCCCTTCTCATGGTGAGTAAGATCTTATCATTGCGGTGTACAAGGTCCTGGTTACAGGTGTGGCCTCTGGAGCGGGGAGCCTGGGTTCAAATCCAGGCCTTGCTACACACCAGCCATATGACCTTGGGCAAGTCACTCCACCCCTCTCAGCCTCAGTTCCCTAAATGGGGATGGGAGCAGCCAACCTTCCGACTGGGTTTCTATGAAGATTGAAGGCGGTGCCAGACGTAAAACGTTTAGTGCCTGGCATGGAGTGGGTGCCCAGTTCACTCCTGCTCTTTACTTGTTTAAAGCCTCCTCTCTCCTATGAGCTGGGTGAGGGTCTGATGTACACATTTCCTTCTTCTTCACCTCAGGCTTGACCCAGTGGCCCACACAGCGTTGGTGGTAAATCCATATTTATTGAATTAATTAATAAATAAACAAGTGAATCTACGACAAGAGGGCATCTTCTTTGCAGGAAATGACCTTGGACTTGACTTTAAGGAGAAGTCCAGGACTTCCATGGTGGCACAGTGGTTAAGAATCTGACTGCTAATGAAGGGGACATGGGTTTGATCCTTGGGTCAGGAAGATCCCACATGCCACGGAGCAACTAAGCCCGTGTGCCACAACTACTGAGCCTATGCTCTAGAGCCAGCGGGCCACGACTACAGAAGCCCACACACCTACAGCCTGTGCTCTGTAACAGGAGATGCCACCACACTAAGAAACCTGTGCACCGCAGCAAAGAGTAGTTCCTGCTCGCCACATCTAGAGAAAGCCTGCATGTGGCAACGAAGACCCAAATGCAGCCAAAAATAATTAAAAAAAAAAAAAAGCCCAAATGAACATATACATGGTCAGACAATGTATTTTTGCCCGTCGTGTGAATGCACGGGCATAGACGAAGTTGGGTATGGGAGGGTGGGAGGCAGTGCAGTGCAGGTGTATGTGGGGGAGGAGAGGGCTGGAGAAGGGGCACCCCACTTTCCCTGGAGAAGGTGGGTGGAGCCCAATCTGAAAGGTGATCTCACTTCAAAAAGCAGAGGCTGAGCAGCAAGTGCAGACGTGTCCTGCTCCTTCCCCTGGCGGCCCTCTCAACTCCCATCTCTCATCCCAGACTCACTTCCCCTGAAAGTGGGGGATGGTGGAGGCAGCTGGGGACCCCAGGGTGAGGGGCTCTTCCTGTCCCACCCTCACCCGGGACTGACACTCAAAAGTGATCATCCCATGACACCTCCCAGCCATGAAATGAGGAAAGAAGGCCTCTTTCACCAAACTCGTTATTCCACAGTGGGAAGCGTTGTGAAACGGGCAGGTAAGCATGTGAAGGGAACCAAGGGCTCTTGCTTATCCCAGGCCTTCATCTCCCTCCTCCCCACACCCCTCCCCATGCCAGCCAGTGATGGGTGCCCATCTGGGGAGATAAAGACCCCGGAGGAAGCTCCGAGAACACTCGGGGGAGGACCTGGGAGGGCAGGTTAACCGGGTGCAGGCCTGGGAGGCTGTGGTCCCCAGTGGCGGGGTGAGGGCCACGTGTTCCTCCTCTGACTCGCTCACCACGTGCAGGCACCAGAGACAGATGTGGCCGGTACCCGATGTGTAGAGGCATGAAAGTCCCACTCCCGCAGCCTGTGGATTTCTCAACAGGCAGGCAGGTAAGAATTAGGGGAGATGAGCCCTGGCCTGTTACAAGTCTCAGGGAGCCTGGCCAGGAAGAACCGTCCTCACCTTTTCCCCTGCCCACAGCCTTCCCAGCCGCCTCCTCCCTGCCCTGGACTCTCGGTCTTGGACGAAACCAGTTGCAGATGTGAACGCTTCACGCTGAACCTTTCCCCGCCGCCACTCCTCGGAGTAATAAGGTGGTAAGCCTTTTCCAAGAGGGGCAGGGAAATTGAAGAGCACACGTTGTTTTAGAAGCACTGAGTAAAGAAGCAGAAGCCTGGAAGGGCTGCCGCAGACAAATCAGAGCCACCTTCGCCACCCGCTTCAATGGAACCCGCTCCCCATCTCCCCAAGGAGGCTCCCACCTGTCGGCAAGGGGCAGAGGACGTGTCCCATCTTCAGATGAATATGCAGAGGCTCAGCTAGGTTGGGAAGGGATTTGCCTAAAGCTGCAGGGATGTTCTGTGACCAAAGGGAGTAGAAGAGCTGGCACCTGGGCAGGAGCTATTCCAGAGGGATTCACGAGTCCCTAAAGGCACTTGGCAAGTGAGTGAGAGGGACGGAGGAGGGTCACGGCTCCTGAGGTCAAGTCTAGCCAGAGGGGGTTCAGAATTTCTGCAGAGGAGCCCAGGGGCAAGTCAGATGGAAGCAGGGCTGGGGCTTGTCTTAAGACTGCGCTTGCAGAGGAAGCCGTATCTACTTAGAGAGTATGTTCATTAGCAGAAGCAGGGGAAGGGTGCCAGTGGAGAGTGGGTAAGGTAACATCCCCAGTAAGGTTCTGGGGCTGAGGGCATGGACATCTTTGGGAGTCATTATTCTTCCTACCACGAGGCTGGAGCCAATGCATGTATTTATCCTTTGTCTTGTTGGAGGACTTTGAGGTTGCTTCCAGCTTTTCCCTATTTGACTGGGAGTTCCTTCCTTCTACCCCTTCCTCTGGGGGGCCAAGAGCCATGGCTTATTCAGGGAATGGTCAGCGTCTCAGGTGGGTCTGTGTCCTGCGGCCCCGCCAACACCCATCCTCAGCTTCTTGTGCTCCACCCACAGGGCGGCCTCAGGCACCAGGGACCTCAGCAGGGTAGTCAGGGCGGGCACCTGACCACCTGGGCACAGCCTCGAGATGAGCAGTGGAGAAAACTGAGGCCCGCTTGCCCACAGCCCAGATGAGAAGGTGCCGATGTCCGCTGTGGCCTCTTTCCTCTGAGCCAGCAGAAAGGAGAAGCCTGGGGTGTCTCGGGTCACATGCTGAGGGTGTCCCTGGAGCTGCCCCTGTTTCTTCTTATCCTCTAATGAGCAAGGTGGCGAGAAATAGTCCCGGACCTCAAACTCCAAATCCCACGGGGGCCACTAGTTTCCCTTCTCTGAAAAACACTACTTTTTTTTTTTTTTAAACAAGCACATTTGATCACATCCCTGTCTTGGCTGGTACCCACTGCTCTATGGATAAACTGCTACGTCTTCGTGTGTGTTCCAGTGGGCCCCATACAGGGGCCTTCCTGCCTGTTGTTCGGGGTGATAGCATTTCCTTGCACTCTGAGAATGTCCAGTCCTCACTCCACTGCAGCTCTAAGGCCCCTTCTCCCTCCCGGGGACCCTCCCAAGCCACACTGACTTTCCAGTTTCCCTGGCCTCTCTCCCCCTTCAGTGCCTCAACGTCCCTGTGCCTCTCCCAGCCTCAGGACACTCACGCGCTCTGTTTCCTCTGCCCACATGCCCTTCCAGCTGTCCACCACCCGGCCCACACAAGGCCATCCTTAGAGAAGCCACTTGACCCACAGCAGGGTGGGCCCCGCCATGCCCTCACGTCATAGTCGATGGGGCCCTCCCGACGCTCATCCCAGATGTCCTCTTGTTTACTGTCAGTCTCCACCTGATAGCAGCTGGATGCCAGGATAGCAGGAAATGGATGGGCCCTACTGTCACTGCTGCAGCCCAGGGCTCCACATGTGGGAGGTGCTTCTTTCGTGCAATTGATGAACTGTGATTGTTGGGCATGAAAAGAGGAGAAAGAGAGCTATTTGGGGGTAGAGAGGGTGGGATGCCGTGATTTCAAGCCCTAGTTTTCCTCCTACCTGCACATCTCCTAAGGAGCTTTGGGCCCTACCTGCTCTACTCTGAAGAACTCGCCTCTCTTTCTATCCATCAGGGTCACTCCAAAGCACTGAAGCGACAAAGTATTGAGCACCTACTGTGTGCCGGATGCACTGCCGGGATCTGGGGAGACACCACGCTGAGCAGACACAGTCCCTTCCCCAGTCCAGTGGGGAAGGAAAGATTACAGGGAGACACACCCACATAAATGTAAGGTTGTAAGTTGTGACCGGATGCTGTGAAGCAAAGGGACGGGGACAAGCCACATCAGCCAGGAGGTCAAGGTGAGCCTCTCTCAGGAGGTGCGTGTAGGTGGACATGTGACAGTGACGAGGGGGGCAGTCAGGGAACTGGTCTGAATGGGGGCGGGAGGCAGGATGCTGAGCTAACACGTGCCAGGTGCTCTTCTCAGAACTTTGCGTGAATTCACTCATCTGTCTGTGGGCCACAAATAAGACAAGCACGGAGAGGATAAGCAGTTTGCGTAAGGTCACCTAGCTTGCAAGCGGCAGAGGCAAAATTCAAATGCAGGCTGTCTGGCCCAGCCCCTGTGTCTTAACCACTGAACCATGGCACCCCTGGGGGGCAGGGCCCAAGCGTTTGGCTCAGCAGGTACACATGTGAGGGGCCAGCTGCCTCCCAGCCACTCCCCTGCTCAACTTTCCCAGAGCAAAAGAGGCAAGGCTTCAGCTTGGATTTGAAGGCACCCATCTCTCTGGAAAGGAGCTTCCTGGCATCACAGGAGGGAAAGAAGGTGGAAGGATCGAGTCATTACAAATGGGGAAACTGAGGCTCAGAGAGTTCTGGGTCCTGATCTGCCCATCAGTCTGTGCTCCTCTTATCTTGCCGGCTGCTTCTCTCCTATGTTGGTCCACCCAGGGCCCTGTGAGGAGCCTGGTATCTGGAAGTGGCTTCTGGATGAATTCAGCTGGATTCAGATGAGCCAAGGACTGATTGATGCTAAAACACATCCTGGGGGCTTCCCTGGTGGCGCAGTGGTTAAGAATCTGCCTGCCAATGCAGGGGACACGGGTTCGATCCCTGCTCCAGGAAGATCCCACATGCCTCGGAGCAACTAAGCCCGTGTGCCACAACTACTGAGTCCACATGCCGCAACTACTGAAGCCCACATGCCTAGAGCCCGTGCTCTGCAGCAAAAGAAGGCACCGCAATGAGGAGCCCTCGCACCACAATGAAGAGTAGGCTCCGCTCTCTACAACTAGAGAAAGCCTGTGTGCAGCAACGAAGACCCAATGCAGCCAATAAATAAATAAATATATTTATTTAAAAAAACAAACAAACAAACCCTCATCCTGCCCCACGCGAGGTCCCATGAGGTTTTCCATGGCTTTGACCATGAATTCCAAATGCGCCCATGTGGTCACCACTTTGAGTGCATCTGTATGCGTGGGTTGGGTGTGTCAATGATTACAAGTGAGTGTGAGTATGAGTGTGAGTATGTGTGCCCGTGTGCCTGAGGGCATTGTGAGAACGGGGGTAAATGTGTGTGTGATGTGTGAGGGGGTGTGTGTGTGTGCACACGTGTGTGTGTGTTGCACAGCCTGTTTTCCAGGGCTACCAGACAGGTCTTGGGTGTGAGTGGGCCAGTTGCTGATCCCAAAGGAAGAGGAGAGAAGAGCCTTCTGTCCTGTGCAGAGTCTGAGCCCCAGGAGTTGAGACTCTAAAGAGAGCATTTGGAGGGGAAGGGACTCCTTTCCTCACTGCAGACACCTTGCCTGAGGTTTCATACATTAGCGAGAATGTGGTTGCCTTAGAACTGACCCCACAGAAGGGAAAATGTTGTTTTCTCAACCATGATTAATCAAATCACCTCCATCATTATTTTCTAAACGTAGAAAAGCAAGCTTTTCTGGAAGAGGGACCATGAGCTCTGCTCTGGTGTAGAAACCAACACAACATTGATGAGCAGGGTTTAAATAAGCAAAATCATAGAACGTGTCCAAGAAAAAGGACTGAAAAAACACAAGGGTCATGAGATGACAGAGTGATTAATCAACAGGTTTCCTCTGAGCACCTCCAGGGATGGTATTTGTCAGGAGAAAGAAGCGGGATTTACTATTAAATAAAGCAGGTTATAAAAATCAACCACTGGGCTGATGAGTGTTGAGTAATAAATTTAAGCTCTTTGGCACCGGTTTCCTCATCTGTGGCCTGGGGATGCTGGTAACCTCTCACAGGGCTCTTTCGAGTCTTAAAAGGAATATATAGAGAGATAGGCGTGTGGACATGAATTCACGTAAGCATACCTGCCTACTATCACCTAGCAACATGCCTGGCTTGTGGCAAAGCCCTCACAATTAGAGATTTTTGATATTTCTGTTAGAAAAAAACAAAACCAGCACCCCAGATCATGGGTTTGAAGTGCTAACAGTGTTTTCATTAATATGCATTTTTCTACATGAAAAATGTCCATCAGGGGCCCACCCCAAATTACATTGCAGTTACCAGTCACAGTTGAAAGACACCCCCCTGGGGTCATGCTGCGCTCGGAACCATCGACCCAGGGGAGGCAGGGGCCCGGCTCCCAGGAGGATGCTCTGACGGCACCACCCTCTTTGGTCTCGCCTGAATCTGCGTGACGTGCCCCCGTCAGAGCCTGTCCCATTCCTCCATCCCCACTCTGGTGCAGGCACCCCCAGCCCTGAGCTGTCCGCTCCCATTGGCGTTGCCTGCTGCTACTGAGACACCTGAGCAGGCTGAAGGCCCTGTCAGTCCCTTTCCCGTCACACTGAGCAGGCAGTCAGATCCTTTCTGATTTCTCCCCATCTCGCTGGCAAATCCGAGCTGTCAGCACTCCACTCAGAAAGCTGCCAGGGGGACCATCTCTGGGGAGGCAGGTGCTGTCAGGGCAAAGGGCAGAGGGCACCCCAGTCCCCAAACCCACTGGTGGGGTCCAGCCCCAGCCCCCAACAAAGGATCTGGCCACTGGAGTCTTTTCCTTTGGAAAAACATAAAGGCGATGTTACATTTTCAGGCCAAATGTGTTGCAGGTGAGTTATCCTCATCCCAGAGGAAAATTCTTCCCCATCACAGGAGCAGAGTTTTCTAAATCACTCCTCCTTCGCCAAACAAATCTCTTCATGTGCCTTTCTGTCTAAAAATCACATTTAAATATTTGATCCAATGCGTGAGCCTAAGAGAACAACTTCTACTGATGGATGCTATTCTGATGAGCTATTTGAAGAATGTGTCCTCGCTATTCACCCGGCACGATTGTGGACCTGCCTCTCCCCACTCATGCACTTTCAAGAAAGTAAAACAAATAAATGCCAAAGAGCTCAAAGTGCACGGGCTGCTGGCAGGGATTAAGGGGTGCAGCTCGCAAGGAAGTCGCTGAATGATCTGTTTTATCCAGATTGTGTCTGTTGATTTTACTCGGGGATTTTTTTTCCAGTAAACATCATTACACGGCAATGTGTGTTTTCATTTCTTTGGGGAGAAATGAAAGACGTTTGTAACCAAAGAGATAAAATGACCAGGCTTTAAAAAAATTTTTTTTTCTTTTTTTAAGTGCCAGGAACACAGGCAGGGAGAAACAAAAGCCGCACACCACGGAGGTCCCCGCAGCTCCTAATCTCCCCCCAGACCCGTCAGTGTCCCGTCCGTGAGAAAAAAGCTCTCCAGTGGCAGCCACGTGAATCAACCCAAATGCACTAAGTAAGACCCTTAGATGAGATACCGGGTTGGGACATCCTCCAGTTTGGCTTCTCTGCGTTTAATTCTGTTGGCCAAACGAGCAATTTTCACCTTCCTCCAAAAGGGTCAGCCCAAGGTGTGTGGCGTTACTCACATTCACAACTGATCAGGAAATCCGTAGGGAAAGCAAATGTTTGTTTTTCCTATATTGGATGCGGCTGAAAGAATTTGTCCTTCTTTTTCTTTTTTCTTTTTCTTTTTTCTCTGATTTGATCTTCTAGATGTTGAATAAACTCAGAATCCAACCCCGCCTGGGAAACTGCTGGCCTGCTCCCGGTCGGAAGAGTCCGGGGGTGCAGCAGCTAAATACTTTGCCCACGGCCAGCACTCGAGGTGCCTGGCAGACCGAGCCATCTGCCTTGAAACAGCTTTAAGTCTGAAGGAGAGCAGCCTTCCCTGTTGCCATCAGTTAGGTATACCCACCCCTTCTGCCCATTTGAGAAGTTATATTAGGTAGGGATGTTTGCTCATCTGGGGAGCCCTGGGCACAGCACCAGGCTGGGGACACAGTAGGTCCCCAATAAATGGTGCGCAAGCGACCCACGGCATTCAGGGATCCACCAGCGTCCACCCCCTGGCTCCTTACTGAGAAGGGCATTTCCACCCGCAGCCCAGGAAACAACCACTCCCCCTGTTGTGCTGGCACCCCCAGGGCCGTTGCCATGTGGTCCCCTGCCCGGAACACATCCTCCCGGCCCCTTCACCTGCTGGACTCGTGTTTTCCCTCCTTTCTGAACTTGGTCATCACAGCTTCCAGGAAGCCTCTTCTAACCTCCCTGGGTGATGTCCTTCTGCTGGACCCTCCAGCACCATTTCCTCTCTTTCACAGGACTTGGGTAGTTGTGGTTTTACATTTATTTATGTCTCTGACGAATGCTGGTGTCTGTCTCTCAAACCAGACTGCAGCCCCCACGGGAGCAAGGACTGCCTCCATTTTTGTTCCCCTGTATCTGCTGCAGCATCACATGTTACAAGGCACTCAACGAGGATGCATGGCATGAAAGCATGATGTTACTTTGTCTTACAGGAAAAAAATATAAAGCCCACAGTAAAACAACTGGATCAATGAATGGGCAAAATAAGGAAACCCAGATGCCCCAGCTGGCAGGTAGGTGCAAGGGGCTGAGGAGGGGGGCCCTGCCCTCTGTCCCAGGAACCTCAGAACCTCCATCCTCCCAGGGCCCAGGGCAGCCCTGCCAGGAACCGCCTTGCTTCCCAGTGCCATATCTCAGAACTGATCTGCATACAAGCTTCCTCTCCTTATCAACATGTGGCTGACAGAGGTGCACTGAAACCCAGGTGGACCTGTTTCAGAAACTGAGGCTGGGTAGAAATATGTGCCAAAACAGGGCCGGCCACTGCTGGGAAAGCTGATAACTAAACGAGGCTGTCCTTCCCCTTAGAGGCGAGAAGAGTCCTGGGCCGGGCAGGGTCTGGGCCTCTCTGTGCTCTAGGAGGAATTATTTGGCAACAGGATGTCAAGAAATAGTTATTGAAGTCCTACTGTGTACCAGGCACCGTGCTTGGTTTGAAGAAGCAGGAGTGAACTCACTAAACTCACAGCCCAAGAAGAAAAATCAGGTGCCTGTTATCAAATACACAAGCAAATGAATAAATCATAGTTGTGATAAGGGTAGGAAGAAGAGGTATAGGGTGCTAGGAGAGCATATAATGGGAGTAGCTGACCTAGTCTAGGCAATCAGGGGAGGCTTCCAGGAGGAAGTGACATTTAAGCCAATACTTAATGGATAGCATTCCCAACCCTATTCTCCTTTACTTATTCCCTTTATCAAGCCTGCAAGAATTAAATATTTACCTTCTCAGCGTCCGTTGCAGCAGGAACTACCACAGGACAATTGTGACTAATGCAATACAAGCTGAAGTCTATTGGCTCCACTGTCCTACTTCTTCCTGCCTTAAGTAGGGATGGGATGTCTGGAGCTGAGGCAGCCATCTTGTGGCCCCGAGGGAAAGGCCAAGTGGATTGCAGAGATAACAGACCTGAGTCATGGAACCAATACCCAGAAACCTGCTGCCTCCAGACTGCTCATTACATGATTTAAATATGTCTGTTTTTGTGTCATTACAACTAAACAAAAGCATTCCTGACTGAAACAGGTCTCAGAGATGAGTAAATGTTAACCAAACAAAGAGCCACAGGAAGAGTGTTCCAAATAGAGGACACAGCAAGTGCAAAGGCCCGGGGGTGGGAAAATCTATTGGAAGAATGTGGAGAAGGTAGGGGTATGATTGAAGCTTAGAGAAGAAGAAGGGGGGTATTGGGATAGGAGGCTGGGGAAGTAGGCACATCTCAGAAAACATGGTGACTGGTTGGGACATTGCCCAAGGACCACTACAGAGCACCAGAAGAGTATTAGACAAAGGAGGTCAGATTTGCTTTCTAGGAAATCTCTCTCCAGCAGGTTACGGGGAATAGACTGGAAGGGTCAAGAGGGAATGGAAAGGCCAGGGAGAAGATTCCTGTAGTTGCCGAGATGAGAGAACAGTGGCCTGGACCCTGGTGGTGGTGGCAGAGGTGATGGAAAGGGACAGCGGTGATGTTTCTAACCAGTGGTTCTCAACCTGGGCCAGTTTTGCCCCAATACTCAACAATATCTGGGGACCTTTTTGGTGTCACAATTTGGAGGAGGATGCTATTGGCCAGGGATACTGCTAAGCATCGTACAGTGCACAGGACAGCCCCCCAGAACAGAGGATGGTCCAGCCCAAAATGTCAATAGTGTTGAGGCTGAAAATCCCTGGTTAAGCATATTTCTATTTAAGGAGAAAACGGGATCCATGCTGGAAAGGTGGGAGGCCAGAGAGAAAAGATCCAAGACTAGGCCCCGTTAGGAGGTAGGTGCTTTAGTCCCTAGAAGAATCAGCATGGGGCTGAGACCATGGCTGAGGTCACAGGGACTGAATCATCCTCCTGGAGGCTGAGAATTCAGATGTCCAACCAGAAGTCACCCACGGCCGGGCTTGCCGAGGATGGAACGTAGCTGGGCATATTCTAGGTCACACTGGAACATCTGCCCAGCCCCTGGTCCTTGCAGAGGGGCCCCCACCGCCACATCTGTAGTCTGTGGCCCCACTCCTGGCCAGAGCTGACTGGGCAAGGAGGGGACAATTCACTCAAGCGCGGCCCCCAGTTTTGTTTTGGGGAACTTCCATTCCAGTGAGGCGGCCAGTTGAGGTGACACAAGCTCAGTCAATCAGAGCTTCTCCTAGGAATCTGAATTTTGAGCACCCTTAAACAAAGATGGGAAGTGCTGATTTTACCCCAGTGGAGGTGCCTGAGGGACCATCCCTCAGGTTTGCTCTCTAAAATCCCAGAACTCCCCCTGACCATGGTCCTTCCTGAGTTTCTGTTTTGAGTTGGAGTTGAAGCCTACTAAAAGACCTTTCAAAAAATGTTTTTAAATTTTGCTAGTAGATGAGTTTTCTGTGGCTGCTGTAACAAATTACCATCAATGTCATGACTTAAAACAACACACATTTATGATCCTACGGTTCTGGAGGTTTGAAGTCCAAAATCAGTCACTGGACTAAAGTCAGATGATGGTAGGGCTGCATTCCTTCTGAAAGTGGTATGGGAGGACCCACCTCCTTGCCTTTGCCAGCTCCTAGAGGTCGCCTTCATTCATTGACTTATTGTCCCTTCCCTGCATCTCCCCAGCCTCTGCTTCCATCTTCACATCTCCTACTACTGACTCTGACCCTCCTGCCTCCCTTGTGATGACATCAGCCTCATCACAAGGACCATCCAGAATAATCTCCCATCTCAAAATTCTTTATCACATCTGGAAAGTCCCTTTTACCACGTAAGATACCAGATTCACATGCTCTGAGGATTAGAGCGTGGATGTCTCCAGGGACCATTATTCAGCCTGCTAGCAGAGTCTGTTTCTATTGCTTGCAACCAAAGAATTCTGGCTGATACAGCAAAGGTCACAAACCCAAGGTCTAAAGATACTACATTTTATTTTTAATTTGAGTTAAAAGACTTTAGGAATGTCTAGAACCCCACAGTTCACTGAAGCTCTGGGATATTCTTTTGCTTTTAGTTATTTAAGTTACTTGTCTAACCCCTGAGGGCACTAGGTTTGTCATCTGTGCAGTAGATTTACGGCTATGGGTTTGGAAGGCTAACTCCATCTCACTACTTGAATACTTTAGGACTTGGCAGATGGATACAGTGGGATCAGGGTCCCTCTTGGCAATTCCAGCCAAGGATAGAAGGATGTATGCAGACAGAAGGATGGATGGATGGATGGATGGATGGATGGATGGATGGATGGATGGTGAGATGGATGGATGGATAAGTAGGGGGAAAAAAGATTATCAGCGGTTTACCAGGATGAGGCCCCAGGAGTAGGAAAGATATGGAAGAAAACACAAATGGAATGTGTTTATGGCACACACAGAAATAAAAGGAGGTGGAAACTTTGCTCTTTTGGTTTGTGTTGGAAATAAAAATTCTCTTGAACATAAATCTCAGTGGTTTTGTTTCTGCAAAACAAACAACAGGCCGCTGCTTACAAGCTCATTACAGAGAGAATCCACGCCACCCACCCTCAGCCTCCGCAGTCCATTTGGAAGATCCGGTCCAATGAACCAAGAACCCAGAAAGGAGACCAGGAGTGGGAAGAGGATAGCATCCAATGCTCTCAAATAGCTGTAAAAAAACTCAAGGTTTGGGGAGAAAAAGTCATCATCCTGTAATTGACTGTTTACTAATGGAATCTATTAATTTATGGCCACAAAAGAATCAGCTAATTTGTGGTTAATGGTGTTTAAAAGATAAACAACATAGATTAACTCTCCAGAGCACCACCCCAGGTCTCAAGGGCCTGCCTGCACAGAAAGCTCTCGATGTGGGAGAGGGAGGATGTGGTGGTCGCTGGTCAGCTGGGAGGGGAAAGATTTGAGAGGGAGCATTGCGTCCCCGCCCCCAAAGGAGACTCATTCACCCTCTGGGGTTTCCTTCCAAACAGCACGTGCTCCCCTCTGGACCTGACATCCCCCCTGCTGTTCCTCCACAAGATCCCACCCGCACAGCAGCCCCCCACCTGCCACGTCCATTCCCGCCTCTGGGCCTTTGCTCCTGCTGTGCCTGCTGCTTGCGCTGCTTCCCCCTCTTTCCTGTGAAAAATAATGCAGATTATTAACCGCTAACACTGTTAATGACTCTCAACTTGTATCAGACGCCTCGCTAAGTGTCTCACACACGTCATCAATCTCAAGGATTCCTCGAAACCCCCACGAAGCTGGTCCCAGTCTCAGCCCCATCTTACAGGTAAGAAAACTGAGGGCTAGAAAGGTGAAGCCATTTGCCCAAAATTTCCTCGCAGATGCACGGTAGGTCTGACACTGGAATCCAACTCTGATCCCAGAATCCAGGTTCTAGACCCGCATTTCCCAAACCTGCCTCATTTTCATCACGATATTTTTCTCCATTTCTGCAAACCATTTAAAATCTTTCTTTAAATCAACTCCTCCCCCTTCTTTTTTCTTTTTTAATTTTCACTTCATCCCTGGCCATATTATCCAGGTCTGATAAGTTAATAACATATTTGTTTTGAAGGCAAATTTGGAATAAATATCTGACTACTAAAACACACATTTGCCTGGTTCCCACCTTATAATCTCGGAAACTACCAGTGGTACAAGAACTACACAAATTCCAACCATGCATCCCCACAAACCGTAATCAAGTGGCTATGTGCGCAGTTGACCGTAGCCAGCATCCTGCACGCACTATCGAATTTTACCCTCTGCCAACTCTTGCCCGATACAACCCACCCTTTGGAATGCACTAGAAGCCTCCGTCGCCCGCCTTGACTCCTCCAGCCCACAGACATCCTTCCCTTGTGGACAGAAAATTCATGTCATTAGCAAACCACAAAAAGACAGGATGAAAATAAGGATATAGGATTTGTTTCCTTAAGTAAATTGTAAGATCCAGGAGGACTGGGAAAAAAAAAGTATCTCCTATATCTTGAAGGCTGAGCTCTGGGAAGCAGAGATGGAAGCACACAGTCGGTGCCACTGCAACCTGGGGAAGTGGCTGGTGGGGCTGCAGCGTGGAGAGCAGGATGACCTCACTGTCACGGCTGGGTTTGGGCGGGCCCGAATCCATCCTCCTCCTCTTGCCAACAATGCTCAGAATTCACCTGGGAACACATCCTCCCTTCTCACAGCCCAGTGCTCCAGGGTGGGCCTGTGACCCGGGCCTGGACCATTGGTGCTGAATGTCCCCTAAGCCACTGCAGTGGTTCAGAAATGGGGCTGTGACCCAAACTTGGCTGAGGGAGTCAGGCCCAAGACTTTTGTTCAATTTGCCGTCTCCTGCTGAGCTTGACTCCCGGGGTGTAGGCCTGGAGCTGCTGGAGTCATCTCGCTCCCACAAAAGTCTGGGAATTAAAACCCCCATAGAAGAGGCTGACACATGGAGCGAGGGGAGGGCTTGGCGACATTGTTTGAGAACCTGGATCAAGACATGCCTGAGGACTTCCTAGGTGGCGCAGTGGGTGAGAATCCACCTGCCAATGCAGGGGACACGGGTTCGGTCCCTGCTCCAGGAAGATACCACATGCCACGGAGCAACTAAGCCTGTGTGCCACAACTATTGAGCCTGCACTCTGGAGCCCGTGAGCCACAACTATTGAGCCCATGTGCCGCAACTACTGAAGCTCACTGAAGCTCACGCGCCTAGAGCCCGTGCTCTGCAACAAGAGAGGCCACCGCAATGAGAAGCCCGTGATCCACAAGGAAGAGTTGCCCCCACACGCCGCAACTAGAGAAAGCCCATGTGCAGCAACGAAGACCCAACACAGACGATAAAATAAATAAATAAATTTATTTAAAAAAAATCCCATTTAAAAAGTTATACATATATAAATTAAAAAAAAAAAAAAAAAGGCTGAAACAAGAGCTACCCTCCGACTCTTCAGTCAATCAGTTTCCTTTGGGCATAAGCCTTTCTCGAGTTGTGTTTTCTGTCACTTGCAACCAAAACACCCTGGAGGAGCCAGAGGAGCCATTGACTAAGAGTCAGGAAACCAGACTCTGACTGTATCTCCGTGTGACCCTGGTGAGTCATGTCGTCTTACATTACTGGGACCACTCCTTCAAGGATGTTTGCCACCCCTCCTCCCCATTACTTCCTGTCCCAGTCCAGCCCCATCACTCCCCAACATTAAACTCTATGTTCCTGACCTTGTTTGTTAGTCAACTGTCTCCCTCGCTGCTCTGCCTCTAGTGCTCAGAACAGTCCTGGCGCATGGGCGGTCCTTGGCGAATATTTGTTGCATGGTCCTGCCTTGGTTTCTCTACCTGTGAAACAGGAGGGAGGTGCTGCATTTTTCTCTTAGGAGCCTCCCAGCAGGGCTGTGTTTTGTCTCCAGGCGGCTTCCCAGACCTCTGGGAAGGTGGGGAGAAGGTCTCAGCCCCAGGCAGGAGTGTCTCCAAGCGAACTACTCCTACTCACAGGGAAGGAGGTGGTGTCACTTTCCTCCTTTGATCCTTCCTCTACCTACACAATCTCGGTAGCCAGGAAGTCCCTCTTGACGTCTGACCCAATCTTTCATGCTGCAACTCGAGTCTTCTCGTAGGCCTGGAGTTTGGCTGACATTCCAGGCCACTCGAGAGCAGAAAAGAACCAGTTTAAAGTGAAAAGAAACCCTGTGAAAAAATAAAAGTTCCGTTGCTTCAGTGATGCCCCCACTTTCTTCCCACTACCAGTTTCTGACTTTGCAGAAAGTCCCTTTCTTGTCTACACCTACGAACAAAGCTTTTCTGGAGATGTGGGTGCAAACGATGAGAATAAAATAAACTATCTGTTTAGTTGTTCCTATTGTCAAAACAATGGCTGGGCCAAAATACCTATGCTCTGATTCATCCAACTGACATCCCTTGGGAGGGAGGAGGCTGGAATTGAGGGAGTAAACAGTTCCAAACCCATTTTCCAGATGAGCTCAGAGGTTCTGCAATGACCCCACTGTAAGCTATAGAAGCAAAGCCACTTCCTTCCCCAGGTCAGTGGTTTGGTCTCTGCTCAATGTAAAGGAAAGCACACACACCACCTAGGATGCAGATTTTTTCATTGATTCATTCATTCCTTCAGGAGAATAAAATGCCTGCACTGAGCCCTGCCACGTGCTGGCTCCTTTCACCCTCCCCCACCCTCTGAGAGAGGATGAACAGGAACGATCTGTCCATTGTCTTGGCTGGGGCGATCTAATGACTTAATGGTTGAAAATACTTTTCCTAGCTTGTTCTTTGCCTTTTCACTGTATCTGTAGTCTTTCTTGACATCCAGAAATTTCAAATGTTTATATGCTGGCATCTTTCTGTCTTTCTTTGGGGGGTCAGGCTTTACATGCCAAGAACGGGCTTCACTGGGGAGTGATTTTCAGGGCCCTGTTTAAGGTCATCCTATGATCAATGTGGGGTGAAAGGAAAAGATCTTGATCATCTCTTTATTCTACAAATGAGGGCACGGAGGCTCCACGGTGAGTTAGCAGCACCGCCCAAGGTCAGCGACCCTGATTTTGCCTAGTGCTCTTTCTGCTACATAATTAGGGACAGATTCCTAATAAAAATTAAGAAAAGAGAGAGGGCTCTTGACTGCCCGGCTGCCTTGCCAAGTGGTCATCACAGCATCTCCAAAGCCAAAGGCCATTTTATTCATGTACAAGTCACCATGCACGTGACATCATCGAGTTCAGTCAGGATATGTGTCTAACTGTCCGCTGTGGCAACGAGCCCTAAACATCATTCCCCCAAAAGACGCCACAAAGGAAAAGACAAAATGATGCAACACAAACATTAAAAACTCCAGGACATCAAACACCACCACTAATAAAATTTTAAAAACACATATCAACTGGGAAGAATAGTTCCAACATAAAGGACAAAGTATTAAGACTCTCAAAATATACAAAGCTCTTACAGATCAATAAAAATGGCTCAAGGAAAATGAGAGACAGATCTCAAAAGTAGAAATGCATGTGGGCGATACACTTATGAGAAATGTTTAAATTCATTAGCAATCAAAGCAATTGGAGTGAAAACTGTAATGAGATAACTTTTCATGCCGTTCAGATGAGCGATATTAAAAAAGAACGGAAACACACAGTGATGCAACACTCAGACTACTGGAGGGAGATGGCCTTGGTCTTCCTGAGTTTCGTAATATATATTAAAATCTCTTCAATGTGCATTCTTTCTTATTCTAGCGTTTTCTGTTTCTAAGGAGTTATTTAGAAACTATGGATAAGGAAAGAAATTTATTTCCATACCATGTATATGGGAAAAGTTGGAAGCAGCCAGTACCATGAGCATGAAGGAATTGGTGAAATATGCTGCAGTAAAGATTTCCAGGATAATATGATAGAGTCAAGGAAAAGATGGATGCTTCATAAAAGATAATGACAGTATACTGAATTCAAACATCCGGGTACAGGGACTTCCCTGGTGGCTCAGTGGTTAAGAATCCGCCTGCCAAAAGAGGGGACATGGGTTCAATTCCTGGTTAGGGAAGATCCCACATGCTGCAGAGCAACTAAGCCCATGCGCCACAACTACTGAGCCTGCACTCTAGAGCCTGCGAGCCACAACTACTGAGCCCGTGTGCCACAATTACTGAAGCCTGCGAGCCTACAGCCCGTGCTCCTCAATAAGAGAAGCCACCTCAATGAGAAGCCTGCGTACTTCTACAAAGAGTAGCCCCCACTTGCTGCAACTAGAGAAGGCCCATGCACAGCAACAAAGACCTAACACAGCCAAAACGAAAAAAAAGTGTATATATATAAAAAATCAGGGTACAAAACACTATGTATACATCATTCCAGATCTGAAAAACATACACATATCTATAAACATATGTGCTCAGAAAACAGTCTGGAAAAAATACTCACCAAAATGTTAACAGTGGTTTTCTCAAGGAGGTAAACTTGTTTAGTTCTATTTTTTTCTGTGTGTGAATTGGTATCTACCAGGACTGGCAAGGGTGGAGAGGGAGTGGGGGAGAAAAGACTCTATCGCTATTGGAAATGTTATTTATAGTAAACCTTCCCGAGTAACATGACAGTACTTATCAAAAGTTTTACTTTGTGTGAACCATTTCACCAGTAATTTTACTTCTAGGAATTTACCCTAAGGAAATAATCAGAGATGTGCGCAAAGATTTAGGTACAAGGATGTCCATTGTAGAGTTATTTACAATAGCAAAAAGCTGGAATCAGCCTAAATATCCAACAATGGGGAATTGTTTAAATAGGTGTTGGTTTGCTTTCATAGTGAAAGGCTCTGCAGTGATTTAAATTGATGTTGACTATTGAATGAAATGACAAAATGTTCTTGATATACAGCAAAAAAAAGTTTAATGTGGCACAGGTCGTTTGATAGCAATATTGTAAAATATTATCCACAATAAATTATGAGCATTATACACAAGAGAAGGCTGAAAGATACCATGTTTGCAGTGATAATCACTGAGTGATGGGATGCTGGGGAACTTAATTGTTTTTCTTTGTATTTTCCTACATTTTGCCATTTCATGTTCACGTTATCGCTCACAGTCAGCCTTATTTTTCTTTTTAAGGGAAAAAAATTCCCAGGAACATTTAGATGAAAAACAGACTTGTCATTTTTGTCTGTAAATTCCAGTTTCCAGGCCAGGCTGCTAGGTGTGGACAATCGTGTAGCTACTTGGGGTTCGTGATTAAAATAGAGACCTTCTAGACATCCTCTCTTGATGTCACCTAGAGTCAGCTCTCCCCTTGAATCCATGCCCAGCCCATCCAAAAATCTTTAGAAGGCTGAGAAGAAAATGGACCTGTTTTTAATATTTGGGGACAGAATCCGGTCAAGTCCGGCTGGCATCCACTGCAGCTGGCACTTGCTCAGCCACCTGTGTTGTGTAACGATGAAGAATTAGCCGTATTCGCAGAAAGCCCATTGTCAAGACAGGACAAACGTTTCCAAATATGTGTTCCAGGGCTCATCCCTTTTTCCTGTGGCGATGATCAACCCATTTGCTAATGATAATTAAAGTCACAGAAAGCCTGTGACTGCTTCTCTGCTGTCTGGATATAGAACCCGGAGGATTCTGGCTCGCAAAGATAATCTAAAAATCTAAGCAAAACGTCCCGCTGATGGGGGCCAGAAAGCACGGGGCGGGGGGGGGGGGAGCAAGTTGCAAGGGGAGAAGCTACAAAACAAGGGATTAAGTGACTCACCCAAGATCGCTGCCAGCCAGGTGAAGTGGGAGGATACACGGCAAGAAGACCCGGAGGAGGGCCAGGCCAGGGAATACGGTACCGTGAGCAGCCGGGGCACCTTCTAGAAGGAAGCAGCTCTCCTAGGCAGCTGCTTTCAATCCTGGACTTGGAGGGAGAATTCTGGGCACACCTATGAGTCCTTGGGGTCCTAGCAGGGCAGCTCCTGAGGGTGCTGACCCTCCCTCCCTTCCTTCCTTCCTCCCTTCTCCCACAGCAATCTACCAAGTACCCAGCATATGTCAGCTCTCTGCTTAGTGCTGTATTCACAACGACAAGCAAACCCAGACAGATGCAGACAGACCCCTGCTCGAACGGCATGTACTGTCTAGCACAGCGCTGCCCGTTCAAAATGTAATGCAAACCATATATGGGATTTAACATTTTCTCCTAGCTACAATTAAAATCATTTTTTTAAAATAGGTAAAATTAATTTTCATCATCTATTTTGTTTAACACGATATATCCAAAATATCATTCCATAGGTAGTCAACATTTTAAAATTATTAATGGGATGTTTTACATTCTTTCTTTCATATCAGGTTTTTGAAATCTGCTGTCTCCATCTGGTCCAGCCACACCTCAAGTGCTCGACAGCCGCTGTGTCTAAAGCAGGCACTATTGACATTTCGACCAAATACTTCTTTCTTGTGGGGGCTACCCTGTGTATTGTGGGGTCTTTAACAACTTCTCTAGAGGCCAGAAGTATCCCAGCCCTCCAGTTGTGACAACCACAAATGTCTCCAGACACTGCCAAATGTCCCCTGGAGACGGGAAGCAAAATCGCCCTTGGTTGAGAACCACTGGTCTGGTGGCCACTGCACAGGTCCAGCAGGAGAGACAATGCAGTCAGCAACTGTGATGCACTGGGGATGCTCGGATGGGGGACACGTTGGCCGCGTGACAGAGGAGCAGCAGCTGACCAAGGCTGGTCCAGGGAGGCTCCCCAGAGGGGTAGGGTCCCAGCCAAGACCTTTCTCAAATGTGACAACCACACATGCCCCAGAACACTGAGCAGACCCATCTCTGCTCTAAGCCTCCGTTTTCCTGCTGTGAAATAAGGATGGCAATGGCCATCCCACCAACACAGCACCCACATACAGGGGCTCACACATAATTTTGGATGTGAATATAATTAGTAAAGAATAAAAGTGTGCTTTAGACAAATCACTTTAGCACTGCTGTTCTCATGGGGATGTGCAAACACTCTCTCTCTGCTTCCCTCAAAGTTCCAGGACTTCATTCACAAGAGAGACCCAGACTTGAGGCTTTTTGTGTCACTATTGCTTACTAGCTGTGTGACCTTGGGAAAGTTATTTAATCTCTCTGAGACTGTTACCTCATCTGTGGTATGAAATCAAAAAGGGCACCTATCGTGGTGCCCTTATGGGGAACCAACAAGGTGCCCGTGTTCCTTGCTGGGGAACCAGCGAGGGGGAAAGCCCTCGCAGTCATAGAATTAAAAGAAGAAATATGTGCAAAGGGCATCACAGAATGCCAGGCATGTAACACAGCAAAACTGAACCAGCATCAGCTTTGATTGTATGTATTTAAGCTGATATTCCACACAGCTGTCCATTCGTTCATTCCATAGTCAGTTATTGACCCCTTACTGTATGCTGCCACTCTCTTAGGCACTCAGGTGGTATAGCTAGCGTTCCTAAAAATGGAAATTTACTCCTCTGGGATGGATCAGAAAACACACAAGCAGGGACTTCCCTGGTAGTGCAGTGGTTAAGAATTCGCCTACCAATGCAGGGGACACGGGTTTGAGCCCTGGTCTGGGAAGCTCCCACATGCCTTGGAGTAACGAAGCCCATGCGCCACAACTACTGAGACCTCGCACCACAACTACTGAAGCCCACACACCTAGAGCCCGTGCTCCACAACAAGAGAAGCCATCGCAGTGAGAAGCCCGTGCACCACAAAGAAGAGTAGCCCCCACGCGCCACAGTTAGAGAAAAGCCTGCACATAGCAACAAAGACCCAACATAGCCAATTAATTAATTAATTAATATTTTTAAAGAATGAAAACACACAAGCAAAGAGATAAATACCCTGAATTATTTGAAGAGGGGGTAAAGTTTACAAAAAAATAAAACAAGCTGGAGAGAGAGAAAGTGTCAAGGCCAGGGGTGGGCCAAGTTCTCCTGGAAGAGGTGACCTCTGACCTGAGACAAGGAGAAGGTAGGGGGGCCTGCCTGGCAAAGATCTGGGGAACCAACGAGCAGAAAGCCCAGAGGCCGGCACAAGCCTGGTATGTGTCAAAAAGGGAAAAAAGGCCCGTGTGGCTGCAGCTGTGGGGGGACCGGGCCAGCAAGGAGGACGGGCCAGTTCACACGGACCCTACCACGTGATTAGTGACCTCTGACACCTGCCGAGTGTGCACTGTGCATTCACTCATTTCACTCTCATGACAACCCTGTTAGGACGACACTACCATCGCCCCCACTTTGCAGATGAGAAAACTGGGGCCTGAAGAGGTTACATTTTTGGCCAGTCTCACTTAACCAAGCACAGGATGGAAGAAAATGAGAGTTTGATTGCAAGCAGTCTAACTCCAGTGACCTGACTCTGTTGTTAAAAACAACAGGGCAAAAGGAAGCCCCAGAAGTTTCCTCTGCTCTCAGCGTCTCCCCCAAAGCAGGCAGAGCCTTTGATTTCCAGACATGTGTGAGCTGGTGGTGGATGAGGCTGGCATTCCTGACCCTCCCTCCACGCCTCCCTGAACCTGAGCTGGCTGCCTGGCAGAGGTCACACCCAGGTGACTGCACACTGCCACACCCTCAAAGCTGATGGAATGAAGACAAAAAGAAAGAATCTGTGTCTCTACAATCGGGCTGAGAATCCAGGATCCTCACTCTTCCTGTTCTGAAAGGCAAATGCCTTGGAGTCAGCTACTGGGGTTCAAACCCAGAGGCTTTTGTCCCCAGACCAGAAAATCAAGGCCAAGAAAACCAGTGAGAGTTCTGACCTGGTGTCTGAAAGCCTGAGTCCTAGACCCACACCTGGCCACCTCCAAAGCCTCTGGCAGAAAAGATAGCAGCGGAGGCTTTGATTGACTGGAGGCAACACTTGGCAGAGGGACAAGGCAGGAGAAGCCCAGAACGTTCTCCACCTTCACTGCTGTTCTATTCCGACAAAGGCAAAGTCGAAGGCTGCAGGGGGGAGGAAGTAACAAAAACAAAGGCCTCGCACCTGTCAGGGCTAACCTGGCCTTCGAGCTGGGCTGAGTGGATGCAGGCGTTGGACTTGGAGGGGAAAGGCGGAGTTGTGACTTCCCAGGGAAAGTGGTAAACCAAAGGTGGATTGAAGGCTGCAGGGCTAGAGTTGGGGATGTGGGGCTGGCTACACCTCCCTGAGCACCTCTCCAAGGCTCGGGGCCAGTTTCCCCACCTGCAGCAGCAGTGGTTTAACTGTACTGGGGACTTTGCCTACATGATTCCCTTTAACCTCAGTGGTGACTCCACAAGGCAAGTCGTTGTGATTCCTTTTGCAGATGAGAAAATGCAGTATTCAAAAATTTAAGGGAAGTTCTTAAACCTAGCTCATCTGATACCAGACCTGTGCTCTTTAATTTCCCAACACTTACAAAATGCACCTAAAATATCAACAGCCACAACCATGATTATAACCAACACAGACATAGCTTCCCCTTCACCAGGCGCTCTTCTAGATGCCTCTACATGTTGCAGCAGCTCTCTGAGTTGGGCATTATTATTATCCCAAGTTTACAGATGAGGAAACTGAGGCCTAGACAGGAGATAAAACCATGCCTCTCAATTTTTTTTTCCCATCATCACTCCTCTGAGGAGCCTTTCTGGACATTTTCCCCATTCACTGCCCTCCCATGAAATCTTGATACCACAGATATGTATCTGCTGATGTACTATATGAACATTTGTGTTTTATACATAAAAAGAATTTTTTCCCCCAAAAGCCAATTTTTGCCCCTTTAGGGAAGCTAGCACCTTCGTTAGAGACTACGTAAAAATAAAAATATTTCCAAGATCAGCTAAGTTTGCAACATTCTCTTTTGCACTCTGAGGGATTTGCCACACACTCTAGCTTTCTAAAACGGTGGTTGGTGGGGGGGCAGCAGCTTAACCATCTTCAGTTCAGTATTTTCCAGGCCTATTGACAATAGAAACCGGTTTCCCGGGAGTATCTAGAAACATCTCTCGTGCAGACACCATTTGCTTTCTGTCTGCCCTGGTTTCTGACCACTTTCTAGGTAACAAAATGCTCCTCCCACTGGGAAACGGCTCCTCCCCCTCACTGGGACCTTAAGTGGTGGGGCATGCTGTCAATCACCAGGCCCTGCCCCCCGGCCACAGTGATTGGTGATGGGGATGGGCACTGGACAAAAGCTGAGCCAATCAAAACCCTTGACTTGCCAACGGGACTGGATACAGGAAAACTAATTTCTGTCCTCACAAAACAAAAAAGGTAAGCAGGCGACAGTGTGAAGTCATGATCTCAGCTTCTCTGGAACAGTCTGAGAAAATAAAGACAGACCGAGAGAAGCAAGGGCGAGATGACAGCCCTGACTGGATCGGGTTCTGGGTCCAGGATCCCTGGTGCCCCTTGACTTCCCATTTCTCAGTTTCCTTACGGAAGCTGACAAATTCCCCTTCCTGGTTTCAGCTGGTTTGAACCGGGTTTCTGTCACTTGGAAGCAAAAAAATCCCAACTGATAATCCTCAGCTTGAATGTACCCCGGCAGGATTTGAGCAAACCTACCGTAAAAAGGGTTTTTGAGATAACGGAAGAAATTTGAATGTGGACTGGATATTATGTGATATTGAGAAATTATTACTGTTTTAGTTAAGTGTGATGATGGGATTACGGTTATTTGAAAAAATACCCATTAAGGATACCTACAGAAGTATTTTGGGGTGAAATGATTCAATGCCTGGTTCCAGCACCTGCGCCCCCATGTCCCCGATAAAAGAGGGAAGGCAATATGGGAAAAGAACATCAGAATGATGACAAGTCGTCGAAGCTAGAACAGATGTATGGGAGTTTCTTGTCCTATTAATATTCCATTAATGAGAAGTTAAATAAGAAAGAAAGAATGGAAAGAAAAGGCTGCAGTCTGCAGAGAGAAAGCAGTGATTTTGCATCCATGGAAAGCAGTAGAAAGCAGAACAGCTCATTCATTCATTCATCAATTTAACTACCCATAGTAGGAAGGCACTGAGCCCTGTAACTGGACACAGGGGGGCAAATATGACATTGGTGTCCCTGCCCTCAGGCAGCTCCCAGCCAAGTAGAGGCCAGATAGATGACTAGGAGTGAATTATTCAAGGTTTATGCAATTCACAGACAGGCCAGGCACTGTGAGGACAGAAAGAATTTTTGCCTATCTAGTCCAGTTTGAAAAGGAAGGATTTTTTTTTTTTTGAAAAGGAAGGGTTTCGATTGGCCCAGCTTCTGTCCAGTGCCCACCCCAGACCCGAATCACTGTGACCAGGGGCCGGGGTTGGGGGGCCAGCAAGGATTAAGTAGGGACCTGGATGAATCCCGCCCTGTGAGGCCCCTGGCCTGTCTGCAGTGCCTGCAGGAAGGAAGAGGGGTCTAGAGGGAAGAGAGACAGAATGGCCTCTGCTGGGGCCTTTGCCTTCTGGGAAGGAGAAAGCCATGTTGCTCAGGAATCATAATAACTCACGATCCCAAGAGCTTCGCAGCTGCTGGGCGTGCTGTTAAGCACTTTGTGTGCATTATCTCGTGTGATCCTCCAAATGCAACCCTGGAAGGCAGAGACTGACACTATCCCTACTTTACACTTGGAGAAACCGAGGCCCAGAGTGGTGACGTAGCTCTGCCTGGGGCTGCAACATTCACTGGCTCTTCCACACCCAAACTCCTGGCCTCTGTCTTCCACTGCTGCACAGAGGCAGCTTTTCAGGGGACCAGATGTGTCCAGATGCTCTCAACAAGATTTCTGCCCTCCACTTCCCTAAATCCTTCTGCAAGAGAATGTCTTTGACAAATAAGCAAAAGAGGCGTGGAGGGGAGGGGGGAGAAGGACACCCAACCCACAGCTACCATGTGCATGTTTGGTGCACAGACAATTCCTAGAACTGGCCCGACCTGCTGGGTGGAGAAGCAGGGCCATGGCCGCAAGAGCAGGTGCAATGCTCAACTCTGGGTGAAGAAACTCTGGTCCCTTCTCTTTAACCCCTTCCCTCGGGGAATCTCCTGACGGGGCAGAGGACATGGACAGTGGAGGCTTGGACCATGGGAGGCACGCTCATGGGAGGCAGGCCCAGACCACAGGACCATGGCCGCTTCTCCTGTGGCCGAGGCACGTAACAGAGGTGAAAGCTCTCCAGCAGGCTTGCCCTTCCTCCCCTGTATGTCCCCATTTGTCCAGGGAGAGTCCAGAGAGAGGCTGGTACGGAGAGAGCAAAGGAGCTTGCCCTACTGTGCACCCGATGACCTCATGCCTGTGAGCGTGTTTGATGGTGGTAAGGGGAATACTATGGTGAGGTGTGTGCATGGGCTCTGGAGCCAAAAGGCCTGGACCCCCGTCTCAGCCTTGCTGCTTTCTAACTGTGTGATCTTGGCAGGTTAAACAACCTCTCTCCACTTCAATTTCTCTGCAAAGTGGAGGTGATCCCAGTGCATCCCTCAGAGGGTTGTCCCGGGGTTACTGAAGCTAGTGCATGGAGCGCAGCAGGAGAGGTACCTGGTTGTGGTAAGGGCTCAATGAAAGATCCCGCTGTTATCAGTACCCACGTGAGTTCACGTTTCAGCACGAAGCCCAGGAGTTCCCAGAGGTGTCATTACTTAAGGAACAAATGAATGAACCAGCTCATTAATCAGTGTTTTCTGAATGAAGCTGCTTGTTCATCTATTCAAAAGCACATTCAGGGGCTTCCCTGGTGGCAAAGAATCCACCTGCCAATGCAGGCCACGTGGGTTCAATCCCTGGGCTGGGAAGATCCCACGTGCCACGGAGCAACTAAGCCCATGAGCCACAACTACTGAGCCCACATGCTGCAACTACTGAAGCCCGTGCACCTAGAACCCGTGCTCTGCAACAAGAGAAGCCCACACAATGAGAAGCCCGCACACCACAACTAGAGAAAGCCCACATGCAACAACGAAGACCCAGTGCAGCCAAAAATGAAATAAGTAAATAAAATAATACAATAAATCTAAAAAAAGAAAAGAAAAAATAAGCACATTCAATGCCAGTGCTTGTTTGGATAGATGGGATCTTCCTTTTCAGGTCTGAATCTTTGCGAACAGCTTAAATTTCTCTAGTTTGCCCCCAAACTAAACACAGGGTGACAGGAGGGCCTCAGGAGTACTAATTGTGGTAGGCAGAATTCTAAGCTGGCCCCAAGATTTTCTTCCCTTGTGGTAAGTCCTGTGTAAATGCCTTGCCTTGAGTGTGGGTAGGATCTGTGAATATGATGGGATGTCACCCCTGGGATTATGTTACATTTTAAGGCAAAGGTGAGGGACTTCCCTGGTGGTCCAGTGGATATGACTCCACGCTTCCAGTGCAGAGGCCAAGGGGTTGATCCCTGGTCAGGGAACTAAGATCCTGCATGCCGTGCAGTGTGGCCAACAAAAAAGAAAATGCAAAGGTGAGGGGGTTTTGCAGATGTAATTAAGGTCCTGGGACACTGGACTTTGAGCTCATGAAAAGGAGATTATCCTAAGTGGGCCTGACCTAATCAGGTGAGCCTTTTAAAAGAGAGTCTAGAGATGAGAGATGGAGGAAGGCAGATTCTTAGTAGCCCCAGGGCACTCCTGCTGCCCTGGAAGAAGCCAGCTACCATGAGTTCCACAGCTACAAGGAAATGAATTTTGCCAACAATCTCATGAGCGTAAGAGGGGACCCCAAGCGGCCCGAAGAAATCCCAGCCCTGGCCAACACCTTGATGGTAGCCTTGTGAGACACTGGGCAGAGGACTCAGCTAACCTGTACCTGGACTCCTGATGCACAAAAGCAGTGAGATAATAAATGTGAGATAATAAACTGGTATTGTTTTAAGCCACTGGGTTCGTGGAGTAATTTGTCAGGCAGCACTGGAAACTCACTCTTTAATCATTTTTTGCCATTTTTCAGGGCTCACTCTGCCAAGTGTGGTGTGCTAAGAGCTTTACGTACTGGATCTCCTGTGACATTCTCAACAACTGGAATAAGTTCCAATGATTTCCCCATTTTACAGACAGGGAAACTGAGGCCCAGGGAAGTCCCATAAATTGCCCACAGCTAGTTGTCAGTGGAGGCAAAATTTAAATTTAAAATTTAAATCCAGGTCTGCCCCCAGCACCTGCTGTCAGTTACTAAGCCTTGCAATATTTTAACATATGTGTGAAATATGTGTTTAAAGTTCTGAAAGGGCGGACATTCATGCATTGGAAATCTGGATGGTGAGATGAGAGGGGACGTTTTGCTTTTGTCCTCTTTCTACAATTTCTAATTTCTTTTACGGTGAATATTATTTTTTAATGGAAAAAGATAAATAACAAAATTTTTTAACAGAAAAGGAAAGATAAAAGTGCTCAGCATTCATGGTGGCCATCTCTGAGTGGTGGGGTTACAGGCCACTTTTTAAATTTCCTTCTCTTCTATTACCTAAATTCTGTACAACAGTCTCAACCGTCCACAAGAAATGTGAGGCTGGTGCAGTTTTGAAAATGCGCCAACCAGAGAGGACCAGTGAACAAATTGCAGGATGTGAGAGCAAAAGCAGAAAATGGGACAGTGCCAGGGCCTGGCCCCAGACACTCAGCAAGGAGAGGGCCGGGGTCCGGAGCTTGAGCAAAAATAGGGTCTTGTTCTAACAAGAACAAATTCGCTGGCCAACTGGAAATGCGGCTTTAGGTCTTCCGGAAGAGGTAGCTGTCTCACTCTCCCAGCAACTGGTTTTTTATTAAGCACTTGCAGCTTTTTCTGCAAATGTTGTCACCCGAAACTTTGTTATTTTAATTGGTACTTATTCCTGTGGGCTCCTGCTGGGAGAACAAAAGCTGCTAAGAAATCAGGGCTCCCAGCAACTTTTCTTCGATGTAGGGAAAGGTAAGGAAAGGTGTGTCCACTGGCCCCCAGCAAGCAGGCTCTGGATAGAGCTGACATTTTGATTTAACGAGAACCATTAATTACTGGCCCTGTGCCAGGCCTTCTCCATGGAGTCTCTCATTTTACCCTCCCACATCTGTATAAAGTGAGTCTAGCATTGTTCCCATTTTACAGACAGGAAAGTGGAGGCTTAGGAGATCAAGTAATAATACTGATACCATATTTCATTAAGTAAAAGACATTCTATAATTTTATATGCCACTAAGAAAAAGATACACCCAGCTATCATTGCAAGATGGTATTGACAATAAGATGAATCTTGATTCTAGAGACATTAAAATGTGCCTCTAGAAAACCCATGGCTGGGAGTCCCCTGGTGGTCCAGTGGTTATAACTCTATGCTTCCACTGCACGGGGACACTGGTTCAATCCCTGGTCCGGGAACTAGGATCCCACAAGCCATGCGGTGTGGCCAAAAAAAAAAAAAAAGAAAGAAAACCCATGGCTAAATGCAATGTGGTGTCCTGGATCTCAGAATAAGAAGAAAGAACATTAATGGGAAAACCGGTGCGATCCAAGCAGTTTAGTTCATAGTATTGAACCAGTGTTAATGTGTTCGTTTTGACAAGCGTCCCGTGGGTGTGTAAGATGTTCACGTTACCCATAAGAGAAGCTGGGTGAAAGGCAGAGGGGAATTCTCTCTACTATCTTTGCATCAGTTTTGTAAATCTAAAATTATTCGAAAATAAAGTTTATTTTTTTAACTAGTAAAGTACGGTAAGTGCTGGTACTGAGACAGTACTCGTGTCTGGGCACTAGTGTGGTATTGACATAGGCCAAGGAGACAGAATACAGACTCCAGAAAGGGATCCACATGTACAATGTCAACTGATTTTCAACAACACTGTCAGGGCAATTCAGTGAAGAGGGGAAAGTCTTTCAACAAATGGTGCTGGAACAATTGCACATCCACATACAAAAAGTGAACCTCAGCCCACCCTTCACGGTATACACAAAGCATACATTAAGTAGAGCATAAGTCTAAATGTAAAGCCTAAAACTATAAGTCTTCTAGAAGAAAACATCAGAGAAAAATCCTTGTGACTTTGGATTAGGCACATGTTTTTTTAGGTCGAACACAAAAAACAGAAACCATAAATGAAAAAAATTGATAAATTGGACTTTAATCAAAATTTTAAAACTTCTGCTCTTCAAAAGACACTGTTACAAAAATGAAAAGACAGGCCACAGACTGTGACACTATAGTTGCAAAAGATACGTCTTATAAAGGACTGGCATCCACAATATATAAATAACTCTCACACTAGAACAATAAGAAAACAAGTGACTATTAAAAATGGGTAAAATATGTAAACTGACACCTCACCAAAGAATATATATGAATGTCAAAGTTAACAAATAAAAACATGCTCGATCTCACTAGGTGGCTAAACAAACAAACAAAAAAAACAACCCACCTGACAATACCAAGTGCTGACAAGGTTGTAGAACAACCAGGACCCTGCCACACTGTTGGAGGGAAGGAAAACTGTACAGCCACCGTGGAAACCATCCTAGATCTATCCTCCACATTTACCCAAGACAAATGAAAACATACATTTACGCAAAGTCCTGTACGTGAATTTTTATAATGGCTTAATTCATAATTGCCCCAAACTAGAAACAAACCAAATGTCCATCAACAGGTGAAAGGATAAGCTAACCGGTATAACTATACAATGGGTACCTATTCACCAATAAAAAGGAACAAACTACTGTACACACAGCAGCACTAGACGAATTTCAGCTGCATTGTGCTACATGAAGGAAGCCAGGCTCAAAAGCTATGTACGGTATGATTCCATTTCTACCACACGCTGGAGAAGACAAAAAGATAGGAACAGAAACAGATGGTCAGTTGCTGCGGGCTGAGGGTAGGGTAGTGGCTGACTGGAAATCAGCACAAGGAAGCTTTTAGGGGTGATGGAAATGCGGTGTGTCTTGGTTGTGATGATAGTTACACAACTGCATATGTTGCAAAATTCATAGGACTGTACCCCTAAAAAGGGTGGATTTCATTGCTTGTAAATGATGCCTCAATAAACCTGACTTTAAAAAAAGAGATGCAGCTCATCATTGTGTGTTATTTGGCCCATGTAATTGGGGGGAGTGGGGATTTGAATTTATCACCATCATCTAAAAATCAGCAGATTTCACCCAAAATTGTGTATATCCCCCTTTAAAAAAATGAATCTGAAGTTATGGTAACACTGTGTTCCTCTTTCCTACACGACGAGCATCAGCTAGACTGGATTTGTGGCCACCTGGAGACAGACCACACATTCTCCCATTTGCCCCAATTCCCACCACTCCCTATTGCTGCTCTGACCCTGAAGCTGACCTCATGCATTTAGGGACACCTGTTCGTGGGCATGTAAGTGTATGACTCTTGCTTTACACCCTGTATGCATGATGGCTTCGGAAGAAGAAAAACAAAAAGACTCTAGCGTAGACTGCTGGATGCCTTCCCATTATCCAGTCTCCTTCCTCCTCTCTAACAGAAATCCTGAATCATCCAAGCCTGAGATGAGTTTGGCTGAAGGGCCACATTTTGATGCCTCCTTTGCAAAGTGTGTGGCCAATGTTATATAAGCAGAAGTCAGCAGGTGTGGCATCCACACGAGTTCTTTAAGGGGCTGACTCAGTTGGAAGGTAGCCCTTTTGCCACTCCCCATTCATCATTCTTCCTGACTGGAATATGGATATGATGGTTGGAGCACCAGCAGCCATCTTGGGACTAAAGGGAAAGACCAAAGGAAGCACAGCCACCTCAGCTTTGGCACCAGGGAGGCTGTAACTGGATGCCAGGAACTGTCTATCCCTGGGCATTAAGTAGGAAAATAAACCCTAGCTACAGTTGACCCTAATTTCCTTTTTCTTTTTTATTTTTTTGGCAGCTTTCATTTATTTTAGAGCATCCAAGTAGTTAAACTTTAAAAAACAAATCATTTTTTCAACACTTGAAGACTCATGATTTCTTTTTTTTAAAGAACTTTTATTGAGATACAATTGACATACAATACACTGAATATATTTAAAGTGTACAATTTGCTATTTTTTCTTATTAGTAATGTATATATGGCAATCCCAATCTTCCAATTCATTTCCTCCCTATCCCCTCCACCCCCACTTTCCCCACTTGGTGTCCATATGTTTGTTCTCTACAACTGTTTGACCTAATTTCTAACTGATACAATAGTAAACACTAATGGTGTTTGCTGTGTCCCAAGGATGATTCTAAGACTTTTCATATGATAACTCCCTTAGGGACTTCCCTGGTGACACAGTGGTTAAGACTCTGCACTCCCAATGCAGGGGGCCCAGGTTCCATCCCTGGTCAGGGAACTAGATCCCACATGCATACCACAGCTAAGGAGCCTGCCTGCCACAACTAAGACCCAGCACAACCAAATAAATAAATAAATAAAAAGAAAATAATAATAATAACTCACTAAATCTCCACCACAATCTCATTAGGTAGTTGCCATTGATTACCCACTGGACAGATGAGGCAACCAAGGTGCAGAGCCCAAGGTCACACAATTAATAAGTGGCTTAAGCCAGTAGTTTAACTGTAGCCCTCTGGCTCTACAACTCTCGTTCAGGATACTTAATCCTAGGCGTGGTGAAATAGGAAAAGTTGCTACAGGTAAGGGTCAGGAGACCACGTCCACATCTGGGTGTCCTGATAAGCTGCATTGTCACCATGTCACATGCTGTCTCAATTTCTGTCTACAGCAGTGGAGCTGATCATCTAGGCTCTTGTGAGGCTGTTATGAGGCTCCTTTGATTTCCCAAATATCAACAGTTTAAAAAAATACCATGTGCTGTGAAACTAGGAAGCATTATTCTCCTTAAACCTCATTCATCATCCAACCAATGGAAAACAGAGTGGAGAAATGGAGAGTCAGTGGGGGAAAGCCAGGTCCTACTGATATTTTTTTGAATCCCTAGATCCAGCCATTCCTGAACTCCCCAAATTAAAAACATGGGTCCAGGGTTATTCAGACCTAGGCTCAAAACCAGTACCTGCTACTTATCAGCTGTGTTATGGGGTGTGATGGTCTCTCGTTTTTTCTTGCCCAACAGCCATTCCTTCTTCTTCTAATAGTAGTGTCTGATTTGCTTTAAAGAAACCATTCCTCTTTTATTCTTGGTCCACATGGACTATGGATCTGACCTTATCCCCTGGAGCCAGGGCAGACCAATTATCAGTCATAATCATTGGATCACAAACGAGCACATGACCAAGCTGGACCAATGGTAGTCAGCCCCAGGGTCTGGTTGGGTGCTCTGTCTGCTGAGTTTGCCACGCTAGACATTGCATCTAAAGCTGCCAACGGCTGAGAAGAGAGCATCATGGAACTCAGGGTGAAGGGACAGAGAGATTCTTCCCATGTCCCTGAAGTACCCAGCGGCTGATTTTTCAGTGTCATAAGCCAATTTATTCCTTCCTTGTTTTTTTTCTTCCAATTTTATTGAAATATAATTGACATAGAACACTGTATAATTTTAAGGTGTACAGCATAATGGCTTGACATATGTACACACTGCAAAATAACTATAATGTTTAGTTAATATCTATCACCTCATACAGTTACAATTTTTTTTTCCTATGTGATGATAACTTTTAGGATCTACTCTCTTAGCAACTTTCAAATATACCATCCTGCTGTGTTAACCACAGTCACCCTGTTGTACATGACATCCTCAAGGCTAATTTATCTTACAGCTGGAAATTTGTACCTTTTGACCACCTTCATTCATTTTCTCCACCCCCAATTCCCACCTCTAGCAGTGACCAATCTGATCTCTTTTTCTGAGTTTGGTTTTTTTTTTCGATTCTATATACAGGCGAGATCATGCATTATTCTGTCTGCCTTATCTCAGTTAGCACAATGCCTTCCAGGTCCCCCCAAGTTGTCACCTTCTTTTGTTTGTTTAACCCAGTGAGGGTTCACTTTCTGTCACTTGCAACCAAGAGTCTGGACTTAGTTGACTTTCTGTCACTCAGAAGACACCAACCACCTCTTCAGAAGCATGTGATTTCACAAGCTCACTGACACACAGGCTGCAGACTCTTTTTAGGGGCTGAGCTTCCGCTCTCCTCCCTGGAGGCAGGGAGGAGCCAGCTGTGCCCAGGAGGCCTCTTCTCATAATCCCCAGAGAAATGTTAAGGACCTATTTCTGCAGCATCAAAGCAGAGATTGCAACTAAATGTGTCGGATTCTGCCCGAGGAGAAGTGCCCAACTTTCAAGCAGCAAACCTCCCTCCTATAAGAGGTCACTGTTCACACAGACCTGCCCAGACAGGCTGCCAGTCACTGAAACACGGGTCTTTTCAGGTGCTGAATAGGATTCCTTTATTCAAGGCCTTTTAAGGAAGACACACCCTCTTCCTCCTGGCTGTGCCCTTACTTGGATGAAGTCCCTCGGCCAGCTTCATAGATAGCAAAGCAAAGGATTGTTCCTGTGACTTGGCCCAGCTCTGCTGGGGATAGATGGAGAGATGACAACTGGTGAGCTCCAGAATTGCCCGTGATGACCAAGTCCCAGCCCTGCCAGTCGGTGGCCCCAGCCCACAGTCCCTATTCAGTCTGCAAATTCTCTCTTAAGTCTTTAAATTTGAAGCCAGCATCATTCACACGACTGTCTGCTTTCCTGCTCTCTCACAAAGCAAAGACAACATCAAGCCCATGTGCCCAGGTGGCTGCCAGCCTTCCAAGGGGCGGAGGTGCCCCAGCTGGCCATGTTGCCCCTCATCCTGCCTCATCTTCCTGCCCGGCACCCATAGGAATTTGGATCTGTGGTCTAGATCCCGCCCATTCCAAACTCTTCTCCCATTCAGACCCAAATCCACCAGGCTCAGTCACAGTTCTCTCACCTGCTCCTTAAACAGCTCCAGGGTCTTTACACGTGCTCCCCTACTGGACCACTCACCCTCGAGGCCTCCCACGGCCCAAAAAGTTTGTGTTTAAATGTCATCTCCTTAGAGAGACTCTGACACTCTGTCCTTTTCTTCTTTCCCTTCTTTTTTTCCCATTCTTTCTTTATCTTTTGGTCTTTTATGTTCTTTCCTTCTTTCTCTTCCTCTTTTTTCTCTCTCCCTTCTCCTCCCACCCTTCCTCCCTTCCATCCTTCCTTCCTATTTTTTCTCTCCTCCTTACCATTATTGGAGGCACTAAAAGTATCCATTTCCATTCATGTCAGCCACTAAGGAAACACGCAATCGACCCCACTCACATTCGTCTAATAAAACCAACAAATTCCAATTTTATAAGGAATGTTGCCTTTGCAAAGAAATCCCAGGTTTTTCTCTGAACCACCTCCAGCTTCCACAGTGCCCGGAGCCCCTGCGCTCCCCAGATCCTGGGGTTAGGACCCCGACGGAGGGGAGACCTCCTGAAGATTTCCAACTCCACAAACAAGGCAAAGAACATTAGTATCTAGTCACCTTTATGCCACACCCCTCCCACCAAACACACAGCCCCTTCCCCAACCAAACACATGGAGAGTAAAACGGCCTCCAACACACCACCCCTCACCCTGTGTATTGTTTTCTCTGTAAAAACAGCAGTGGGGCTCCCTGCTGCTCTCCGGCCACCTCAGTGGACGGGGACACCCACGCGGTGGACGTGGGTGAGGGTGGCAAGAGAGGGGGCGCCCAAATTGAGACGGTGGGGAGCGGGGGGGCCCCTCTTCAGCAGGGCTCTGTTTACCACACTCTTACGAAAGGTGACAGGTGACCTCAAGATCTGACCTCACCCCCTTGCTCTCTCGGCCACGCTCTCCCCTCCTGAGGCCCAGCATAAACGTCAGAGGCCACGTCCACCTCGGGGCAGGCTCGCTGGTCCAGGTGACATCACCACACCCGGCTGAACCCCCCCAGTGCAGTCAGGGAGGCCGCACGCGGCCCGAGCTCCCTCCACGGGCCACAACCTGCCCGCCGTGACGGCACACGGCAGTTTCCTTTTCCAACGTTTCATCTAAAAGAAGGAAAGAGAAAGGTGGAGGTAGCCAGAGCCCCGGTCCGCCCCACTCCCACCCCCCCAGGCCTCCTGGCTCACGTGCCCCCTGGAGAGGGGCTGGCCGGCCTCGCTGGGCGCTCCGGCTCCTCAGGACCTGCCAGGACCCCGGGGGCCGGGTGCACCCGTCCGCTCCCTGGCCTAGCGCACGCCAGGACAGCTCCTGGGTGAGTCAGCGGCCTCAGAGGTTCGAAGAGGGGCGGTGCGCAAGTCTACTGGAATTTCCACAGCACCGATGACAGCTGCTGTGACCGCCGCCCGGTGGGCAGGGGCGTGACAGGCCCCCCTCAGTTCCTCGGAGACCCCCGCAGAGCTACCTCAGTGAATGGGTTAGATAGGGCCTCCACCACCAAAACGTATGTCCTCCTGGGGCCTCAGGATGGGACCTCATCTGGAAATAGGGTCTTTGCCGATATAATTCAAGTAAGGATAGAGATAAATCCTTGATTGAGTGACCCTGAATCAAACGAGAATGTCTTTATAAGAGACAGGAAAGGACACACAGAGACACCCAGAGAGAAGGGCCAAGTGGAGACGAGGCTGAGACTGGAGAGATGTGGCCACAAGCCGAGGAACTCCAGGGGTGGCCGGCAGACACCACAGGCTCGGGAGAGGCGTGGGCGGGTTTTCCCTCACAGGATCCAAGCAGGATCAATATTGCCAAGACCTTAATTGTGGACTTCTGACCTCCAGAACTGTGAGCAAATTAATTTCTCTTGCCTTAAGCCACCCAGTTAGTGGTAGCTTGCTGCGCCACCCACAGGAAATAAACACACTCAGGCAGCAAAAGACCATTACTCCGTATTTTTCTGTGGGACGAAAGGCCCTTTTGGTGAGGGGGATGGGGTCAGCAAAACTAGAGGTAGAAACCGTACAAGTTTCGGCGGTAGACTCGCCACCACCCTCACCACCCTCACCACCACCCTCACCATCCTCACCACCACCCTCACCATCCTCACCACCACCCTCACCACCATCCTCACCACCCTCACCGCCATCCTCACCACCCTCACCGCCACCCTCGCCACCCTCACCACCACGCTCACAACCACCCTCACCACCCTCACCACCACCCTCACGACCACCCTCACCACCATCCTCACCACCATCCTCACCACCACCCTCGCCACCACCTTTGCCACCACCCTCACCACCACCCTCACCATCCTCACCACCACCCTCACCGCCACCCTCACCGCCGTCCTCACCATCCTCACCACCACCCTCACCATCCTCACCACCACCCTCGCCACCACCCTCACCATCCTCACCACCACCCTCGCCACCACCCTCACCACTGTCCTCACCGCCACCCTCAATGCCACCCTCACCACCATCCTCATCACCATCCTCATCCTCACAGGTTATCATCTAGTGAGCATGTGCTGCCTGCTGTGTGCTGGGCACTATACCTGTCCCTTCTCCATTCTTCCCAATGATGCTACAAATTAGCTTTATTGTTTCCATTTTTCTAGACTAGGAAACTAAGAGGTTAAATACCATATCCAGGGGGCCTCCCTGGTATCACAGTGGTTAAGAATCTACCTGCCAATGCAGAATACATGGGTTTGATCCCTGGTCGGGGAAGATCCCACATGCCACGAGCAACTAAGCCCATGAGCCACAACTACTGAGTCTGAGCTCTAGAGCCCTTGAGCCACAACTGTTGAGTCCACGTGCCACAGCTACTGAAGCCTGCTTGCCTAGAGCCTGTGCTCTGCAACAAGAGAAGCCACGGCAATAAGAAGCCCATGCACTGCAATGAAGAGTAGCCCCCCTTTCTTCACAACTACAGAAAGCTCGCACACAGCAACAAAGACCCAATGCAGCCTATAAATAAAAAATAAATTAAATTTAAATTTTAAAAAATTAAAAATAAATAAATGAATAACATATCCAGGAGTTCTGAGCTCAGTGAGCCAAATCCCCAATCTACATGGTTACTAGCTGTGTGACCTCTGGCAAATTCCTTACCTGGCTGATTCTCAAATCCCACACAAGGGTGCCTACTTCCCAGGGTTCTCCTGGGGGTGAATGAGATGATGCCCCCATAAATGTTGCAGTTGTTGTCCTGCTCTTGCCCCAACAGCTGCCAGAGGAGGAAGGGGGGTCCTTTTTATCTCCAACCCCACATTATAAACTCCCTTCCCACCCCCAGAAATCTCCTGGGTGCAGGAACCAGGAGCTGTAAGGCCCCCTAGGAAACCTGGTCACTTCCAATTCACACATCACCCTCCAAAATCGGAATCTAAGCAAGTCCCATACCCCCAAGGTCAGGACTGGCTACATAATTTGCAGGGCCGAGGACAAAATGTGAATGTTAAAAATTATTAAGAATTTCAAGACATTGGCAACAGAGCATGAGCAGAGCTGGGCCTCTTCGGGCCCAGAGACGTGTATAACTGCGCAGGTCACACGCCCATGAAGCAGGCCCTGCCCGAGGATGCTGCTGACCTTCGTGGTTACACACAAGACTCTTCGCTGTTGCTTCACACACTTGGGCAACACCCGCTTTCTCCCTGTGACCCCACCTAGGCCGAAGGTCTGTGCTGATGCTGTTGGGCTGAAAGCGACTCTTCCCAAGCGGTTGAGAGCAGAAGTCTCTGACGTGTAGTCAGGCTGTGGGAGTTGGCACAAGAGGAGAACCATTGATGAGACCATAAAACCTCAGCAAACCTGCCACACACCCCATTGAAAAATGTCAGTCAACACTGATCTGGCCTTTTCTACATGGGGCTTCAAGCTGTGGCTGGCCTGATCCTGTGCTTGATTTGACACACAGGAAGGGACAGCGGTGGACCCCAACCCTGCCTCCGATTAGGGCCACATTACACTTTCTATGAAATCTGTATGAAGGGGACGTCCCTGATGGCGTGGTGGTTAAGAATCCACCCACCAATGCAAGGAACACGGGTCTGATCCCTGGTCAGGGAAGATCCCACATGCTGCAGAGCAACTAAGCCTGTACGCCACAACTACTGAGCCTGCCTCTAGAGCCTGAGAGCCGCAACTACTGAGCCACAACCACACACCACAACTACTGAAGCCCGAGTGCTCTAGAGCCTATGCTCTGCAACGAGAGAAGCCACTGCAATGAGAAGTCCGTGCACCACAACGAAGAGTAGCCCCCGCTCACCACAACTAGAGAAAGCCCGCGCACAGCAACAAAGACCCAACACAGCTAAAAATAAATAGATATGTTTAATTAATTAATTAATTAATTTAAAAAAGAAATTTGTATGAAGAAGTAGGCAATATCGGTTCTGCAGTTTTACCTGAACTGGGAGCCCAGCTGCTAAGTGCGTGCACAAAAGGCCATCGGGGAGGGAGACGGAGTGAGCAACTAAAGGCTCCCAGCCCTGGAGGATCGGCAAGAGAGGCAGGGAGGGAGGCCGTTACTAATAACACATTGCGAGTTATTGCGTTGCTTCTACTTATCCAGGCTTTGGGCTAAGGCAGGAGCTGGCAAACTTTTTCTGTAAAGGGCCAGATGACAAATATTTCAGGCTTTGTGGGTCGTATTTGCAACTACTCAACTCTGCCGCTGTTTGCAGACAGCTGCAGAGCTACACACGGTATGTAAATGAATGGGTGTGGCCATGTGCCGGTAAGACTTTATTTACAAAAGCAGGTGTCAGGTAGGTTTTTCCACGGGCCATAGTTTGCCAACCCCTGGACTAAGTGATTTAGATCCAATACATCCTTTTGTCACCTCCCCAACGTCTGCTTCTTACCTCCTTGTCTCACTAATGCCTACCCTCGTCTGCCCCCGTCATGTCTCCTTGCTCACTGCTGCAAACCCAGCACCTGGAAAAACAGATGCTCAGTAAGGATTGATTAAATGAAGTATTTTATCCCCAATTTGCAGATCAAAAACTTGAGGTTTAGCTAGAGGAAGTAACTTGCCTAAGTCACAAAGCTAGAAAAAGAAAGACCTAGTTTTTCAGAGATTTTGCTCAGGGAATTTGTTGCTGTAAAACACAGGACATGCAAAGGCAAATGCTTACAGAGGCCAAAGAGGAAATGGGAACGAATGAATGAAGTGGGCTGGGGTAGGATGATAGAGAGTGGTGGAGACTGTGGCTAAGATGGTTTTATGTTCCGTCTAGAGGGGTCACTGATCCTCAGCTCTGCCAACTGTGACTGTGGGTACCTCTGGGCCCAGTAGGGCCAGATCTTATGGCTTTCCTAGAGAAGCTGGAAATCCATGGGTTCATGTGCAATATTCCGCTTCTTAAATGTTGGCAAGCGTTTGCTTTTCTTTTTTCCTAAACTCCGTGCTGGCCAAAGAAGCATGCCATTGCTTTGTGGCCTCTGGCTTAAAACTATTAAATACTTGAAAAGTTTTGTCCATGAACCTTTTATCTTCGGTGTAGCCGTCAAGCTACACAGCCAGCCTCTGGACTGCTGGATGCACAGAATTAAAACCTGGCACCAAGATTGACCCACTGCCTTCAGAACATTCTCCCACCCTCTTAACATGTAGAGAAATCAAAGTCATGTTCTGGCCATGAAAATAAGTTTCCTTTTCTAATTTTTAACAGTCTCCTGAGAAGACAGCTAGGGCCCCTGAAACTGTGGAATTCCCTATAATTCCTTATCTTTAAATGAAGCCCACACCTACCTGTAGCTAACTTCACAAGAAGATGCTGGGTGCCTCCCCAGTTCTCCAAAAGAGGACATCTTCTCCTGGGTGGTGGATAGCTGTGCTTTATTTCTGCCCAGGGCTCCTCCCCAACTCTGGTAAATGACTTCCTTCTGCCTTTGGGGAGCTTGCCCCTCCCTCCATGTGGGCCTGGTTGCAGCATCCTTTACATACTCCCCCACCACACCCCTTAAAGTAAAACAGTAATCCAGCCTGGCCAATCACAGTGTGCCATCATCTCCCTGGCCATTCTGATTGGCTTAGGCATATGTACATGATCTAGGATGGACCAATCAGAGCCCTGCCTTGGGACTGTATAGGCAGACCCTGAGAAATCCGAGCTCTCTAGAGCCTCTGACCTGGCTATGGGCAAGATTGCCTTGTGTGTAACTCTGGCTCTGTCAGTGTCTATGACCGACCCTTCCCACCTTAGCCCAGCTACATAAAGGAAGTCCCCCTGTGGAAAAATATCAAGAGACCAGATAGAGAAAAGAAAGAAGAGCTTGAAAAAGAAAGAGTGCGAGGGCTTCCCTGGTAGCACAGTGGTTAAGAATCTGCCTGCCAACGCAGGGGACACGGGTTCGATCCCTGATCAAGGAAGATCCCACATGCCTCGGAGCAACTAAGCCTGTGCGCCACAACTACTGAGCCTGTGCTCTAGAGCCCGCAAGCCACAACTAATGAGCCCAAGTGCCAAAACTACTGACACCTGTGTGCCTAGGGCCCATGCTCTGCAACAAGAGAAGCCACGGCAATGAGAAGCCCGTGCACCAAAGCAAAGGGTATCCCCTGTTCGCCACAACAAGAGAAAGCCCATGTACAACAATGAAGACCCAATGCAGCCAATTAATAAAAATAAATAAATAAATATATTAAGAAAATTAAAAAAAAAATAAAAAGAGAGAGAGCGAGAGCTCTGATGACAACATATGAATCCATGAATCCATCCTTGTGTTTCCAAATTCTGTGAGCCGAACAGTGTCCTTTTTTGGCTTTAACTAGTTTTGATTGGGTTTTGTCCCAGTAACCAAGAAACTCTCCTTCTAAAGGGCCCATCAGTGTTCGTAATAGCCTAACTTTAGCCTGCTTCTCTGAGAGAGTTCAAGATCAAAGATGTCAGCTCCTTCCAGAAACCAGTCTCACAGGAAGAATTAAAGAGAGATGGCCAATTGGCTGGGTCCCACTTCAGGGTTTTAAGAACACCAGTACTTCGTAAATGTGTCTGCCAAAATAGCCCTCATTGCAGAGAGAAAAGGCAACAAGTTACCTGAGGGTCTGGATGAATTGACTGGAGCAGGTTTGACATTTTTGTTGAAGTCCTGTGTTTTAACTTAAAAATCTATGAAACAGTTTGTCACGCTACTCTATAATATATTGATACTTGTATTAGATAATATATTGATACTTGTATTAAATTGTCTTCAGAGTGTTTCTAAGCAGCTCTGAAAGACATGCCATGTTTAAGTGGTGACTGTACCCCCGACACATCACTACCTGCCCCAGACATGACCACTTTGGGAAGCAGGCTAAAAGTTCTACTGGTTTCCAAGCCTGAAAGCAATGCCAGAGAGGAGCCGAGGTTTATTCTCTAGAGCAGTTCAAGTCTAGCCCACACTTGCATGCCCTGCTCATCACCCCCACAGTTCACCAGTGCACACTTCCAAGGAGGCAGTCTGGTGATATTCAATTATTCTCTGAGGGAAGGCCTCATTATGCCAGCTGAAGCTAATATCCTAGGACTGCTAGCAGCCTCTGAGGCTCTTCAGCTGGCCCATCCTCCAGTTCCAGGTCTGCCCTGCAATAGCTTGTGTGCCCCAGCCTGTGTGCACCTCTTTCTTCTCCCCTGTAATCAGATGTGTGAACACAAAACTCCATCAAAATGGCATTATTGGGTGCCATCTACATGCATCAATACTATTTCATCAGGACTTCCCTGGTGGCACAGTGGTTAAGAATCCACCTGCCAATGCAGGGGACACGGGTTCGATCCCTGGTCCGGAAAGATCACACATGCCACGCAGCAACTAAGCCCATGCACCACAGCTACTGAAGCCCATGCACCTAGAGCCCGTGCTCTGCAACAAGAAAAATCACCGCAATGAGAAGCCCACACGCCACAATGAAGAGTAGCCCCACTCGCCGCAGCTAGAGAAAGCCCACGCACAGCAATGAAGACCCAACGCAGCCTAAATAAATAAATAAAATATATTATGATAATAAAAAATCCTATTTCATCCACCCTCCCTGGGAGACAGTGAGTCTCCAATGAGATTCCAGGCTGTTGAGCCAGTGGTGACCCTGCTGGGAGATGCATGGTGGAGACAGGGTTGGTGTTTAGTGCTGCAAGTCCATAGGGAACTGAGGAGCCTTGCTTCCTGTTTGCTGAGTGTTGTGTATGTTCGGAGAGCAAGATCTGAACATGAAGGGCGTCTATTTGGAGGTAGGGGAGAGGGGTTTCTAGTCTAGACTTAATCAGAGTGCTTAGCATATAGAGAGGCTCAGGATCTTTCCATCGGCAGAGAAACACAGGAATGATGCTTTACCTTCCACAAAGGTAAAGTTGGTGAAATTTTATTGTGCTCAGCACTGTTGTAGACACTAGGGATGCTGTGGGGAATAGGACCAAGTCCCTGGCCTCCAGAAGAATGTTCTCTAGCACTAGAACAATAATATACTACTCACAATAATAAAATAGTGCTCATGTACTGCTCACCCTGCTCCTAACTCCGTTCTAAGTTCTTAGTCATTTAATCTTCATAATGACCATGCTTTACTACCATCTCCATTTTATAGTCAAGAAAACTGAGGCTCAGAGAAGTCAAGTAACTTGCCTAAAGTCACAAAGCTGGTAAGTAGCAGAGCCAGGTAATTAAACTTAGAAAGTCTGGCTCTGGTATCGACCACTCATGGTATCTACCGCTCTGGTATCTACACTAATTATGATTGTTATACCAATAGTTTAAATTTCATGAACTGCTGTCATGCCCCAGCACGACCGCAAGCACCTTATGTATAGTCAAGCAGGCACTGAGCATCTATCATTTGCCAGGTACAACAATTCTATGAGAAAGGCTTATTATTTCTACCTTTCAACAGCATGACTGCATTTATGTATTTTTTTAACTCTATATATACATTGACATTTGAATGTGTGTTTCTATCAATGAAGACCTAGAAATCGGTCTTATTTTCATTTTTTAATGCAAGTAAACTGAGGCTTATAGAGGGTAAGGAATTTGCCCAAATTCTCAGGGCTTGTAAGAGACAAAAGGAAGACTAAAACCTAGGTGTTCATGACCCACACACTTGACCGTTCGAGTATGCATTCTGCAGCCTCCTCAGGATATCATTTTGGTTATGTGGACTGTTTAAATAGACCCAACGAATATTCAAACAAATCATCCATATTAAATGTTGGGTTGTTGCCCCTCAATGATGGCATCCCTTGGCTCTCCCATCCCGGAAACTGGTATTTCCTTATTTGCCTGCCTGGAGGGCCACTAAAATGAAGATCAACACAGCTCAGAGAGCAAATATCAGTTTTCACTTTTGGAAAACAACCTGACATTGCCTCCAGGATAAGGCGGTGCCTTTTGCTCTCAACCGGAAAGAGGAAAAGAAAGAAAAAAGAAAGCATTTTATAAGTGAGTACTCATGCTCCCTCAGCACAGCCTGCTCTTCTTCCCTCCCGGCGTCCTGAGCCTGGCAGCTGGGCAGGCGGCATTCCTCCCGGGCTGCCTGCCTCGCCGGCTGCTAAGTCCCTAGAGTCCCCGTGGAGGGACGGCCGGCGCCTGCCTGAGCGGCATGGTGCCATTCTCCCTCCCAACGTGCAACTTCCTTTCCCCAGGGAGAGCAGGGTGACACCTCCAGTGCCCCTCCCCGGCCCCGCAGGCCGGAAAGATCACGTTCCTTGGCCACTGAGGGGACCCCCTGTGTCACCAGGCTGGGGAGACTACTGGGCATAGACTCAGATGACATCATAGCTGACAGTGGCAGAAACTTTTATGGGCTTAGAGACATTCCAGGCAGGACATTCCAGGTCACACAATTTCTTCTCCCTGAGGTGGGGGGGCTTCCCTCCCACGTGCCCTGCCCCTCTTGTCCGTCTGGCTCCTGCTCATCCTCCAAATCTCAACATCCGCCGCTCCTGCTCTCTGCAATACGCTTCCCAGACTCTCCCACAGCTGGTTCTTCCCCCTCACTCAGGGCTCCGCTTAAGAGGAGTCTCCCCAGAGAGCAGCACCTCCTCTGAGAGCTCCCGCCTGACCCCACCCGAATTAGTTCTCCTCTACCATCTTACCTCGCGTTCCTGTCTTTTTAGCACTTATCCCTGGGTGAAGTGATCTTGTCTCTTTCCGCTCTGCCTCTGCCCACAAAGTCAGGATGAGAAGGGACTCTCACCCCTCCCCAAGTCCAGGGATCATGCCTGTTGGAAGGGTTAATAGTACAGTGCTGGGCTCCCCTGGTGGCGCAGTGGTTAAGAATCCACCTGCCAATGCAGGGGACACGCATTCGAGCCCTGGTCCGGGAAGATCCCACATGCCTCGGAGCAACTAAGCCCGTGGGCCACAACTACTGAGCCTGCACTCTAGAGCCCATGAGCCATAACTACTGAGCCCACGTGCCTAGAGCCCATGCTCCGCAGCAAGAGAAGCCACCACAGTGAGAAGCCAGAGCACCACCATGAAGAGCAGCCCCTGCTCACCGCAACTAGAGAACGCCCGCGTCAGCAACGAAGATCCAACACAGCCAATAAATAAATAAATAAATAATAAATTTATAAAAAACAAAACAAACCAAAAAAGTACACTGCTTCCCTCTCACCTAAAATACCTCAAAAGATAGGTGATTCCAGGCTTGCTGCAGCCAACCCACTTTGTGGAGGAATCCAGCGAGCAGGAAGTAAAAATAAAAAAAGAACGTCTCCTTCTCCAGCCAGCTTGAAATAGGCCTACGGGAACCAAACCAAAACCCAACTGAATATGGAAACCAGAAAGGGCGGCTCTGTCTGCCTCAGGCCCCATCTCAGTCCAGAAACCACACTCTTCAAACTTTCTCAGATCCCAGATCTGAAGGGAGGCAGTGAAGGGCAGTGGTTAGAAAGCGCTGGAGAAAGAAACACCGGCTGGGTGCCAGCCCCACGACTGCAACGACATGCCCTGGGGCAAGCCCCCGACCCCCGTGCCTCAGGTGCCTCTTCTGTGCAATGAGGCCTCAGAAAGGACGACAGATAACAGGTAACAGTGCACACAGTAAGCCCTCAATGAACCACAGGTATTGACAACAATCATTCAAATTTCTGCCGCAGGAGCCTCCAGGGTCTTTTCCCTTGAGAATCTCCCTGCTTCCCTCCTCTCTTCGGTTCTGCCTTTATGAGAAGCTTAATTCTGATGCCTCTGCTTGGCTCTTGCAGAACTGTTTCGTGTCTAGTTTGTTAAGAGCTATTCGAATTTGAATTTGCTACCGGAGTTGGGATTTGGGCTTTTATTTTTACGAACGTTTCCCCTTCCTTTCTTCTTCTTTGTATTCAATATATACAAGGAGAAAACAATAAAAACCGTCTAGCATCCAAACTGTAGCAGTTAGGACTGTCTCTGAGTTCAGGAGAAGGTGTAGGCTGAGAACGTGGTGGAACTCTGGCTTGGAGACACGGCTGGGGAGTAGGGGGATGAGGTGGAGGCGGGGCTGTGGCAGAGAACATGGGTCAAGGGCCAGGAAAGCAAAGGCCCAGACCGCGGGGAGGAAGCCAAGGTGGCCCAACGACTACTCCCTCCACTCCTAAGGCCTGCACCGTCCCGCACGGGAGGGGAAGGGGGGACGTGGCACAGCCCACCTGCGGGGAGCCTGCCCTAGGCTCGGGGATACCATAGGCCAGCAGGACACTCACAGCTCAACTGCCTGACTGCAGCCACCGCCACCGGCCTAAGCCAATCAGAATGCTCCCTCCTGGCCTTCCACCGTGATTGGGTCAAGCGACTCAGACCTGAGCCAATCAGCACGTGGCATTCCCCTGGCCGCAGACATTGGTCAGAGGTGGTCCAATCAGCATGGAGTCTTAGGCTTTTGGTCCAAGGATGGAAAGAACTCTTTTCTTCCTCGCCTGCCTCTTACTTAAGGCCACAGGCTTTATAAGAATAAAAAAGGTAGACTTCAGACCCAAGTTCATCAGCTCCAAAGCCCATGTAAACTATGCTGCCAACTACACCACCACCACAATTACATTTGGTACAGAAATGCTTTGGGTCCTAGTCAAGAAGACACACCCCAGAATGACAGCGGAGATTGCAGTAACTTGGTAGGATAATGGGTGATTGGTGTGTGTGTGTTTCTGTTTTTCTTCAAAGTTTCAAAGAAACGGTTCAGTAACTAAACAAAACAAAAGTTGAAAGCGAATGGAAACTTTACAAAAGTCTCTTGAAAATGCCCAAGGGAAGGATATTGCCAGAATGCTGAGTAAAATTCTTTAAAGTCCCTCGCTATCTTTGTGCCTCTCAGAACTGTTCTCTAAGTATTTTTGTAGATCTGTTGAGAGGAAGTCATCTTTATCTTTAGGTTGCAAAAAACCTCTGTGAGCCCCTGAAGGCGGCTTCATAGTCTAGAGAGCAGAAAAGAGAGAGAATACTTGAGGAAGTGAGAGAGAAAGAGCATTTGAAAGTGAGAGAGAGGACTTCCTAGGTGGTGCAGTGGTTAAGAATCCGCCTGCCAATGCAGGGGACACGGGTTCAAGCCCTGCTCTGGGAAGATTCCACATGCCGCGGAGCAACTAAGCCCGTGCGCCCAAAAAAAAAAAAAGAAAGAAAGAAAGTGAGAGAGAGAGAGCGAGCACGAGATGGTGACATCACATAACCCATGGAACCAGACATGCCTGAAGGCAGATCTACCTCCTGGATATTCTTGTTTATGGGAGCCAAAAAACTACCATTTTTGTTTAAGCTAGTTTTTGAGTTAGGCTTCAGTTAAAAATCAAGAAAAATGAGAATAACCCAGTGTCAATAGCCAGTTGTAACAAAAAAGAGGTCATGAATGTCATGTGTTTATATGTTGTTTTTTTCCAGTCCTATGTAAAATGTGATTTAACCAGTTTTATAACAAAAAAGCTTTTTTTAAGGTAGGAACTCTTCCTCTTCTTTGGAACAGCTGTTGAGTTCTTTCCTGAAAGCCTGAGGCTTAATGTGTTCAGAAACCAGCTCTCTGATGCAGCATCTGTCCCCAAGCTCCAGGGTCCCTCTGGCCTCAGTTTTTCAACCTGCAATTGCCTGATCTCCGAGGGAGATGGTGCAACCAGAGGCTTGGGAAGCCTCCTGAATCCAAATTAATTAAAGCATAGAGCAAGCCGCAGATGAAAGAAGCTTGCAGAACTCTTCAACATTCCTAATAAAGAATTTCCCCTTCAATTATAGGATAATTTTCTTCTCACGGCATTTGCAGCCATCACCAAGCAGTTTTCTGGGCCACTTTCCATGTGGCTGGACCAGTCTTACTGGAATTCCTGCATTTTTTTTTTCCTATACAAAACTCAGAGGAAGGCAGTGAGGATGAAAAGAAAGGAAGACAGTGAGCACATTTTAGAAATGGCTATTTCATGGGATTTGAGAGGCTGCTGGAAACAGACACAGATGGAGACAATGTGAATCACCCCAGGTTTCCTGCACATCCTGGTAGAGAAGGATTTCCATCATTTCTATGCTGCCCCTCTACCCTCTCCCTTCATTCGTTTTTTTTTTTTTAAACTTTATTTTTGGCTGCCTTGGGTCTTCTTTGCTGTGCGCAGGCTTCCTCTAGTTGCAGTGAGCGGAGGCTACTCTTCATTACGGTGCTAGGGCCTCTCAGTGCAGTGGCTTCTCTTGTTGTGGAGCACGGGCTCGAGGTGTGCAGGCTTTCAGTAGTTGTGGTACACAGACTTCAGTAGTTGTGTCTTGTGGGCCCTAGAGTGCACAGGCTTCAGTCGTTGTGGTGCACAGGCTTAGCTACTCCACAGCATGTGGGATCTTCCCAGACCAGGGCTCAAATCCATGTCCCCTGCATTGGCAGGCGGATTCTTAACCACTGCACCACCAGGGAAGTCCTCTCCCTTCATTCTTACACACCACACACAGGTCGTTGGTCACTTCGAGATGAAATCAAGATCTTTCTTCTCCTGTGGTCTTTGTCCTTGTTCCCCTGCACCTGAAATGCTCCTCCCCTCAACACACACACACATCACCAGGATAACCAGGGTAACTAACTCCTTCTACTTCAGATTTCAGCTCATCAGTCCTTCTGCAGTCCCTCCCTCACCTGCCCCAGGTAGACTAGATTCCCCCATCCTATGCATTCATAGCCCCCCAGACTGCTTCACAGCACAAAGCACAATTGTAATTAATTAATTACATTTCACCGGTTATTACTTATCGCTGTCCCCTACTAGCCCTGAGCCCTGTGAGGATAGCTTGCTGTTGCATCTCCAGGGCTTGGCACGTGGCAAATGACTGGTAAATACTTGAAAAGGTAAATCTTTAAAAGAATGTATTATGCAGGACTTCCCTGGTAGTGCAGTGGTTAAGAATCCGCCTGCCTGTGCAGGGGACACGGGTTCAATCCCTGGTCCGGGAAGATCCCACATGCCACAGAACAACTAAGCCCATGCGCCACAACCGCTGAGCCTACACTCTAGAGCCCGCAAGCCACAACTACTGTGCCCACATACCGCAACTACTGAAGCCTGAGCACCTAGACCCCGTGCTCCACAACAAGAGAAGCCACCACAATGAGAATCCCATACACCGCAAAAAAGAGTAGCCCCCACTCGCTGCAACTAGAGAAAGACTGTGTGCAGCAACGAAGACCCAATGCAGCCAAAATAAATAAATAAATAAATAATTTTTTAAAAATGTATTATGCATCTAGTACAGGAGGTCAGCAAAAGTTTTCCTAGAGGGCAAGACAGTATATATTTCAGGCTTTACTGGCTAAGAAATAATATGGAGGCTGTTACACAAGTTCTCATGTAACCATTTAAAATGGAACCATTGAAAAGTCTAAGAGCTATTCTTAGTTCATAGACTGTAAACAAAGGGGCAGCTGGCCAGTTTTGACCCATGGGATGCAATTTGCAGATTTTTGATTAAGTATACACCAGGCCCTCTGCTGGTTTGGGGGTGTGGCAGAGACTGCTGCTTGTCCCTTGGTGTCACCATTCTCCTCTTCAGCAGGAACAGAATCCCTGCACTTCAGGTGGGCACATGGTCTTTTGAAATAAAGACTACATTTCTCAGCCTCCCTTGCAGCTAGGCACGGCCATGTAACTAAGTCTACTCAATGAGATGCAAATGGCAGTATCATGTGAAAGCTTCTGGGAACCCTTCCCAATAGACAGCTAGCATATAGCCTCTCCTCAATTTTTTTCTCTGCTTTTTCTCTTTCCTGGTGGTTGGAATGTGGACATGATGGCTGGAGCTCCAGAAGCCATCTTGGTCCATGAGTTATCTTCAGGGAAGGAAGCCCTGTGTAGTGGGACTAAAATACAGAAGGGTTCACTCCATGGAGTGCTGGCCATACCAGACACAGATCCCCTTCCTGCTCATCTTGTAAGCATGTGAGAGACATAAACACTTCTGTCCAAATTTCTTTCATTTGGGGGCTTTAAATTCCCAGCAGCTCATTCTAGTCCTAACAATAGACAGGAGAGGGGAGAGGGAGAAGGATACCAAAGTAAGTAGAAAACATTCCCTTCTCTGTTCATAGCCTAATTAAGAGAGGACAAAAAGGCATCTAGGTCTAACCAGTGGTCCGAACTATTGTAAGTACCCAGTACAATTTACTGGCTTAGCTCTCAGGGATCAGGGAGGTTTCATAGAGGTAAAAGTCAGGCAGGAAGTTCCGTGTGTCAGATGATTTCATGAAAATGTCATAAACCAGGGGGCTCATGAGCCAGATATATATATATATGTATGTCTACTGAGGATGTTCTCTTACATAACCACAATATACTTTTCACACTATTCAGGGTAAAACATTATATAAATGTTGCCATATTAACATGATAACAGCACATGATTATACTATTATCTTACCAACAAAGTAGTACACATACTGTTACCTAATATATAGTCCACGTCCCCATGTCCCAGGCTGTCCCAATAATGTCCTTTGTAGTCCCTTGCCTGGTACCTAGCTGTCATATCTCCTCAGTCTTCTTCCATCTAGGATTATTATGCTGTCATTTTTGGTTTTTGTCTTTTAAGACACAGGCATTTTTGAAGAGTCCAGGTTACTTTTTGGTAGAAAATCTCTTAATTTGGATTTGTGTTTTTTAAAAGACATGAACTGCTGTCAGCCTTTAAAAGTCTGACGTTTGTCTTAAAATCTGAAGGTTTGCTGTTGATGAGAAGTCAAGAGGGTATGGCTGGATCTGAGGGGCAAAGCCCCCCTGAGACAGAGTTTGGCCTTTCCTGGGAACCCTAGTCAGCCCCACTCTGTTTTTCTTTCCCCAGGTCCTCTGTACCCACATCGGCCAGTCCTGTTTTAAAAGAAGGGCCAAGTATTGTGAACACATGTGCAGGAACCCCAGAGGTCTGAGAGGAGGCGTTCAAAACCTCAAGGTAGCTGGAAGTTTGGCTGGGGACGGAGGAGCTGACACCAGATCTGGCCACAGACTCTGTGAGGCCCAGTGCAAAGCGAAAATGTGGGGTCCCTTGTTCAAGAGCTGCTGAGAATTGCTACCCCGTCACCCTTAGAAGACGCGTAATGCATTGCTTCATCACTCAGCTACCAGAGAGTCCTGATTCTGCCTCTGCTACAAAACACACATCCTAAATGACTTAGTTGAATATTCGACTTTTGAATATTTTACCTTTTGCTGAAGTTCACTGACAATACATGTGGATACATGTTAGAACTCTTCATTGACTAAGTCATGGTGTGTTATTTTCAAATCCAGTGGTTTTCAAAAATTTATTTCAGGTGTGAAGACATGTGTAACGCGACCCAACCAAAAAAGAGCAAGAAACGATATATAAGGAATGGTGTGAAAATAAATAAATAAATAAATAAATAAGAATTTCCAGACAGCACCAGCAGAGCCTTCAAGTGGCATTGGGCCCTTCTGAGTGCTGAGCCCTGTGTGAGTGTCTGTCCATGGAGCTGGCCTGGGTAAACAGATGATAAACAGCCTTAAAAATCAGGCCAAGAAGTCTGAATTTTCTCTATCGCCTATTTGGGGGTAGGGTGCTTCTACTGAAGAATTTTATAAGCAGGAGCGCTCCAAGCCCAGGAGGGCACTGAAGGAGCTGGCAATGAAGAAAGCTTCATGTTTGCACCAAAGGTGAGTGCCCCATCGTGGCACAGTCAGGAAGCGAGCCCAACCTGCCCAAGGCCACAGAAAATAGGCCAGCTGCTGACGGGGACTTCTGAAGGATTCTAAGAAAGCAACCCCAGGACTTCCCTGGTGGTCCACTGGATAGGACTCCTCGCTCCCAATGCAGGGGCCTGAGTTCAATCCCTGGTCGGAGAACTACATCCCACATGCATGTCCACATGCCGCAGCTGAAAGATCCCAAGTGCTGCAACTAAGGCCTGGGGCAGCCAAAATAAATAAATAAGAAAGGAATGGAGGGAGGAGCTTCCGAGGTGAGAATCTGGACCATCCGAGTCCACTGGTCCTCGGAGAAGATGTAGTGATGGGCAAACTGGGCCACGGAGATAGGAAGGGACTTGCCAGGGTGCCAGGGTCACACTGCCATCGACTGGGGTGAGAATGGGTGATGTCTGTGGTCAGTACACCAAACGTTCCCCAGACTTTGGTCATTCCATTTCCCTTCGTGGCATTTCCTGCATACCTTGCCCCCTACACTGTATTTACTTATTTTTCTTTTAAAATGACTTTAGGGAGTTAAATATATTTTGAAAGGAAAGTTTGTATCACTGCTGTTAAACAGTATCGCTTGCTTTTCCTGGTGACTATTAACTAAACAAACACAACAAAACCAAATAGTATTGTTAAATCCTAGCTAGACAAGCAGTGTCAGCTGAAGGGTCTAAGTTTGAGGCCCTTTTTGTTTTCATAAAAAATTACAATAAGAAATCAAGGAGAAAGACTAGCAAATGTTAGAGAAGCATGAGGACATTCTAATCCCAAACTGTCTCCTTGATACGATCAGAGGACTTGGAAAAGATTTGAAAATAAGGATAACATTCTCTTTTGATGGAATGCAATGTCACTTAATACGATGCTTGTAAACCACCTACAACGATCTCGGGTGGACTCAGTAGTGTCTGACACACATGCGTTGAGAGATACGGATTAAGGTCAGTGGTTCTCAATGTGTTCCCTGAATCACCAGGGAACTTACTAGAAATGCAGATCGACAGGCTCTGCCTTAGACCTCTACACCAGAAATAGGGAGTGGTCCCAGTGGTCTGTGTTTTAACAAGCCCTCCAGGTGATTCTGATACACACTCAGGTATGAGATCCACTGCTCTAAGCCCTAAAGGACAGCAGTGACGTAGCCTGTTGTCCATCTAGGACCAGCTCTCCTCAGGCAAGAGGGGAACCCTCTCTGTGCCTGACTGTCTGCATCCACAAACCAGAAGAAAAGTAAGTGCACTTGTCTCAGGGGGCTGCAGCAAGACAGCACCTGCCCAGTGGCACCAAGAAAGATTTCCGTGAATAGTAGCTGCCATTGGTGGGACTTCCTTGGTGGTCCAATGGTTAGGACCTGGGGCTTTCACTCCCAGGGCCCAGGTTCGGTCCCCAGTTGGGGAACTAAGATCCTGGAAGACTGACGGTGTGGCAAAAAAAAAAAAAAAAGTATCTGCCATTATCAGCAATAACAGTAATAGAACAAGTGAGATTCTAAGTAGGAGGCGAGGAGGAATATTTCCTTCCCTGCAGTGTGTTGTTTGACCTGTTGACAATAAGTTGGTATTCCTTTCAGATTTTTTAGAAAAATTTAATAAAATAAAAATATTATTTGAAAGAAAAAATGTATAAAATAGTATAAATATGATCATCTGTGTTAAAAATTAAATTCACATGTGTTGTGTGTGTTCTATGTGTTTGCATAGGAAAATCTCTGTAAATATGTACGTTTAAAGGCAAACATGGTGATGTTGGAATTTCTGGACAGTTATTTCTTCTTTACATTCTTCTATACTGTGTGATACAGAGTTTGGTTTGGGTTTTGCTTACAATAGCCATGCATTTTAGTTATAACTTGGTTATATGGGGGGGTGGGTTTTGCCCCACCAGGGGACACTTGGCAATAACTGGAGACATTTTTGGTTGTCCCTACTGGGGAGCAGGGGGTGGTGCTACTGACATCTAGTAGGCAGAAGCCAGCGATGACGCTAAACATCCGACAGTGCAGGGGACACCCCACAGGAGAGAAGGGTCCAGATTGAGCTCTCCATAGGGTCAAGGTTCAGAGCCCCGGTTACACTCAGAAGGCGGCAGTAGCGCGTATTGCATTGTGACGTCCCAGGCTGCTCTTCACCCCTCACGGTTTACCCCACCAGCTTGTCTTACTTTGTTTCACAACAACATTATGAGCTGAAAGCCACCCTTCTATTACAGATGAGGAAACCGAGGCTCAGAGAGCTATATGCTTTGTTCCAATTTCCGCCATCATGCCCCCACCCCATTCCTGACCCTCAGGAAGTCTCCCCTGCAAAGGGACCCCCGTGTCTCCGTGGGCTCGAGCCCCCTCTCTGAGCCTGTCAGCGCCCGGTGCCCAGCCTGGGGGTAGAATCCTGCAGACCCACTTCCGGAGGCTCCCCGCTCCTTCACAGGGGCTCCTGGTGTCCGTGCTCTCTTGTAAAGAACAAGCTTTGATGTCAGCTTTTGGGTCAGGCATTAACCCCGCCCCAGCCCATTCATAAATACCCTGGATTATGAGGGAAATGCCAGGGAGGCAGCCACCTCTGACTGGTTTGGGGTTTAAGTCTCTTAAAGATCACAAGTATCTTGCCTCAATTCTTATTAAATTTACATCATTTTTTTCTCATTTTTTTCTTCTTCTTCACTCCATTGTTCTTCAAAACCAGGACCAAGCTGTTGGCACCAAAAATTAAACACTGAGAAGATCCCCCCAAGAAATCTAGTTCCACGCTGCCCCCTCTCCCCCACACCAGGTCTCCCTCTTAGCCCCTCTTGTAAAACATCACTGTGGCTTTTAGCAAGGAATTCTACAGTTCCAATTTCCGCTAAATGATATCCTCACCCAGACGATCCAGGACACACTGCAGAGCGTTCCTCTAAAGACATACTGCATTCCCAAAGGACAGGGTAGACCCAAGTTTCTCTGTGTGTCGCTTTTTGGGGGCAATTGTTGGTTCCAAGAGCATGGTTTGTGCAAAGTCCACCTGATTGGCAGCAGTAAAAGCCACCGCCAGGGGAGTTTTAGGAACAATAAAAGGAGGGAAGACAGGATGAGACTGGAGTCTCCCTGGACTCAATGTGGAAATAATCATTTCTAAGAAAAACAACAAATTAAACATTTAAAGGAGCTTCCTGCTGCATGTTTTAAGATCTGGTTTGACTGGAATTACTTCAAAAGGCATAAAATAGAAACATTTCACAGAGTGTCTCTCCTGGCCTCCGTCCCACCCACCCCCACTCCCCATAAACACACACACACACACACACACACTCACACACAGCCACCAACAATCCAATGTCAAAACTGAAAGAGAACTTTAACGTCACGTGGGCCAGTCCCCTCCCTGGAGTGACAGGGAAACAGGCCAGGGTGAGGTGGTCACAGGTGGGCAAGGGACTTGCCCCACAAAGAACACCTAGTTATGGGCAGGGATGAGGAAAGATGCAGGCGGGCTGGACAGCAAAGACTTCCTCAGTGCCAGGTGTGTGGCTGGCATTTGGCAATTATCAACTCTTTTACTCTCCATCTGCCCCATGGGAAAGATATCATCCCCACTCCCATTACACAAATGAGGAAACAGGCGGAGAGGCCTAATCACCAAGCTAAGATGCACATTGGGTCCGGGAACCACACTCTTTCTTGCTCTACACATTGTGAGAGGTGGAATGATGGCTCCCCAGGCTGAGCACTTATTAATGCCTGAAATCTGTGAATCCGTCACCTGACATGGCAAGAGGGACTTTGCAGGTGTGATTAAGTCAAAGATCTTGAGGTGGGAGATGACCCTGGATTATCCTGGTGGGCCCCAGGTGATCACAGAGGTCCTTATAACAGGGAAGGTCAGAGTTGGGAGAGATTAGAAGATGCTACACTGCTGGCTTTGAAGGTGGAACAAGAGCCCAGGAGGCAAAGACTACAGAAAAAAGTTGGAAAGGGCAAGAAACAAGATTCTCCCCTACAGCCACCAGAAGAACACACCTGCCAACACCTTGATTTCAGTTTAGTGGCACCCATTTTCCTCTTCTGACCTCCAGAACTGTAAGATATGAAATGTGTATTGTTTTAAGCCACTAAGTTTGGGTAATTTGTTACAGCAGCAAGAAGAAACTAATACACACACCTCTGGGCTCAGGCTCTGAAAGATACAGAGTTTTCCATCTTGCCTCTGGTATTTTCTTGCTGTGGGACCTTGGACAAATTACCAGTTCCCTTGTCCATAAAATGAGCATAGGGAAAAGACTTTGTCACTGGGTCATGCCTGGCGTGGAGGAAGAGAATGATCTCCGAGTTGCACCACTTCTATTTGCCTTATCCCAGGGAAGCATGAGGACTAGAACTTTTTCTCGTTCATGATTGTCTCCCCAGTCCTGAGAGTGGTGTCTGCACACAGTAGGTTCCCAATTAATTGATCTGAATGAATAGAAAGTCAAGAATCCAAGAATCTCGATGTTGAGGGAAACCAGTACGAATCTGTAGATACCTGACATGGACCATGGCTATTGAGTTGATCTCCACTGTAACTCTAAGTCAAGTGGGATGTCCTTTCAGGACAAGCAAAGAGGCATTTCTGATCACAGCCTCCTGAGAGGAACAGTCATTGGATGAGAAGCACACGCCTTCGCTGCGCTGGTCTCTTGCCTCTGCCCCTTTGCACTTGCTGCTCTTTCTGCCTGGGGTGCCTCTCCCCAGCCCCAGCCCCTTTACCTGCAGTGCACATCTGCTTCCTGGGGAGGGACTGAAAGTTTTCCCACAGGTAAGGACACCTCTGCAGCATTCCTGATCAGCTCCTCCAAGCCTCCATCCTACCCCCATCCCTGGGCACTCTCTTACAGGGATCTAGAAAATGCGAGGATACGTGGGTCCCCTGAGATCCAGGTGTGAGCCTCCAGGAACAAAGGTAGGAGAGGGAGGGAGAGGGGAGGGCTTTCTTGCTGAGCACTCCTCTGTCCTTGGGCACTGGGCCAAACAACTTGCACATGGGACGGCATTTCATCCTCCCAACCCACCATGCAGTCAGTCTGATTACGATAGTTGACCAATGAGAAAATGAGGTCAACAAGTTATGGTCACTCAGCTAGTAAGTGGTGGCCTGGACTTGAACCCAGCCCTCCTGATTCCAGGCATGAGCTCTGTTCCTCAAGGTCACACTTCAGGGTGGGCTGGCTGGGTGGGTTTAATGCGTCCCTCATGCAACATGAGAGAGTAGGAGACAGGAGGATGGGGCTGAGGGGGAGGAGGGCAGAGGAGACCTGAGAGGAAGAATCCTGTTGGTCTGGTCTCTGTGAGTGTGAGTGTGTGTGTGTGTGTGTGAGTGCGTGTGTCTGTGTCTGTGTAAGTGTGAGAGAGTGTGTGTGTGTCTGTGTGTGTCTGTGCATGTGGGTGTGTGTGTGTGTATGTGAACATCACTGACTCCACCTAGCACCACTGGGTACCACGGGAACAATATGAAACACACACGATCCTGAGGTCCGCTTCGTTCGTTCATCCTTCCATTTATTCTCTGCATCTTTAATAATGGTTATTCTTTGGGTGCTCCTGTCACTGGGCTGAGCACATGACCCCCATCATCTCATCGTACCCTCATATCCTATGAGGTTGGGACTTTGGGATCCTCATTTTACCGCTAAAGACACTGAGGCTCAGAGTGACTGAAGACTCCCCCAGGGGCACACAGCCAGGAAGTGCCTGCACCACACACTGACATCACCCGTGCAGCTTCCCACGCTGGCTTACACTGCACAGGGCCTGTGCTTGGGCTGGGGTCCCAGGGCGGCCCCCAGGGACTTACAGCTTAGAGGGGACAACGGTCAGCGAGGGGGCAGCGATGCTGTTGGTGACATGATCCCCCCAAATGGTGAGCAATTCTCGCTAAAGTTCCAAACAGAACAAAATGTACTTCCCCTCTTGTTACACAGTAGAGATATTCCTGGAAAAGCCAGTGGATCTTCACACTGCACAAAAAATACTTTGCGTTTCAGTGTCATGCAGAGTGGGGTTCTCGGCCTGGATAGTGATAAATGGTTCTTCACCTACAGGAAAGGCTGGAGCCGGGGGTTCAAAAGTCACGTGGACAGCAGGACAGTCTTCTTGGAGAGCTGCTCTGTGTCTTACAGGACATTTGACATCCCTGGCCTCTGTCCACAAATGCCAGCTGCCCCTCAACTATCGTGGCAAGCAAAGATTTGTGCCCCCAGAAGTTTCCAATGTTCCCTGAGGGGAGTTGTCAAGAGTCCCCGTGGAACAGAGAAAAGAAAGAAAATCAGGCCATATGGAAGTAGACCATGCTGTATAGATGCCAAAGGGTCAGGCCATATGGATGTGATGCCTTCTAAGTGTCCTTCCATAAAAATGAGCCAATGCCAAGGTCAGCTTTGTTCCTGCTATGCTTAACAACCCCATCTTGGATGACACGCCAGTGAGCTCAGGTGGGAACTGAAGAGTTGGCAACCCAACCCCACCCCCAAATTTTAACTATTTAAACAAATTATTCTGGTCCACAGAATCCCAGATCAGGGATGCCTGGGTGTGATGGAAAGCCCAGAGAATCTGTCATCAGGAGAATATGTTCAGCCCCATTCTCCCATTTTCAAGGTAAACAGCCTTGAACTGGCCGCTGAGATTCTCACTGCCTGTGTTTCCTCCTCTACTAACAAAACAACAGCAGCTGCATTATTAAAGCTCATGGAGGGGGTTAGGTGCTGTACAACTTGCGTTTTGGGTCTTAACTCTTTACCATCCTCACAGCATCTAAGGTATGTCTGATCATCCCCATTACACAGGTGAAAAAATCGAGGCACAAAGAACTTAAAGCAAGCAAGTTGGGAGCCGGTCACAGGGACCTGGCCCTTGAGCCTGAGCCCTAATCCCCTGAGAACACATGGCCTTTGGAGAGAGCACGTCTGAGAATTAGCCAAAACAACAGATATTAAGATGTTTTTGCAAAGGCGGGGGCTTATCGTTCCACTTAAGAGTTTTATGCAGAGCTTACTTACAGAATAAAGAGAGGAACTAAACCTTTTTCCAACCCAACTGGGAGGCTCACACATGCAGATGAGGGGTGGAGCCGAAGGGACAATAGAGCCCCGGGGAGGTGACGGTAGCCCTGTGATGTCACCTCAGCCTTCAGTCACCAAAGGTTCTGGGGTACCTGTTTGGTGCCAGGCTTGGTCAGGAGTCTAAGGAATCCAGAGGCCGTGGCAAGCTCTGTATCAGCTTTAGAAAGCTCACCCAAACCACATGTGGACAGTAGAAAGGGCGGGGGGTGGGGGTGGGGGGTGCAGACAAAGAAGGTAATGTGTGAAGATCAATAACGCAGCAGAGAAGTGATGGCAGCAGGGGGATGGGAGCGACGGAGGTGGGAGTGCAAACCCTAGTATTCAATGTCAGAGCCCGAATGAAAGGACAGACCCAGAGAACAACACTCATCCTTCTCCCTGCCAGGGTCTCCTCTGTGACACAGGTGCTGACCCCCTCCCCTCTGCCACCCCCCCACCGTGTAGGGTTTGTAACACAGAGAACACTCACTCATGAGCCTTGCTCCTCGAAGCATGGTCTACCTACCCGCAGCATCGCAACCCGGGAGAGGCTCCCAGGCGCCACCCCACATCTACTGAACCGAACCCTCGATTTGACAAGGTTCCCCACGCGGTGCGTGTTCTCTTAAAGCTGAGGAGCTCCAAGGGAGGGCGTGTCAGCCGCTGCTGAGGGCCAGCTATCTGCAAGGTGCTAGGTGAGGAAGGAAGGACAGATCCAGGAGCAGAAAGTGAGCAGATTTCAGGGACCCATAAGTGTTGTGAAGAAAAATTAAACTAGGTAGTCGGAGAGTGAGGCAGGCTTTTCTGAGATGATGGTTGACCTTGGACTTGAACGTCAGGAAAAAGTTAACCAGTTTGGGGGCGAGCGTGTTCCAGGCAGAGGGGGCCGCAGGCCAAGGCTGCAAAGCTGTTTGGGCCTCAGCGTGTCGGGAGAACAGGGAGAGGGCCGGCGCTTTTGGTACTGATGAGTGACGGGAAGATGCTGTGTGCAGTCCCAGGGAAGCATTTGCCGAACCCCCAACACCTCCAAATCTAAGCAAAAGCCTTGTTTGCAAGCTTCCCTTGAGAGATTGATTTCTATTTGCAGTTTTACAATCACTCGTGCACGGATTTGAGCATATGATGCCTTTCACTGGCCTCAATTTATTTAATCTCGCAGGAGCCCAAGATAGGTCCCCATTTGACATGAGAAAACTGAGGACAGGGAGGTGCCCTAGAGGGGTCAGCCCACCCTACACCTACAGCTTGTTCGCTTTCTACCTGTTTCACCCTCAAATCTCCAAATTCAAGCCCGGGGTGCCAGCCCTAGCATGGTGCAGAAGCTCAAATCAGTTTAAGGAAGAGCTAGTTTGTTTTCCCAAAGCTGTGCTTCTGTTTCCAAACATGTGAAAAAGCCATGATTTGCATTTCATTTCCCTGAGAAAAACTTAAAAACCAGACCTTTTTGGAGGGCTGAAAATGTTCAAGGAAGTAAGATAAGAGGGAAAGATACGAGTTCCTGGTTCTTTGGCTTTTTGTGGCCTTCATAAAATTTCAGCTGGTGGGTGGGTCAGGACATATTAAAATCACAAAAGAAGGGCATCTTTAAAACGCTCAGAGGGGAGGGTTTTGTAAACTGAAGGTTATCTGGGCTTCCATCAGCATGCATAAGCAGCCTTTTTATCTGGTTTTACAGCTATACCTGGGAGAGCAGAATCCCCACCCCACCTCCACACCCCGCAGTCCCTAGCCAAGACCTTCTTTTGTCAATTTCAGACAAAACTTTCCTTTCCCAGAATGGAGGGAGGGAAACAGCAGGGTGGGGCCAGAAGGAAATGCTGCCTTGGCCGGGGATGTACCCCCCAAAACAGTCAAGTGTATGCACAAAGCTAACCATAAGGATGTGAAAAATTCAAACAACCAAAACAGCCATCAATAAGGGGTTCAGTTTAAAAATTGTTAAAACCTCATATGGTGGACTTCCTTGCTAGCACAGTGGTTGAGAATCCGCCTGCCAGTGCAGAGGGCACGGGTTCGATCCCTGGTCTGGGAAGATTTCACATGCCATGGAACAACTAAGCCCATGCACCACAACTACGGAGCCCCCATGCTGCAACTACTGAAGTCCAAGAGCACTTAGAGCCTGTGCTCTGCAATGAGAGGCCACCGCAATGAGAAGCCTGTGCACCGCAACGAAGAGTAGCCCCCGCTCGCTGCAGCTAGAGAAAGCCTGTGCACAGCAACGAAGACCACATGCAGCCAAAAATAAATTTAAAAAAAAGAGAAAAAAGAAAAAAAAACCCATATGGTGAAGTGTGTTGCAGCCATGGTACAATGGTGGTGAGGATTATATATTAATGTCTTAATGTCGCCATGTGCTGTTAGGTTGACAAGCAACAGGGCAAGTATGGCTTCATTTTTGTAAAACAAGCATATAAATATAAATAGAATTTAGAATGTTAAACTAATAACTTAACTTTATTACACCCTTATTACAATAAGAAATGCACATAAGTATATTTTTAAATCTCACTACATTACTACAAAGCTGGGGCCATTGCTATCTCTACAGATGAGAAATCACCAGAAATCAGGCTTTGCCATCACAGATATTCTGCCCAAGGTCACCAAAAAGGATTAGAGCTGCCATTCACATGCGCTGTCTAAAAGTAAAAAAGTACTTTTGCACTTCTTAATACTTTAATTTTTAAAATTGCCGGGGGTGTTAAACCACATGAAACTGTAGACATGTGGCTGTGATGACCTACAAAAATGGCAATTTTATATGTTTCAACTTAATAGATGTATATAATTTATGAGTGATTTATAGCTTGTAGTAAATAATACAATTGTAAATGAAACTAGCATATGTTGCTAAATTGTAGAGCTATATTGAGGTAAAGAGGGAAAAATAACGCTGCAAAGGAGTGCACAGTAAAGCAGCTTTAGACACCGCCTGGCTCTCCGGGAGGCGGGCTCTGGAGTGTGTCCACGGGCAGGTGGGGTGGAAGTTCTCCCACCAGCTCTATTTCTGAGCCTTAACCAGAAAGTGGGGTAGAGAGTTGGAAGACTTGAGGGGTTAACAGTGGTATTTGGGAGACTTCAGCTTTGTGACCCCAGTTTTCTGTGGGTGTCCTGTCATCGGCATGATAATACCTGCCGTCTTTTGAGGGCCAACCAGGAACCAGGGACTGTCCTGAATGTGTGTATTCTCTGAATCTTCCCAATGACCCTAGGAGCAGGCTACTCTCATTCCACCCACATTCCATAAATGAGGAACACAGGGCCCAGGTCAACAGGTGGGAAATGGTGGAGCCAAGACTGAAACCAACGTTGAGCTTGACCATTGCACCTGCATGCTGTCTCCCCTGGACTCACCTCTCCTTCCAGGAGATTGGATTATCAGGAAAGGCATCATCGTCAAATCTGAGCTTTCCACGCACTTCAGTCCTAGACTCTCTGAGGCCAGTGCCATGCAGTGTGCATTCAGCTCAGGCACCCGCCGCTTTGAGGCAGCTAAGAAGCAATTTTGGCTCAGACTAAAATGAACTACAATGTAGACAATAAATCCCTTACTCCAGGGACTTCCCTGGTGGCTCAGTGGTTAAGACTCCATGCTCCCAGGCAGAAACAGAGACACAGATGTAGAGAAGAAACATATGGACACCAAGCGGGGAAAGTGTGTGTGTGTGTGTGTGTGTGTGTGTGTGTGTGTGTGTGTTGGCGGGGGGGCGGTTGGAGGGAAATGAATTGGGAGATTGGCATTGCCATATACATATTACTAATAAGAAAAAAATATCAAATTGTACACTTTAAATATATGCAGTTTATTGTATGTCAATTGTATCTCAATAAAAGTTCTTAAAGAAAAAAAAAAAGCCTCCATGCTCCCAATGCAGGGGGCCCAGGTTCAATCCCTGGTTAGGGAACTAGATTCCACATGCATGTCTCAACTAAGAATTCGCACAGCACAACCAAGGAGCCCGGCTGCTGCAACTAAGACCTGCGCAAGCAAATAAAAATCAATAATTAAAAAAAAAAAAAAATCCCTTACTCCACCAATGAGCTATGGCCCAAATAAAATCCACATCAAGCTTAGATGAAGCCAAGTGCCCAAAAGACATGTGAGAAAGGCTTGTGTTATTATACAGGTGGGAATAAATATCTATGCACAGACATGTGAGGGTCTCTCTACAGGAATGTTCATCCAAAATCCTCGGTAGTGCCAAACAGACGAAAACAAAACACTGTTGTATAAATTGTGATTCATCCACGCAACTTCTTAAAAGAACAAGGTAGAACTTTCTGTTGTCATTTGGGCCCTTCAGCAAGATATGCCATAAAGTGTGTAGGGTGAGGAGGAGGGCCCGAGGAGGGGAAGTATGGAACTACATGGCCTAGAACTGAGGACCAGGAGCCAGAATGCCTGAGTTTGAAATCTAGTTTAGCTGCTTACTGTGTGACCTTGGGCAAGTTACTTAACCTCTCTGTGCCTCAGTTTTCTTATCTGTAAGATGTTGTGATGATTATACGAGTTATATGTATAGGGGCTTAGGCGAATGTCTACGTAGGGCATTTCATAAGGGCTATAGAGGTGTTAGATGGTATTATTATAAAGCAAGGGCACTCTGTGCTTGTATATTTGACCATCCCATGAACTGCTTTCCCAATCATTTTTCAGGAATTTAATAACAGCTTCCAGAGAAAGCTCCATGCACGTGTGCTGGTGTCTTATCCGCAGGCATAGGGTGAGTGTGTGCATGGCAGGCGCTGGAGCACGAGGGCTCAGGTCTGGTCCCCATCCTCCCTGGCTCTGGGTCCTCATGCAGGTCAGCCTCCTCTTGGACCTGCAACATCCTCATCTGAAAAATGTTGCTAATCATGGTGCCAACCACATATGCCACGTCAAGCTCTCAGCACAGTGTCTGTGTGTTGATGGTCTAAAGCACGTGAGTTGTCATCACTGCATCTTACGTTCTCAACAACCTTGTAAGCCATGTCAGTTAGCCTCTTCCATGCTTCTTTCCTCATCTACAGAATCACCTTTCCTTGTGATCTCTGGAACCCTGGCTCTGCTACTTAAAAGCTGTGTGACCTTGGACAGGTTATTAAACTCCTCTGAGCATCAGTTTATCTTTGAAACTGGAGATAATGATGGTACCTATACTTGAGATGGTTGGAAGGGTAAGTGATGTAATGGATGTAAATGTCAGGCATGGTACCTGGAATATAATACATGGGGGGCATTATTACTACTTCTAATCTTCATGAGCTGGGTCCACCACATATGGGACCCACTACAATAGGCCCCATTACAGGAAGCTGAGATCAGAGGGGTTAAATACATGCTTAGATCACACCAGTAACAAGCAGGAAATGTCTTGTTAACCTCTCACTGTTTCCTGTGTTTTTGCCATGTTTTCCCACCTACCATGTGGTTCCAAGATACCTTGTAAACTTTGGTGTTGGTACCTGGTGTGTATGAATTAGCTCAGTTCAGCTGTAGGGAGGGATGCAATGCCTTTAGGGCCTGGTAAGCCCAAGTTCGAATCCTGACTGTGCCAAACTGAAAACTCCCACTAGAATGTAAGTTCCACGCAGGCGCCTGACCTTGGCAGTCTTCCTGGTTCTGTCTCCAGGAATCACCTTGTCTCCCCAAGAATCACTCTATCTGGGTTCTGAATCAATGCATACAACAAGAACAGGGTGTGGTCAGACTTACTCTGGGAAATGCCATCAATCATGTACAAAATCCTGTAAACAGGGTTAGCGTATACAAGCCCTTCCAGGATAAGGTGTGGATGATGGGTGGGAACACGGTATGGATAAGGTATCAGAACAGAGAGGATAGACTCTGAAGAGGACACATACACATGCAAAACACGCAGCCAGGGATTTTTCTTCTTCAGAGCATATGTAGTTAAAGTGGTTGAAATTAAATGCACATTTGATGGGATTCTTCTACATATAGTGTTAAAATGCCGGTGCAACTATGAAGATAAAAGGGCAGAGGCAGTGACACAAACAGTAAAATGGAGAACATTTCGTATGTACATATTTTTCAGATTACCTGAGGAGGATAATACGCCCTGTGAAAGTTTGCAGTCAGTATTTCCCTCCTGAGAATCCCACAAACATTTTCTCCAGCCATCAAGTTCTACAAGGTTTGGTCCTATGTCTGGGCTTCAGACCCAGCTCGGGCAGGAAAGCCCAGGGGGGCCTGCACTGGATGAAGCAGAATGGTTCTGAGTCCAGGCCACTAAAGGCACAGCAGCCCAGTGAGCATGCAGGATGGGGGCCAAGGTGCACATGGGTCAGGCAGGCCTCCTGGATAACTCAAGTGGATGTCCGCGGGGTCTGCGGCTCCGTGGCGACAAGCGTGCCCCCTTGTCCACAATAGTCCAGCAGGAAGGCTCGCCAGTCACTGCCACATCTCCTGATAGCTGGAGAGAAGCTGGAAACTCTGACAAAGCTCTTGATTTCAAATGTTGGTAACTAATTTGGGTTTATTTTAGTTGTATGAGCCAAACAGAACACTTTTGGGCCAAACCTGACCTGCAATGCTCCAGCCTGTAATGTCCATGTTAAAATTTGGAAAGTGATTTGTCATACCAACTTTTTAGGGCTCTCTATTTCATGGGACCACGTGGCCAAGTTTCCGGGTCATTTTCAATGGCTTCTTTTGAGAGCCTTAATTACCTTTCAAGAGTCACTAAAATTGGGAATCGGTGGGCGGGGGGGGGGGGGGGGGGGGGATGTTTTAAGAACTTTTCACAGAGTTCCCTGTCAATATAGCTGGTAAGCAAGAATATTCCAAGTCCATTTGAAAGAAACCCACAGATCTGGAGATTAGCTAAGAACCCAAAGGTCAGTCCAGTCTCCTGCAAAGAAAAACAAAGAAGCGGGGTGGCGATGGGGAAAGGAAATACCAGAAGGAAAAATATCAACATGTTAATAGCATGTGAGGACGTGAAGTTATGGGAAGGGCTGCCTGTAACGTGTTATGAACAGAGTAAGATATGGACTTTTCTTCCCAAGAAATAAACTGAGAAAATGCCAAGCATAGAAACAACTGGAATTTTCTAATTATATGCTCATTATTAAGTTAATGTTAACTGTTTTGTCTACCCCACTGTACCCCTTCTGGAATCTGAGCCCCACTTCTCTCTCTCTCTCTCTTTTTTTTTTTTTTTTTGGCCACACCACATGGCCCCAACCAGGGATGGAACCTGTGCCCCCTGCATTGGAAGCGTGGAGTCGTAACCACTGGACCACAAGGGAAGTCCCCCGAGCCCCAATTCTGGTCAGTGCTCCTCCCCGCTGGACCACATGGTTTCCATGAGAGTCCCTGGCTTCCAGGTGGTCCAGTCCCTTAGTCTAGCGGTGGTCACCTGACCCGAGCTGAGCCAATGGGAGCCTTCCCCAGGCTTCAGGCCCCATAGTCATTGGCAGACGAGGCAGAGCTTCACGGCCATCTTTTGTCCTGCTGGGAAAGGTCCACCGTGCATGAGTTGCCCATTCCTCCCGACTGGAGCACATCCCTGACCCACTGCCGTTATTGGTTATTTGTCCCCTGCATGGATTTGGGCAGCCAATGAATGATCACTTTGCTGAAGTCATTTTGAGCTGGGTTGCAGTCATTTGTCAACACTGTCTTTCACCAGAAGAGCACTGACGTGTAGACACCGTGTAGAATGTTATCACATGAAGCTATGACGTGGGCACGTGCACTGTGTGCTAAGCTACCCAGGAGCTTCCTGAGTACTCATGGAAGCAAACTGTCTCCTCAGCAGAACACCAAATTCCTACTAGCAAAGCCCACCTTTCCAGCCTTAATCCAGCCACCCAGCAATGCACAATATTCTCCTTTCATAAATACACCCTTCAAAACAGTGTTATCGTCCATCTAGTTCTCCCCTTCCTTATACTTCCAAGTGCCTCTTTAAAGCAAGTAATATTTGGCAGCTTTAGTAAAGCAAAGAAAAAAGGTTGGCTGCCATAAGTGAAGAATGTAAATTTTTTCATTTAGTTCCAAAATTCCTCGGAAACAAAAAGAACAAAGAAAGAAGAACAATTGGCAGATTGTTAAAGGGACAAAGTGGGGGAGTGGCAGGGGGCAGGGGGGTGGGGATATTTGTTTGTTTTTAAATGAAACTTCCAGTTATACTATAGGAAGGTTTAAGGGCTTGTTTATTTAGGCAACCATTTATTTCTAAGGCACACTTCATGTGTCCACAAGAGAACCCACAAGTCCTCAACCATCTGGGTCATTCTCCCCCCCATAAATTCACAGTGCTTAGAAAACTGGAAACTTGAGAGAAATCTACTTCTCTTGATAAGCCTTTCCAATATGAATATTGTCACCATGGAAAAGAAACTAAACTTCATTCCAGATTTTATTTTTGAGGTAACAGTGCTTTTGAACAGAATGCTTTTTCCCTTAAGAGAACCACACATTTTGAAAAGAGGTGTGTTTTTTTGTTTATCTGTTCTTCAAACTAAAAAAACTCCGCTTTGAAGGTATTTAAATTGATATGACATTCTATTTTCCTTCTTGCATCAAATGCAAGATTATGTCATGGGTCTTCTACAGACGCATGACAACAACAGGTGAAGAAAAGAGTTGACAAGAAGGAAGAAAGGTAACTTCACAGTGAAGAAACTTGCAAACATGATCTGGTCAGGTGATGAAGTTTACCATCAGCAGTAAGTCATGTTGATATATGTACCCTTGATGTCATGTGATGAGAAGGGCACTTTACCCCTGGGGTCTTCCTCCCTAAAACCCATCCTTGCAGTCTACAGCACAGAAAAATCCCAAGTAAGGGACATTCTACAAAATCCATGGCCAGCACTCCTCAAAACCGTCAAGGTGGCAGGACTTCCCGCAGTGGTTAAGAATCCGCCTGCCAGTGCAGGAGACGTGGGTTCCTTTCCTGCTCCAGGAAGATCCCACATGCCACGAAGCACTAAGCCCGTGCACCACAACTACTGAGCTTATGTGCTGCAACTACTGAGCCCATGGGCCTAGAGCCTGTGCTCCCCACAATGAGAAGCCTGCCTGCTGCAATGAAGAGCAGCCCCCACTCACCGCAGCTAGAGAAAGCCCACACGCAATAACAAAGACCCAACACAGCCAATAAATAAAAATAAAATAAATGAATAAAAAAAATTCAAGGTAATCAAAACCAAAGAAAGTCTGAGAACCTGTTACAGCCAAGAGAAGCCTAAGGAGGCGTGAGGACTGAATGTCATGTAGTGTCCTGGGTGGAATCCTGGACCAGAAGAAGGACACTAAGGAAACACTAAGCAAATCTATATAAAGTACGGACTTTACTTAATAATGTATCAATAGTGGTCCATTAATTACAACAAATACACAATTTATATACAATTAATATTCAAAATGTTAACTTATGTTAACAAAAGAGGAAACCGGGTGTGGGATATATGGAAACTCTCTGTACCACCTTTACAATTTTCCTGTAAATCTAAAACTATTTTAAAATAAAAAGTTCTTTCAAAAAACAACTAAATATTGTAATCTTGTCTGACACGCTTTTCACTTGTTTGAAGAAAAAAATATTTTAACAATTGATTTAAAAAGCCAAATGTTCTATGTTAGAATTTAAGAATTAATTTACATCGTATTTCTTTCTTTTTTCTTTCTTTTTTTTTTATTTGGCCACACCTCAAGGCATGCAGGATCTTAGTTCCCTAACCAGGGATCAAGCCCATGCCCCCTGCAGTGGAAGCTTGGAGTCTTAACCACTGGACCACCAGGGACGTCCCTAGATCGTATTTCTAAACTTCCAAAACCAAGCATATTTTAGTTTTTTATTAATAATTCTTATCATTCATCCAGGTCTTAATTTAAACCATTGGCAAGGCTAAATCTATGATCCTTAATTTTTCCTATTTAAAAAGTTATACCTGCTGTTTTGGTTATTAATCCATTATCTTCTGAATCCAAGGATAGAAGTGAAGGAAAAGAAGTGGACTCAGTGAGGATCAGCCCCTCTTTAGAGATGCTTTGCTGTGAAGGGAGCAGAAAATCCCCCAGCGACAGAGGTGAACCTGTGGTGGAGGGGTGGCCTCTTTAAGGAGGTAAGACCGAGGCATGTCTGAAGGTCTGTGCAGAGGTTCTCAACCAGGGTGATTCTGTCCCCAGAGAACATGTGGCAATGTCTAGAGACATTATTGGTTGTCACACTTGAGTGGGGAGAAGTACTGGCTAGGTAATACGTAGAGGTCAGATCCCTTTACTATCCTACTATTTACAGATCAGTCCCCCCAAGAGAGAATTAATCCACATGTCAATAGTACAGAGTCTGGAAACCGTGGTCTATAGGGGTGACACAGGGTGGGTGTGGAGGTGCAAGGGGGCAAACACAATACAGGAGTTGAAGGTGGAAGTCACAGGAGTGAAGTTCTCGGAAAAGGTGATGCAAACCAGGACACCGGTGAGGGAGTTTGCCTGCAATAGGAACAGGATACCGCTTCCATTGTGGCAGGAAGGAAGATGACTGTGACCTTCTTCTCAGAGAATCAGCTTCCATTATTCCTATAGGGTGGACACAGGCCATGTGTCCTGTCTCCTGGCCACAGTGGATTGGATTTAGAATGGACCCTCGCCTAAGCCAGCCCAGTCGGATTCTCTCTCCTAGGAACTGGTGGGGAGCATGGGCTTCCAGTGGCCTCTGAGCGGCTGTGAGAGCTGCCTGCAGTGGCCGTGTCCTGCAATGAGCAGAGAAAAGCAAAGCATCGATGCCAAGCAGGAGGAGACTGAAGTCAACGCCCAAGGAGAACCAGAGATCATGGAGAGAGAGGGATGCCACATTGATTCTTAGCAGATTTCTGATTTCTTCTTCCCATCCTCATAAAGTCAGGCCTCCCTGTGATCCTTAAATTCTTTAAAACAATGATTTTTGTGCTTCAGCTAGTTTGACTGGATGTCTGTTGTTTACAACCAAATTATCCATATCTAGACCCACGTTCACTGTTTAAAGTTTGGGAAAGGGAATTCCTTGATGGTCCAGCGATTAGGACTCTGCACTTTCACTGTCGCCCTGGTCGGGGAAATTAAAAAAAAAAAAAGTTTGTGGAAGACTGGAGAACATAAAGAGATTTTTTTTTTTAAGTGCAAGCAGTTGCATAGACAGCTATCAGCTAGGTAGCAAACTAGCAGTGTCACTTTTGCATGCCCGATATCCATTTTGCTTGAACTATCTACAGTGGTAGGATGTAAACCTGAAGTGGATGGTGGGTGTTTCACCCCCGCAGAGAGGATAATCTGCCTTAGAATGAAGTCAAGAGAGGAAAGCCAAACTGAGAGATAGAGAATGATTGCTGATGGTATCTTTTAGCTCCTGGATCCCCCTGTACCTGAAGCCACTGGCCTTTGCAAGGATATGAGCCAATAAATCCCCTCTTTTATCTGATCAGGTTCGCATAGGGTTTCCATTCATCTGCAATTAAATATGCTTCAAGAAGCTTCTTGGGTCAGGAACCTGTGCCGAAGGATCATAAAACAGTGCTCCTTTTCAACCCTAAGCCAGGAAGAAAGACTATGGAGTGCTGGCTGGAAACCTCTGGCACCTGCCTCCTTTTTTCAATTTATCTGAGGAAAAAACACGTTCAGAATTCTACACTCCAAGGATTAAGGAGGGGGCCAAGAGGAGAGATGAGGGGAAGGACGGAACCTTCTCTCTGAATAAGAACAGGGACATTGTTGACACCAGAAAGGCCAGGCCAAAAAGGAGGGCCGCGTTGACAGGGGCTTAACCACCAGCCGGTGTCAAGAGCTGGAGAGAGCGCCGGGCAGGCTGACGCAGAGCCCACAGGTGGGCGTGGGGGTGGAGTCTGGACTTGAACTCAGCCAGCTCGGAACTCATTTTCTTTTGGCCTGCTGTAACTTCCTGTTTTCCAAGGGAAGGAGGCGTTTTGTTAAAGACAAGCCTCTCCTGGCTTAGCGGACAGCAAGTATTTCTCACAAAACACTATTTTTGCCGCATTCAGTGTAGATGAATCAGACCCCAACGGATCCAATTTATTTTATACAAAACAGAGTCTGTGATGAGAGGAAGGTCCTCATGAGGCTGGTGGGTTTTATTGAGAGCAGAAGACTAAATGAATCATTCCAAGATGTTAGACAAAACCCAAACACACCCAGTTTCCCTCGTCGAGACTGGCTTGGTGCTGGGCTGGCTGTGGGCCCCCGCTCCCATGCAGGACCGTTTGCTTGCAACACGGTCTTGGAAACGTTTTCTCCCTTTATCCTCAAGGCCCACTTGGGTGCTGGAAATGCCAGTCCGCCACAAGCTTGGCTTCCTGTCTTCACCACCTAACTCATCTCAAATCCAGGAGCCTTACAAGGAAACATATTCTTATTTCTAAAATTCCCAGCCTGCTCTCTATAGCCGATTCTGGGCCAGGTGTGTGGGTAGCATCCAACCTCCAAGCTATGGCCCCATTTCAGTCTACGTATGAGAACAACCAGAAGAAAAACTGAAATGTTTTCCTAAGGCCCCAGGTAGGTCCAAGGGAATTCAGAATTCTCCCACGTGTTTCTGGGGAACTGGTGGGGCCCTCTGATGAGGGTCCTCGTTTGGCCAGAGAGGCCCGTGAGAGTGCGTCCTGCTGTGAATGGGAATTTAGCCATGACTGTCCTGACGTAGGTAAAGAAATTGTGAAAGGAGAGAGATACTCGGAACCTCTGTAGACAGCATTCAAGTCTGTCTCCAGATTATCCCTCTAACTCAGTGGTTCTCAACAGGGGACGTTTCTGTTCCCACCCCCACCCCCCAAGACACCTTTCGGTTGTCATAAATCAAGGAGGGGGCCGCTCCTGGTATCTTGTGCGTGCAGGTCAGGGATGCTGTGGAACATCCCACGGTGCACCGGATGGCCCCCACCACAAGGAATTACCCTGCCCCAAATGTCAGTATTGCCGTGACTGAGAAACCCCGCTCTAGCCACATGCCTGGATCTTGGAGAGAAGCGGGCTCTGGGATAGAACCCAAACCCTGCAGAATAACACACCTTGAGCAGCACCAAGAAAGCATAACACAGGGAACGGAATTCTCAATGGCTGGTTCACGGCCTTGTACAAGCGAAGACTTTCGGAAGACTGTTCGAGGGACACTGGCGTGTAAATTAGGAGTCTTCAGGCTGCAATGAAGAGAACATATGCCATCATTGAGTACATGATAAAGCTTCTTCTTCTCCCGTAAGGAGAACTCCAAAGACAGGTGGTAGTTTCACAGATCCACAATGTCAGGCTTTTTCCGTGATTCTCTGGGCTTTCCATTCCTAAAAATGGAGACAGATGGCTGCCTCACCCTTCTGAGCCTCACTCAACAACCTCTCCTGCCAGAAGTAACAGTGTGCCAGTTCCAAGCTTAATCGCAAGAGATTTTGTGCTCTTCTACTCCCTTTCTTGGACCACTGTGAACTTCCGTGAGGGCAAGCCCAGGCTAGCCTGCTGGAGGGTGGGAGCCCATAACGGACAGAGCAGGACCTCTCAGCCTAGAGGCAGCCAACCCTGAGACTGCAGGCAACCCTGGAAGACACGAGGGCGCCCAGCTGAGACCAGAAGAATTACCCGGCTGAGTCCAGCCTAAATTGCCAGCTCACAGAATGATGAACTACATACATGGTTATTGTCTTAAGCCATTAAGTTTTGGGTGATTTGTGAAGAGGCGAAAATTACCTGATAGTAGAATGACTCCTCCCATCTCTCAGCCCTTGGGGCCCAGGTGGGGCTGACCCTCAGGCCCCGGCACAGAATCATGTTGGCCAATCGGAGTGAAAGACAGGACATTGGCTGCAACTATCAAGAAAGAGGTGCTGGAGTTGCTAAGATGGTAGACCAGGAGCCCAGGTTGCCTAGGACTATATGGTACCATATGGAAGAGACCATATGAAATGAAGCCATCACAAAGGAAAGCAGAACTAAGAGACAAAGAGAGATTGCTGGTTTTATCCGAGTTCTTTAATCCAGCGGTGCCTAAAGCCAGACGACCCCAGTCTTGTCAGTTAGTGTCACTTGCAAACAAACAATTCCTGGCTCACACACACGTGCAGATGATTTCTACCACTTGAGTCTCCATAAATTAGGAATAATAATAGAACCTATACTTCACAGGGTTGCCATGAGAGTTTTGTGAGATGCAACATGCGAAATGCCTCAAAAGACAGTCACTGTCATTACAAACTGTCATTACTATTGATTATAATCTGAATGCAGAGGCATCAGAATTGAAAAGCATTCCCCAGATTTCAGTGGAAGGACTTCCCTCTGGGCTGTTGCCTGGACCAGTCCTTGACAAAACCAGCCCTGGGGAGGGTAGGGGGAACTTGAGGGGCGGGGGAGTCAAGGAAGGGAGGGAATACGGGGATATGTGTATAAAAACAGATGATTGAACTTGGTGTACCCCCCAAAAAAATAATAAATAAAAAAATAAAAATTAAAAAAAAAAACCAACCCTATCCTCAGAGCGGAGGTGGGACAGGTAGATTGGAGGCTCTTAACATTGACCTTGACTCCCTGATATCTTCACATTTTAACTTGAAATGATTGATATAGATAAGGTGCAAGACCCGTGAGTGGTAAACGGTATTTTCTCCAGCTGCACGATCTTCCAACAACACTCTGATTCAGTGGCTCTCAAATGTTTTAAGTCCCCCACAAAATTGTGACCTAGTGCACATAAACTAAACTAAAACTTTAACAAACAGTACTTCCCTTACTGTGAGAGATGTATTCCAATATTGAGATTTTCTATTCTATTCCTTTTTTAAATTCAATTTATACTATTTTTTTAAACAAATTTATTTATTTATTTATTGGCTGCGTTGGGTCTTCATTGCTGCACACGGGCTTTCTCTAGTTGTGGTGAGCGGGGGCTACTCTTCGTTGCGGTGCATGGGCTTCTCAGTGCAGTGGCTTCTCTTGTTGCAGAGCAGGGCCTCTAGGCTCTCGGGTTTCAGTAGTTGTGACTTGAGGGCTCAGTAGTTGTGGCGCACGGGCTTAGTTGCTCTGCCGCCTGTGGGATCTTCCCGGCCCAGATATCAAACCCGTGTCCCCTGCATTGGCAGGCAGATTCTTAACCACTGCACCACCAGGGAAGCTCAACATATTGAAAGCTTTACAGATTTGCATGTCATCCGTGCACAGCGGCCATGCTAATGTTCTCTGTCTCGTGCCAATCTTTTGTTTTGTTTTGTTTTTTTGGTCACGCTGCACATCATGCGGGATCTTAGTTCCCCCGACCAATGATCAAACCGACGCATCCTGCAGTGGAAGCGCAGTGCTTAACCCCTGGACCGCCTGGGAAGTCCCGTGCCAGTTTTCGCATGGCTGCTGAAGCGAACACTCTATTCCTATGTTTAAAATTGCTTGTCACAATCAACTAAATAGATTCCATGAGCCATGATGAGTCATGACCTTCAGTTTGCAGACGCTGCTGTCATCCACAGAGATTTCATCTGCAACAATGAGCTGGGTTCAGAACCCACAGAGAGAACTGTCTGGGACTCTCTATGGGGAAGTGGTGTCCTCTGATCACGGAACGTTCTTCTGGTGGCAAGGGATTCAACATACTGGGTAGAGAAGGGCAGATAAATATTAGCAGGAAAACGTGTTCCCATCAGACCAAAGTAATGCCTCCCATATGGACAAAAGACTTCTACTTTTAGAGCATGGGTAATTAGCTGGACAAAAAGACAAAGTCTACTCTGTGCAAAAGAGCCTTTCTAGTAGCCAGTTAGTGAAGCAAGTCTCCCCAACCTCTGCCCGGCAGACAGTGGAAGCAGTAGAGAACAACGGTGAGAACATCAGCTCTGGATGTTCTGGAGACAGATGGACCGTGGGTTTGAACACTTTCCTACCTGCTGCTGCCTGTGTGATTTGGGGCTAGTTTCATAACCGCCAGCAGCCTAAAATGAGGATAATGATTGTACCTAACTCTAGAGTTGGTGAGAGGATTAAGTAAGGTAATAAAGAGCTTAAGCTTAATGCCTGGCATATAACAGGCACTCAGTAATTTAAAGTACACACGCACATTCACACTCACTCTCACACACACACACACGATGATTCCCTCTCTATAATATCTCCACTGAGAGATTTTTAACATTTTGAACAAGGCAAGGTGTAAATAAATAAATGAGTGTATTTCTTTCTTGAGATTGTGTCTATGAGCTAGACATGATGAAGAAATGGAAGGAAACTGTGACTGAGTTACCCTGACCCTCCTTCAGGATTCGTCCCTCTTGTATCTGATGCACTAATGCAGTGGAGCTCCGTTTCTCCCGCCAGAGTCCCACAGACGTCAGGTTTCTATTGTCGTTAATGTGGAAGAAACATGGTTTGCTGGAAAGAGGCAGTTACAGGTGGGGACAGCGCCCCCACTGGCTGAACCCAACCCTGCAGCATTCCACCCCTGGGACCACCTGACTCTCCCACCAACCTCTGGGCTCCCACTTTTGTCCCTTTCAACACAGCAGCCAGAGAGGTCTTCTAAACCCTAAATCAGATCATGGCACTCCTAAAGCACTTTAAATAAAAATCCAATTTCGGCCTGTGGCCTGCTGGGCCCCACAAGTGGGGTCTGGTCCCTGCAGCCATTTCCAGGCTCAGGTCCTTGCTCTCTCCCTGGAATCAGCCTTCATTCTGTTCCCCTAACAAGCCAAGCTTGTTCCTTCCCTGGGGCCTCTGTATCTGCTGTTCTGGCAGCCTGGAAGGCTCAGCCTGGGGATCCTTCTCCAGCTCCCTCTGGCCACGTAGGTCTGAGCTCTGGTGTTACCTCCTCAGAGAAGCCCTCCCGGACTACACCATCTAATGGTACTCTCCCCACACTCATGCTCCCAAGGCATTGTCCATTGCATTGTCCTGTGGCACTGAACAGGGCCTGAAACTGCCTTGTTTCTTCAGGTATTTAGTGTCTGTCTCTTCTCTAAGAATGGCGATTCCACAGAACAGGGACCCAGAATCCCAGAGCCCAGAAGAGTACTGGGCACGTAGTAGGTACTTCAGCAACTTTGTTGAATGAATGAATAAATGAAAGATCTCAACTTGGACATGCCTTTTCCTAAATCCTAAACCAGAATGGGCTGCAGTTACAATGGGTATCCCAGGATTTCGCAAAACTGCATATGGCATTTGGAAAAATGCAATAGAGATGAAATTTAATCTCTTCCAGAAGTTTAAAGTCCTGCCCTACAAATTTTTTTTTAACTAAATTTGGGTGTTGGGGCTAAAAAAGCATGATGGAGGAAGAACCTGATGTCTGTTCCCAAAGGGATTAGTTTAATTGCCTCTCTTTAAAAGTTGACAAGTCACTGAAGTAGGATATCAAGGATCAGAGAGGAACCGGAGAGAGAGAGAATAGCTAGGCTGCATGGTTCAGCTGCTCAGCCCAGAAGCAGGCCTTCGAGCACTCATGGTCATCTGTCCTGTGTCAGCCGGGGTTGCCTGTCCAGTAAGTGCTTCACCACAAGGCTCCTGGGCCGCTGATACAGAATCTCTGTTTTAAGCGATGGTGGCACCTCACCGGGGCCTTGTGGGCTACTGTCACTCACAAATGAGAGAAGATTAAGCCCCGGCAGGCACGTAGCCACAGCTGCCTGCCTAGTTCTTGTCTAAACCCAACAGCTTAAGCCCCTAGTGGAAGTGAAATAATAAAAAAAATGCAATGCCAAATACAGGCCAAAATCTGTTCCAACAATCACCAGGCTTTTACATTTAAAAAGGAAAGGAAAAAAAAAAAAAAAAAACCCTTTCCATCTTTCAACTGAGTGCCTTCTACAGCTCTTACTGTGTATAATGTGTACAAATACATAAGCATGGGGCCCTCCACCCAGGCCGGCCTCTACGGTAGAATAGGAAGTTTACAGGTGTTGGGGTGCAGGGGGTGCATCCTAAGATCACTGGAGCCAGTGTTTGCTTGAGATGAGGTCTTTCTATAAATTTATCTATTTATTTATTGGCTGCGTTGGGTCTTCGTTGCTGCACACGGGCTTTCTCTAGTTGTGGCGAGCGGGGGCTACTCTTCGATGCTGTGTGCAGGCTTCTCATTGCCGTGGCTTCTCTTGTTGTGGAGCACAGGCTCTAGGCGCGTGGGCTTCAGTCGTTGTGGCTCACAGGCTTAGCAGCTCTGTGGCACATGGGACCGGAGCTCGAACCCATGTCCCCTGCGTTGGCAGGCGATTCTTAACCACTGCACCACCAGGGCAGTCCTGAGATAAGGTCTTTCTAGATGTGAGTCTCTCTGTCCTTGACCAGGTTGTTCGCTATTTCACTCAGCTGTCTGGAGCACTTTATCCATCATTCCACAGACTTTTCCTGAGGCCCTGCTGTGTGCAGGAGGCCGTGGGGCCACCGCAGGTGAAGAGCCGGCTTGGGCAGTGGACAGAGGAAGGATTCTGGGTAGGAGACCTAGGTTTGCCAAGCTGTGGATGGAGTGTGTCCAGCTAGGCTCTCTCTTGAAGGGAACAGGATAGCAATAGCCACCCAGACCTGAGCCCACCCTGTACCAGCCTGTGACCTTGGGCAGAACATCTGACATCACCCAGCCCCTGTGTCCTCACCTGCATCTTAGTTTCCCTCTGTGCCCTGGAGTGGTTGTGAGGATGAAATGAGATAAAGTGTGGAAAACACAACACCTGGCACAGAAAAACTATTGCTGATAATGGATCATGTACCGATACCCTTTGAACCCACCCTTTGCAAGCTCTAATGTGCCTGCAGATTACCTGGGGATCCTGTGAAAAGCCGACTCTGACTCGATGGGTCTGGGGTGGGGTCTGAGATTCTGCATTTCTATCCAGGACACAGGATCTGCTGGTCTGAGGACTTACTGTGTGAGCCCTGGAGGAGTGGAGCTGGTTGAGCAGACATGGGCCCTGCCTTCTGTTCCTCTGAACAGTAGATGTTGTCCTAAAAGAATGCCCGAGTGGGGTCTCTGTGTGGCTCCACGACCTCCTACCAAGCCCACAGCACGGGGACCTCAGCCAGACTCCTGGTAGACGGTCCGCGGGCACACGCCACACTGGGCACGGGAATCGGTCCAGCTCGGTTCAGAACCAGCCACGGCAAAACAAGTGAAGGCTGTACAGCTTCTAAACCACATCATGAAACGTGAAGGACCACTCACAGTCCCCAAAAGCTCCCTACAAATTGTCCGCAGTCTTCCCGCCCCTGTGACCCAACCCCCACCCCTTTACTTTCAAAGCAGGCACTGCAGGAAGGAACGTCAGTGAACGAACGTGAGGGTCACGGGCCCGGCAAGCACGGCGCCCCGCCGGGTGGGCCGGTGGCAGCCGGCAAGGCCTGGCGCCATGGCACAGCCGTGCCCTCGCCCGCTGCCGGCCCTCTGCCTCCCACACAGCCTCTTTTGTCTCAGGCTGAGCTTCCCCTACTCCTTCCCCTCCTGCAGATGGTTAGCTGCTTCGATTGTTTCGCTCCTAGGGCCGGTCCAAACCACAGAGCTTGGCACCACCTTCAAACCTCCCATTTGCCAATGTCTGTTTATCAGATCCAAGGCGTGCTCTTTGGGGCTGGTCGTCTGACAGGAGCCCTATTTTCCAGCCGCCGGGGATGTCCAACTGTTATATAAGGCCGCCCCAGCCCCATTCATTCCTCCAGCGGGAACGTGCTTTTGGAATGGTAAGGTCGCTGGCAAGACAAGAATCACTGTGCAGTGGGCTGGTTCAAACAAAGTGACAGTCGCTTCTGTCACGGCAAATCCCGGCCGGCCTGCTCCCTGGTTCCAGTCTGAGGGTCTTAGTGCGCGGGAGGGGCAGGGAGAGGAAAGGAAGGCATTTTTAGATAAACTCTGAACGGATCCTACAGCAGCCAGAGTGATCTCTCCAGCTCGTAGATCAGGTCAGCTAAAGCCGGTCACTGGCTTCAGAGCCTCCAAGGCTTCAAGGGTAAAATGCTGGAGCGGCCGGAGGCAGCGTTTCCGGTCTTGTCCCCTGTAAGCTCGCCTCGCTGGCCCTGTGAGGCTTCTCCAGCACACGTGCCCCCACCACTGGAACACTGGTCCTTCCCTCCGCGTCTGGTCACAGCCTCCCCGTGGTTTGGAGCTCCACTCTGCGGAGCCGACGAGGTCAAAGCCTCCTTTAAGAGCAGCCAGAGCGCTTCTCACCTCCCCTTGCTGACACGTGTTACAGCTGTGTCTGCACATTGCATTCCTCAGACCCTCTGATCAACGTCTCCCAGTTACACCATGAACTGCACGAGAGAGACCAAGCTTCTCTGGCCTCAGTATTGTGTCTCAACAGCTAGTACAGAGGAAGCACTCGGTAAATGTTTCCGAGCTCCTCTAAAAGTTTCCTGCATGTTAGAAAACGCAGCAATATGTTTCTGAGAATCCCAAACAAGGTGTCTGTTTCCTTCTAGGCTAAGTCCTAGTAGCTCCCCCACCGCTCCCTGGGCCTCCCTTTAAAGCACTGGTCACCCAGCACCTGTTTTACCGTCTGTCTTCCTTGCCTACGTAGCGGGAGGGCAGAAAGTGGGCTTCTGGAAGAAGACCTGGAGGCAAGGATTTGAATGCGAGGGATTTGGTTGGGAGGTGTGTCCACAGGACACCTGGTTGGGGGGTGGGAAGTGAGAGAAGCCAGCACAGGAAGTGTCACCAGCTACCACCCGAGTGTCTGAGCGACAGAGCTCGGTGCCGCTGGGGAGACTGGGAGACATCCCACTGGAAAGGCCTCACGCGCCACCCCTGTGGGTCACTGGCTGAGGACCGTTCCCAGGGGGCAGCGACTCCAGCACTTTGGCCGGCGCCGAGTGGCAAATCTCCTACTGTTACTACAGGAAGCCCTTGGGCAGAGAAATGCCAGCGCTGGTGGCTGGTGTGCACGGACACAGGGAGGGCGATGGTGGGGCACCTCCAGCAGACCTGCGCCTCCCTCCATTGCCAAGGCAGGAAGGGCCCAGGGTCCCTGATGGTTATTTCCTCACTGGACTGTTCCTGGGACATCACTTTCACTTCCATCCCGAACTTCCCAAGAGTGTCCTCACCTCCTGGCCTGCCAGAGTCTAGTGGCGGTGCCAGGGCTTGGATTAGTGGGAGCTGACAGGATGCATTTATGCCTGGACCGCACTATGACTCTGGCCGGCCAGGAGGTGAAGGACGGGGGTCCATACCTTCGTGGTTGTATGCTAGCAGCTCCATCAAACGCTGCCTGGTGATAGCATGTTCTTTCTAAGCACCTAATGGCTCTGCAACACCATTTAGGGACATGCAAGCAGATTTAGCTGATTTAAACTGAGTGGTGGAGTAAAGGGAACCCTCCCACACTGTTGGTGCAGCCACTAGGGGGAACAGTATGGAGGTTTCTTAAACAACTGAAAATAGTTACCATATGATGCAGCAATCCCACTCTTGGGCACATATCTGGAAAAGACGAAAACTCTAATTCAAAAAGATACATGCACCCCAATGTTCATAGCAGCACCATTTACAACAGCCAAGACATGGAAGCAACCTAACTGTCCACTGACAGATGAATAGATAAAGAAGATGTGGTACAAATATACAATGGAATATTACTCAGCCATTGAAAAGAATGAAATAACACCATTTGCAGCAACATGGATGGACCTAGAGGTTACCTTACTAAGCGACGTAAGTCAGACAGATATCATGATATCACTTATATGTCAAATCTTTAAAAAAAGGATACAAAATGAACTTATTTACAAAACAGAAACAGAATCACAGACATAGAGAACAGACTTGTGGTTATCAAAGGGGAAAGGCAGCATGGAGGGATAAATTAGGAATTTGGGATTAACAGATACACACTACTGTATATAAAATGGATAAATAACAAGGTCCTACTGTATAGCACAGGGAACTATATTCAATATCTTGTAATAGTCTATGATGGAAAAGAAAATGAAAAAGAACAACTGAATCACTTTGCTGTACACCTGAAACACTATAAATCAAATATACTTCAATTTTTTTTAAATAAAAAATAAAGGGCTTCCTAGGTGGCACAGTGGTTAAGAATCCACCTGCCAATGCAGGGGACATGGGTTCGATCCCTGCTCCATGTTCGATCCCACATGCCTTGGAGGCAACTAAGCCCGTGTGCCACAACTATTGAGCCCGTGTGTTGCAACTACTGAAGCCCACGCTCCTAGAACCCATGCTCCATAACAAGAGAAGCCACGGCAATGAGGAGCCTGTAAATCACAATGAAGAGTAGCCCCCGCTCGCCACAACTAGAGAAAGCCTTTGTGCAGCAACAAAGACCCAACACAGCCAATAAATAAATAAATAAAATTTAAGTATAATAATAAAAACATAAAAAATAAAATAAATTGAGTGGTAGAACCACGAGGGTTTTCTTTGCTTTCAGGCACCTTATCTGATCTCCCCACTTATTCTATAATGACCGTCATAAGTGAACAAAGGGGTGGATGTGTGAATGGCCACCGCCATTACTGGTTTGGCCAATGCTTGGAGAAATGTGCACATCGAGATTTTTCTTTGGTGGGTAACTCCAGGCCTAGCCCCTGTAGGCTACGCAACCACACCCAAATGAAGACGAATGTTCTCTTCCTTGTTGAAAAAGACCAGCACCCACCCCCACCCCCCACCCTAGGACAGTCTGTGCACTGACCAGCGGCAAACTTTCTCATCCTGGCTCCACACACGACCCGGGTTCCCACATGTCCTTCCAAGGGCAGGACTGTCTCCCCACTGCCCGACCCTGCTGCTCTGACTTGAGAATTTTTGTGGGAAAGAACCAAAACTGCCCGCCAACAGCTTCGTCGTTTCTCCCCCAAAGCCCAGAACTGTTAGGGATTCGCCCTGGGCTACACTTGTAAGTGAAAAATTAACGAATAAGAGAAATCTCCAGAATTAACACCAAGGCACCCCATCCTGCTTTTCTTATTAGACAGCACTTTTCTTTTTTTTTTTTTAGAAAAATAATGTGAACATAAAGAAGTGGGTGGAGAAATTCCTTCTCTCTTTTCTGTCCCAACCCAACTGGGTCTCCTCTGAAAACTCCTGCATCTCCTGGAGACGCCATTGGCCTCACTTGTAAGAATCAGTGCTGTACACCTGCAGAGACCTGTGTCTTTCCATTTGTTAAGGGTCTCCTGCAGGCCTTGCTCTGTGCTTGCAGCTTTTATTGCCTTAATTTGTTTAGCCCACAATCATCTTGCAAAAAAGGGACAGTTGCAGTCCATGTTTTATCGATGAGGACAATGGGCTCACAGCACTTTGGAACAAACTTGTTCACAGTGTTGGAAGGGGGCAAGGCCAGGGCTCACAGCAGGTAACCGGGCCGCATGCAGCAAATGAGGGAATGCACGGGGGTGCGCGTGAAGGCCTGGATGCAGCACGCCACCACCTGCTGAAGGCCCGCGCACACCAGGTTCTGAGAATCCACAGAAGGCAGTGGGGTGTTTGACGGCCACCACGGCCCCTGCGTCCTGCCTCAAGTCCTGGACGCCACGGCTGGTGCTGCTCCCGGAGCTGTTGGGATGCTGTGAGGTGCGTTGAACTCTGCCTCCATGACAACCCAGAGTTCACAGGGACAGCCTGACACCGTCCAGGTGTCTGAACACCCTGATGCAGACGCAGAGGATAAAAGGAAGAAGCAAAGCAATGTCCAGATTCATGATAACAAGAACAACAGAAACAGTGGCCCAACGATGAAAAAGCCAAGACTGGGGCCTGAGCAAATGCATGTCTGGGCTCAGTCCCTCTTTCTCTCCCTTTCAGCCTTGTGGCCTCATGCGACTTCAGCGGTCACCCCCTCTCTCCCTTAGCCATTCATCCTCTCAGAGGACTTTTTCTGAGTAACTTCCATGTACCAAAAACTAAGCACTTGCAAAACATGAACTAAAACAAAAACAGTACAGGCAGGGACTTCCCTGGTGGCACAGAGGTTAAGACTCTGAGCTCCCAATGCAGAGGCCCAGGTTCCATCTCTGGTCAGGGAACTATATCTCGCATGCATGTCGCAGCTAAGAGTTAGCATGCCACAGCTAAGAGTTCACAGGCAACAACTAAGGAGCCCGCCTGCTGCAACTAAGACCCAGAGCAACCAAATAAATAAATAAATATTTTTTAAAAAACCAACATTACAGACAGCCCAATAGCTCCTCAAAGAAGTAGGCATCTTACACCCTGGTAAAGGTGCCTTCATTCATTCATCCATTCGTTCATTCAATCCACAAATACATACCAAACATCAACTCCAAGCCAGATGCTGTAGCACCCCGTTCTGAACAAGCAGGCATGGTCCCTGCCTTCACTCACTGACAAAGCAACATGGGAGAGAAATTACCAACATAGGACCTTGGTCCTAAGTCAAAATCCCAGATGCCTCCTCTTTTCTAGCTGTGTGACTTTGGGCACCTTACCTAACCTCTCTGCACCTGAATTTCCTGTACGGCAAACAGGAGATCATGACGGTCCCTACCTCATAAGGTGTTCTGAGACTTGAATGAGTAAATATACGTAAAGCGACGTAGGGAAGCAGCCAATAACTTAGCTTGATCATTTCAAGCAAGCGGAGATGACAGATATATTAATAAGCAAATGCGTGATTCCAGATGGCCACAAATGCATGGCAGGATAGAAACCTTCCATCGCTTAGTACAACGCCTAACGGATTACCAATTGTTGCTCCAACCTTCGTGAGGAAGGAAGAACTGCTCCCTTCCCCCCTCCCGCCCCCAGCCCTGCCCGGAAGGGCAAACCCTCCCCCTCACCTGGAGAAGCCAGCGCCCACCGAGTGCATTCACTCTCCAACGTCCCGGAATGAGAAGCCAGGTTTGGCTGTGAATGACGCGGGGCTTTGTTGCGTGGACCTTCGTGGTCTGTGGCAAAAGAATAGAGGAGACAATGGCGTTTCTGAAGAGATGGAGGGGCTCAGAGGAGCCCCGGGAGGGAGCAAGGCGGCAGTGGCTGGACTGGGCCGGCGGCACCCTCAGCTCCGGCCATGCATCGCAGGTCACTAGTTGATTCTCTTTCCATCTGACCCACTCCACAAAGGAGCCGGGGCACCGGCGCTTTGCCGCTGGCTCACAGCTGGCCGGCTCCAAAGACCTGCAGTAGATGTTAAGCGCGAAGGAGCTGAGAACTGAATGAGACAGCAAGTGAACGAATGGCAGGATGAATTGCCAGCACGTGGGGCCTGTGTCCAACCCAAGGGGATGGGGGACCCCAGGACACTTGGCAGGGTGGGAGGGGGGCCTCCCGACTTGTACTTGGGGGCAGGTTGAAGGCCCGTCCTGGGCCGGGCTAACACTGCCCCGTCACACGCTCCAAGGGGAGGGCCGTGCTGCCCTGACCCTTCAACAGGCAGGACCACTTTTCAATCCCACTGAGGCCCCATCACACCACCCTCGGTGACTGGCTTGTTTTATTTCCAGAAGCTTCTTCTCTCCCACCCAACCCCCCTCTCAATTGCCCAGAAGCCTCTTTAGCACCTTTCTGAGTTTCAAACATCTGTGCATCTGATTACAGGCAGCTCTCGCCCTGACGAGATCACACCCTGGAGTGTGGATGGACCCCGGCTGGGCCCAGAAAGGTGGGGTCACCCTGTGCTGCTCGAGGAGCCCCACTGGGGGCAGAAGCCCCTCCCTAAGAAGAGGCTTCTAGCAGGGGTCTGCGGTCGGTACGTCAGGGAGGGGGGATCCCCCCATGTTTCCCTTCTCCCCCATCCCTCCATTTCTGCCCCCCCTCTCTGCTGAACCCATGGACCCAGGTAGAGCTGGAGCTTTGCTTTTTGGGGGTGACAACGAGCTGCTGAAAGCCTTAACACAGCTTGCAAACCAGTGGTCCTGGGAGCACCCAGCTCGCAGACGTGTCCCTTTGGCCCAAGCAGTGGGTTTGTTGTTAATGATGTTGTAAATTTGTTGGGCAACAATTTAGATCGGGGGGAATTGTGTATTGTTTGAAGCACATGGAATCACCATTTTTGTAGGCCAAAAATGCTCAAATCCTGGCAATTGTATCTGGCATGGTAACTTAAATTGAGATTTTGCTCTCAGTCCTGAAAAACAAGAGCAGGCAGCAGTGGGCTGGAGTGGGACGGCTGGTGCTTCCTTTGACGGCAGCACATCAGCTTACCCCGGACCTCACTCCTCCCTTTCACTCAGCAATCTGAAGTTCACAGCCTGCCAGGCGCCATGGACCAGCATGGTTTTCCTTATGCTAAAGCGAGCTAGCTTCTTTCTTTCTTTCTTTCTTTCTTTCCTTCCTTCCTTCCTTCCTTCCTTCCTTCCTTCCTTCCTTCCTCCTTCCTTCTTTCTTTCTTCTTCTTTCTTTCTTTCTTCTTTCTTTCTTTCTTTCTTTCTTTCTTTCTTTCTTTCTTTCTTTCTTTCTTCTTTCTTTTCTTTCTTTCTTCTTTCTTTCTTTCTTCCTTTCTTTCTCTTTCTTTCTTTCTTCCCTTCCTTCTCTCCATTCACTCTTTCCTTCCATTTTTCATTCGTTCACTCATTCATTCAAACAAGATGTTTCGAGGGCTTCCCATGAGTCGGACACTGTTCTCAGCACGGAGGACACGGCTGGGAACAAGGCAGCAAAAATGTAGGGGGAAATGGGCAAAAACCCATAAATGCATGACATGTATAGACAGTGGATGGTGATAAACGCTAAGGGGAAAATCAGGCAGAGAAAGCGGGCTCAGAGTGCTGGGGGGCAGGGGTGGTGAAGAAGGCCTCCCTGACACAGTGACACTGGGGGACTCCTGCAGGAGGCGGGGGCGAGCCGGGATCTCTGGGGAAGAGCATGTCAGGTGGAGGGACCAGCAAGAGCAAAGCCCTGAGGCTAGCCTGGTGTTGGGTCAGTGCCAGCATAGAGGAAGAGAGACTCTTTCTGGTACTCTTACATCCGTCAAAGGGTGGAGAGGGAGGAAGATTGCTGGAGCATAGAGTCAAGTATCTCAGGAGAAAGAAGAGAGCATGTTTTCCTTACATCACCATTTCCATGACCCATCTGGCCCTTAGGAACCTGTGTTTGTGACCTCTGCATGATGGTGGTCTTGTTAAAATGCGACAAGAGCACCAAGAGGCTGGGAGGGCATAAGGAATAGAAAGCCCCCCCGCCCCCCACTTTTCCTGTGCCCTATTGGTAGAGCACCATCCCAGTCTCATCAAACAGGGACACTTCTACCAGAGCCAGAGCCCCACCACCTCTTCCTTTGACCTCGGGGCCTCTCACTGATATTCTGGCTGCTTCTCTTCTCTGGTCCTTCCTGCCCATACTTGGTGACCCCAGGCCTGAGATAAGCTTAAGGGAACAAGAACTTTCTCCTTAAGGAAGAGGGTGAGGGTGTAGGGCCCCAAAGGATCTCCCACATCATTGGGAGGGATGAAAATTAGGACATTGCTTCGACTGGCCAATTAGGCTAGATGGTTTTTAGAACATGTGTGACTCAGCAAGTCCAAAGCAGGGAATCTGTCTTCAGAAACAGATCTTTATATAAGCAAATACTTTATAGAAGCAAATACTTGGCTTCAAGGATATTTGCCACAGCATAACTCAAAATAACTTTTAAATGGAAATAAACTAAGTAGTAGGAGGGGGTTAGTTAAATACATTATGACATATTCATCTAATTGAATAACTCAAGGGCATTCTGCTGAGTGAAAAAAAAGTCTCAAAAGTTTATATACCATGTAATTTCATTTATGTAACATTCTTGAAATGACAAAATTATAGAAATGGAGAACAGACTAGCAGTTGCCAGGGGTGGGAGGTGGCTGTGGCTATAAAAGGGTAGCAGGAGGGGTCTTGAGTGGAACTTTTTATGGACTGCATGTCTATATCCCACCCCCCACCTGCAAAATTCATGTTGAAATCCTAACCCCCACAGAGATAACATTAGGAAGTGGGGCCTTTGGGAGGTGCTCAGGTCATGAGGGTGGAGCCTCATGAATGGGATTAGTGCCCTTTCATGAGGGTGGAGCCCTCATGAATGGGATTAGTGCCCTTATAAGAGGCCAGAGAGCCCCCTTGCCCCTCCACCATGTCAGGACACATCAAGAAGTGCCCTGTGTGGAAAGCAGGCAGCAGGGTACCTGGCACCCAAAGATCTCGTGAGGGTGAGCACAGATGCTGGTAAATGGATAACAGTGGGGACTACCCTGGTGGTCCAGGGGTTAAGACTCTGCACTTCCAACACAGAGGGTGCGGGTTCAATCCCCGGCTGGGGAACTAAGACCCCACATGCTGGTGCAGCCAAAAAAAAAAAAAAAAGATATGAAAATAAGTTGACAGCAGTGAATGCTTAGGTGGAGAGGTCTGCTCTATGATTTTCTGTGTTTTCCAGATTTTCTCCCAATAAATATGTGTTATGCTAATATAACAAAAAACACATATCTTGGAGGAAAAAGGAAGAAACCTATAGATCTCTCATTGAAAGGAGGAAGCACTACTTTGCCCAGACTCAAAACCCTCACCCATCTCCAGGACAAAAGGTCTACTTCCTCATTCTCCAACACACCCTGATCCCACTATCCCAGAGCTCACCCCACTGTCTCTGTAGACACCCCATCCTCTCTTCATGATTCAGTTCACATCTTACCTTCTCCAGGAAATCACATCAGGGCCTGACCCCAAGGGGCCTCCCCAAGCCAGCATGCCCCTCCCTATGAAGAATTCCTCAGGGGTGGGGCTGATCTTTCTTCTCTTGGTCTCCCTTACTGACCCAGGGCCGGTCCCTTATTGGGTGTCTGTAAACTACCATGGAAGGATGCAGGGCCATGGCTAAGAGCACAAGAGCAGGTGGATCCCTGATTCCACCCTCACTGGCTGTGAAACTGTGAGGCTCTGAGCCTCAGCTTCTTCACCTGTAATACTGGGACAGCTAGGACTATCATAAAGATAACACAATCTCTTACATAATGATCATTTTACAAAATAATTGCTGCAAAGTTTGGAGACCAAGTATGTCAAGTACCCAGCGCAGTGGCTTGCTTAGTCACTGCTTGTTTGTATTAATAATCAAGATTGACTAAAGAAGTAAGCTGTGGGGGTGGCTTCGGTAGGCATTCCACACAAAGGTACTCAACACTCAGCTGGTCAATGGACTGAGTGTCATGGCCAAGTTCGCCTGCGAGTCCAGGAGCCTCAGAACTAAAGCTGCAGCAGTGACAGTAAAGAAGAGGATGGTGGGGTGGGGGGCAGGGAGGGAGTGGGAAAGGAGGGGAAGAGGGAGAGGGAGAAATAGAGGATGGGAGGAAAAAGAAAAATACTCATGGTGAAAGAGGAAGAATGGGGAAGAGGGGAAATGGGAGGAGAAAGAAATATGCTTCTCTTGGACTTCCCTGGTGGCTCAGTGGTTAAAAATCCGCCTGCCAATGCAGGGGGCATGGGTTTGATCCCTGGTCTGGGAAGATCCCACATGCCTTGGAGCAACTACGCCCTTGAGCCACAACTACTGAGCCCACGTGCTGCAACTACTGAAGCCCGCATGCCTAGAGCCCGTGCTCTGCAACAAGAGAAGCCACGGCAATGAGAAGCCCACGCACCACAAAAAAGACCCAAAGCAGCCCCCACATCCCCCCAAAAAGAAATATGCTCCTCTTATTCAATCCTCATAAGCACCTATGAGGTGGTGGCCTCCACTCCCAAATTCACCTCCTGGTCCCAGGTGGCTGCTCCAGTTGTCCAGCCATCACCATCACATCCAACTCCCAACCAGCAAGCATGAAGAAGGGGAAGGGGCAGGACACTGCCCAGCGATTACACACATCCCACTGGCTACAGCCTAGGCAGATGCTCTCATCAAGCTGTAAGGGACCCTGGGAAATGCTGTCTTTATTCCAGTGACTTTGTGGCCACCTAAAGGTTGGGGCTTCTTGCATTAAAAGCAGAGTCTCTACTATTTATACCTGAGGAAACGGAGGCACAGAGAGAAAAGTAACTAGAAAAGTAACTTGCCATGCAGACTCTAAGTGAAGGAGTTTACAGCAGGCAGAATAAAGCTACTCCCCGCCCCCAACCAAAAATATCAGGTCCTAATCCCCGGACGTTATAAAAGGAAAGATGTGATTACATTAGGGATCTTGAGATGGGGAGATTATCCCATGGGCTCTAAATGTGATCCCGCATACCCCTACAAAAGGGAAGCAGAGGGAAACTTGAAGATGCTTTCCTTGAAGACTGGAGCGATGTGGCCGCAAGTCAAGCGTCACCAGCTGCCACCAGGAGCTGGAAGAGGCCAGGAAGGACCGTGCCCTGGAGCCTCCCGAGGGAGCGCAGCCCTGCTCACTCTGATTTCAGGCCTGTGGCACTGACTTCAGACCTCTGGGCTGCAGACTGTGAGAGTACAAATTTCTATTGTTTTTAAGCCACCAAGTTCAGGTTAGTTTGTCCCAGGCACAGGGACCTGACCCAAACTCAGGCAAACCCAGACTGCCTGGCTCCAATGATCACGTGCCTTATCTCTGTGGTACCAGGAGCCTCCAAAAGGAACTGCAGAAGCAAAAAGGCTGGGACCTTTCCCAGCACTTTGAGTCGGAGATCTGGACTCTGAGCATTTGCTCCTGCCCCCTGTGTCAGACTGCGTCCCCCAGACATTGAGGGAAGGGGAGGGAGAAGTTGAGCTTGTCCTCTAGCACTGGGCAGGCAGTCCCAGCCCCAGGGCCTCAGGATGCTGTATTCCGTCACCTTGCCAGCAATTTTCCCGGTCCAGGGGCTGGAGTCAGCAAGGAGGAGAGACCTAATTTAGGATGAGCTCACTGGGAGGGTTATTTGTTTTATCGCTGGGCCATCAGCATTTCCATGTGGTGCCCACACACTGAGCCAGGAGGTTGTGAGGTGTCCCCAGCGAACTCCAGCAGCTTGCACGCAAATCTCATGGGATGTAAACAAACCCAAGCCATCTTCTCTTTCTTTTAATTTTTTTTCTTTTCTCCCTTCTGCATGTCTTTTTCGTGTCCTACCCTCAGCCTCACCAAATTGGTTTCACACAGGATGATACGGACCAGCCACCCAGAAACCCGGGGCGTATTCTTACAATCTCCCTTTCATTCTGCCCACATCCTGTCCATCACCAAGTCCTGTTGATTCTGCTCCCCAAACATCTTTGGACTCCACCCACGTCTCCCCATTGCCACCATCCCCACCCTAGCCCAGGTTCCCTCCCTCCACTTCTCTCCTGCCCACCTTACTGGCCTCCTGCTTCCACACTGGCCTCCTTCAATCCATGCTTCGTGATGCTGGAGTCCCTTGTGCCGAGTGAGAATCATATCAGACCACCACTGTGAACTCGTGTCCACCTAAAACCTCAAATATGACCCTTTTGGAAATAGGGTCTTTGCAGGTACAATTAGCTAAGATGAGATCATACTGGATTAGGGTGGACCCTAAGACCAGTGACCCGGGGTTTTAAGAGGAGGGTACGCACAGAGACACACACGAAAGAGGGCCATGTGAAGACGGAGGCAGAGATTGGAGTGATGCAGCTGGAAACAAGGAACACCAAGAATTGGCGGGAGCCCCCAGCAGCTGGAAGAGACCAGGAAGGATCTTTCCCTAGAGCCATCGGAGGGAGCACGGCCCTACTGACACCGTGATTTCAGACTTCTAAGCTTCTGAATTCTGAGAGAGTACATTTCTCTCGTTTTAAGAAGCACTGTTTTATTATTATTATTATTATTATTATTATTACTACTACTACTACTACTACTATAGCAGCCCCAGGAAACTCATGCAGCCGCTCCTGCCCCTGCTCCGCCCTTACTTCAGCCCCATCAAGGGCACTGGAGCTCTCGGGATAATGATTAGGCACATCTCCTTGGCTTCCTGTGGCCTCCGAGATGTTGCCAGGCCCACATCCATCCTCCTCTCCCACCCGGTCTCTCTGCTCCAGCCTTCTGCTTTTTGTCCTCTTTTTTTCAGGTTCTTTTCCTCCACGGTCTTGTCACTTGCCGCTCCCTCTACCTAGAACTCTCCACTGGAAGCGGTCTTGGTGGCTGGGAGGGGGGTGGGCCTGAGAACCAATGCCTGGTGCCTCAGTCCCCCCATTTCCCCATGGGGTGCATCCAGCCAGCATGAGGGCAAAGCCTGGAAGAGAACTTGGCTCCCACCGAGCACTGACTTTTTTTTTTTTTTTTTAAGATTTATTTATTGATGTATTTATTTATTTATTTAACTTTTGGCTGTGTTGGGTCTTCGTTGCTGCATGCAGGCTTTTCTCTAGTTGTGGCTAGTGGGGGCTACTCTTTTTTTTATTTATTTATTTTTTATTGACTGCATTGGGTGTTTGTTGCTGCACACAGGCTTTCTCTAGTTGCAGCGAGCAGGGGCTCTTCTTCATTGCAGGGTGCGGGCTCCTCATTGTGGTGGCTTCTCTTGTTGTGGAGCACAGGCTCTAGGCGCGAGGGCTTCAGTAGTTGTGGCACATGGGCTCAATAGTTGTGGCACATGGGCTCAATAGTTGTGGCGCATGGGCTCAGTTGCTCTGAGGCACGTGGTATCTTCCTGGGGCAGGGATCAAACCCATGTCCCCTGCACTGGCAGGCAGATTCTTAACCACTGCACCACCTAGGAAGTCCTGAGGGCTACTCTTCATTGTGGTCGAGCACTGAATTCTGCAGAACCTTCCATGGGTTTTCAGTTTCTGAGTATCCAGCCCAGGGTCCTTCACTCCAAAAGGTGTACCTGCCCTGCTGGCCATATATGGATGTTTTTTCTTTAAGAGCATGTCTGCTTTAGCTCCAAGTCCTGAACATGACTTGTTGGGTATTTTCCATCTGGCACCTCAACAACCAAATTCTGTGATTTCCAGGTCGTCCTGCACCTACTTGCTCCGTGTTCTCCCTGTGAAAGGCCCTTTGTTGCTCTCAGGAAGTGTCCCAATGACAAAGGACAGTTAATTTCACTCCTCTCTCTCGGCTGGACTCAGGCCGGTGGGGGGGGGGGGGCCAGGGGGAGGCCAAGGGCCATCAGGATAAGGGTCAACGCTCCAGCCAGGAGGGAAACTCCACGAGGGCGCAGGGCCCAGCAGCCCGAGGTCGCGGAGTGAACGGATCACGGTGGACATCTCTTGTTCCACGCCCAGCATCTGCTCAATTCTATCTACGTTCCTCGGTTCCCTTGATTTACTTTATTCCTTAATTTCTCTGGCTCGGCTTGTGGGGAACATGTGAGAGCCCAAGCCAATCAGACCATCCAGTTCCATGGGTTCCGGAAGAAGCACATGACCCCATCGGAGCCAGTGACTCACAAAGACACTGTCACTAAGGCTTCTGGGAAACTCCTTGTTCCCCTCGTTCTGGAATCAGGAAGCTCATGTTGCCCTGGAGCTGCTGGCAGCCGTCTTACTGGACTGAAAAGAGGGACCAACGAAAGGGAGGGAGAACTCAGTCCTTTTTCTATTCTTAGAGCCCTAGATCCAGCTTTCCCTAAAGCCAGATTTGAGTCACCCCCTGGATTACTGTTGCTACACAAATTGTTCATCTTTTTCCCGTCAATTAGTTTGCATTGGGTTTTTGGATATATAGAACCACGATAGGCCTGCCCACTTATGCATATGAATGAGTGAACACATGAATGAAGGAAGAACTACCCTCCAGGTCAAGCCAATGGACACTGGCAGCACCCTACCCACATATCCAGGACATGGGCTTTGCACAAAGATGGGGGAGGCTTGGACCCTGCCCTCAGAGTTCGGGATTTAGGGCGACCCAGACGTCCACCAAGGCCTCCTGGCCCTTGAGAGGACCCCGGTGCTCTCTTTCCCTGTCCCATGAAAGTCTAAAGCCCTCCCAAGATGTCTGAGAATTCCAGTTCATCTGAGCTTCTCAAGGGCCCCTGAGACTCTGAGTCCTCTTCACTGGGTCAGCGTGGCAGGCGGATCCTCCTGCCGCCTCCTGTGCGAAGTCTCTTCCACACCTTGAAGAGGCAGGTGGGAAGAGCATCTCTCTCCTCGACACCTCTTTCCACACACAACCCCCTTCCCCAGTCCCCTGAGTCATTCACAGGGAACGGTGTTAGAGGGGAAGGGGTGGGCTCAAGGTGTACAGCTCAGCCTGTAGTGTTTCTGATTGATCTTCAGACGTCCTTGTTCTAGGAAGACGTCCAGCCACACCAGCCACGGGAGTTCATCACCCACCAGCTCCATCACATGTAATCCTCAGCCCTGTGTGAATTCTCTGCCTCCCCCTTGCTCTCACACACAGATTCCTGCCGCCCCCAGTGCAGACTCAACCCACCCCTCAGGCCTTGCCTCAGCAACTTAGCACTTTCCACAAAGACAGTTTCCTCCCTAATAGGGATTCTCGGGCCACCATGAATGTTTTTAATTGTTTTCACTCTACTGCAAAAGATGAAATTGTTACAGGACTTCCCTGGTGGCGCAGTGGTTAAGAATCCACCTGCCAATGCAGGGAACATGGGTTTGATCCCTGGTCTGGGAAGATCCCACGTGCCCGAGGAGTAACTAAGCCCGTGTGCCACAACCACTGAGCCTACTCTGTAGAGCCCGTGAGCCACAATTACTGAGCCCACGTGCTGCAACTATTGAAGCCCACATGCTCTAGGGCCCACGTGCCACAAAGACTGAAGCCCGCACACCTAGAACCCGTGCTCCGCCACAATAGAAGCCACTGTTGGCCGCAAGTAGAGAAAGCCCGTGCACAGCAACGAAGACCCAAAGCAGCCAGAAAGAAAGAAAGAAAGAAAGAAAGGGAGGTCAGTTGTCATGTAGGGGAGCACCAGCAGTATGCCAAACACTGTTCTGGGCCTATCTTGCAGGTGACAAAACTGAGGCTCAGAAAACTAAATCGGCCCAAGATCACACAGCTTCTGAATGGAAGATCCTGAACCCCAAAGTCCAGACTCCTTCTTTATCCAGTTGAAAGACAAGTCCTCTTGTGGTGACCTCTTGATGCAGGATTGTTCCTGAGTCTTCATTTAGGCCACCGTTGCCCAGGGGAATGTTCTTCGATGGTGGAAATGCTCTGTCTCTGCACCTGAGGCTCTCAGGCACTTGCGGTATGGCTGGTGTGACTGAGGATCTGAACATTTTACATCTTATTGTGATTAATTTAAATTTAGATTTACATGGCCACACTTGGCTAGCGGCTACCAAATCACACAGCATTTTAGAAGGAACTGTCAATCTGATTTAGACTGAGCTTTGTACAAGGGAGAAGGGAAACCCTACTGTCTTAAAGAAGGAGGCACACAGTCTCTCACCAGATCAGTCATGGTGGACCAGTGGCCCGGGGAGTGCGGGTGGGGGGCAGCCCCTCCATCCCACGAAGCCCACCTCTCATGTCTCCTCCTGGGACCTCACTCCATTCCTGGCTGGAGCCGTGCTTTGTCCTGCCTTGCCCAGCCTGGGCCTGTCTAGAGGACTCTCTGTCCTCTCTCTCCTCTGAATTGTTGATCTGGCTACCTCCCACTCATCCTCCCTGACATATTTTTCGCACCAGGGAGCTGTCCTTGACCCCTGGGTTGGATCCACATAGCACACCATGCTTTCCTTTCTAACACTCAGAACAGTTGTAACTAAGCTTGTGTGAATTGCCTGCATGGTAACCATCTCCTGGGCTTCCCTCAAGGGCTAGCGGCACGTCTGTTTTATCCATCGTGTATCCGTAGCAACCCGCTCAGAGCTCGGTTCATAAAAGATGTTCAGGTAGCATTTGTCAAATGAATGCATCAGTCAGTTGAGCTAGAGACTGAAAATGCCAAACCGTACATTCTCTATTGCTCCTCTTGGATCTAGACCACGAGTAGGCAAAGTTTTTCTTTAAAGGACCAGGTAGTAAAAATGTTAGGCTGTTTGGGCCATACAATCTCTGTTGCCACTACTCAACTCTGCCATCGCAGGGCAAAAGCAGCCATAAACACTATGGAAATGAACGGGCATCACTATTCCAATAAAACTTTATTCAGAAAAACAGTCAGTGGGCCAGATTTGGCCCCCAGGCGGTAGTTTGCCAACCTCTGTCCTGAGCTTGAATGGAGAACATCAAGTGAAAAGCAGTGAGAGAGGGGTAAAGCGGAGACGCAAAGGCTCCAATGCCCGTGGGGGGATGGCCAAGCGTGTCCTCCAGCTCTCTGCCCCTCCACGGATGGGAGCCAAAGGAAACTTTTCTGGCAGGGCTCTTGAGTGAAAATTTAGGGATGCTTCCCAATGCCGAGGAAGGGAGTAGATGAGCCCAGGTCCCCTGGTTTGAGACTCTGGCCAGGGCACAGAACCAGCTCCCAGAGCCCGGGAATTCGTCCCCACAATGGAACCCATTGACGGAGAACAAGGATGGTGTTGAAAGCTGGTGCGTTGCTCGCCACAGTTCGCCAAGGGGATGTGGGAAGCTGGGCTTTCTCCACATCCTGATGTTGCTGAAAATCTGGCGCAGGGGGCCTTCCGGTCCTCGGGAGAGCCCCCCAGCCCTGCTCCAGAGTCGGGGAGCCCCGCTCAGGAGTGCGTTCAGCCCTTTGTTCTGGCTGATGGAGCCGGGAGCTGGGCTACCCCGGATCTAAGACATGCCAGCGATTCCTCTGGCCGCTGGAGGCCTTTCCCTCTGGCCCGGCCTCCTTCCCAGGGACGTGGCTACCCAAACGAGAGATGCAGGCTTTTTTTCCAGTTGCTTCCTTGGATGGGTGTACTTTGCAGCTGTTTGTTTAACTGGCGTGTTCTGCTTGGTGTTGGGCAAAGGGACTTTCTCTTTCATGAAGGAAGCCCTTTGTTTCACAGGTATTCCTAAGAGTTGCTTCCATTGTGGCCCCAAAAGCATCTGCCCTGAGGGAGGACGGGGGAGGAAAGAAGGAAAGCATCCAAGGCCTTGGCACGGGGTCCTCTGCTCACCCTATTCTCGCCCGCTGGAATAACAGAGGTGCATGAAGAGTGCCGTTGGTTCTCCTGGGGCAAGACTAACGCCAAGGCAGGGGACTCCGCAAATGAGGGGCAGGTGTGCATCCCACAGGCCCGTGCCGAGGCCGCAGGGCTTTCTGGCAAGCCCTACTTGGCTCCACCCTGCTGAAGTCTTAGGCAAACCTGAACCTCCAAGAGCCTCATCCTCACGTTTTATTGATACTTCTACCGTCATAGCACGGGTGATGTTCTAGGGAAACGTCTGCGGGGTGCCTCCCATATCGCGGGTGCCCAATGAAGGGGGCCTTCGCCCCTCTAAGGGCCTTCCGTCCTCCGGTGAGCCAGCTGTATTCTCTCAGAGCGGCTGTTCTCTGGGGCTAGCACTGGGCCCAGCCTAACGGTCACCTGACATCACGAGCAGAAATTAGAGAAATCCCAGGGCAGAACTCCAATTGGCTTAGCTTGGGTCGTGTGCCTGGACCCAGCACCCCAGTGCTCAGTCACCTGACCACACCTAGGCTCCCGAAGAGAACGCTGTGACTGATTCCTATCAGAATCACATAGATCTGTTTCCCAAAAGGATGGCAGTGTGATTCGGCGAAGACATGGCAAAGGGAGTCCGTGACACTCTCCCATGTGGCACTTCATGGGAAAGCACTGCCCAGAGGCCTGGGATTGAGACAGCCTTCCTTGGAGAATGTCAGGAAAAGCCCAGAGACACACGCGTGGCTCGTCTGCCAGGAAGCTGCCAGTGCGGTGACATCCGAGGGGTACCACACCCCAGCTAAGCTGAGGCAAGCAGGGGGAGAGGGTGTCTGGAGCTGGATGAGAGCTTCTGAGCCTGCTGGGAGCTAGGAGTCCGGCCCAACTGGGGGAGCTATCACTTGTGAAATATACACAGAAAAAGAACAACATGGAAAACCACCCCAGTGTGCTCTAGAACATTCCAGAATAAGATGAACTCAGGTCTTCTCATTTCAGTCTGGAGACACTGAGAGCTGGGCAGTGGTTAGCGGCGTGAGCGCCTCAGTCAGGGGGGGTCAGGGTTTGATTTCAATTCCTGCCACTCATTCATTCACGCATTCATTCATTCATTCATTCAAAAATTTTTATTGATCAGCTCCTGTGTGTCCATGGCTGGGGAGGTACGGTGGTGAGAGAGACAGACACGGCCCCACCATCACGCCATGCCAGTCTAAGCAGAGACATGGCTGTTAAACAAATAAAGGCCCAGTTCATATATAATTACAAAGTGAAATTGATGCTGTGAAAAAAAAGAAGGGCAGAGATTGAAGGGAGAACCTCAGAGGGTCAGAGAAGTCTTTTCTGAAGGTGTGTCCTTTAAGCTGAGAATCACGAATGAACAGGCTCTAACCAGGTGCCAGGCAGTGAGAACATTCCAGCAGAGGGAACAGCACATGCTGTGGCTCTGTCCATCACCGGGAGGCACAGGAACACCAGAGGTTGAAGGACCGGCGCTCTGGTTGGGGAAGCAAGAGGTAAGCCGGCCGTGAGACACTCAGACGGGTCACCGCGCTGCGGACTCAGAGCCAAAATGAGAAGAGCAGAGACAAGAGCCTCCGCCTCCTCCCGGGTGCTCTTTGCTAGGCTGGGATTTCCCTGGAGCTGAGAATGCCAAACAAAGGATGAGATTGCCACAGGACTAGTTCACAATAGACATGGTGGACATCTGCTGCTTTGGTCTGTCCCACACTCCTCTGAGGAGCTATCACCCATCCGGTCCAAAGCAGAGTTGCAGGTGTGACCCAAACTAAGCCAATTATGACGCCCTATCCCTTCCATTTGTTTGAGGCAGGAAAGGGAATTTTCTTCCCTCAAAGAAAAGCAGAGCTGCTCAGAGCTGAGTGATGAGAGAGAAAGAGACAGATGACATCTTTTGAGCCCCTGGATTCAGCTGTACCTGAAGCTTGAACTATCCCTGGCTTTTTTAGGTCCATGAGATGATACGTACCTTTTTAAAATTTTTTCTAAGTAAATCTGAATTTAGTGTCTGACATTTGGAACCCAAACATACATCAGAATTTAGGACATTCCAGATTGTAGAAAGGTAGTACGTTGCACATGTAATACAATGGGGAAACATCTCAGTATCACATATTATAGTATTTCTAGAGGAAAACATATGAATAGTCATGCCAATTGGGGTCAATAAAGACTATAAAATAGTCTCAAACCAGGTTTTGCTACCAAATGAATTTGCACCAAAAATAAGAAAAGCACTTTCTATTTTCACAGTGGTTTAAGGTTTTGCACTTGTGGCTAAGGGACTGCAGATCTGAAACACATCAGAAATCCATTCAAGTAACACTTATTGGAGCCCCTAACATGGGCTGGGCACTGTGCCAGGTGCTTCCTGCAGATAACCTTCTGAGCCTTTACCTGGAAACTGGATTGCAGAAAAATGAGTGACGTTGCCAAGGTCACAAGCCCTAAGAACCAGGCTTAATTTCCAAAGCAAGATTTAGCGCCAGTCTGTGCACTCGGTGGTGTATTTTACTATCAACCCAGTGGTTCACAAAATCCACTCGGTGGTGAATTTTCCACTAGTCTACAGTGCAATGAGAAAAATAAGGGCAAGACTGACTTTCTCAATACATAAGATGTATTGAACTCTGGGAATTCACTTCTATTCTGTCTACCTGCTTTCTAGTGCTGAAATGTTCTCTTGAAGGAGAAAATGGTAGCAGACTCAAAAATGCCTTCACACAGCAAAAATAACCTTCACCTATAAACTTTACCAAATACTGGTGAGAAAATGGTACTGGTCTATGCAATTCAGAAATCTAGGAGGCCCAGAGTCCACAGAACTGTTGCAGCATCCATCCCCCAGGACACAGGTCTTCGTGGAAACCACAGGCAGCCTCTGCTCCCCATACCTACAACCTGTGGTCCTGATGCAGAGACCAACAGGAAATACAACATGTGTACTTGAGACCCAGCTGATTCCTGCCGTGGCGCCCATCAAAAGCAGTTTTCTCTCTGCGGGAACATCTGTCACATTCACACTGTGCCTGTCACAGAAGCAACTGCTGAATCAGTTCCCCGGGGAGTGTGAACCTGTTTCATTTACATGCTCAGGTCTTTGGGGATGGGAGTGTTGCCTGTCCCTCTTCTGTCCCCAGGGTTGTCCACGTCTTATAGGAGTTGTCTTGAGGATGACACGAGATGAAGTCTGTAAAGCCCCTAGCACAGTGCCTGACAGAGAGTAGGTGTAAGGCAAATGCCAGTTTCCTTCTCTCTGAAAACGGATGCACAGGATCATATTAATTAAAAAAAAAAACAACACTTCTCAAGTTGTGTGGGAATTTGTTTTTCATCTCATCCAACAGAGAATTTTTTTTAAATAAAGACTTAATTAGAACCACAGTGAGATACCAAGCCACACATACCAGAATGGCTGAAATCCAAAAGACGAACAACCAGTGCAGAGGAGGATGTGAAGGAGCTAGAACACTCATACCCTTCTGGTGGGAAAGTAAACTGATGTATCCACTATGGCAATCTGCCTGTCAGCGACCATTAAATAAAGCACAGACCCTGTGACCCAGCAACCCCACAATTGCAGAAATGAGCATTGATGTCCACCAAACAATATATACAAAATATTAGTGGCAGTTTTATTCATAATAGCCCCAAAATGGAAGCAACGCAAATGTCCATCAACAATAAAAATGAACAGCAGAATACTATATGGTGGAGTATTATGCAGCAAAGAAGAATGATGAACTGTTGCTACTGAACCACACGAATGAATCTCACAGACACAGTGTTGGACAAAAGAAGCCAGACGTGAAAGAGGACATTTCTATGATGTCTGTGATGGTCAGTTTTATGTGTCAACTTGGGTGAGCCCCAGTGCCCATATATGTGGCCAAACATTATTCTGGATGTTTCTGTGACAGTGTTTTTGGATGATATTCACATCAGTGGAATCTGAGTAAAGCAGATTGCCTTCTATTATGTGGTGGGCCACATCTAATCAGTTGAAGCCCTGAAGACCTCCCAGAGCAAGAAGGAATTCTAGCCAGCAGATGACCTTCAGACTTGAACTACAACATCAGCTCTTCCCTGGGTCTCCAGCACGCCAGCCCACCCTGCAGATTTTGGACTTGCCAGCCTCCATAATTGCACAAGCCAATTCCCTAAAATAAATCTTTCTATATACATTTAAGCGTCCTATTGGTTCTGTTTTTCTGGAGAAGTCAGACTAATATAACATCCACAACCAGCAAAGTTCATCTATGCTGGAAAGCATGAGATCAGTGGTCACTTTTGGGTGGAGTATTTAGTAGGGGGGAGAGGAAGGAGCCTTCTAGAGTGCTGGCAATGTTCTATATCTTGATCTGAGTGTTGGCTACACAAAGGATTATCTTTGTAAAAATTTATCAAGCTGTAGGACTTCCCTGGTGGTCCAGTGGTTAAGACTCTGCACTTCCAGTGCAGGGGGTGGGGGTTCGATCCCTGGTTCAGGGAACTAAGATCCCACATGCCACACAGGTCAGCCAAAAAATAGAATTTAAAAAAAAATTTGTAGGGACTTCCCTGGTGGCACAGTGGTTAAGACTCAGAGCTCCCAATGCAGGGGGCCCGAATTTGACCCCTGATCCGGGAACTAGATCTCACATACATGCCACAACTACGAGTTCATATGCCACAACTAAGCAGCACACATGCTGCAACTAAGGAGCCTACCTGCTGCAACTAAGACCCGGTGCAAGGAAAGGAAGGAAGGAAGGAAGGGAGGAAGGAAGGAAGGGAGGGGAAAAAAAAGAGTAAGTGAAAAAAAATTTTTTAATTGCAACAAACACTAAAAAAGAATTACAAAAATTCATCAAGCTGTATACTGAAGATCAGTGCATTTTATTTTATGTGTGTTATAATAAAAAGTGTAAAAAAGAAACAAGATAAAACCAGTTTGTCATTCCCCCAGGCTCCATCCACCCTAGGGATCTGATCTTTCTCTATCAGGAGATCCAGGGCATTGGCTGGGAGACACTCAGGCACCAGCATGTGGGATGAAGCTGCATAGCTCAGAATTCATTCATTCATCCAACACTCAGCAACACTCTACGCGGCGCTGACCACTGGGACACAGAAGACTCATTCCCCACTTGCAGGGAACTCACGCTCCTACATAAAGATGCATTATAATTAAAGAGGCATACGCACAAACATCAGATCACAACCATGACAAGTGCTGCGAAAGGAGAGGCTGCAGTGAAAACCCAGACTGAGAGGGAGTCGACCTATTTGCTTGTGACTTTCTCAAGAAATCTGATTTCTTGAGAAAGTGGCAACCAAGCTGAGGTCTGAAGGAAGAGCTGGGGGTGAAGAGGAAAGGGAGGCTGGAACAGGCTCCTCCCGGAGGAACACCAGATGCACTGTGGCAGAGAGGCCAGAGAGGCTGAAGCAAAGAGAGCGAGGGGAGTCCAGTGCTGGGTGAAACCCGAGGGGTCTGCGGGAACCTGGCCACCAGACCACACTGGCCCGAGGGGCCGTGACAGTGCTCTGGGTTTGGTTAAGGCAGTGGTTCTTAACTGGGAAGGGGGTAGCACAGAGGAGGGTCGACCATTCCAGGGACCATTCGGTGACGTCCGCAAACATTTTTGGTTGTCCCAACTTGGCAGAGGTGGGCAGGGTGCTACCAGCATCCAGCAGCTGGAGGCCAGCTTGGTAAACACCCTACAGTGCCCAGGGTGCCCTGCAATAGAGATTATCAGGCCCAAAATGTCAGTAGTGCTGAGGGTGAGAAACCCGGCTCTAAGAGAAAAAGGTCTTCGGGGGTTTTACAAGCAGAGAGTGGAGGGTGATGCAACCAGGGTTGCATTTTGCACATTTCCTCTGGCAGCAGTGTGGAGAAGGGAAAACTCTAATAATAATAACATCAGCAGCAGCTCTCTCTTTATTGAGCACCTACTATTTGCTAGACACTGTGCCAAGCACTTTATGAGAATCACCTCACTTGACCCCATAACAGCCCCATTTTACAGATGAATAAAGTGAGTGCCAGGGAGGGAAATTCATTCACCTAAGATCACACAGCTGGAAAGTGGTGGACGTGGGCTCTGGAACCCTATGATGCTTCTTTAGACAGGGAGCTGCTCCCGCCTGGCCTGAGCAGGGACAGGCTTCCATCTGGTCCAGCCGCAGCTCAGAGATACTTGCTCCATCCTTCCCGTGGGCTTAGGGGGCTGGTTCCTATTAAGCACCATGCCTCACAGCCACAGACTGTTTGGACATCATACTTCTCCCCTGCAAATGACATGAGAAGGACATGACTAATCATGCCTGCCGTGTGGAATTATTCTGGAGAGTAAACAGGTGGAAACCCACCCCTTGGTCAATTAGGGCTGCCCTTTAATCCTGCCCGTGTTGTTAAACATGCTGTATTAAGACCACGTTTTTTGTAGGCACAGAAGAGGGAAATCATGTAATGGCCCCAGAAAGGGCTCCTGGTTCCTTGTGGCAGGCTGGCTTCCAGCCCCCCCCAAGAGACACCCCTTTCCTGCCTCCTTTGTTTCATTTCTGCAGAAGGAAAGGGGGGCCCAGCACCTACCAAATGCTGGGAGGTCCCTGGATGGCAGGCCTGTGTGAAGAGCTTCTCTGGGAGAGGTCAGATCCCAAGGACCAGGTTGCCAGCATATGGGGGCTTTCCCTGGGGTGGGATTAACTCAGAAGAGAGGGGTAGAATTGTTAGGGACCCCATCCTCTTTCTGCTGGACCCCATCCCTCGTTTTCTTTAGGGGGCCACCCCCCATCACTTTCAGTCCAAATCACTTTTGGCAGTTGACACCCCACCCACTCCAGGTCACATGATCTCATGTGGCCAAACGGCACGTTCCAGTCCGGTCCAGGGAATCCCTAGGGACTGGTTCCCCAGGCATCTGCCCAGCCACCTGCTGATGCTCAACCCTAGGCACTCAGAATTTTGTGGAAGAAGAAAATCTCTTTCCACTGAGACTGCTCACTTCATCTGACCAGGTCTTCATCTGACCAAGGGACCCCTCACAAGGACAGCCAGTCTGAGAGTGAAGCCAACGGAGAGGTCAAGACCGCACCCTGAGAAAGTCACGTGAGCCTTTAGGTCAGCTTGTGTACTCTCAGACTTTTCACATACACGAGACAATAAGTTGCACTTTTTGCTGAAGCTACTTTGAACTAAGGTTTCTGATATTTGCAACCAAGGAGTTTCAAGAGTGATCTCACCTCAGTTGCACAGGTATTTGCTGCGTACTGGGTCAAGCTCAGCCCATACCCACCACTATGGGTCCTTATGGTGAAGTAGACTACAGGTCCTTAGCCATGAGGAGATGAGAGAAAAGAAAAACCTTTTCTATTACCTGTGTCTGGGCAATAAATAGGCTCAGAAGCAGAAGAATCAGTCCAGTCTCTCCACTGTGAGTCACAGAAATCTGATTCTTGTGTCTAAGAAACAAATGAAATTTATTGGCTCATATAAAAGCAATGTCAGGACTTCTCTGGTGGTCCAGTGGCTAAGACTCCTCGCTCCCAGTGCAGGAGGCCTGGGTTCCATCCCTGGTCAGGGAACTAGATCCCACATGCTGCAACTAAAGAGCCCAAAAGCCGCAACGAAGATCCCACACTCGGCAACAGAGATCCCGCGTGCCGCGACTAAGACCCGGCACAGCCAAAAAAGTAAATAAATAAATAAATCTTTTTAAAAATAAAGAAAGAAAAGCAATGTCAGCTTCAGGAATGGCTAAATCCAGGTGCTCAAAGACGCTTTCAGGACTCCCTCCCCCACCCCCAGCCTCCCACACACACTTGCTCTCACGTGGACTCTCTTACTTACACCCTCTTACTGTATCTCTCTCTTTCTCTATCCCTCTATCCATCCACATCCACATTTCATTGATTCTCCAGTACACATTTTTTTCACACATTAACATCTCTGAAATCAGAATGTGATTTCCAGCCAAAGGCATGTCAGAGTTTAACTGGCAGCCTTTTTTTCTTAGTTGTAAACAAAATAATGAATTGTATGTCTTACAATCAAAGGAATTCCTTTTCTATTCTAGCTTCTCTAGGTCTGAGCCTCGCCCACTGCAGAGGGGTTTCTTCCCCATGGTGGGGGAAGAGGGAGCGTGGCCAGAGACGACTCTAACATCCCAGGAGATAGGGAGAGCTGATCTCCCCCATGTCTGTGTATAAAATGACAAGGAAGGCTTCCGATTGGCCCGGCATGAGTCATGTGACAATCCCTGTGGACTTGGAGATGGGGAGCTCTGATCCTCCAGGCCTGGCCCACGTGTTGTGGGTCCAAGCTTCCGTGATTGTCAGCTCCACCAGAGCCCACAAGGAACACAGGAGGACAAGCGAGGGGCTGGGTGCAAGGGACGGCACAAACATCATCAACAAACGTCTTCAACCAGCTGCAGCCATGACCCTGATTGTTATTCAAGCGCGTGCTTGCTGACCATAGAAAGATGAGAGAAAACAAAGGGTGACAGTCACCCTCAATGCCACGGATCAGCGCCCAACACCATTAACTCGGGTGCATTTTGGAGTTTTCTGGGACAAATCGCTAACTGAAAAGCCGGGTTTGCTGGCCGTCGTTCTCTAGCAGAGCAGCTCTGGTCCCAGAGGAGCCCATGAACACTGGCTTGGACTCTCCAGCCCAGCACGTGGCCTGGCCCAGCCTGGCACCTGGGACAGAGCCAGACAGATGGCCTTGCCCGCCTGACCTCGTGCACACGGCCCCCCATCTGAGCTGCTTCTTGGCAACCCTGTTCCTCGGCCCTCACAATGGGGTCATCAGCTGGGAGCCGAGCAGGGCCCTCGGAGGACTCCACTCTTAATCTCCGTCTGCTCTGACGGGAGCGTGGCAGCGGCTGCAAACACTCGCGGATACATGATGCGTGGGGCGCGTGGGCAAGCACGTGCGGGCGTGCATTCACACACACCTGCCTGTGCCCATGCGGGGAGTGCGTGTCCATGCAAACGTGTGTAAAAGGAAACACACACAGGTGCGTGTCCACACGTGTGCACGTGCGGGGCTGCCCCCAAGGCCAGACCAGGGCGCCAGCTCACCCAGAACCCTCCCTGCGCAGCCGCCTGCTGCTGCACCCACCCCAGTGCAGCTGAGCCTCTCTTCTCTTTCAGAGCTTTCCCTTCCCCACCTCCGGGTCTCTATCCGCTCCCCAACACTCCAAGGAGAGCGCATGCCTGTTATTATCTTTATTTGCAAGATAAAATATTAAGGTCCAGGGAATTCCTTGCGGTCCAGTGGTTTGGACTCCTCACGTTCACTGCCAAGGGCCCAGGTTCAATCCCCGGTTAGGGACCCAAGATCCCACAAGCCACATAGCGCCGCCAAAAAAAAAAAAAAAAATCAAGGTCCAGAGGGTTTGAGCAGCAGCCTGTGGTCACAGCAACAGTTAGTGGAGGGAGAGGCTGCTGTCTCCTGGCTTACGTGCTCAGGGTCCTTCCCCCAGAGAGGGAGCTCTAGGGCTCATTCCATTAACAAAGCAACACATTCACCCATCCTTTCAACTATAGAAACATTTCCTGGTGCCTGCAAGAGACCAGGACTGGGGCCAGGTGCTTCGGCTGCAATATCCCCAATCCTCCCAACAGCCCATCAACTCCATTTTGTACAGTGGAATCTCAGAGAGGTTAAGGAGTGCGCTTGATGTCACACAGCAGGTGTCATAGATGCTACAGTTTCAGATTCATCCTCTAAGACCAAGGCTGGGAATCGGGGCACTGGCAGCTCACAGAGAGCTCCTCTCTGGAACTGCCCTCGGCCTCAGAGAGCTGCTCCACCCGAACCCATTGCCCCTTCCCTGGGGACCCGTTTGCATCCAGTGACTGGTGGGTGCCGCCTTTCTCTTGACTGGGGACATCTCTGAAAGGCCCACCCAGCTCAGAGCTCCCCCAGGGATGGGCTGAGACCTCGGCCCCCTCTGCCCGGCTCAGCGACCTGCTCTCCCTCACAGGGGTGGCTCCTGAGAACACACCCCCCGGTGCAAATGTCCTCACACAGTCTCTGGTTTAAAGTTCGTTTCCCAAGGGCCCCACTGAAGGTAGGTAGTGAGTGCAGGACTGGGACCTGAGGCCAAGGCTGATGGGCCCCAACATCCAAGACCTCCTCACCTGCCACTCTGTTGTCTGGCCCCAATGCCCACCTGGGCCTAATCCCCCACCTGCAACATCCTGGCGAGTGGCCAGCACCTGTCTCTCCCATCGGGGGTGGGAACAGCCTGGCTGCTGGTGGAAGCAGTGGGTTGTCTTGGAATGTGGAGCGGCCTGAAACTTTGGCAGAAGAGCCGTTTGTTTTCCTGGAATTTTGACTCACCAGTCCAATCCCAAGCCCGGGGGCCACACAGAAACTCCCCCTGCTCCAGCTTCCTCTTGAACCTCCCTGAGATCGCCACGCCCCAGCAGCCTGGGTGCTGCTAACCCCCACGCGGTCTCCCCAGCTGGGTCCTCACTCACACTCGTCCTTCTGCTTGGAATTCTCTTCCATGTCCTCGACACAGGCTGCTCCTGCCTCATCGCTCAGGCCCCAGCTCACGTGTCCCTGCTTTTGCCCAGTGCTGGCTCTACCGTAGATTCTTCTAAGGCACTTTTAAGACTCCCAGTGCTCAGGCGACCCGCCCCCACACTCCCACCCCAACCCAGGGCCATGAAATCAGTCTCCTGGGAGAAGGACACTGGGGTTTACATTCCCCAGGTCAGGGGCCAGCAAACTTTCTCTATAAAGAGCCAAATACTGCCTCTATTGCCGCTACTTAGCTCTGCCCAGGCAGCGCGGAAGCAGCGTAGACAATGTGGCGTGGCTGTGTTCCAATAAAACTTTATTTACAAAAGCAGGCTGCAGCTGGATTTTGCCGTTTGCCAACCCATGCCCTAGGGGAGCCAAGATTGAGAACTACTGTTGGAAAGCAAGCTAAAAATAAACAAAAGGAAACAACAACAACAACAAAAAACCCTGCCACGCGCTATGCGAATCAGATTTCCTCTCTTCTTCTCACCATGGAAACAAATGGGCTACCAACGCTTGAGCAAATCATCTATCAGTAAGGTGACTGTGTACCCCAGTTTGCATGGGACAGTCGCTGCTTATACCTATTGTCCCAGCGTGGTGAGGAAAAGTGCCCAGGTTCACTCTTAAAAATGCCCTGATGTCGATGACAGACAACGTCAACTTGATGATGATTCTGCTGATCACCCGATCTTCAAACCCCTACTCCAAACGTCTGTGTTACCAAAATGACCTCATTCTTTTTGATGCATTAATGAAGCAATCAATATTAGCAATGAGAACCTAGAAAATAAATCTATGCTAATGACAAAAAAAGAAAGGACTAAATCCCGCAGGCAGAGAGGAAATGCTTCATAAACGTGGAGGAATTGAACGGAACGAATGTTCACGACGGCTGTGCCGATATTTAAAGACTGTTACATTCATTTGAAGAAGGTTAGGTTAATCAAGACCTTGGCCCTCCCAGAGCTTCTGGACACGGGAGGAGAGGAGAAGACACACAGGAGCGTGAGCTCTGTCCGGTTCATCGAAGGAAAGAGGGCACCGATGAGGGGCACACAGCAAGGGTGTGCTCACGGCCCCCAGCTCAGAGGCAGAGCCAAATGGCTCCATCCCCTGCCGGCTGAGGGGGCAGCTGGGACCCAGGCCAGCCTCAGATGGAGCCTTTTGGACTTGGCCCCGGTTCCCCAGGGGCACAGGGAGGCTGCAGCTGTCAGGGTCACTCGGCAGAGACACTGGGTCAACTGCTAATCCAGGGGAAGTCTCTTCCTCCAAGCTGCCTGGGGTCAGCAAGATGAGGGGGACGTCCTGGATAGGGGTTATTTTTCCTCGGGACAGAAGAATCCTTTGGTCAGAAACGAAGGAAACACATTCATAGCATCTTAAGTGCCCGGGCGGCTCGTTGGCTGATAGAGGACTGAATCACAGAAACCAGGGATGGGAAGGACAGTGGTTCCATCGGAACCGAAAACTGGGAAGCCAGCAAGAGTCACCCTGGGGGCTGGGCTCTTGTCTTTGCTTCTCTGAGGTCCTCTGCTCTCTGCACTATCCCTACAATCCTCAGAATTCCTTTTCCTGTTGGTGTTCATCTGGGAACCTTCCCTCTAATGTGATCTTGGCTATTTACTCACATGTAAGAGTCAGAGTTAGGGACTTCCCTGGTGGTGCAGTGGTTAAGAATCCGCCTGCCAATGCAGGGGACACGGGTTCAATCGCTGGTCCGGGAAGATCCCATATGCCTTGGAGCAACTAAGCCCACGTGCCACAACTACTGAAGCCCACGTGCCTAGAGCCTGTGCTCTGCAACGAGAGAAGCCACTGCAATGAGAAGCCCACACATCACAAAGATCAGTAGCACCCGCTCACCGCAACTAGAGAAAGCCCATGAGCAGCAACGAAGAACCAACTGAGCCAGAAATAAAGAAAATATTTTTTAAAAAAGGGTAAGATTCAAATGCTGCTAGGCAGGGACAGAGTATCCACCCACAGGTACCCCAGTGGGGTCCAAGGTCCCAAGTCACTTCACTGGGGAAGACACCTCCAGGACTTGTCTCTTGGCCTCTTAGTTTCTCCTGAACACCACCGCCAGATTTTACCAAGAAAAATGTGCAATATTTGAGGCACATTTGTACTAAAGACTAATTGTTGCTTATCTGAAATGCAGTGTAACTGGGTGTCCCACATGTTACCTGGCAACCAACCCTACCTGAGAAGAATCCTCCACATGTTGGCCCCTAGCTGTTTGGATTCTGGAAGCAGGGCTGGGAAGACGCGGAGCATTTCACGGCTCCGTAAACACACATTCCTGCAAACTCCCTGTTCTCAGTACTTGACCTGCAGCCCTGGTTAGGCTGGGATCTCTGAGTCTAAGTCCTCTAGTTCCAGCCTTCAATGGAAACCTCTTGGGATATCCCTGGTGGTCCAGTGGTTGACTCCGCCCTTCCAATGCAGGGGGCACGGGTTTGATCCCTTGTCGGGGAATTCTGTATGCCTCCACAAAGCAGCCAAAAATATAACAAATAAATTACATTTTAAAAAGGAAACCTCTCGTCTTTTCCTGGGATGGGAAGGGGCGGATGCCCCACTGCACGAGTGATGGAGAAGATCTCAGGTCTAAATGCTCCTTGTAAAGTCTGTCCACCAATCCCCCTGTTTTCCTCCTTACTCCAGCCAATCACTGATATCTCCCATTTTTTTATCATTTCTGGGGCTCTCCGGCAGGAATATGGTCACTCTCCCCACCACCACAGACATAACTTCATGGAATTCTCTGGAATGCTAAGCCAGTTACCATCTGTCCACCGGCTTTCCTGCTTCCTTGACGTCTCTCCTGCGCTCTCCTCTCTGGTCTGTCCTGGGAAAGCCTCTTCTTTCCTGCGCTGCCTGCCCTGTTACAGAGCTCCGTGGAGGGAGTGGTGATAACAGCAGGGGTTCGGTCTGCCTCATGGAGCCAGACATCCCTACTTCTCTGTCCAGGAATGCCACTTTACCCCGCTGAGAGTCCACTTCCCCTGCTGCAGGCATACACGGTGCAGACGTGGCCCCGGAGCACACTGGACAAGTCAGGTGAGCCCTGGTCCCATAGCATCTTTCCCAGTTCAAATTCCAAATTCCAGGGAAAGAAGCTCCGACTGATGTCCTCTGGGTCAGGTTGCCAAGTACCGCTCCTGGTAGCCATGGAGAGGCAGGGTCACCTGGCAGTAACAGCCCACACCTGTGGAGAGAAGGGTAAGCTCAGAGAAGGGGATGTGGGCAGACCCCCCAAACGATATCTAATCCAGGGTCAGAAATCTTTGGAACATCCATTGACTGTGTATAGAATCCCAGAACATCCTCTGCCCAACTCGCCACACCCATTCTCCCCTCTTCTCATCCCCATCGATGTCCATCTCTTCTCAATTCCCAGTGCTTGCAGAGGAACTGTAACTGAATCATGATTTTCTACAGCTACTCAGTCACCCATTCTGCCAGTCCTACCTCCCAAACACGAATGGTTTTCAAGAGTGTCCTCACCTCCCTGTTCCATGCTCACTGCACTAGCCTGGCCCACCATCCCCTCTTCCAGGTTGCTACAATAGCCTCCTCACTGGTTTTCCTTCTCTAATCTTGTTCTCCTACAATCCATGCTACAAGGCACCAAGTAGAGTTCTTAAAACACAAATCTGCTCATCTGGTCATTTGCTAAGAACCCCTTCTATGTCTTCCTGTTGCCTACAGGAAAGTGAAACAACTCCGTAACTGGCCTTCTGCAATATCATCTCCCACCGACACACCAACCCCCTCCCAGCACTCTACCTTCACAAGACAGTTATTTATAATTCCCCCAACCTCCCAGCAACACACACACAATTTCCTGCCATGACATTCTGCACATGTAATCTACTCTTCTGATACATCCTCTTCCTTTGTCTCATCCTTTAAGACTCATCTGCAGGATTTCTCTAGCGGTGCAGTGGTTAAAACTCTGTGCTTCCACTACAAGGGGCACAGGTTCCATCCCCGGCCAGAGAACTAAGATGCCACATGCTGCGCGGTGAGGCAAAAAAAAAAAAGACTCATCTCCATATCACTTCCTCCCCAAAGTCTCTCCTGACTTGTGCAAACTCAGCCAGCATCATGGGACCCTTGTCTCTGCTCCCAGATTATTCTGGACTTACTTCCATCACTATACTAAGACCCCGACCCAGACCTGTATAATTCAAGGCAGCACGACAGACAAAGCATTAATCTTTTAATATATAAAACCCTCTTACAAATGAATGTTAAGAAGACAGGCAATAGAAAAAAAGAGCAAAGGACATGAACAGGCGGTTCACATAAAAGTAAAAACACATACGTGAAAAAAAAAGCTCAACCACACAATTAAAGGAATGGCAATATAAACAAGGAAATATCATTTTCAGCTATCAGATTTACAAATAGCAAAAAGTTTGAGGGACTCCCTTGGTGGTCCAGTGGCGAAGACTCCACACCCCCAATGCAGGGGACCCGGGTTCAATCCCTGGTCAGGGAACCAGAGCCCACATGCATGCCGCAACTAAAGATCCCCCATACCACAACTGAAGATCCCCCATACTGCAACTGAAGATCCCACATGCCACAACTAAAGATCCTGCACATGGCAACAAAGATCTCACGTGCCACAACTAAGACCCAGTGCAGCCAAATAAATACATAAATAAATAAGTAAAAATGTTTGATGACACAGTGTTTATAAAAACGGGGAAAGAATCATCACATCTGTGATAATAAACATTGATACAATCTTTTGGGAGGATAATTTGGCAATAACCAGAATAGATTTCAAAAATCATACCCTTTATCCTAGGAATTCTACTGCTATATTATATATGGATATATGATAGAATGTACATATATTCTTCCACATGTTCGGAAAAATGAGCATTCAGTAGGTTCTTTGCAGCATAATTTGTGTCAGCAAAGGAGATAGAAAAGCAATGTGAAATGTTCCATACATCATGGTATGTGTGCACACTGGAATACTACACAGCCATGAAAATGGTTCCATAGGACTACGCGTGCTATTGTTTTAAGGAAAGAGAAAAGACAAGGTGCACAAGAGAGTGTAAAGTACAAAGGTTTGAAGGGTGTAAAGGGTCTATACCACACACACTTGCACAGACTTCCTGGAAGGGAAGCATTAGGAGGTAAGAGCAGCCCCCAGGGAGAGGGAAGGAGGTCAGGGAGGACAACAAAAGTTACTTTTCAGCCAACATTTCCCTTTTGTTCTGTTGGAAACGTTTTGCTACACTAATTTCTTTTTATAATCTAGAAATTTTAAACATTAAACATAATCCAGGGACGTCCCTGGTGGTGCAGTGGTTAAGACTCCGAGCTCCCAGTGCAGGGGCCCGGGTTCCATCCCTGGTCAGGGAACAAGATCCCGCACGCCTGCCGCAACTAAGACCTGGAGTAACCAAATAAATCAATAAAACAAGTATTTGAAAAGAAAAATTAAACACAATGCAGTGTGGTGTCCACCCCTCCTCCATGAATAAGCCCCCGAAGGTAGAAACGTATCCTGACTCTTCCGCGGGCCCGGGAGCCTCACTGTGCACACAGCTCCGCAAGGAATAGACTCTCCAAATGGATGCCGCCCCGCGAGCCAGAGGTCCTCTCCCGACACCCACGCTTCCTCCAGGACCAGGTCTCTGCACGTCCTGGGAACTGGGAGCCAGTGGCTGCCAGGCAAACCCCCATAACCCCGAGCGCGGGCACCCCCCCCCGCACCACCGCCCCAGCCCCGCCGTGAGGGAGGGCGCTCTCCGCGCTCCTGCCTGGCTGCCATCCCGCCTGCCCCACGTGGTGAGCCTGAGCAGACCCAGATGTGCGCTCACCTTCCCCCACTTCCTGGCTGTGCGTACTTGGGGCTGGAAACATGGCTTGATTCGACAAATACTTATTCAGTGTAATTCACTCCTCCAAGCGTGTGCTGGGTGCCCACGACATGCCAGGTTCTGTTCTAGGCACAGCAGTGACCTGTCCAGGAAAGGCCTCTGTGCCCGGGAGCTTCCAGCCTCGCGCAGGGGTGAGAGTTCTGTCTCCTAAGTTTTAGGGCTCTGGGACATTAAATAGGAAAGTGCGTGCAGAAGGCTTAGCTCCGTGACTTTCACACCGTGAGCCCAAAGCAAAGCCAACGTGATCCCTACCAACCTCCCCTTCCCGGGACAACATCCTGTCCTCCACGTGGCCCGTGACTCAGAGGCAGGAAGTCTATTAAATATATATGAATATATAAATATATAGATATATATATACACACTATATATATGTACATAAGTCTGTCATACATCTATGACTGTATATATGACTATTTATCTGTCATGTTTATATGACTGTATATACATATGTACACATTTCTGTCATATATATGATTGTATATATATGACTATTTATGACTGTATATATCTATAAAGTCTGTCATATATACGTGTGTGTATACATTACTAGCACACCTAAGCTAGCATCTCACGGATATTACTAATATGAACAGAGCACCTACACATGACCTGGAGTGTTCTTCTCACCTGCAGAGGAAACATCACTTCTGGTGGGAGTTGGATGTAGTTTAAACACTGAAGGTGAGACAGGAATGAAATATTAAAAACACAAAGATAATGTATCAAAACTGCTTGGCAGAGTTCCTGGCATCAAGTAAGGATCCTACCATTGGAAGGAGAGCTCTTTTTGTTATTGCTATATTGTTTAAATTTACTATTATTTTTTTATTAGGTCATCTAATCATCAGATCCTCCCCTGCAGCCCCACCTCCAGTTTCCAAAGGGAAATCTCAAGCAGGATTCACCCCCAGCAGCACACAACACCTTCCTATCCTAACAGCCCTAACACAGCTTCAAGAAGGAAAAGATCTTTGAGAACTCACCCTTCCAGAGGGCCCAGCGCAAGTTTTAGGCCAAGGGGTCCAGGTTTCAGGGCCATCCTAACCTGGTGAGGTGCTCAGCTCTGCCTCCCACCAGCTGTGTGAGCCTGGCTGCTGGCTGTCATGCTCTGGGCCTGTCATGCTTTCAGCACTTCCGGCACATCTGCAGGGTCGTTAGGAAGCAGTGGGTCAGAGCACACGCCCGGCAGCCCCTGCGCCACAAGCCTCAAGGCCACTCCTCTCTGTGCCTCGGTTATTGACAGTGAACTTCAGGCATCTGTCCTAGGCCAGACCTTGGCCCCAGATGTCTGTGATTGGTGTGAGCCACTGCACAAGATGAAGATGCGGATGAAGACGAGGGTTCCCACTGACTCCCCAGAGGGAGCTGCTCTGGGTGTGGTTTGGTTCTGGCCCCAGGCGGGCTCCTGGGGGCTTATCCCGCCCTGTCCCATCCCACTGGGAGGCAGTGTCATATATAAGTCTGTCACTGTCACCAGCAAAGCCTGTTAACAAGTCCCAGGAAATAAAAATAGAATCTGGGTAATAAAGTCTAAGCTTTTGCTTTTCCTTTCTGCTTAGTCTGGTGTCGCTGGTCCACCCGGCGCCGCGCAGAGGACTCGCACCAGGCCCTCCAGACCAGTTCCTCGGGCGACAGGACTGCGCCTAAGTGGGTGGCTCAGCTCTGCTGGGCCCTGTGCAGACGCGCTGCTCAGGACACTCAACTGAGGATAGTGGCAGGCGGGGTGCAGAAGCCCCGCCCCTGCCCCGCCCCGCTGTCCAGATACCTATAAAGCAGCCTCACCCACTGCCTGTTGGGGAGCAGGGAGCATGTGCTCTAGAGGGAGGGTTCAATCCTCTCCATTCTTTGATCAAAGAATAAAACTTTCCTTTGCTTCTAAACTGAACTTGGTCTCATTCTATTGGCTCCAGCAGCCCCGGGGCAGGAGGACCCTCCTTGGGTTAGGTGACATTCCTGGAGAGCTTAACTTTGGTCACTTGGTCAAGGTGGTATCAGCCAGGCATCTCCACTGTTAAGTTACGTTCCCCTGGTGAGAAGGTACTTGGAGGCAATGTAAGGGCTATCCTGTCACTCCTACAACTTTCCCACCCGTTCATTTCCTGGGGCTGCCCAACAGGCGTTTTGGAGCCAGAAGTCTGGGACTGAGGTGTCGGCAGTGCTGTGATCCCTCTGACGGCTCTGGAGGGGGGATCCCTCCTTGCCACCTCCAGCTTCTGGTGGATCCAGGTGTTCTTGGCTAGTGGCTGCATCACCCCAATCTCCATCTCCACGGTCACAGGACCTCCTCCTCTTCACGTGTCTGCATGTTCTCTTCTGTACCTTATAAGGACAATTGTCATTGGATTTAGAGCCCATCTGGTTACCCAGGATGATCTCGTCTAGAGATTCCTAACTTAATTATATGTGCAAAGACTTTTTCCAAATAAAGTCACAATTACAAGGTACAGGTATTAGGACACAGATGTTCCTTTTGGGGGCCGCCATTCAACCCACTGCACCCACAAGCACCCCCGGCCCCATGCTTGTTCCTCTCAAGGAACCATCAAAGGGCCTCCTCGCTGATCTCCCAACCCCCTTCCTGTCCATCCTCTGCCCAAGAGTAGTGATCTGAAAACTTAACCCTCCAGAAGCTTCCCAACACTCTCAGAATTAACTCCAAATCCCAAACCTCAGGCTGCAAGGCGCTGCCTGATGGAGCCCTGCCCGCTGTCCAGCCTGGTCCCCACCACTGGTTCCCTTGTGCCAGCAGCCCAGCCACCTTCGCTTTCCCGAAACTCCTCACCCCTGCCAGGGTTTGTTCCCATCTCAGCACCTTTGCATATGCTGTTCCCTCTGCCAGATGCTCTTCCCACATCCTTCCATGGCAGCTCATTGCCATCCTTCAAGTGTCAACTCAAGTGGCACCTCCTCCAGGCAGAACAGACCACGTAGTCTACACCGCCCAACCCCCACCATCATTCTCTGTTTTCTTCATAGAACCCTAGATGGGCCATGCATTCATTGACCATTCACTTGTTTATTATCTGTTGACTCTTGGATCATAGAGGTTTGCCTAAATAACGCCGGGTACATGACAGCAGACCGAAGCCTACTGAATGGATGAATGAATGAATGGATGGATGAAGTGCTAAGCATCGAATGGTACCTAGCACAAAGTAGCTGCTTTGCACATATGCTAGACCTAGTGGGACCAAGACGAAGAGAACATTTTCTACTGCTCTGATGGTTCCGTCTGCAGCGTGTCTTCCCCAGAAGCAGTGGAGAACAGTATTCATGAACTAAAGACATGTTTAAACCAATGCCATAGAAGAATGATGAGAAATCATGCAATCACACAGTCTCAGTGGCCTCTATCGTGAGACTGCTGCAGAAGCTTTGAGGTGCAGAGAACAACGTACCTCGGTCAGACCCATCCTCTAGGGGACTGGCGTTCTCCCCAAGAGGCAAATCTGGCCATGAAGGAGGCAGACTTCTAGGGTCGACCAGGGTGGCTGCTGAATTACCTACCACTTCCACATTCCCAGAACAGCCCAAAATGCGTGGGAGCTTGAGGCTTCCTCTGCCATATCTGGAGGAAAAGCAACTTTATTATGTCATTTGGGGAAAAGAGTCCCTTAATTTAGCCTCCACTCCCCACTCACACACCTTATGCCACTTCATTGAGGCACAGAAATGAGCCCAGATTCACTGCTTCCCTGTCACGTACAGAACACCTGCTCCTCACAGATTAATCACAGTCATACCACCAGCCTCTCGCTGAGCCCATCTTCCCTGGCCTCCTCTTTCCCATTTTGTTTTTCTCCATTGCATCCATCATTGTTTAACATGCTTTCTATTTCATGTGTTTATTTTTTGTGGTCCAGCTAGAATAGAAGTTCCAGCAGGGGCAGGGATATTTGTCTATCTGTTCCCTGTTGACTCCCATCATTTAGAAGAAGACCCGGTGTCTAAGTGGCAGGGAATGAGCATGTGCTGAATGGGGAAATGAATGCCTACTGTGTGCCAGGCAGAGTGGAAGGTACATGCGTGACCTTCATTACTCCTCAAAATCATCCTCTCATTAGAGGACTGCTATTACTATTATCCTCAGTGAAGAAATAGAGGCACAGAGAGGGTAAGTAACTTGCCCAGGAGCACACAGCTGGTAAGGGGAGGCATAGAAACTCAAACCCAGGCAGTCTGACTCCAGCACTGCTATCCAATCACTCTGCCTGCTGAACACCAGGCTGGACTGGAGGAGCACAAAGATGATAAAATGTGACCTCTGACCCCCTGGACCTCACTGTCCTGTTGCCAAGATGAGCAGGCAATCAATTCCATCACGAAGTGTCCTGTTGGTGCCTCTATTTCAGCCGGGGCAAAGGCGTGACCGGTCAAGTGCACCTGGAAGTATCCAAGAAGGCTTCTCCAAGGAGGATGGCAGAGCAGGCAACCCCCCACCCGCATGAGATTGCACTTTCACCACCAGCCTCAAACCCTGAGTCTGGACCCCTCCAGGTGCGAGCATCCCTGCTGACACCAAGGTGCACACACAGGAAATGCCACCCACAGCTGCACACTGGGTCCCACGTGGGGCTGCCCGCCCCCCACCAGTACTGCCTCAAATAAAACCCACAGACAGAACCCCTCTGGGGGCAGGCACCACTCACAGCACCGGCTGTGCACTGCCTCGGCAATCCTCTCCAACTCTCCATGGAACCAACAGAGAAATGGAGGCTGGACAGTCATTTACTTACCCAAAGTCCCACAGCCATGGTGTGACCGAAGCAGGCATTGGCTCCAGGCTGATCCTGCCTCCAGATACCTTCTCTTAACAGCTCTGCTGGTTTTAGTCAATCCATACGATACAAGTACATTACATTGCATTTGTTTGTCTAAAAAAAAAAAAACCTATTTGTTCAATGTGAACTTTTAGACGCTATCATAATTTTCCTTTACCTTTTTTTTTTAAATTCCATTTCTCTGTGTGTAGAGGCCCTCCACGATGGAAGAGCGGAAGGTCCATAGAAATAAATAGGAACTGAGGTGGGTTCAGGGGTGGGGTAGAGGGCTGAGTGGATCAGGAGAGGGATGCCAAGACTAGGTGGGACCACCCTGCTTTGGGAATTGTAAATCACTAGGGAGGGCCAGCTCAGACTGGATTTTCATTTCTTATGGAAATGACCTTGAAAGGCAGGAGGGTCCTCCAGCTTTCCGGAGTGGGGGTTGAAGGGTGGGGTCCACCCAGTTCACCCTGGGCCTCAGCTGCTGGGTTCAGGGACTACGAGTAGGTCAGCATCCAGGTGGAAGAGACAGGAGGCTGGACCCTGGCTCCCAGCCATTGTTTGATGATCGCGTCTGTGAAATAAGAACGAGATGGTGCCCACCCCCGAGAGGAGTCACTGGGAGGATCCCAGGAGGGCAAAGGGCACCGGTGACGATCTCGTCATCGCTAGACCAGACCCCTCTGTGGCAGAGACCAGGTCTGTTTGGTCCATCAACGTATGCTAGAAACGAGCTGGCACAGAGCAGCGCTCGATAAACACCTTCTAAATGAAGAAGTGATAAAGTGGGGTCCATAGAGGCTTTACTGAAAAGGGACTGCAGAACTCCAGCATCCAGGCAGGACAGTCTGTGAGTGCTCTGCCGTGAGGGCGGCAGTGTTCTGGGCTAGAAACTCCAGGGAGGTAAGGAAGAGCCTGTCTGGCCCCCAGGCTGCATCCCTTCGCCCATCCTGGTTCTGGCACACAGTAGGTGCTCTAGAAACGTACGTGTGTTCATAAGACGGAGAAAGGAAGGGAGGACTTTGGGTCCCTTCAAGAGATCATAAATGGGAGACTCTCCCTCCTACACCACAGTCAGGAATTCTTTAAGGAAAAGCAGGCAAATGATGTCAAAGAAACTGTAGACAAAGTTAGGAGCCACTACCACAAATTCTAGAACCCACCTTCCCTTGTGCGTGTTCTGGAGCTAAAAGCCAAGGAGCAGCAGAGGCCTGGCGAGACTTTCTTGGATTCATAAACTCGGGAGCTCACTCTACTGGCAACCAGGGCCATAATTAAGGCTTTCTTACCTCTCTTCGGGGACCATTTCCTGAAAGGCTCAACCTATGTAATCGTCCTTCCTCAGAAACCACCACCCAGCAAAGTCAACCACAAATCACAGAGCGAGCAGCCGGCCACAGTGCTTCTGGCTGCGAGGCGGTTACGCCCTTTGGGGGTGGGCATTTGATCCGGTCAGCTCTCCGTGGGCAGAAGCTCCCACCACCTAAACCGTGAATCCATTCATTTGCAGGATGAAGCCCAGAATGCCCTCTCCAGCCCACGTGTGGCAGGGCACACAGTCTCCAGCGAAACCCCGTGTGAAATCTGCAGAGGACGCTGGACCCCTTCTGCAGACTCAGGAGGAGGGAGTATTGGGTCTTTCTCTTTTTGCCTTCTTTTTTAAAAACAACTTTATAAAGGTATAACTCACATACCACAAAAGTCACCCACTGCACGTACACAACGCTGTGAGCTTCAGTAACTTTTGGAGTGGCATAATCATTGCCACTATCCAGTTTTAAAACATTTCCATCACCTAGGAAGTTTCCACCTGTGTTGAGGTTTTTAAAGCCACTCACTTTACCCTGTAACTCCAGAAGCTAAACTTCGGGCAGACCCAGGATAAAGAATTGTTCTCGTGAAAGACCCAGGGTAGGTCTGGTTTTCCATGGGAGGGAGTTCTTTGGGCGGGGCGCTACTTAAGTTGCATACCGGGCGCTATTTAATTTGCATACTGTACCCCCATGCCTCATGGGGTGAATCAAGGCCTGACCGTGTACGGTGGGGGCTCCCCAGAGATAGTGTGTGGTGGTCAGAGGGAGACTATTGCACCATTTTCAATCACAAAATAGAGAAAAACCTCGAGTCAAAAGAGCAAGAGGCGACACCTAAGAGAGGCATCACTCACTGAAAAGTTGACACAAACCTGTTTTTCTATGACCTTTCTTTCTGATCTCTGATGTCAACCGAAGCCAGGATTTCTCAGGTTGTCAGGGTCTGGGCCCCCGAGATGTGGACAGGAGTTGAGGGACGGAGGAGGGATTGAGTGGTGTCTTCAAACACGTTTGGGCAACACTGGATTGAACAAATTTCTTTACCGCAGGATTTATCAGAGCCTTTGGGGCATTAAAGGGGACTGTGGGGACTTCCCCGGTGGCGCAGTGGTTAACACTCTGAGCTCCCAGTTGGGGTGGGGGAGGGCCCGGATTCCGTCTCTGGTAGGAGGACTAGATCCCACACGCATGCTGCAACCAAGGAGCCGGCACAACCAAATAAATAAATAAATATTAAAAATAAAATAAAATACTCAAAAAAAAAAGAGGACTCTGAGTCTCCAAAAGGGAGCTATTGGACCAGATAAACGATTGTTCAAAGGAGATGGGACTGGTATTTACCAAACACCCTGCACCTCTCAGGCTTCTGGGACTTTTTTTTTTGGACCTAAGTTCCCCGACCAGGGATTGAACCTGGGGCCACAGCAATGAAAGCACCGTGTCCTAACTGCTGGACGGCCAGTGAATTCTTCCTGGGACTTGGTTATAAAGGAAATGTTAGCAGGTGATATCATATGTTGGGTGCCTGCTTCACAATGTGCTTGGGCCTTAGGGCTTATCTCTTTAAATAAGAACAACCCATTTCACAGAGGGTGGGTCTGAAAGGGCAGCCCCTCCCCCACTATATCACATTACCTCCCTGATGTAATTACTCCTCTCAGATTCCTCACAGGCAGGAGTACACAGTAAACACTCAAGATGATATGTGTCATGGAAGAACAAACCACATACGTAGTTTCATTCATGTAATCATTTGAAAACATGCCTAGTTCTGGTCTAGCCATACAATAGAATAAACAGTTCATCCACGCAATGGAATACTATACAGCTGCAAAAAAGAACGAAGCATTTCTTTATGTATTGACTTGGAAAGATCTTCAAGAAATATCCTTAAGCAAAAACTAAATAAATAAAAATAAAGGGAAGGTGGGAATATAAGCACCGTGGCCTCTACTTAGGTGTCTGTTAGTCACTTTAGACCCAGTCTCCCCAAAGAGGAACCTGTGATATGTTTCCTAAATCTGCTCCTGATTCCCAGTCATCCTTCCAGACACTGAGAACAAAAACTTTGGACCAGCCTGGACTCCTCGCGCTCTCTCCCACATCACATCCCACCCATCAGCAAATCCTCTTGGTTCTACCTCCAAAATACATCCCAACTCTGATCGATTTTGAAGCATAGATAGAAGCCACAAAGGAAGTTAATCTTTCTGGAGACTAGAAGTGTGGAATCAAGGTGTAGGCAGGGCTGAGCTCTGTCTGAAGGCTCTGGGCGCGGGGCAGGGGGGGATTGTCCGATGTGTCCTCATCCCCGAGAACTGTGCCTGGTACACAACACTCTACACGAACAAATGAATACATTTATGCTAAAAATAAAGTAGAGGGAATTCAGAACCTGAATCCCCACCGTTGAAGATCACTGGGGAGGAGGTAAGCATGGCCCACCAACATTTGGTAGGTTTCTTTAAAATGCGTTCATTGTAATCACAGGGTGTTTTTCCATCTAGCAAAAATTAAGAATATAGCACTCCAGTTTGCCAAACAACTGGAAGCCCAGCCCCTGTGTCGTGCGGGTGGGTACTGGATCCTTCTCCCCGGCGGCCAATACGGCAGGCGGGGTCATCAAAACCATAGCGCTGTGCACATGCTCTCAGGCAGGAATTGTCCTTCCAAGAACTCTGACTTTCTCTTAACTTTGTCTCTTGGTCACACAATGACGCCTCCTGGCTGGTTCTCGCTTTTGTCAACGGTAAACAGGACGTTGGAAAAACAAGACCTGGGATGTTCCAATCAGAAGGAGGCAGCCGGGATGCCCTCTCAGCCAGGGGACTTGGAGCCACCCCCCTCAGCCTCACGTCCTGCACAGATAATGATAGTATCTCCCTGGGGGGTTATTTGGAAGATTGAAATGAAATGATGGATGTAAAGCATTTGGCCTAGACCCCGGTGCATAATAAGTGATAAATAAACCATACCTGCTATTATTGTAATTCTTTTAAATAATCACTTAAAGGGTGTAAAAGGAATTTACTGTTTAAACAGATTTTGTTTTTCCAAATCAATGGTTTAGCCAGTGACGTCCAAGGTTCCTTCCACTGTTGACAGTCAATAAAGTTCTAATGAGCCCCACCCTTGGGCTCACCCCACCCCTACCTCCTTGGCACTGCAGGCTTGAGGAATTTTTCATTCTGAGCAAGACAAGGCCAGCCTCACCCAGCATGCCCATTCCTCTGATTCCTTGTCCTAGTGTGACAGGGCATCTGGAGGGGCCAGGCTTCAGAACAAGTATGGAACTCATCCAGAGCCGGACACCCTGGGGAGGGCTGCCCACAGGGGACCTGGCTTTAGTGTCTAGGGTCCCGGCTAAAAGAAGCCGAGGGCAGCTTCCATGGGTTCTCCCTCCCTGTGACTGACTTATCTGGTCTTACTAGCGCAAAGCTGGTATATTGGGTCTCCTCCCATCTCAGTAAATTTTGCTGAAGCCCAATCCTGGGAGTTTTACATGATCCCTCCCAACCCTTCAGCCCAAATGTGACCTCCTTGGTGAGACTCCCTGAACACCCCACGTCAAGCACCGCACCCCCCACCAACCCTCAGCAGGCCTGTCCACGTAGACTGCAGGGATAAAACTCTGGTTCCAAGAATCTGCAGATAAATACCCATGTGAAACAGCCTGTGAACAGGGATGCCCCCCGCCCACCCTGTTTATGACCACAAGAGACTGGAAACATCCTAAACCCCATCAGAACAGGATGAATTATCTGTACATCACGCATAAAAGAGCCTCTTGCAAAACAAGGCGGCTCTGTATGAACTGGTAAGCAACATCAACATGGTAAATCAAGTGAAAAGAGCGAGGTGCCAGACTGTGTGTACAAAAAGCCACCATTTGGGTTAAAAAAGAAATACATAGAATCGTGTGCGTGTGCCTAAAATATCTCCTTCTGCACACCTAATTGGTAATGAGATTTGTTTGCAGCCGGGGAGACAGGGGTGGGAGGGAAACGCACCCATCTCAGTATAGCATTTGCATTTCCTCCTGTGGGCCCCAGTTTACACGAATAATAACAGCAGTAGTAATACTAATGGGGGCCCCTGAGGCTGGCCCTTCCCAGAGGCGGCCTTCTTGGAGCTCCTAGGATGCCCATCGCCCTGATGTGATCTTGCTTGTTTAGTGCCTTCTAAGAGCAGACACCTTGTCTCTCTTTGATCTGCTGTTGTAGCCCCAGCCCAGCTCTTGCTTCCCTCTCCTCCAGCCATCCTGGAACTTAATAAATACTTGCTGAATCCATAAATAATGAGGATACTTTGGTACCCTTATCACATTTTCTTTAACTGAAGATCAGGAGTGCTAAGACTTTATCAAAGCAATTAAAGCATCTGCCTGTCCACCCACCCATCCATCCACATCCATCCACAAGGCTGAGCTTTGATAAGTTCCTAGAACACTCTAAGGCAGCTGCAGCCTGGCAGGGACCAGTTCCACGGGAAATTCAGAGCAAAGTGCCCTCAGTCAGCCAGTGAAGGTGGGCCTGGGGCCGCCGGGGAAAAATAACAGAAGCTCTAGAGACTTTGTCAGTGGCAGTGGCAGCCCAACAACCTTCGTGAAGGAGGAAACTGCACAAGGCAGGACCGTCTGTTTTTTTCTGTTGTCCTTCCCGAATCACATTCGGCTTTCATTTTCCTCTCTAATACAGGAATAGTAGCATATAAAACACCCCTGCCCTCACTGGAAGCTCAGCAGAGTAAAAACTGCAGTGCACAGGGCATCCCTGAGGGTACCTGCAAGTGTAGGCAATTATGGGAGCACAGGTAAGTGAGCGGAGGCGGGTTGTGCTCTGAAGGATATAACTTTAAGCTGAGTAGCCGCGATTTCCGGGATGCCAGAAACATGGCCTCGGGCCAAAAATGAACATGAAAAACTGTTCCTCCAGCTGCTGCTGAATGCTGGAAATATCACCCTTAAAATTTTTCTATTGTGAAAGCTACTGAGGCAGCGACATTTCCAATGGCTCCCCATCCTTTCCCCATGCAGAGGATTCCAAGTTGGAAGTTACATATGCCTGTGATTGTTGGACTGATGTCTGGACTGTGGGCTCTACAAGGCAGGGTCCAGGGCAGCTTTAGCTCACTTTATATATCCAGGGACTAGCATGGTGGCTGGATAGAAGGATGGAAAGATGATGGATGGATGGATGGATGGATGGATGGATGGATGGATGCCTTAATTGACTTGATAGAGATTCACTTCAGCAATTCCTGAACTTTTGGTATAAATGGACTTATTCGCTTATTCTATGGATATTTATTGGATGCAATACTACACAGCCAGTTCCCACACAGTGAGACAAGAGGTGTGATGGGAACTGAGAGACGCCTAAGCCAGCCCAAGCCTGGGAAGCCTCCAGAAGGAGGTGATGCCCAAGGTGAGAGCCAGGACTGAGAAGGAGGTGAGTAGGCAAGGGCATAGGAGATAGAGGAAAAGCTTCCAGGTGAAAGGTGAGCCATGGGGAGGGCAGCAGTGATGGCAAAAGGAGCCCTGAATCCTGAGTCAGCCCGGAGCTGAACACTGAGCAGGGCCGCTGAGCTTGTTGGCAAGAGCCCCACCCTCCGTGTGCTCTGTAAAGGGTAGAAGGGGCCAGCCCACCCTGGAGGCACCGAGAGGGGCTTCTTGCCTTCACCTCTGCTCCTTTCCTTCCCTCTGCCCTTCCTTCCTTCCTTCCTTGCTTCCTTTCCTGCTCTCTCCCCTCCCTCCTTTCTTCCTTCCTCTCCTTTTTTTCTCTTTTTTGAGATGGTTCCATTCCACCTGTTTCAAAAGAGCTGAAAACTGGGACCTCCCTGGTGGTCCAGTGGTTAAAACTCTGCACTTCCCCTGCAGCTCTGGGTTTGATCCCTGGCCAGGGAAGTAAGATCCCGCATGCCGTGTGGCCAAAAAAATAAAAAAGATTAAGAAGAGCTAAAACTAACTTTTGTTGAGCACTTACTATGCACCAGGCACTGAGCCAAGCACCTTCCATGAGGTAGAGCCTTTATCCCGCTGGATGTTTCTAGTTTCTATTTGGGGCCCCTTCCTTAAAAGACTCAGAAACTGAGGCACAGAGAGTCCTTCCCAAGAGCCTTCCCTTGGCCGACCTGCCTGCAGGACAGGCTGCTGCTTCCCAAGAACAGACGCTGGAGTTGGAGCTCCAGTCTGGGCTGCCTGTCCACCAAGTAAGAGACCTCACACAGGCAACGCACCGCTGGGAGCCTCCGTTTCCCCGTCTGTAAAATGCAGGCTGTAATACCTACATCCTATGGTTGTTGGGAAAAGTAAATTAGTTTCATATGAAAAGGGCCTAAAACAGTGGCTGGCACATACGGAGTGCTCGATAATGTGATCTCTTACCATCTGGGGACAGGACAGCACTGGGTCAGAAGCGCCGCCCCTGGCTGCAGCCAGGCCTGCTCTGGGGGCCGGCTCTGAGGATTACTGGCTACGAGAGCTTCAGCAACTTGCTTACCTTTGTCTGAACCTCTGGTGCCTCATCTGCAAAATGGGCTGAAATGGGGTTATTAGGGAACTAAATAACATGGTGCAGGTGTGTTTTCTGTAGGTTCTGTTACAGTAAGCAGCAGATTTTGTCTATTTTTAAATGGTTATTCTGCGTTTTCTTTTTTTTTTTTTTTGGCTGTGGAAGTGGCCTGCGGAATCTTAGTTCCCTAACGGGGATTGAACCTGGGCCCTCCGCAGTGAAAGCGTGGAGTCCTAACCACTGGACCGTCTGGGAATTCCCCAGATTTTAGTTTTTTAGTGTTTTTACTAACCCTAGGGGTTTTATTTTACTTTATTCTATTTTATTTTTTAGGTTTGCAAGCAGGTTTTGTTGGTTTTGACCACGTTCAAGTTAAAACATTCAAGCTGGACAAGATGACAGGGTGGAAAATCCACCTCCCTGCCACTCCAGACCCTCGGCCCTGGCCTCAGCCTCCCAGCCCCCACACCCCCGCCCAGGGTAACCTCTCTGGGGGCCTTCATCTGTCCTCCCAAGCACATTCTAAGTGTGTGATGTGTATTACTTCTGTCAACAATAAAAAGGAAATTGTTTGGGACACCTTAATTCATTCTGTCATCAGCTAGAACGAGTTACCAACAATGGATAGGGAAAACAACAATTAAAAGGGAACAGTTGAGAAAATTCTGTCTTTCTGAAGATTTTCTTAAATGCTTGGTGGCTGCCACCACTGAACGGTTTCTGTCTTGTGGGAAGAAGAATATGCATGGACGTTAGCGGTGGGAAAATCAAAGTCTCTGCTCGCAGAAAATCAGTATTCCCGGCCAAAGAGAAAAAGAAACAGAGGGAATGTGTGTGTGTGTGTGTGTGTGTGTGTGTGTGTGTGTGTGTGTGTGTGTGTGTGTGCGCGCGCGCGCGCGTGCGCGCGCTGGGGGGGCGGGGCGCACCGCGGGCAGCCTCCTACCCTCCCTCACCTGTCCTCCAGAAAATCGCTTCAGGTGAGAAACTGCACTGATTCCAAAGTTAGCAAACAGGTAAAATTTTTAAATAATTAATTAATTTTTTAAAACAAAAAACAAAGTTAGGAAATAGTTGCACAGGGAGCAGATTTCCCTGAGGATCTTTGCACAGACTCCCTTTATTCACTTATTTAAATATTTCTTTATTTATTTGCATAACATTTATTCACTTGTGTAAACATTATGAAAGTAAAGCCCACTTGTTTTTTAAAATGTTAGACTCTACAATCACATCAGGTAGAAAACGAGACAATAATCTACCTGGAGGAAGTGAATTCTGTGAATGGTGTGAGTAATACTTCCAGAAGGTTTTGTTTAGAGCAGCGTTTCTCCACCTCTGGACCACTGACATTCAGGGCCTGGCATCGTTGGGGGTGGGGGGGGGAAGGCTGCCCTGTGTACTGTGGGATGTTTAGCATTGACCCACTAGATGCCAATAGCAATTTTCCCTCCCCTAGTCGTGACAACCAAAAATGTCTCCAGACATCGTCAAATCTGGGAAAATAACACACCCTTCTCAAGCCCTCAGGTCCAAACTAGATTCCCTCCTTGTTCCTGAAAAAGGAACACTGGGGCAAGTTTTGATGAAACTGAGCCCCCACTCAGGGCCATCAACACCCACCTCCGAGGGGAGCTGGAGGAGAGAGAGGTAAGGGCGGGAGGCGGGAGGAGAAGACAGGGGACAGGGAGCAGAATAAAGACACAGTAACCTGGCTCTATTCTCATCTCCATCATCTGGAAAGAAATTCATCTGTCCTGAGAAGTGTTTGGCTTAGGAGTTTGACTGGCCGTTCAGTTGACATAAATGCACAGACCCTTCCTCTGCCATTTCCAAGGCCCAGGAGAACAGCCAGGTTCCAGAAGCTATTGTGTGCAGCTCACAACTGCTTGAAACCTGCTAACGGTGTTCTCATCCTGCCTGGCATCAAGTCCTGCCAGCTCCACCAGTGAAACCCATCAGTGCCTAAACTCTCTCCCTCCCCACCCTCAGCGTGCCCATCCCCATCTCCTCAATCACTCAGAGCCTCCTCCCTGCCTCCCTCACCCCCAACAATGAAGTCCTCCCACAGTAGGAATCATCATTTAAAAGCTAAGATTCTGTCTCTTCCTTGCTTCAAATCAAATTGCAATTGGAATGAAATTCAACCCCTTTAACACAGCCACCAAGTCCCATGAGTTGACCCTGGCTTCCCTGTCACTTCTCCCCCATCTCTCACTCCATGCTGCCGCCCTGGCCTTCTCTCCATCCCTGAGCTCCTTTCCACCTAGCCTCTGTGGCTGGTCTACTCCCACCATTCAAGGCTCAGTTAAAATGTCCCCTCCTCCAGGAAGCCTTCCCTGACTACCCCAGCTAAGGGCCTGCTCACTGTCTCTTCCAGCATCTCCTCTCTATCCCTGGTCCCTGTTTTATTTGCACTGAGGCACTTAGCGTCCTTGAAACTTCTTACTTATGTGTCAGATCCATGTTTGGGTCCCCTACTGAGGAGTAAATTCATCTGTCTTGGATGCTTGTCTGCTACTCCACTACCTAGAAGACTGACTTGAAACAGGCCCTTTCTGGGTGTTTATTTATTTTTAAAATTTATTTATTTATTTATTTTGGCTGCATTGTTGCTGCACACAGGCTTTCTCTAGTTGTGGCGAGCAGGGGATACTCTTTCTTGCAGTGCATGGGCTTATCATTGCGGTGGCTTCTCTTGCTGCGGAGCATGGGCTCTAGGCCCACAGGCTTCAGTAGTTGCGTTGCACAGGCTCAGTAGTTGTGGTGCATGGGCTTAGTTGCTCTGCAGCATGTCAGATCTTCCCAGCCCGCGGAGCAAACTCGTGTCCCCTGCATTGACAGGAGGATTCTTAACCACTGTGCCACCAAGGAAGCCCCCCTAACACACATCTTAACTAAGATACACTCCCTGCCACGTGTGCTGGCTCAGCTTAGGAGAAGAGGATGAAACCCCTTCTGATGGGTCATCCTGGATGCCTATGTGGCCCTGAGCAACGAAGAGGTCCTTGCAAATAGCCCAGAGAAGAGCTGTTTGCAGGGACCACCCCAGAGACCCCACTCTCACCCAGCTTGGCCCCAGGATTCAGCATATTTTATTGAACGAATACCCTGTGCTGGGTATTGAGCTAGTTCGTGCATAGTGAGGTGGACCTGGTGCCTCCATCGTGGGCTTAGAGTCCACTGGAGAAGCCAGACAACGGAACCACAATGTGCCCGAGTGCCCTGTGAGCACTGGGTGCATCTAAGAGTCTAAGAGCAGGAGCACGTCACCTGGAGAAGATGCTGGGGACACAGAGCATTCAGAAGGGATGTGACGCAAAAAAATGTTAGAGCTAGAAGATCTTGGGAGGCCGTGGTTCCTCAACTCAGCTCACCAAAGATTACCAAGAGAAGTTTGTTTTTAATAAAATAGATTCCTAGGTCCTCGGCCCAGAGTTTCTGATTCAGTAGGTCAAAGGCAATAGAAGGACCTCAATATTTAATCCTTCCAAGCACCTCTGATGGCCTGCCAAGTTTAGCAGCCATTGTTCTCAGAGAGGGGTCAACCCTGGGATACCCAGAGGTACCCAGTGAAATGAGACAAGTAGAAGGGAGAAGGGAGATGGACCTGTGAGAGTTTAGGACTTGCTTTGGACAGAGACGTCGGGGTGACTTCTCCCCATGAAGCTGAAAGATCAGGTCACTGGCCAGTGCAATTGCCACCAGGAAACAGCACCGCGCAGCAGCATAGCTGTGAAGAAGGCACAAGCAGGAAATCATGCTTCATTTAACAGCGAAGAATCTCTCTGGTGTTAACTGGACCCGACCCAGTGGTTGACCACAGAGGTGGCTTTCTCATTCTTTGTGCGGATACGACACCCCGTGTTGAGAAGAGAACCCACAGAAAGATCAATGGGAAGAAAAGAACAAAGGAAAAAATATAATACCGATTGTATTAGTTTCCTAGAGCTGCCATAACAAAGTGCCACAAACTGGGCAACTGAAAACAACTGAAACTTACTGTTTCACAGATCTGGAGGCTAGACCTCCAAGTCAAGGTGTCAGCAGGGCCACGCTCCCTCTGAAATCTGCAGGGCAGAATCTTTCCTGCCTCGTGCAGCCTCGGGAAGTGGCCAGCAACCCTCGTGGCTGCATCCCTCCAATCTCTGCCTCTGACCTCACGTGGCCTTCTCCCCTCGTGTGTCTGTGCCTCTTCTCTTTTTGTAAGGACACAAGTCACATTGGATTAAGGCCCACTGGACTCCAGCAAGACCTCAGCTTAATCTAATTACTCAGAACAACCCTATTTCCAAATAAGGTCACATTCTGAGGTACAAGGCTTAGGACTTGGACATACGTATTTGGGGATGCTTAATTCAACCCCTAACACCCATGAGTCTCAAAGGCCTTCTCATCTCAGCAAGGCCAGATGCCACGATACCCTCTTCCGCCTATCTGACTCTCACACCCTCTCCTGTGAGGATCATTCCTTAAGACCGAGATCTTTCCTCGGAAAATGTTGGGAAGCCGCAAGGAACATTTGATGCGTCATGAAAAAAACAAAACAAAAAAATGAAAAGAAAACCAAGGGAATTCTCGGGGGACCCAGTGGTTGGGACTCTGGCACTCTCACTGCCAAGGACCCTAAGTCCTGGGCTCAATCCCGGGTCGGGAAAGAAAACTCCAACAAGCCTCTGGGGGTTGAGGGGAACAGGAAGGAAAAAAAAAAAAAAACTGCTGAGATTTGACCTGGCAAATATTCTTAACAAAGTTCTTCCTACAACAGGTCCCTGGAATGATGCCTTTCAACTCTTCTCAGTTTCCACGCTCTGCTTCTACCCATCTCCCCCATCAAGATGTTATCCAAAAGAGGCAGGGAATGAGTGTTTATGGTGGTACCAAAAATAACTGAGCATGCCATGAAACTATGGACTCCAATGTAATAGTAAATGTTTAAAAATTAAGAGGTCAGGCTTGTTTCTGCAGAAGATTATGTTCCATGTTACTAGCGGACAAAGGCTTGACACGCCTTGCATCAGCGGACCTTGGGCATGATGCCAGCCTGGGTTGGCAAAACCAGGAAGGGGTCAGGTTTTGATGGCTTCAGGTGTCACCAAGCCTCCCAGCCTGGTGGCCTGTGGATTTCAGAGAAGCAAATAAAGACTGTCAACTGGAAGAGAAATTTAATCTATCTGAGATCTGAGACAGGCAAGTCGACAATGATCAGACCATCAAGGAGCGACAGCCACCCCGGGAAGAGCACATTCGTGAACTGCAGCATCGAAATTTCGAAAGCAAATCTGTCTTATCTCCAACTAATGGGAGAAGCCTTACCGCCCACTGAGCTCAGACAGATAGGGAGGCATTGGCGGAGGGTCACTGCCACGTCAGGGATAAAAGAAAGCTCCCTCACCTGGAAAACGTGCTTAAAGGAACCTCAGACTGTTCTTCCCCTTGTAGCCAAGGGCAGCTGTTTCCTGGGTTCTCCACCTGCTGTAAAGGAAGGCACATTAAACTCCTTCTTCACTACCCCAACACACGGCAGGAAAAGGAAAAGACTAGAGAAATACAGACACTCCCTGACTTGCGATGGTTTGACTCATAATGTTTCAACTTAATGGTGGTGCAGAAAGGATTTGCATTCAGTAGAAGCCATACTTTGAAATTTTAATTTCGCCCTTTTGCTGGGCTAGTGACGCCCTCTCAAGATGCTGGGCAGTGACAACGAGGGTCAGTGGCTGATACACTCACAACTATTCTGGACCCAGACAACCATTCCAGTTTTCACTTTCGCTACAATACTCGATAAATTATGAGATATTCAACTCTTTACTGTAACATAGTCTTTGTCTTAGATGATTTGCCCAACTGTGGGCTAATATAAGTGTTCTGAGCAGGTTTAAGGTAGGCACAGCTAAGCTATAACATTTGATAGGTTAAGTGAATTAAATACACTTTTTTAAAATTTGAGGTATAGGGAATTTCCTGGCAGTCCAGTGGTTAGGACTTGCAATGTCACTGCCGGGGCCCGGGTTCAATCCTTGGTCAGGGAACTAAGATCCTGCAAGCCACGCATGCTGAAAAAACAACAACAAAGAGGTATAGTTGATGTACAGTAAACACACTTTTGACCTAAAGCTATTTCTGACTTATGATGAGTGTATTAGGATGTAACCCCACCATCAGTCAAGGAGGGCCTGTAGCTGAAGTCCTTGGAAGTCACAGCAACCTGTATAAGGAATTCACAACAGCTGGTAACCAACACTTACCCAGGGAAACAGGCATTGGGCTCCAGCATGCCCACCATGGCTGAGCCTTACAAGTTTTTTTAGGAGGAGTTTCTCTGTCTCTCACCCATCCATGACCTTATCTTGTTTTGTTTTTTAACATCCAAATACAGGAACTTCGGGTCTCAGACCTCACCCTGACACCAGACCCCCAAAGAGAAAAGAATGATGGTTGTTATGAAGTCATTTCAAATGAGAAACAGACTAATCGTCCCTTTCCTAACTCGCAGCTTAAATTGTGTGCACATGGAAGATAAGACATCCATGAAGTGCTATTGAAAATACCCTCTGACCTTCCAGAGAACTTCTAAGTGTCTGCGAGGCAGGTGAGAATCTCCAAGGTGCCAGGTACCCGAATGGATGGGTATCCAGTCTACAGATGTGGAGTCCTGCTGAGTCTCTTTCGTAAATAAACTCTAGACAGCACGTGCCTTCAGACAATGACTGATTTTCCTTCAGTGCAACCAGGGAAAAAAAAAGAGCATCTTCATTTTTTTTCCCAGAGGGCAAAGACTTCAGCAGCATCAAGTGTCTTCATAAAAAAGCAAGCCCAGCCTGTCAAAGAGCCAGCAGGCTATGACAGCTGGGTGAAGGGAAAAGGGAGAAAGAAATCTAATTCTTACCAACACAAGACTTGAAACAAAAACACTGGCCCCTGGAGAACAAGAGTCCATCGACCTGATGGTCCCGCCTCAGGTGAGGACATGGATGTTGAAAGAGCCCAGAGGGCAGGAGACCCTTCTCTCCCTAATGGGAAAGGCAAGGCAGCCAGTGTCTCTGGTAGGGCCCGCGTGAGGCTGCTTGGTTGCTCTCCACGGCATCAGCTCAGAGTACTGGGAAGTAAACCTATTATTGTGCACTGGACCCAGGAACCCGGTGGCTGTCCTGCGAGGATCCAGTGGGAGCAAGGAGAAAGGAGAGCTGAGCGCTGGGCCAGGCATAAGCCCTGCTTGTGACTCACTTCAATCCTGGGTTGACTTTGGGTTGATTCCAGGACATTGTCTGCACTGCAATTCAGCACAGCTCCTCAAAGCCAGACTCTCGTCCAAAAGCAAGCAAAGATGCTGATAAGAAAATAGTCCTTTTTCCTTTGGCCCTTTGCCCCCATAACTTCCTCTTAACACCCAACATCTCACGTCTTGATTGAGAAATAACTGCCAACGAGATCTCTTTTTGCTGCACTAAAGCAAAGCAACTGTGATCCTGACATATCAACCAGATAAATCCAACTTAATGGGAATGTTCAGTGGCCAAGGACAGGCTGCCAAGAGCAAAGTATTAGGTTGGCAGAGGTTAAATTACTTAATAACATCCAGTGCCAACATTAAATCAGGAACTGCAGAGTGCTTGGTGGAGAGTTATGAATTAAGGGTTATGAGACTGGAGTTGAAGCAGCAGCCTCATCCAACATGGAAAATCCTTCTGCTCCCACCCCCTCTGAAGCAGCCACTCATGCCAAACTATAAACAGATCACTTCCTGGAGGAGGTGCCAGGCCACTTCAACTTGAAATCAAGGACTGTCAGTGTGCGTCCAGGATGCTTGCAAGCATCCAGTAAGTACACAAGCCCTGCCAGTCTCTTCTGCTGCCCATGGACAGAGAACCAACCTCTGCTCTGCCCCGCAGACAAAATGATTGGCATGCCCTAGATCCACGTGCACGACCACGGTCCCAAAGATGGAGAATTTCGATCGATGGAAAACACGTAGCGCGCCTACCACACCTCCACTGCTTGCGTTTGACTGAATGCCGAGTCCTCCCACGGAGGATCCGCCCAAGGATTTACCAACAATACTTTCATTTCCATTCTCAAAGTTTTGAGGCCGGCAACTTTACCATAAGTACAGTGTTTCTCAACCGAGCAGCCTTATACGAGAGATAAGATTCCCCAGCTGTGGATTCCTGATTGTCAGTGAACCGTCCCTCACACATCTCCCAACAGCCCTTCCTTGTGTCGGGGAAGATGAGCCACTGGTGAGTGCGTGACATGGTGCGTTGGAGCAGTCTTGCGAGGGAGACAAAATGAAACTCCAGGTTCCCCTTGGCACACAGCTTTCCTGCTCGGTCCTATTAACTAAGCCACCGTCAAACCAGAAATTAGCTCTGCCGTTCTTCCACTCCTCTTAGATTAAAAAACATACCAAGTTATAACCAGACTTTCGCAGCTTCTATCGAGAATACTTTTTATTATACAGGTTTCATATACACAACATTTAGGGAACATTTACAGGCAAGGAGTTCGATTCTAAAACTCCCATTTTCACCCACACACACTGTACCTCACACTCATCTTCAGGGTCAGCCCGACAAGAATGAGGCAAAGTTATTGCTTTGTGAACAGAGAGCTTCAATTAAATAGTCTTTCAGAGTCGAGAACAGAGCTCAGGGTCCTCTTAACTCTTAATACTCTGTGTACATATGAATAAAACCTAAAGATGTGTCTTAGATTACCCCGTCACCTTTAAAAGTTAATATTAAAATTGAATCCCGTTTCTCAAAAAGTCATAAGAAGTGCACCCGTATTTACAGACCCCATTAAATTATGCATAAATAAAATCTGTACAGTCAACACAGCTTCTCAAAATACAGAACCTCCTCTGGGACTCGGGATGACAGCAAAAAAAATGCTTCATGCCTACCCTTTTCAAGTTTCCTCGAAACATCAAGATGTGAAATAAATATGCAAAATAAAGCTTCCGTACCTTCAAGGAACATGTCATTTCAAAGAGTCTCCTATTTGAAGAGTTAACTTCCAAAGTTTTTTTGTTTGTTTTAAAGAAAAACATAAAAATCATCAATCAGCAGGCTTTGTTTCTACAAGTTTCGTAAAACCCGAAGGGCCCCTGTGCACAAGGGGTTTAAAGTCTGTCAAATACCACCTATGAACCAGTTGCTAAGCAGACAGAATGCTCACCTCCTACGGTTTGTAGGATGAGACTGAAGAAGCTACACAGATACTTTTACCGTAACACTGCAAGTTATTGTTGATCTGAATCACATCGATTTGACATTTCAACAGCTGAGTGTGTGTGTGTGTGTGTGTGTGTGTGTGTGTGGCCGGGCAGGGGCGGTGGGGGTGGGGGGCGGCAGGCGGCAGGGGTTGTTAGCCCTGGGAATTTATTTAAAAGGTTCGAAAACTTGTAGCACCACTTTCAGAGGAACGAAGAATGGGGTTCCAAAAAATGAAAGATAACCTTGATGGGTAAAGAACCAGCACTCGTCACTTTCCGCTAGCTCGTCCAGAATTAAGGAGACACTTCAGCACCCCTTACATACTAAGGAGCCCAGGAGGGCATGTGAAGATCTGGAAATCGACGGAGGCCTTTTTCACGGGAAGGTGGATAATAAGAAGCTCTGTCCCCCAGGTAAGTGGGGTTTCCCAGTCTGTCCTGGTCGAGACCAGTTTTGGAGTCCCTTTCCTTCCAGACTCGTTGGCCCTTTGCCCGTCCCCGTTCTACTTCCTGTGCTTCTCCATCTTCTCCAGGGTTTTGCTGGAATCAGCGGGACTTTGATCTCCAGGATTCATGTAGGATTTGTCTATGACTATCAGGGCTTCTTTTATGTAGTTCTGCACGGCAGACACAGCGGCACAGATGGCCTGGCTGCCAAACCCGTGGGTAATCAGGCTGAAATGCGACAAGCAGTTCTGGATGTTGGTCTCCAGGACCGGGGTGGGCCGGTTGTTCCCGTTGGGAGTTCGGTCTTGATTGAGAAGGTCTGTGAATTCTTTACACACTTGCCTGTGAAGATAGTCAACACACACGGCTGAGCTCAATGCAGCGCCATGAGAGGTACAAAGACAAGCCACCTGGGGATATGACACCTGGAGGCAAAGAGAATTTGGGGCTGGCCAAGGAAGTAGATTTTAAACTAATACCAGTAACTAGCTGCTGCACGTAGCACCTATTCTCTGCTAGGCCCTGAACTAAACTCTTTTAAGCACTAACTCATTTTAATGCTCGCTGCAATTAGGAAAGATAAAAGGATTAAGGCCAGAATCAACTGGCCAAGGTTGCCCGGACTGGTAAAAGAGATGGGGTCAGAACTCCAGCCCAGGAGAGGAAGGGATAGGTTTTCAATTTGATGCAGTTCGGTTCCTATAAAGCAATTCTGTCAAGAACGCTGAATTCACGTCCCTGGAACTCACTCTTTTGATACAGGCTGGTTCACTGCGCTCTCCTTCGCCCCATTTCCCACTTGACTAGTTCTGCTTCATTTACCACGATTTTAAAATCAATTGACTGTTGGTTTCTATGAGAAACCCCTCAGCTGCAATGCGGTCGTTTCTGAGACGTTTAATTTGCCCTGTCTCCTATACATCCAACCCACTCTTTAAAAACAAAAACATCTTTTTATCAGGAGGCGGAAGGCACATGATCTTTACTGGGTGTGTGATAAAATAAATTGTTTTCAACACATTTCTGTAAGACATGCAGATAACAAGAGTGGCTTACCTAGTTTGAGCTGAATAAGTAAACAGCTCAAAAACACTCCTCCTGATACACTCACTGCTCTTCCTATGTGAAATCCTACAAAAAGTTACCCTATCCGAGTCTCTAAAAGATGCTCCTTGCCATTTGCTTTTGCTCAACACCCTAACTTTTTAAGGAGCCTTTCTTTCTTGAGCCCCAGGGACTGTGCTGGCCCCTCAGCTTCCATGTCAGAGCATTGGGGCATCAAATTCTCAAGTCTGGATACTCACTGTGCGGCCAGCAGCATGTTCTTCCTAGCTGCCATCTCATTCCGGCCTCCGAGATGAGGTCTGGTTAAATACTCGGCCACGGATTTACTGGGAAATTCTGCTTCGCAGACATAGGCAAAGTCCCGAGCCAAGTGAACAGCCTCCCCTGGAATAATCAGCAAGGGGAACAGACTTTAGGGTGACTGTGGTCCCCACGGCAAACTGTCCCTGCCCTCTCTTCCAGCACGATCGGGTTAGCAGTCATTTTGCACTCTAAAAAGAAATCACATACAGGACAGCAATACAGCCGGGAAGCAGAACTTTCTGGAGACTTTCAGTAGGTCCTCTCCCCTGGGGTGAAATCATTCCATGTGACGGGGGGGGAACCCCGAAATTTTTAACTGTACTCAAACAATGTGACCCAGTCCTCTGCCCAACCTGAGCAGATCGAGACACACTCATGCTTTCTCTCGATGATAAAATAGCATCTGCCGTTGTGCAGAAGTCGGAAAATTTTAGGGAGATGAGTATGACTGACAAAGAAGCGAACTGTCGCTTTTCTTTCTGAAGCCGGACGAAGTCTTTGACACGGAACTTTCGTTTTAAATGAGGGTGCCCCATTACTAGTGGGGGTGAGTCAGAACGTTTCTTTAAGAGAAGTGGGAGTGTTTCCCACTGGAAGTGTTAGGAGCCCTACCTACCAGGCTACCGGACTACCCCAGAGGGAGAGGACCCAGGGGGCGGGGGTCATGTTCCACCTGAGGTGCCCGGTTCTGGTTCCAAGATTTAGAGCTGCTAGAGCTTTACAAACACCCAGATGGTGGCCCCCACCCCGCCATCCTCACTTCCCTCCCCGACTCACTAAATCACTGAGAACCATTGTTCAGGCACACACTTTCGCATTCAAGCACCCCTGCCTGGCTGGGAAGGAAACCGAGGGGAGCCACATTTAGGCTCCACGCACGCAGAATCCAGCATTGGGCGCAGGACAGCTGGTTCTCAACAGCACCGAACAGGCAGCTCCTTTCTCCTTGCCCTGACCTCCAAAGACACTCGTAAAAAGGTACAGCAGGGCTCTGCCAAGCCTCCTTTAGCACTGCAGTAGCACCATTTAGACCAAGGAAAGAAAGTGTTCAAAAGACTTGCCTGGCTGCCAGGAGACCACCCCTCATTGGCTCCCGCAGCCCTTAGCCGGGACCCAGCGCCCTGCTGATTGGGCAAAGTGATAGCGGCCACTCCAGGCTTCAGGACAAGCCTCTCCGTGTTCATCAACTCATTTTCCTGTGCGCAGGAACAACGAGCTTGTTTTGTTTTTAAAAATAATTATTTCACTTTTCCCTTGCCCCCTTTGTAAAGGCCCTATTGCACTCTTGGCTACTTTCCAGGTCGGGGATGTAGGCCCATTCAAGAAACTGAAATGTCACATGCTGACTGTCTTAGGATTGGAGCGAGGGGCTCATCTGTGGGCCCCATTACTTTTTTTTTTGATAGGGAAAATGAACAAAGGAATTGTGAGTTGGGCTAGTCTCATTGTATACAAGGGCTTTTCTCTTCACTGACCCCAATCCCAATATTCCACAGCTACAAAGACCAGAGATGGTGCTGCTGTCGCCAGCACCCAGCTTTTTTAAAAAAGGTGTACCAGCTGATCGACCGCATCCTTCAAAACTGGTTCACTTGATAGAAAATGTCTCAACACCCCACAGTGTGATGTCTTAAGTTAGGAAAACCAGTTTCTTTTTAACCATGATTTTCTGGGAGACTCAGAACAGAATACTTAAGCAGCCACATGATTAAATGTTAAGAACTTATTTGATTAAACGACTGATTGATTGTAATGAAGGCAAATCGCCTGCACCTCTCTCTCTCTACTTGTGACTAAGTGTTTTTAAGCTTTTCTTTAGAAAAATATTAAAGACACAACACAGCATTAACCAAAAACACCACAAAACAAAAACAAAACTCCACTGACCTTCTACTAAAGATGTCAGGAGGGTGACGTGAGCAGCTTTCCGTCTCCCAGCTGGAAGATTCAACCCAATCTTGTCCAACTTCTCCCGTAAGGACCGGCCACCATTTTTAGATTTGGCTCTGAGAAAAAAAATAAAAAGAAAAAATAAAATTAAAAAAAAATTTTTTTAATATATTCTCAAGAAGCCACTTTAAAATTCTAAATGCCTAAAGTGATGCTAACAATACAGAAATCTGTCAAAGACAGTCTACAGTATATGGCTTATAATCAAGTGATACAGGGAGTCCTTATTTAGTTAATCCCCGTAAAATTCAAAGATCTTTCTTTGCATCAACTTTTTTTTTTTTAAATCACAGAACATTGCAAGTTGTACTGAAACAGATAAATTTTCACTTGTAGAAACTGCAGCAGTCCCCAGAAAACAACTCCCTGGCGGAAACCAGACCCATGGAGCTTCTCTAGCCTGAATACAGATGCTACCACTTCATACACGGAATCAAATTCTAACCAAATGAGAATGCGTTAGCGCTGTTTTAGCACTTCCTTCTACATCTGGCACTTTCTAAAAGAGAAGACGTACTAAAACTCCCTGAGCCGATTAGAATGCAGCGTTAGGTGTCAAAGTTACAAAAATGTTAAAAATACCTCCCTGGTCCTTTTATATTACTCGTCCCCAACTGCCATGCCCAGATGTCCCCACGTACCTTCTGAGGACACCTCCCAGCAAGGAGGCATTTAAGCACTCAGGAGGGGAAAGTCGCCTCTGGACTTCAGCAACTGTCACTTTGTATTTAGATGTAGAGCTGAGGAGGGACAGTCTCCCAGGGACCGAGCAGAAGACCTCACTGGGATTCATCACAGCCCCCACCAGCTCCTTCTGACAAGGGAGACTCAAGGAGTTCTTGGTCATTGAAATCGGACCTGTGAATGAAGATCAGAAGTGGCAGAGAGACCTTTTCAGATCACTAACTGGAAGCTGAAAGAGCTCTTTGAACACATAATACTGCATGTTGGGCTATAAATCGCATGCAGACTTTTTTAAAAGCCAGATTCTTCAAAGATAATCAAATCTGAAATTCACAAGGTAACACCTTGGGATGTTAATTAGTCAAGATCCCAAGCATGGAGGGTTTACATTTTCTAACCACTGTTTAAAATCGGTTTAATTAGAACATTTGTTTTCAAAAGACTTCATAACTAAATAAATGGAGGTTTTTTTTCCCCTTCACTCAACAAATATCCAGAGTCACAGGACATATTCAGATCGTTTGCCAAAATCTTTCAGTGCAACTGATCACAGTAAATTTTAAAATACAAACACACCTGTTCTAAGTTTACTGGGAAATTCACTTTATTTTCTGAGATTTTTTTTTCCCCAATTGATTTCCAACAGTTTATCCTTGAGTAACAGACCGTAACTACCTTTCATTTAGGATCACTCCATTTCCCAAACAACCAAGCTGGTAATCCTGGCAGTATGGAACTTAATTTCATAAACCACTCACTCACCAAGTAATCCAATTTTCCAAGCCCCCTCCCACCTCATCCCTGTCCCTGTGGACAGATCATCCAGCCTGATGCTTTTAGGGCTGTTATGTTTTGTAGGCCAAACTGTTTCCCACCTTCTTCTTGCAGGTCAGAATTAAGGCTCCTTCCCCTGTGCCTGTTTGAAATCAGAAATAAAACCACAACAACCCATTCAACAATTAAAACTGTCACAACCAGTCACTCCACTGAGGTCTGTAGTGAGTTGTTTTCCAAATTAAATCACAGCCTTAACTCACTCTGGGATTCTTTCTGGAGCACTGTAGAACACTCTCGAATTCAAGAAGTAACACTCTCCAAGGGAAAACTACGGAGTAACAAATCCGGGGATTGAGTGGCAGCTCTTGAGAGCATCCTTTTCCATTTAGATCTTAAAGAAATGCCCTCTCTTCTCACTCTTAAAACCTACATGCCTGGAGTCCCTGTCTCTTCCTCGGCCAAAAATGTTCCAAGTCGCATACCAAACGCCCTACCTTGCCAGTTAAGTTAATAACTTCACAGCACAGCTAAGAACCAGTACAGGGTGAGGCCAGAGGAAGAAAAGAACTCGCACTCACTACGTACCTTTGCGAATAACTGTCTGATCATGCAGAAGGAGGTGCTGGTCGTCGACATTCTGGGGGAGAAATGACAAAGTTTCCTTTTAAGTTCGGGGGGAGCCCGGGCGGGGGTAGGAGAGGCAGTGGGGCGAACAGGTCCGGGCAGGAGGGGGCCGAGCCGAGGCGCTCACCTGCACCTCCTCCATCTGGTGCGCCATGTCGTGCAGCCCCAGGTTTTCGGCCAGGCCCGCGGCGTCCAGGGCGTGCGAGTGGGGCAGCAGCAGGTCGGAGCGGCGGTAGGCATCCCTGCGGGCGCTCACGGCGCCGCCGTCCAGCCCGGAGAGGTGAGGCAACAGGCCGGCCGGGCGCGCGTGGTGCGCGGGTAGGCCAGCCCCCTCCTGGCTCTGGCGGCCCGGCCAGACCTGCTGCTGGCTGCCGGCGGGCGCCGGCTGGTGCAGGGGGTTGATGGCGGCGGCGTACGCTTCTCCCAGATGCGAGTAGGGGTCGGCTGACTGCGAATAAGCCAGCTGCTGGTAGGGAGGCGGGAAGTAGGGTGGCGGCTGGTATTCGGCGACTCCGGTATGGGAGAGGGGCGGCGCGGGGCTGTAGAGATGCTGCCCGGCGGAGGAGAGGTGAGGGAGGCGCGGGTTCCCATTGCTGCTCGCGTCGTGGCGATCCTGGGGAAAAGAAAAACGGAGACCCGGTTAGTACGAAACCCCGCTACTGCGAACCGACCGCGGCAGGCGCGCCCGGCTTGTGCCCCCGGGGACCCAACCGCACCAGCCCGGACCGACCCCGCGGGACCTGCCCTCGGGCCAAAAGGCCCCGGGGAGCAACGTGCCCCGGGGATTTCGTGGGCAACCGCGAGTCAGCAAAGGGGAAACTGGAGAAAGACCTGGGGGAACGTGCCCTCGGGGCCCGGCGGCGAAGGTCTGGGCGCTCTGACGCCCGAGGCATTCTGCGGAGCCAAGTCCGAATCCCACGCCTTGGGCCGGGAGAAGCTGGGGCCGGGGGCCGGGGAGAAAGCCTGCAAGCAGCGCAGGGCGCGATCGCTCACAAGCCCGCACATGCTGGCGTCGTCGGCCAAAGGTGGAGAGGCGGCGGGCGCGGATAAAGCGCGCAGCGCAGGAAGTGCGCTTTTTCCCCGCCCCAGGGACCCTCCCTTCCACGCCCTCGGGACAAAGACCTCCGGGAGAGAGACCCTCCCTAGCCACCCTGAGCCGCCCAAGGGACTCGGGGAGGAACCCGCCGCAGCCAGGGCTGCGCTCCCTGCTGCGTCCCGACCCAGGCGGGATAGGAAGTGAGACGGTCCTGCCCCGCCACCATCAGTTTCCCCGCCAGTCGCGCACAGAGGAGCATGAAGGACCCCGAAAACTGGGCAGCCTTGCCTGTGCACGTCCCCTCGCCCCGCGGCTGTCCGACTTAATTCTTAAAGGACGTGTCGCCATGTGGTCCCCGGGTCACAGGGGTGGCGGGGGGACCAGGAGACAGGACGTCGTCGCCCCCTGGCGGAAGTGCCCGGGCCTGCAAACCCGGGCAGCCCCTCGAGGTCCCGCGGGCGCACGACTCTCCCGCGTCGCTGCAGCCACCGCTTCCTTCTCCCGGGACCCAGGCGCACGCCTCGCGCCGTCTGAGTCTTCTTCCTCTTCCCGCTCGCCGCCTCCCTCCCTCCCACTCTCCGGAACTCTAGCTCAACCTGTCCAACAGGCTGGAGCACTCCCGAGCGCTTACGGCCCCATCTGGCCTCAGCACCCCCCCCCCAGCCCCCACTTCTCTGGAAAGCCAAACTTCTGTTGTTTTCTCGTTTCCCCGAGGGGGTGGCGGGGCAGGTGACAAGCCCGCCTCGGAGGAGACTCCGCAGAGGTGTCGCCGGTAGCTCGCCTCATCTGACCCCTTTGGACGGAGATTTCGTGCGTAAAAGCCACCTCTAAGAGCTGTAGACCCGGCGCTCTTCCGAGAAAACGGGAAGAAGGGCTGTTTTGCTTCGCACGAAACCGGCCGGTAAGCTTTGTGGGTGGGATCTGCCATTCTCTTTCCAGGCCCCGTTCCCAAGGCTGGATATTTAGGAAAAGGCCCGAATCAGGAAGGGGGCCCCGGAGAAAGCACTAGGGGCTGTCCGGAAAGTGGGCCCTGTCCCTTCGAAGGGCAAGCGGTGGGTGCCTGTTCGCTCCTCCGGCGCCCTCGCCCCGGACCTCGCTCCAGCGGCCCCCGCCTCCCGGACCGTCCTCGGGCGGGGCCAGGCTGCGCCCCTGTGCCCAGCTCACCTCGCAGTCCTCTTCATACTTGACATTATCGGTTATTTTCCACAACATGGCGTCCGGCGTCCCCCACAACAGTCGCCAGTTAAATCCAGGTTCCCCCCACCCCCCGAGCGGTAAATCCAAAATCGGGGTCACGGTGGCCAGGCGTCTGCCGCCGCCCCCGCCGCGCGCGGGCCTAGCTGTCCAGGTCACTGGACGCGCATCGGAGGCTCTGCGATTGTAGATGCTGCCGCCGCGGGTACAGTGCTGGGGACCCGGGAAGCCGCGCCCGCACTGTGTGTCCCGGCGATAGCCGGGGGATCGGGGCGCCTTAACGGCAAGGAAATTATCATAACTCCTCCCCGGGGGCCGGCGCGAAGGCCCCGGCGCCGGGCGGGGCGGCCCCCAGCCAGTCTCAGCCTAGCTCCGCCCCGCACCCGGCAGGGCGCCGCACCGAGACCCACGCTGCGGGGGGCTAGGAGGGGAGCCGTGTGGGCTGCCTCTCGCTGACAGCCGCGAACCTGCGAGGCCAAGGGCCCCCATCACGCCTTCCATCAGTCGCCCTCGCCATGCACACACCTGAGACTGGCAGAGCTGGGAACCGGGATTCGAACCCAAGGGGCCCCCCTCTTTCACCTACAGCGCCTTCCCCCACCCTCCAAAAGACGCTGTCACAGGTAGTTAGAGACCCCGATTTGGGGGACGTCCCAACAGCTTAGGCCCCCCGTCTCCTAAAACGCCCCAACCACCCACTCCAAGGAGACTTAAGGTTTAAACTGGAATCATGCCACTGGAGTCCCAATCCCTCCGAGAGACGACCCCCTCCCCGCACGATGTGGGCACAGTGCCGCCGGGTTCCTCCGAGGGACGAGGGTGGGAAGGCCTTCTGGGGAGTCGGCCCCAAGCGCCACCGAGCGGACGGGCAGCTCCACCAGCCCCGAAGTCTATGACAACTGCGTTTCGCCGCCATCGCCCGAAGCTCCATCTCCACGGCTGGGCTGCGGCCGGGGAGGGGGGTGGGAGCACCAGCGTGCCCTCGCCCAGCCCTGCCCTGCCCAGCGCCGGCTCGGCAGCTTGCTCCGACGGGCCAGGCACTCGGAAGCCTCAAAGGAGAAAAGAGGTGCGGGGCTGAATACAACCTTAGCGTCACAGGCGGGGGGAGGGAAGAGATGGGAGAAGGAGGGGCCGTAGAGGGACCTCCGCTGGAGAGGTGAGCACCCGGGTTGCGCAGAGGCAGGCAGAAAACGAAACTTTCTTCCTCATAAACGCTGCCTCTCCTCTCGGTGTGTTATGTGCCTCCCAAACTTGAAAGCAAAGCGGGATATTGAAAATTTTTAAAGAAACGAAATCCACTGGCCCGATGATTCTAATTGACCTTTTTTTGCTGCAGGGGGAAAGTCTCTAATTCTCGGGAGCTGAATTTAAACATTCTCAGGGAATCAGAAAAGGGATCTGCCGATTTGATCCGGAATTCGATTTTGCAGTAATCAATACCTATCAGTTCAGTGCCCCGGGCCTGTAGCGGACGCGCTCCCAGTCTACAGAGTGAACGCACCCACCGTTTCCCTACTCCAGCTCGGGCTTGTTTGAGCTTTAGCATTTCTTTAAACCCAGATGGGCCTAAAATAAAATAACCAAAATAAAAATAGGCGTCTTCCAAGCGAAACGTTCTCCCTCGCCTTAGAGAGTAGACAGATTCAAGGTGATATTCCGACCAGATACGAGAACAAAACCTGGAGGCGAAATCACTGGGGGCTTGTCGGGCATGTTTGCGAGCTCTGCACTAAAAGTACAAAGACAGTGCACACACGAGCCCTGACACCTAGCTTCCAAGACACCGGGGCCGGGGGAGTGAAAGAAAAAACCGCAGAAGCAGCGCTCCTGGTACTGGGGAGTGGGGGCAGGGGGCACCTACCCAAGGCAGGAATCGGACCCTGCGCGGTAGGCGTACTGGCGCCCTGGGCGTGTACGACTGGGGTCCCAGGTACTCTCGAGGGAGGTTGCTGCGCTCCGGACGCCCCAGACTCCTAGACCAGTGATGCAGGCGCTCTCCTCCACCTGGGCCTTCTAGCCCCGGCTTTGACTGCGAGACGCGGCCGGGGATGCAGCTTGAACACCTTGTCTCGTCCACGCCGGCAACCTTGCCTCCGGGCAGGTTGGGGCCAGGGCTGGACAACAAGGTGCCAACCCCTCGCCCCAGGTCCTGGCTGCCCTTCCTTTCCGCAGCAGCGCTCGCCAAAGCCACCCGGAGGGACGGAAATCCCTCGCAGCCCCGGGGCGTCTATGACAGAGGCAAAGGGAGCCGATGGGCCCGAGGGTCTGCACACCTCCGTTCAGAGAGCCCCAGGGGCACAGAGGTTTCGGAACCGCTCGGTAAAGGCCATTCATTCCCAAGCCAGAGCCCTGGACCTGGACGCTGCACCCTCCCCAGGGGACACGCGCTCAAGGTAGACTTCCGCGCCCTGGATGGGGAGGGCGGCTCAAACGAATCCGCAGTCTTCCCGGCCAGGCAGACCCTGCCCAAACACGCACACCTTAGGCTTCAGGGACGGAACCCAGGCACGCGCGCGCCCTGGTCGGGATTCCGGAAACCTCAGCCCTTCCTTGAGCTCAACTTTTCTGCTCTTGAGCCGAGAGCAGAGAGCGGATGCCTCCCGCACCCTAGACAGACCTCCGGCCCGAAAGCCCCCGCCCCTCGCCGCTGGAAGACGCGTGACTGCGTGGCCGCGCCGGTCCGCAGCCACCGCCAGCGAAGGCTGCGGCCTCCGGACCCTCCGCGGCTTCGCGGCCGCCTAAGTACACACACAACGTGGGCATCCCTGGGGCCAGCCTCGCCGCACGCCTCGCACAGTCAAGGATATGGGACTTCCCTCGGTCGCCCCCTAGGGAGCCTGCACTCCACACACGCTGGGAGCCCTGGACCCCGGCCCCCGGCCCGCTCGGATGGCGCTAGGAACCGGAGACCGCAGGCGACGAGGCGTCTGCGAGGACAGCAGCGCGGACGGCGCGCCTCCTTAGAAGCGCGGGCAGCTCTCCTTCTGGAAACAAGGCTCCCAGCCCCAGGCGGGAGGCCTCCGCCGCCCCCGCCCCCACCCTCACCCCTACCCCCCTCCACGGCAAGCCCAGGAAGGCGGCGGGGCTGGTAGAGCTGGATAGGAGCAGGCCTGCGACTTCTCTTCCCGCCCCGGGGAGCGGGCGCCCGAGCGTCAGGTGGAGTCTCCGAAGCGCCCTCGCGGGTCCAAACGAGGTGTCCTTCCGGCCCCGCGGAACAGCCTGGGCTCCGGCCGGGCAGGCACTAAGAGGCGGGGCCTGCCGCAGTCTGGGAGGGCGCCCACTCACGCCCTATGCCACACCCGCCCTTCGCAGCACCGGCACCCCACTGGACGGACACTTGCGTCCAAGAGCATCCGAACGAAGCCCACTGAGGTGCACGCCCGGGGCGCCACGTGCGTCAATTGCCAGTCACTCCAAAACAGCAGCGATCATATAAAAATAGCAGCTGTTTTCGTGATGTTCGAAGTGGCGGCTACACACACACGTGCTTGTCGTCTTAGCCCAGGGTCAATCCACCTCTTTCTACTGCTCACTTGTAAGCGCTCGGCGCCAGGCCGGGCCCTCGAACGGGTTTCGCAGCCTTGAGCTGTTCCACGCGAGCATCCTCGCAAAGCAACAACTGCGAAGCGCGGAGCTGAGGGGGCCCGTAGGACCCAAGCTTCGGAGAGGCCCTCATTTGCCGAGGGCTCGCCGCGAGCAGAGGTCGTGGGAGAAGTCTCTAACTTGACGACCATCGCCCCACTTCTCAGCAGGCGAATTTTCAGTCGTCCAACTACCTCAAAGGCACAAACCTGCCTGCTCTTCAAGGCCACCTTCCTAGCGGCTCTTGGGCACCTATTAGAGACAAGCTGGCTCTCGCCTCCCCTGCCCCGGGGGACCCCCGCCCTGAGAGTACCTGTCACCTCTCCACCCCCCGGGCCCATCCGGGTGCAGCCTAACCGCTCCGAGCGCAGTCAGGAGGGCGAAGGCGCGAGCCCAGTGTCCCCGGAGGCCTTCTCGGCTCGGCGTCCTAGAACACCAGGCACCTCCAGGCCAGCTAAGCCCGGCGGCCTTCACCTACTTATCTGGTCGCCGCCAGGCGAGGAGGCCCACTGTGGCCCAGGCGCCCAGCGGCGCGGACTGGGCTTCCTGCGCCACAAGGGCGCAGCGCCCAGGGGCCACGGTGCGCCCGCCACCAGCGCCCATCCCACCCAGGGGGCACCCCCCCACCCCCAGCAGCCAGCCTTCCCGCACCCCCCCTCTCCGCGGAACCGTGGATCGGCCCCCCACCCAGGACCTCTCTTCTCACCTTTAGGAACTGGAAATTCATGTTGCCAGCTCTTCAGCCCTCTGCGAGTTGAGGTTTTTAAGAATGGGAGCAACGCAGGAACAGGTCCCCAAGGGCCGCGTCCTGTGCTGTAAAGTGCTCCGAGCGTTTATTTAATTAACGGAGGGGGGATGGGGGGACAATTCACAGCCAAAACGGGCTATCGCGATTGGAAGACACACCTGAAGGTCCTGGTTACTCCTCCCCCGCCCTCCTCCCCTTAGAAACTGTAAACTCGCCAATTGAAAAGGGTCTTCCCGGCCTTTTGAATGAGCTTTAGTCTGTTTAAGAAGAGCAGTAGGTAGGGCTCCTTCCATCACAAAATTATTTTAAGTGTAGTCTGTGTCTTGCAGGCCAAGGACATTTGAAATGTGTTCTGTCTCCCAAGCCAGATCTATTAACATTTACGTGAATTCTCCGCCTTCATTTCTGGCTTTGATCTGACTCCAGGCACCTCGCAGGTTTCCAGGTCCAGCTAAAAGTGAACCAGGGGCAGTGAATTCCCTGGAGGAGAAGGAGGTGGGTGGGTTTGGGGTCTTCTTTAAGTGCCAGAGAGACTTGTTTACACCTTGGTTATCACATGCTATTTGCCTTAAGGAAAGAGGCAAAGTACCTGTGTTACTTAAAAAAAGAAAGGAAACACACACACAGCTGGAAGCCCAGTAAAATGCAGTTTTAAGGAAGACTGTAAGCACAAAAATAAATGCATTTGTTGACTGTACCACAGGGGACTCACTGTGACCACCTAGGTCAGCAGGAGGAGAAATTAACTTTGTACAGAAGCTGCCCTTCAAAACCTGGGTCCTTGATAGTCTAACACAAAACCTGCCCAGGCAACCAAACAGCTTCTTTTCCAGAGAGGTGAGTTGAAAACTTACCCAAGATTCCTCCACATATGCTTTAGAAGAAAGAAAAAAAGAAGTGGCAGGAAAACTGCAGATTTCAACCCCGCCTACTGGTAAATTCTCCCAGAGATTCTCTGTCCCCCGTAGTCTTCCAAGGCACAGTTTTTAAAAGGCATTAAGAAATTTTTATGATAGAACCATCCATGTAGAGAAGTGCACATTTTTACATTTCGCAAAACAAGAAAGTGATGTAAGCACAGCCGCAACTTAAAGCTAAACATTCACTCTTAGCCTCCAATTTGGGCCAAAAAAAAAAAAGGCAGAATACAAAACTACAGGGAAAACAGCTTAGTTGAATGTGTAAGTAGGATTTTGATCATCAATACAGTTTTATTCTGAGATCAATACATGCTGTGCTTTTTGGTCCCACTATAGAAATAGTGAAAAGGACAAAGGCCACATTTGGAGGCGTAGCTACACCTAGGCAACGGGGTGGGACTGGGAGGAGGGGGAAGGTGTGGAGAGAAAGCTGATTTTTTTACTTCATTATGGTTGAGGTTTTGTTTCCATCTGTGGGGGGGGGAGGGGGGTTGCAATTAATGTGTCTTGTGTTAATTATTTTTTAAAATGAACACACTAATCACTGTTGACATCCTGGTTTTATTTCTAAATTTAATCCAGAAAGGAAGATTTTGTTATTGTTGTTATGTTTCTGGTCTTCTTTTGTTGTTGCTGCTGTGATTACATCTTACTTTTTTTTTTAATTTATTGTTTCTTTATTTATTACTACTTGGGGTCTTCATTGCTGCACAGGCTTTCTCTAGTTGTGGTGAGCGGGGGCTACTCTCCACTGCAGTGCTCAAGCTTCTTATTGCAATGACTTCTCTTGTTGCAGAGAGCCAGCTCTAGGCGCGCAGGCTTCAGTAGTTGCGGCACGTGGGCTTGGTAGTTGTGGCTCTCGGGCTCTGGACCTCGGGCTCGGTGGTTGTGGCCCACGGGCTTAGTTGCTCCTCGGCATATGGTATCTTCCCCGCCCAGGGATCGAACCCGTGTCCCCTGCATTGGCAGGCAGATTCTTAACCACAGTCCCACATCTTACTTTTATAATTGTTGTTTAAATGCAATGACCACTGTTAATGCCCACATGTATTTATTTGACCTCAGAAACTGAAGTACCTTGTACTGTCACCATATATCTTTATGAAATATTGGCACCTGGACAAGGTGTCAACCTCCCCAGGGTCTCTTTAGATAACTTCCACTAGTGGGGTCTGCAAGGAAGCTGGACAAGACCCCGTAGAGGGAGAGCACTCAGCTCCCAGGCAGCCACCTGTGTCCTTTCTCCTCTGCCCACTCTTTTAAAACTCTACATGCCAGGCTGCATTATCTCCAGTTTACCGCTGTCTTCTTCCTCACGTGGCACACCAACGTTGGCTTCCCTGAACCTGGTGCCAAGCTCCTGAGTTCTACATGTAAGAACTCATTTCAGTGGGGCTGTCAGCCCGAAAACAACAACAACATTAAAAAAGCCAAAATGGCACCATGGCAACCCAAGGATCCAGAGGGAAAACCTAGCCAAATTAAAACCAGAACCTAAAAGAAGAGAGATAATTCTTTAGATCCACTCAAAATTAAATATCAGTTTCCAACCCCTTTTTAATACCAGGAACACCAACCAAAAAAATCTTAAAAACTAATATATATATATATATATATATACATTTTTTTTTCTCACCTGAACAAAATCTTCAGCCTCCAAAACTGAGAACTAGAAATGTCTTGTACCGACATTTTCTTTTCATGAGAGGCTTGGATATGCTTAAAGAGGATTCAGAACACGACCCTGTCCTATTTTATCCTTGGCAGTAAGGAGTTTTCATTTTGCTGAAAGATGTTGCACAGCTACATAAGCAGACCTATTACAATCAAGTCCAATTTCATTTATTTGTCAGTTGAAAAGCTGTTACCTGTTAGGATCTCACACAGCATAAAGCAGCGATTCCCAAAGTGAAGTCGGGGGAGCCGGAGGGTGGGCATCACCTAGGAACCCCCAGCTCAGAGGCCCCACTCCAGACCCACTGAATCTGGAGGTCCATGGGCAGAGCCAGCAACCTGCACCTTGAGCCACCCTCCAGCTGATTCCCAGGCACCCTAAGGTTTGAGACCCACCGGCTTAAATGATTCCTATGAAAACAAGTGTGAAATTTTTTTCTTCCCTTGTTCATATGTGAGACTGACACTGTGTGTAATGACTCAAATGGGCATCTTCCAAAACCATAAGTGCACCGCTTAAGGGATTCCTCTATCCCTCTTTGAGGTTCAGGTCACCTAAACTCCTTCTGTATCGAAAGGATGCTCTTTAATTTTATCACAAATTGGCCTTTTAAGCAAGCAATTTGCCCTGCTCAAAAGCACTCATTTAGACTTTTTGTTTGTTTTAATTTTTATTAGAGTATAGCTGATTTACAATGTTGTGTGAATTGAAGGTGTACAGCAAAGTGAATCAGTTGTACATATACATATATCACCTCTTTTTAAAATTTATTAATTTATTTATTTTTGGCTGCATTGGGTCCTCGCTGCTGCGCGTGGGCTTTCTCTAGTTGCGGTGAGCCGGGGCTCCTCTTCATTGTGGTGCGCAAGCTTCTCATTGTGGTGGCTTCTCCTGTGGAGCCTGGGCTCTAGGCTCACGGGCTGCAGTAGTTGTGGCACACGGTCAGTAACAGGAGGGAAAGGATCAGGGCTGGAATTACGGTGAGAAAGCAAAATTTAAGAAGACACCCCAAAACTGAGTAACCAAGATAATATTTTAATGCAATAGTTTTTAAAAATCAAAATGGACACACAAAAATCCCCTGATGAACAAAATATTAAAATTTTAAATGAAGACAGGTTGCACTTGTTTGTTTATTTATTTGTTTAATATTTGTCCACTGGGATTTTTTGTTATTTATTTTTAAATTAAGTAATTAATTTTTTTATTTTTGTCTGTGTTGGGTGTTCATTGCTGCACTCGGGCTTTTGTCTCTAGTTGTGGCGAGTAGGGGCTACTCTTCATTTCGGTGCGTGAGCTTCTCATTGCAGTGGCTTCTCTTGTGGCAAAGCATGGGCTCCAGCCATGAGGGCTTCAGTAGTTGTGGCACGCAGGCTCAGTAGTAGTGGCACATGGGCTTAGTTGCTCCGTGGCATGTGAGATCTTCCCAGACTGGGATCAAACCCATGTCTCCTGCATTGGCAGGCAGATTCTTAACCACTGCACCACCAGGGAAGTCCCTTGTTTGTTTTATGACCCTGTGTCACCGTGCAATGGAAAGTTATCTTCCATCAGCCCACAGCTCCAAGCCCTTTGTGTCCCGTACCAGGTGGGCTGGTGCAAGTTGACAGTGATGAGGGAACAGACTGAGAAGGAGGGCCTTGGGACAGAGCCGGGTTTTTGATTGCAGAGCTTTTACTAACTTTTTCTGATTAGGAGGCTATGTGATGTGTGTCCAGGAGTTCCCGAAGTCCTTGGCTCCAGCGCTGCCTTGCCTTGTCCGGCAGGCACTAGGGGAGGTCAGTGCCCCACAGTACTGAACACTAGAAAACAGGGGGTCTGAATGCCTTACATTTCCTATCGCATTTAGGACAGGTGGAAGGCTGGGGGTGCCTGCATTTCCCAGAATATGCTGACCCTCACCTCTTCCTCCCTGGCGAAGACCACAGGCTTGGGCACAGCTGTGTCTGCTCCAAATCCTGACTCCGCTTCAACTCTTAGTGTCTGTTTCCATCTGCAAAATTGAGCTAATAGTGCCTGCCTCATAAGGGTGAGGAGGAAATGAGATCATGTACTAGAGGGTTTAAAATAACACCTGGCCAACGTGTGTTACACAGTGTCAGTTACTATTATCACCGCTGAGTTATTTTGGTATTAATTTTTTTTTACAATAAACTGCATATATTTAAAGCATACAATTTGATATTTTTTTCTTATTAGTAATGTATATACGGCAGTCCCAGTCTCCCAATTCATCCCACCTCAAACCCCTCCCCCGCTCCCCGCTTTCCCCACTTGGTGTCCATATGTTTGTTCTCTACATCTGTGTCTCTATTTCTGCCTTGCAAACCGGTTGATTTGTACCATTTTTCTATATTCCACATATATGTGTTAACATACGATATTTGTTTTTCTCTTTCTGACTCACTTCACTCTGTATGACAGTCTCTAGGTCCATCCATGACTCTACAAATGTCCCAATTTCGTTCCTTTTTTACAGCTGAGTAATATTCCATTGTATACATGTACCACATCTTCTTCATCCATTCCTCTGTTACAGACATTTAGGTTGCTTCCATGTCCTGGCTATTGTAAACAGTGCTGCAACAAACATTGGAGTGCACATGTCTTTTTGCATTATGGTATCACCACTGAGTTTTCTTTACCCTCAGAGCACAGGCAGCCCTCTGTCCATGGCTGAACCTGCTCCTCAGGCTGACCACTGAGCCACAGCCCCTCCCTGCCCTGCACCCACTCCCTGCTCCCCTCATGCGTCCAAGTGCACCTCCTAAGTGCACCGCCAAGTTGGTAGCCCTCAGGTGAATCAGCAAGTGAGAGGCACTTGGAGACATTCATTGCTTCATCCCTCCAACCAATAGTTAGCAGCGCCTCTGCCAGTTACCTGCTGTCAGCAGGTCAGGAAGCCACCCTCCGGCAACCCCTGTTCTAGAAGGGGAGCCACGCATCCCTCCAACAAGGTTTTGAGGGCCTCCTACATGCCAAGCGCTGTGGGTTCTGGGGATACAGCACATTCACAGAACTGACAAAACCCCCAAACTTATGAAGCTTCTGCTAGCTGGGCAATAGCACTCAGTGAATTATCACAAAGGGAGGGAGGGAGGAAATGCTAAGAGGATAAATGCTAGAACAGAAGCCAGGCTGCCTAACAGGTCGGGAGGAGCTGACTAGCCTGTGGGTCGGGTCAGGCAGGCCGGGCTGAAGAGCTGACTTTGGTCCAGAGGAGAATGAAAGGAGGCCCTCTGGACACACTGCTCCTATTAGCTCCGGGGTATTCAGCCCAGAGTAGAGGTTTAGAGAAGAAATGCATTTCCTCTCTTGGATAATCTCACCAGGTGGCCGGCTTGTTCTTTCACTGGGCAGGCAGCTTACCAGGGCCTCTCCTGTGTCAGGGGACAGTGGCAAAGGGCCAAGTCCCTGCCCTCGAGAGACTCAGGGTCTCCAGAGACAGACAGTAAGAACCACGGACATATAGCATCAGATGGCGCTGGAGGAAAGGGCAGGGGCTGGGAATGGTGGGGCGATGGGGTGCTTCAAAGAGGTGGTTACGTAAAGGAAATGATCTCTGAGCGGGGACTTGGAAGGTGCGGTTGTTTCAAATGCAAGCACAAAAGGAAATAAACTAGAAAGTCCCCAGTCTTCCCGTTCCCAGAGATAAACACCTTTAAAACACAGAAGTATAATGCTACACATTTTCTATCCATAATCTATATTATATGTGATATAGAAGATATAACCTGTTACATTAGATCTATATTTTACACATAAATTTTTAATAACAATAGCAGGAGTAGTTTATCTTCTGCAATTTGCTCTTTCGCACTTAGCTGTAAAGTGAGGACATCTTTGCATGCTGATATATGTAGGTTCACGTCTTTCTTTTTTGCTTTCCTCCTCCTTGTTTTTCTTCTGTCTTCCTTTTTTGTTTTTTCTCTCTTTTGCTGGTTTTAAGTTTAACTAATGTTTATGATAGCTATCACATTAGAATTTTTTGCTTTTACTTGCCTTTTTCCTATGCATCCTAAATGACCTGCATTGACACTTACCATGTGTGCCTTTCAGTTCCAGGGCCTTTGCATGTGTAATACTATCTCATTTAATCCTGCAGGAATCCCATGAGGTGGAACTATTACTATTTCCACAATGCATGTGTAGGAACCCAGGAACATAGAGCTTTCGTAACATGCCCTTCAGAGCCAGGGAGGTGGCAGAAATGGGTAAATAAGACACTAGATGCTAACCTGTCTGCTGAAGACTAAACTCATACCCTAACAAGTTGAGTCAAGTTGGCTTTTAAAATAGCCTCTGAGACAAACAAAACACGGCCACAGGCTCGTGAAGGCCTAGGGGCTGCCAGGGTGAGGCTATGGGAGACTTTGAGAGCCTGCAGAAATGCACACAGATCTTTTCCAGGGGTGATGCCTAGAAGTGGGATTTGAGCACCAGAGCCTAGGGGACCAGCACAATCTACACCAGCCATGTACAAAGAGTGTGCATTGCCTCCCAATTACAAAGTGGAAAGATCCTTAATTTTTGCCAATCGGCTAGCTCAAAAGAAAAATGGTACATTCGATTTGCATCTTTTCAAATATTTGTTGGTCGTGTGTGACTTCTTCTGCAAACCATTTGTGGTACTTGCCCATTTTTCTATCAAGGTGTCTTTTCTTCAATATTTTTCCAGCCCTCACTTCGGCAGCACATATACTAAAATTGGAATGATATTTTTTTCAGTGATTTTCATACATTCTTGTTAATGTTTCCATCTTTAATGCAACTGGTATGGGGGTGGGGAGGTAAGTGGGAAGGGAGATGAATTCATGGTCTAAGGTAGACAGGCCTAATTTTTATTTCTCCCAAAGGGAGGGATGAGAAACGATGGCCCTCACAGCGCGGATGGACAGATTGAGATGCCACTTTTAATCATATAAGCTGACTTCTGTCCATGTGTATTTTTCTGCCCTCCCATCTGTCTCCTTTAATAGTCTATTCTTATACCAGTGCCAGGCTGTGGGGTTTTTTGTTTTTTAAGCATCCTGTTTTATTTGTTTTGGCCACCCTGTGGCAGCATGCAGGATCTTAGTTCTCTGACCAGGGATCGAACCCATGCCCCCTGCAAGGAGTCCTAACCACTGGGCCGCCAGGGAAGTCCCCCAAGCTATGTTTTGATGTCTGTAGCTTTTGCCCTGTTTCCATATCTGCCTCATCTCCCTGATTCAAGTCTTCCAGAAAAGTCTTGGAATCAGTGTGTCAGGCTCTTCCCACCCCCGACACACACACACACACACACACACACACACACACACACACACACAGAGCTTCCATTTTGAGTGGAATTACTCAGAATGTATAGCTAGAAATATCCAGTATCCTTGTACTAATAAGGCTGAGATGAGATATCTTTTAGGTCTCGAAGAGACAGGAAAAAGCCAGGCATGGGGCCGAGCTCTGGATTAAAGCCACAGCTCTCAACAGGGTGATTTCCCCCACGGGACATTTGCCAAAGTCTGAAGGTATTTCTGGTTGTCACAGCTCAGGGGTGGGCACTCCGGTATTCTCTCCGTTGGAAGCCAGGGATGCTTCTCAGCATCCCATAGTGCACAGGACGTCCCCACAATCTGGTCCAACATGGCAACAGCATCGAGGTTGAGAAACCCTGTGTTATTTTGATTTGTTCATCAAAATCCAGTCGGTGGCCGGAGAATGGCCACCAAGGCATCGCGTGTTCCATGACTCGCAGAGGCTCTGGCCTAGGGTTGCTCCCGCTGCCGCAGGAGGCCGCTCAGCAGCTCGGGGCAGGGGTGAGGCAGCACCAAGGCTCCGGGCCCCGGGCCCCGGGTGAGGCTGAAGCAGCACCTGCGGCAGCGGGAGCAAGCTGTCTGCCCCAGTCCCCGCCTCTCAGGTGCACTGCTAATGGTGGGAATCACATTGCAATTTGCCAGGTCTGGTGCAAAATGAAAATCCAGGCCCTTGTTCGGAAGTTAAGAATTCCAGGAGAGTCACAGCAGAGCATGAACCCAAGCACGAGGCGCTTCAAGCTCGGGACCCCTGCGTGCACAGGTCACGTGCTCAGGAAGCCGGTCTGGCCAGACAGGTGCTCCAGGTGGGAGGGTGGGCAAACAGAGGGCACATGTCGCCCTTCTTCCAGGGACCATGGCACTGCCATGCTGGTCAGCCAGTGTCTGAAAACAGTTGTTTCCTGTTATCTTATTCACTTTTCCAGTTGTTTACAGCAGGAGGGCAAGGCCAGTATTCGATGCTTCATCGTGGCTGGAAGTGGAAACTACATTTTCACGTCTTCTTGTGTATATATTTCATACACCTGTGCCAGGTACTCTATCAGGCAACTTCAATATTTTTAAAATTATGTTTCACAGTGATACATGTGTGTATTTGTCTTCTAAAACATTCAAAATATTACAGATAAGACAATAGTCTAATTACTCTTCCCAAATCCCTTTCTCTCACTCCTTCCCCTCTCCCTCTCAAGATGTAACTAATGATCTCAGCTTGGATTGTAACCCGGGTCTGGACTCTTTCTCAGCATTTACTTGCATGTCTACCAACCCACAGGAAACAAGGAGTCATGAGGCCTACCCTAGGACCCAGCTAGTCTACATCTGAGTGTTTGCTGAAGAGAAAGGGAAACATAAGAGATGCATGAGAATGCTTTTAGCATCTCAACTCATAATAACCCCAAACTGAAAACAACCCAAACCTCTGTTAACAGTAGGATGGATGTACTGTGGTGTGCACATACAACCGAATGCTACACGAGCACGGAGAAGAATAAACTGCCAATAACGGCATGCATCTCACAGACATAATGTTAAAGCAAAAGAAGCCGGGTATGAAAGTGTGGGGGGGGTGGGGGTGGGGTAAAAGTTCAAGAACAGGTGTAAGTAATTAATGGTGGTGGAAGTCAGAGTGGTGGTTGATTCTCTGCGTGGAGGGCAGGGACTGGAAAGGGCAGGAGGGGACCTTGAGGGGTGATGGAATGTTCTAGGTCTAACATCTGGGTATCGGTTACAAGGGTGTATTCACTCTGTGAATGTTCATTGAGCTATATGCTTAAGATGTGGCACCTTGCCATATATACATTATGTTTTAATTTTAAAAAGTGAAAGCTGTAACGTAACTGACCCCTAGGAAGGAAGTAATTAAACCAAGTATGGAAAGTATCGTGAAATAAACTGGCCCTATGCGACTGAGGTTTTAGAATAGGTTTAAGTGTATAGTGATAACTTTTGTAATGTGTATTTGTAATAATATATTTTAAATAACATATTTTGTAAATACATTTTAAGTTATTTCAGGTCTTTAATTATACTTGCAATTGATGTTTAGAAATATGAGGTAAAAATACATGATTTCTTGATATAAGGGAAATTAAATTTGTAATTAATAGCTAAACATTAGGTATATAAGAGAAAAAAATGTTTGCATGTTTATAAATAAATGGTATTACATATTCCTATATCATTCTGCAACTTGCATTTTCTACTTTATAATGTATCTTCAAGCTCTAACCATTTTCTAATATCTCATCTTAAAAACTGCTGCATATAATTTCATAATCTGAACTCTGGTACTTTCCAGTGTCAGGCACATAGGAGATACTCGATACATATTTGTTTTATGAGTGAAAATGCACCTTCTCTCTAAAATGTAGGCTCCTTGAGGGCTGAAGAGTGAGTCTGTTCCATTCCCTGCTTACAGAACTTGCCAGCAGAGAGAAACAGCATCATCCACACTGGTTAACTGCAAAACCTCTTTGACTCTACAAAATGCTCCCATGAGTCAGGTCTTCGTTTCCTCACCTTGAAGACGGGGTGGATGAGGGTCAGAGAAGCTACATAACTTGCCCAAGGCCACACACCAAATAAAAACCAGGGCTACAGGCTTCAGAGTCTGAAGAGCCTGAGCCCAGCTGAGACGCCGAGTTTCCAGAGAGGGTTATCTAGCCGCGCAGAGGAACGGGAAAGGGAACTTTGGAGAGAAATATGGGGACGGATGGAAAGAAACAAAGGGAGGAGGTCAAGGGAGATGGAGAAGGGGGCTGCCGTAGCTGCAGGGCCACTGCAGGCGGCTTGGTGACCCCCAGCCCTGTCCGGTCCTACCGCCCGTGCCTGGTGTGTCCCTGTGGCAGTGGAGTCCGTGACTGTTTCAGAGGGTCATGAGAGCACAGCTATTTCATAACAGCATAAGATGTCATTTGTGTCTTTCACTCGGTTCAGTGGAATTTTCCAGAGGCTACGTGATGTGTGCTATCACCACAGATTGGAGGCAGAAGCAGATGGGAGAATCCAGTTGCCTCTATTACACCAGGCATGAAAGGGGGCTGTAAAATGTAAAAACCAACCAACCAACAAACCCCAATCACTGTTCTCACTACATTTTTTTTTTTTTTACTTTTAGAAAATATGGTTACTTTTTTCCATAAAATATGTTTTTAGGTTAATATGTAATGAGTGTATTGTTGTTACTTTCAAAAAAGTGTTTTAGATGTGTCAGTAATTTCTGATACACTAACTATTACTGACCTACATAATCAAAAGCTTTTCGAGAATTTGCAGGAATTTCCTTCAATGTAAAGAGGCCCTTAGACTGAAACTTTGAGGATCTCTGCACTTTGGTGCCCTTGGTATGTCGCCACTAAGCACATGCTCATTTACTACATGATTAAATAGATATATGGAGGGATAAAATAAGTGGGTAAGTACATGAATCGAGATTTGTGTTTTGGGGGACTTCCTAGGTGGTGCAGTGGTAAGAATCCGCCTGCCAGTGCAGAGGACACGGGTTCAATCCCTGCTCCAGGAAGATCCCACATGCAGCGGAGCAACTGAGCCTGTGTGCCACAATGACTAAGCCTGTGCTCTAGAGCCCATGAGCCACAGCTACTGAGTCCGTGTGCCCCAGCTATTGAAGCCCACACGCCTAGATCCAGTGCTCCTCAACAAGAGAAGCCACTGCAATGAGAAGCCCGTGCACCACAATGAAGAGTAGCCCCCGCTCACCGCAACTAGACAAAGCCCGCGTGGAGCAATGAAGACCCAATGCAGCCAATAAATAAATAAATAAATTTATTTTAAAAAATAATAATAATTGTGTTTATAAAATATCTGCACCCCCATGTTCACTGCAGCACTATTTACAATAGCCAAGATATGGAAACATGGAAACAACCTAAACCGTCTGTCAATAGATGAATGAATAAAGAAGATGTGGTTGGTGTATATATATATATATATATATATATATATATATATATATACACACACACCACACACACACAACGGAATACTATTCCACTGTGAAAAAGAATGAAATCTTATCATATGCAACAACACGAATGGAGCTTGCAGGCATTATAGTAGGTGACATGATTCAGGCAGAGAAGGACAAATACCATATGATCTCACTCATGTGTCAAATCTTAAAAACAAAAACAAAACAACAAGCTCTTAAGTACGAAAACAGATTGCTGGTTGGCAAAGGTGGGGGAGGGGCAGGCAAAATGAGTAAAGGAAGTAAAACTTTCCAGTTATAAAATAAATAAGTTGTGGGGATGTAATGTACAGCAGGGCATCTATAATTAATTAATAAAACTGTATTGCATATTTGGAAGTTGCTAAGAGAGTAGATCTTAAAGGTTTTCATCATAAAAAAAAAATCCTGTAACTATGTGTGGTGACGGATGTTAACCAGACTTATTATGGTGATCATTTTGCAATATATACAAATACCAAAGCATTACGCTGTACTCTTGAAACTAAGAGAATGTATGTCAATTACACCTCAATTTAAAAATTAATAAATTCATTTTTAAAAAGAATTATGGTTGGAGGTACATTAGAGAATAAAAGATCTACTGCTCTAAAGATCCCCAGAAGGAAGAGGGGAGGCGGGCAAGGACAGCCCTTCCCTCTTGACAGCTAGTTTCTGCCTAAGAATGTTCTCCTTAGGTTCCCTTCATAAGAGCAAGGAGCAGAGTGCCTGGCACTGGAGAAGGAAGCCCGGGTTACAAATACAATAGAAACCTTCTCGATTGTTTGTTATTTTGCATCTACTGTGGGTAAGAGGCCAGAGGTTTTCTGACCAGGTTACCCATCCCCTCCTGCCTTCCCCCACGGTCCCAACCTGTGGATTTGAGTTGCTCCTTCTGTTTGAATGAAGGGGAATGGATGGTTCAGGGACAGTCTCTGGAGAGGCCCAGGGGTCTGCCTCTGCACCTCTGAGAAGGCTGGCTGTGGCGGGAGAAGGGAGTGGGCAGGGGGAATTGGGGTTGGGCGTCCAGTGCCAGGCTGAAGGTGGTGGCCAACGCATCCCAGTGTTAAAACCCAACACTTCATAGCATTGACCACACATCCGGGACCCTGCAGCACATCCCGTATCCTTCAAGGAACTTAAAAAATCTCCACTGGAAGGGGTAGGGGATGAACTGGGAGATTGGGATTGACATATATACGCTATTGATACTATGTATAAAATAGATAACCAATGAGAACAAACTGTACAGCACAGGGAACTCTACTCAGTGCTCTGTGGTGACCTAAATGGGAAGGAGGGGATATACGTATACATATAGCTGATTCACTTTGCTCTACAGTATAAACCAACACAACATTGTAAAGCCACCATACTCCAATAAAAACTAATAAAAAAAAAGAATCCATTCACTATTTAAAAATTAAACCCAGCCCATTATTAAATGAAATCATAACAAAGAGCTAATTTACCTACTATAAAAAGATCTACTACAAATAAATAAGAAATCAACAACCCCAATAGAAAATTGGGCAAGAAATGGAAATAATAGACAGGTATTGAAGTACAGATGACTTTTAAACATATGAGAAGATTCTGTACCTCTCTCCTAATGAGAAATACAAATGAAAATTATACTGAGACAGCATCTTTCACCTGTCCGTCCATCCATCCTCCTCTCTGCATAGATGCAAAGAAAAATGTATCTAATGATATTTTCCTCATATTAGTAGTGATAATTTTTAGATAGTAGGACTTGGGGAGCTTTTAAAACATTTATTGTTGTATTTGCCCTAGCGTTTATATTTCTTGTAATGAGCATGTATAAGTTTTTAAGTCGTTTTCATTAAAAAATAAAACTGGAAGTAAATATACAAAAAAATAAAATAAAGTCTCCACCGGCCTGACACCCCAAAAGTTTTCCCAGGTGATGGGGGTTGTGTGGGGGAGGGGCAGGATACAGTGCTCATTTCTAAGCACTGGGAATTGACAGCGCCCTGAAGTTGATGGAACGCAGGGAGTTTGGGTGCTAAATTCCACCAAGGTCTTAAACCAAACACCAGAGGAGGGAGGGAGGGAGGGCGGGCGGAGCGGCACCCGTGAGAGCAGAGACCTCGGGGTGCTGTGGGCCAGGCATGATCAACCTCTTGGGGTTTGGGGAAAATCCAGGAAAAGCAGTATCTGCAAAGCCCGCAGTGAGTGTCTGAAGTGGGAACCTTGACCTTAAAAGGTCACTCTGTGGTGTGTTCAGTGTCCTTGTGTTTCTGGGGCATCGGTACCTGCGGAGGGCTGACTAACTGGTCCCCTCCTGGACAGGGGTTGAGTCAGACGTGTCACCTTTGCAAACTGGCCCCTCCCCTGTCACCCGGCTCCACAATGTCCCTCCACCCTGAGATTCCCTATCTCTGCCCCGAGCTGTCTCGTTTCCATCTTTCATTCCACAAATATTTATGGAGTGTGTACTATGTTCCAGGCCCTGCGCTAGGAAGCTCAGAGTCAACAAGAGAGGCTCCAACCCCTGTCTTCAGGGCTTCGCATCTCTGATGGGAGACAAAATCTTGGCAAAGGACTACATAGATAACCCAACCTTTACAGAGGCGGTGACGCCGTGGAGAGACAGCGGTGCCGTGGGTATAAGGCAGCCTGGCCTGGCCTGGAGGTGAAGCAGGATCCCAGAGGAGGAGATGCTGAAATCAACGGGGGCCAGGAGGATGGAGAGCAGACCTTCAGAGGAAGCCGAGGGAAGGGGAGGGCGGGCAAGGCCCTGGGGCAGCACAGTCCAGCACCCGAGTTGGGAGCTAAGGTGGGGTCAGGAGCTCCATCGTTCAGTCCACAAACATTCCTCCTGTTATCTCCTGAGCTGCACTTAGCATTGTCCTACCGGTGGGTGTTTTGTAAATAAGATGCTCTTCTGAGGCTGCCTGGGTGGTGGATGAGGGGGTCCCTCGTTCCTGCAGCAGATGCACTCTGAGTACCTATGGGTACCAGAGGGGGATGGCGAGGAAGGAGAGCGGCAAAGCCCTGCTCCCCAGAGCATACAGTGGGGAGGACCACAAACCTCATACCTAAGATGGGTCGGGTATTAGAAGGAAAGGCGGGAGCAGGAAGTGAAGGGGCGTGGTGTCTTAGAGGGGTGGGACCTGCACCTGTGGAGGTGACTCCACGGCACACAGGGGGAACCCTGGGCCTACAGAGGTTCAAGACTTGCCCTTCCAGGTCGGGCAGGTAGCTCAAGTGTGAGACTCTGACACCAGGTGCCAAACCACTTACTTTTCAAAGAGCCGATGGCTCAAACAAAAGCCACCCACAGGCTGTTTAAGGCCTGAGTGCCAAGAGGATTTGAGACTCTTCTGCGCTGTAGAACATAACAGAGCAACTGCCCATGGAATCCATGGGATTTTCAGAATCACACAGGCACATTCTGTAGGGGACATGCAAGAAGGGTTGGTAACTAATGCCACATTTAGTTTCTAAAATACTGTAACTGGGACTTCCCTGGTTGCCCTATGGTTAGGACTTGGCACTTTCACTGCCATGGGTTCAGATTCAATCCCTGGTCGGAGAACTAAGATCCTGCAAGCTGCGGGGTACAGCCAAAAATTTTAAAAATAAAATAAAATGCTGCAAACAATTTCCTTACACACCCCCCGCGATGTCGAGAAGGCTCACATCCTCACAAGGTCACATTTGCACATTAGAGTGAGAATGAACACCTTAGCTTCTCCCCACAAGTAACCATGATTAAGAGGTTTGGGAAGTGTCCTTTGAATCCTTTTTCTATTTGTTTAAGCCCATATCCTGCACACAACTTACAAAGGCGATCTTACTCTTTGCTATTTGACGTGAATTTTCCACGTAGCAACATCCTCTGCTATTCTTCTGCATCATTATCTGGAGCTCGGTCTCAGTCTTCAGCTTCTGCACATTCTGATGGTGGAGATGGTCCGGCGATGACCAGCTTCTCCCGTATTGACGGACCACTTGCATTTCATGCTGTCTGCCCGCATTTCCACTGACTATCTTTTTACCTGTCTAGTTTCAAGGATTCTCTCAGAATTTTTTTTTTTATTTTTATCGGAGCACAGTTGCTTTACAATGTTGTTAGTTTCTGCTGTACAGCAAAGTGAATCAGTTATACATATACACATAGATTCCCTCTTTTTAAGACTTCCTTCCCATTTAGGTCACCACAGAGCACTGAGGAGAGTTCCCTGTGCTATACAGCAGGTTCTCATTAGTTATCTATTTTATACATAGTACTATATATATGTCAATCCCAATCTCCCAGTTCATCCCACCCCCTCCTTCCTCCCATGGTCCATAAGTTTGTTCTCTACATCTGTGTCTGTTTCTGCTTTGCCAGTCAGTTCATTGGTACCATTTTTCTAGATTGCTCATATAAACGACATTGTATGATATTTGTTTTTCTCTTTCTGACTTACCTCTCTCTGTATGACAGTCTCTAGGTCCATCCACATCCCTGCAAATGGTACTCTTTTGTTCCTTTTTATGGCTAACATTCCATTGTATAAATGTACCACATCTTCTTTATTCATGCCTCTGTTGATGGACACTGAGGTTGCTTCCATGTCTTGGCTATTATGAGTAGTGCTGCAGTGAACATTGTGGTGCATGTATCTTTTTGGATTAAGGTTTTCTCCAGGTATAAGCCCAGGAGTGGGATTGCTAGATCATATGGTAGCTCTATTTTTAGTTTTTTGAGGAACCTTCGTAATATTTTCCGTAATGGCTGTATCAATTTACGTTCCCGCCAACAGTGTAGAAGGGTTCCCTCCCAGAATTTGTGTTTAAGGTTTGAGTTTTGAACCATATGGAATTGTGGTGTGTTTGAGGTTGGAGGGGAAGACTCATGCTACCGTTTGCAAATGGATAAATACATCTATTAGCATTTATTTTTAGATCCCTCCCATGTGAAGCACTGCCTTCGTCATTTCCTGCTGTCCTTCACGTTGGTTAAACCCTCTGTTCCTACCCCGGTTCCAAGATGGAGCGCAAAAGCTCTCAGCCTCGTTCCCACACCTGCCTCATCCTACTGCCTTCATCCTCCATGAGCGCTTCAGAATCTGGGCGCGTTGCTCCAGCCCCCAACCCTGTGCTCTTTCCTCCTCCCCCCCAAAATCGTGCTTTCATTTTGAGTAGAATTACTTTGAATGTACAGACACATCTTGAGACACCTGAGATCTTTATACTGATGAGGCTGAGATTAGGTCCCTTTTATGTCTAGGAGGGACAATCAAACAGCAGCCTCTTGATGCAGAGCCCTTGGGTGAAAAAAATAAAAATCCAGACGGGTGACCCGGAGGATGGCCACAAGGGCATAGAGTCCTCAGTGACTCACCTCCGCTCTGGCCTCCGGCTTCCTAGATTTATTCCAAGGACACGGCCCGGCCCGGGGCGGGGGCGTGCCAGTGAGTCTCCCAGCCCTGAGGGGACGCGCCCACTGCACGGTCCAGTGCAAGTCATTTTCAGTAGCTGCTGTTTGTATCAGCCTCTTTCCTCATAGGAACTCTTCCTGTGGGTAGGAATGAAATAGACTAAAAAAAAAAAAAAAAAAAAGATGACACATATTGACCACTAGTAAGTGCTTTCTTTCATTGTTCAAAAACTTTTAGTAGACTTTCATTCAACAAATATTTATTCTACATCTTACATCCTAACCAAAGAGAAAAGCAATGAACACATAAATAGGAAAGATCCAGGTCCAGCAGCTGGAGGTGAGGACCACTGGGCAAAGTGAAGCAGGAGGAGGGAGGCGGGTGGGATGTTGGGGCGGCGGGGACAAGGCCTTTGGAGCCGGCGCAGTTTAAACAGGGTGTCATAATGGAAAAGAATATAAAAAAGAATGTATATATATATATACACACGTACATGTAACTGAATCACTTTGCTGTACAGCAGAAATTAATACAATGTTGTAAGTCAACTATACTCCAATAAAAATAAAAAATAAAATAGAGTGTCAGAAGAGAACTTACACAGCTTATAAACAAGTAATCACAACTTGCAATTATTTTATTTATTTAAGTATGAATTTGCTGTCCATCTCTTCCACTAGAGTGAGAGCTTCAGCACAGTGGAAACCTCTCTGCCCCCAAGAACCTGCTTGATGCCTGAGGCATGTCAGGCTCTTACTGTGGGTGTGAAGACTTGAAGGAGACATCTCTTCCAGCCAAGCAAGATCCAGATCTCAGGGGAAAGTGGATTAAACCAGGGTGGGCTGGCCACTACATGCTAAGCAGTACAGGTAGAAAATTTAATCACGTGTGGTTTTCCTTAAACTGGCGGTTTGGTTTATTGATACGTGGGTCTGGGTTTGGGATTCTGCATTTCTAACGGGATCCCGGGGATGTGGTGGCCCTAATTCCTGGATCTCACTTGCTATTTGTTTCAATGCCTTATGGCGTTGGGCGATTTCTCTAAACTGTCAGGTCGTCCTCTGGCCTGACTGAAAAACACAACAGTGAAGAGCAACTGGTTATTAGATGGCAAGAAACGATTATTAACGTCTGTCGGGAGCAATAACCATGTTGGGGTTAGGTAGTTAGAATAACCACAAACAAGCAAAAAGTCTTTATCTGTTAGAGATACACACCGACGTACTTCCGGGTGAAAGGATACAAAGTCTGGGTTCGTTTTAAGATATTGATGGGAGTGGAGGAGCAAGATGGAGGGAGAACACGTGGTGGTGACTGAAACAGTGATGAGTCCGGGTGAGGGGCGGGTCGCTGGACAATTCTCTCTGCTTTTGGATGGGTTTGAAACGTTCTATAATAATAACAAAACGGAAATAAGATGTGAGCTCCACTTTCAAGAGAAGGCCGTTTAGCAAGAGTTGATACAGAGTCCCGCACACAATAGCGGCTAGTCTGATTCTAAGTAACATCATTATGATTTAAAAGACTCCAGGTTGACGGCTGTCTCTGTCACACGCAGATGAGATCAGATTCAGAGAGAAGTGTTCCACTTGTGGGTTCTTTCCTTCTTTTCTTTTTTTTTTCCTTTTTGTGGGAGGTGTGGTTTAATTCCTTTCTCCTCCTGGGGCAGCACCCAAAGCATAGGCATCCAACTTCACAGCAGAAAACTGCTATTAACATTTTCTCTGAACACAAATATTTACTCACAAAGGAACAATTACAGATCTAAGGAACTGATGTGTAGGGTGGGTACCTGGGAGGGTGGAGGGGAGGTGACTGGCTGGGACGGGGATTTGCCTTATCCCCACTTAATAACTTTCTGCTGGGATTTTTTGTCTTAATGTATTTTTTTAATTACCCACTAATGCACAAATATATTTGGGTTATAAAACATTCATGAAATGTGTATAAGTGTACAGATACAGAACATATAAAGGTCCATCTCCCTGGCTTTCTCCTAGAAGCAAACCTTATTCCTGAGTTTAACCCCCAAATGACTGATATATCCTTGGAGTCCTTTTTCTGTATACTGAAGTATAGATCTTCACAAACAGCTTTTATAAAGATCTTATTCGTTGCTATTTTACACAAGTTTATCACCCAGCAATATTCTTGGCCATGCTTCTGCATTATCATCTATCGATGTTTCATTTTTTAAAAATACCTGCAGAATAGTCCACTTCATGGAATTCAAATTAATCAATAAATACAACTAGTACCTTTTCTCCTGGGGTAGAGGAGCCCTGGGACGACCAAGGCTTGAAAGCTTTGTTATTCTAGTAACTGAGAAAATATTTTAGAAGAATCTAGAACTTTCATCTTATCAGAGGGCAGTGAATCTATGAGGCACCCCCCTCCCCATAAGTGTGGTGATTAAGGGCAGGCCGATGAGCTTGGATGGGCCAGCGGGAGAACCAAACAGCCTTGGCACACGAATCCGTCAGAGAGAGCCCAGTGGGTCACCATAATTTCTCTCCACTTCCCGGGTCCAGCTGACTGGGAAAGGTGCTTGTTATCAAAGTTTGGATAAAAGCAGACAAAATGATGCAGGCTCTGTTACTCACAGGCTCAGTAACACTCCGAGAAACAGCACTGTGGCACCTGCGCAGATGAGTGGTGGAAACAGGTTTGTCTGTTGCGAAATGCGCCCTGTGCTGCTGGAATTCTGAGCAGCCTGAGAAGATTCTATACTAGCCACATGAAGACCGTGCCTGTCAGTAGACAAATGCCCTCTAGCACGTAATTATTATCATGTTTTAAGCTCTTCCCAGGCTCCAGGCAGTAGGCTAAGCATTATGCCATCAATCCACAAATAACCACTGACCACCTACTATGCATCTCCCGGGATTACAGGCACTGGGCATAGAGCAGTGAACCCCGCAGACCTTGTGTCTGCCCCCATGGGCTTCTGGCTTCAATCCAATATATAGAATTACAAAGCGTGAGAGCGTGATGGAGGAGAGATGGTCCAGGCAAAAGGAATACTACGTGTCCTGCTATGCAGCTCTAATCTGAAAATGTTCACCTACCAACTGGCAGCATGACTTTGGACAAGACAATTAACAGCTTAGGACTTCATTTTTCATCATCGGTTAAAGAAGTAACAGTCACAGCTCATCTTGTGGCTAGCCCCAAAGGTGAACCACTTCCAGCTAATGAGTGAGGACCCCTGAGAATCTTGGCAAATGACTGCAACTCCCACACCCACCCGCTGATCGGGGGCTGGGAATGGCTGCCTTTGAAATGCGGGCACCCCGTCTGGGCTCTCGTCCCTAATCCTGTCATGAGAACCCTAACCCAGACCTTTATCGCTGGGAGGTGGGACTGGGGTTGGTGGGAAACTACCTTCTTCGTGTTGTGCCAACGTCGTTTACCATGAATGTGTGCTCTACTGACGATACTACCAATTTAATTCTTTATTAAATGATCTGATATTGGTACAGGGACAATCCAAAACGTTAATGGAACTGAATGAATCACTTGACACCCTATTCACATATATATGGGGCTTTGGTAAACGGTAAAATGTTTCATCTCACATCAGTGGAGAAAGAACATATTACTCTGTAAGTGACATTAAGGAGAGGCATTTGGGGGAAAAAACTTAACTCCTTTTTCCAAAAAAGAGTACAATTACAGCAAAGAGTTAAACGTATAAAGTGTTAAAGGAGTAAGGGAAAGTTTAGTAATGGATGTGACTTTAACACCAAGACATAAAGGAAAAACAATGATGAAATTTACTGCCTAAAAATTTCAAAGGAAGTATTTTAGATATTAAAAAATGGAAGCATAACTCCCTGTGTGTTCTCCTCCCAGTGTAGGAAGGAAAACAATAAAGCAAGTTGCCACCCCAAGCAAAAAGAAGTTGGAGTATTTCTTTCTTTGCCTGCTTTTATTCTTTTATTTCCCACATAGGGATCCACGAATCACATACAGGTATAAAACTCTGCATCCTTCTGCAACCTGCATTTATCCCCTCAAGGATGTACCCTGGAGCTCCATCTGTGTGGACACAGGTAGCTGCGCTACAGGAAAATGCAAAATCGCAACAGTAGCTGACGATGGTTGAGTGTTCCGTGCCCAGCTCTGGGCTCTATTCCTTACAGTGTTACCCTTAATTCTGGCCTCAGCCTGATCACGCTGGGAGTTCAGTTTATCCCCATTTAACAGATGTGGTAACTGAGGCCAAGGTCTAGGCAGAGGGACTCTGGAGAACCCACAGGAAGAGGGAAACAGACTCGAAACGCAGGCTGCCCAAACCCTGTCCTCAGCAGGGCTGGCTCCCCAGGGCACAACTGAACATGCAGATCCCTGTGGGGACGACAGTGGCAGCCGCAGCCCAGGAAGGAGCCGAAATGCAGCTATGCCTCCGGAATGCTCCTTCCCCTCGCCTGCTGGGATTCAGCCAGTTTACCCTAATTGGCCAACTTCCAAAACTCTAGAACGGTGGTTCTCACAACCTGGTTCCCCCACAGGCAGCATCTGCATAACCTGGGAAAACATTAGAAATGTGAGTTACTGGGTCCCACCCTAGAACTCCTGAGCCGGAAACTGGCGGTGGGGCCCAGGGATCCCCCAGGAGATTCTGATGTGAGGTCAAGGTTGCAGACCTCTGTCTGGAATGTGTGATCCCCTGGCCTCTTCCCTTTTAGCCTTGGCTCAGCTGTCATCAGATGAGCCAGCAGTAAGTGCTGTTAGTGATTCATTAAATGAACATTTCCTCAAGGTCCACCCTGTGCTTGGGTCTTTGCATGGGGCCCCTGCTCCTGTGCACCTGGAGGTTGGGTCCAGTGGGGAGACCTGTAAGCAAAGAAGTCCACTTAGCAGCCCAATTCTGACAGTGGGACCTTGACCCTCACTGAGTTCAACTGGGGTGTAGGGCACAGGAAGTGGGGATGGATATGCAATCCCATATCCAGAGTGAAACCATAGACTTACAATTCCTTCTGATCTGAAATGCCAGTACTCGTGTATTTACACGTATGTATACTAAAATAAGTAGTTTTCAATGATTAAAATGAGACATATGCATGGCTCAGAAAACAAATAAGAATAGGACAGAAGGGCAGAAAATAAAGGTTAATTTCTCTATTCCCCTAGCCATTCACCTCCTAATTTTCACATATTATTTTTAAATTTTGAAATATTTTATTGATTTGCAAAACAAATGTCCCACTCATTTGGGTTTTCTTTTCTGTGAATTGCCTGTTCACATCTTGGGTCTATTTTTCTACTTTCTACTGCTCTTTCTCTTGACTTTCTTCTTTTTGATTTCTAGGATGTGTATCCTGTATTCTGAAGCATTGCACATATTCTGGACTTTTCACATCAAGTATCCTGTTTTTTTGCCATAAGGAACCCTGTTTAATTCAACTGAGTGTGTTAACATTCTATATATAGTTTTCTTATTTTTATCTTGATTAAGAATCCTTCCTTACCCTACTATCATGCTATTTTCTGTTTTCTTGTAAAAGTTTTCAGAGCTGCATTTGCATATTTAGTTCTTTAATCCATCTGAAATTTATTTCGTGAATGATCTAGTAACAGGAATCTAATTGATCTTCTTACAATAGCCAGTTACACAGAACCATTTGCCAGCTAACCCATTTCCTCTCTACCAAGTAGTCTGTTCACCCCTGTCACATACACGTTCCCGCAGAGTGTGGGTCTTCTCTGAGTTCCATTCTAGTACATTCTAGTACAGGTAGTATCTAGTCTGATACCACCTGTTGTACTTACCACACAGCTTTAGGGGAAGTTTAAAATCTTTTAAGATATGTTCTTTCTTGTTTTATTTTGCAAAATTGCCTTGACTCTTCTTGATGTTTTACAAAGTAACAAAACTCCAAAATCCAGACCTTGGAGTCTAAAATCCGTAACCTATGTATGCATTTAAAATCCCCCTTACCAAGTTTTTGGACCAATTCATTAACGTATTTTTTATTAATATTTATTTACTTATTTTATTTACTTATTTATTGGCTGTGTTGGGTCTTTGTTGCTGCCCACGGGCTTTGTCTAGTTGTGGCAAGCGGGGCTACTCTTCATTGTGGTGTGCAGGCTCCTCATTGCAGGGGCTTCTCTTGTTGTGGAGCACGGGCTCTAGGCAATAAGAGCTAGGCTTCAGTAGTTGCGGCACATGGGCTCAATAGTTGTGGCTCACGGGCTCTAGAGCGCAGGCTCAATGGTTGTGGCGCATGGGCTTTGTTGCTCCACAGCATGTGGTATCTTCCTGGGGCAGGGATCGAACCTGTGTCCCCAGCATTGGCAGGGAAACTCTTAACCACTCTGCCACATAGGAAGTCCCATTAACGTATTTTTATTGGCCTCTCTTGCATTTAGAGATTTTGAGAAAAATTGACCTTATATAAAGCTTCTTTTGAGTTTTTTAGCAAAGTATTATAAATTTCTCCAAAAACTTTTACATGCCTTTTATTAGGTTTATTCCTAATTATTTCTGTTGCTTTATTATTTTTTGCTGTATCATTATTTTGACTATGTGTCCAGTTCTTATTTCTTGTGTATAGAAATTCTATTGATGTTTTAAAAAATTATTAATCGTTTTTCCAGTAATCTTATGCAATTCCTTTATTTGTTGTGGTGGTTTGTAGCATCTCTTGGATTTTGGATCTAGTCACTCATGTTGTCATTGAATAATGACATTTCTGTTTCTTTCTTTTTAATCCTTATAGACTCATCCTTTTTTTTTTCTCCACAGGGGTGGGCTTGGCTTGGAACTGGGGAGTAGAGAGAGCTAAGGCTTGTTCTAAGGCCATTCCTGTTGGACTTTTATGCCTTTGCTTGTGTGTTTGGCTGTATTTTTAATAAAATGATTGGTTTTTAATTATTATTAAAAGACATACCCATGATCCAAATAAATCAATGTTCAAGAGCACAGAAAGATTGTCCCTGGACCCTGGCCATGACCTCTGGTGCAGTGCTGAATACAAGTAGTAATAGAGAAAGTTTTGTCTTATTCCTAACTTTAGTGAAGCATTTGCACCATTAAGAATGTTCTCGCAGAAAACCATAATCCAAAAAGAAACATGTACCCCAATGTTCACTGCAGCACTATTTACAATAGCCAGGACATGGAAGCAACCGAAATGCCCATTGACAGATGAATGGATAAAGAAGATGTGGCACATATACACAATGGAATATTACTCAGCCATGAAAAGGGATGAAATTGAGTTATTTGCAGTGAGGTGGATAGACCTAGAGTCTGTCATACAGAGTGAAGTAAGCCAGAAATAGAAAAACAAATACTGTATGCTAACTCATATATATAGAATCTAAAAAATGGTACTGATGAACCCAGTGACAGGGCAAGAATAAAGATGCAGATGTAGAGAATGGACTTGAGGACACAGGTGGGAGGGGCAAAGGGGAAGTTGGGACAAAGTGAGAGAATAGCATTGGCATATATACACTATCAAATGTAAAATAGATAGCTTGTGGGAAGCTGCTGCATAACACAGGGAAATCAACTCGATAATGGGTGATGACTTACAGGGCTGGGATAGGGAAGTTGGGAAGGAGTCGCGGGAGGGAGGGGATATGGGGATATATGTATAAATACAGCTGATTCACTTGGCTGTACAGCAAAAACTGGCACAACAGTGTAAAGCAATTATATTCCAATAAAGAGCTTAAAAAAAAAAAAAAGAATGTTCTCTCAGGACCTCCCTGGTGGTGCAGTGGTTAAGAATCCACCTGCCAATGGCCGGGACATAGGTTTGATCCCTGGTCTGGGAAGATTCCCACATGCCTCAGAGCAACTAAGCCCGTGTGCCACAACTACTGAAGCCCTGTGCTCTGCAGCAAGAGAAGCCACCGCAACGAGAAGGCCACACGCCGCAACGAAGAGTAGCCCCTGCTCGCTACAACTAGAGAAAGCCTACGTGCAGCAACGAAGACCCAACACAGCCAATAAATTAATTAATTAACTAATTAATTCTTTTTAAAAAAAGAATGTTCTCTCTAGGGAAGTTCCCGGGCAGTCCAGTGGTTAAGACTCTGTGCTTCCATCGCAGGGAGCACTGGTTCCATCCCTGGTTGGGGAACTAAAATCCTACAAGCCGCGCAGCACAGCACTAACCGCCCCGCCCCCAAAATGTATTCTCTTTAGATTTGCGGTGGATACCCTTTATCAGGTTCAATTGCTTTTATAGAAAAAGGTTGTTGATTTGCTTAAACTTGAAAGGATATGGTATTTTATCAAATGTCTTTTCTGCATCTACTGATATAACCAAGGAGCCTAAAAATATTCATGGAATGAATTCTGTTTTCACCTTCAAAACAACCCAGTGACTCAGGCATTGGCTTCCTCATCTGTAAAGTGGACAGATGGGGCTCAGAGAGGCCGTTTAGCTTTTCCGAGGCCACCCTGCCGGGAGACATCAGTTTCAGAATAGAAGGCAGATCTGTCGGCCTCCGGAGTCTGTGATCTTTCTACTAACCCCTCCACGTGGCCCCTGGGAAAGTCAACAAAATCCTGGGCATTGGTGGAACACCACGTATGTGTAGGGTGGAGAGAGGAGAACTGAAAGCGGCCAGAGACACCTCAGGAGGTCAGCTCCCAGGGGCAAAAAGATTCTCCAGATTGGTACCACGGCCTCGGTCACTTCACCTGTCAAATGGGGAGCACCAAGGTGCCAGTGCCTGACATGGTCAATTCCAAGTAGTCAAGGGGTCCAGAAGTCACCATCGTAACCTGGTGACCACATCCACCATCAGTAACCGTGGTACCCAGAGAGGCCCTACAAAGCAGACAGTGGCACCGTGATTTTAACAGGGTTGCCGGATAAAATACAAGATGTGCAGTTAATTTTGAATTGTGGATGAACAACAAATACCTTTTTTTTCAGTATAAGCAGTTCTACAAATATTGCATGGGCATAGCTTACACTAAAAATGTATTCATTGTGTACCTGAAGTTCAAATGTAGGGCAACCTACATTTTTATTTGCTGTCTCTGTCAATCCCACCTATGAAGAATGCTTGACAAAAAAGTGAATCTAATTAAGCCTGTAAGCCCAACTTCCAGTTTACAGAAAAGAGAAGGACTGAGTTAAAGATACCCCCAGTGACCACTGAGACAAGAGCAGTGCAGCCTATCGTAAGGGTCACTGGCCAAGTGTGGGGGCCACTGGATGGGAGACTGTTCTAGGTTAGAGAGACGAAGGAGATGTAACTGGCCAACGCAACGCGTGAATGCTGATCTGACGCTGGATGGTGTGTGGGGCAGGGGGACAAACTGTAAGGTATATTTTTGAGGCACTTTCTAGAGCCTCAATGGAACACTAGAACACAGCTTTCCAAAGGAGGCTGCCCCAGGCATGGGGATAAGTATGGTGTGTGGTCATCTGTCTTGCAAATTCACTATGAATCAAATACTTGAAAATTTACAAAATCATAGGAAATAAATTCGGGAAGTGAAAGACCTGGGCATGAAAAGTGTCTACTTTTTATCTTCTGTCTTGTGTGCTCTCATACATTGATTTATTTGGATCAGGGACGTGTCTTATTTCTATACTTGAAAACCAATTATTTTGGTTTTTACTTAAGAGGTACAAACTTCCAGTTAGAAAATAAACAAGTCCTGGAGATGACACAAAGCATGGGGAAGACAGTCATTAATAACGGAATCTCTTTGTACAGTGACAGATGGTAACTAGACTTCTCGTGGGAAATCACTTCATGACGGATGTACGTCAGATCATGGTACTGTAGACCTGAAACTTATACAGGGCTGTATGTCAACTGCATCTCAATAAGACTGGAAGAAAAAATTATTTTATTAAAAATAAGACCAAACAGAGACTTCCCTGGTGGTCCAGTGGTTAAGACTCCACGCGCCCAATGCAAGGGGCCCCGGTTTGAACCCACATGCATGCCACAACTAAGAGTCTGCATGCTGCAACTAAAAACAAAAAAAAGATCTTGTACTCTGCAACTACAAAGACCCCACATGCTGCAGCTGAAGATCCCACATGCCACAACTAAGACCTGGCACAGCCAAATAATTAGTAATAAATTAATATTTTTTTAAAACTTAGACCAAACACACAAGCAAGGACATAAAAGCCCAACAGGAATGGCCTTAGCACAAGACTCAGCTCTGCTCCTGCCCGCTTCCACTCCAGCCCACCCTTGCCCTCTGCACTCGGATGTTCAGTTTCAGGGGAGCTCCCACCCTCGGGGGGGGGGAGGGGTTCCTCTGTGCTTCTTTCCTCGCAGGTCTCCCCACCAGACTCTGGCTTCCCTGAGTACAGAGACTGTCTCCTCCTCTTCCTATTTCATTAAGAACCTCCACGTGCCAGGAATCTGAGCTGGTTGATGTTCAATCAAGAGTATTGGGTAAAAAAAAAAAAGAGTGTGGGGTAATGGGGATTCCCTGGTGGTCCAGTGGTTAGGACTCTGTGCTTTCACTGCAGGGGCTGGGTTCAATCCCTGGTCAGGGAACTAAGATCCCTGCTTTGCGCAGCCAAACAAAAACAAAAACAAAAACAGAAACAAACAGAAAACAAACAAAAAAAACCTCTAACAATTATTGGGTAAAAGGCAGTACAAACTGGGCCCCGAGTTCAGGTAAATGGGCTAATTCCCAGCAGGAGGGCTCTGACCCAGAACTGGAACTGTGGCTCTTCCTGCCCTGATGCTGCCCACGCTCAGTCCAGGCACCCACCCGGGGAGGGGGTTCCAACCGAGGACAGGATGCAGGCCAGCCCCGCTCTCCCCAAATCTCTGCAGTAAAACTTTATGAAAGGTCAACGCAAACACAAGCTTCTACTGCAGGTTATTCATGAGTGCGTGGCCAAGGCTGCCTCTCTCCGGATTGGCATCTTGGCCTCGGTCACTTCATCTGTCGCCCGGGCAGCACGAAGGCGCCCAGTGTCATCGAGTCTGACCAGTAAGTAAAGTCATCTACCTGCGGAGCCTGGCACAGCGTGGCGCTGAATGTACATCACTGTCAGCTGCTCCTGAGGCTGGGGGGAGGAAAAGACATATCTTACAAGTTCAGGACAGTTTACCGGTGGGGTGGCTGTGGAAGAACCCCGAGGTTCCCAGGCTGCTCTGCTCTCCTCTGTGAGCCGGAAGCCGAGCAGCAGCCGTGGTATTTACTGCCCCTCTTCTTGCTTCATGCTTGAAATATTTCACATTTGAAATTCTTACACAGTAAAATGTGTCCGCCTTTTCCTTCATAGTTCTGATATTTGAGTCATCGCTTCTCTTTTCTTTCTACTATTTTTCACTATGACTTCACTTTATACATGTCCTTCTTGGCTATATCTGTCCTTCTTTGGGACTAAAAAATGATGTGTCATTTTTTTAAGTCTTTGATTCATATTTTTTGAAAAAGCAATTCATTCTCTGCTGATGAGAACAGATACATTTTGCCATTTCTCAAACTCCTGTTGAGTTGTCTGCTTTTCTAGTGCTAGATTATTTTTACTTGTTGGTCAGAAATTGGAATAGTCAGTTTTATAAAAGAAAGGATATATGTTTATAGTAAACAAAGTTGGAACCACAGGTAAAGGGTACCATTTCCCACTCCCTCCCTAATCCCATCTCACAGAGGTCTGGGTGAAAGTTTCCAGCAGGTTTAGGGAGCAAGAGGTGACCAGCCTGAGTGCCAGGATTTCGAAGACGGTTGTGCCCAGCCTGGGGCGTCAACAAGTCTGTGGAGCTTCTGGGTGGGCCCGACCCTTCCTCTGGAGATGAGGACTCCGATGGGCCAATCTGAGTGCCTCTGCTCTGCCAGGCCAGGGGCGTGGTCAATGCCAGAGCCAGCAAGAGGCTGAGGGAGCGTGGACCAGGCCATGGGACCCACATGCTGCCCAGGTCCGTTGAAATGTGCAGGCAGGGGAGCCTGGGGTCCCATCTTCATCCCCCACTAGCCAGTTCCCTCACCTCTCTGTGCCTCATTTCCACATCTTTTTTTCCTTCGTTTTTAAGATTTTTTTTTAATGTGGACAATTTTTAAAGTCTGTATTGAATTTTTTTTTACAATATTGTTTCTGTTTTATGTTTTGGTTTTTTGGCTGCGAGGCATGTGATTTCTTAGCTCCCCAACCAGGGATTACCCCTTGCGTCGGAAGGTAAAGTCTTAACCATTGGACCGCCAGGGAAGTGCCTCCACACACCTGAAATGGAAAGGTCGTGCTAAACCTCTTGGGGCTTGGGGAAAGGAGGACTGAAAATCAGCATCTGCAAAGCCCCTAATGAGCGTCCAAAGGGGGAGCCTTGACTTTTTAAAGGGACTCGCTTTGCAGTGTGTTCAGCACTTACGGTTCTGTAGCATCGGCACCTGAAAAGCCCTGGCTAACTGGTCCCCTCTCGGACTGGGGCTGAGTCAGACATGTCATCTTCTCCCACTGGCCTCCCCCCACCGCCCCCCTCAGTCGTCTCTTCCTCACCTTTCATTTCACAAATATTTATGGAGCGTGTACCACGTGCCCAGCGCTATTCTGGGCGTTAGAGATACAGCAGGGAACAAAACAGACTAAAACCCCGTCCTCCTGGGGCTTCCGTTCCACTGAAAGGACCTAATAGACGAACGCGTCAAATATAGAGACGGTCAGGAGATGCCAAGGACCAGGGAAGAGAATAAGGCAGCTTGGGGGGCGAGGGGGGGTGGGGTAGTGGATACCTCCCAAGGGGTATTTGAATGATCACAATTTGCAGTGTTTCATTTGTCACTTTTCTTGTTTATTGCCTGTTGGTCAATATCAACACCCCACTGCCCCACTCCAGGATAAGAGCCCCAGGATATGGGGGATCTGTCCTTGGGTCACTGCTGTACCCCTAGGGATTACGTCCTTCCCTGACACATCCAATCACTCTGTGTTTATTCGCAGAATTGCAAGAGGAACCCCCACTCTCTAGCACGGCTGAGATCTAAAAAAATTTTAAAAAAGTGTGTTAAAGTGTAAAACACTAGAACTGGCCGAAATCCTTAGAAGAACTTCATTCAAATACCTTACAGTGCTCTGCCCATTCCTCACAGCTTCCCAGTTTACTTTGGCCTTAAGGAAAAGTTGAAAAATACACGTGGACCATGAAATAAGAGGTGGCAACAGGGTGGCAATCTAACTGACGATGCATCTGATGGAGGCTCACAGTAAGTGTTCGTTATAAGTACTAATTTATCACCAAGGGCGCTGGGTGCCAAACGTCAGGAGGCGGTGGCCACAAACACAGGTGCATTTTTGGGGAGAGAAGGGTCAGAGCCAGGGCGACCGTATGGTTTATCAGACAGGGGATTTCTGAGCGTGAAGGGGGGTGACGTTAGCAATTCCCCCAGCTCAGGAGATGCCAATCAGGAAACCTGAGCACAGATCACCCGCGTCAGGAGGCCCTCAGCCTGGGGTGGGGGTGGGGGCGATCTCACCCCCAGGGAACATTGGGCAATGTCTGCAGACATTTTTGGTTGTCGCAACTAGGGGTGGCGGTGGTGTTTACGCAGGCATCTGGTGCGCAGAGGCCAGGGATGCTGCGAGACATCCCACAATACATTGGACACCACCCCCTCTCCCCACCCCCCGAGAGGTCTCTTGCCCCAAATGTCAGCAATGCCAAGAATGGGAACCCCTGACCTAGTTAAGACTTTTCATCTGACGCAGAACAGGGTGGGGTTGACTTTTTGGCTTTTTCTGGAGGGGTCTGGGTGACATTTTAATTTTAATTTAGTACTCCTGCTGCCCAGCTCTGGCACAACCAACTATTGGGTCGGCCACAAAGTTCGTTCAGGTTTTTCCATAAGAGCTTATAGGAAAAGATCTTAACACCCGGTGTTTACCTGCAGGGGAATTGGGCTGGGCTAATGACCACTGTTGAGAGTTGCTACTTTGTTCGTCTTAATGCTCTGTGTGTTTTTTAAATGACCTGAGTAATACCTGAATACAATCTTTTTTTTCCTTCTGTTTTTAAATACTGAAGAGGTAACAGACAACTCATTTGCATTTCTAGGCTCTCATCTGAGTATCAATTCGCAAACACATATAACGTCACACTGGCTTTGTTCTCGCTTCAGTCCTTGATGTCATCTTTGGCTTCTGCCTCCTGATTTTAAGCACCTGGGAGGCACTCCATTGTATGGATACACCCAGCTGAACCCCTTCCCCCTTAATGGACCCTTAAGGTTATTCCAGTTTTTCCTGTCGTTACAAAGAGAGATAAAAGGAGTATCCTGAAACCTGTTTCTGAAGATGAGGTCCCGGGAATTGAAACTGCTGAGTCACGGGGTCAGCTCAGATTTATGTCTTGTTAAAACTCTTCCACAGTGGTTGAACTTTAAATACCAAGATCATATAGTCCCTGGACCTAAATAAATATACATACATATATATGTTAATATCCTGCCCTGTAGGGAAGACCAAGCGATGAAGCGTTCCTTGACATCTGTTACTATTAAGAGGAGACACTGTTTTATCAGAATCAAGAAATCCCATCTGATTGGATGTGATATCTTGGTGAGGGCCAAGCCCAAAGTATGGTAATTACAGGAAAAAAAAGTCCTTTTCACTGGGAACATTTTGGGCTCAGCCCAGCGCATAAACCATATCCGAGAGAGCCCCGTGCATGGGCCCAGTTTTTCCCACCTTCTTGTGTCTACCCGACTGTGGACGGCGGATGGTTAACAGAGCCATTTCAGGTGGAAGTGTGAGAAAGCTCTGTTATTCACCAGTTCTCGGGTGTCTACAGGGAGGCCCCTGATGAACGGTGGGAGCAGGTCCCTTCTGCTACTGAGCGCACTCTTCTGGCTGGGGGGACGGACCTTCCCAGAACTCTGGGCAGCTCCTGAGAGGCTGGGTCTCAGGAGGAGAAAAGCTGCCTTGCTACAGTCACACCCTTTCTGACACACTCACAGGGCAGCAGGCTGATCATTTGCATGCAAGTGACAGACATCTGGAGGACACACTGCGCTCCCCGCTCTTCTGGGCACGGATGTACAGTCACCAATGAGACTGATCTCGATTTATCTTCCAAGGGGCCCCTGATCTACCGGGGGAGATGGATTTAATTAAAACATCACACAAATATATAGTCACAAAGTGCGGCATTGGGTTGCGTTGGGGTGGGGGCGGCACTCCTGGCAGAAGGAAGAGCGTTTGGCCGGACGTGTACCTCTCACGTGGCAAATTCTGCCCACTCGGCAGCGTGGCCTTGAGCTGATCCACCTAATCTCTCTGAACCAATCCCTTTCACCTGCAGAGTAGAAATAATAACCATAGCTTCACCGTATTGAACAGTACCCGTGTAATTTATCATCTACGGGACACTTTTGAGAATAATAAAAGGACACTTTTAGGGACTTCCCTGGCTGTCCAATGGTTAGGACTCCGAGATTCCACTGCAGGGGGCCTGGGTTTGATCCCTGGTTGGGAAAGGAAGATCCCGCAAGCTGAGAGGCACAGCCAAAACCAAACAAACAAGAAAGGATGCTTTTAATAATGATGTTGGGAGAGCAGGCATGACCCAGGTCTACTGCGGGCGAACCAGGACGCTTGGCCCCTGCTCCTGCGGACACACAGTGTGTACCGGCCGGAGTCACTGCAGACACGTCTTTGCCCTCAGAACAGGAAGCATTATCCTGATTTTACAGGTGAAGAAACCGCCCATATTCACCAGGGAAGTAGGTGTGGGAGGCAGGATTTTTACGCAGGACTTCTTGACTCCCGAATCCATGAGGGGGATTATCATGCTGTCGGGAGATTAGGCTGAAATCCTTGCCTTTAGGGTTGTTGTTGCCAAAATGTATTCAAGTTGTCTGGCTGTAGGAGGAGCTTCCAAAAATGGGAACTATTATTATTGTAATTAGTGAGAGCTAAAACTCACATAATCCCGTGTTAGGTAATGTTGGGACCAGGTAAAAGTCACTTGCTGCCTGTTCCAAGAAATACCTGCTTCTGGAAGATGAGGTTATGCATCAGCTCTGCTTTCAAAGCTCCACCTCCCTGCGCCCACCATTCCAAAGCTGTGGTGTCAGAAACTGCCCAGTTCCTGGCCTTGCAAAACCGCTTTAAAATCACACAGCTAGGGCCCTAAAACCCTATAAAGGCCATTCCCTAATTTCCCTAATTTGAGACTCTGTTGAAGTGGTGTTGTCTTTTACTGCAGGACAGCACACCCAGCCTTGCTCGATCAACAGGTTTTTCTGGTGGAATTAAACCAGTGGAATTAAGGTCTAGGAAGGCATTAAAAATGCTTTTTGTTATTATACAAAATGGAAATAACCAAACGTGCTAGACACAATAATGTTCTCCAAAAGACACCCACAACCAAATCCCTGCAAACTGGGAGTGTGTCACCTTACACGGCGAAAGGGGCTTTGCAGATGTGACTAAGAATCTTGAGGTGGGAAAGTATCCTGGATTGTCCGGTGGACCCAGTGTCACCACAAGGATCCTGATAAAAGGGAGGCGTCAGAGGCAGGTGATGTGATGATGGAGGTAGAAGTTGGGGTGATGGCTTTAAAGATGGAGGAAGGGGTCCGGAGCCAAGGAACACAGGCGTCTCTAGAAGCGGGAAATGGCAGAGAATGGATTTTTCCCCTAAAGCCTCCAGAAGGAACACAGCCCTGCCAACCCATTTTAGACTTCTGCCTTCCAGAACTGTAAGAGAATAAATACGCGCTGTTTTAGTTTATGGCAATTTGTCACAGCGGCCATAAGAAACAAATATGCCGGGCTTCCTAGGTGGCATAGTGGTTAAGAATCTGCCTGCCATTGCAGGGGACACAGGTTCAATCCCTGCTCCAGGAAGATCCCACATGCTGCGGAGCAACTAAGCCCATGTGCCACAACTATTGAGCCTGAGCTTTACAGCCCGTGAGCCACAACTGTTGAGCCCATGTGCTGCAACTACTGAAGCCCATACACCTAGAGCCCGTGCTCCGCAGCAAGAGAAGCCACGGCAATGAGGAGCCCGTGCACCACACCGTAGAGTAGCCCCCACTCACTGCAACTAAAAGAAAGCCCACGCACAGCAACGAAGACCCAACACAGCCAATAAAATAAATAAATAAATAATTTAAAAAAAAAAGAAACAACTATGCCAAACATTCAAGAGAGAAACTATGTGAGAGTTGTCAGCAGAGAACAGCAGAGAAGCTAGAACACAGTCTGGAGCTGGACTGCCTGGGTTCAAATCCCTCCCCTGCCACTTCCAGGATGGGCATGTTGGCTGAGTTACTAAGTAGCTCTCTGAGCTTTAGTCTTTCCATGTATGAAACAAGGATGATACAAGTAACTGCCTTGTAAAGTTACTGTGCCGATAAAAGGAGAGCTGTTGTGTGATGAGCTTGGTGCAGTGCTTGGCACTTCATGAATACATCTCAGCAGTGAGGTCAGAAATGCTCCCCATTCATCTTCACAGGATAGAGTGGAGGTAAGAGCATGAGTTACTGGGATAGCCAGGTGAATCTCAGGTACGCTGCTGCTGTCTGCCATTGGTACATAAGGCACCCTTCTGACATTTCATTTCTTTCTTTTTTATAGATTTTTTAAAATTTATTTTTGGCTGCATTGGGTCTTCGTTGCTGTGCATGGGCTTTCTCCAGTTGCGATGAGTCGGAGCTACTCTTGGTTGAGGTGCATGGGCTTCTCAGTGTGGTGGCTTCTCTTGTTGCGGAGCACAGGCTCTAGGCACACAGGCTTCAGTAGTTGTGGCGAGTGGGCTCAGTAGTTGTGGCACACGGGCTGAGTTGCTCCTCAGCATGTGGGATCTTCCCGGACCAGGGCTCGAACCCGTGTCCCCTGCATTGGCAGGCAGATTCTTAACCACTGCGCCACCAGGGAAGTCCCTGACATTTCATTTCTTAATTCACACAGCCAGTTGTATAGCCTGCAAAAATGATTTCCAAGGATAGACTGCATGTATGTCTCTGATGGCAGGACGTGGGTGGGGGGGGTGTGTGTAGAGGCAGTGGTCTTGAGGGAGCTGAAGCCCCTTAGGCCCAAACTTCCTCCTCCACGGCTGCTGTTTCTTCTCAGGCTCCGGACGTGCCTCTCGCTCAGTCTAGGTATGGACGCTGTTGTCTACAATGGGGGTGGGTGACCTTCCCAGGCACCGTGAGGGCGGGTACTGGGACGTGAGTGCAGCCAAGCCAGCGCTTGTCCTTGGAGCCACACCAGCTGCAGCGGGGCTGGTCGGGGATGGAGATGCCCTTTGAAACCCAGGAGGCCTGCCCTCACAAAAAGATGGTCAGGACCACCCAGAAGTTTGGGGGAAAAGATGCAAACCTTCCCATCCTGGTCCCCAGGCTGGACACGCTGTCTTTGAAATGCCGGCACCCCCTCCGCTGGGCTCTCCTTCTCTCATCTCGCTGGGACCCTAACCCAGACCTCAGCCTCCGGGCCTGAGCCTGGGTGGGTGGAGGGGTGCGAAATTCCTGGGGTATTATTTCAATGTTGTCAAACACTTTTTTTCTTCCAGTTTTATTGAGATATAATCGACATTGTCTAACACTTTTGAAATAATGATACTCATTTTTAGCACTAAACCAAAGAAAGATTTTTCTGAAAACAAAATAAAACAATTTGTTTTCTGAAGCAAATAATATGATTCTAGTTCAAAGATAAAAAATTCAGTAGATCCAGGGACTTCCCTGGTGGTCCAGTGGTTAAGACACCACGCTTCCAATACAGGGGACGTGAGTTAGACCCCTGGTTGGGGAACTAAGATCCCACATGCTGCATGGCAAGACCAAAAAAAAAAAAGATTAAAGATTTAAAAATTCAAATAAGAAACACCTAAACATACACATCGATTTGGTGTATGATAAAGGGTATTATTTTCCTATCAGTGACACAAGAAATGGTTATCCATAAATCATACGAAGTCCCATTTGGAAAAATAAAAATAAATCAAGAAAGCAGAGATTTAAAATGGGTAAATCTGACTTGAGCCTTAAATGCACCATCTGGGCAGCCAGCTCCCCAGGTGGGCAGCTGGAAATGCCTGATCCCTGTGAGAGCGACAGTGGACCTCAGTAACAGCGCTTCCTTCTTCCCCCTGGGAATTAACCCATTTGCCCTAAATGGCTGTCTTCCCAAACTCTAGAACTCAAGTGTTCTCCGTGCTATTCTCGATTGTTAATGGGCTTCAGAATCGCTGGGGACTGTTAATTAGTGGGTTGCTAGACATAACCCTGAGTTTCTGATTCTGATTCAGTAGGTCCTGGGGGAGGGGTGGGCAGGAATTCGGTGGTGCGCGGATGCTGCCGGTCTAGGGACCACACTTTGAGAACCATTGGGCTAGGACTGGAGATCCACGGGCTCAGGGCCCTGTGACTCAGCACTTGGCATCATGCTCGGCACAGTCATCAAAAGTCGAGCCATCTCTGGGTGCTCAGTTAATAGTCAACTGACAATCCTAAAAGCCCACTGTGTGCAAGTGTCTTTGCCCAAGACCAGGGGCCCTGCTGCTGAACACCTGGAGGAAAATCAAGGCGCTCCCCGGCCTCTGGGAAGTCAGAGTCCAATGGGCACCTGTAAGCAAAGAAGCCCATCCGTGAGCCCAGCATAGGCACAGGGAGCCGGCCCCGCGCTGAGTACGGCAGGGGTACGTCAGCAGGTAGGTGACAAGGTACACGAGCTACAGAAGAGCCTGGTGACTGTGGTCCAACTGTATGAACGTAAAAAACCATACGGCTGCTGCTTTCCAGCAAGCCTTGAACCAGAACCTCTAGGGCCATCCTCACCACAAACATCCAGGGAAGGGAACTGTGGGAAGGGAAGTCCCGTCGAGGCAAATTAACTCACTACCAAGCAACACAATCATGGTATTTTTCCCGTTGATTTAAGCCTAAGTTTATGCCCTTTGGCCAAGTTTTATGCTTTCTCTTTTTTAAGTTTTTTTAAAATTAATTAATTAATTAATTAATTTTTGGCTGCGTTGGGTCTTCGTTGCTGCACACGGGCTTTCTCTAGTTGCGGAGAGCGGGGGCCACTCTTCGTTGTGGTGCACGGGCTTCTCATTGCTGTGGCTTCTCTTGTTGCAGAGCACGGGCTCTAGGCATGCAGGCTTCAGTATTTGCGGCACTTGGGCTCAGTAGTTGTGGCTCTCGGACTCTAGAGTGCAGGCTCAGTATTAGGGGTGCGTGAACTTAGCTGCTCCGCGGCATGCGGGATCTTCCTGGAGCAGGGATCGAACCCGTGTCCCCTGCATTGGCAGGCGGATTCTTAACCACTGTACCACCGGGGAAGTCCTATACTTTCTTTATAAAGGTTTTACACATCTTTTGCTAGATCTAGCCTGAGTATACTTTTCGTTCAGAGTTTTGCCTATCATCCTAATAGTGATTTCCTTTATGTCAAAAGAATCCAATCTCAGTCACACTTTGCACCCATCTTATCTCTTCAGTCTTCCATTTGGAGGATTTCTTCAGTCTTTCCTCAACTCTCATGACCCTAACATCTTTGAAGATTGTGGGACAATCTTCAAAGATGCGGAATGACATCGATGTGATGGAATTTTGTGGAGTGACCCTCAATTTGAGTTCATCCACTGTTTCCTATGATGAGACTCTGTTACATGTCTGCTTGGAATTTCACAGAAGGGAGGCTGTGTTCCTCTCCTTGTCTCTTATCAGGCAGCACCTGATTTCAACGTGTCCCATGACTGGTGACGTGAGCACTGATCTCTTGATTAAGACGGTTTGGCCAAGTTTCTCCACAGGGAAGTTACTTTTCCTCTTCTGTATGTAATAAATATTTCAGGGGGAGATACTCAATTGCCCATTCCTATTCTACTTTCACCCACTAATTTTAGCATCTATGGGTGTATCTTATCTGAATTATTCCTACGATGACGGCCAAAGAGTGATATCCTAAGTCCATCATTCTCTCTACATTTAATTAGCTTGTGTTATAGTGTTAGGAAGAGCTTTCTCTTTTCCTCATTTACTTGTTCATTTTTAAATGTACGTCAGTGTGAACTCAAGGATTCCTATTTTATTCGGTGGGTTTTAATCCGTTTCTATCATTACTTATTTTCAAGTTCTTGTCGTCCCAGGTTTGGAAGTGGGGGCCTATTCAAGGTGGGTTTAGCGGCTTTTGATATGATCGCATAGTCTCTGAGTGATTCCTTAGCGTAAAAAGAAGTTTCAGGATTATCTTGTTCTTGTCCTGCCTCAGCCCCAGAACCAATCCGTTCTCTATGGAGTCCTGACTCCTTTTAGTGCAGAGAGGTATTTAGAAACCAATATCTGGGTGCCAGGTGAGCTCATTGCTATTGGAACTTGCTGCTCCCAGTTCCCCTTAGTGAACAAAGACAGGGAGTGCCTGTGTGTGTGTGTGTGTGTGTGTGTGTGTGTGTGTGTGCGCGCGCGCATGTACACACATATAAATCTCTAATTCTATATCTATATTGAAAAACATGCATTCACATCAATCCTTCCCATTCTAATTCAGTTCCATAGGATTCATTCCAATATTCCTTCTTTCCATATTTGGACCTCCTTTCCGTTAAAGAAAGAAACATGGGTCCCATTATTCTCAGTGTATTCACTTATTTTCTCAATCTCCTGTGTTCAGCAAATCTGCTATACCACTGGGCCACTGGCTGTCAGGACACCCTCATTCGGTGGACACCAGCCTTTGCTGGACTGCTACCCCACCCTTTTCCCTGGGCCCCCACATAAGGGCTCCATCCTCATGTGTATTCTACATTAGTAACTTCCATTTGAATTGATGATGCTTTATGTACATGGATTTTTGAATCTATGTTCACAAGAAATATTGACAATGGTTTTTCTTTCTCACAGATTTTTCTCTGGTAAACCTAGCCTTAAAAAAATGCATTGAATGGTTTTCTTTAATTTTTTATCCTCTGGGACAATATGGGACTTCTCTGGGTTTTTAAAGAACAATCCTGTGACATCATCAGAGTCCTGGGGAGTCTGTGTTCACTGTACTTTAAACTACGGATGCAGTGTAACACATACAGGTCCACTGCAGTCCTCAAGTGATTTTGGAAGGTTATATTGTCCCAGAAAATTGACCGTTTCTTCTAAATTTTCAAATTTATTGGTATAAATCTGTTTCAAAGCGTTGGCTTACTTTTTAACCTCTACAGTATCTGTAGTGTACTTCTTTTTTTTTTTTTTCCTGACCCACAAAGATTTTCATTAGTAAATTCAAGGGTTATAAAACTGATTTCATGGTGTAGTGTACTTCTTTTTATTCCTAAAACTTTATTTTCTTCTTTTCCTATAAGTAATACCATCAGGGTTTTGCCTACTTGTTTTTATTTTTGAATAGCCAATTTCTGGTTTGTTGATACTTTGAGTTGATTCTAATTCACTTTTATTATTTTTATCCTTTTCTTCCTCCCATTTTTCTTGGGCTTATTCTGATGTCCTTTCTCTAATTTGTTGCATTGGATATTTAGCTCATTAATTTCAGTCTTTTTTTCCTTAGTATATATGTGCACTTAAGGCCATATGCTTCCCTATAGTTACTACCTTATCTGCATCCACAAGTTTAACTAGATAGGATTTTCACTGCTGATTATTTATAATATTCTCTCACTTATATTATGACTTCCTCTTGTTTTTTTTTTTTTTTTGCCAGTTTCTTCTCTTTTAAATTGAAGTATAATTGATTTATAACATTATATTAGTTTCAGGTGTACAAAGTGATTCAATATTCTTACAGATTATACTCTAAAGTTATTACACAATATTGGCTGTATTCCCTGTACTGTACAATATATCCTTGTGGCTTCTTTCTTTTATACATAGTAGTTTGTACCTCTTAATCCCTTCCCCTATGTTGCCCCATCTTTCACTCATGAATTATTTATAGGCTTGTCTTTAAATTTACAAACAAATAGGATATTTGGGGCTTTCTTTATGTAGCATTGGACATAAACATAATGACATTTGCAACACAAGGATGAAGTAAACAAGTTGTTCCTGGCAAAATTCAGTTATAAAGTATCTTTTCATTTACACTACAGAACATCTTTTTAATGTGTGCAGAGGGTGCATTTTGAAGTGATTTCTAGTTTATGGGGTGGCACTAAGTAAAGTTTTGATACCTGGGCCCTACAAAGACCTTCAACTGGACCCCAGAGATGGACGACCAGTCTAAGACAGACACAAGATGCTGTGGGAGATAAAAGATGACCCCTGGCTCCAAAGAACCTAGAGAGAGTGGGACCAGAAAGAAAGCACCCAAATTCATCCTCCTCCATCCCCTCATTTGTTCATTCCCTGAGAACCGTCCTCCCAGGTCTGGTCTGCAATCTGTGAAAGAATTCCTGCTGTTCCTGATCCCCAGGCTTACCTAGAAATGCTTGCAAGGAAACACAGAAACAATGGCAGAGCCAAACTGGGACTTTCCTGTCCATAGGGTCAAGGACACTCTGGAGAGGATGACCCAAGGCACAGGCTGGGAATGGACACCAGGTGGCCTGGCATCCAGATGCTCTGGGGAGGTCGGCCCACCAAGCAGCTCAGATTTGGGACCTGCCTCTGTTGGGGGTTCAGGCCCAAGGAGCCTCAGACGGCGTCGGCCCCTCCTGCCCCACCCAGTCCCCAGTCTCCCCCAGAACTCCTGGGGCAGATTTTTGTTCTCCATTAAATGATGGGGTTGCCATCGCCCCTTAGCGAGCTGGGGTATTTCCAGCAAGGGATGTCCCTGCTCCTCTTCCCACGGGTATTCTGTTAAGGGGGCAGGAAGAAGCGCCGGAGGCATTCACACTTCATTCCTTCCCGTCTTTGCAGGCTTCATTCATCTGGGTTCTAAAGCAGGTGGGGGCGGGGAGCAGCTGAGGACTGGGCGGGACTGATGGAGGAAATGCCTTTATTTGGGGCCTGACTGTGTGCCAGGAACTGAGGCAGGAGCCTTATGCCCTCCGTTTGGTGTCCTTTATTTCATTTTTTACAAAGCGAGGAGTGCGGGTAGTTGGCTTGCTCCAGGTCACAGAGAAGATCTAATCTCAGAAGATGGCCCTCCTAGCAGAAGACATCCCTCCTCGCCACCTCTTTATAACACCTCCCCCCGCCCCCAGCAGCTCAAAGCTCCTGGTGACACTGTACACATCAGTGGCTGTGAACCCAGTTTCCTGAGTTGAGCAGAGACAGGTTCAACTCTGGACACCAACCCCTCCCCCGACCCCCCACATCACACCATCTCCCTGAGGCCTGGTCTCCTCATCAGCAAAATGGGAAGAATCCCATTAGCAGGGCTGCTGGGAAGATTCAACAGAATACTAAGGCTGTAAAGTGCATAGTTCAGCGATCCCTCTAAGAGAATAGGTATTGGGTCAGAATCAGAGAAAAGGCCAGGCCTGTAGCCGCACAGTTTGTTGGGATGGAGCATCTACTGAAAATGCTGCCTGGCCAAGGGCAGAGCCCCTCCCCTCTCCCTGTGTCAGAGTTTCCTCTTCTGTAAAGTGATGGGGCTTGGGGCAAGATCTCTGCTAAAAGCCAGAAACCCTGCACCCCGGGCGCTGCCCAGAGCACCCAGCCCCACTCCCAGGGTCCCTGGGCACCTTGCTATCAGCACGTTGAAGACAGAGCTTCTAAAAGGCCCTGACGGCCACCCTCACGGGTCCCATTCCTGAATCCCGCCATTCCTGCGGTGCCTGCCTGGGGCCTTCTGCGCTCCAGGGTCCTCGCCTGAAGCCAGAGCTTTTGAGTCACTGCTGAACCAAGAGCAGCAAGGCTGAGTCCTACAGGATGAGCCTTGGAAAATCTCGGCTTCTGCTTTCTTTTCTCCTGAGCCTCAGTTTCTTCCTCTTTGAAACGAGGTCACACCTCATGGTTCCCAAATCCCTGTCAGCGCTAAACATCCAAACCCCCTCCCCCCACCGCAGGCATCTATGTTCTTGTTTTAAGGTAACACGGAGGAAAGATGTTCCTATTGCACCCTCCAGAAAGCCATATGCCTCAACCGCACACAGCAGAGTTTACAAAAGCCTGTGACAGCCACAATCCCATTTCTCACAGAAATGAGAGCGCTGCTGTCTCCACGATTCAGAGAAGAAACCCGAATCCTCCTTGGCCATACAGCCGGGGGTGGTCAAACCAGGACTTGAACATAGGCCTTTAGACCCCAGACTCTGGTAGGACAAGTCACTGGGGTCCAAATCCTGGCCCCTCCACGGCGAGGAGCTCTGGAAACGAGGATGGGAGGGTGCATTTCCTAGGCTGGGCCACAAGATGGCGATCTGACTCTAGGCATTGCCATTGCAGGTGGGGAGGGGCTCCCTTGGTGTCACGATTGTGTGCTTACACGCTCACATCTTTACTTTCTCTCCAGTCCAGCACCTGGTTTTCCAGAGACGTGCAGTGATCTTTAAAAAAGCAAAGCAAACAAACAAAAAGGAAATCCGATCAGGTGCTGTGTTTGATTCCCTAAGGGCTTCTCACCACACCGAGAATAAAATCCACGGCCCAGATACGGCCTGACCCCCTGCACCCTCCCCCGCGCGCTCTTCCACCCGGCCTGCAGCCTGGCCGCTCAGCGCCACGTCCCGGCCAGCTGCAGAAGGGCTGGGCGGGCCGAGAACCTTGCCACCCTGTCACCCTGAGGTTCCGCGATTCGGAGAGGGAAAAACCATGCCTGGTCTAGAGTGTGTGCTCAAAGTAACCGCTGGAGGCCAACAGCGTGAAACCTGGAACTCTGGTTTGAGAGAGATTTCATTCACTCACTCACTCGTTCGTTGGTTCATCAGTATGGATCCAGCCCCTAGTAGGTGCCAAACACGTGGAATACAACTCATAGTGAGGCCAACGGGGGTGCAAATAACCACCGCCAGCCTCCTCCTCCACCCCTCAAGCCAGCCTAGGTGACCAAAGATCATTATACTATGAATGAAACAAAACTAGCCAAGGACGCGTTTACAATTCTGGAAGACGTTGCTATGATTTAACATGCGAAAGACAGAGCCCGATTCTGCAGCCTATCGCTGGGATAACTGACCACCCCTTTGGAAGAAAAAAACTCCATTTCTATAAAACCCAGTAAAGTATCTTTTTACGTGAGCAAGGTATACTTTTTATTAATCAAGTCTCTGCTTTTATGTCATTTTCTGATGATCTGTCCCAATCAGCTAATCACATCAGTCACATACCAGGTAAAGATTGTGTTTTTCTAGTACGACGCAATTATTTATATTTAGATGCTATCCTTACCCCATTTCTACTAATCTGTAACAAAGAAGGCAAGTAAAAGCAGTGTGTTTGTTACGCAAACACAGCTTTCCTGATGCCTCCTAGAGGAAGAAAGGAGCTTATGACTACGTTTTTGGGTCTGATTTGATTTTGTTTTGTTTGAGGAGGATGAGTCAGGGAGGGCTTCCTGGGGGAAGGGACATTTAAGTCAAGCCAAGGACAGAAGGATGAGTAGGAGCTAACCAGGGGCAGGGGGCAGGGTAGGGAAGGGTAGCTCAAGAAGGCAGCAGCAAGTGCAAAGGCCCCAAGGGAAAGAACATTCTGGAGCCTGAGAGCCCGTCAGCATATCTGGGACACAGAGTGCACGCTGTGGGGTGACCCTGGAGTCAGGAGACCCAGGGAGGGACCAGGATCTGAAGGGTTGTGTAGACCAAGTGAAGGGGGTCAGAGCCCCCCTCAGAGCCCTAGGGAGCATGAAATATTTTAAGGGGGAACTGACCTGATTCAACTCTCGTTCTAGAAAGATGCCAAGGGCAGCAGTGTGAGAAACGAGGGCTGGGGATCACACAGGAGATTGTCACGTCGCCCAGGGGGTGTTGATGGTGGTGGGGCCTAGGGTGGCAAAGTGAGGACAAAGAAAGTGGGATGGGAATTGACAGCTGATGGCTGATTGGTGGGAGGCTAAGGGAGGAGGAGGAAGCAGCCAGGGCGTCTGGGCTGAAGGGCGGTACCGTTTCTGGAGCAAGGAGGCCCGGGCCGGAGACAGATGGACATGTTTGGTGTGGAAAGCCCACAAGACATCCAAATGGGGGTGTCAGGTAGGCAATCAATCTGTGAAGTGACACCAAGACTGGAGGGTAAATGTGGGAGCCCTCAGCCACTAGGTCACATTTAAAGCTTTATGGACGAGATCATCCTGTGAGAGCCCAGCGATGAAGAGGGCCAGGGCCAGCCAAGCGGAGCCCAGTGTTTAGAGGGCGGGGCAGAGATGGAGGCTGAGAAGGAGGCGGGGAGGAGGCAGGGAAACCACGAGTGTCACAGAAGGAAAGCGTGGAGGGAGCTTCTGGAAGAAGACAGTGGTCAGCTGAGTCCAGTGCAGCTAAGAAGCCTCATCACATGAGGATGTGAACGGGTCCCTTGTGTTGTGTAACATGGTTGTTGGTGCCCTTGGTAAGAGAGAAGTCGGGGGGTGGGGTGGGGTGGCCAGAACCAGACGGCAGGGGCTGCAGGATGCGTGGGAAGTGAGGAAATGGAGAAAAGTTTCTCTCTGAAGGGAAACAGGTAAATGAGGGTGGAGGCTGGTGGGGCGCACTGAGGTCAGAGAGTTCTGTTCTTTTCTTAATAAGGCAGCAGTTCTGCAGGCTGATGTGATGCAAGGGGAGAGAAAGATGGAAGATTCCGGAGATGGAGAGAATAATTAAGGAATTGAAATCCTGGAGACGTTCACAAAGGGTGCAACCTGGAACAAGGTGGGGGATGTCAGAAAAGCAGGTTATATGTTTCCTCCATAAACCAGGAGAAACGGAGGAAGAAGAGGACCCAGGGAGGAGCAGGCGGGGATGCCCACGGGACCGCACCTTGGGCACCGCCTTTGGGAAGCAGACGTCTCTTGGCAGGACGTGGCTTGTCTTCAAGGTCTGAAGCACCTGGCCCCAAAGATGAGTCGACTTGGCCCCAGAATGGAGACCCAACCCAAGGTAAACGCCCTGGCTTACCTGCTTTGAGGTTGGCAGCCCTCGGCTTTCTCCCTGTGGAGGCTGCACACAGGGAGCTCCACCCAGCCAGAGGCGATCCAAACGAGGCCCCAGAGAAAGTGGTTTCCAAGGGGATGCTTTAGCAATACTTCAGGTCTTGTCTCTGCAGAGAGAAGAGGCGAAATAGACAAAGGGCCTTAATCCTCCCCTAATCCTGCCCAGTGCCTGTGCTCACACTGCCTGTCCTGCTTAGTCAAGCTCTTAGGAAAAGGCATCAACTGACAGTGGGCATGTAAAGAAAACTAAGGGGGAAGGAAGGCAGGAAGGCAGGGAGGAGAAAAAGGGAGCAAAAGAGGAAGATTCATTAGTGCCCGGCGTTTTAAGGAGAGAAGCTTCCAGAGTGACTCAACCCATTCTTTCACATAGAGCCAAGCTGTGTGCAGGCAGGGGACTGGCAGCTGCTCTCTGCATGGAGCCTCGGCTCAGTCTGGAGATGCGACCAAACCCGAATCCTGGCACCAGGCCCGCTCCAGCTCTAGGTCAGCATAAGTCTCACAACTTTCCTCTGGGGCGCACCGAAGCCAGGGGCTTTCAGTGCTGCCCAGCGACTCCAGAATTTCCCTTGTTCTGCAGCTGGAGAATCAAGGCTGAAAGAATGGTAAGCGCCCGAGCTTGCCGGGCCAGGGAGCTGCAAAGCCAGAATCCGAGCCTCTCTGAAGGATGCTCAAGGTCTGATGATCTGCTAGTCGTGCAGCCTTAGAAGGCTGCAAAGGACCTACCTCATAGGGTCATTTTGATGTTTAAATGAGTTTATACTTATGAAGTACGTACAAAACATCCTACGTGCCCTATGATGTTTGGCTATTATTATAGGGGGTTATCTACTCCCCAATCTCCATCAGCACCGCCATTGCGAGGCAATCCAAATAAGGATACTATCAAAATAAGGAGTGTGCTTTCTGAGAAGGCACTGCTTCAAGATGAATTCCCCACATTTAAAGTACATCGCCACGCCTAACCCCTCCTTCTTAGGAACTAGCATTTCAGGAATTGTCAATTTCCTTTTTTTTTTTTTGCTATCTATTATTTTCATTAAAATCATCTTGGGTCAAAGCAAGAGCTATTTGAATATACTCTTTGGAGAAATCTTGACTTTTAAAAAAGGGAAGAAAAATATTAGCCACACTTCTGGGTCACCACTGTGGAAATTTCAGCAAACAACCATAGCTGTTGTTTTCACTGGCGCGTGAATAAAATGGGCATCAAAGATGAGAACAGTGTGTCAGGACCAGTCGAATCACATTCTCTTTGCTCTGTTGGCTCAGCCCTCCTTCCAGTCCAAACGGCAAGACTCTTTGAAAGAATTTTTTTTCTTATATTAAAATGAAGGCTTTGATACACTTATGGGAGGAAAAATGAAGAGCATCTAAACGGGAAAAAAGCATGCTATGTTCCTCTGCTACACTCTGCTCACACCAGATGCATGGGGGTTTCTCCTACAGCTCAATTCATTGTGATATCAACAGAGCCCTCACCCCTGAAAGACTGACTCCCCTCCAGAGGACAGTCACAAGCCTGGGCCTCCAATGCTTCCGACCACGTACTCTCTTCGGGTTTGATGATTTCCCAGAAGGCTCCCAGGACTCATGAAACCCGTGTCCTTGCTAGATTACCAGTTTACTATCAAGGATACACCTCAGGCACAGCCAGGTAGAAGAGATGGATAGGTTTGGGGGCCGTGCACAGAGCTGCCATGCCTTCTCCAGGCGCCCTACACTTCCAGCACCCCCAGGTGCTCACCAATGTGGAAGCTCTCTGAATCCCATCCTGAAGGGATTTTTATGGAGGTTCCATTACAGAGGCACAATTGAATGCATCATTGGCAACCAGCAATGAACTCAACTTGCAGCCCCTTTCCCTCCCCCAAAGGTCAGGGGGCGGGGCTGGAAGTTCTAATCTCTAAACACGTGGTTGGTTCCCCTGGCAACGCCCCCTCCCCCCCCCCCATCCTAAGGCCACCCAGGAGCCCCAGTCACCAGCCATCTCATTCGTACACAAAAAGACTTTTTTACTCTGGAGATTCCAAAGGTTTTAGGAGCTATGTGTCTGGAAATGGGGGGCAGAGACCAGGCATATATTTCTTATTATGCCACAGCATCTGTAAAAGAGTAAGGAGGCATTCGGAAGAATCGTTTATGTACCCAGAATTCTCTAGGCAGGGGGGCATATTGGGGTCCTCTCCCCTTGTCTCCTCCACGTGACCCAAGCTGAGTCAATCAGAGTCCTTCCCTGGGATTTTCCAGCTTGAAATCGTATAGTTCCTCTCTTCTACTCTTCAGGGAGGAAGCCTTACAAATCTGATTGAGTCAAATTCTAAGACACTTGACTATGATTTACTAATGGGCCAGGTCACTTAATGGGCCAGGTCACTGTCACTTAAAACAGCAGCTCCTGACCCCAGCTCTTCTAGCCTTCAAGTTCTACATCCTTGCTTTCTCATCCCTCGGCGTGATTCATCCCCCCCACCGCCACCCCCTCCCCCGCCGCCAGGTGGCCAGGTGAGAGTTGATTGGCAGTTGGCAGGAGATGAAAGGTTATCCTTTTTCTCCATCTTCACATCTAAGCCAAGAGGTACTGCCCTATTTATCAGCAGTCTGCATCAGAGTTCTGCCAAAAGTCCACTTAATAACAATGAAACTGGACTTCCCTGGTGGTCCAGTGATTAAGACTTCACACTTCCACTGCAGGGGGCATGGGTTCAATCCCTGGTCGGGGAATTAAGATCCCACATGCCATGCAGTGAGGCCATAATAATAATAATAGTAATAATAAAGCTGACTTTTAATTTGCCTTTGCCTCTCTGGTGGGTGGGCCTTAAGCAGAAGGAGTGGATTGGGCTAAAACAAGATTCGGGTATTCCTGGGATGACATGCTCAGCACAGGCCCTTGCCACTTCTTTTGGGGAAACACTGTGAATGATTCAGCATAGCTGTCAATCACAGTATCCCATCCTCTTGGCCATGGAGAAGGGCATAAGTCCCAGATCCTGCCAATCACAGTGCCTCATTTCACTAGCCATAGTGATTGATCTAGGAGTTGGACATGTGACCTGAGCAGAGCCAATCAGATTCCTTGAAATTGGGGGAGATTTGACTTTGAAGTAGACACTGAAAGGATGGTGAGAAAGGATGTTGCCACTCCATACGGATTATCCCCTGTCCTGGTTACCTCATGGGCTTGTCTAAAAACACAGGTTCCCAGGTGGTCCAGTGGTTAGGACCCAGTGCTTTCACTGCCGTGGGCCAGGGTTCAACCCCTGGTCACAGGGAACTAGGATTCTGCAAGCTGCACTGCTGGGCCAAACAAAAACAAAACAAAAAACAAACAAAAAAACACAGGTTCCCAGGTGAGATCTACTGAATCAGAATCTCAGGTAAGGAAGGAGGTGGGAATCTATGTTTCTTCATCAGCAACCTAGGTGACTTTTATATAGCCTGCCTGGGCTAACCGCAGAATTAGGAATCATTGGTTTATTATACAAAGAAGCCTAGATATAAAATGAAGAATCCCATCAACTTTCTTATACGGTACTAATCATACATACAGTCCAGGACTGGCTGAATTTCACTCTTGTTCTCTTTCTGTTGAACAATTAATTTAAAAACATTTACATGGGGGTTGAGTTATGTGTGTACTTCTCCATGTACATGTTGTAATGACAAACAACCTTTCTGTTTTTCATCTCTCTTGAAAAACTCGGTGCCTTTGAATGCCACACTGCATGGAGAATGCATGATATGGGGCCCAGTTCATCCTACAGGGTTATTCCCGTTTCCCTCCTCAACCATGGGCTGGTGGCTATGGTTGGCTTATTGGCCCAGTCTAAGATTTCCCAATTCTATAATAGGAAATTCTATAATGACCATGTATCCTTTTTACAACCACAAGAAAAAAGTTTAAAATAAATTTTAAACGAACTCCAAAGCTCCCCCTGCCAATCTTTTTTTTTTTTTTTTAAGGCAGTGCTATAAGTCTGAAAAATGATTATAATGATTGCCTCTTACATCTTTCTGGCTTTTCCAATCCATCTGCAAGTTGGTTGGGAAGATGACACCTGCATCTGGGGTGTTTGACATGATAAATGCAGGGGTATAGCCAGGCTTGAGAGTTTGGGCTTTTCCAACACCACTGCTGGTATAAGAAGCACTCTCCTGGCTCAAGAGGAGAAAGGCTCATATTTTTCAAGTTAAAATGCTATGAGGAAACTTGGCAGAAGTCCAAGGTTATAGGCCACAAAGGCTCTCATTCCTCTTTTATGAAAAAAAGAAATGCCTAAGAGGCAACACTTTCCGAACAATTAACTACCCTGTGGGCCCCTGAGGGTCCTGGGTGACAAAGAGCTCCATGTCCTCTGCAAATCCAGGTGGGGTTTCTACCTCAGACAAGGAAACCCAACGGAGAATCTGGAGGGTGCCTGCGAGCTAGAAAAACTCGTTCAAGTTTCTGTCTTGAATCCTTCTCCCGGGTTCAACAAGAAGACACCACCCTATGCGCCCCCCACCCCCAGCTTGATGTATCATGACCAGAGGCAAATAAGCGATTCTTCAGCAAAGCTTAAACTGTAATTAAGGAGGAAATTTTTCAAGGAGCTCCTTGCAAACAGCTTGATGCGGTTGGGACCAGGTTGCAGGGACCAGCGGGGACTGTCCTGGACTATCAGGACAAGGGTCATTGGGATTCCTGAGCAGGTGGCCTAATTTATGGGTTTGCAAAGTTGCAAGATCTTGGGTCAGGAGATACGACTTAGAAAATGTCCGGTTTTCAGCCCTTCAGAGCTTAGAGACCAGGGCTGGGCTGGGAGAGAAGTCAGGCAGGGCTTTGGGGACACTTGTCCCATTGCTTCTCAAATTCAGAAGATGTCTTTCTCAGCAAACTCATTTTTGAGAACATCTGCCAGGGAAATAAATGTCCTCAGTAGAGCAGCTTTGGAAACGTCTATGGAAGGGAAGCAAAATGCAGTCATTAAAAATGGTGGTGACGAAGGGTGTTTACTGACTTGGAAGATGTTCGTAGTATACGACAGGGTTGGCACACATTTTCTGTAAAGGGCCAGATAGGAATTGTAGGCTCTGAGGTACATATGGTCTCAAAAGCAGACACAGGCAATATGTGAATAACAAGGCTGCTGTCACTACAACAGCGGAGCTGAGCAGATGTGACAGAGACCAGAGGACTCTCAGAGCCCCAAGTATTTACTATTTCCAGCCAATTACAGAAAAAGTGTGCGGACCTCTGAGTACACTGGGTGGGTTACAAGCCAATGAAGGAAGGAAGTCAGGAGAAGCAGCCTCCCTACTTTCTCATAATAGTCAAGGTGAGAGAATTGACTCACAGTTGGAAACCACTGGCCACCACACCAGCTGAGCCAGGTAGCGCATGGACGCATGGACGTGACTCATTCTTTCTGAAACGCTGGCTCACATTCCCCTCCTGCCCTTCATCTAAATTGCAAGCACATCATTTTGGGCCCTCCCCCAATCTGACTCCACCTATCCCTGAGCTTGAACCCCACCGCTCTGGGATTTCACTTTACATTCCCATAAAGAGGGTATCTGGTGTCCCTTCCCCACTTTCCACCCGTCCTTCCCCTGGAAACAAGTACCCTCGCTTCCCTCCACACCCCTGCTCCTAGTCCACTTGTCTCCCAAAAGCTGAGCATCCAGGACAAGGATGTGACCTAGGCCTAAGCCAATCAGCACTCTGCTTTCACCTTAGCCATTGTGATTGGTCAGGGATGGGCAGATGATCTAGAAAGAGCCAATGAGAAGCCATGAGACGTTTGATAAGGAAGCCAAAGGAAAGGTCTGCGTGGCCGGGGCCCCAGGAGCTCCTGGCAGCCTGCTTGCAAACACAGGGGAAGGCCTGTCTGAGAACGAAGTCAAGATAAAAGAAACCAAGCCAGCCATGGAGAGAGAAAGACATGGTGAGGACATTGTGTGATAACCTGTGCCCCTGGCACCATGTCTGCCCATTTCAACTTCTTAGTTATTTGAGCCAGTTTCATTCTGTTTAGCCATGTTTACAGTTGCAACAAAGAGTCTTACCTGATATATCTGCCTTCAGCTCTTGGCACATCTCATGCAGTTCTGTCTGTTAGGGATGCCCTTCCCAACATGGTTCACATGGCTCGCCCCTGCTTATTCTCTAGGGCTCAGCTCAGTCCTCAGCCACCTCCTCCAGGAAGCTCTCCTGAAATCCCCACCATCACCATCCCAGGCTTGCTTGGTTAGCCATCTTGGTGTTTGCATAAAACTCTCTGTATAAATGATTTCTAAAACAGCGTGTTTGGGTAATGACAATGCATTTCTCTTTGTATCATCCCTTGTGCTTGAGGGGACCTGGTATCCATGGGCTTTGGAGTCAGACGGATACAGGCTCAAAATTTAATAACATCCTTACACACACTTACTGCCGTTTTCCTCATTGTTGTCCACTGGGATTTGATTAGACACTCTTGCATCTTGTTTCTGTCACTGAACACTACCATGTGGAAAAGCTTAAGGTTAACTGATAACTCTAGTTCATTCTTCCTACCTGCTGCAGAATATTCCAAGATGCAGCATGCTGTCATTTCCTTATTTACAGGACTGTGTACCTGGAAAAGCCCCAATAAGCTAGTTATTAGAACAGAACAATAGGGACTTCTAGGTGGTGCAGTGGTTAAGAATCTGCCTGCCAATGCAGAGGACACGGGTTCAAGCCCTGCTGCAGGAAGATCCCATATGCCACGGAGCAACTAAGCCTGTGTGCCACAACTATTGAGCCTGTGCTCTAGGGCCCGTGAGCCACAACTATTGAGCCTTCATGCTGCAACTACTGAAGCCTGCATGCCTAGAGCCCATGCTCTGCAACAAGAGAAGCCATTGAAATGAGGAGCCCACGCACTACAATGAAGAGTAGCTCCCGCTCGCCACAACTAGAGAAAGCCCATGTGCAGCAACAATGATCCAACACAGCCAATAAATAAATAACTAAATAAATTTATTAAAAAAACAAACAAAAAAACAGAACAACTTAAATGTCCATCAACAGAGGAATGGATAAAGAAGATGTGGTACATATATACAATGGAGTATTACTCAGCCATAAAAAGAAACAAAATTGGGTCATTTGTAGAGACATGGATGGACCTAGAGACTGTCATACAGAGCGAAGTAAGTCAGGAAGAGAAAAACAAATATCGTATATTAATGCACATATGTGGAATCTAGAAAAATGGTACAGATGAACCAGTTTGCAAGGCAGAAATAGAGACACAGATGTAGAGAACAAATACATGGACACTAAGGGGGGAAGAGGGGGGTGGGATGAATTGGGAGACTGGGATTGACACTAATCTCTATTTTATACACTAATATGTATAAAATAGATAACTGAGAGCCTGCTCTACAGCACAGGGAACTCCACTTCACTGTACAGTAGAAATCAACACAACATTGTAAAACCACCATACTGCAATACAAAAAGTTTTTAAAATTGAAGTATAGTCGATTTTATTTTTTTGCCAAGATTTTGTCTCTTGTGTCCACCAAACACCGGACAGAAGCACCATGGGTTGTCTGGTAACATACAAAATGCCCCGATAAACTTGACTTTCAAATCAACAAAGAATAAACTTTTAGTATGTCTCAAATATTGCATGGAATATACTTATACTAAAGTTATTCATTGTCATTGTGTGTCTGAGATTCAAATTGGGGGGGGGGCGGGCATCGTGTATTTTTAGTTGCTAAATGTGGCACCCCACAGTGGAAAGCTATTAGAATCCAGAACCAGTCTTTCATTCAACCACTCCTCCAAGCTTGCTGCAGGTGTGCTGACACGATCCCCATCCCCCCGCCATGATCTGGGGCCTACAAGGAGGGCAGGGTCCCTCACTCTGGGCCTCCCACTGTCCCCCTCAATTCACTGATGAGGAAACAGACATTTGATAAGGTGGGTCACCAGTCCAACTTCCCAGGGCAGGAAGTAACGGAGCCGGTGACCCCCGCCTGACTCCAGAGCCCAGAGCTCTGTGCCGGAATAGCTGTGGGGGTCACATTACTTAGATGATGTTTGTGAAGCCTCCAGTGAGCCCGGCTTGCAGGAGGGTTCCAGGAAATGCTGACTTTTACCCACAAGTGATGACGGTATATTAATCAGAGCGCGATGGGGCAGGGGACACCATGAGGGGTAAAGAGAATGACTCCTGTTGAGCCAGGGTTGGGTGAATAAAGTGAGCCCACAGAAGCCTCCAGGGTGTTTCCTTTCCCTCAGGTATGCAGAACCCCGACAAAGCTGCCCTCATCTTTCCCAGACCAATTTTAGAGGCAGACGCAGGTTGTGGGGGCCTCGTGGCCTTGGGACGCTGCTGCTGAGAGAGAGAAGATCCTGAGCTGAGTTGGAGGAGACTTTTGCCCACACTGGGTAGCTCCCTGGAACAGCCTAGAAGCAGGGCATACGTTCCCCTGTGAAGGTGTCCCCTTCTCCCACACCAGGAAAAGGTGGACAGCTGGCACTGAGATGAGTCTGCAGAAACAACATCACCACCATAATCCTTATCTTTCATTAGTTTCCCCCATATATTTCCTGGTTGCATCCCCATGACTTGTCATCCCTCAAAGCTCAAACCCTCCTTCCTTTGTTAAAATGGTCTATGACCTTTCAAGTCTAACCACTTCTTTGAGTTCCACCTTTTTTCTTTGAACTGCTGTGCATGTAAGTATTAGTAAAAAATGTATACCTTTTCTCCTGTTAATCTCCTAAATTAACAGGAGAAAAGACATATATTTGTTAGTTTAATTCACAGGTCCCCATGAACCGAACCTAAGAGGGTGGAGAAGTTTTTCCTCCATAACAGAGATCATACAATATGTGGTCATCTGTGTCTGGTTTCTTTCACTTAGTATAATGTTCTCAAGGTCCATCCATTCTGTAGCATATACCAGTCTTCATTCCTTTTTTATGGCTGAATAATATTCCATAGTTTGGATATTCTGCACTATTAATCCATTTACCAGAAGATGGACATTTGAGTTTCCACTTTTTGGCTATTATGAATAATGCTGCTATGAACATTCATGTATAAGTTTTGTGTGGACGTATGTTCTCATTTTTCTTGGGTGGACACCTAGAAATGGAATCACGGGGTCATGTGGTAGCTCTATATGTTTAACACTTTGAGGGAATGCCAGGTTTTTCAAAAGTAACTGCATAATTTCACATTTCTGTTAGCAATGTACGAGGGTTCCAATTTCTCTACATCCTCACCAACACTTGCTCTTGTCTGCCTTTTTGATGACAGCCATCCTAGTGGGTGTGAAGCGTATCTCATAGTTCTGACTTGCATCTCCCTGATGACTAACGATGAGCATCTTTTTATGTGCTTCTTGGCTGTTTGCACATCTTCTTTGAAGAAATGTCTCTTTAAGTCCTTAGCCCATTTCCAGTTGGTTTTATTTTCTTTTCATTGTTGAGTTGTGAGTTCTTCCTATATGCTTAATACTAGATCCTTGTCAAATACGTAATTTACAAATATTTTCTCCCATTCTCTGAGTTGTCTTTTCACTTATAGTTTCCTTTGGAGCACAAAGGCTTTTTTTTTTTTTAAAGAACTTTTATTGAGATATAATTGACATACAATAAACTGCATATATTTAAAGTGTACAATTTGATATGCACAAAGGCTTTTAAATCTAATTTATTTTTCTTTGGTTACTTGTGCTTTGGGTTGCACTGCTTTTGTAATCAGAAAAAAAAGAAATTTTTTAAAGAAAGATAGCCCAGACATTATGCAGTTTACTTGCCCCACAATATTCCTGTCCTCAAGGAGCTGATGTTCCTTGGGACTCACTCTCAGTGGCTAAAAAGCGCCTCTGTCTTCCCCTTGGGTACTTTTCTAGGTTGCTGGGCAAACTCTTTCATATTCTGATGAACCAGATGGCCCATCAAACAGCTTAGAATTTAAGTGGGATGAGTCATCACTTAACTGCTCTTAGAAATTCTAAAATACGTCACGTGTAAGCCAGGGCAGGGTTTTTGTTTTCAGCGCCTTGACTGGCTGTGCTTTCAGTGTTTGCTGACTGTGGAATAAACCCAAACACTGGCAGATGGTGGTTGTACCGCCTGAAGTGGAAACATCAGATCCTGCCCAGTCTCAGGGAACAGGTACCATATGTGTTCGCGACAACAAAACACTGGGGAGCGCCCCGACGTCCGCCAGGAGTGAACTGGTTAAATTATGGCACCCGAACTCTAGCATAAGAAGAGCCAAAAGGTATCAAAGATAGAGAATTTAAAATGTTGGAGAGGAAAAAAAAGAAAAAGAAAACTAAAAAAATAAAAAGAATAAAAGAATAAAAGAAAAAGAAAGGCAAAAAATATTGGGGAGGAAAGCTTTTCCTCTGCTCTCTTAGGCTAAGTAAAAAGAGGTTTATGAAATTAAACTAATACAAGAGGAACAGGAGAAAAAACACAATTTCTACTAATATTTGTGTGCACAGGAGTTCACAGAAAAGAAGTGACAATCAAAGAAGCAGGTAGATTCAGGGGTTTCTATACCATTTTAACAAAGGAAAGAGGGTTTAGGGTTCAAGGGGCAAATTGTGGGGAAGTGACTAGGAAATATATAGGAGAAACTAAGGGAAAACAGGACTGTTCTTTTCAGGTCTGTTTATGCAAACGCATCTTGGTTTCGACTCCCAGTCTTTGATGGTAAGAGTTGCTCTTCTCCTCCTGGTGCTGGGGGGAAGGGGAGCACCTTCCTCAACGGGAAATTTATGTCCTGCTTTTAGGCAGAAAAGGGGAGGACAGGGAACTCTTCCTGCCTCAACTGCCTTCAGCTCAAAATAATCCTTATGCCAAAAGTGGCACATTTGGGGACAGCAAATCCGTTAAGGACCCAATTACAACACAAACGAAGGTATAATTAAGGATGGAGGTCAGCCCTCTGAAGGAAGCGGTGGGTTTCTAGGAGAACCTCAGGGCCTTTGCACGTGCTTTTCCCAACGCTGGGGCCTTACCGCACACAGGTTTGTTCAAGGTGTCCTCTGAAAGGTCTTCCCTGACCATCTGGCACAAGAAGCCCCTCCTCTGGAGTATTTTTCTTCACAGCACTTACCCGCTCCTGAATGCTGTGCTGAATGCTGTCGTCTATTTATGTGTTTGTGGCCATCGTCTGTTTCTCCTGACTGCCTGACAGCCCCCGATTGTACTGTAGGATTTGATCACCACATTTTGTTTGTCCATTCATCCATCCATGGACACAGGCTGCTTCGACTTCTTGGCTGTTGTGAACAGCACTGCTATGAGCCTGGGTAGGCAAACATCTCTTCCAGATCCTGCTTTTAATTCTTTGGGGTATTTACCCAGAAGTGGAGTTGCTGGATCATAAGGAAATTCTATTTTTAAGTTTTTAGGGAACCTCCATACCGTTCTTCACAGTGAGTGTACCATTTTACAGTCTCTTTCCTGATAGCAGCCTCTAAGGGGTGTGAGGTGGGTCTCCCTGTGGTCCATGTTCCCTCATCCCTGTATCTTTAGCACCTACTGCCATGTTCACACAACGAGATGTTCCTGAGTCCTGGTTGAATAATGAACAGATAAATGACAGAAGGAAAGATGAGTGAGGGAAGGGGAGAGGGTGTTTCTGGAAGAACAAAGTTGCAGGAGGTAGCTATGGAAGGCACTGGTCCAAGTGAGAGGCAAAGCTCCAGCAGCGTCTGCCTGAAGGCTAAGTCCACACATACTGGGGAGGGGAGGGCACGGAGCAGCCTCTCGGTCTCTTCAAGTTCGAGGAATCCAGAAGTTTGCCCAATAAAGGCAGGTACTAAGGGCGCCAGGAGTGACCGCAGGGCTGGGGAGGCCTCCCTCTTGCCCCAGGACCACAGCCCCTTCAGGGGAGCAGGGGCAGGTGGGGTGGGGGGGCTCATGGTGAGACCAGGCTCTGCCCTCAGGAGCTTAGAGCCCCCCTTTGCCTCCAGGGTGTTGCATCTCCCAGGTCACCACCCTCGGGCAGGTCACCACCCTCGGGCAGGTCCCCGCAGGGCCTCCCCTGGGTGCCCCTGACGCCTAGGAATGGGAGACAGAAGCGCCCAGCCGGCTGCAGTGGGTCCTCCCACGGCCACTGCCCCCTCCCCTCCAGCACATTTCCTTTCTGTGGGTTTTCAAGATGGAAGGGTCTAATTTCTTCACCTCCCGGGGTGACATGCTGGAGGTGTCTTCGCATCAGCACCAGTCGCTGAGAAGGGCTCAGGGCACCAGAAAAGGGAACTTCTGAAGCGGCAGAATCACAACTCTTGTGCAATATAGATGATCACCTGTCAGAGATGTGACGCAACGCATTAGTGAAGGAGGGGCCAGTAGGACATTACAGCGGGTTCAGAGGAGGCTTCAAACGATGGGCACCTGGGCAGCCAACAGGAGGACAGACAGATGCAGGGCCACACGACTAACTGCGTCCCCTACCTTCCATCCATCTGCATTTTCATAAACTTGGATGCTTCGCGTATTATCCATTTTCTGCAGTTTACCGAATTGTTAAGTGGCCCAAAGACGATGGAAGGCAGAGATCACCCAGCACGGACCCTAGAAGACATCTCCCTTCCCATAGGAAAACTCGTGTGCCCCCATCCATTGTCCCTGCGGCCCCTATCCCCAAGGGCCCCAAGACAAACACTCACACGAGGCCTGGGATCTGGTCTGGCCCCAGCTGGACCATCTGGAGATACCTGGAGAATGGGTGCATCTCCTGGAGAATGGGTGCATCTCGGGGTCCAGGAACAGAGGGAGGAGGGATTCCACAGTGTCCCCACAGCCCTCGTCTCTCTAGGAGGGAAGCTCGAGTCCTGCCAGTGGCCTGCGAGACACCTGCTCCCTGTATCCCTCCTCATCCCCTCCCTTACTCGATCCTCCCCCCCCAGTACAGGACCCCCCGCCACTCCTGCCTCAGGGCCTTTGTGCTTCCCCTTCCTCCGTCCTCCACACGCATCTCTCGCTGGTCCTCAGGGCTGACTCCCTCCAGCACAGCCGCTGCCCTTCCCTGACCACACTAAGATCCTAAACAACCACCGATGCACCTGCCCCCATGCTTTGGTCCCCTTCCTTGTACATGTGCCCCCCTCCCCGCCCCCCTGACAGACTGCATGTGGACGTGTGTGCGTGTTTCTTGTCTGTCCCCTAGTGGAATGCAAGCTCTGTGTGCCAAGATGTTTGTTTTTATCTCATCCCCAGAGCCTGGAAGAGAGCACTGAATGAATGAGTAACTCATCAAACGACAAATGTTCACTGTTAATAAAAAGTACTGTTGTCATCACTGCCAGTACAATGAATGCCAGTTGCTAACTGTGATAGAAGTGTTAGGACGGCTTTGACTTCAACTCACACGTTACTGTTATCAAGAGCCCTTGAAAACAAAATCTTTGGGAAACGAGAGCGCTGTTCCCTGCGACGGGCTTTGTCTGCCACCTGGTGGAAATCTTCAGTAACTTCAGTAACTGCAAAGCGTTTAAGACAGGTGTTTGAGGCAGCTGTGCCCAGCCAGCTGTCTACACATCCGTTAAAAAAAGATCTGTATTGGCATTCCTGATAAGAACGTGAGTTGGCACAACCATGCTGGAGGGAAATTTAGCAATACCTAACAAAATTACATGTGAGCTTACCTTTCTCCCCACCAAGCCCTCTCCTAGGAGTCTACTCTGAAGATACATCTCCGACAACACAAAAATCTGTACGTACAAGGTTACTGACTGCATCATCTGTCACTTCAAACTATTGGAAACTACCTGAATGTCCGCGTATAAGACAGAGGCTGAACAAACACCATGGAAGACTCCGAAGCAGGAAAAAGGAATGACAAAGACCGCCGTGAGCCAGTGTGAAGGGATTTCCAAGGACATTCTGTTACGTGGGAAAAGCGAAGCCCCAGAACATATGGAAAGCTCGCTATCCTTTACATCAGAGAGAAGGGGTATAAGAAAATACACACATATCTGTTTATTTGTGCAAGAGAAATACAGGAAGGAGGAAACAGAAACCAAAGAGGCTTGGTTCTGATCACATCACTACAGGGCTTCGTGGAGGGGAGGAGGGCCTGGGATCTGGGCAGCGGGGCTGAGGAAAGAGCGCCAGTCCCCTGGGTCTATCTTTTTCTAAATCTTTGACTATCAGTGGAAGCCTAAACATGCACTTCCCATGTGAGTCAGCGATCGTAATCCTGGACATTTACACCTGAGAGATGAAAACGCGTGTTCACATAAAAACCTGCACGCCATTCTTCACAGCAGCTCTGTAATCGTAACCGAAACCTACAAAAGACCAAAACGTCCCCCCAGCAGGCGACGGTTTCACAGGCCCAGCAGCAGACAGGCATGAAGCGTTGGCACATGAAACTACCTGGATGGATCTGAAGGGCCTCATGTCCAGTGAAAGCAGCCAACCTCGAAGGTCACACACTGCAGGGGACGTCCCTGGTGGTCCAGTGGTTGAGACTCTGCGCTCTCAACGCAGGGGGCCCGGGTTTGATCCCTGGTCAGGGAACTCGATCCTGCATGCCGCAACTAAGAACCAGAGCAGCCAAATAAATAAATATTTAAAAAAAAGAAAGAAAAGGTCACACACTGTATGAGTTCATTCACATAACATTCTCATAAGGACAAAAATCATAGAGACGGAAACGGATCGGTGGTTGCCAGGGGGTGGGGGCAGAGGGGGAGGCTGTTGGGGTCTCTGCTGGGATGGTGTATGGTGGGTCCACACATCCACACCCAGGATAAAACAACGCAGAACTCCCCCCCACCCCCCCCCCCCACCCCCACCACATGTTGCAACGTCCCTCTCCGTCTCCTGGTTCTGCGATTGTACTCAAGTGACATAAGATGTAACCACTGGGGGAAACTAGGTGAAGGGTCTAAGGAGATACTCTGCTACCTTTGCAACTTCGCGTGAATCTACAGATTTCAGAATAAAATGTTAGAAAATATGATTATGGGTCAAACAAAAACGACGGGGCGGGGGGAGGTTTGGTCCCTGAGACAACAGTTTGTAATCTCTGGTTTCCAGGAGCAGGACACCCCTGTCTTGACCCTCTGCCGACACTCCTTTGGTCCCATTCCCCTGGTTCAGAGGCCGGTGACTAGGTCAGAGGGAGCCTGGATGTGTCATCTGAGGCATCAGAAACAGCAGATGGAAATATTTTGTGTGTGGGTGTGGGTGTGGGTGTGTGTACGTGCGCTGTATTGGTTTTCTAGGGGTGTGTAATAACCTACCACAAACAGTGGCTTCAAACAACACGCATTTACTATCTCACAGTTTCTGTGTTTGGGTTGGTGGGCTCCTCTGCTCAGGGTCTCACCACACTAGCATCCCCTCTGACTCGGGGGCCTCTTCCAGGCCACTGGCTGCTGGTGGAGCCCATGTCCTTGCAGGTGCACGGCTGAGATTCTGGGGTTCTTTTCTAGCTGCTGACCGGGGACCATTCTCAGATCCTAGAGGCTGCCTTCACGTCCCTGCCCCACAACCCAAATCTCACATATGGCAGCGGCCTCTTCAGGCCCCCAGGAGAGGGTCTTGGCTACGAATTCTGCCAGTCACCCGAGTGAACCTCCTTTGAGGGAGACGACAGGTGTAGACAACCTCAGTGATCCGGCAGCCACCACCTGCTGAGTCACAGCGGACTGCACTGACCCCGGCGTTTGAGTTGACCCGACAGCTGCAGAGGTGAGCAGCTCTGTGGTGCTCTGGCTCCTCCATCTGTATCTAACGCATTTTTGCCTGAAAATATTGCACGAAATGGACGGGGTGAGGAAACACAGTTTTCTAGGCAACACCAAGATCTACAAAGCTCTGTGTTAGGCGAGGCAAAGACTTGGGACGTTACTTTATTGGAATTGCTAAATCCAACTGCACGGAAGAATTCGTTCTAATTTATATCCTTGATTGACTTGCTATAAAGCATTTTGATGTTTCGTTCTTTCTTAGGATTAGCTGGTAGTACCCTGGACAAAACTAGACACAAAAATATATGAAATTACACTTTTGCCTATCAGACAAAGAGGGGATGTTTGTGAAGGTTATGGAATACATCGGTTCTCAATGAACACCTTCTCTGGTTGTTAACATAAAAATAAGATTAGCAGAAACTAGGATTGGCAAACTTTTCCTGTAAAGGGCTAGTTAGTAAATATTTTCAGCTTTGTGGGCCATACGATTTCTGTGCAGTAATTCCACTCTGCCACAGAGCTCAAAAACAACCATGCAATATGTAAACAATGGGTGCAGCTCTGTTCCAATAAAAATTTACTTATGGGCACTGAAATATGAATTTCATATATATATATATATATATATATATATATTTTTTTTTTTTTTGGCTGCTCCGTGTGGCTTGTCAGATCTCAGTTCCCTGACTGGGGATATCGAACCCAGGCCCTTGGCAGTGAAAGCACCAAGTCCTAACCATTGGACCACCAGGGAATTCCCAAATATCATGTAGTTTTCATATCATGAAATATGATTCATCATTTGATTTTTTTCAACCGTTCAAAAATATAAAAACCATTATTAGCTCTGGGCTGCACCAAAGCAGGCAGTGGGCTGATCTGGCATGTAAGCTATGGTGCAGCAACCTTCAGATTATCTCCATTCTAATCTAAAATGTTCCCCATGTTGACATCACCGGTTAAAACCAAAGTCTTTTTTCCTTATCTGCATTTCTTCAGCATGTGCTGTGAAAATAACTCACATAGTCCCATTTCCTTAAAAATACCCAGAAAGAGTCCAGAAGGCACAAAAGAGGTGTCTCAGCTCCTTCCAGTTTTTTCACATCCTGGAAGTTGAAGTTACGGCAAAAAGGGTTCAAGGACCACTTTTCAAAGGTAGCATAACAATGACCAGGTGGGCGGTTCTGATCTGAGGTCTCTCCCTGACACATACATGGAACTGATCCCGAGGACTGGGCCCCAACCATGGGGATTAACTCTGTGGCCGGAAAGGACGGTGATGGAGAGTCACACACACTTTAATTTGGACTGAAGTGGAAATACGAGTATTTCCATGGTCTCCCACAGCTGACATCTCTGCCCAGGCCTGCACGTGCAGGTCTTTTCTTTTTTTTTTTCTTCTTTTAAAGATTTTTTTGATGTGGACCATTTTTTTTTAAAGCCTTTATATTTTATTGCATTTGTTACAATATCACTTCTGTTTTATGTTTCAGTTTTTTGGCCATGAGGCATGTGGAATCTCAGCTCCCTGACCACAAATCAAACCCATACCTCCTGCATTGGAAGGTGAAGTCTTCACCACTGCAGCACCAGGGAACTCCCTCCACATCTCTAAAACTAGCAGGCTGGCCTAGATTAGGGGTCATGAGCTAACAACAGCCTGGAGTAAGTGTAGGTTTCCATCAGCCACATGAACATGCCAAAACACCCAGATTTTAAATAAGTATCATAAAGAACATTCATATTGACCAATATGGGAACCCCAGTTAGCTCATCTATATCCAAATTACATTAAAAACATAGTTTGACTCTTTTTTTTTTAAATCCCCTTAGACACATGTAACTATTACTTTTGTAGTAGAAAAAGTCAATACGTGGGACCCACGAGACAGGATGAGTAAGACAGTGTTTCCAAGCCTTATTCTACAAGGGCCGTGGCACGGTGGCCAAGAATGTCACCCTATGCTCATGTCACTGTCCATGCACTTCTCATCACCCTCAGCTCTAGAGGAAGTGAGGAAGGCAGAAACAAAACAGTAACGGTTGTGGCTACTAGCCTCACATTTTTTCTTCTTTCAAGTTTAAAAAAAAAGAGAAAGGACAAAGGTCCCAAATTCAAGGATTCTTTATCTTCAGAATAGTTTTATTAGTTTGCGTACGGTTTGTCAACACTCAACTTTTTCTCTCCTACTCTGACACACAAATCCACTCACTCGGAGTCCTCTTCGCCCCATATCTCATATATTGTAATATTATTCTGTGGGTCTGCAGGCACCTCTAAGTTCTGAAGCTTGAGGTGACCACTGGTTGCCATGGCGACTTTCAGATTCCGCACCTTGGACACGAATTTCACAAGGTCCATCTCGAGTTGGGTTAAGGTATTGAATGCATAGTCTTTGTTGGGGGAAGCGTTTTGATTCTTCTTTATTGGAGAGCGAAATGAACAGCCTCGAAGGGCAGAAGGATTCTTCTGCTCCTGTCAAGAAAGACATTCAGGGTGAATAACGTCGCTGACGTTGCTGGTTTTGACACAATTCAAAGAGAGGTGGGCTCACCTAAGAGAAGTTGGCTCTAGCATTGAGCTAGCCCTGGGATTGGCAAACGATGGCCAAATCTGGCCCACCAGCTGTTTTTGTTAATAAAGTTTTACTGGAACACAGCCAGACTCATTTATTTGCATACTGTCTATGGCTGTTTTCGTGCTTAAATGGCAGAGTTGGGTCCTTACGACAAGAGACTGAATGGGCTGCAAAGCTGAAAATATCGACCATCTGGCCTTTTACAGAAAAGGTTTGCCAAACCCCTGCTCCCATCAGTTTGGATACAGGATCCTGAAGTGCTGGGTCTGTCCAGGAGCAAACATGCCGTCATATTTCTCTCCCTTCCCCTTCTCAGACTTGTTCAGCCACTTTATGGACAAGCTGTTACTTCTTTATACCTCTGAGCCTTTACGACAGGTCTTTTCCTTTACTTGGCATAATGATACCATTTCCCTTCAGTTCAGCAACTTGTAATGATTCAAACGCTAGGGAAATTAAGAATCAGGGGCAGAGAATCTGGCTTTGTAAATAATTTTGACCTGAAACACGCCAAGTTCTTGAATCTCTCCTCAACTTGAAAAAACTGATTTAGCAGGATAAATACTGAGGCAAGGTTTCAGTCGCCCAGTAAGCAGAAGGTGGCCTTCAACTATGAGTTCCAACCTCTGTGAGTTAAGATCTATTGTCTTCCCTGAGGACACGGGAAGGGAAATGAGTTAGCCAGCGTTTCTCAGGACCAGGACTAGCTACTCTGTATTCAAACTCATTATACTTAACGGTCTTGCCTGTAACAACTAGAGCATCTGCTTCCCTGACTCTGAGGTTTCTGAGATGGAATCAGTGTGGTGTACATGGAGCCATCCTTACCTTAGTCTTCTCACTATCTCCTCGAAACTTTAGTATCACATACAGCACAGCAACAAAAAACAGCCAGAGCCACTTGCTGCCCAGCCAGCCTTGGGCATGCTCCGGTAGATTCTGCCGAATTCGATAGTGCCCTCCGCAAGGCACCTTCCCCTGGGGTTCTTTGGCTTTATCTCTCAGAGAAGAAAACATAAAGGCATAGCCGCAGGAGAGGCACAGAGGCAAGAACAGGAACCATTTCAGTGTCCGCATGGTGAGCAGAGACGGGGGAGGAAGTGGCTCATGGTGGGCTGGTCTGCCCTCGCACCTGGAGACTGGAGACTAGAGCTGGGCCGTTGGTGATGTCACAGAGGCCCCGAGTCATAACCAGCTCTGGCCATTGTGATGACTTCAGGGCAGAGGATAAAGAGGCTCGCAGGGGTCACCTGGGAGTAGGGCTTAAAGGGAAATGGCGAAATTTCCAGCGAGCAATAAAAAAGATACGGGAGTGATAGAAGGCCATCTCCTCGCCAGTATGTTCTTTCTGACCCCCGTGCTTTACTGGGAGAGTCCATCTATTTTTGTTTTTGTTTGTTGACTCCAGACGTTAGGGTGAGCAGAGCAGACCCGGCATGTGCCCCTGTGGAGCTGAGAGCCGAGTGGGAAAGAAGGATTTTAAACCAGAGGCTACAAACTAGGAGCAACTGGTGTGTTTTGTTTGGCCTACGTTGTTTCTGAAAATGATTATTTGCCAATATTTAAATGTCTGGTGGGCAGGGGGAGGGCTTCACTTAAAAAGGCCAAATTTCTAGTTTCCTTTGAAAGTATGGAAGATCTGATAACACGCGGCCCCTCTCTGCTGCAGCCGAGTAGGAACCGCCCCTCTAGGTGGCCACGTTCCCTCCACAGTCCCCACCGCTCCGCATCGCCTCACACTTACAGTCACTGACTGTGTGTGCAATGCCTGGGTTAATTAAAAGTATCATTTATTTCATTAAAATTGTGATAAGGGGACTTCCCTGGTGGCCCACGGGTTAAGACTCCACACTGCCAATGCAGGGGGCACGGGTTCCATCCCTGGCTGTGGAACTAAGATCCCACATGCTGCACGGCACAGCCAAAAAAAAAAAAAAAAAACTGTGATAAGAACAGAGAGCTTTAAGAGAGCACAAGGGGGTGGCTCTAGGTTAGTTCAGGCAGGAAGGCTTTCCTGAAAAAGACACTTGGGTGGAATGTGAGGGATGATCAGGAGGCGCTGGGTGAGAGGTGGGGGGCAAGGGGCTGACATCCAGGCAGGTGAGAGCGGCACAGCCCTCAGGAGGGCGGAGGCCACTGCCAGGAGTACAGCCAGGCTCACTGGCCAGTGCACCGGGAACCATCGGTTTCTGAAGATGCCATGCAACAAGAAGTTCCGACTAATGGAACACAGGGCTTGTACTTGTTCCGATGGGTCAATCTGATTCACACCTCTTCCCCAGGAATAAAGCCTCCTGCTGAATGTAACCAAGGGTCCACTGGGTGCCTGCACTGTGCCTCTAACCACGTCAAGCGAAGAAGTTCTAGTCGGACGGAGCAGGACAGACGGCCCGCAGTACACATGTCCCCAGCTTCGGGGTGGGGGTGGGGCTCCTGGCTGGAGGGCAACTGCGCGGGGCTTACGGGGCTGCGAGACCCAAGGGTTGGTTAGGAAATAGGAAGGGCTATTATAACCAGCCTTATCTGCATGTAAATGTATATAAATGGTGATCTGGGAAAGAAAACAGACAATTTTCAGGTTTGTTCTGGAAAGTCCACAACAAAAATTCACCAATGTTAATATAATTCCAATTAAAATGCTTCTATGTTCACAATGTCAACACGTTCTTGGGTCCAACTTCCCACCCCATCGAGGCAGCGGACGTGGGACAGAGCCGCTGGGTGCCTCTCTCCAGCCTGCCCCCACCACCAAACCTCCCTCCAAGGATGCTCCCTCCCACCTCCGACCTTCCTCTCCCAGGTCCTCTGCCCGCTTTTTAAAAAATTTTATTTTACTCAAGTATCGTTGATTTACACTGTTGTGTTTCTTTTGCCTGCTTTTTTAATGGAAACCAGTGCCCTGGATCTGGTATAAAGAATCCTCTCAATAATATGACTGTGTCCAGGAGGCAGTGTTGAACCTGGATGTCCCTAATTCTTAAGTCTCACAGGAGAGTTTCACTATTAACTTCAACACACTTTACGGAGAAGACACACCAATTTCATGTACGTTTTTCCCCTTTATAACCTTCTGCTGAGAGAGAAAGTGGAACTGATATGATCAATGCAATGGCTGCAATTTTCTTACTCAAACATTAGGGGAAGAAAGAAAAAAATACAAAGATGAGAGAAAAAGCAGACTTCAGACTTACTTTATTTTTGTACCAAATCATCAGGTGCCCAACTAAATCTCCTCTCTCGTCAAAGAGATAAAGCAAGGAAAGCCCCCGAGGTCTCCTCTCTGGCACCCAGACGCTTCCTCCCACAGCCCTGCAGGTGGAACGCACGTGAAACCCATCCCTTCTCAAGTTCAGTTTCACTTGGCTTATTTAATTAATTAACCGTTGGCAGCAAAACCATGAGAATTTTAGTCGAAATGAGCCAACCACCCACCCAGGAGGATTCTGGAGTCTTTAATGATTTTAAGCATAAATAGTGAGGCCAACACGCTTTCGGGGCCGTGGGAAAGTCCAGGTGCTCCCGGGGCAGAGGCGGCGGGGAGGGTGACGGGTGGGGCCCGCAGGGTCACCTAGTCCCCCCCCCCCCGCCCCGTGCCCTCCCACGCAGCTCGAGCCTCCGCGCTGCAGGGGGACGAGCAGGGCGCAGCTGAGGCTGCACCCCGGGCCTCAGAAGCAGTAGGACGTGTGGGTGACCCAGTGGGCCGACTCTTCCTTGGAGCGCTTGGCGGAGCTGTGGGTCGTGAAAAGGGACTTGTACGCTTCCGACTCTTCGCTGTCGGCGATGGACCTCTTCACGGCGCCACACGGAGGCTTCCCGGCTTTTCCAGACGAGCTCCCAAGTGCTGCTGGAAAAATGAAAAGCCCAAAACTTTAAGGCTGGGACTACAGATCATTCCAAACGTCCCACTCCCAAAAGTTCACTAATCCCAGGCATCTCCCTCCTCCTTTCTGGGGATGAAGGTTGAAATATGTTATCTCAATCCCCAAATCCTAAAAACAAACGAAACTACTATAGTTGAATCTGCCACTGAAAGTCACACTAATCACTACTTGCTATAGTCTCGGCACTGGTCCCAGCTCCAGGGATGACATGCATTGGATCCCGAGGCCAGGAGGCTGACGTGTGTGGGGGGACTGGAACCCAAGAACAGGGGGCCGTTTACGACACAAGATTACTCGCTCCTTTACCTAATCAACCTGTGCTTTTCTTCTTTGTGAAATAAATACTACTTACTTTGTTAAAGGCAGTAAGTTTCGGGAGAAATGCACTAAATTCTGGACTATCCATCAAATGGCTCTTGGGCAAGAGGCAGGTGGAGGAAGGCTGGCTCAAGTGCACGCGTGGTGCACAGAGAACCCCAGCCTTAAACTAGGGAATGTCTTACTAATACAAAAAAAAAAAAAATCAAATTGTACACTTTAAATACATGCAGTTTATTGCACATCAACTATATCTCAATAAAAGTTCTTAAAAAAAAAAATTACGGGATGTGAGTCAGGTCTCCGCGCCCCTTGTTAGCCTGGCCCCAAGTGTAGACTCCTCAGGAAATCAGGACAACTAACTGGCATTTGTGCCCAAACCCCTTCCACCCCGACAGGGCTCCTGCTCTGAAGGGAATCAACTGTTTCTTAGTTCCCCTCCAAGAGAGCTCAGTGAATTATTTAGAGACACAATTAGGACAAGCTTGAGTTTTCAAATTTGCTCCAACAAAACCGTGACATAACCACGCGGGTTCCTAGCTGTCTAAGCGCCCACTGCCGTTTCAATAGGACCCACCTGCACTTTTGGGAGTCGAGTTGGTTTTCTTCTCTCGAGACTCAAGGCTGGCTTCTTCGGGCTTCCCTGTCTTCATTTTTGACGGCCCTGGGGCTTCTGTGAAAAAACAAAGTAAGCAAAACAAAATAAAATCAGAAACTTATTTAGGAAACAGGCCTATGGCCTTATTTTTGCTAAAATAAGGACCTCTTTTAGCGTCTCACCTTCACTGATGTCAGATTTTGAGACAGACTCTGCCGCCTTGGGTTTCCTTGTTTTCTGTGAAAAGAAAGGGGAGGGTGGACATGTGCTTGGATTCGCTGATGTCTGGGTCAGTGTGGCACTGCCAGCCTGGGAGCCCAGCGAGAGGCCGACACGCGACACTTGGGGCAGGGCTCCCTGTGAAGACGACTCTGACCTCCGCCCCAAACCCCGGGCCTCCCCACGTGTCTCCAGCCGTGCACTCCTGCCTAACACATGACACGTCTGCAGAGATCTGCTCAGCTGTACAGTTATAGTCCAAAACCACGCCCTCAGAAAATGTGAATGAGGACAGGTTTCAGGGATAACGGTCAGTGCTGACGGTGGCGAGTGCACACAAAAGAGCAGTTAACTGGACGATAACAAAGTCCCGCCAGGATAAACACACACTGAATCTTAACCTTCCCAGGAAGACTTCTTCAGAGTGGTCGAACGGCTCTGACATTTGTGTATTTAACTATAAGGACTCGAGGGCTGTACTGAAGAACACTTTAGCCAATTCTCCTCAACTCTGGATTACTTCTGTTAGACTTCTGTCACTCGTAATAGTTAAATTGGTCAGCAAAAATTTAAGAAATGAAAGGAACCATTCTAAAACCACACAGCTGATCCAATCACAGGACCAACACGACCCTGATCACTCAGAAAATTTACTTTGAACATGCCATTTTCTTATGTATGCGAAAGGTGGCGCTAAAGACACGCAGCCGAAACGGTTCAGAAGGCTCCCATCGCTAGAAAACATCCAAGACCTTGCTCAGGCAGTGGCCCTGAACTTGTGACATATACGTGCAATGTGCTTTGTAACATGTGTACGAAACACAAACACATCCTGGTCATTTCATACATGCAAGACATGTATTCAAATCTGTGAGGGTAATGCCTCATCCTTCCAAAAAAAAAAAAGACAGAAAACTGCTGATTTCTAAGCCCTCCATTCACAGCTGAAGCTGAAAAGCACGCGCAGTAAGCGTTAGACAGGAAACACTACGTCCTGTTTCCAGCTGCGGGTGTATTTGGGAAATATTTTGGTTTCCTGGTAGCAGTCTCTAGGAGGCATTCCCAGCAGGTCCGGGGAGTATTCTGCGGAGAGGGACATGGTAGTTCCACTGGGCTTCGAACAACTTGGCAGGAAGCCTGGGACCGCGGAGAAAATCACGAGAGTAAGAAGGCTAATGACCACACCAACATCTCCAGGAGCTTCCTTCAGAACACAGTTTTTCCCTTTTGTGCATCTTAAAGACTGAACTTGATTGGCAGTAGCAACAAAGAACAAGAAGATCCTCTGCGGTAAATGTCCTTTGTCAAAAATATCTCTAAACCATTTCTTTTTCTTTTTTTTTGCTTGTATGATAATGAGATCACAGCTATTTAGAAAACTAACTTAAAATGAACGCACAAATATGTATATACATTCACTTCTAAACCTGAACTCACCCCTTTAAATGACAGAGTGGCTCTTTAGTTCTCACAAACGCTGTAATAACCTCGTACAAGACCGCGTCACGGAATTTGATCACAAAGGTGGGCACGATGCCTTGCACTACAGAACCACTATTTATTTTCTACCTAAGTGAACCGATAAAAGTAGGAAATGCAAATGGTTTGGCTCTTTCTAAGCATTCTGGACCCATACATAATAACAATACTGCTACCACATTCTCAGCTTTTTAAAGCCTCATGACCATGAATTATATATTATCCCAGGGTGATATGGTCCTGCACTTCCCTCTGGTATGATTTAAAAAAAAAGAAAAACCTGAAAAATTTTTAATTGTTACATCACTGGTAAAAGCACACCAGTAGCACAAAACCAGACAGGCTACTTTTCTTCACAATTTCATGTCCTCAGGATACTGGAACTAACTTTCTAACACTTCACGCATTTCTTTTGCTTTAGTTCTGATGACATGAAGTTTGTCCCACGTCTACCCTGAACCTAACTTTTTTTTTCCTTCAGATGTTTACTGGAGTATAATTGCTTTACAATGTGGTGCCAATTTCCCGCTGTACCACAAAGACTTTTTCTTTAAGGAATGAAAAGAGGACCACAGCTCTCACTTGTAGGCACTCAAGAAAGCACATGTGTTACTGCTGGATCCAGAGCTGATGTCACACTGATGCTCCGGGCCTGCTCACCATGTCAGGCCCCTAAGCACTGACTCCACTGCTTGTGGAAGGTGCTTCTAAACCTGGGGCGCAGGACGGAGCCTCCACCCCGCACCCCCACCCAGGGCGTCGGCTGCCGGCATCGAGGGGCGCCACTCGAAACCAGGGCCGTGGAGGCTCAGGACAGCCAGGCCGGGGGCTCCCGCTGTGGGAAGGCTGCTTGGCTCCTCACTCCTGGAAGCGCAGGGGCGGTGTGTGTGTGTGTGTGTGTGTGTGTGTGTGTGTGTGTTGGGGGGCACCTACATCTGCATTTCAGGAGCGGGGAGGAAATGCAGGCCCCCGGCTCCCCCTAGACCTCCAGGACTTTCAAACCCGGGTCGCAGGGGCTCTTCACAGGTGCTGGGGGCGGGGGCGGTGGAGTGACTTTCACTCCTCTTAGTTTTACAAGGTATGACACCAAGCGCACACCCTCTTATACTCAGTGCCCGTGCGGCACTCGTGGTGGCTGCCGTGTCCTCGGGCTGCACTCTGTGTGAGCTTCACAGGCCTAATCTTTTCCACCCTCCTGCCCATGTCCATCCCCTGCAGGTGGCATGACCACCCCCCCTTCACTGATGAGGAAGCTGAGCACAGAGCAGACCCCCAGCCCAAAACAGTGAGGCTGCAGCCGAGCCACCTGGAATCTTTCTAGCACCCAGGCCCTTCTGGTCATAAAAACTGCCTCGATCACCGCAAACCCCGAAGCAGCCACGAGCAGCGCAGCTGGGGGTTTGCAATGGGCTCTGGAGCAGAGGCCACGCTGGGCAGGACCTGCGGGAAGGTGAGGGACAGAGCCCAGGACTCCGGTACCTTTCCCAGCTTCACACGCAGTCTTCTCTCCTCCATCCTCCTCTTCAGCGTCTCCACGTCCTCCTTGGTGCCGTTGAGCACAATGACGTCATCCTCCTGGAAGGAGGCCCCACACTGGAGAGGACAAGAGAGCGAAGACGGGTTCCGTTGATGAGGAAATTGAAAATTCCATACTTGTAATTTCTTACTCTCTATCTTGCAAAGGCCTGCTCGTCACTCTCAGTTAAACAGTAAAATGAATTACTAAGAGTGATCAGATAAGGGAAGAATGTCTAGCTCTCAGGCACCCACCCCAAGCCTTTGTTTGAGACCCTTTGCTGCACACAGACTTGTTAAGTGACCTAACTTCAACCTGCAACCAATGTGAGAATGCAAATTGGGACCTTAGTCCTGATAGGAATGGAATGTCCGGCTCCTACAAGTTCCTGTTAGGACCCCCTACTATGTGGGTAACCCATGGCAACTCCTGTGCTTTGTAACTGCCCGTGACCTATAGTAATTTGTAGCCAATCAGTTTGTACCAATTATAGCTGTATGTTTTAACCTATATAAGGAGAAGACTCCCCTGAAACGGGGCCCCAGAATTTTGGAGCGTTAGCTCGTCTGGGTCCGCCGGCTCAATAAACCTGAGTTCTCCAACTCTCTGAGTGTTGTGCTTGGTTTCTCGTGGGATCAGTTCTTTTCTGCAACACCGTCACCACGTGGAGAGCAGCTGCCCTCAGACCCTCACTCTCAGCCCAACCACTGGTCCTCAGGCTCCTGGGAAATTCCTGTTGCTTCCCTGCCTGCACCTTGGCTTGGCCAGCGTCTGAGCCCGATCCCTGCTTGGGAAGTGTCCGTGTACAGTTAGTATAGCAGGCCTGCCTGCCAGGCTGGACAGACTGGCCCTGGGCTGGTGTCGCGAACTTGAATTTCTGGAGGGCTCCTCCCACTTCCTAATTGTGTTGGGCCTCCTTGCTTACAGGTCCCCCCATTGGACCTGACCTCCAGGTGCACAGGAGCAGGGGCCCCATGCAAAGACCTAAGCACGGGGCGGACCTTGAGGAAATGTTCGTTTAAGGAATCACTAACAGCACTTACTGAGCAGCTACTGCTGACTCATCTGATGACAGCTGAGCCAAGGCTAAAAGGGAAGAGGCCAGGGGATCGCACATTCCAGACAGAGGTCTACAACCTTGACCTCACATCAGAATCTCCTGGGGGATCCCTGGGCCCCACTGCCAGTTTCCGACTCAGGAATTCTAGGGTGGGACCCGGTTAACTCGCATTTCCAATGTATTCCCAGGTCTTGCAGATGCTGCCTGTAGGGGAACCAGGCTGTGAGAACCACCGTTCTAGAGTTTCAGAAGTTGGCCAATTAGGGTAAACGGGCTGAATCCCAGCAGGCGAGGGGAAGGAACATTCCGGAGGCACAGCTGCATTTCGGCTCCTTCCTGGGCTGCAGCTGCCACTGTCGTCCCCACAGGGATCTGCATGTTCAGTTGTGCCCTGGGGAGCCAGCCCTGCTGAGGACAGGGTTTGAGCAGCCTCCGTGTCGAGTCTGTTTCCTTCTTCCTGTGGGTTCTCCAGAGTCCCTCTGCCTAGACCTTGGCCTCAGTTACCACATCTGTTAAATGGGGATAAACTGAACTCCCAGCGTGATCAGGCTGAGGCCAGAATTAAGGGTAACACTGTAAGGAATAGAACCCAGAGCTGGGCACGGAGCACTCAACCATCATCAGCTACTGTTGCGGTTTTGCATTTTCCTGTAGCGGAGCTACCTGTGTCCACACAGATGGAGCTCCGAGACACAGCCCTCAGCACCAGGTCTCTAACTAGCTTCCCCAGGCAGAAGCACCACATACCCTGAGCTCCTCATCCATGGATTCAACCAACTTCAGATAGAAAATATGTGGGAAGAAACAATTTTCCAGAAAGTTCCAAAAAGCAACACCTGAATACTAGATGAATAATTGATGCACACTACTGTAGGGTGGCAACTGTTTACATAACGTTTACACTATATTTACAGCTATTTACACAGCATTTACATTATTTTAGGTTTTTTTTTGGGCACACGGGCTTAGTTGCTCCGTGGCATATGGGATCTTCCTGGAGCAGGGATCGAACCCATGTCCTCTGCATTGGCAGGCAGATTCTTAACCACTGCGCCACCTAGGAAGCCCTATATTAGGTATTTTAAGTAACCTGAAGATGATTTAAAGTATATGGGAAGATGGGTGTCAGTTACATGCAAATGCTACACCATTTTATATACAGGACTTGAGCATCTGCGGATTTCGGTATATGCAGGGGTCCTGGACCAATCCCCCAGCCTGACAGGGAGGGATGACAGTACATGTTGCTGCATTTTCCTTGCTGGGAGGTGTGCCCCCTTGTGGAAGGGAGAAAGCAGAAGGAAGCCTCACTCAGATTCCTCTAGACTCTGCCTGGGTCTCTGTCCCTTAGCATCAGAGGGCTACAGATCTCTGCTAGACCACTGGACACACCTGGGCCATGAGGACAGCTGCATGCCGAGTCCAGGCCAAGAATCTCTTTGATAGAAAACACAAGAAAAGACACGCAAGTGCTCTTTTTCTTAAAAGTTGCCAAAGCTCTCCCAGCATCTCCTAACACACAGAGGAGCCGGTCACGGTCTGCTGCCTTAGCTGGGTTATTTATTGTGGTTCTGTGTCTAAAACCCATAGCTTCAGGTCAAAGTCAGCTCCTTTTCTAAGGTGAGTCTGGTAAGTTTTCTTGACTGAAAAGATATTCCTTTGATCCACAAAGCCTGAGGTTGGTGCCACAGAGAGGAATTCTATGCACCATGAGAGGGTGTGTCTCGGCCAGCATATGGCCAGGGCGGCCTCTGGACAACAGGGATGCCAGGAGGCAAGGGGAGGGGAACAGCTCCCCACCCCACCCCCGCAGCCTTGGGCTATGGGAGATTTGCGCAGAGCCTTCCCCTGGAGGGTGTCCTCCTTGGAGAGAGAATGAAAAAGGAATCTGCAGGAACAGAATCAGGTGGTAGATAAGGCCCCGTGGGGCCTAGGGCCGGGCTCCCGAGCACGTCCGCTCCCCTTGCTCCATCACAGCCCTCATCCGCCTCCCCCACCCCCCGCCGTGGGCTTTCTGCGCCTCTTTCCACCTCTCTTTGCTGCTCAGTTCGGATCGATCACGTCACCAGTCCGCAGTCTCCCTCCCTGCACAGGACTGTTCAGTGGTCTACGTGTGACGGTGGGCCCTGTTCTGCCTACTGCTGTGCTGTGTTGCACCCACGCTGTATTCCTAGAGTTGAATGAGCCACTAACACCAAGTTGGGAACCTCTCACATTAAAACTCGAGACAGCTTGCTCTTTGTCTCCAAGAATCAAAAGATTCACTAATACCAAACCCACCCCCTCAAGGCCTCAACTGCCTGGACCTGAGTGGGCAGCCCCTGCCACTTGCTCTGGGGTGACGGGGGCTGCCCTCGGCAGGCTTCTGCTGGACCCCAGGGCCCTGGGTGGAGCGGCCCGTCCCTGGGGCGAGTAAAACCAGGGCAGGAAGCAGGTTTCTGCCACGATGTCAGCTGCCAGACTGGGGCTCTTCTCCGTGGACTACAGGACGGGGGTCACTTTAGAAAGGGGGGCTGCTGCAAAGGCACAGCCGGCCCAAAGGGACTGACCCTCTCTTTGCTTATAAAAGTGACACCGACACAAAGTAGAAAAACACCCACGTTTCCCTGTGAATGCATTTTCCTACGTGCACTGTGACCGTACAGTTGAATCATATATTTATTTTCAGTTTTGCTTCCTTTTATCACTTGTACCTCAGATGTCCAAAAAAGGCGGGAAATAGCTAAATAAATCATAACACATTCCTAAAAAGGAAGAGTAGTTACTTTAGAGTTTTCAACAACACAGAATACGCTTACTATATGTTAAAAGGAAAAGCAGAGCAGAAGTTGTATGCGGGTGAGTCAAAAATTACCTGCACTCTGGTCACAGAATTCACAGAAGTTTTAATATAACTGGGTTATGGATAATTTTTGACCCACCCTCGTATATTCACATGACCTCTGGATGTTAATTTTCACACCATGTAAAGGAAGGAAAAAACAAAACTTATGCTAATCTAAAAAGCAGAAGAAGACAGCTCCTTTTTGGCTTTGATTAAGAAACAAAAAATCCCACTGTATTCATAACACCTCTTTTGTAATTTATGTGTTTATGCTCTCTTTTATTTATTCGGATTTTCATTAAACATTTTTTAGTTGAATCAATCTGTGATTTTCATTAAACATTTTTTTAGTTGAATCAATCTGTATAAGAAGTTGATACATGAAGCATAGTCTTTGTCCATTTATGACAGCAATTCCTCCAGCATGTTTGGTTCTTATTCTGTATTTTCCTTAGAGCTGTGGTAGTATAAAGCTGCATGCAGGCAACTCTCCCCACCATTTCCTCAGCTATTTCTTCCTCCACTTTTTTCCAGGTTAAGGATGTGAGGTCCTGGTGAAATCCCGCACCAATCCTCACCCCCTAGGGACAGGCCTACCAGGCCAGTTCAGCAGCACCCGCAGGGTGATTTAAAACAAACCCTCGGGGTCCAGGGGGGCAGAGTTGCAGCAACGCTTCACGAGCTGGCAGGGTGGCCTTTCCTTTCCTGACTCCTGCCTGATAAAATTAGTCTCTCAACTCCCGGAATCTAGACACCTCCATGCAAACGTATACAGGGTCTCCCCACTGAACGTCTGCAGGGATCTGCTTTTATATAAAAAGCATACATGTCACACTTGCAGCAATGCTGCAGCCCCTTAAGATTAAAAAGACTAGGTTCCACCTGCCCAGAAGAAATCTTTCTAGGGCAACAGCAACATCTGTTCTGCAAAAGAGCAACAGGAATCTTGAGTCACCACAGCAGGTGAGGAAAAGCTGGACTAAATAAAGAGCTCAGGTGTCTGGACACCCACAAGGGTGAGAGTCTCTGCGGGGTGTGACTCACACGTCTCTTGGCTTCACTGTTCCCAACAGACGCATGTGCAATAAACCCAAAGTGCGGACCAGCAAGCGGGAGGACCCTTTAAACCAGACAAGGGAAGAATTTAAAGAGGAAAAGTATCCATTGGGGGAGGATTAAGAAAGGGGGGAGCCACTAATGGTGACAGAGACTCCACCTCCGCCTCGTCCACAGGCTGGCCCTCAGCCTCAGGAGGACGGGGCCAGGCAGGGGCTGGCCTGCGTCCCTGACGTCAGGCCTCTGGAGAGCCACGCCGATGCACTCGATCACTCCGAACGCTACTCAGGAAGCAAACGAGATTTTTAAATGACTTTTATTTATCCCTTTAATGAAAAAGGGTCCAATAACCAAATCTGGCCTCCTACCTTCAAAAATATTTAAAGAATTTGACCCATGGCTGCCAGGATTTCATCAAGCTTTCAGAACCTGAGAATCACCCTGCACTGCCCTTCACCTGGGCTGGGTGTTTTCTGCTGTTTGTCTTGTAAGGCAGGGAGCCAGCCCTGAAGAAATACGCAGGTTCTATTTTTCAACTCGTGGGTCAGAATCAACAAGAATAAAATCCTCTGGGGATCAAAGGGTAACAAAACCTGCCAAGTGACTCTGTTCATGTGACTTCAGCCAGAGCCACAGCAAGGGAAGCAACTGAAGGAAAAGAAAAGCCAGGCTGGACGGAGACACGGCCAGGACCTCCACCCCATACGAGAAGCATCTCTCGGTAAGTGCTTCGTTAACTATTCAGAGATCACGAATGGCACAGGCTGAGCAAGTATTATCACTAAAATAAAATGTTTTTCTATGCCTCCTCCATGGTTTTGTGTTGTTTTTTGATTTTTTAGATTTTTTTTTTTGATGTGGACCACTTTTAAAGTCTTTATTGAATTTGTTACAATATTGCTTCTGTTTTATGTTTTGGTTTTTTGGCCACAAGGTATGTGAAATCTTAGCTCCCCGACCAGGGATCAAACCTGCACCCCCTGCATTGGAAAGTGAAGTCTTAACCACTGGACCACTAGGGAAGTCCCCGTAGTTTTAAAATAGAACTACTGGAATATCAGTAATATTTTAAAATGCAGAAGTAGCAGGCATCTTTTCCTCTCAAAAAAACAGTCCTCATTTTTCACTTAAGCCAAAGAAAATTAAAGTGGAATATTTTCAAAGATGAGACCAATTTGATTTTTATATTTTAAATGCTGCCATTTCTTCACTCCTCACATGGAAATAATAACTAAGTCAGCCCCAAGGCCATGTCCAAACCCTCAGTTCTCAATCTGTGCCAATAATAAAAATGTTATTTTTGCTGTGATTGTTTGGAGTGGATATCCGCAAATGTGATTTTCTCCTTCACATAAAAGTGGGTGAAGAAACATGTATACATTTTAGGAATAAGTATGTTGTGATTAAGACATCTATTTTACTGGACAGCTGGACGGTCTGAATTCAAAATCAGTCTAACTAATATGATAAAGTTGAAATAGTTCACGAAAAAACTGTTAATCTGTAGGGTCCTTTGGACATTATTCTCAGCCCAGAGACGACAAAAATAAGAGACAAAATTTTCACTGCTGCAGCTGTAATGCCGTCTTTAGGACAAACACACAGTAAATGGAGAGAGGACCGACATCATGGTCTGAGGGTCTCACTATTCGGGGGACTGGCGGGTCCTGGGCACCCGCACTCCACCCACGCACCGAGCATCCCCCCGGGCCAGGCTCAGGGGGAAGGGAAGCGCTCATCCACCTGCCCCCACCCTGGCCAGGTGTCCTCACGAGGCAGGTGCTATCGTACACCCCCATCTGCAGTCCATAAAACGAAGACTAAATTGTTTCATCTGGTTAAGCTAATGTTAACGCTCTAAAACAGTAATATTTTATAGAATATATGGCAAAATGTAATTACAAGTTCACCTTTAAAGATGCCCATTATCTATTTACTAACAGGAATTACCTTTAAAAAAAAACCACAAAGTATAAAAGATTCAGCAAAATAGCTGATTTATACAGGATGTCGCCAACTCCCCCTGAAGAGCCTATATAACAAATTAAATCCCATCATAACAAATTCAAAATGACTACCCTTAAGTGTTCTAGTGGCAAATACATGGTACCAAACCCGTATCGCTGACTTCTGTTTTCGGCTGTTAAGGCTTGTTGGGGGACGGAGGGGGGCTATAAACAGATAAAGAGGTAAGAAAAAAAGAAGGAAAATATATGCACTGGCTCTCACAATTAGGATAGTGATGTATTTTGAAACAACTCCTTGGAAATCTTTTATGCTTGGACAAAAACATAAATAAAAACTAAAAAAACTGGAAATCATTTGTGATTTCTAGTATCACAAAAAGGAAAAAATTTAACATCATCTGTAACTATAACTCTGGTAATTACTTCTACTTAAAGATATGCTGCAAAACCTCTGAGATGTCATGCATCTTCAGTCAGTTTAATGTGTGATCTACAAAACATTATTCATTGTTTGGAAGCTATCTAATTCTGCTGTGCACTACGCATCTTTTAACGATGCTACTCACGAAAGGCTGAAGATATAATGAACTAAAAAAGATTATCAAAATATATAAGGCCCAGGAAAGATAATTCAAGGGATGACACTGCATGAAAAAAGCCTTAAAATGTTCTCTCACACTCACAAAATAATAATTTTGGAAATCATTTGTGACTTTAGTAGTACATGAGGGAACAGAATACTGGAATGGTAAAAAAAAAAAAGGGGGGGGGGTCTGGTCTGAACAAGGAACTTTCATATCTGCTTCACGATACACAATGATAACTGGCATCCTTTCTGAAGTCTTTGAAATCAAAAGTTTAAATAAAACTTTTTGTGGAGGAAAAAATATGGCTCAATAATCAATAAGACTGCTTTTTTTTTTTACGGACTGCATGTTCCCCTCACTTGGACAAACCACTTACATTTCTTGGAAATTAATTTAGTGATAAAAAGTCACAAGTTTAACAATTACAGTTTCATTATGACTACAAAAGTTGACTTCACATTATAGAAACAAAACAAGTCACCAAGATCCGAAATGTTTGCGAAGCTGAAAATGGTGCTCAACGCAATGTGAAAAGGAAAAGCTGCCAGGCCCTAAAGCTGACTCCTGTGGGAATTTTCACATTATCCACCAGATGCAGGTTAAAGCCACAGTAGGAACTATGTAAATTCAACAGCAGCGGAGTCTCCAAAGGCTTCATTACAAGGCTGTCCTACTACCTGGAAGAGCTTGTGTTGAAACAACGAAAATAAAGCTGGTGACCCTTCCCACACCTGGCATCCTAGCCCCACCAATTTCTACATTTCAAAGTGAACCTGCGCCAAAGGAGGATTTAAACTGGGCAACTGTGAACAGTGCACTACTGAACAAGAGGCAGGAAAGCAGCAAATTAACCGTGACAAAGCTCCTGCCTGCCTCTTTATAAGGGAATGAAAGCACTTAGCCCATGTATTGCTCTGAAGGACCGCGGACTACACATGGAACGTGTGTTCATTTAATTATCATAAACCACTGAAAAGACCCAATCACCTGGGCTCTGCATGGGTTGTAGTTTGTCAGTGCAGTGGGGCTAACATTTCTGTGATGAGACCAGCATGTTTTACTTTGACCATAAGCTTAAAAACAACAACCAAGACAACAAACTCAAAACACCCCCAAACTCTCTTCCCCTGCTAAAGCTAAACACAGGAGAAACTGTAACAAACTATGCTACATGGTTTACCTTTCACCAAAATTCTTAACAGCGAAGCAGTTAAAAGCTTTACTTTCATTTTAAGAAGGTATTTCCTTCCAACTGCATTTGTTTATATGATACAGGTTGTGTCTATTTTAGAGATCAGATATAAAACATGCTAATTATAATGATGACTTTGCACCTATAAAAGGTATTATGTAATTTATAAAAAAAACTTTTAACATTTTATGTTTGGGACAATCAACAAACATTTACTGAACCAGAGTAAAACGTAACCTGGCATATTTGGGCAGTGGTTACTTTTCATTTTTGAAGCATAATGGGTGAAAAGGAACTATGCAATGAAATTAATACATTTTTAAAATCCACAATCCACAATCAACATTTATAGTTTTTATGGGCTCACAGTTTAAAAGCACAAGGATTACTCAAAATGCTGCCTTGTTAATGCTTTATCCAAATGGCATTTGCAATAGTGATGTGGAAAGGTAAGGGACTAATGTCAAATCTGAGATTAACACTAGGCAAAAGTAAATGGGTTTTTTCCCATTCACCACTGCAACAAAAAGAATAAAATACCTAGGAATAAACCTAACCAAGGAGGTAAAAGACCTGTACTCAGAAAACTATAAGACACTAATGAAAGAAATCAAAGACAACACACAGATGGAGGGACATACCATGTTCTTGGATTGGAAGAATCAACATTGTGAAAATGACTATACTACCCAAAGCAATTTACAGATTCAATGCAATCCCAATCAAATTACCAATGCCATTTTTCACAGAACTAGAACAAGAAATTTTACGATTTGTATGGAAATGCAAAAGACCCTGAATAGCCAAAGTAATCTTGAGAAGGAAAGATGGAGTTGGTGGAATCAGGCTTCCCGACTTCAGGCTATACTACAAGGCTACAGTGATCAAGACAGTATGGTACTGGCACAAAAACAGAAATATAGATCAATGGAACAGGATAGAAAGCCCAGACATATACCACAGTCAACTAATCTATGACCAAGGAGACAAGGATATACAATGGAGAAAAGGCAGCCTCTTCAATAAGTGGTGCTGGGAAAACTGTACAGCTACATGTAAAAGAATGAAATTAGAACACTTCCTAACACCATACACAAAAATAAAGTCAAAATGGATTAAAGACCTAAATGTAAGGCCAGACACTATAAAACTCCTAGAGGAAAACATAGGAAGAACACTCTTTGATGTAAATAACAGCAAGATCTTTTCTGATCCAACCCCTAGAGTAATGGAAATAAAAACAAAAATAAATAAGTGGGACCTAATGAAACTTCAAAGCTTCTGCACAGCAAAGGAAACTATAAGCAAGACGAAAAGACAACCCTCAGTATGGGAGAAAATATTTGCAAATGAATCAACAGACAAAGGATTAATCTCCAAAATATGTAAACAGTTTATCCAGCTCAATATGAAAAAAACAAACAACCCAATCAAAAAATGGGCAGGAGACCTAAATAGGCATTTCTCCAAAGAAGATATACGGATGGCCAAGAGGCACATGAAAAGCTGCTCAACATCACTAATTATTAGAGAAATGCAAATCAAAACGACAATGAGGTATCACCTCACACCAGTTAGAATGGGCATCATCAGAAAATCTACAAACAGTAAATGCTGGAGAGGGTATGGAGAAAAGGGAACTCTCTTGCACTGCTGGTGGGAATGTAAATTGATACAGCCACTATGGAGAACAGTATGGAGGTTCCTTGCAAAAATAAAAACAGAACTACCATATGACCCAGCAATGCTACTGCTGGGCATATACCCAGAGAACACCATAATTCAAAAAGACACATGCACTCCAATGTTCATTGCAGTGCTATTTACAATAGCCAGGACATGGAAGCAACCTAAATGTCCATCAACATTTGGATAAAGATGTGGTACATATATACAATGGAATATTACTCAGCTGTAAAAAGCAATGAAACTGGGCCATTTGTAGAGACATGGCTGGACCTAGAGACTGTCATACAGAGTGAAGTGAGTCAGAAAGAGAAAAACAAATATTGTATACATATATGTGGACTATAGAAGAATGGTACAGATCAACCAGTTTGCAAGGCAGAAATAGAGACACAGATGTAGAGAACAAACATATGGACACCAAATGGGGAAAGTGGGGAGGGCTGGGGGGGGGGGGGGAAATGAATCGGGAGATTGGGATACCAAATTGTACACTCTAAATATATGCAGTTTATTGTAAAAAATTAAAAATTAAAAATTAAGAAAAAAATTTAAAAAAGTAAATGGGTTTTTAAAAACAGGAAGTAGGAACAGGCAATGATATGACTTTTTACAGAAACCTAGAGACAAGATTCACAAACAAGGAAAAATACTACTAACAATACAGACATTTTACCTGATCAGTTTTCTTCCCTAAATTCCAAAGGATGGTCTTTGCATGCCAACAATAATTAATTAATTAAAACACCTATTCACGCATCTCTGTAGAGTTCAAGAGAGGCAACTAAATTATTATCAAATAATTTTATTAGATAAAGATATCTTGTTTTTAATCACTGATGCCTTCTCTAAAAACAATTCATAAGCTCATTTCAACAAGTTGAATTATGTGATCACAAAATTTCTCTTGATTTGTTGTTTTCTTTCCTGGAAAGATTTATTCTTATAACATGATACAGAATAACAGAATAAAATAAATTCTGAATAGTGCAGAATAGGACAACACCTATGTCCAAAATAAACATTTGAGATTTTTATCTGCCAAGATAAGGGTAATAACACATGAAAATACAGTCAACATCATTAGCCATCAGGGAAATGCAAAGCAAAACCACAGTGAACTACCACTACACACCCATCAGCTTGGCTGACCACACCCAGCACTGGCAAGGACGTGGAGTGGATGGACCCTCACGCACTGCTGGTGGGCGTGTAAGATGGCACAGCCACTCTGGAAAACAACCTGTCAACTTCTTAAGAATCTAAACATACACGTGTATGCGAGCCAGCCATTCCACTCTTAGGTATCTACCCCAGAGACACGAAAACATAGGTCTGTACTAAGACCGGTGGCACAAATGCTTACAGCATCTTGCAATATCCTAAAACTGGAAACAACCTCAGTGTCCTTCAACAGATGAACGAACAGATAAACGGACTGTGGCTTGTCCATCTGATGGAATAACGCTCAGCGATAAAAAGGGGAAAATGATGCTAAATGTAGTGATGTGGATCAAATCTTAAAATCATTGTCCTAAGTGAAAAAAATCCAGGCAAAAAAGTACATATGTATAACTCTGTTTATATAAAACTGTAGAATATGCCAACTAATCTACAGTGGCAAAAGCATATAAGTGACTGCCCAGAGACAAGGCTGGAAGGAGGATGGAGTAAAAGGGGCCCAAGAAAACTTTTAGGGGGTAAAGGAAATGCTTGTCATCATGACTGTGGTGACAGTTTCACGAGTGTTCACACATAGAAAAACTGATCAAATTATACACTTTTAATACGTGTGTGCCAATAAAGTTGGCAGTGGTGGGGCGGACGGGGGATGTGGGGGATAGAGTTACGACACCCTAAATTCTGCCTGTTGTTCTTTTAGGAAGCTTAGAGGAAAACATTTCAAACGATGATAATAAGAAGGTGACTGGAGCTCAAAACATGAGCCAGCTGCGAGCCACAAAGCCTGGGCTTCTCGTGTGCACAGCCATTTGCATCTTCATTTTTCTTTATTTAAGGAATCCAGCTCCTGAGGAACCAGAGGAGGAACCCACCTACCCAGCAGTAGTGGAATGTGGCTTTTATCCAGATGAACTGTGTTCAGCTTTGTTTGACAGGAAAGAGGCAGCTCCCCAGATTGCAAAATTCTGTAAAAACCCTCATGGATCTGAAATACTTGCTCATGTACACAGACCAGGAAATTGCTCCAGGATTTCCCAGGAGCTGCATTTCATAACCAGACCCCTGTCTGCAGAGGAGGGCACCTTCTCTTTGGCATACATTATAACTATTCATAAGGAGCTGGCTATGTTCGTGCAGCTTCTCAGAGCTATTTATGTGCCTCAAAACGTTTACTGTATTCACATTGATGAAAAGGCCCCAAAGAAGTATAAGACTGCTGTGCAATCCCTGGCCAGTTGTTTTGAAAATGTTTTTATTTCATCAAAGAGAGAGAAAATGGCTTACACTGGCTTTAGAAGACTACAGGCAGATATTAATTGTATGAAAGATCTAGTCCATTCCAAATTTCAATGGAACTATGTCATTAATCTTTGTGGACAAGATTTTCCAATCAAAACTAACAAAGAAATCATACGCTACATCAGAAGCAAATGGAACAATAAAAATATCACTCCTGGAGTAATCCAGCCACCAAACATTAAATCCAAGACAAGTCAAAGTCATCCCGAGTTCACCTCTGAAGGAAATATCTATGTATCTCCAAACGCAAGATTCAAGGATGAACCGCCCCATAACTTAACAATTTATTTTGGAAGCGCTTACTACGTACTAACGAGGAAGTTTGTGGAGTTTGTACTGACTGACATCCGCGCAAAAGACATGCTTCGGTGGTCCCAAGACATCCACCGCCCAGAGCGACATTACTGGGTGACTCTGAACCGACTGAAAGGTAAGAACAATCCGGCAAAACGGTGTCTGTTTAGGCCAGAGGCAACAACAGGAGTGTACCCTTAACTGAAGAGTATTTCTGTCTCAGTTCTTTAACTCAGCAAACGGGTCTCCATTCTGTAAGACCTTCCACTTGGGTAGTCCAGGAGGGTCTTTGCTTTTAGGGACCTGAGGTTTGCTGAGAGAGCACCATGTTCCCAAATCAAGCTGCTGCTTTTGTTCCCTCTCCAGAAGGAAGTACCAGCATTCTGTGTCTCCCCAGACAGAGCCTTTTCAAAATTCTGAGCATAGATCTTTGCAAAGTTCTTCTTGTCTTCATTCATTTATTACACACTACTGGATAACTACTAGTGCCAAGTATCAGTGCTAGGGGCTCTTTAAGAATGGAAAACATTAAAACTAGTAATTTTGTTTGTGGCTAATATGATGCTTCAGATAAGTTTTCTTAGAGGTAGAAGGAAATCAGATGCCCTCCTTTAAATGGGCTTCTCTGCTCTTTATGTAAAGCTGATTGGCTCCTATTGGGAATGCGCTTCAAGCTTGAACAGCTAAGCTGATCAGTCCATGCAACAGTGCAGACAATGAACCCAGCAGACATGGGTTAGGAACTTTTTATAACCTCTCGTATCTACTGAAAATCCTTTCAAATCACCCTGGAGAGCTGTTGTGGAAAAAAACACAATCCAAAGAAACCCAATCTAACCATGAAGGGCATGTTGTCAACATGAGGTGAGTTACTAGGGATGGAGGAAGGGATGAGAAGTCAAATCTAAGCACCAAGACGGAACAAAGGATGGACCTTGCTCTACCCCAATGCTACTGCAGGTGCAGCACCCACCCCCTCACCCACCCCCAAAAGCACTAGCCTCTCATCAGATGAGAGCATGCATTTTGAACGAGGCAGGGCTTTCCCTCCACTGCTCACTGTACACCTGCGTGTCTTGTCCCCTAGATGCTCCGGGTTCCACCCCAAACGCTGGCTGGGAAGGAAACATTCGAGCCGTGAAATGGAGAAACAAGGAGGGCACTGTTCACGATGGCTGCAAAGGTAAAAACAAAACCCAAGAGAGTTCCCTGGCAGCCTAGTGGTTAGAATGCCAGGCTCTGACTGCCGGGGCCTGGGTTCAATCCCTGGTCTGGGAACTGAGATCCCGCAAGCCCCACAGTATGGCCGGGGGGCAAAAAAAGGAAAAATAAAACCCCAAAAAACAAAACCCAAGCCAGAAAATGCCTTCAAATTTTACAAAAACTGTACAACTGCTGCCTGGATAATAGTGGGAGAAGACTGACGTCATGCTTACAGTCATTTGGAATTAGTGGTGAGCCAACCAGCATGGTGTCAATTTTTAAAAATTTTTCTTTTAATTATAATATCCAGACAGAAAAGTATACAAATTCTAAGTATCTGAGTTGCTATATTTTCACAAAGTGAACATACAACAGGGATGCAACTTTGAAAGTTTTAAAATGCACCAACTATCTGGCTTTTCCCACCTGCTCCTAGGATTCAAACCCAAACATTTACTTAAAATGAGCTCTCTGTCTCCCTGGGTCTCGTCATTAGAGCGTCATGCCTGAATAAGCTCCTCGGTAGGGCCAGCCAGCCGCCCCCCGTATGTCTCAGACAGTTCTTGCTGAAAAAAGGTCTCTGTGCTTTGCGCTCAGGAGATACTCCCCGAGGAACTGTGAATTCTTTTGCCCCTTTGTCTGGGGTCCCAGAGGTTTTAACAACCAGGGCAGCACACAAAAGCCAGATCTGGGGTGGAGGACAGCGGCCTCTCTGTTCTGTGAAAAGTCTGAAAGAGAGTTAGCTGGCTGCAGAGCAGTTCTCAGGCGCGTCAGTGTGGGGAGCACACCTCTGGAGCCGAAAAGCCAGAACCTGGCTCCTGGGGAGCTCTTCGTGCCTACTCTCTGGGGCTGGCTCTCCCCACCCGCCTGAACCCCCAGCGTGAAGATGCTTGAGAGGAGCAGACAGTCTCAGGAAGAACATGATGGATGACACACAATTCACAGCACTATACGGACGAGTCCAGGAGCAAGATGGTTAAGTTCTCTGGTGCCCTCATGGAAAGGAAAACAGAGTGTGCTTGACCTCTCTGGGGCCGCAGCTTGTGGGGACAGAGAACTCAGGAAGACTGGAGCGCAGCACGCGTCTCCAGGGATGTCTGGGCCCTGCGCTGCCTGTCTACAGGCAGCTTCCTCACCCCTCAGGAGCTGCTGCAGGCATACATAACCTATTTTCATAAGGCATTTGGGTACAGTCCTCAGGTGTGAATAGTTGATCAGAATATGCGAAATAAACTAGGTTCAATCAGTTTCCAAGCTGATTTAAAGACTGACCTAAAAGAAATAGGCTGTGGACAAATAAAAGATGTAAAATCTGATACCAGAATAGTTCAAAGACAAACAAATCCTGCTGCCATGTACACAGCCATCCTCCTGACAGGTATTGGGTCAGAAGGGCTGGAATAATTTTCTAGTATTTTTTAAAAGGTAGCTATGATTCAGCCAGGGCGATAGTCACGTAGAAAGCAGGTGACAGTTAAATGACAGGCTAGCAAACGACCTTGGCCTTTCTTCAGACAGCAGGTGGCTCGTGGTCGTTACACACGGGTTGACAGGACAGGCAGATAAATGCCCAGAAAAGGAGAGGCTCAGATTCCTCCTGAAAAAGTGATGCACAAATGGTTTAAGAAGTCATGAAGGGCTGTTGCTGTCAATGATAAAGTAATGATTCCGAATTCTTAGAGTAGCCATCTGAGTATTTCAGTAATGTTTGCAAGAAAACCTAGTTACTATAGATCTTAACAGAAATCATCATTCCCTAAAAGTAAACACTTCAGAAAGTTCTTGCCATCATTAACTGCAGCGTGCAAATGGTTCTACTAGCAAATCAGTACCGGGCCGTCCACGGCCAGCATTTAGCCAGCCCGAACCTAGGCCAAAGCACCATGGCAGCGTCTGCAGTAAACCCTTCTGAACGCAGCTCTGGGCCTGCAGTCAACGCGCACAGTGATCTGCAGGTAGAACTATTATTAGTCACACTTCACGATGAGGAACCCCAGACTCAGAGAAGTGAGGTCACTCCCAACGTCACAGGAAGTTGGCACAGGCAGCGGCAAAGCTGGGTCTCAATCCAGGTGCAGCTGCCTGGTGCCACACCCCTGGGGGCGCTTACGGCCCAGCTCTGCACACAGCTTGGCAGCCATCACACTGCAATCGGCAACAAAGAGCTTGTTTATTTTTTATCACCAAAACAGCATCAACACAACTCTGACAAAGTTCCATTTGCTTGTGTTCCCTTCCAGTTCACATGTACATAAACCACTGGGTATGCAGCTACCATTAAGGTGCAGTGGATTCCTTTTTCGCTATGTCCTAAGTTCTTCATACTGTCTATCTTCACATTTACACTTTCAACTGGTTAAACGTACTACTACTGAGATCCTATGACGCTGTACCAAGAGTCTACTAGGTAAAAAGACTCCGATCACGATAACCATGACCATGGCTTGCGCGCGCGCGCACACACACACACAAACACACACACACACACACACACACACACACACACACACACACACGATGCTCGCCACAGGCCACTTCTGTGCCCTTCACTACATAAACTCACGCTTAGCAGGGAAAAGATCCCTTCTGATTTCTTTCAGTGCTACAAACAACACTGTGCATTTCTGTACATGCAATTCCATCACTTTTAAATAATATTTCCTTAAGATAGGTCTCTGGAAGCAGGATCGCTGGGTTGGTATGGGGAGAGAGCACAGCAGAGCTAAGCGGAGAAGAGAGCAAGGTCTCCAAAATGAACAGAACTTTCCCCTACATACAAACTGAGAGCGCCCATCTCTGCAAACTGAGGGTGATGGCAGAAACCACCTCCCACTGTTGGTGGGAGGATTAAAATAGAGTAGGAAGAGCCAAGCACAGTGTCACACACATAAAATGTGCTACTGAGTTCATCTGGAAGGAATCCAATTGGTACTGGGTTCGAATTAGAATCCCAATTTTAATTACTTCTATTTATATCAAACATTCACTCTGCAAAACCAATAGGAGGTTGAAGCAATGATTTATTAAAACCAACACAATTCTTAGGAACTACCCACAACTGAGGAAAATACTTGTAAGTTCATGGAACTTAAAACAGAAGCTATCAGAATTTAGATGTTATCTGGCAAATGACTGCTCTCACTTCTCCCTCATACTCATGACTAGCTAAAGTTCTCCAGTATTCACCTAAAGTAGCCATCGAAGATTTCAGAAATCACTAACCAAACGAATGAAAGGTTCCCTTCCATCACAAATTCAAAATTCAACATAAAAGCCCCTGTCAAATTACACCAGTGGGAGCTGTGGAAGTAATTTTGTGCCTGCTGGTATACAGACCAGTTTTAGTAATCCAACAGGGACTTAGCAGAATGGTTATGATAGCACTCCGCAATATGGAAGCAATGCTGCAAATACGCTCAGTGGTGTAGACCAAGAGGCACAAGCATATCCTGCTACTGCAGCTGTGCCTGTGATTGGCCACCCAATGCCAACAGGATATTCCCAGTAAGATTTTAGAAGTATATGTAAACGTCTGTTTTTCATAAAAAAGTGCTCTTTATATTGTGTGTTATCAGACAAGACAATTATTTAAAAAACATGGGAAATGCAGAAATGACTGCAATGCAGCAGTAATTACGGTACTTTTTCGCTATTTAAGTTGGATGTGTCTCTACATTCCTGAAACAATTTTTAGGTATTTTTTGGTACTAGAAAATGCAGGCAGTGTTTTCACAAAAGTAGATGTACAGTGATTTGAAATACAATAAATGAAAGCAATGCATGACCTTCCAATAAAAAATATTTGAAGACTGAAGAAAAAAAAAAAAAGCCCCTGTCAAAGCAATCATGGAAATCATGTCTAACCTGAACTGGCATGAAGCAGAGGCCTTAAAGACAGCCTTAGAAGTGCATCACTTTTCTGCGTGGATGTAAACTGACGAGGAAACAGAGGCAGCTAAACTTTTGTGCTCCCTCTGCAGGCCACTACCTCCAGGACACCTGTGTGTACGGACCAGGAGACTTGCCATGGATTGTTCAATCACCTTCCCTGTTTGCCAACCAATTTGACTCGACAGAGCCTCTTGTGGTCTCGTGCTTGGAGCGGTGGCACAGACTTAAAGTTCTAGGGCAGGCAGAGGTCCCTGTGGAACCACACTGGCATTTCCAACGGGAGAGTCATTTTAATATGAAATTGAACCACTGAGCTGGAAGTTATAGAGAATGTTCGCTTTTTTACAGGTATCGTTCTGTTTCCTTGACTTGAAATCAGAGAACATTCAGCCAAAAAAGAATGGGAAAATGATTCCTTAAGTTAGTCCTAAAATGAATTTAGAAACGTACTATTGACAAGACTCCGCTATTGATTATAGGCCACTTTTACAGCTTTGAGAAAGAAATCATGAGCAAACCCACTGGTGACTGGATAAGTGACCTGGAGGCCCAAGTGCCCCACCCACAGTTACTAAAAGTCAAAATTCCCCAAACACTAAGATCCAGGCTCAAGTTAGAATACGAATGTATCTTGTCTTAAAGATACTATTGTGTATGAGATTCTAATAAAGAACAAACTCCCACTGAAAATGAAAATATGCTTATCTCTAACAGTCCTCTTTGGCTGGGAACAATGTAACTTTGTTCTAGAAATCCTAGAAAAACATGGAAGAGTCTATTTCTCTTGGGTAAAATGAAATTCTGGAGTTGAAACACAACTTCTTACAAAGGCTGCCCTTCAGTTTCTGCAGCTGCGACAATGGGATGGTCCACACTGGAGCTGTCCAATACCAGCCACGACCAAAGAGGGTGCTGGGCATCTGAAATGTGGCTGCAGTGACTAAGTGAACCTTAACTTTTAAATTTTTAATTACTTAAAATTAAAATACTCACATGTGGCTGGTGGTTTCCATACAGAACAGCACAGGTCAGAGGCATGGATGGTCATAACTCTCTCTACTCACAGATTCAGGTCTGCCAAAAGTCCACAAATCTTTGTCGTTTTGTCAAGGACTTTTTATGTACTCTCTTTCTAAGAGTCCACAGCATCATACATGGAAATATGCAACTATTAAATAGAACGACTGAAAACAACTAAAATAAAGGAAAAGCAGGAATCACAGGAGATAGTGATATATCACTAAATAAATAAATGTATAATTCAAGGGCGAAGTATAACCCTTCGGTGAACAGATGCTTCCCAAACAGAGAAATGAAATCCACTTTAGAGCCAATGAAAATAGCCCTTGAAAAGCACGAAATTACATAAAAGGAAAAGAGACTCTGAAAGCACAGCCCACAGATCAAACTTGAGCTAACCACTGCATACTAAAATCTCTGTTTAAACAAACATTTCTTCCCCAAAGATTCTTAATTCCAGGAGAGCACACAGTAGAGGGTTAAGACTGTCAGAAAAGGATGTGAGAGCCCCAGACAGCCCAGTGCGGCCGCCCTCCCCGCGCACAGGCAGACACAGAGCTCACGGCCGTGTTCTGACCGGCTGTTCAGAAAGCTTAGGTTCACAATCGTGCATCCCTTATGTTTTATAACAACTCATCTGCAAGTAAGTGCAAACCCATTACATTTTTTAAATAAAATAAAATAAAAAATAAAAGACAAGCTTAAATCTTTTCAAGTTACTTAAAAGGTAAGCCTTCCTTCATTTCATTTCAGTGTCAATTCACAGGACCCAAACGCAAACACACACCTGCCCTCCAGAGGCTCAAAGGTCATAACAGAAGAAGCCACACAGCGTCTTAAACTAAACATAATAAAATAACTTAAAGGCACGGTGGCATGAAGCAGCACGAGATTCAGGAAAGCACAAGCTGGGCTGGAGGGAGGCCAAGCGGCAGCCTCCGGGGGCAGCGGGACCAGCAGGAAGCCGCTGCCCCCTCTACCCCGAGGCAGCCTCCGACTGCGCTCACTGGTCAAGTAAAAGAGCTAAAGTAAATCACATGCAAAAATGTCTGAAATATAATGCTACCGACCATATCGTAAAGGCAATCTTGAGGTTAATAGGGACCTTGAGATGATTTCTCTAACTCTGTGGGAACAGAACCTTCTTGTTAACATGTAGAGACTACTGTGAAATTTTTCTACTGTATGTTTCTTAAGTGTAAACGTTTAAGGCTGCCTGTGCTGTATATTATATGATTTCCTGAGGCTTAATACTCTCAAAGACCATAAACATGGCAAAAAGGAAACACCTGAAGGAGGCTGGGCCTGAAAAGCAGAATTTGCCAACCACTTTTTAAGAGACCCCCACCTTCCTTATTTTCTCCCCTTTCCACTCCACCCCCTCCATGATAAGAACACACACACACACACACAAATACAACAGTATGTGAGTGTAAATTTTTGTTTCACTTCTGACTTTAAAACACACACACACCACACTCACCTGTCACAAAGCCTGAATAAATGAAGCCAGCAGGCTAACAAGTCAAACACTACTGCCCACACCTCTAACACCCAGATCAGCTTCTCAAGCTTTACTGTGCATTCAGATCCCCCAGGGCTCTTGTTAAAATGCAGTTTCTGATTCCGCAGGTCTGGGGAGGGGCCTGGGAGTGTGCATTTCTTAAAAAACAAAAACAAAAAACCTCCCAGGTGATGTCAATATTCGCAGGACGGTGGCTCATGTTTTGAGTAACAAGTGCATCATTTATTTTGCAACCTGTGATTACTCCAATGTTGCTTCTTATTACAAGAAGGGAAGAACACAGTGGGGAATACAATTAATTTTTTGGCTAGTGCTTTGTTGACAGTGAAAACAAAAAAACCTAGCAACTACATCTGTTTGGACTCTGTTTACTGAAATCAAGTGTGCATGCCGTGTGTTTTAGACACAGAACCAGAGCTACTTCAAACCCTGGAGTCTCCTCTAGTGAACTGAAAAGCCAAATGTCCGTGGAACTATAGAGGGAAAAGTAGAGAAAGTGCACACCCTCAATATCACCCAGGCTCCTGACACTGTTCTTTCTTTTCTTTTTTTTTAAACATCACATTCTATCATGTTTTACTTGTTTATTCCTTTTTGTTTCCAAGGAAAGGTGTTCTTCCTTTTTTTTTTTTTTTTGGCTGCACTGTGCAGCATGCGGGATCTTAGTTCCCCAACCAGGGATTGAACCCCTGTCCCCTGCAATGGAAGTGCTGAGTCCTAACCACTGGACCGCCAGGGAAGTCCCTGACACTGTTCTTACGACACTGGTTCCTCTAAATTTTAGGTATTACCTAGAACATGAAAATATTTGCTTTACACTTTGATGCTGTGGCCTTACCTCCCTTCATTCACATTTTCACAATGCACTACAGCTCCCAAAACTATGTCATCATTCTTCCTTTTGATAGTTTGGCAGAAGCAGCTGGTGTTCACCTCTTCTTCCTGGGCTAGTCCAGCTAGACAACAACCCCCAGGCTCCTTCAGGTAGGTGTGGTCACGTGACTGAGTTCTGGCCAACAGAATGCAGCAGAAGCAATAAGTACCACACCCAGGCCTGGCCCATAAAAACCTAAGCTAGAGGCTCCCTTCTCTGTCCCCATGAGTTTAGAGGATACTTCAAAAACCAGAGGAGGTCAGACCTACAGTAACAGAAGAAGGCTCACTCCCTGAGTTTCCCTTAAAAGAAAGCTGCCTCCACCCCAAAAAAGAAAGTTGTCCAACCAGGAACTCTCAATGTATTAACCATGGGAACTGCGCTGTTTGTTACAAGAGGTAGCCAACCTTGACTGATATACTTGTGTTACAAAACTTTAACGACCTGAAATTAGAGTTAGGAGTTTGATTCTTCATGACGGTACATGAATTAGTCATTTATTTCTTCATTTTAAAATGTTATTGTTTGGAATTTGGGTCTATAAGGAAAGCATCCCAGAATTTACTACAATTCCTTCATTTTACGTACTAGGATCTGAAGCCCGGAGAGGTGAAGTGATTGATACTTCCAAGCCAGGCAGCGCTGGTGTGTGAACAAAACTGGTGTACACCAGGCTCTCCACGTCAGCTGCGTGAGTGACGGAATGAGTGACGCCCACTCAAGTGTGCCACTGACAGACGGTCCTGTGCTCTGATTTTCTACGCTGTACAGTGTTATCAGTTAAATTATGCCCCCACCCCCAGCAAATGTTGAGGTCCTCACCCCCAGGACATTAGAATGCCACCTTCTGCAGTTCTGCAGATGTGAGTAGTTAAGATGCAGGACTAGCGTGGGCCCTAAGCCAGTATGACCCATGTCCTTATAAAAAGGGGAGATCTGGACACAGAGACAAACTCCACAGAGGGAGGACCACATGAACAGACAGTGGGAGAAGCGGCCACTGGCCAGTCCAGAAGAGAGGTCTGTAAGAGCCTCCCCTCACTGCCCTCAGGAAGAATCAACCCCACCAACATCGTGACTGCTGACGCCTAGCCTCCAGAACTGTAAGAAAATTAATTTCTGTTAAGTCACCCAGTTTGCGGTACCTTGTTACGGCAGCCCTAGCAAACTAACACACAGGGTATTCAACCTAGCTATGTCTGCAGAGGCGATTTTTACAGAGATTTTACAAGTGAAAAACGCTCATCATCTTACTCTTCTAGCAAGAGACTTATTTTTAAGAGAATTTTGTCCCTGAGTTGTTCCCGGCTTCCGGCCAGGGTCCTGTCTTGACTGCAGGTGGTCCCGACAGCCCCGGAGGCCCTCATTAGGAGGTGGGAGGAGCTGGCGTCCAGCCCTCACCTGGTCTCAGCTTCCCTTGTGCAAACCTGATGCAGTCACTTCCCCTTTCCTCCTGCTTCCTTCACTTCCCTTGAAGTACTCTACGTAGACTTGCAGAAGTTTACTAGCACTTTGTTCCCAGACACCAACAAAAAAGATTTCAGAGTTCCCTTGCAATGTTGCATTTCCATGAAATAAAATCAACTTCTCAGCAAGTCTGTCAAGACAGTTACTAATATGGACGTCTGAGGTCAGCCAGTGAAGAGGACCACCGCACACACATCTAAGGGACAGTTACCTCTATGGGTCAGGGGGAAAAAGCTTGACTGCTTTAGGTCACTGAGTCCCCCAAACCTGCCGCCCATTAGAATCATCCTGGGAACTTACACAAACGTAGAAATCTGTGCGGTTTCCACATCAACCCTGAAGATTGTGACCTGGGGCGGGGAGTGGGAACTTAACAAAGCACCGTGGCGAGTGGACAGAGCAGCCTGGGTTGGGAACTGATTTAGGACATCTGGCTGTTTAATAAATTTCAGCTTAATTTCCCACCTTCTCATATTTACATTCTTTCAAGTAAAGTTCCTGAGTGTACCTGTGAATGTGTCTAACACTTAGACAACATCCCATGCACTATTTGTTAAAACACACACACACTTAGACACAGAGCATATGCGAGCCAGGCTCCTTTCCTGCTCACAGGAACCTCAGGCCGGCTGAGCTCCCTTTTCTCACAGGCTCCTTTCTCTCACCTGCTGTCAAATTCTTGCTCTTGTTTAGTCTTTTCTGCCTGTCCGTACTGCACAGCCCTACACGCTGCTGCTCCCGAGGCACCTTGCTGCTGCAGAGGCATCAACAGCCCCTACTGCATGCCCCCTGCCCCCGGGACCTGCCCCTCTGTCTGGCACTTGAAGTGTCCACCACCCAGTCTGACTCACATCTCTGACCCCTTCCGGCTCCTGAGCGCCTGGGCAGTGACTACACCTTGAGCCCCCACCTCCACAGGCTGCCCGGGCACTTCCTGCCCTGAATGCGGCTGCTGCTCCTCCTCTCCCACCCACTCCCCTCGCCCACGGCGCATCCACCATCACGAACAACAGCGTCTCTCAAACTAAGGCACTCCCTGGCCAAATGAACTATCAGTATCTTAATATTTTTCTTTAAACCTATCCATTGTTTTCATTTGAATTTACTTTAAACGTTGACTTTATCTTCTTACTGTAAGCATAAAAACAATACGCCTTGCCACAAATGTAAAGGAAGCATAAAAATGCAGAGAACACAAACAAGTCTCTTGAGGCCTTGCCTGCCAAAGCTCTGGGCATAAGGTCCGCTCTCTGGAGCTCAGCGAGGTACATTAAAACCAACCCAGGACCAAACAGAGACTTTCTCTGCGAGGCAGGCAGGCACACGGGCAGAAGGCATGCTGGAATGGGAGCTACCATCCTGCTATGCGGTGTCTCGTGGGGACGTCTGTGGGCCCCCCAACACCAGCACTCCTACGCCAGCAGCCACGTCTCACTCTCTGGGAGAGCCTGACCCGTGAGGACACGCCTTGCCTTCGAAGCCTAGAACAGATGCCTCCTCCCAGAAAGCCATTTCTCACCAGCACAGCCAGCAAGGTCTCTGTCCCCTCAACCCCAGTAACATCCTTACATCCACCTGGCAATTGACCTCAAAACACAAAGTAGACTGTGTTTCATACCACCTGCCTCCTGCAAGACTGCAGTCTCCGTGAGCACAGGGACTGACTCATTCACATCCTATGTTCCCCGGGAATACCTGTAACATCATCTTTAATACAGGAGACAATAAACATGACTCCATTCCCGAATGCATTCTCTGAATTTCTTTCTTTTTTGGTAAAAGCTTAATGATTCCAAGTTCTATGATGGCATGATCCATAATTACCCCAAACTGGAAACAACTCCACACCCTCCCTGACTTCCTCACTACCAATCACCTTTTGTCTGTCTTTGAGCCTCAAATAAATGGAATCACACTTGAGAGTATCCTCCTCTGTGTCTGGCTTCTACAGAGAAATCATTCTGAAACTAAAGTACATCCGGCCTGGCTGAAAGCTGCCCCCAGCTTCCCAGTGCTCTTAGGATAAAATCCACAAGCCAAAAAAATAAAGAAAAAAAAAAAAAAAAAAAAAAATCCACAAGCCACAGCATGGCCACCCAGGCCCCACGGAAGCTGCCCCCTGCCTAACCCTCGATCTCGTCTATTCGGCTCCCTTCCCCACCCTCCACCACACTTTCTGTTCCTTCCACTAGCACAGGCCCCCGGCGCTTCTGAGCTCTGGCTCAGGCCTGGCTCGGCCAGCTCCTTCTCGCCCTCGTGTCCTAGCTCGAACCTGCAGAGGAGCCTCTGCCAGCCACTCTGAGGAGGCCTCTCCCCCCCGGAGCCTTGGCCCCTCGTTTCCTTCCCAGCAGCGTCACAGTCGGGGCTGCCGTGCTCGGGTACGGCAGCGCATCTCTCCCCAGCTGGAATGTGGGTCCCACGAAGGCAGGGGCTGGGTCAGTCTTACCTACTATGTACCCCACCCCCCAGCGCCTAGGACGGGGTGGGCCCGTGACAGCCGCTCCACGAAAGCTACTGAATCAAAGAGCAACTCTCAACAGGAAGGAACAGCCCCGGGAGGCCTAGGAAATCAGGCAGAGTTAACACGGGTGCAAAGGCGGCCAGGAGTGGCTGGTATTCACGACGCGAAAGTAAACGTCGGGGGGCGTCCCTGGCAGTCCAGTGGGTAAGACTCGAGCTTCCAACGCAGGGGGCACGGGTTCTCTCCCTTGTTGGGGAACTAAGATCCCACATGCCGTGCAGTGTGGCCAAATAAAGTGCCCGGCGAGACGGGCCGGCGGAACACCAGACAGACATCCTGGGCTGCAGCCCTGTGAGAGCAAAGCCCTCAGTACCTCCCTCACCTGAGCTGAGCAGGCGCACGCTTACATCATGCGTTTGCTCACTCATGTGAACGTCTACTGAGGACGTGCGACCTGCCCTGGAAAGAACAAAGCTGGGGGTGAAGAGATGGATGAGCCCTGCCCTCGCTCTCAAACCCTCCCGGGCGGAGGAGCACAGAGAACGGTGAGGGCAGCAAAGATACACTGTGTGAGGCTATCATAATGGATACACGTCCTTACACACCTGTCCAGACCCACAGAAGGTACAATATCACGAGTGAACCCTAACGTGAAGGGGGCTGGGTGATGATGAGGTCTCCATGTGGGCTCATTAACTGGACTGGACATGCTGCTCTCGGGGGGATGCTGATCACAGGGGAGGCTGTGCATGTGTCAGGGCAGAGGGCACCAGAGAAACCCCTTAAACCTCCATCTTAATTGTGCTGTGCACCTAAAACTGCTCTAAAATAAAGTCTTATTTAAAAAAAAAAAAAAGAAGAAACCCTCACAGCCCAGTAGGAAAAGCACCACATTAATAGCAAGCACACTTTGATGAGATCAGTGGGATAACAAGCTGCCCAGAGAACAGGAAAGAAGGCTGAGCAGCAAGGTTCACACAGGAAGCAATGGCTCTGGAACTAAGGTCTAGGGAGCAGGACCCCTCCCGCTGGCAGGTCAGGGTGGAGGCGACAAAGGCACAGGAGAGGACAGGTGGGCAGGGACACGTCACAAGAGGCAGTCTGAGTCTCTACTTCCAACAAGGATGGGAGTGGAAAGCTTTTAAGCAGAGAAGCAACTAATTAGAGTCATGTTTCAGAAAGAATTGAAAGATGCTGAAATGACATATGGAGGAAGGGACCCCAAACCATCTGATTTCTTCAGCCACTGGAAAGGAACAAATGATGTATGTCAACAACTCACTGTGTGACAAACTTCTGCTTTTATCTCTTTCAGGGCTCGTTCAGAAAACACGCAACCGCAGCACCGCAGGAAGCAAAACCTGGAGAAACAATCCAACATGGAGAATGACTTAAATAGCAATTAAAAAATTATTACCCATGCTATCAACTATCCTTTGTTCTGTTTACACAAAGGCCAAAAGCCACAAAGAGAAAAATGGTTATATTTGATTCCATTAAGGAAAAAAAAAAAAAGTGTGTCCTAGATAAAGTATATAAAGCACACACACAACCCCTGCTTCCTGAAAGTTTGCTTTACACCACTTCGTTTTTATGAAAGACCTACATTAGTACCTATTTTCGCTAACCGAAAGAAAACCAAAGTGGATTTCTGCTTTTATGAAAAATGGCAAAAAGTAAAAAATGGCATTCAGCGTTTGTTTTGCAGCGAGCTGTTCTACAGGCAGCTCACACCCCAAGCTCCTTCCAGAGGAACTACACTCAGCATCTCAGCGTCGAGCTGCCATAGTTTTAAACTGTATCTGTGAGCATCAATCCATTATCCCTGTTTATTTTGTGCATCTGTTAGCAAAATGTGTCTTAAGGTAACTGCTTCTTCGATTTACACCATTTCAGCTCAGGAAAGGTTTCTTAGGAACTTGGGAAAAGCTCTACTTTTCAGACAGAGGAGAAACCTATATATTAAAAACTACAAACATAGGCCATAGTTCCACTCCCACCCCCTTGCAATAATCTTTTGGAAAGAAGACTCTATCAATAAAAATAAATAAATACATTTTAAAAAAACACCACAAAAACTCAAAAGACAGAATAAGAACTCAGGGAGAAAATATTTTAAATACACATAATGTTCAGAGTTTGTGAATATTCAAAGAGGTCTTTAAAACCAGTAATAAACAATACAGAAAAATGGGCAAAGGGCATTAACACGCAGTTGACAAGAGAAATATAAATGGCCAAAACCCATAAAAGATGCTTAATCCCAACTGCTATTACAGAAATGCATCTCAAACAAAGAGAGACGATGTTTTACATATCAGGCAATAATGAAAGAGCCTGAAGGTATCCAGTTGGAAACTGTCTGAGGAAACAGGCACCTTTGTTGGTGGGTGGGTACAACAGGAGGACAACTGGCAGCAGTGTCAGGTAAGGCATCACTCGTCAGAATTTCCCCCAAAGAAACATGCCCACAAGTGTGCACACCCACAAATATGTTCATGAAGTTGTGCGGTACAGCACTGCTTGTAGCAAGGAAGACGAGGACACCACCTCAAGGCCCATCAGTAGAGGACTCGTTAAATAAATATGAATACTTATACAGCTACTAAAAAGAATAAGGTAAATCCATATGTATGGCCATGAAAATGTTTAAATTAGACAGAGGAGTAGAAAAAAATAAGGTTATAAACTATGTGTAATATGAGTCCATGACTGTGGGGGAGAATACATATTTATTTATATTTCTCTTGCAGAGGTGCAGGGAAGTGTGTTGTGTGTGGTGGTGTCGTGGAGGTCTGTAGGGGGGCATCAGACACCAAACAGCGAACGATGCTATCGCCGGAGGCTAGGCGGGGGGAAAGGGGCAAAAAGCACTTTCACATTTCACTTCTTATGTATGTATGTATGTATGTCTGTATTTGGCTGTGCTGGGTCTTAGATGCAGCATGTGGGACCTTTGTTGCAACATGACACTCTTCGCTGTGACATGCGGGATCTAGCTCCCTAACCAGGGATGGAACCCAGGCTCCCTCTCACACTTCACTTCTTATGTTCCTCTAAAAATGCCACAATAGAAACTTTCTCCAGTTAACTTCCTAGGGATTATAGCAGATGCAGAATGCTCGAACAAAAACCAAATTAATAACATTTTACTAATATTCATTAAATGTTTAGGACCAAAAAAAAAAAAAAATCCTACTTGATGAATGTTTACTAAGTATTAGTGATTTAGGAAATGGTTTTTCTTTAAACAAAGGCTAAATGTTTTTATTACACCAATAACCTATTTCTATTTTTCTATATACTTAAACCTTTATTGTATAAATGTTATCAAATATACAAACTAACTCCAAAGTCAACCCTCTAGTGCACAGGTCCTATTAATAGCAAGAGGGCAAAGCCACAACAGGCAAAGCTCAATTAACTGAGAAGAGATTAACCAGCAAATGAAAGGTAAAAAAACTAGGCGAAGCCACAATCAGAGCAACAGGCTACAGGTAACCCCTGCTCAAGACCCCAGGGTTGAGTTTGTTTCTGCTAAGTTCCTCTTTTGGGGTGAACCACAGTTTTCTTAAAAAGAAGTGGGAAAAAAGGTCACACATTGTGTGATTCTATTTATATGAAATATTCAGACCAGGTAAATCCACTGGACAGAAAGCTGATTGGTGGCTGCCAGGGGCTGCGGGGAGGGAACGGGGAGGGCTACTTAACGGGCAGGGGGTTTTTCCTTTGGGTGAGGAAAGTGTTTCGGAACTAGATGGAGGTGATGGCTGCACAACACTGTGAATGGACTAAATGCCAGTGAAACATACACTTTAAAATGATGAATTTTATGTTATGACTTTCACCTTAAAATAATGTGTATGTGTACACACACACACACACGTGGGACAAGGTTAGTTACATGAGTCTCATTCCCCAGAATATTTCTCCTGTGAACTTTAGCCTTTCATTGTATTTATTTTTCTTTTTTTCAGCTTTATTTAGGTATAACTGACAGAGAGAAATTGCATATACTGAAGGCATACAACCTGATGATCTGCTATATGTATAAACTGTAAGATGACCTTCACAACCGACCTCATTAACACACCCACCACCTCACATGGTCACTGCCACACGGCAAACTTTAGGTAAGAGGCCTAAACCATTTCCTCTCAACATGTAATATGTTAGATGGAAGATTCCAGATGACAGTCTGGACTACCAGTTATTAAAGATACTTCTAAATGGTGGGAAAAGAGTTTAAAGGTTTGGCAAAGTGAGACAGCATATAAAAAAGGCACCTACGAATCCACTCAACATTCATATTTTTTGAGGGGGAAATATACTCACTCACTTACATTTGCCATATAAACCTCAAGGTTAAGACTTCCGCTGCTCTAGTCAGAGGATCTGCTAGCTACAAATTCAAAGCAAGCTATCATCATTAGCTGGGCCTTTCGCGGACGGATCGCACACATTCTGTAACATCGTTTTCCCCTGAATAGTTTTTAGCAATTGTAAGGAAATGGGATTTGTCTGACGGGAAACACATGTCCTTTACTTTCTTTCCCATGGGAAAAGATCAAATAACTCAAGTCTCTTAACTGTCACAGGAGAAATTTTTAAAATCCTTCTTTACTTTAGGTTCTCCTAACCTCAAGAACAGGAAGCTGCCGACAACAAAGAGGCCATGTTACACGTGGCTGGTAGGGAATGAACATGGTCTTGTGCTAAGCACCCTGCCTCTAAGGCACTACCCAAACCAAAAGGCACCTTAAAGAAATCCGTGTGGTTATTAAGCTACAGCACAGACCCTAACTACCCCGGGATTACTCACTCAGGCTCCACATCACCTGCCCACGTCCACTACTGACCTGTGCCGGCCGTTCATCTCCAGGCCCACGACGGGGCAGATGAAACGTGCCCGCTGGAGGTCGTCGTGCTGGTCGCCTTTGGTGTTTCCCTTATCTCCTTCCCAAGCGGGGTTGTCAGAAAGCCTTAGTTCTGTCACGTTCTGTGAAAACACATCAATATTTTAAGAGTTCCTCTGACAAATGGATCATCTTTAGCCTTAATTATTATTCTAGTCCCTTCCCATCCAAATCTCTTTTTCTACTTTCCTTTCACATCAATTAGCGTGGATATAAAATTAAACCATACGTTGTGACAGAAAACAAGATTTTTCAAATGCACTGTGTAGCAAATAATTAGTTAACTTCTATTTTACAAGTATTTTGCTACATAAGGCAAAGTAACTTCAGACATGAAAATTTACCCCACTAAGAGAAGAAAGCTTTGTATTAGTTTCACCCAGAAAGGAACACTTTCTTTCCTGGCTGTTGAAGCCTCCCTGAGGCTGTTCATGTCACTGACCAGCCATGTTTATTTAACAGCTAGATAGACAGTAAAATCTATGAGGCCACGGTCTCATGAGTCCAAGGCAGAATATTAGCCAGAGATTACTGTTATACTCCAAGATCAGCTGTTCGGGTGTTCAAAATTCAGTTTTACAAGGAGTGACTTAACAGCCCCACTTTGGCACCTGAAGCATTTCTCCAAATGTAACTGCATCATTTTGATATCAACACTCCAGAGAGCAGCTGAGCCCCTCGAAAGGAAAGCCATCACACATGCGGCTGGCTTCCTGCTTGAGAGCCTGTATGTGTTCATCAAGTTCTCTGCTCAGAGTATTTCTGGACTATTGATCGCAGTAATAATAACCTCTGCATTGTTTTATTTGAATCCTTTTGTCTTTACAGCTGTGATTTCTTGGAAAAAATTTTTTGCATTAAAATTAAAAGTTCAACCACATATATTATATATTAAGTATAGACTTGTATAAATTAATTTCAGTGGTAATCACATTTTTGAGATAAGATAATTATGCTACTATGGGTTTTTGAGAAATGAATTCTCTTCCCAAAGAAACGATGACAAAAATCAGCCTGGTACCATCAGCGACATCTCAGAATTACTAATCTGTCTGAAATGAACATATCCCATATCCTGTGATTGCCCCAAGAACTCAAAAAGCCTATTATAATAAAAAATTTAAAAAAGAAAGAGAAGGAGGAAAAAACCTCAAAGCCTTAGCCTGGGAGTCAGGGGCTCTGCATCTGGTTTCAGCGCCCCACTGACCAGCATGCGGCCCCAACACATCACAAACAGTGTTTTCACCTGCAAGATTAGTGTTTCACGAGCTTGGTGGTTCTCAAATTCCTCACTACTTTTTTGATTTTCCCCCCATTGACCAGATTTTAAAGATTCTGTTCTCTCAACAAACTTCCTTTACTAAAAGACTTGTTTTTCCACTTTTATGAAAGAACTTTAACTGCCGATCAGAACCTCTAATCACCAGGAGATGACTGCAATGACTGCGTACTGATCTACCTATAAAAATCTAATTCTATGAAAGCGTCTTCCAAATCAAAAAGTCAAGTAGCTGAGTTTTATATATTTTTTTCTTAAGATTTATTTATTTTTTTGGCTGTGCTGGGTCTTTGTTGCTGTGTGCAGGCTTTCTCTAGTTACAGTGAGTGGGGGCTCAAGTAGCTGAGTTTTAACTACAAAAATAATGCCTCCCAACATTTATATGTAGCACACTGAGAATTTTCGAAGCTCTTTCACACATATTAAGTCACGAAAGATTTATAATCCAAGAAGTACACATGTGGGGACTTCTGGCTTGAACTTTTAAGTGACCTGCCCCAGATTACACCTTTATTAGGTGGCTGGGTGGGACTGGAATTCCAGATTTCCAAGTTCAGTCTAAAATGTACATGAATTCTATTAAACAAACTTTAACCACTGAGACCCCTGGAGCACCTCAGAATTACCTGTCTTACCTTAATGCTTTTAATGTGAGAGGCTGCCTTCCCAAGAGCCTTTTCAGAAGATTTGTCCAATAAAAACTCAATGACGGCATCTTTGTTGTAAAGTCTGCAACAATAAAGATGAGTCAAAACATTCTGGCAACAATCAACCTTTACCTGAAGGAGAAAGACTAGATTGAGTACAATCCAAAGTCATTTACATCTGATAACAGAAATGCCCTGCACGCCTAAAAAAGTAAATTTAATCCTGCCTCAACCATTTCCAAAGCATACAAATAAACTAATTTAAACCAAGGGCTCCAAACTGGCAGTCTTAGGACTGAATGTGACCTGAACAAGGATTTTTGAAATTGGGAAATTTAATATAAAATCACAGATTTCCTTCCCTGAAAAAAAAAATTCAGATGTTCTGGAATCAATCCACATTCTTGAACTGTAACAACAGGCTGGAACTGAAGAGCAGCTACCCTTAATTTTTTTTTTTCCCCGGCCATGCCGCGCAGCTCGCAGGATCCTAGTTCCGCAACCAGGGATTGAATCTCGGCCCTCGGCAGTGAGAGCATGGAGTCAGTCCTAACCACTGGACTGCCAGGGAATTCTCTCAGCTACCCTTTAGACACGAACGCCCCAGCTTCCCCCAGTCCTCACTGTTCCCTACTGACCCCACAGGGGTCCTTCATGCATTTATGTTTATAACATAGCTCCTACTGGCCCCTGAGCTTTCAACCCATGGATTAAGTAAACCGAAAGTGCAGAAATATGTTCCAGACAGGAAATGATAACCCAGGCCTCACAAATGTGCTTGACGTCATTCACATCTGATTAATCAAGAACTGCATTTATACATTAAGATTCTCTTTAAGATCATTTAATAAAACTTGTCTCCATTAAGCAAAGGAACGATACCTGCCAAGTTCACAGGCAACTATTGGTCGCCTTAGTATTTCCTGACTTAGAGTACAATAGTTCCACTGGGCCACTAATTCCGCATCCTTGTCAACCTGAGAAAAGAAAAAAAATCCTTTCAATTAATATTCACCTCTGAAAGACATATAGTCCACAGTTCTACATATAAAGGCTCATTCAGTAATACCACACTGTGTTTTCTGAATCAAAGATAGTGACACACGAAGCCAGGATTTAAAAAGTCATAAGTAATCGATACTATGTCAAATAAAGGCCTCTCTATACATGACATGTACAAACACCTTATATCAAGTCATTAAATTGCTTATGCTACTTACATATAAATATTAATATCTGTACCTTAACAGTAAGTTAGGAAGGCCATACAGAAAAAACAAGCAGTGCAGGCTAATTTCTAACAGTGGAAAGGCCCCAAAGTTGTAGCAGAATTTAAGGACAAAAAAGTTGACAAGATAAGCAATTTTTTTTTTAAAGTTCTGCACAAAGACTGTATAATTCTTTATAAAATCACCGATTTAACAGCAGTGCTTTTTGCTGACTGCTCACTATGTGGCATACCAAGCCATTATTCACCTAAAAGACCCAGATCTGAGAACTTCTCAGCCCTCCAATGATATCTTCACCTATGTAACATTTCAGGTCGCACTCTTTCCTCTTCCTAAAATGTCAAACCTGAATAATGTAACAGGATGGCACATTTGGAGGAACACAGGAAGAAAAAATTTTTAATTGTAAAATTCCTCTAAATTTAATTTTTGCAGGAACAACGACCTCAGTGTCTACTGTGTGCCAGGCACTGCGCCAAGCAGTCCTGTGACTGAGTCTTTCAGCCTTGGAAACCCTTATGAGTTAGTATTTTCACCTGTGGAGTTAAGGAAACTGAGGTACCAATAAGTCAGGTTCCATGTCAAGGTCACACACACAAGCAGACAAAGAAGCTTGGAAAAAAAGCCAGGCAGCCTGGCTCTAAAGACCATGCTTTTAATCACTACTCTCTATTGTATTTCCATCATTTTGTTGCTGTTGTTCTATAACTTGAAATTTTTATTTATTTATTTTTCTATTGAAGTACAGTTGATTTACAACATTGTATCAGTTTCAGGTGTACAGCATAGTTTTTTGGGTTTTTCACAGATTATATCCAAATATAAGTCATTACAAGATATTGGGTATAATTCCTTGTGCTATACAGTAAATCCCTGCTGCTTATCTACTTTATGTATAGCAGTTTGCATCTGTTAGTACCATGCTCCTAATCTGTCCTTTCTGCTTGTTTAAAACAAAACCAAACACATGAACAAAAACCCCACCCACCCTATTGCTGATGTTGTCCTACTCATTCCCTAGATCCAAGAGCCACACTTCAGCAGCTTAAATAGCTCTTATCAAAAGTCACACTGCACGAAGCGAGAGAGTAGCACAGACATATATATACTACCAACTGTAAAATAGTCAGTGGGAAGTTGCTGTATAACAAAGGGAGTCCAACTCGAGGATGGAAGATGCCTTAGAGGACTGGGGCGGGGAGGGTGGGGGGGACTCGAGGTGGGGGGGGGAGTCAAGGAAGGGAGGGAATACGGGGATATGTGTATAAAAACAGATGATTGAACTTGGTGTACCCCCAAAAAAATAATTAAAAAAAATAAAATAAAAAAAAATAAAAAAGTCACACTGCAGAAGCGCCCCAAGAGAGACCTGTCACCAGTGAAGCTGATCTACTACCGTTTTTGTAGATTTAAAAAGCTCTGTTCAGCAAGTTTAGGATCCACTTTCTAGATCCCCCACCTGCTTCACCACAGTCATTTACTGATTCAAAAAATCATTTCGGAGAGTTGGGGACAGGGAGAAAAGTGATAAACTACTCCTTGCCCAGGAATTTAAAAATTGGTCCCCCCAAAACTTCTGAAAACTAATCTAGGGTCACTCTTTTCAGGGCAAGGTCTTAACTTTGAGTAACGTTTTGGGTCAGACCAAACACACCATATGAGTGATCAACAAATGTTATTATATACGTATTTGAAATGTAAGCTGTACAGGGCTAGACTCTTTCCTGCTGTATCCTCAGGGCCTAGAATGGAGTATACAGCAAGCGCTTAGTGTTTGTTGAGTGAATAAGGATGATAAAAATCCATCCTGCCTGGGCACTCTGGTCTTTCAGATCACCCTGTCTTCTTTTCTTTCCCCTTGTGACACCTATTCTTTGCCAGGCCTTTCATTAACCTATTCCTCATCAGCTCTGGGCACAAGTTAACAAAACTGAGCTGAATACTCTTTGGGTAAAAGCTCTCTCACACAAGTGGTAACTACCTAGCATTCATCTCTGCACATGTAGGCATGATTAGAGGGCATTAGATGGAGCTCCATCCTCCTGAGTGTCCATTCACTCTCAAATTTCACACATACTTGCTGGGTGTCTACTGTGTGGCAGACACATCATAGTGGTTGCAGAAATACGACACACAAGGACCCTGTCCACACAGGAAATAGACAAGGACAAACAAATATAGTGATTAGCACTATAAAGAAAAGAAAAGCAGCAGAAGCCGATAGAGTGATTGGAAATGAGATGTGTTTTGGCTACAGTGGACTGAGATGACATCTGAGTAAAGAACCGATTGATGTAAAAAAAGAAAACTCAAATGATATGATTATCTCAGTGAAGATCGTATCAGGTTGAGGACCAAGGCCTGTGTAGCTGGAACAGAATGAAAGGGCCGACGAAGGGCAGAAGATGAGGTAAACAGATCAGACCCTGACTCATCACACAGGGCCTTGTGGGATTTTTATTCTGAATACAATGGGGAGACACTGGAGTGGTTTAAACACAGTCGTGATGTATGGAGTTTATCTTCACAAAAAGACTTCTCCAGCTGCTCAATGCAGACTCATATGAACCGCCCACAGTGTGCCCACCACTTGCATTAGGGGCTTTACACACCTTCCATTATTAAACAGTAATTACTAGCGCTAACTTTGAAATCCTTAATAACTGGATGGGAATCCTGGCCTCATTACCTACCAGTTGTGTGATCCTGGTCACATTACTGACTCAATTTCCCTGTTAGTAGCATGGGAATTATAATACATAATTTGCTCAATCACTGGTGAGAATGAGGGATTATTCGCTCGTGCCTTTATCCACTGTATTTACTCCGCCAGGAGCTGCTAGTTGTACTGGGGAAAAGGTGCAGCCTCCGCCACCAGGAGCTCACCATCCTCTCGGAGCAACATTAATCCACCTGAACGCAGTGTACACGGAGGTTACCTTTTTGAGAGGCGGACCTGATCTCACAGATGGCAGTTTGAGAAGACTTCACTGAGAAAACGAAATTAGTATGTACAAAACTCAACAAACAGCAGCCGTTTGTATCACTGTCACTAGCAGCACAGAGAATTCAAACCCTGGCTCTGCCGCTTACTAGCTTTGCAAATTTCTCCTCCTGAGCCTCAGTTTCCACGTCTCAAAAGTGAGGCTTCTGACAGCACGGACCCGTAGGGCTGCTCTGAGAATTACAGGAGACACCCCACGGTATGCGTACTGCCGGGTGAATGGCAACAGCACGCACTCAATAAAGTCCGTTATCAATACTGTGGTTAATTGAGTTCTCTGAAAGGGATACACGAGAGCAGTTGCCTGTGGAAACCCGCTGACTCCCCCTCCCACCTCCCTCTGCTCCCTGGGCGCGTCCTCATGCCCCGCCACCCCTGGGCCCCACTGGGCCCACGGCACTGACCTTCTCAACCTTCTTCGGCCCCTTCACCAGTTCATGTCTCTTAGGGATTGTTCCCCCGTCGCAACCCATCGCAACCCGGGCAGCAGAAATCCCCGACAGCGGCCACTTCCGGGGTCTCTGGCGACTGTAGCGGCCACTTCCGGCGCGCCGCTGTGACGTAAAACGCCCATCGTAACGCGGAGGGAAGGGGCGGGGCGGGGGGGCGGGGCGCGGAGGGGCGAGGCGGGGCTTTTGGGCGCCGGAGGCGCTGGGCGTGGCCCCGGGGCGGGGGCTGCTGCAAAGCGATGACTGCACCGGGCTTGCGGAGCCGGGTGGGAGTGTTCTCCTGCCGCCCTGCGGCAGCCAGTCCCTTAATCTTTCCGGGGGGCGCTGGATTTCTGCTGCACCCAGCGTAATTGCTCGCCCACCCTCCAGGGGCGGGGTAACTCAGGAGCACCCGTAGCTTTTGGGCTCTGTCCTATCCCAGCCTGTCTGTGGGCACACATCCGGAGGCTGGGGGCGCGTGGAGGGAAGGGCTGCGTTTTATTAGTGCAATTAGTGATGACTGTGGATGGATGTATTATTTCAGTTATAGATTATATGTTCAAAAACAGCGTGCGTTTTTACTGAGCGTCAGTTGTGAGCTAAGCACACCTCACAACAAATCCTCTGAAGTGATGTTACATGAGATTGTGGGGGAGTAAGATTCTGTAAAGCCTGAAACTTTCTGAGACTGCGTGTGTTGTATATACATGAAATCGTGCACACGGTCTGTACATATATGCATTTCATTCACAACATCCTGAAGCCCAGGCTAAAAAAAAAATTTACTAATTAAAAAGCAGGTATATAAAAAAATTAAAAATAAAGGAAAAAGCAGATATAATTAACAGGTATAATTATAAAAACGTACAGTTTCCATGCCTTTTCCAAGAGACAGACTGTATCATATCCATAATAAGAACACAAATCCGTTGCAAAACCCCTGTTAAAATTCATGATTGTCTGCTTTCATGCTCTTGACCATCTCTCCATTTGTTCCTTTAGTTGTTACAAACATTAGGGGAAAGCTTATCCACTGAGAGTAAAGCAGACCTTTTGTGATTGGATGTTACCAAGTTGACTGAAGTGAAACATAAAAAAAAAGTGAAAATATTCCCCACTTGGGAGCAGAAAATAAAGTGTATGTGGATACAAAAACTTCAAGGGCTGTAAGATTGGGGTATCTGTTAATGCAATTAAGGGAATTAAAAGAAAATAAAACCTTTAATCCATTGGTCTTTCATTGGCTTATGAATTATTTTAATGCCCATCACAAGAATTGTAAACCACCTGGGGGACGACTTTGTTTTATTCCCTGTCGCATCCTCAGTCCTGGAAGAGTCTTTGGCACACTTACTATTCAGTACTCAATAAACCGAAAGAAAGTACAGACTCATTCAGAGACGGGTGACAAGCAGCCCCTAAAATGGATGAGTACAGCTAGAATCTCATTTCTTGGGGAGGAAACAGAAGGCTGGAAAGATCAAAGCCCTCGTCCAAGGCCAGACAGCTGGTAAGTGAAAGCTGGGAATGGGTTTCTAAGGTTAGTTTTCTGTTACAGCAATGGACAGAAAATCAGATAGAGAACAGCAAAAACCTAAGGATCTTTAGACAGACTCTCAAACCAGTGCTCTTTTCTGGCAAGTAAGTCTACCCCTTACCGAATTCATTTGGGTCAGAAAAAAACAAAAATAGCTGCTCTTTATCAAACCGTGATTCTACACTGGGAGATTTGGAAGCATTCTTTCCTTCTGTGGTCACAGCCTTTGTAGGGGTTATAATGCCTTCTGTTTTCCAAATAACAAACCTGAGGCTCAGATGTCCAAGGTATCTTGGGTCAGGGGCACACATCAAGGAAGTAGAAGGAATAGGATATGAGGGAGGGGCTTTCTCAAATGAGGCCCATCTAACCATAGATGCCAGGATCCTTGACCTCTCCCCTCAAAGCTGCTGATGACACCCAGTAGTGATGACTGTGGGGGTGTTAAAGTTCAGGCAGCTGGATGTTTTTTCTCTCCCTCCTTGGTTTCCTTTTTTAGAGTATTGGTCTCTAAGCTACTCTGTGTTGCAGACTGTACACAGCTAAAATGTACGGTTGACTATTATCAGTAGCAACTAACTTGTGTTGAAAGCTGTCAGGCATTGTATTGCATGCTTTATTTGATTTGAGCCATTTCATTTCCAGCCACACTGGGAAACAGGTCCGTTATCTGCTGCTTCTTCCCACTGCCTTTGTTGAATGAACCAGAAAAGAATATTTCTTTATGAGAATCCTTGGTGACAAATTGGCCCCAATCAAGTTGTGACCTTGAAGGGCAAGAGAGGAATGAAATTATGAAAGAGAAAACCATTACCCTCTAGCAAAACCAGTATTCCTGAACCTTTCTGGGGTCACTGGACCTGTTGGAGAATTTGATGGAAACTTTGGACTCATTCCCCAGAAAAGTATCCATAAGTAGGTAGGAAATTTTGCCACAGTTTATACATGTATGTGTCTCCTTCATGGCTTCCTGAGCCCCAGGCCAAGAATCAATGCTTTAATTGCGTCTACTGCCTGTTACAATAGCTCCCAAATATTTCAGACTTCTAAGCAAACGGTTGAGGGTTTGATTTCCTGTTAGCTCTGCCCATGTGCTTGTCCAGAGCTGCAGTTTTAAATCCTGTCTGGAAAAAGTTGATATGCAGAGTAACTCATTTTAAGAGTTAGCGTGAAACCCCCTCCCCCCAAAACTATATGTCAGGATTCTTTAAGCATTTCACAGCCATCATTTAAGGTTACACTTGGGAGGACGTCCCACAGATGGTTAAAATAAAGTAGAAAATGGGACTTCTTTGGTAGCGCGGTGGTTAAGAATCTGCCTGCCAATGCAGTGGACATGGGTTCAAGCCCTGGTCCCTCGTCCAGGAAGATCCCACATGCTGCAGAGCAGCTAAGCCCACGAGCCACAACTGCTGAAGCCTGCGCGCCTAGAGCCTGTGCTCCACAGCAAGAGAAGCCACCACACTGAGAAGCCGGCCCACGGCAACCAAGAGTAGCTCCCGCTCTCCACAACTAGAGAAGACCTGCGTGCAGCAACGGAAGACCTATTGCAGCCAATAAATACATAAATAAATTTATAAAACATAAGTAAATTAATTAAAGTAGAAAATGGAAGTGATGTTGAGATAATTCAAGACAAAAATTACTTTTCATCTGCAGTTTTTTTAAAATTAATTAATTAATTTGTTTGTTTATCTATTGCTGTGTTGGGTCTTTGTTGCTGCACACGGGCTTTGTCTAGTTGCGGCGAGCTGGGGCTACTCTTCGTTGTGGTGCGTGGCTCCTCATTGCCGTGGCTTCTCTTGTTGCGGAGCACGGGCTCTAGGCGCGTGGGCTCAGTAGTTGTGGCTCATGGGCTCCAAAGCGCAGGCTCAATAGTTGTGGCGCACGGGCTTCGTTGCTCCACGGCATGTGGGATCTTCCTGGAGCAGGGATCGAACCCGTGTCGCCTGCATTGGCAGGTGGATTCTTAAGCAGTGTGCCACATAGGAAGTCCCTCATCTGCAGTTTTAGTGAAATATTGAAAATATTCCAGGACTACACAGTGCCTGACATGAACTGGCCCCTGGCTACCCCTCCCAGCTCATGTCACTTTTCTTTCCCTTACTCAGCTCCAGCCAAACTGGCGTCCTCCTCTCCCTTGCACTCTCCAGATGTATGTTTACTGGGGCACTCGCCCTGCTGTTCCCTCTCCAGAATGCTCTTTCCCCATGTTTGCCAGGTTGGCTCCCTTCAGTGACATATCACTTGGCTCCTGGTCCCCTCTTCAGAGCCGTCTTCCTGGGCCTCTCCATCTAAAATAGCATGTTCGCTCTGTCACGCTACCACCACCTTGATTTAATTTCTCCCTTGCACGTACCACCATGGATACCACGTTATAAATTTTAATTTTGATATCTTGTTCACCACGGGTGTTTTACATTGATTTAGATTTTTAAAATATTGCATCAAAATACAATTTAACTTGATTCCTAAGTTTTGGGGGAGCCCCCTTACATTTTTCATCTGAAGATAGTGCCTCACTCGCCTCACCCTTGTTCTGGCCCTAGTTTCCCATCTGCCTCTGCTGCGATGAAAGCTGCGTGATGCAGAGCCTTTGTTTTGTCCTCTGCAGCACCTCTAGCGATCAGCAGAGGCCTGGGCAGATAGCAGATGCTCAATAAATATTCGTTAAATGAATGAATGAAAGAAAAAGGGCATTAGCAAATAACCTACATAAATGGGCAAATTTGCAAAGGGGCAGCTTCAGGACACCTGGGGCGCATACTTGGGGAGAACATAAAATGTTTAAAAGATGCTTTGTTAAGAAAAATAGTTGCCACCCAACTAGGTGCAGGGCTGCCCAGTGCTTATCACACTGGAAGATCTCTAAACAAGGCTTCTTACCACTTCCATCTTCCTGAGGAAATTTAACTTAACTAAGGTCAAGTTGCCACCACTACCGCCACCATACCACCCACCATACCACCCACCATTTCCTCTTCCTACCTTAAGAGGAAACAGTTACAGAATTCTGGGCATTAAAGAAAAATACTTAATAAAAAATGGCTGAAAGCTAAAAAATGTGCTTTTATCCTATTTTACAGTTTTTCTCAGAAGTAATTATCCTGTTGAATTAATCAGTAGAAACTCATCCCATAACTGCTTTCTTTCAGAAAAAAAAAAAAAAAGGAAGGAAACACATTTAGCTAAGAGCAGCAGTTTTCATTATTTTAAACCCAATGGTTTGTACTTTGTTGACAAAGGTCCTTGGTTTGAACTGTTCTCAAAAAAAAAAAAAAAAGAGAGAGAGAGAGAGAAATATATATATAGATATACCTCCAGACTTCCCGCTCTCTGTCTGTGTGTCTCTCTGTCTCTGTCTCTGTCTCTCTTTTTGACTCTATCTCGTGACTGCTCGATCTCTCTACATACATACGTATATAATATTCTGAAACCATCTGGGATCTGTTCACTACCTTCTGGAGACTATGTCGCTTGTAAAGGACTAAATGAGTTAAAACATCGAAGGCATTAGAACAGTGTCTGGAATGTAGTCATCACTTAACAGATGCATCCTGTTGTTATCACTAGCATGCAAAAAAAATCATTTTGCTCCCTGGAGTAAACATCTACTGATGCCTCCTTGCAGCAACCCCTCCTCCTTCCAGCAATATCCCTAACTTTGCGAGGGGCTCTGGCTGGGACACAGTGCTCCAGGGGTCTCTCGTGTTTCTGCACATCTTCTGAGCAGAGGCGTTGACTTGATGTTTTGTTCTGGACTACCTTTTCAAGGATGTTTGTAACAAACACCCTTGGAAGACAGAGATAGTGTCTCCCTCCAGAGCAGAAGGGCAGGCTTGTTTGCTGTCCAAAATAAAGATAAGGTCTCCCTCTGAAACAAAGTTTGGTCAGGTTTATACAGAGACTATGAGACTGGGGCTTCCTATGTTCAGGGGTTTTTTGGCTTTGATGCAAACGCACTGTGTGCACGGCATCACATGCACCCACCTTTGCATTGCCCCTGGGACTTGGGGGATGTGGGGAAATGATGTTAAGATGAAGCACAAGCTGCTTGCAATGCTGTAAGAAAAGCCCTTTGACTCTGTGCAGGAGAGTTGACATGAGACATCTGACTAATCTCCTTAGAAAGGCCTGCTTATAGGGTTGGTTTTGGTGGTTGGATAGGAATTTGGATTTGGGGAGGGTTTTCCCCATCCCCAGAGTTGATAAGAATGGTGCAGGGCCTACACTGTACAAACAACGTGATTCACACTGGACACCTGGTTTTCTTCGGAAAGTCTGGAATTTTGGTCCACGCCACGCAGAGGCTGCCTGAATGATCAGCCTCAGTGAAAACGCTGGGGGCCAGGCTCTCATAAGTTTCCCTGGCCAGCAACACTCCCTGTGTGTTGTCACAGTTCGGTGCTGGGGAATTAAGGGTGTCCTGTGTGACCACTGAGAGGGGACTCTGGGCAGCCTGAGGCTGGTTTCCTGGTACTTCACCCCCACTTCCCCTTTTCCCTTGCCACTTTTGCTTTCTCTCCTTTCACTGTGATAGATCAGAGCTGTGGGCACAACTGTACACGGGATCCTGTGAGTCCTATCAAATCCTTGGACCTAGGGGTGGATTTGGGGACCCCCGACATCATCTCTGACCCCAGAATCTCGTGTCTTCTTTTGGCATCCAGGAAACCGTGGCAGGCTAACTTGTTAATCTGAAGTAGGAGAATATCTCAGACAGAGCCATCCCCAGTGTGTGTGTGTGTGTGTGTGTGTGTGTGTGTGTAGGGGTGAATTCCAGGTCTAGATCAACTTGGATATTACACGCCCCCCTCGTCACAGAGCTTTCAGGGGGCAGGCACCCGATCTAAACTAGTCCAAGCAAAAATCAAGACTCTTTCTTCCCCTCTGGCCACAAACCAAGGAGGACATAACTCAGGGCAGTCACCTTGCAACCATAAGAGTTGATACAGAGGAAGTGGGACTGAGAAACTGGGCCTTGATGATTCTGCTGGAGGATCCAAAACCAGTTGTTCTCGAAGCCGGCCTGCCCCTAGATTATTTTAAGATACTTAAGTCAATAAATTGCCTTTATTGCTTAAGAGAGATTGGATATGGTTTTTGATCCCTTGTAACAAAAGGAGTCCTAGCTGATACAGATCACAGCTGCTCCCAGAACCCAAATCTCTCCATTCTAGTGTAGAGAATCAAGCCTCACAAAGATGGGATTCTTCTTTAGGAACCCTGAGACTAACTCAACGAAAATAGTTAGTCTTTTGGCAGTCAACAATTTAAAAGCCCTTGCTAAGTAGCAGATAGGAACTGGAACTGGTACCATTTCAGGTGATTTCCAGGCTGGAGATGCTTAGTGGCTGAGGTACACTTAGGAGATATGGAGACTTGAAGTGATGATGTAACCATAGCAACGTGAGCTAAAGTCCCAGCTGCAAAGAGAGGAAGAGGAGGTGGTTTGACCTGAGGGGAGCTCTGGGCCACTCTCAGATCTGTGCCTGGTGATAGAGATCCTGTTTATACCACACTTCCTGGATTTGCTTTTCCCGAGCTAGTCTTTTGCATGCAAACTTGGCCTCTACTGCATCTCCTTGCACACTTTGGGGAGAAGTGTTTGAGTGACACAAGTAAACATTTTGCTTTGGTACCAGAACCCAAGTGACATGGATCAAAGATTTTTCCAAAGAAAAGAGTGCCGCAGAGGACATTTCAATTTATGACTATGTTTACATAATATTATAAATGGTAACATTCGAGACTGTTGAGGTATAAACCTTTTCTGATCGAACATACTGAATTTATCAACACAGAATCTATAATGTACAAAATAAATTAATTGGGAACCCAACAGAACATGTTATGTTGCAAAGTTACTGCTACTTATGTCTGTTTAACTCGGTTCAGATAAAATAGCAATATATATATACGGTATCTATTTTTTGGTATAAGACACAGATACATAACTTGTACCAATCTCACAGAATTAATTCAGTCCAAAATGAAAAACTTATTACATTTTCTAGCAGTAATCTCTCCCTGTTTCTCCTCTTTTATTTTCTCCCTAGCACCTAATACATTGTTGATGTATTTCTTCATCCTCTGTCTGTCTCCCCGCGACATTGTAAGCTCCCTGAGGGCAAGGCCTCGGTGTGATTCAGTGCTATATGCTCAGCACCTAGAATCTGACATATAGCAGGTACCCAATAAATAAGTACGAAACGGATGAATTTAAAACAGGCACACATTTAGCCAATATAAAAATTGGATGCTACAAGCTCATTTCATACACTGGCCCTACATGACTGACTAAACACACAGCCAGGTCCTTAACGTCACACCTGACTCTCTTGTGGGATAAGCCAGTGTCCTGGAGCTGCCCAGCCACTTGGTAATCCTGGGTTTGGGCACCACGGCTGTTGCCAGCCGTTGTGTATTCCCAGGCTGGCTTTTCCCAGAGGACAGACTTGCACAGCTTGGGGGGGTGAAGCTGAAGCGAAGAGGTTCACGGGGAGAAGGAGGGGGGAAGGAGGCTCATTCCAGCGACGCCCGGAACTGCTGCGCGAGCTGCTCCAGCTGCTTGGCCTCGGCCTGCAGCTGCCGCAGGGCGGCGGGGCTGGGGTGCTGGAGCGCCGCCTGCTTGGTGGCCAGCGCCAGGGCCTTGAGCAGGCTGCACAGGCGGCTGCTGCCCCGCAGGATCTCGTTGCGTACGTCCCTCTCCTGGGTCTCCTGGCACAGCGTGTCCACCAGCTTCTGCCCCACAGTGATGACCAGCTTGCTGTGCGTGATGAAGCTCTCGGGGGGCGGGCTGTTGTCGAGGCTGCGGCGCAACGCGCGGATGGCTTTGAAGAGCGCCCCGAAGTAGAGGCGGCAGTGTTCAGAAAGGCGGACTTTCTTCTCAGGATGCTGCGGACGCAGAGGCCGGAGACTGAGAGAGCCAGGGCTCTACAGAAGGGGAACAAGACGGTAGATAAGGGATTCGATCCACAGGCTGTGGTGGTCTCCTTTTTTCCTCTTTTTGCCCAATTTGCTGGACTTTTTCTAAAAGTACAGTTTTGTTTGGGAAGCCTCACAGTGCAACATTTGCCTGACAAATTAATGTTAGTGTTTTCAAAGCACCGTTGTATATAAATTATCTCATATATATATACAATCATATACTGCTTTATATAATATATAATCATACATATTAGATGCAAAATCATATTCAATCCTCTCAACAAACTATTAGGAATCCATTCTAAGAAACTCGTTGGCAATGACTAACTTTGTAGCTTTAAAAAAATGCAGAAACCTTGATGGTGAGATTTTCAAATTTATTCAAAGGACAGATCTTCAAGCATTTTAAAAATCCTTCTTAGTTCCAGTATCAGAAGTAAACCTGAATCCCCCAAACTTCCAGAAGAAATCAAAATACACGGACCTATGTGCTTTAAGATTAAAATATTTAGCTTACTTGCTGATTAAAGTTTCATTTAGAATTTTACTTTTGTGGATTTTACTTTTTGGAATGCGGAGCAAAAGCCTATTCACTGCTGAAAGATTCTCGGCATCAAACTTAGTGGCAATCACTCCAGGTAACAATCAAACACGCTGCTATATTTAAAATGGATAGCCAACAAGGAACTACTGTACAGCACAGGGAACTCTGCTCAATATTATGTAACAACCTAAATGGGAAAAGAATTTGAAAAAGAATAGATACATGTATATGTATAACTGAATCACTTTGCTGTACACCTGAAACTAACACAACATGGTTAATCAGCTATACTCTAAAATAAAATAAAAAGTTAAAAAAAAAAAAAAGCCCCTTTGTTAGGTTATAGGTGAGGAGACTGAGGCTTCTGGAATAGAAGAGGTTGCCCAGGGTCACTCAATTAGCAAAATAAAGGTCTGGAGCTCTTAGCCTAGTCAGCAAGTCTGAAACTCATTCTTTCTATTAAACTGTGTGCTCTTATCGACCTACAATCTTTTTTTTCTCCCATCTACCATCTTAAAACCCACAGCTCAGACAGGGTTACAGTCTGACTGCGTTTCCCCAAAATTCATATCATGAAACTCTGTCCCACAGTGTGAAGGTATTAGGAGATGGGGCTTTGGGGAGGTGACTAGGATTAGATGAGGTCATGTGGGTGGGGGCCCCAGGAATGGGATCAGTGATCTTCCAAGGGTCCTAAGAGCTTGTTCCCGCCCTCTGCTCTCTGCCAGGTGAGGATACCACGAGAAGTGACCAGTCTGCAGCCCGAAGAGGGCTCTCACCAGAATCTGACCCTGCTGGCACTGTGATCTTGGACTCCTAACCTCAGGGACTGTGAGAAATAAATTGCTGTTGTTTATAAGCCACCCAGCCTATGGTACTTTGTTGTGGCAGCACAAACAGACTAAGATAGACAGGTAAAGGGAAAAAGAGACTGGGGTGTTGGTTGAGATGGACTCTCTGGGAGCGTGAGAAGAATGCATCAGAGGCTAGAAATGAGAAGCAGCCATCTGGACGTTGGGATGTTGGCATTGTAGCTTGAGAGTATTGCCTGTAGGTAAATAAAACATGTACTCTGATTTTTATCCTGGGGTGTTGGAAATCTCTGGACGTATTTTTGGTCATCACATTGACCAGGGAGCATTACAGGCCACCAGTGGCCAGGTGGCCAGGGATGCTAAGCCGTCCATCCCACGCAATGGAGAACTGTCCACCCGATGGTCCGTGGGCCCCCTATCCCCACTGAGAAGCAGTCAGTCTAAACCAGGGCTTTTCCAAGTGTGGTCCTTGGACCACCAGCAGCAGCAGCAGCACCTAGGAACCTGTTAGAAAAGAAAATTCTCAGGCCCTACCCCAGACCTACTAATCAGAAATGCTGGGGCGGGCCCCAGCCCTCTGGGTTTTAACAAGCCCTATAGGAAACTTGTAACACACTCTCAAGTTTGAGAACCACTGGTCCCAGGCATACTTGCTGTTGAACAAAATAGCATGACTTCTAGCAATTTGACAGGCCCCAAGTTTGGGGTTTGGGGTTTGCGGAACGAGGCATCAGGAAGCCTGGGTTATCATCCTAGTTGGCCTGTGAGAAAGGAAACAATCTTGTCCACGTCATGGGATATCTCTGTCCCTTCTCGCCCACCCTGACCCCTGCACCCCTACCCCAGCCAGGAAGTTGAATGCGTTCACTGGTTCCCAGGCTTCAGTTATTCAAAGAAAACCTTCACACGTTGTGCCCTTTCTACCTTCCTCTTGACTTCAGTTGGCTTCATGTTTGTCTTTAAACGATCCGCTGTTTTTACTTAAGTTAAAACTTTTTAAATTGGTAAATGGAAAACTACTATCATTTGCCACTAATAGGAGGGAACTAATGAAAAATAAGCACAATGATAACATCTTTGGTTTAAAAAAAAAAAAGGAAGAATATTAAATGTGAAACTGGTGTTGAAGATACACGAGCCCTAAACCAGAATTGTTTTTCTGTTGTAATCGGAAACATTAAAAAAGAATGTCAAACAGATACACACACAGAGGGAAGGTCAAGTGAAGAAACGGGGAGCAGACGACCATGTAGAAGCCAAGGAAAGATGCCTCGGAAGAACTGAACCCCGATCATGGATTTCTAGCATCCAGAATTGTGAGAAAATAAATTGCTATTGTTTAACCCAAAGTGGGGGGCAGGGAACAGGATGTCAAAAAGAATGTGAGTCCCTATGACAATGCCACATCAGTATCCCTGTGATAAACTTGCAGAGGACCTAGAATGGTTTCACTAGTGGTTAAAGCACCACGTTCCACATTTTGTGGCTCATTGGACTTGTTCATCTTCATGGTTCCTTCTACTGTGAAAAAGGAAAACTAAATGTCCTCCCATGTGGGTGAGGGCTGTGATGTAGAATTATTCAGAGCAGGAGGGACCTCTGGGGATAAAGCACATAGTCAATCAGAAGTGTTGGAGAGTCAGCGTCATCGCTTACCTGTGTTTCTAAGTCTTTGTTTTCATCCAACCTTTGTTCCCAAATGGGTTTTTCTTTCTCTTCTAGGCTAGGCAACTTCTGAAACATAAAATCCCTTCGAATTACCAGCCAGAATGGTCTTTACCATTCATTTACTACTATATAGCTGTTCAAGTCCACTTTATTCATTTATTTTTAAAGTCTCATTTAGTTGTTTATTCCATTCATTTGTGTCAAGTACACCTTTCTCTGATGAAAGTGTGGATACCAAGGGGAAAAAGTGAGGGGATAAATTGGGAGATTGGGATTGACATATATATACTTTTGATACTATGTATAAAATAGATAACTAATGAGAGCCTACTGTATAGCACAGGGAACTCTACTCCGTGCTCTGTGGTGACCTAAATGGGAAGGAAATCCAAAAAAGAGGGGATATATGTATACATACTGCTGATTCACTTTGCTGTACAGTAGAAACTAATACAACATTGTAAAGCAACTATACTCCAATAAAAAAAAAAGTATACCTGTCTCTGTCTTAATAACTTTATCAAAGAAATAAGTCAAACCTGTGAAAATACCTGTTAACAGTCAACATATATCATTTTTATGTATTTTTGTTCTATGATGCAAAGATATTTTAAACACTCTGGTTTATCAAAGGCCTAATTCCCGCATAAGCAGCATGTTTTATTTTAAAATTCAGAGATTATTTAATAAACTGATTAAGACAGTCGATTTAAAGGACAAAATTAGCCTCATTCAGGAGTGGTGCATATGTTGATCACCTAGAATCCTGATTGGCCAAAATCTAAAGCCTAACACCCCTGACTCCACGAATACATTAAATTTACTTAATGTTAAAAATAAGTCTATTACCACTTCTGAGAAATACTTTGTCAGATACCCACTATTGTCTACACATTTATTCTGGCATTACAACTGGTACTTTTACCATAATTATAAAGGTGGCCAGATTTCCTGTAAATATCAATATTTTATATGGGCAAAAGCAGTTAATAAAAATCAGTTCATTTATTATAAGCCAAATGTGCTTGTCAAGTCCACTTTGAAACTTGAGCATTCCTCTTTATGTTTTTCTTGATGGTTCTGCCTAGTGATGCTTTTTTTCCAACAAATGAGACTTTGGCAGCCCGAGGGCTGAATTTTGCCTACCAATACTGCCTAATATAATGACAGAGTTTAACTGAGAAATGAAAAATATCCAAATTTCCAGCTTCTCTGGAGGGTGTTAAAGCTCTTGCACCACCAGGCATGTCAGCACAAAACCAAGACTGGGGCTGAAAGCACCAGGTTATCTCCCCGACACAGCCCTCAGGTTACCTGCTGCAACTCTTGCGGCTTGCGATTCTTGAACTAAAGGTCTCTTTCTATAGTGTCTGAACTCACAGAACAAAGTATTTCTAAGAGTAACTGGAGTCTGGAGGCTGCTAGGATTAGGCACAGTTTACAAGAGTGTTTATACTTCCTTTTCTGTTTCTAAGAAACACACTGACAATGACTAAATGTATAACTTTCAAAAAATGCGAGGAAACTTGATGGTGAGATTGAAAATTTTGCTCAAAGAACAGGTTTCAAGAGGTTTTCTGAACGCTTTCTAATCCTAGCATCAGAGGTAAGCCTCAAACCCCCAAATTTCCAAAAGACATCCTGTCTGTCATAATACTAAAATATCTATCTTACTTCTTACTAAGATCTCATCTAGAATTTTACTTTCATGAATTTTATTTTCTGGAAAAGGGAACCCATGTGTTCCCAAAGACAATACAAACAGATTCTCGGCATCTAACTTACTGGGACCCTCCAGATAAAAGTGGAAAGCCCCCTTATCTTATACCACTTGGAACTCTGAACTCACCTGTTCACAAACATTCGTCCTATTTTTCTTTAAGAGTTCAGAAGGGTGTTCGGTTTCCCTTTGTTTATGAAAAGGAGCATTCCTTTGGTATGATTCAATCTCCCTTTGGGGAAGCTGGATGGATTTTGCAAGCTTAAATTCTGCATCTGGGGTCAATTGCACGGGGTCTTCCTTTTTACAGTTTGGCTTGAAAAGGAGCCTCCCATTGGCAATGACGATGGAGGCAAACCTCTTGACGTCTTCCGGAACCATCCGCGCCACCAGAACAAATCTCTCCAGGTCATCTGAGATGCTTTGGACTTTGTCGGTCACAAGGACTTGCAGGGACCAGTTGCAGCTCTCCAGACTTTCCTTTGTTTCAAGCAAGATTTGATAGGAGTTGGAGATTGTCTGCAGCTGATCCCTAATTTTGTCCTGGAGTTTACCGTTGGTGAGGTTACAGGTGGTCCCACAGACTCCGCGGGCGAAATCCAGAAATTCTCTCAAGGATTCCTCTATGCGGTCGGCGGCCCTGCGGATGGCATCAATGTTGGCCTCCAGATAGTCTCTGAACCTCCACTTCCTACTGACATAGAGCATCAGGCCCGCGACCGCGTTGTCCACCTTGTGCTGCAGAGCCGTGACCATCTCTTTGGCCAAGTCCAGGTCCAAGGGGAGCTCTTTGGCTGACTCTTCCGAGAAGGAGCTAGACGAAGAGTCGGTGGACGTGGAGGAGCAGGAGGAAAGGACGCTGGCTCTGCTGTCAGAACTGGAAATGGATAAGCTGTCTGGTTCAGGAGACAGCGACGCTTCCCGTCTGGAGAACCACGAGGAATTATGGTCCATGGAATTCTCTGAAGGCCCGTTGGCTTTTCCCAGCTCTCTCCCAGCCTGGGGGACACTTGGCACTGCTTTAGGGATGTCATAAATGTTTGGCTTGGTGTTCTGCTGTTCCACACGGGGGATCAGAAAGCTTGAAGGGACCTTGTAGCTGACATCTTCGTCCGAAGGGAATGCATCCCTGGGTGGTGGAAAACTATAAGAAGGAATTTCTGGAAGGCTGAGTTTTTTCTGCATGGGCACATTTTTCAGCGGTTGTGGACTGAGGGTCCTTGCTCTGCTGATCTGAGGGCTGTGGAAACTGGACATATACCTGGGGAGTGGACGGTGCCCTGATTTTCCCACATAGCTGGTTAGAGATGCGTTTCTTATGTCAACCTTTTCCAGAGACACTGGGGTGTCATAAATCCATTCAGATTTCTGAGGGCGTGGCAATGTGTTGCAGCCACCTCTCCTTAAGGCAATGCTTGCTGTCAGGGGAACGCTCCGCCCCTGTGAAGACCACACACAGTCACCCAGTTTAGGAGCAATAAAAAGACGGCATGAGCAACTCAGGGGACACACATGTATTATACTGAGGACCCACTAAGTGCCGGGCACTGTGCTTCTTAAAAATCTGAGGGACACTCCCCTGCTCAAGCTTCTTCCGTGGCTCCTCTTTGCTGCTACCACTCAAGCCCCTCACAGTCTGGCTCCAGCCTCCTTTTGAGCCTCCTTGCTCTCCACTTCTGCCACCACCCTCCTTGAAGGCCCAGCTACTCAGGCTGTTTACCTCTCCCTGAACTCAGACTGCTCTCTTGCACCACTATATCTAATGTTGCCCAAACTGGTTCCTCTGGTCTAAATGTCCTCCCAACCTCTGCTTTCCATCTAGCAAACTCCTACGCATCCCTGGTGACACTGCTGAGATGCCACTTGAGCACAGGGACATTTATTGTACTCATGACACAGAATCCAATGATATGCATGGATTACAGATTTCAAATTAAGGCAACGCCCCTCTATACAAATAAAAACCTACCTTAACACAACACGTCTCCAAGGTAGATAATAAGAAGACGCATTTATCTAAAGTCTGCTGAGCTCAGCACTTCCCTGGTGGTGCAGTGGATAAGAAATGTGTGCTCCCAATGCAGGGGGTCCAGGTGCGATCCCTGGTCAGGGAGCTAGATCCCACATGCATGCCACAACTAAGAGTTTGCATGCCACAAGTAAGAGTTACCATGCCACAACTAAGGAGTCAGCCTGGCTCAACAAAGACCCAGTACAACCAAATAAATAAATAACTTTTTTAAAAAGCATGAGCTGCTGAAAGGCAGAGCCCTTGTTTAAAATAAATAAATAAATAAATAAAATAAAGTCTACTGAGCTCTTGTTCTGTGCCAAGCACTGTACTAAGTCCTTAGCAGGGATTACATTAATTCTCACAATAAGTTTGTGATAAGAAACAGAGGCATATGGAAGTCAAAGGATGTATCTAAACCACAAGCTTGTCCCATTCCTGAACACCATTGCAGTTATGGGTTTTTGCCTCCAATGAAGTAAGTTCTGCTATGAGGGATTTGCTAATTTTGACCAAATTTGCTCATGTTGACCAAATTAGCTAATGTTGACCAATTTGCTAATTTTGACCAAAATTTCCTAATTTTGACCAAGCAAACGACATTTCCCAGAGGCTGTTCAGGTTTGCATCGCATTGGATCTCAGTGCCCATCATACTTACGTTTGGCTGGCTGGCCGGGGGACCGAGTGCTGCCTTTTGGGGACTGGGGGGGATGTCATACAACTGCTGCTGCTGCTTCCCTGGCTCCTGGGAAAAGACCACAGAGAAGGACAACTTGGATTTTCCCTTCCTGACGGCTGCACAGCACAAACTCCCTCCACTCCACTGTTTTTTTTTTTTTTTTTTCTCCAAATGAAAACACAAATCACTGAAGACTTGGGGGCTTTCAGTTAACGATGCTTTTATGGTGGAAGTGTGTGCTGTACCGGGTATATTTTCAACAATGGACTCTGTGCTTTAAAACAAGGCGCCTTCTCAACTGAAGGTGGGGACACACTACAGAGAGAATTGGCTGCAGTCGTTGGAGTTATAAACGGTAGTTCATTTCCTCCTGTTAGTTCACCTTAAGATTGAATTAAAGAAGAATAAATATAAGATTGGGACTTCATATGTCTTTTGTCTTTCTTGTTTTTCTCAGTAGAAATTTTCCTGTGCTTATAACTTATGTATTCATCCTGCAAATACTTACTGAGTACCTACTAATGACTGGACATGGAACCATATGACATACATACACCCAGTAATGAGCAAAAGACACGTCCCCTCTGGGAATAATACGCATTTTTTTTTTGGTGCAACAATTAGGAAATACATATATTAGGGAGTGAAAAGTAGGTTCCATGTGCCAAAGCGGGGTGGGAGAGCACCAAAAAGGTTTTGCAAAGAAAGAGAGAGAAAGCTGGAATTTGGAGAGGGAATTTCTTTGGAGAGAGTTGGGCTGTGTCTCCTGTTCTCCCCTCCTAAGCGGAGGGGAGGAAAATATGCTTTTCACTCCCTTCGAGCAAAGTAGAAAGTGCCCAGCGGGACCTTCTGAGACTTGAGCTGTGCCACCTGGGTTTGTGGTCATAGTGCACAGGGTTTGACTCTGCTTGAGAAGAGTTAAAGGGGCGACTCTGATGGTGAAGCACAGGGGTGCTGCTGGGCTGAGGGTGGCCTGTTCTCAGGGCAGGGACCACAGTGAGCAAAGGGAAGCCCCCCTCCCCCCTTGGCACAACATTTAAAGGTGTACTAACAAACTCAATCTCCAAGGGAAATAATATTTTAATGCAATATTTTTAAAAATTGCAATTAATGTGAAAAAATCGTGATGAACAAAACATCAACATTTTAAATACAGAAATGATCCACAGGGCCGGGGTGAGGTTGAGGCCGGTGAAGAGAGTCTGGCAAACATGTCTTTACTTAAAACTCTGGGGGAGAAAGTGCCCCATTCACCATCCCCCCCCGCCCATGCCCCCGTCCTGGCCGTCTGAGCTCCTGGGGTCCACTGCGGCCGAGGGAGCCTGTGTGTTCTCCGTGGACCAGACGTGGACCCCCGGGAGCTGCAGCAGGAGCCAGGCTGAGAGGATGAAAGCATCTCAGGAGGGTGAGGCTGGAGATGACCAGCTGCCTGGAGCTCAGGGAGGAGCCTTCAGCCACCTGGCCGGGAAGGCATCCACTCACCCCGTGAAACTTGCAGGTAAAAAATACCTAGCATGGGAATTCCCTGCTGGTCCAGTGGTTAGGACTCCTCACTTTCACTGCCAAGGGCCCAGTTTCAATCCCTGGTTGGGGAACTAAGATCTCACAAACCACTGGGCCAAAAAAAAAAAAAAAACAAAAACAAAAACAGAGAGAGAGAGAGAGAGATCCCGGCAGGCAGGCAATCAGGGGAGGTGGGGAGGAGGTTGGCAGTTGCAGAAATCTCCCTGAAGAGAAAGAATCAGCCTTCGATGCTCAGGACCTCCACAGAGCAACACTTCGACATCCCTCCTACAGAGCCAGGCATGCAAGGCCTTTCCGCCTCTGCCCTCCCTCCCTGCCCCTCCTCAGACCTAAGGAAACTCTGAGGCCACCCGGTGGGAAGGAACCCGAGGTAGGGAACTAGCAGAGAATGCAGCCTGTCCTCTGTCCCTGAACCAGGAGCCCAGGCCCTGCAAAAAAACTGAGAGAGCAGGAGCTTTCGCTTTAAGTATAGTAGGAAGTTTGGGTATTGCCTGCACTGAACAGTACCTGTGAGTGACCAGGGAGCCACAGAGCCAGCCTGAATTTCTATTTAGACTAGAGCTGTGGCTTTTAGCCCTGGCTGCGCTCCAGAACCACCTGGGAACTTTAAAATTCTTGCTGTCCCGGGGCCCACCCAGACCTCAAATATCAGAGCCTCTGGGGGTGGTTCCAGGAAGCAGGCGTGGGTGAAGCACCCAGGCCATTACGATGTGCATTGATGGCAGGGGAGAACACAGCCACGCGGCAGTTTTGATGGGCTAAGAAGTGAGCAAAGTTGTTTTCTGATTACACGAAGCATGTCTTACAAAACTGATGTACCAGTAACATTCAAATAAGTTAAAAAAAACACAAAAACCTAAAATTTCCTCCCCCAGAGATAATCAATGTTAAGACAACTGATGCTAACGTGAAGACTGTGATGTATACCCTTCATGACACTATTACTTTTGAAAAGAGCAGATATGTGTGTGTGTACATATGCATAGATATAAAGTTCTATTACAAACGAAAAGTAAAAAAATTTTTAAATATTCAGAATTCAAATACTAATAATGTCCTCCTGAACAGGTCTGGGGTCCCTGGGCACAAAGCTGGCTTCTAAGTGGTGATGTATCCTTTGGAATCAGGACTGAAGCTCCAGGAGACATATCCCAACGGTAAAGCTGAAATGCAACGTCTGTATGACACTGAGACCCCACGATGGATGGAGAGCGTGGGAGGAGCAGGGCCACGGACGAGGCTCACCTTCAGGGCAGGGGGGCACCGACTCTGGGCAGGCACATCGTACACCTGGGAAGGCAGAGCTGGCAACGAGGTCTGAGCAGGTCTGGGAATCGTGAAGAGGGCCTTGGGGAGAAAAAGAATTGCCGAGGGAAAGAAACGTCACCGCTGAGTTACACTGGGACATTCTCTGGGCACCTCTAATTGGAGGCCCTTTGCTCCGAGACTGGGAACAGCAGGGTGCTGGTGGGGAGGTCTGTGGTGGAGGGCAGTCTTCCTCACATGCTGGCCCATAGCTGCTTGCATCAGCCTCACCTGGGAAGCAGGTTGGAAATGCAGATTCCTGGGCTCTGTGTCCATTGTATGGAATCTCTGAATCTTGACAGAGAAACTGAAAAACTGCAGTATCGTCAAGTTTCCCAGGTGATTCTGATGTTCTCTAGGGATCCCAGGCTGTGATTTGAATCCTGGGTTATTAACGTGTTTGTCTAATGATGCTGAAGAGGCAGCCGTGAATGAGGTGGGAGGGGCAGCTTCACGGGTGCTACCTGATCCTCCACTCTGTGATCCCCTTCATTGCCGCAGATTAGTAAACCTGACTTGGTCCCTCCCTGCTGGTCTTCAGCTGATTGGGCTAGGGACAAACTCGGCAGTGGTTCCCCATTACACTCTGGGTTAATTCCAACCTCCTCGCAGGCCATGCCCTGCCCAACCCCAGGGACTATGCATGGGGTGTCCCTAGCTGTCAGCCATCACCTCCCTCTTCCTCCCTCCCTGGCGCCCCCCACCCCCCATTGGAACACACCGAGCTCTCGCCCACCGCAGAGCCTGTCCAAATGCGGTTCCACTGCCTACCGCTCCCTGATCACTGTAGGTCTGTGTTATTTGTGCAGCTGACTTTGTGGGTCACACTTGCCCAAGAGACAACCTACAGACGACAAGGGGACTTTCCTGTGTTTGGAATTTTAGGTGGAGAGAAGCCAGTTCAGAAATGCCCAGCGTTTCCTGAAAAACGTAGATGGCAGTCAGTTAAGGAACCTGTTTTGAGAAACATGTTTTTGAAAGGTTTGGGGGACAGAAGGAAACTCCAGTTCAAGAACGAGAGGGTCTAAAAGCAATTTCATCAGGAAATCTGAACTTTTTACGTGACATACAAAAGATGACCCTCTCTGAACTTAAACTGAAATCAAATACTGTACCTTCTTTGTGTGGTCATTTTTTTTTTTTTTAAGAGCGGCAAGCATGTTATATTAAGGAAGTTGGAATAAAAAGTAAAACAAAGCTCAAGATAGTGGTTACCCTGGGGGGAAGTGGCTGGGAGAGGTGGGAGGGGGTTTCTGGGGTGCTAGTTTCGTTCTGCTTCTAGATCCAGATACTAGTGACTGAACTAGGTGCTCTTAAGATCTATAGGGTAAACTTTAGTGAAACAAAAATAGATAGTGTCAGCCATAGAGCCCGGTGGACAAGACCAAGGGCAGGCCAAGGGCAGGCCTAGGGCTCTGCCTTGGGTGTTGGCAGCCCAGGGGTGTAGACAGACACAGACACAACCAGGAAACTTTAGTCTCTGGTATTCATCAGGGTGTGACCCTGGATGGGCCTTTCACCTCCTAGGAATCAGTTTCCTCAGCTGTAAAACGAAGCGTTGTTCTAATCTACAGAGGTCTCTTCCAGCTAGAAAGACGGAGATTCCCCAATTAGGACAACTTGAGAACGAGTAACATATTTCCACCTTCTTGGTTTGTAATGTGTGGCCAACCTTAAGCTAGTGATACTCAACCCAGGTATAAAGGGTCCCCCGCACCGTGTGCCAAGTCTGTGAACTGCCCATTGGGAAACAGCTCAAAGGTAGGGGCTGGACTTTCTTGGTTTTACCAATGTCCGCTTCTGCTCAGAATGCATTTTCTCAGCGGTCTCAGACTCAAGCCTCACTGCTAGATTACCCGAGCGGGGAGATGTCTGCCTTTTCTGTGAGTCAGAGGATTCTTAGCTGATTATGATCTTGCAGGCTTCTAGCTCCTTCCTTCTTGTAGTAGAGGAACAAGCAAAATTATTCAGAATCACCAAAAGATACCACTCGAGGTGAATTTAGAAACCATGGAGTCCCACCCTCTCTTGACACAGAGAAGGAAAGAGCAGCACAGAGGGTGCTGTGATGTCTCCACTCACTCGGCACAGCCATGGCTGCCCCAGAAGCCAAGTGAACCCAGACTCCTGATTTCTAAGCCGCGGACGGCATCCCTTGCGTTAAAGACCCCCAAGCACAGAGAAGGCAATAAAAAAAAGGAAGCGGGGAGGAAGCAAAAATATAGACAGGGAAGCGATGGAGGGAACTTCACCAGGAATAAAAGGCAGGGAAGTTCCCCAGGTGTTTTTCTGGGGCCACCTCAAGACCTACATGAGCGGCGAGGAGCCCCTGGCTTCTAAATTTCCCTTTGGCAGCCGTGGTTTCCGTCCACGGCCACAGCCTGCACCAGTGAGGGCTCCACACTTCATGTCAAGCACACATCTTACAGCTAATGCCCTGGCCCTTTTCTGAGTCAGGATGGTAAACTCATCTCTCCTTTTATACCCATGTCAGTCTAGAAGTCGACAGTGAGCCCACGCTTATGAAGCCTTATGTTGGATCTGGTCATTTCATCCATTCCACAAATGTCTATGAGCACCTCACAGGAGCCTGGCACCAGGCCGGGGGGTCAGGATCCCTGGAAAACATCGGACATTGCACCTGTTGTCCTCCTAGGGGACGGGGGAAATGGCCTTTGATTTTTGTTTGTGTGCTTGTTTTCCTTTAGCGGCTTTGAAAGACAACTCAGTTAACTTCAGCCCAGGCCATTGCTGTTCTCAGAGAAGCCAGCACCAAGTCAGCTGCTCAGATGACAGCTGAGCCTGCCGGACCTAGATCTGGGCCAGTTGTTCCAGAAAAGTGACTTGGGGTCCTGCTCATGGATGGCTGCAGGAGACTCAGCTGCCTCCTGGGGTTTGCAGCCGGTGCCTACTAGTGGCAGCTGTTCTGTGTAACCACTGGTTGTCTGCCTGGCAGCCCACGGAGGCAGGGAATCTGAAGTATTTGAAATCTCCTAAGGAATCAACACCTTCCGGTCGGTCGGAAGAAGCTGGTGTGGAGGAGGCCTGCAGGGGGTAAGTGGGATGTTCCCCCAGGGTGGGGGTGGGGAGCTCAGCACATACATTGGAGGGGTGGCCTTTCTGGGGCACGGACCTTGCCAGGACCTCCGTGCAGAGCTGTGGCCGGGTGGGATGTGTCATCTGAGCTGAAAGCAAAGTGTGTGATGGCAGGAAATGCCTGCAGTGACTGAAGAAGACCACGCAGATCTGGTCTGCATTCTTCACACTTCATGAAGGCCGGGGCTTGGGGGAAAATTGTACATTATTTTTCCTTCTTTTAATTCCTTTCCTTCTTTAAAAAAAAAAATTCCTTTCCTTCTTAAAAAAAAATTCATTCCGCATGTACTGAGTGCTTCTTTTCCTCTGTTTTAAAAAATTATTTTAAAAATTACAGATGTAATACATGCTCCTTATGACACACAAACCAACTTTGTTCATCGAATATTTATCGAGTACCTACCCCATGCCAGGCGTGGTCCTAGGTGCTGGGGACACAGGAGAGAATAAAGTAAAGGTCTCTGCTGAATGCCTTCTTTCGCTTTCTCCTTAACCAGTTCCACTTCCAAAGGGTAACTACTGTTGGTATGTGTTCTTTTCCATGCACACATACACACACACACAATTTTGTTTTTTGAGTTTTTCTTTGTTAGGTTGGTTTTTATTTAAATGGCTCTTTCTCCCCACTTATAAATACCTTATAGAACTACTTCATCTTTTTTTCACAGCTGTATCGTGGTTCATTGTAGGGTTATGCCAAGATCTATGTAAGCAACACCCCATGAATACACATTTAAGCATCTTGGATTTCTTCCTATAACAAATAATGCTATAGTGGCTGTGGCCTCCTCATCTAGATATATTTCTGCCTTTTGGTATATTTCTGCAGCAATTCTGGAAGTAAAGTTTCTGGATTGAAAGGAATACATATTTTAAATCCGATGAGGGATCTCTTGCCTTTGACCCATGGAGATTCAACCCCTCCATTTACCCCAGCCATCCTAGAGTTCCTTCCTAGCGTTAAAAAAAAAAAAAAGACCACCGTGAATGTTGTGATGCTTTCACACAAGCTTGACTAAACATTCAGTTTCCTGCAAAATGAGGGTGTCTTGGCGAGCCAGGAACCACCAGGGTACCCAGAGTGTTACTGACAACCAACGTGGGCACCAAACACAAGCTCACCCAGTCACCCCAACCCATCGTGTATGTTTGATCTCCTGAAGGACACCCACAATTCAAGGCAGTGAAGCCCCTCGGTGCTACTTACACCGTGACCTATTTCTTCTGCCTGGAAACACGCTTACCTGTTTTGGAACGCTTAGAGTCTTTTCACAGACAGTTCTGGCGCTGGCCTGTGGGTCAGGGACTTCGTAGACTTGGATTGTGGGCGGTGGGGGCCCCTCCACCCAGCTCTTCATCTGCTCGTACACGGGGCCTGGAGAGGAGGGGCTGAGCAGGGTGGGCACCTCGTAGGTCTCCTGGGAGCTGGCGGGAGCATCTTCCAGGCCTCTCAGGAAAGGGGGGCAGGGCCCGTCTGCGGGGGCCTCCACGAGGATCTGGAGACGGTTGGCAGGGGCCAGGCCTTGCCTTCCGTGGAGCATACACTTCCACCAGCCCTCGCTTTCCGGCACGTTTTGTTCCAGAATGGTCAGGATGTCTCCTCTGCAGAAAGCCAGCTCGTAGGCGCAGTCGGGGTGGTTGTCATAAAGGGCCCTGGCCAAGAGCATCTGGGGGTGGGGGAGAGAGAAGTCACGGTCATTATCATTGCCAACGACCACGGCAGCCATACCGCTGGCGTAGAACACAGTCACAGCTGCTCTTCTATCTCATTTCCTCCACCCCAGAGGCCCTTGTCTCTGCTGTTTGCCTGATTTATTTATACCAATCTTTGGGAAGTGGGGGGCGGGGTGGGGTCTCAGGTGAAATGTCAGATCCTCCGGGAAGTCTTGCCTCCACCCTGAGACCAGGTCCAGTCTCTCTAATATGCTCTCATGGCCCTGATTTAATTTATGGAAACACTGACCCCCTCCTAGTTATATGGCAGAGGGCAGCCTAGCACAGAGGTGGGTTGAAATCCTGACTCTGTGATTTTCTAGCTGCGTGCCCTTGAGTAAATTAGCTACTCTCTTTGGGCCTCCGTTTCCTTGTCTATAAAATGGGAATAATAGTACTATCTACCTCATGGAGGATTGTGAGAATTAAATGGGTCGATAAGTATAGAAAGCTCATTGGTCAGGTCCTAGCATTTGGTATGTGCTCGATAAAGCTTGGCTGTAAATTGTCATAATGATTCTACTGCTCTTTGCCTGGTTGTTATTTTTCTCCTGATTGGAACTGGAAGTTCCATGACTTCTGGGACCAGATCTTGCTTGATTTGCTTCTCTCTCCCCAGCATCAAGCACGGACCCAGGCATATCGCAGAGGCTCCATCAATATTCATTTATTCACGTGCAATGAGACAAAGACACAGGGGTGAGTGACTCGTCTACACAGCCAGGATCAAAACACAGGCAGTCTCCTAATTCCCAGACCCAGGCTCTTTCTATAAGCCACGTGGTCCTCCAAAAAAAAGCCCCGCCTCTTGTAACAACAGCAATGGTAAAACCCCTTGTTATTGGAATTTTCTGCTGTAAATAAATGAATGCAGTTTGTTTCTGTGGGTTTTAAAGTAATCGCCTCCTTCCCTTATTATATCAATGCATTACAGAAAAATTAGGAAATGTAGAGGAGCAAAAAGGAGAAAATAAAATCACCCGCAATCCCACCACTCAGAGGTAGCTATTTATAACATTTTGGTACTCATCCTTCCAGTTGCCTTTTTAAAAAAGTCAAATTTGGTTAATTATACCTTTTATACCTACTAGCCCCTAGTATATACAGCTTATAAATAAAGCAAAAACGACCAACCTACCCATTAGATTTGCTGAGAATTTGCATAATAATTATTTTTTTCTGTCACAAAAATGGAATTGTATGGCCAACTGCTAAAAATACCATCTTAAGTTCACGGTCAGGTATGTGTGGATTTGGGGAAACACATGCGTATATATCTGAGAAGCCTAAGTAGAATCAAATCCTTCCTGCAGGCAAATAGGCACTGAAAGTCCCCGTTAAATCCACAGCAGCTGAGATCCTAGGAGATTATGCATAATTTTTGTACGTGAACCTTTTTTTCTTATTATAAAAGTGATAAAAGTTCATTAAAGAAAGAATACAAAATAATGACGTTAGTAGAAAAAAACAAAACGCCTGCAGTGCCACCAACCACAGGTCACCACTGTTATTTCTTTGGCTGTGTCTTTCCAGATCTTTTCTTATATCTACATGTTCATATACATATGTAGTGTCACAGCTATATTTTTAAAACATAATGAGAATCTATGACACAGACAGTTTTATAATCTGTTTTTTTCCCCACTTAAGATTAGGTTGTGAACATCTTCCCCGGCCCATAAACAGTTTCCTTCACAATCCTTTTAAATAGCAGAATGGTTTTCCAATGTTTGAATAACCCACGCTCGAACTTCCTGATCTGGGGACATTTGAGCTAATTCCAGTTTTCAGCGGTTACAAACAATGCTGCAATCATCTCCATCACCAGCTATCCGCAGCTCCCCCGTTACTCCCATAGACACATCTGTGGGTGGGGAGTTGGCAAGTGGAAATCATCAGGGCTCCTTCCTCCGTGCTGCTCACGGCCCTCCAGCGAGTCTGACTCATTTCCACGTCTGCCCGCCCTGAGCCTTGAATGAAACCGTCCATTTCCTTGCGCCCTAATCTCCCCCGTGCATTAGCTCTTTGTTGGATGGCGCATTTGTCCTAAAATCTATGTCAAGGGACTTCCCTGGTGGTGCAGTGGATAAGACGCTGCGCTCCCAGTGCAGGGGGCCCGGGTTCGCTCCCTGGTCAGGGAACTAGATCCCATGTGCACGCCTCAGCTAAGAATTTGTATGCTGCAACTAAGGAGCCCATGTGCCACAGCAAAGGAGCCTGCCTGCTGCAACTAAGACACGGCACAATCAAATAGATAAATAACTATAAATTTAAAAAAATTAAGTAAAATTAAATCACTAAAAATAAAGTCCTCGTCAAGAAAACTTGAAATGTTTTTTCAACACGTTCTTGGAAATACCCAGACTACCCCAACACTGCAGCCCCTGCTACGACACCGTTGTAAGTGGACAACTTGCATTTTGGGAAGGGCGTTGCCTCCCCGGGGTATCTCCATCGTTAACTCACTTTTCAAAGAAGGAAGAAGGTCCTGAAGAGTTATGGGCAGGTGTATGGTGAGGGCCATTGCTGCCTGGAGAGATTTTCTCTTTCATCCACAGTGAACCACAGATCCTCCACTAGAGGGACGGTACGAAGCCTCACTTGTCTGAGGTTGAGTGAGTTTACGAGATTAAATTGGAAAGCAAAGAGCTGACAGCCAGGGATCCTGAGACGCGTCCCCTCGGGTGAGCCCTGTGTTCCTTCAGGAAATCAGCCAACCTTTACTGAGTATTTGCCAGTGCTGTTCCCAGGGCTGGACTTTCCAGGAACACAAATTACGATTGTGCCATTCCTCGCTCTGCGGCCCTTCGACAGCTGCTCAGCACGCTTTGGATGAAGCCCCAGCTCTGCCGAACCTTCCAGGCCCCTGCCCGCCTGTCCAGCCTCGTGGCATCATGTCCGCACCAGCCATGCATGAGCGCCACCCTGTTGGGGTCCTCAAATCCCTCATGCGTGCTGTTCCCTCTACCCAAAACAGCCAGCACCTGTCCACCCCGGGAAATCCCACGCGTCCTTCCAGATTCACTTAAAATGTCCCTTCCTCGAAAAACGATGCCCTGATATCCAGACTTCTCCAGATGAAACTAGTTCTCCCCACCGTTTTTTCTTAACACCTTTCCATATGAGGATTTATGACCCTTGTATTTAATTCATTAAGTGGGCGATGATCTATTTGGCGTCTGTCTCCCTGCAGAGCATAAGGTCCAGGAGAGCAGGGCCCACACCTTCCTGCTGTCACTGTACCCCCAGATTCCAGCACACAGTGGGTGCTCATGGCTACTTGGTGAGTTAATGGGTGGATAAGGATGAGTGATGTCATGCCTTACGTCAAGGCATTGGAAGCTAAAGAGACACAGCACCAAGGTGAGAGCTCTTATTTCAAGAAGAAGGAAGCTCTCTGATTCTCTGACCACTCTTTTCAATGGCTTTCAGTAAGAATGACCCATGAGGGACTTCACTGGTGGTCCAGTGGTAAAGAATCCATCCTGTGGTGCAGGGCATGTGGGTTCGATCCCTGGTCAGCGAACTAAAATCCCACATGCCTCGGGGCAACTAAGCCCGGCAGCCTCAACTAGAGAGCCTCCGTGCCGCAAACTACAGAGCCCATGAGCCCTGGAGCCCGCGCCACAACTAGAGAAGAGAAGACCCGCGCACCACAACTAGAGAGAAGCCCACGCACTGCAACGAAAGATCCTGCATGCCTCAACGAAGACCCAACACAGCCAAAAATAAATAAATGAAATAAACATTTTTACATATAAAGAAAATAAGAGTGACCCCTGAGACGTCCAGAGGATGAACCTCAAGGCCTGGCTAGTCTGTCCACTCACGTACTGTCCCTTCAATGTGCTGTGAGCAGGTTTCACATGAATGTGGGTGCTCAGCTTGGAGCAGCGAGCAGAGATGAAACATGTAGAATCTTATGAAGGGTATTGATTAAAGGTCCAGACTTAGTAAAGTTACTTCTACCTTGTGGATTTTTTTTCCAGTTAAAGAAGTCAGTAACTTCTGTTCAGAAAGAAAAGTTAACCTGAAAGGTTACAGTTTATTATCTTGTCAGTTGGACTTTAACCAGATTTGCGTCTAGCCCTGCAATCTTATCCTACTACTATTCCTGTATTGAATTGTCTACAGATACCTAGCTCCTCAAATGCTCTTTGATTTTAACCTTTTCCTGGTTCCCTCATTAATTACTCCGTTTAATAAAATCTTTGATGTGAGTTCATTTTACACTCACATGAGAGTCATGATTTTACCTTTTAAAAATGATACTTTAACTGTCCACACTGGGAAGAAAAAGGAAAACAAACACAATCTCCAATCCATCATCACAATTCCCATGAAATACACTGAATACAGTCTGAAAAGAAAAAGCCCATCATCTGAAACGTGCTTGCATTTGTCTAGAAATAAGACAGTGTGTCCGTTTAGACAGAGCAGTTGCTTTCAGCATGGCAGCTGCTTGGAAGTGTCCACATTGGCCTCAGCTTAGCTGATGGATTTGCCTGTTGCAAAGGGGATGTTTGTCCAGAGAACAGTGGGCTTCTGTGATCATCCACCCACCGGGCACCCACAGCTGTCCAAAACGTTCAGCGACAGTCTCACTCCGGAGACATGGTTTACTTTGCACTTGCAGCCTGCAGCCTTCTGAGTAGCAGTCCACATCCTAAAGGATGTAAAGTCGCAGCAAAGGAAAATCCTAAATATGCTGCTATAACATGATTCCCCTTAGAATAGTATTCGTGATAATTGGTCCAGAGACATCTCCTGCAGTCGATTTATGCCTTAGAGTTTTACTAACAAAGGCTACCATGTTTAAAATGTGAGAAATCTTGAGGAGTTCCTCTCCTAGATAAGGGAGGTAACAGTGGACTGTATTGAATAGGGACTTATTCTGTGTTGGGTACACTGAAGCCATTATATCAGTTAATTCTCAGCTGCCTCAGGGGTAGGTTTTCTTATTCCCACTTTAGAGATGAGGAAGTGGAGGGTCAGAGAGATCAAATGTCTTGTCCGAGGTCATGTGGACTCTAAACCTTCTCCTCACATCCGTTATTGCATCCTTCCCCTTACAATTCACTCTCCAGATACCAGCTAGGATGATATTTTGTATGATATCTGTCTTTCTCTCTCTGGCTTCCTTCATTTAGTATGACAATCTCCAGGTCCATTCATGTTGCTGTAGATGGCGTTATCTCATTCTTTTTTTTTTATGGTGGAGTAATATTCCATTGTATAATATACATGTACCACATCTCCTTAATCCACCCCTCTGCTTATAAACATTTAGGTTGCTTCCATGTCTTCGCTGTTGTAAATAGTGCTTCAGTGAACATTGTGGTGCATGTATCTTTTCCAATTATGGTTTTCTCAGGGTATATGCCCAGAAGTGGGATTGCAGGATCATATGGTAACTCTATTTTTAGTTTTCTGAGGAACCTACATATTGTGTTCCATGGTGACTGCACCAATTTACGTTCCCACCAACAGTGTGGGAGGGTTCCCTTTTCTCCACACTCTCTCCAGCATTTATTATTTGTAGACATTTTCACGATGGCCGTTCTGACCAGTGTGAGGTGATACCTCATTGTCGTTTTGATTTGCATAGAACGATATTTTATACACATAAATCAGACTGTTGGTCTCTTGTTTTAAAATGTCCAATTGCTTAGAACTGCATTTAGAACAAAACCTAAACTCCCTATCTGATTGTCCCACCTGATCAGCTTCCTGGGCCGCTATTCCTCTGCTTAATTTCCCTCCAACTGCATTTTCTCACTTTTCTCCGATGCCCTAAGCTTGTTTCCACCTCAGGACCTTTGCCCTCGACAGTCCTCCTGTCCCGAACACTCTTCCACCCAATCTCTGCACGACTGACTCATCCTCCTTCAGATCTCAGCTTGAGTCACCTCCTGCAGAGAATGACACCAGCCACGTGCGCAAGGCTGGGCTCCTCCTCCGTGCACACACGGGATTTGGAGATGATGACCCTCTAGGAATGCTCAAGAAACAGTCCAGTCGGGGCAAACAGGCTTTTACAGACAGGCTGGCAGTGAGGGTAGAACAAGAAGTGGCGGCCGCAGCAAATGCGCATCGTGCAGCTATGCCCCCGGCGCTGTGCTACATGCTCTACAGAAAACAGGAGGAAGGGACTCTGACCGGCCACTGCAGAGCACCCACATAGCAACTGCAATTGTCACTGAGGCCACTCTCAAGTTAGTTTCAATAGGGTGTTAATTTGGAAACATTTGTGTACATAGTGAAGAGGTGAAGGAGGGTATATGTTTATATTTTTATTCTCTTTGGGCACAAAGACAGTTAGATTCTAGGTACAATGGAAGAAATCTTCTTAACCAATTCCCAAAAAGGACATTTCCCCCAAATGCCCAACTTCATTCAACAGTTGGGAGAAGGGAAAGGAGACTAGGGAGACAAAGGCAAAGAATAAGAGATTCCCCCTCTGGGGAGACGTTCACATGACAGCCAGGTGCCATGTGCTAATCTATACTGAATCAGCAGTGAGCCGTGGGAGTGATTAGTTACATTCCTTCCTTCCTTCCGTCCTTCATTCATTCATTCATCAAGATTGTGTAGAGCATCAACTATATGCCCAGCGCTGAGGGATACGGTTGTGAACAAAACAGTTCTTGATCTCATGCCAATGTATGTTCTAGTGGAGGAGCTACACTCCAATCCCACCAGAAATAAACATAGGGTTTCTACTTCTCTTAAGGGCAATGAAGGAAAATACAGAAAGTGATGAGGAATTATGAGTGCAGTTGGGAAGTGGGGATGGATGAGGGCTTAGGGAACATTCCCCTGAGAAACGGGCCATGAAAGTTGCAATCTGTGAGTGAGCAGACGTTAGTCAATTGAGAAAGAGGGACAGGGACTTCCCTGGTGGTCCAGTGGTTAAGATTCAGCGCTTCCAATGCAGGGGTGAGGGTTTGATCCCTGGTCAGGGAACTAAGATCCCACATGCTGTGTGGTGCGGCCAAAAAATTAAAAGCTTTTTTAAAAAAAGAAAGAAAGAAAGAAAGAAAGCAAGAAAGCAAGCAAGCAAGCAAGCAAGCAAGCAAGAAAGCAAGAAAGCAAGAAAGCAAGAAAGCAAGAAAGCAAGAAAGAAAGAAAGAAAGAAAGAAAGAAAGAAAGAAAAAGAAGGAAAGAAAGAGAAAGAAATAGGGACAAAATCATCCAGGCAGAGAAAGAGAAATGGGTGAGGGAGGGAGTGAATTTGTATGTGTGAAGTGCATGTGAGTCGGGAAACTGAAAGATGAGCAGCTTGTCTGGAGAGAAGTAAACAAAAACCTGGGCCTTGGTTTCCATATTGGTTGATGTTTATCTCTGATTGCTGGGTGGGAAGGGGATTCTACAGAGCCGGTGTGAAGCCAAAGAAGCTCATCAAAGCCAGTGGTCCAGTCTAGGTAAGAGATGCCTGAGTCTCAGATGAGGGTGGCAGTTGGCTGCAGGAGCGCTGCCAGAAGGAGCTGGAGAGGGATTCATGCAACCCTGAGGTGAGTTTTGAAAGAAGGGCAGGATTGTAACTGCCAGAGAAGAGAGGAGGGACACATTGTGGACCAGGGGAAGTAAGATGCAGAGAGAGAGATTTGGTTCACATGCTTTGTCTTCTGCAGTGATGTGAAGAGCTGGCAGCCGCAGCTGCAGTTCTAAAAAGAAGCAGATTAGATGAACCTGCAGAAACGCCACCTGCTGAAGCTTCTGTTTTGTGCTTCTGTATCCTTCTCACTGCCAGAAGGGTCATCTCCGCTCTGGACCGGGAGAGTGGGCACAGCTTCTCGGCGACTGCCCCAGGCTGGCTCTCCAAGAGTATGGCTTGCCTTTCTGCTTTACTTTCCACTTTTCTTTTTTTCACTTCACTTGAAAGAGCAAAGCTGCAGAAGCTCAGAGTGCTCAAGCTGGAGGGCGGGGTGTGGGCTAGGGCAGGAGTGCTCATCTGTTGTGTTGGCCTCATTTTAGAACTTTACAGTGCCTGAGACTAAGCTGAGACTTAACGTGAGAGGTTAAGGTCACACAGCAGCAGGCGGTAGGGTGGGAATTCAAACTTGAGCCTGTCTAACTCTGGAGCTGGTTATTGCTAATTTCATCGCACAGCCTCCCCAAGTCCAAGTCAATTTCCTACTCTAATCTTTTAAAGTCTAAGTGAACATAAACTTAGAAGGAGCTGGTTTAAGGACATCTATAGGCAGGAGCGGCAAACTCAAATGATCACAGGAGCTGGGCAAGAAGTATATGTCAGAGAGGCAGGCCAGGTGTCAGACGTTTGGGAGTGGTGGAGACTGTGGCATCCTTAGGCAGATTTCAAAAGATAACTACTTGGGCCAAATGAAGTACTCTGCTGCTGAGTCCAGCCCACTGCTGGGGTCTGAGAGGCCCCACCCTGGTTTCCTTTGCAAACTGGAAGTTAATGGGCAGTGCCTGGAGCATTTCTGCCCAATGCAGGACTCGTCTACTGGCCAATCTGTTCTGAAGACTCCCCCCCCAACCCCGCCCACACCCGGTGTGTTATCCAAGACTACGTGCAAACAGCTCACAGTCTGAGGCTCTCTCTACCTTCTGCTGCTGGCTCCCCTCTTTCCCTTCACAAGGGTCCGTTCAGCATCACAGCCCAATCCTGCTTCCCCCTCCCTCTATCCTTCACAAGGACTCCCCCCACCCCTAGACTCTTGTACTCTTGAAATTACAGAGTTAGTGGCCAGGGGATAGGAGAGGAGAGATCCTGGGATGGCTTGCATTAAAGTAGCTAGAAAATCAACATTTCCTTGGGAAGGTACATCATACCACGAGGTCACCAGCTCACAGCAGGAAGTAATGACTAAATAAGTGCCCCAAACATGAAGGGACAGAGATCATAAATGTGGAAGGAGCCCTGAGTAGCGAGGGGTCACTGGGCCCCTGCTCTGCACAACCTCATGGAACCCATTCACAAGATGCACATTTTTCTTCTACTAAAACCCTTCTTTGAAAAGCATCCATGTTTAGCATTTGTACTTCCTTCTCACAGATTCCATGACTTATTTCCAAGAATTCTTAGTTTCCGGGGAAGGTGATGGAATGGTTCATACTTCCCCTCTGAGGGCCCTGAGAGAGAGTTATACATAAGCCACAATTTTTTTTTAAACTGCATACACTGTAAATATTTCAAATCCTGTGATGTATGGGAAATGTGAACCCCTGAAGTTCATGAAGGTTTTCCCAGGATGTAGGAACTTTTACTTTGAGATCAAGGAAATATTCCTTTATACATCTTTATGAGGTTGCAGAGCCCAGACTCAGAACATCAGGAGTACATGCAGAATGGAGAAAGCTCTTTGATCATCTTTCAAGACAAAGGTCTCCCCTTCAATGTACTTGGAAGTATTTCATGTTATATAAATACACAGATAGGCTTAGAAAGATCAAAGCAGAGGGAATGGTGCTGTTGGCTCATGAATGTTTATTTTCCATCGTATTTTAAAGCACAGTATGTTAAAAAAAATAGAGAGACGAGAGAAAGAAGTTTCCAAGAGCGTAAGAAAAATCCCCTCACCACCGCCATTTTTCTTTTCCCACCCACATTCTCCAAAAAGGGAAGAAAGACAGAGGAAGAAGAAAGACAACCCTGAGGAAGAAACAAAGTATCCACATGACACTTCTTCTGTGAGAGATGTGGATGGGTGACAACATTCTGCAAGGCAACCTTGTGAGAGATGAGGGAGGTGTGGACAAGCTTTTAAGGAGTCACAGCAAAGACTATCTAGGAAGGCTCCTCACTTTGCAAATCCCACATAACAACGCTGACTTTTTACACACTGTGTGTGTTAGCTAATATTAAGTTCCCTTAATGAATTAAAGAGAAAAAAGAATGCTCTCTAATCTTTCGAATACATATTAAGTTATGCTTGTGTTGTTGTTCACTATTTAGCTAATGCCTCATTAATAAGGATCACTCACAGCTTTTCAATTCTCTTCCAGGCACTGGGATAAGTAATTAGCATTGATTATCTCACTTGATATTCACAATCCCATAAAGCAGGGATGGTTACTAATGTCCCATTTAAGAGATGAGAAAGTTAAGGCACAGAGAGGGTGAGTGAGTAGCCTAAGGTTGCTCAGAGAGCAAGGAATAGAACCAAGATTGGCACACAGGCAGTTCTGACCCTGGCGTATGCCCTTTTAGTCTACAAATCATAGCACTTTGCACACTCTCCATCACAGGATGGCATGAGCATTTCAATGGATGATGGAATGAGAAAGTATGCCTCTGGAGAGAGGGATGGTAAGCTGATAAAAACATTTTAACTCAGTTGGGTAGGTTGTATGGTTTGAGTACCAGAATTGGATTCTGCATTAAGAATTCAGAAAATGGCTTCAATGTAATTACTGGCAAATAATGACACATTTGTATAATGGAATACTATACAGCCTTTAAAAAGAATGAGGTAGAGTTTATATGAACTAAAGTGGAACAATCTCTAAAAGAGAGTATTAAATTTTCTTTTGGCTGCTTCTTGTGGCTTGTGGGATCTTAGGTCCCTGACCAGGGACTGAACCCAAGCCCCAGGCAGTGAAAATGTGGAGTCCTAACCACTGGACCACCAGGGAATTCCTGAGTATTAATATCTTAAAAAGCAAGATGAGGGAGTTCCCTGGTGGTGTAGTGGATCAGACTCCCTGGGCAGGGCGCCTAGGTTCGTTCCCCAGTCAAGGAACTAGATCCCACATGCATGCTGCAACTAAGAGTTCTCATGCCACAACTAAGGAGCCTGCCTGCTGCAACTAAGACCCGGTGCAACCAAATAAATAAATAAATATTTTTAAAAAAAGCAAGATGAGAAACTGTACAGATAGTATGCCCCCATGTATGCTTTTATGAGAACAGCATCTTTCTGGAAGATGATATACGTCTTTGGGGCTCCCCCTCTGGCTGGGGGAACCGGAGACCAGGAAATTATAGAGATCCGGGATATGCTTGCTGTCCATATTCATCAGTAGAGTTTGAATTTTTAAAACCATGTGTACATGTTTTATTTTTTCAACATAAAAATCTAGTGTTTAAAAAGGATTCTGTTCTTTTGGAAGAAAATGGCTTCTGTGTTGGGAACTTGAGCTCCTGTTTTTCATGATGACTTAAGCCTGTTCGACTCCCAGATTTGATAGAAGGGAACGTTGACCGAGTCAGTCTTCATCTCAGCCAAAAGCAGTTTGCCACACAAAAGCATCTTGCATCTGGGGAAACCCTTCATGAACTTCCAGGATAACTCACACCATCTATGGAACTCTCATTGCCCATCCATCAGAGGACCATTTACAGCATGAAAGATACAGAGAAGTGCTTGGACAGTTGTTAAGAACCAGCTGATTTTGTGAGTGTTTCTCTCTCCCCAGCTCCTCGAGAGCAGGGCCACAGCATGAAGGTACCCAGAGAAGGTAAGAAAAACCCACCACTTAAATGCAACAGAGCTAACTGCAAGCGTGTTAAGAATCACACACGTTTAGGCTGGGAGAAGATTTAACAGTTTTTCTGGCCTGGCCTGGGCACGTGAAAGAGGCATCGAATGAGTCGCCAGGCAAACAGGGGAGGCTCGTTGCCTTTGCCACCACCACACCCCCTCCCCTGACCACAGAATGACACAGTCCTGGGCACAAACACCTGGACCAGGTTGGGGGGCCTCCCATGAGGGGAGTGTTCCCAAGACCAGAAATTAGGATGAGCAGCCACAGGACACCATAGCTGTGCCTTGCACGCATGTAACACTGGGGAAGGCGTTGGGATAACCATTTGCTACTTTCCTTCCATGCGGAGTTGTGTTATGAGGTCTGCAGCTGAGACGGGCCACCAGGCCATCAGGCTGTCTCCTCTTTCTCTTTTCTAAATTACCTTAACTTTTCTTTCCTTTCATGAATTTCAGTAGCTTTCCATAGCCACATTTACATTGAAAAGTAAAATTCCACAAGTTACAGGGAACTGAGAGTCACTTAACAGAGCAGAATGGTATATTTCACAATCAGAACTTGCCCTGAGATTTGCAACTATATTAAATTATTTCCTTTTAATGTGTCATGCCTAACGTGGTGCTGTAGAACTTGACACAGCTCGGCTGCTATGATCTGCACTTCATTTTCAGAAATATTTAGAATTTTTTTTTAATGAGGTGATAGCTAAGTAATTTCTTGCATCATCTCACAGCATAAAGAGGAGTTGTTTTCTTGGAGCTGTTTTTTAAAAAAACTTAACAATATAGTTAAATGAGAGATGCTGAGGGAAAACTGCTGTCTTTCTTGTGGTTGATATTAATTTGCCAGGTAGGCTAGGAAAATAACTGAGCTTCAGCCTCAGCTCCGCTTTTGAAAAAGTTGAAAAGTTCTGGACTAAAAGACTCCAGAATGTGTAGAAAGTGATCTGAAGTCATTTAACTGAGATACTGAAATGCCCTTTTCCAGATTACTTTTATATTTAAAATCACATTTAAGCTTTAAAAAAAAAAACTTAACTGAGTAGAATATAGCTTTCTAAACAAATACAATTTCTATTTCAAAATGCAGGACATGAAACAACTTTTGATAATTTCCTCTGATGGGATAGTTACTTGGGAAATGTCATTACCTACTTCCTTAACTTAGGGGGAAACAATCGAAATAGCAAGTAAAGGACCCCTTTACACAGTTCACTCTGAGTCCTAAGCAATTGAACAGTTGCAGGAAACGGATTCCAGAAGAGAGGAACTCAGATACGTTCACCTTCATCTTGATCCTTTAAGGAAATTATTTTTAAAGGCAATTAGTCCAGACCCTGGAAAACACTGGCAGAAATTGCTTCAGAAGGGAACTCCTTCTGTAGTAGTTGGTGCTGGCATGCCATGAGGTCTGGGGTCTAAAACACTTGTGCCTGGGCACTGCTCCTTCTGCAGCTGTCCTTGCCGGGAGACCGGGGCTGAAACCAACAGCCGTGGGTGGGAAAGGTTGGGGCCAGTGACATAACTCATTATTTCCCTTCCACCCATTTGGACGCAGATAGCCATTGTGTCCAGCTTAGCTGTGGGCACTGGGGGCTAAGAAGGGAAGAAACCTGGTGAACTTGAAAGAAGAAGGGATATGAGAGAAAAAGAAAAACAATAAAAGAAGGATTCCTTGTTTTCCTGACACCTCTAAAAATGATCTGACGATGGCTTAGTCTGTGAACACGCACAAACCTTAACTGATTTCTCCATGATAACGCTGAACTCTGATCCTTCCAGCTTTGAATTCTTCATGATGGTTCAGACGAAAAGGCCTCTTGCCACAGGGACTTGTGTAGCCACAGAAGGCACTGCAGACTAATGAGACTTTGAGGTAGAGGCTGTGGCCAGGAAAACACTCCAAAGCCACCCAATGGAAAGGAAACATTTTCCTCCCTGATGCCTGAATACTGTAGTTTTCCAATAGGTTTGGGTCTTCACCTGATCCAATTGTTTGAATATGTTTCCCCTCTTCATGGGAACCTTGCTAAAATGCACTTTTCGTGTTTCATTGATGTGACAGTTATTTATTAAGCACCTACTGTATGTCTGACAACATGTGCTGGGGTGAACAAGGTGAACAAGGTTCCCTTAGTCTAAGCTCAGGGTTGAAATGATGCACCAATAAAGATCTCCCATGTCTTCTAAGTAATTGATCTTTTTGGATGTGGCCCAAGACAGGTCTGTTTTATACCAAACTGTTTCTGTAGCCTGTAGTGCCCTAGAGATCCAGCATGTTTATTCCTCTATCCCCCAACCCCCTCCCCACCTCCAAGCTCACTTCTTGCTAAACAAGTCCTTGAATTCTTGTTTACAATGTGTGGTTTGGGGAAAAGAGGAGTTGAGAGCAATATTGGGCCAAGGTAAGTTGTTGAGAATTCAGCCCTCCTTTGTGAGAAACATGGAGGGAGGAGGGCAAGTAGCTGAGAACTTTCCTGGGCCTCAGTATCCTCATCTGAAGTATAGGGTTCCCAACCAAGGGCAACCCCCAGCAGTTTGCATGGTTTCTTTTCTTGTTCTTATCTCCTTCATGAAAGCCATCACAGGGATTAGAGAAAATGACAGGTGGGATCTTTTCCTTCCTTCCCTTTTTCTTGTTTCGAAGGGTAAAGGGGACGAAAGGCATGGAGACGGAAGGTGTTTCGTGTCTTTTGATTGGTCCTAAGCAATTATACCAACACCAATTAGGAGAAAGCTTTGTCTAAGATGGTGTTTCTTAAACTTTATGTGTCTATAAACGGCATGTTTTCGGTCATATCCACATGCTGTCTGTACACTTTTCAACTTAAAGGAAAATATTAAATTAAGCCATTAAAAAAAAACCAAAACACTCTCCCAAAGCAATATGATCTATGAAATTACAAGTTTGATGAGCTAGTTTTAGTGTTTTCCAGTGCACCTTAAAATACATAGCTAACATTACAAAATGTTCTAGCTGGGTGCCACACCTAAAATCATCTTGTATGAATAAGGTCAAAGTCCCTGCAGGGTGTGATTTTTTTTTTTCCATTTGATCAATGAGGAAAAATTCAAAACTGGTCCAAGCTGTTTAACGGGTCCCAGAGAAGTGAGCGAAGGTTCCTGCTTGTTCACTGAATTCTCCATTCTCTAGCGTCATTTTTAGGGGTGTCAGGAAAGCAATGAGCCACCTGTTCTTTAAGCTCTTCTCCCATTCTGTTGGCGGGAATTTATTCCAGTTCACTGGGTTTATTCATTTTGTTGTTCAATAATGGGCCACAGATAAACCCATCGCAAGCCTCACACGAGATACCACAAGGCAGGTTATAGAGAGTGTGGTCTGTAACTGTCCCTGTTGTTCCCGAGGGCTGTTGATCCGCTCACCCTGCGAGATATCTGTGCAGGACAGAAGCACCTTGACGTTCTCGCTGTTAGTAATTGACTTTGGGGCCCTTTTAGCCTCCTCTGAGTTTAAATTCTGAACCCAAGCGAACCTTCCACAAGCACTTTTTACTTTTTGTTAACTAGATGGCAAACGTCTCCAAGGGAGAGGCACCCTACTGCTTTCTTACCCCAATTCTCACCCCCTCCAACCCCCAAAAGACCGGCTGCCTGTAAAAAAATGTGTAACAAACTGCTCTTGATTCTAAGGAGAAGCAACAGTTTAGAGAAAAAGAAGGATGGATTCACCCCGGAATGAGCGGGCCGATGCGTAGCCCAGACTTGCCCTGAAATAACACCTCCTAGAGGAGTTTTGAAAGCCCGCAGAGCCTCCACGGGAAGAGCCAGGAGATGCCCTCCCAGGTGCAGGCACACACTCCGCCTCCTTGGTCCTGACTCTGTTCTTGCCGTGTGCACACAAGAGCCCTCTCCCTTTCCAATAAACAAATGGTTTGTGAGTAATACATTTGGAAATGGATCCTAAGACATTTATCTCCCCCTCTTGCAACTCCTGTTGGAGTCTTCGAATATCACTTGTAGCAGCATCTTTCTTTTTTTTTTTTTTTTTTTGTTACCAGCCTCCCACCTTCCTCCTTTGAAGTTATTTCCCCTCCAGGCTCTTGTCATTTCCTCCCTGAGTCATCACAGTTCCAAAATGACCACACACGTTTCTACAGTCGCTTCCTCATTCCGTTATCATGCTGGCCACTTTTCTCTGAAAAGTGTCCTGGCAACTTTTTTAACGTTTGGTATAAGCGGTGGTGTTCTGTTTTGCCTTTTTCTACCCCCCAAAGTGAGCTCTGTAGCAGATAGAACGTTAAGAGAATAAAGGTTGTCGAACAGGGGAAAGAATAATAGAGTGTAATGGATTTTTAACGCTATTTATTAAATATTGAGAAAAGAGGACTAGACTTTTGTCTTCCGTGGCATTCATTTTTTTTTGAATTTTAGTAACATTTATTAAATGCTAAAAATGTATTGTCCAAACAGATCTTTACAAATTAAACTAGTATGATTAATCTATTTTTTTAACTGCATATATTTAAAGTGTACAATTTGATATTTTTTTCTTATTAGTAATGTATATATGGCAATCCCAATCTCCCAGTTCATCCGCCACCGCCCGCCTCCCGCTTTCCCTTCTTGGTGTCCATATGTTCGTTCTCTACATCTGTGTCTCTGTGACATTTAGAGCAGCGTCTGGCTCAATATTTGTGCAGTGAATGAAAGGTAGATGGTTTCAGCAGAAATGGAAACAAAGTTGGTGGAAAATAAACAGCAGTATCTTAAATTAAAAAATAAAAGTATATAGCACATGTAGTTCAATAAAATCTATTTACACCTCTATTAACTCTTCTTTCTGCTCACATCTCCTGACACTCTCAAACGCCAAACGTTTCATTTTTTTCAAAAGACAGAGCAAACGGTTCTCCTCTGTGTGCACTGAGAACAGCTCGGCAGCATCCGAAACGGAAAACGAAGCCCCTGCTCTGTCTCCTGACTCACCTCCCCGCTTTTGCTCTTTCCTACTCACTATCCGCATGTGCACAGCAGCCTTAAGATGTCTTAAAAAATGTAAATCGACCCATGTCATCTCCTGCTTTAAACAGGCCAGTGGCTTCCTCTGCAGTTAGAATGCAGTTCTTACAGCTTCGAGGAGGCCCTATGCAAACAAACCCTGCTTACCCCTCAGATCTCCTTTCTGACCCTTTCTCCCTGTGTTAACCCTGTTCCGACAACACTGGCCTTTTCATGGTACTCTGCTCTGTTGAATTCATTCCTGCCCTTGCATTTGCTGTTCCCTCTACCTCAAATGCTTTTCCCAGCATTCCAGTTTCCAGAGAGGCCCTTTTTGTTGATCACCTCTATCAGGTCACCCTGTTTCGCTTTCTTTAGGGCAGTTATCAGCACCCGAAATCATCGTGTCCACTTACTCATTTACTGACTTTCTGACACCACTGGAGTGTCGGCTCTGTGTTGATCACCTGAACCCCCAGAGCTCAATAACTTTGTCTTGGGTGAGAGGCTAAACAGTGGACCATGAGTTGTGCTTTCAAGCCGGGTGCTGTGTCTGCCTGTTTTGCTTCGGGAGGCAGGTGAACAGATGAAGCTGCTGGATAAGGTCAGAAGGAGACCACAGGTCCTTGGGGCCGTGACTTCAACTGCAAAGGCAACATCTGACCATGGGAGAAGGAGGGGGGCAGTTCTCAAACACCTAGGTTGAGAGGCAGGTCAAGTTGGGGCGAGGTAGGGGTTAGAAGAGCTGAGAGTCAGGGGTGACCTCTGTTCTCAGACACCTGATGAGCAGGAAGAACTGTTCCTGTCCTCGAGGAGGTGTTGCAAGGGCTGTATCTGCACTCCCGGTAACTTCCCACCCATTCACACACGCACACCGACCAAAGTGTTTCTTGAACACCTACTATGTGCAGGCATTGCTGTAGGCACTAAAGATGTAACACTAAATAAGAGCCCAGATCTGTCCATCATGGAGCTGACTTCACAGAGGGGGAAATAAACAAAGGCAAAACAATTTCCAATCTTGATAAGCGAGGCTGGGATGGATGATGAGAATGAAGGGATGGGTGTGGAAAGGAAGGCGATTTAGATGGGGTGGTCCAGAGAGGCCTCTGGATGGGGAGATGCTTGAGAGGAGGACTCAGTGGTCCAGCCACAGGGAGACAGGAGAACTTCCGGGCCGGGAACAGCAAGGGAGAAGCGGAAGGGATTAAGTGGGGTGGGGGGGGAGCTGGTGGGAGTGGGGTCAGGCTGAGCCTTGTGAGCAATGGTGCATTCCCTGCACGTGACCCCACTTGCCCTTTTTTGGCAAGGACTGAGTTTAAAGTGTCTTGCTTACCACCTCAGAGCTTCTAAAGGTACAAAGAGAGGCTGAAATTGCTCCCCACTCACAAATGAAGCCTCACTGGGCATTCTTGCCCAGAAGCACCACAGCAGCAGAGTCTCAGCAAGCGGCAGATGCATCTGATGTCACTGCAGCCTGTTAGGGTCTAAATCAACCCTGAGAGTGTTGGTGGTTTTTTTAAAAAATTTCTACGTCTTTACCTAGCCCCTTCTTGACTGAATCTAAAACCATCCCACTCAGAGCTGAGATGGAACAGGACCATTTGCTTTTAAATTGAAGCCGAATCTGAAATGTTGAGAACATTTCAGGACGTTTAAACGTTCTTAAAACATAAATTTTATTTTGATCTCTGGACCATCCACCCTTTAGTAACACAATAAAAATACCTGTTTGAAAACTCCCTTCAGAAAACCAAGTGAGCAAACAGCCTACAGCCCTAATCATAAAAGAGAGAAAATATAGATTGTAGAGAAAATACTATGGAAAGTAGGTTTTCAAATTTTAGAAGTTCTCAGAAAGTGATGGAAAACAAATACCATGCTTATTTGACCCAGGATTCCTCTTTCGATTCCTGGACATTCACTCCAGGGAGACAGAAATGCCTGTGCACAAAGATGCTATTTTCAGCATCACCCCTAATGGTGTGGACACATGCAAGCACACATGTACACACACACACACACTCAGAAGTAAACACAATTTGCAACAAACAGGACCAAATCACTAAAATACATACAGACTCTGTTTTCATAAATAAGGCACTTTTAAAGCAACCAGAAATCCAAAGCAAGGACTTACATAGAATAAAACCACTTATTCACCTTGTCTTTTAGACCTAATTTTCTAGCATTTCTTGAATGGAGTTGAACATGGAGTTGGTCAGCTACAGTCCCACACGATGCTGGATTTACCACCTTGGCAATGCATAACAGTCTCTACCTTTTGCAATTACACTTTGAGGCCAGTATATCCTAGCTCTAACATCATCATGTTTATTTTTCAGTTTTCTCTTCATTTTGGAAGACAGTTTGGGGAAACCTAGTAAAAGTCAGACAATTACACAAAATCTGCTGTGAACAAAGGTGACATTCTACCAACGGGTTGCTCTTGGTTGGTTGCCAAGCAGCAGCACCGGGGATGAGCCTGAGAGGGCAGGCACTGTTCACCACCCGATGTACGCAGGCTGGCGTCAGGGCATGAAAGGAGTCTGGGTGCCTCGAGTGAAAGTCAGGGCTGCTTTAAAGTCAGATGCACCAATGCTGAGAACCACTCACATGGTGTGACCCCTTCAAACACTGTGTTACCATTTAATCTAAAGCACCTAAACCACAATGTAGGGATTGAAAATACTGAGGTAGATCCATGGTGCTAAAACAGATGGAGGTCTAATATGTACTGTTTGCTGTAAAAGACAAGAAGCTCAACAGTTGTTTAGTTACTGCTCCTATTCTTGTAAAACCTTTATAAAAAAAAGCATATTATCTTGTATGTGCGATGGCAGTTCTGTAGGGATACCTAAGAAAGCATGAACTGAGGTTGCCTCTGGACTAGGAGTGGAAGACTGGGGTCCTTGCCCTGGTGCCGCCGTTACTGGGTGTGAGTGGGGGGGGGGCATCCGTAGGAGCTGAGATGTCATTCATCTAAGACGTGGGTCGGGAAACTAGGGCCTTTGGACCAAATCCGCATGAACAGTCCAAGAGTTAAGAAGGATTTCATTTTTTTTAAAGGGTTGTAAAAACCAAAAAGAATATGCACCAGAGGGGCTTCCCTGCGGTCCAGTGGTTAGGACTTTGAGCTTCCATGGCAGGGGGCACGGGTTCAAACCCTGGTCAGGGAACTAAGATCCCACAAGCTGTGGCATGGCCAAAAAATAAAAAATAAAAACAAGAATATGCACCAGATATCAGAGGTGGCCCACAAGGCATAAAATACTATCTGGGTCTTTATGAAAAGAGTGTAGACCCCTGGCCTAAGGGTTAGCATCTAGGGAACTGGTTAAGAGCTGGGGCTCTGGGCCAGTCTCTCTGGGTTTGGCTTCTGATATTCTACTTACTAGTGAATGACCTTGGCAAGTCAATAAACCCTACTTTCCTCATCTGTAAAATGGGGATAAGAGTAACACGTCTACCTTATGGAGATGTCGAGAGGATGTAATGAGAAAAAGCAAGAAGAGCGCTCAGCAACTAGCCTGACAGATGGACAGTCAGTAAGGGTCAGCTGTTGTTATCTTCATAATACTGATAACAGAAAATCATGGGGGGGGCTTGACTGGTGGTGCAGTGATTAAGAATCCACCTGCCAATGCAGGGGACACGGGTTCAAGCCCTGAGCCGGGAAGATCCCACATGCCTCAGAGCAACTAAGCAACAACTACTGAGCCTATGCTCTAGAGTCCGCAAGCCACAGCGAATGAGCCCACATGCTGCAACTACTGAAGCCCACACTCCTGGAGCCTGTGCTCCACAACAAGAGACTCCACCACAATGAGAAACCCCTGCACCACAGTGAAGAGTAGCCCCCACTCTCCACAACTGGAGAAAGCCTGTGTACAGCAACAAGGACCCAATGCAGCCAAAAATAAAATAAATAAATAAATAAATAAATAATAAAATAAATCTTTAAAAAAAAGAAATTCATGGGGATGCTGGGACTGTCAAATATATGTTATATGTATATATACATGTTAATTACACAATGTAAAGTGCTATAGAAATTGGGCAGAATAAGTGGCCCATAAAAAAAAAGTCTGAATCATAAAAATATCTGGATATTCATAGAAAATGTCAATCTTATGAAAGAAATAAAAAGTAGTGCGTTATTCTAGATTAAGGATGACAGAGACCTAACAAACAAAATGTGTGATCCTGGAATGAGTCCTGGGTTGGAAAAAGAAACACACAAAGAAATAATAAGAGCCAAAAAAAGCTAGAAAGGATATTTCTGACTTTTTGGAAAATGTGAATGTAGCCAGTGTCTAAATATATACAAATAGATGCACGCAAATGTGACAAATTGCCAGGAATGGGTGAATCTAGGTAAAGGAGATGCACAGGTTTACTGAATATTTTTTTCTCTTTTCCTAATGGTTTAAAATTTTTCAAAGAAAATAGGTACAAAATTCTAGGGCAGCTAAGATATTTACATACAATCTACATAAGAGACGCTGTCATGGGTTATTCAGCCGCACATTTCACCAGTGACACCTATTATTATTATTGTAATAATAAATAACACATATTTAATCATATAAGCAAGCTCCCCATTTCATAATTGCTTCACTTATTTTTCCTATTTTACTTAAAATCTTAAAAAGATGTAGCAAAATAAGCCTGACCTTCACTTTCCTTGTGTCCGAGCAATTTTTTTTTAGCCGCCACTTCAACTTTCTAAATAGCAAATCCTTTTTGATTCCTGTCCCAGACATGAGCTCCGCTCATGCATATTGGTACAGAAGGTAGCCTGAAAACAGCACGAGGAAGGCCCGCTGAGGGCTCAGGGCTGGGCAGAGACCAGTGTCTTGCTCAGAAGTTTGTTAGAAGATGAATGGACACAAAGTGATGGGTTGCGTGTGCGTTATCAACCGCGTAAACTGGGTTTTGGTAGAAAGACATTTGCATCCAGCTCTGAGTCAGACTGATCAGGAGCTTTCCTGCACATATATTTTCTGCATTTAAACATGAAACCTTCCCCTCTCAAACTTACATGTTACTGGTATTTATCTTTGACTTCATCAGAAACTCAGTACTGAAATCGGCTGCTGTCCTTAGCTAAAACAGACTCCGTCTCCTGCCCCCAGAAAGCCCCGCCACTCACCTTGGGCGCCCCGTCCGTGATGCCGGCTCCTTTCATGTTGCTGGTGTGAAACGGCTCCTTTGAGCTCACGGCTGATATCTCCAACTTCAGAGGCGGTTCCGCAATGTCACTGCATGCCTCTGGCTGGTTCTCAGAAACCGAATTCTATGGAGCTATCTGACAGCACAGGAAACTGTCAGAATGATTCCCCCAGCAGGCAAACTTTCTGGAAAGGACAGAAGAAAAGGAATGAAGGAGGGGAGACCAGAAATCCAGGCCACGCTCACTCCTCAATGCGTGACGTCTATAAGTAGAGATTGTCACACATTTGCTACGAGAAACCGCAAAAGGGGAAAAAAAAAAACCAGTCTTCTGCTTTATGGGGTAAAGTTCCTACTTTGAAAAGCTGAGTGTATGAATGCACGGCATTCTCATCCCTTGGACGTCGTGAAACGACTCCCACTGGACAGACCAAGCTTATTTCTCGGATTAGAGGCTGCCAGGACAAATTTGTGATAGTGGTCAAAGTTTCTTCCTTCCTGCCCCCTAAAACTGGCCCTGCAACAGCCACAGACAGAGTCCAGAGGGTGCCCAAGGGACCTCGTCCCACATCTCTTCCCATCATGTGCACACTTCCCCCTGCTCTGCCCCCCGTGCCCAGCCCCCTGCAGCAGGGCTCTGCTGAGCGCTAACCAGTACAATTACATTCCCTCTCAGATCTCACCGACCCACCCACTTGACACCACAACACTAGTTCACTCAGCTCAGGATGACTTGTTAAGTCTTTCCACTTTCCTTAAATTTGGACTAACTACCCAGGGAAGACCTACAGGGGAGCAGATTCCTTGCTAGGCATGTTCGCACTTTTATTTCACATAACAAACTGGTATCCGTCCTTCCGAGCCGGGCTCAGATTCCATCTCCAGTGAGCTGCCTCTCTCATCACTCTCCTGCGATTATAGCACTTACTTTCTTGTCTGCTGGTTGTCCTGTGTGTAGCCCCTGTAAGTCTGAGCACCAGAAAGAATTTGTGGGTGGAAATAGTTGATTTCTGGCTGAGACAATTTATATTTTATTTTTTAAAATATTTATTTATTTAGCCACGTCATGTCTTAGTTGCAGCACGTGGGAATTTTAGTTGCGGTGTGTGAACCCAGTTGCAGCATGTGGGATCTTTTAGTTGCAGCATTCGAATTCTTAGTTGCAGCATGTGGGATCTAGTTCCTTGACCAGGGATTGAACCTGGCCCCCCTGCACTGGGAGCTCAGAGTCTTAGCCACAGCACCACCAGGGAAGCCCCAACAATCTATATTTTAAATTGTTACCGTTATTGGATGTTAACTTCCAGGGCCAAGTAATTGACATGTTGTTGATGGGAGCAGATAACAGGGAGGGAACAGGGATCACACAGAAGGATCCCAACCTGACTTGGCAACAAATTCAAGGTGGAGGTGAATAGAGAGGAGGACAGAGATGGGAGAAGGGGAACTAATTTAGGGAAGGCTTCACGAGGAAGGCAAGGTACGAGACGCAGGGGCAGAGCAGTATAGAGCCTGGACTAACAGAAGTATTTCACCCTGTTTGTCTTTACAGGTGAGACAAATCTACTACTGCAGTGCATAGAACAGGTGGTATTTGTGAGGAAAGGCTGCTGCAAAATAGCAGGTGATTTCCATGTTGAGAAACGTGAATCTGGACATTTCTCTTGAGTGTGTCTCTTCCCTCCTGCTGTTCCTTCTAGCTCTACCAGCTCCTCTGTGTCGGTGGCCGTGAACCATGGAGCACCCTGGGTGAGGAACATGCAAGCACCGTCCAGCTGAGGCTGAGGTTCATGTTTCCAGAGTGGGAATTTATTAATCTGAAATTTTGTATATGCTTCCGTATATATATTGAGACGGAATGATGTTATGATTACATTTTTAAAAGTCCTTATTGCTCAGAGATATATACTGAAATATTTACAGATAAAATTTGAAAATTGAAAACAATTCAGGGGGAAGTGGAGAGGAGTAGGGAGAACAATATTGGGTGTGAGTTGCAAAGTGGGGAGTCTGAGTGATGGGTCCATGGGGATTCATTGTACTGTACGGCTGATATTGAATTAAAAAAATAACAGCTTTATTAAGATATAATTCACATGCCACAAAAGTACGATTCAGTGTTTTTTAGTATATTGAGTTGTGCAACCATCACCACTAATTCCAGAACATTTTCATCACCCCAATGAGAAAGCCTGTGCCCATCCGCAGTCACTCCTTGTTCTCCTCTCCGCCCTCCCCCCCGCCCCCCTGGCCCTGGCAACCATTATTTCTACTGTATTACTGACTTTTGTATATATTTCAAAAAAAGTAAAAAGAAAGGATGGACAAACTTGGCCAAGGTCACACAGTGATGAACAGAGAGAGAATCTGAACCCAAGTCTCTTGAAAAAAGACAATGGACAGATTTGACACCAACTCAAGTTTGAACGGTTCCCATCACCCTGGCAAACTCCAGACAGTAATTCTTCCCTATACTGAAGGGCTGACCTCAAAGGTCCCTATACAGATTAGAATGCTGTAATTTGCATGTCTTTTATTAAGGAAAAATAATCTGAACCAAAAAACAAGACACAAAAGTAATAGAATTTGGCCCTGAAATTAAACACTCACCCCTGCATAGATATTTAGCATAGTATTTTGTGAACGAGGGGCTTGACTTCTCAGGTTCCTATTTGATCCTGCTATGATTTTTCTGAATGAAAGGCTGTAGACATTTTACTGCAATCCATTCATATTTACATCGCAAGGCAAATGAGTCTCTTACGTGCACAAATATTGCGAGAGTTGATCATTCTAGGAAATTGGGTGGCTTTCGCAATATCCTGCAGACAGAAGGTTGAAACAGCTAGAATTCAAAAGAACCAAGTGAGGGAGCCTCTAATAAGGTAACTTCCCCCTCTTCTCTTAACTAATATACCACTGAGAACAGTTTTGGTTTTGTTTTGTGTTTTCTTTTAGGCATGCGGGATGTTAGTTCCCCAACCAGGGATCGAACCTGAGCCCTCGGCAGTGAAAGGGGAGTCCTGTCGTGACCACTGGACCACCAGGGAATTCCCGAGAACAGTATTTTTTTTTTTAATTAATTTTTATTGGAGTATGGTTGCCTTACAATGTTGTGTTAGCCTCCAGTGCACAACAAAATGAATCAGCCACACACATACAGATCTCCCCTCCCTTTTGGACTTCCCTCCCATTTAGGTCACCACAGTGCATTAGGTAGAGTTCCCTGTGCTATACAGTAGGTTCCCATCAGTTGTCTATTGTATACACAGTATCAATAATGTATATGTGTCATTCCCAGTCTCCCAATTCCTCCCACCCCACCGCTTTCCCCCTTGGTATCCATACATTCCGAGAACAGTATTTTAAATCGATTTTCTTGTTGGAACCTAGGGAGACAGATCTCTTCCTTAGCTCCCAATAAATAAGCAAGAAGGCAGATGGCTTTTGTGTACTGAACTGTTTTTCAGTACAGTAAAACAGTATGCTTTTATATTGTTTTGTGTGGACTTTCAGCCATTCAGCTCCGTGAGTGGTAGTTCAGCACCTAACTTTAATTAAAGTCCAGCCGAATACCAGACTCAGAACATCCAAAGCATTAAAGGCCTGGCAGGATATTTCAGGCTGTGCTGCTTTAAAATCACCTGATTATCTGGCAGATTTTAACCTCATAAAGGTAACTCAAAATAACTCCTTCGGTCAAAGTAGGATTTCACAAATTGCCAATAAATTTATCCCTAGTATAGAAATAATACAGGAAGGACTGGGATTCTATAGCTACTATAATTATTAGTGAGAACTCAACTTCACAGCCTGAATTTTGATCCCAAGGTTGAGAGGGAAAAGGAATCACAGCAAGACTTGAAAAAAAGGATGCAAAGGAAACGCGGCAGGTGGAGACGGGGCGTAAAACTGGAGAAAAGGCTGAATGCAGATGGGATCGAGAAACACCAGAACAGGAAATGAGGCAACGGGCCAGTAATCACTGTGGGGTAAACAGTTAGGAAGGGAAGAGTAAAGGGGCCAGAAAATGACTGGGAAAGAGGCTTCATAGATGAAAACACCCTCTAAGGAGGTAGGAAGGCAAAGGCGAAGCCTCCAGAAAAAGGGCAAAAACATGAGGGCTGAAAGCTATAGACGTGCTGAATGTATTCTAGTTTTTGTTGTTGTTCAAATCCACTTGGTTACTTTTGAAGTCTCCTCATCCTTGGCCCCATTTTAGTTACTGTTTTCCTTCTTCAGACACATTCTGTGTACTTACATGTTGTGCATCTGCTAATTCTACTAAGCCTGACTCCTTTCTGATTCTCATCACAGCGGCTGTTCCCTACTATTCACCTGGGAACGCGTGATCCTTGGCGCTTCCTCTGGGAGGAGTGATGGAGGCCCGGGGTTAAGATGTGCCATCCAGAGAGAACTGGTGCTGGCCTGGCCCTCATGCTCATGACCAGCTGGAGTTGCTTGAAATTCTCTGCTTGCTTTTCTCCAAACCACAGAGGTAGTGTGGACTGGTCCAACCTTGCTTGAGGGACCAAGAGCTTGTGGATGGGATTCTCGAAGACCCTACCCTGTGCCAACACCCCAGACCCTTCCCCGCAAACCTGAGCCAGCTCTGTTAGGCCGGATTCCTCTCTGAGGTGGGGTTTTTGTGAAGCTCACCCTTTTGCTGAGGGAGGTGCCTTTTGGTTTTCTTTCTGGGTCTTGATCAAAGTTCCTACCCTGTGAAGACTCAGAGCCCAGAAATGTTCAGGCTACAAGGGACTTACAGATGTCCTTGGTGCAACCAGCAGCTCTGTCACTGTTAAGTCTCTGGATTTGTGCTTTGTGTGGGGTTTGCCTCAGAAACTCCCTCATTTTCTTGCTAGCTATCTACTTAGGGATTCAAAACATATTCTATCCAGGTTTGCACTGGAAGGGTTCTCAGAGCATCTGGCCTGATACTTTTCTCAGAAGCCTTCCCCCAGAAGTAAATGTTTTTCTCCTCCCCCACTTCTGTTTATATCATGATGTGTTTTTAAAAAAGGAGCTTCACTGATTGAAGTGCATGCTGGGGATGATTTTGATAAAGCTCTTTAATCACAGAAAAGGAAGCTACTGCCTGGAAGAGGAATGACGTGTCTCAACAGAGCTGAGACTCAGACTCCCCCCGGCATCTCCTTTCCTAAGGGAAACCAAAGCTTAAGGCAAAAGGGAGATTTCTCTGAATGAGCTAAAGAAACAGATAAATACTGAAAGTGAAAAGTATCAGTCCAAAGTCACAACTGCTGTTTGAGAGCTTATGTTCAAATACAGAAACATTCAAGGCAAGCTCCAAAAAAAGAAAAAGAACTAGCTTTAAATTATCATTATATACAAAAAGTTTATTTTAGAAATCACATATCTTTAAAAAATAACATAGAAGTTATAAGTTCTTATCTTGCCTGGATATTACTCACCATCGGAAGGTCAGGGTGTTATGTGGTATAAATAATGATGTGAGGAAACCAAGTCCATGCAATGTCCCTGGCATTTACACCAGTTTGAAACATTGTGATTTAAAAAAAAAAATTTAGTCAGTTTTGGAAACATACAAAAACATCTTGATCTTGTACACAGAAATCCTGAAACTACAGTCCATTGCTGAGACTATTCCAAAAGTTGGAAAAAGTAGGCATTATCATTTAAATTCATGAACAGTTAAAAAGGTCCCATGGAACTTGTATCAGGAGTGCAGCGTGGTCATTGCAGTGTGTGTGCCAGAGAGAACACGCAGAAAAGTTAAACCTCTGCTTTACAGTTTCATAGCCTAAAAGTCAGAAAACATGAGTAGCTTTGGTTGGTAATTTTGGGGGTAGAACTGATTATCCTTGTTTCTATTCAGTAGGTTTCTTTTGGTCTTACAAAAACAGCACCCACAGATGGCCAAGCTCAAATACTGGAGAATCAGGACACAAAATAAATTTAATCTCACTATGGACCAAAAAAATATAGCTCTTTGTAAATCTGAACTAAAATCTGTGACTTAACATGTTAAGAAGGCTGAAAATGGTTTTTAGACCAAAGAGTTAAAATGATCCTTAAGGATGATGTCTTAAGCAGAATTTTTATACAATAAGCTTCAGAAGACTAAAAAATTCCTATCACATAAAACCATTACTTTAATCTATTTAATATCTTTATCAAATGACCCCAGGTTATACTTCTAGGTACTCCTACCCAGATCATGAGGTATTTGTATTGGGGGATAAACAAAAGTCTCTCTCTGTAAGGGGGGCTCAGGGCTCCCTGACCTAGCTAGCGTTGAATCCACAGAAATATTGTCACTGCCTAAAAAGTTTCAAGAGTAAGAAAACTTGTATTAGTTGGTTAATTGCAAAAAATCTTCTGAGAACACAGCTGTTGGGTGCATCCAGGATGAGTAGTTACGCCTTATGTTGAAGGGAACTGAAAAGTAAGATTTGAAATTACAAAAGAACAAAATCAATTGATAATAATCACTCGTGAAGGTGAGCGACACCTGAGAGCGAGAGTGGGCTCACCTGGCTATGATTACGTCGGATATATTTTCTGCTTCCCATAGACCGGTAATAATCTTATTAGAAATACACTAACTGCAGACAAGCCTTTTAGGTTGTGAAAGGATAATGTGGTCTCGAGATGTGATGGGAGATACACCTCCTATAAATCTTCAGGGGATGCTGGCCATTAATTTTACTGAAGTGAAAAATGTGTTCAAAGCTGCAGATCTGAGCCTTATTATCAGAATGATGTCACTTTAGGGTAGACTGGATAGATTTTCCAAAATGGTTTTAATATGGCATAAAACTCTTGATTCTCAGAGCTGGATGCCTACTTATCTGCCAAAATGTATTCTGAAAGGAAACATACAAAGGGGATGTAGAACAGGCACAGAAGCTGACAAAATATCCAAGTAAACATTCCTCATGACAGATCCACTGGAGATCTAGAAAGCACTTTAATACCCCATCCTTCTTCAAATGATCAAGAGAAATAGCCAGTCCTGTATTTACAAAACCGATGAAAATCACACTGTAATAATCAGTGAGTGCAGAACAACCGCACAGATGTGTTTCCAACTTTTTCCACCATGATTCTCCATCAAGGTAAAAAAAGACTCTTTTGTACAAATCCCAGAAGGACGCAGAGGCGGCAGCATAACTGCCAAAGATGGTACAATGACTTACGACTGAAGTTGGTGACGGGACACAAGGGGAAGGAGGGGCAGAGTCCTCGGGACAAGAGCCCTATCTGACGCAGGTGGGCGGCGCTAGTCCGTGGTCGACCTCCGGTACCAAAATCGTGCCCGGAAGTCGTCGCTGCAGGTCATGAAGCCGGGGTTGGTGGGCGAGTGCACGATACAGCGCACGATGTTGTTGTGGCCCAGCGAGAGCAGGTTCCGGCGCTCAGCCGTCCTCGAGTCCCAGCAGCAGAGGCTGATGGTCCTCTCGTCGGGTAGCAGCACGTAGTCCTCCGTGTGGTTGAAGACGGCCTGCGTCCGGTGCACCTGCCGTCCGCTCAAGCCAGCGCCTGCGCAGAGACCGAGAGGTTAAGGGCCTGGGTGCCAGGGCTAGCTTTCCAGTTCACATCTCAGACCCCAGACTGTTCTACTTTTGCCATTAGCTCTGTTGATGTAAAAACTGCATTTTAAAACTGTTGAAGTAATACACGTTTATTGTGCAATTCTGGAAACTCTAAAAAAAAAACTATGAAAAAGAAAACCACGTTTGAGCCCACCACCTAAGGCAACTCTGCTAATGTTCTGACATATTTCTAGGCATAAAAATGACAAAAAAAATACAAAAGTGGTGCCACATTATCTAACTTCATGTTGGGTATATTTTCCCCTGATTTTACTGGCTGCACAGTATCCACTGTTTGGAAGCACCATTACTTAGTGATTCTTTTCCTGCCAGGCAGTTAGCTGGCATCCAATTGTAATACTGTGGCAAACATTCTCTGCACAGAACACATGACTTGCTCAGGACTAAACTCCTAGGACTCAAACCGTTGGGATGCATGAACAGCCACCCTCCAAGAGGAAGCATAAAGCTTTTTTATGACCATGAATTTAAAAAAAACGTATTTTATGTTTAAAGCATTATATAAATTATTAAAAAAAACTCTGATAATTTTAAACCCAGAGCCAACCCTCTGATGAATGTCTTTTCCAAATATGTCCGAGCATTGCACACACATTTGTAAATCAGAGCATACAGCACACAGTTTTTATGCAATAGTATGTGGTGGAGACCTACAAAGAGGGAACACAGCTCACTGGACAAACATACACACTTTGGTGTTGGATGTGGACTAAGCACATGTTAGGGACATGACCTTGAGCAAACGACTTATCCCTAGGCCTTAACTGTCTGCTCTGCTCTGTAGGGATAATCACAGCACCTGCCTACAAGATGTTGCAGGGATTAAAGTGAGCTGTAGTGCCCATTCAGCGGTGTAATATAAATGTTCAACAAAGTATTTATTTTTGAAGGCTGCATGCTGGGAAGGGCTATGTAACAATTCACTCCACTCTTCCTCTGGACACTGATGTTCTACGTAACTTCCCACCACTCCAGACAGTGTTGGGATGCGTATCTGTTCACGTGTGCCTGCGTATGCTTCTCAGGAATCTTCTTAGGTTAAATTTCTAACAGTGGATATTATCAGCAGATCAAAAATGTATATATTTAAAATTTTGATATGATACCAAGCTGCCCTTCAGAAATGTTTTACCAGTCAATACTCCTAACAATACGTGATTTCCTGGAATGTGTGTTAATACTGGATGATAACAATCTTTTAAACTCCTGGCATCTGATGAGCGAAAAGACACCTCCACTTCCATTTCTTAGGTTTGCAGAGAAGCTGGTCGTCTCTTCTTGGGTTCACTGACCAGTGTCTGACACATGTTTATTATATATGCTATGAATATTTTTTCCCTAGCCAGCATTTAATCTTATTATAAACAAAATTACTTTTTATAAACAAAATTAACTTTTAACATCAAAATTTCTAATGTTTACTTGATAGTTTTTCCTTTCTTTCATTATTTCAAGAGCCCTATGAATTCTAACTAAACATTAAAACTGGAAAAGCAGACCCATAAGTGCTGACATGAAGGGGTCAAACTGTGAATTACAAAAAGAGGGAATCTGCATATAAATTCAGTATAATCTCATTTCAAAATCAAATCCCAATTCTCTAGCAAAACAAACCAATCAGCCACACATAATCACAAAACATCCCAAACATTCATAAAACAAAAATGACTCTTCCCAAGACTTGCTAGCTCTACCATCTACACAGAAGCCACAGCACTTTCTCACTGGTTACCAGATAAACCTAAGGTAGGTTATGCTGCACCCTAGTGGTTCAGATGTCACTAACTCTTCAGTTTTCTTCACTTACTAACACCCCAGCAGAGTCCCTTACAATATAGTGCTGTTTTCTAGTGAGTTTTAAAGTTCTGGTCATGGTGATGTCAGTGTATGACACAAGCATCTCACAACAGAGGAAACTAGTTGAAATTTTCTACCAAATAGCCTTTGCTGCTACAAGGAACAGACGAATGAAACACTATACTTTGATACTTACTATCAAATAATTAAACCAACACTGGCTATTAGTGACAAGATAAATTTAAACAGATCTCATAAAAAGAGCTCACAGGTACAACTGCTGCAATCAGAGACCAACAGGAATTAATCAGAGAATCAGACTAACAATTTTGTGTTTCTGTCTGAAGGGCCCACTTTAAATCTAGGTTCAGAACACTTGGGGTCTCTTTGGGGGACTCCTCCTCTCTCATGCATGAGCCAAGATCTTCCCTCTCACTTACTGAGGACTTTCTCTGGGCTGCTTTCGTGGGAAATGAGCAGGCCATGGATCTACAAATGGACGACCTAATTCTCAAGTGTTATTTGCATGGAATCAGATCTAATTTTAGCTGTTAACATACTGAGAAGAGCAAAGTTAAGAAACTGTGGTTCTACTTCCAGCTCTGCCTCTTGTTTGATTCACACAGATTTATTGAGTGCATCTATTTCGAGGAGCTAAAAGAGAGTTCTGGAAATTAAAATGCCTTGGAAACGTGAAGTCATATCAACTTCTTACATACCTGTGTATCTGACAAGTGTTCGTCCTGTTGATATTTCCCAAAGTTTAGCTACAGAGTCTTTCCCACTTGACAGAATGTATTTTGAATTTTTGGAAAAAATGGCTGAGCAAACTTCAGCACCATCATGTGCTTTCTCAAAAGTTGTGATGCATCGATTTGAAACGCCATCCCACAGTTTGATGCAGCCGTCCTTGCTACCAGTCACATACATGTTGGCACTGGGATTGTAATTCACAGAACATATGGCATCGGTGTGCTGATCTTGAGGATTGCAAGAGACAAAGCACTGAAATGTGTTGATATCATAAAGTCGAAGAGTAGGATGCTGAGTCCCGACAAGTATAAAGTCTCCGGAAGGATGAAAAGAGATGGAGCGCAACATTTCTGCCTCCTGTTAGGAAAGAGACCACGTGGCGAACAGTTAAACCCAGAAGATATGTGGAAAATGTTTGCCTGATGCAAAGAATCCATAAAACAATGACCATATACTAGACAGGTGTGAGAAGAACAAAGAACTTTCTGGAATACATGAAAGTATCATTTAAACAAAGATTTCCAAAACTATTTACTGGTGAGATTATTTCAAAGACCACAGAAGTGAGCTGCACTATTTACACATAAACACTGGGTTAACTCAGAATGGAATATTACCAATTTATGACACATTTACATGTGATTAACAAATAAAGATAAACCACTTGTACACAAGAATAGTTTCTTTAATATTGAGGTGGAAGCCACTACTAAAACATTAGTATTTCTGAGCTGCAGATTCAAAATAGGGCACCAAATGTTGCTTTTCCATCAAACACCTGAGAATTTCAACTGAATAATTTTTTAATTCCCATAAGTTACACTTCAAACAAGTCGGTTGTGTTTTGTCTTTAAAGAGTGATGTGGATTGTGAGCCGTAGTCCTGACCGGCCACAGGAAGTGGGCGCGGGACAGCACGAGAGCCATGCCATCTGTGGCAGGCACCATGTCCCTGCTGCCATCCTCCCTGCTTATAGGAGGACCACTGAGACGACTTTTAAGAAGAGAAGAGCCAAACAACAGCTCACTGTATTTAAGGGAAAAAATGCATACAGCTCCTTTCCAAACATTCCTAACCTGAATGTATTTGAAGGCTCTTTTTGCAGATGGTTTGGAATAATCAAATAATTTAAGAGTATAATCCCTTGAACCAGAGGCGAGGATCTGCTCTGTTGGGTGGAAAGCGAGACATGTGACTTCATCCACGTGGTCATAAAGAGTTCGAATCACGGGGTGGTTTTCCATGTTCTGCTGTGCAGTCTCGTTCATCATGACCTAAGCCAACAAGAAAAAAAGTTCAGTGTAAAATCCATCTGACTCAAAGCATACCTTCTATAACTAGGCTAAGTTAAAACTGGTTTAAACTATGCTCTCACTCTCGCAAGAATGAACAACAAAAGGCAAATAGCAAGCAGACTACTGGGATTCTTACCTCTATTGGCATGGCACTTTTGGCCAACATTCTTTCTGTGTCAAGTATTTTTATGGAAGCATCTGCAGATCCAGTAGCTATTAACTGCCCATCTCTACTATAAGTAGCTACACGACACGGTCCTTTATGGGATGTGACATAGCATGTCTCGTATTCTGAAGCCTCTGGGGACATAGTCTGGACATCTGCATCAAACTCTAGGTCAATTCCTGTGCCAGGGGCAACTGTGTCTGACCGACCAATTGCATACTGAACTGCAGTATCATCATTTTCCATTCCTGAAAGGAATAAAAATTAAGGGCACGAAAAAATGTTATTTTAAAAGGACAAGACAAAGTTCTGGATCCAAACTGGAAAAGGTGTTTGCCAATGTCAACGTACTACTTCTTGGAGCTGCATGACACTTAACACTGCACAAAATTGTGTATTGTGGCCTGGTGCACACACAGTGACAACGCTGTAGGGCAATATGGGTTGGGGCAGGTTAGGCTCCAACAGGTAAAATCATTTCCCCAGATATTTGCCTCCAAAATTTTCTATTTTAACCACAAATACAGAAACTGAAAAAAAGCAGCTCTGTAGTTAAATTGTCCATTTGTTGCCATTCTGAATTTTAGTATTTTTAATGCTGAGATCTGTTAGCAACTCTGAAGCTCATTAAGTCAGATATATTGTTAGTGGGACTTCCCAGGTGGCGCAGTGGTTAAGAATCTGCCTGCCAATGCAGGGGACACAGGTATGATCCCTGGTCCGGGAAGATCCCACGTGCTTCGGAGCAACTAACTCGTGAACCACAACTACTGAGCCTGCGTGCTGCACCTACTGAAGCCTGAGCGCCTAGAGCTCATGCTCTGCAACAAGAGAAGCCACTGCAATGAGAAGCCTGCGCGCATGGCAACAAAGAGCAGTCCCTGCTCACCCCAACTACAGAAAGCCTGCGTGCAGCAATGAAGACCCAACACAGCCAAAGTCAGTCAATCAATCAATCAATCAATCAATCAAATACCTTAAAAAAAAAAGATACGTTGTTAGTAATAATATTAGTGAAACACCTTAGAAAGAATGTTGAGGTTTAAATTGAAGTTTATCAAGAAAATGCATTTTAAATTGAAAAATAACTTGATACATGGTATAAACAATGTTTAGATGAATAAAAAAATAAATGTAACCTTGTATTAGATCACCCAGAGATAATTACTGTCAACATGGTGTATGAATTCTTCTGGACCTTTCTCCATGCACACAGTTGTTTCATTTCTTAAAACAAAAATAAATTCACACTATACAACACGGTGCGACTTACGTGGTCATTCACGCATACAGAATAAACACCAGGCCAGCGGAATAGACGCGCACCCACATCCTGCTGTCAGGTCCAAGTTTATGGTGGCAAGAACATTTATACCCAATTCCAGACTGCTGGGCGTTTCAGTGGAATTCACTTTATTTCCTCAGGCAAATTCTAACAACTTACACTGCCAAGTCAAAGGGTATAAACATGTTTGGCAATTCTGTGTTTTACTGAGTGCTTTACAGGACACAGGCAAGCACTAGGATACACTGTTAAATAAGACAAGGTTCAAGATCTTTACTAAACTTGCAATCTTTTAGCAAGTGGTATGGATTGTGTGGGAAACAACTCAAAACAATAAAGTAAATTTCAGACAGTGATTCTGTTATGGAGGAAATGGGATTGTTGTTTTAGAGCAGCTGGGGAGGTATGGGGAAGATGTTCGGGTTATTTAAGAAGAGATGAGGAGAACTCTGAGATGACATTTGATCTGAGACCTGAAGAAAGTCAGTAATACAACGGCACAAAGCTCCAAATAATTCATATAAAAATCCTGAGGCTAGAACCAGCTCAAAACCTTCACAATCAGGACTTTGCTTCCTCCTTCAGTATCCAGCACTGTACTTGATACATACTAGACACTAAAACTAAAGGGCAATAATCCGGAAAACATCTGAAGCAGGACTTCCCTGGTGGTGCAGTGGTTAAGAATCTGCCTGCCAATGCAGGGGACACGGGTTCAATCCCTTGTCTGGGAAGATCCCACATGCCTTGGAGCAACTAAGTCCATGCGCCACAACTACTGAGCCCATGCACTGCAACTACTGAAGCCTGTGTGCCTAGAGCCCACGCCCTGCAACGAGATGCCACCTCAATGAGAAGCCTGTGCACCGCAACAAAGAACAGCCCCTGCTCATCACAACTAGAGAAAGCCTGAGTGCAGCAACAAAGACCCAACGCAGCCAAATTAAAAAAACAAACAAACCCAAAACACAAAAAAACAAAACATCTGAAATCTTGTCATGGGCTCAATGAATCTGCATTCACAAGTTACCTAGTTTGATGAGATGCAGGAGCTGCTCGGAGGGTGCACAGACGGACTGCGGCTTGATCTCATTGATGAGACCGTTAGCAATGCTGATGTAGCCGTCGTAGAGCAGCTGGCTGATAATCAGCTTGTAGAGCTGCTGGCGATCCTTCAAGCCCACCTTGGTTCTGTACATCCTGGAGAAGAGGAAGACAATCTCCCTGCCAGCTGCAAGAGGAGAAAACAGGTGATGATGACAGGCAGATCACCAGTAAACACAGAAGCAACACAGGAATCTGGTCAGACTTTTCCGGGCTTAAATCCCAGCTCTATCGGCACTATTTTTGGTCAGCAACTATGTTTCTCTGAGATCAGGGTCCTCAGCTGTTAAATAAGTCAGTGAAAGTTAAATAAGATGGTGCATGTAGAGCACTGAGCACAGTGGTACACAGAAATGGTTCAAATCATGTCAGCCAATATTTACAGGACAACCTCTCTTCATCAGCGTTCCTCCTCTGCCAAATTACCCACCTGTGATTTTTATTCTTTACTGCTATCCCAGAATCTTCCATTTCTTCTGTCAATAAAACACTGATTAATGCTTGCAATAAGTAAAACAGCTGCTACTGTTGGATGTCTAGACACCTACTGTTTCCATCATGTTTACTAATGTCAGTTATGGTCATTCTTAAAACATGTCTGAAGGCAACGAACCTCGTTACATTACATAATTTAGACAGTAAATCAAAATACAAGGGTGAAAAAGCTACTGTGCAATGAAAACTAGGTCCTGTTAAATGCTTTGGAAAGCACTGCTTAATAAAATATTGGCAAATAGGATACAGCCAGAACAAGTATAAAAAATGTAAAAATCAGAAGTATTGTGCACTTAGATTGATTTACAAGTGTTTAAGTACTCTCAGCCTCAGAAAGCAAAAGAGAAAATTGTAGATGATGGTTTCCAGTTTACACACAGCAAAAAACCCAAAAACTCCAACCGGTGGACATGATTAGATAATCTGATTATAAAAATCAATGTCTGCACATGTGTAGATCTGTACAGATATCGGAAGACTGTAGAACCTGGGGAACAGCAATAAAGAATAAAAGTCACAGGCAGAGAGGCAGCTGTGGCAGAGAAGAAAAACTGGAAGGCAGAGCACAGGAGACAGAAAAGAAAGACTATGAGAAAGAAGTGGGGCGAGTGGACAGTTAACAGCAGTACCTGCTGGTACTACTGTACTTCACAGGGGGGATTCTGAAAGTGGGAGGTGTTGTAGGAAAGGGGTGGGGGACAATGTTTTTAACTACAAAATGCCCTCTGGAGAATTACTGAGGCTACTGATGATAAGAACAGCCAACATTTACTGAGTGTTTACCATGTTTCATCTTAATCCTCAACATCCTATAAAGGAGGTCCACTAATCTTGTTTCCAGGTGAGGAGGAGAGATAACTTGCCCAGGGTCTCAGAACCAGTGCCTGGAGGAACCGGGATTAGAAGCCAGGTGGTTAGACTCTAGAGACTGTTGCTCCTAATCACTGCCTGTACTGCTCCTTAAAAACTTAATGATAAACTAGCTAAAATTCATTAATCATTCAGTACAGCACATAACACACATGGTGTAAGCAACTAACATGCATTACCTCATTCAACCCTCAGCTAATCCCATTTTAGAGGTGGGCAACCAGAGGTCCAGAAAGGTTAACTCATCCAGGATCCCACAGCTTGTAAATGGTGGAGCCTGGATCCTCACCCAGAGCCCGAGCTCTTACTGTGCTGTACTGGTGGCTGTGAACCAAATACAGATAAATCTATACTTGTGTAGACAACACTAGGACACGACAGAGATGATGAAACCCTCTCAAAGATGGTTAGGAAACACTGCAAGTAAAATGGAGCTGCGTAACTCGTCCAAGGGTATCGCGGCCACCAGTAATGCTCACGCCGGAGCCCAGAGCCTGACCACCACCCCAACCTTCACTCGTGCCAAGCGCATCATGGGGCTATCAAGAGATTAAAATACGAAAAAGTGAGGACGGGCCCCCGCTTCTCAATGCCCAAAGAACGTTCGCTTGCTGGGCTAGAAAGCGCCTAATTACCACCCACCATATGCAGGCGAAGGGGCTGCGGCCCCAAGACAGGAAGAGCCCAGCCCAGGACTGGCGGTGCCCGGAGCTGGGAGGAGAACCAGGGCGGGAACACAGACGCCCCCTCACCGTACGCTCCGCTGCGACCCAGACTAGAGGCCAACGGAGGATGGAGGGCGGGCGGCAGCGAGGCCTCTGAGGAAGAGGGGCAGGGCAAGCCCAGCCTGGCAACCCAGGGTGCACGCCGCCCCGCTCACTGCTGACCCTTCCCGCCTTGCCCCGGTCTTTCCCGTGGCCCCTCAAAGGCGCCAGCCGACCGCCCCGGTCACGCCACGCACCCCGGGGTCTCCCACACCTGCTCGCCGTGCTCTCTCGGTCTCCCGCTCTCTCCTAGAAAAATGGAGGCGCGAATCCTGCCTGATCGATCGCTCCGGGCGCACGTTCATTGCGCACGCGCAAAGGGCGTCGCGCCGAGCGCTGCGCTATCGATCGGCCCCACTATCCTGCCCTTCTCGCCATCTTACTTACGGGCGCGCTCTAGAGAGTCGTTCGCCTCCTCCGACTTTATCTCCTACGCGACAACCCTGACGCCAAGGGGCTGCTGCCTCACGGACAAAAGTCAGATCCGGAGAGCACGGCGGGCCATTGGCTCCACCACTTCCGGGGCCTTATGGAGCAAGTGCGCTTGCGCGCCGTCTCTGCTAGGCCGTGACTCAAGCCGTCGGGTTGGTTTTGAACCAATGAAAAGTCAGCGCCTCTCTAGCCCGGACCAATCAGCTTTCGGATTCGAGGGTTTAACTCCTATTTAAAATGAAGACTTTGAATCTTAACGGCTGAGCTCTCGGGAGGACTCGGAGGCCTCGGGTCGGTGGTGGGAGCCCAAAGGTGCGTAGAGCTGGGGCCTCTCTGTGAGGCGGGCGGGAGGAGCCTGGGTGGCCTTTGGGGATGGGTGGGAGGGAGCCTTTCTGTAGGGCCGCTGGGCTGGCTAGGGCGGGTCGGGGCGAGAAAGCCTCCCTTGGGCCCCCCCACCCCGGTTCCTCCCTGCGCTCCCTGTTCCTCTCTGCGCACCCCCGTCCCTCCCTGCGGCCCCCCCGTCCCTCCCTGCGGCCCGCCGCCCCCCGTGCTTTCCCAGCGCCCTCGTATCTGCTCCTGGGTGCCCAGAAGCCCTGTACCATGCCGCCTGGGTGTTCACTAAACACCTGGCGTGAATGGGGTTGTGTGGCGTGGGGTGGGGGTGCTTTTTGATGGGATGCTCATGTTCAGGGAGCACCTCGGTAAGAAGGTACCGGAGGTTTTTGCTGTCTTGGAGTTTACGTTCAAGGGGTAGGGGTGCGGTGATAGACGGTGAACTAGCAAGATAACTTCGAATAGGGATGAGTGCCAGGAACCGGGGGCTACTTTGGATAGACTAGCCAGGAAAGGCCTTTGTCTGGGCGGGATGGATGAGTGGGTAAGTAACTTCCTCGAAGAGGCTTTCCTGGGCCAGTGCTTCTCAAACCGTAGACCCTGGACTACCTTTATCGGGATTACTTGAGCGTCTTTGTTAAAAATATGAACCCACCTAAAGGATCAGAAGCGCTTGGGTGTAGGACTCAGGTGTCTGTGCTTTTATCAAGCTCTGCAGGTGATTCTGACGTTTCATTGAAAACTAGTGCTCTAACGCAGCCACATCTGGGGGTGTCTTTGAAATGCAGAATCTAGTTTGTTACATCTGGGGTTGGGCCTCAAGGTCTCCATTTCTAACAAATGCCTTCCTGATGTAGATGTAACTATTACCCTTGACCTTCACTGTTCCCTTCTCACCCTTAAATCTTCCTAGTTCTTTGAATTAAACGCTTTTCAGCTGCATACTCATTTCCCCTCTACTCTCCTGCATCTGTGCAGACATTTGCACATTTGACGAGGGAAGGAAACGTCTAAACCCACAGTGCTATTAAATCTGTTTTTCTGTTTAGACTAGTAGGATCTCTGGTTTGAACTGCAGGGATCTTGTGCAGGTCCTCTGGACGTGTGACTCCTGAACTCGGCCACAGAGCAGAATCATCTGTGAAGCAGTCTTCTTGCGGCTCTCTTCGGAATTTCTGGATCAGAGACTTACTCCATTCTGTTTATTAGTCTTCCTGAGGAGGAAAAGTGCATTACGTTGGAGCGAATGTCTGTAGCGTCTGTTGAAGACTGTTGAATCAGTGTCCTTAGGCCTGTGTGGTCTCATGAGTCTGCTGCTTGTAACTGTTAGGGAGAGTGAAGAAAGCATATGTGAAATTAAATTCGCATAATATGAGAATTTATTTCCTTTTCTTTTTTGTGTGTTGCTTCTAAATGGCTGTTTGATATAAGGACTCCAGGCTCTTAAGCCTGGTCCTGTTTTCAGATTGAAGTGGAGTTATTTGCTTACTTGTAAAGTGGATGTGCAAGCATGAGGCTGAGGAGTGCTCTCTGATTGGATTTTAGAATTTGGGGGAGCACCTGAGTAAGAAATACAGAAAGATTTCAGCCTTCTTGGAGTTTACATTCTACTTACTTGAAAGGATGTTGTGCCTGACTCACAGGAAGTGATTCTAGCACTTCCTAAGTGTTAGAAACTTTTTTATTATTGATCTGCGTTGTTAATGGATTGATTCATTCCCAAAACATGAGTGAACATACTATGTGGAAGGCATGTTCTGGGGCGGCAACAGTGAGCAAAATGGGACTAATAAGCCTTTCCTCTCACGGAGCTGACTTTCTTTAAAGATACTGAGCAGGTAGCTGGGTATCTGAGTCCGGGGAGTCAGACAGGAAACAAGGACCAATAATGTTATGTAAGGTGTTAAGTAAAAGTAAACGAGGGATGATCTGAAAGCGGCATCTCAGCATGAATGAAATGAAGGTACAGCCACACTGCTGTTATAGGGAAGAGCCTCATAGGTAGAGGGAATAGGGAGTGCAAAGGCCCTGTGGCAGGGGACTTCTCTGCCAGGGAAGGGGAGAAGCCCTGAAGAGCTGGTGTGCAGTAGACAAGAGGAGGAGATCTAGTCACAGAGGTGGTCAAGGTCCATGTTTTATGAGGCCTGTGTGTGCAAGTAAGATTTTGAATTTGAGTTGAAACACGAGGGGCCTCTGAGCCAAGGACCAATATATCTGACTTGTTAATGGGATCACTGGGCACAGTGTTTCTAATGGACCATAATGGGGCAAGGGTGGAAGCAGAATGACCATTGGGAGCCTTTTGCAAATAATTGAAGGGAGTGAAGATTGTGGTTTGACCAGGTGGGAGTAGTAAAGGCTGTGAGCAGTGATTTTTGAAGATAGAGCCTATAAGATATGCTGATGGATTAGATATGGATTTTGAGGGAGAAGTGTGTAAAAGTTTATGCTAAGACTTTAGACTTGAGCAGCTGGCAGGATGGATTTGCCAACCCCTGAGCTGGGGACAGCCCAGGCCACTGTCTGAGAGAGCAGGTTAGGGGAGATGGGGGTGGGGAGGGAGCGGAACTTCAGTTTGCGACAGGTTAAGATAGAGATGCCTCTCAGATTACCAGGTGGTGGGAGTTCAGAGGCAAGGTCTGGGCTCACGATGGAAATTTGGGGGTCCTCAGCCTGTGGATGATATTGAAAGCTAGGAGATGAGCTCACCTAGGAAGTGAGTGTAGTTGGGAAAGAAGTGTTTCTGAGTCGGAGCTCAGAGTGTCATCCCCCCCTCCCACCCCGCAATGGCAGAGGGGAAAAGAAGTGTGTGGGAGAGGAGAGGTTTCATATGGTGTATTGGGTTTGGCAGACCTTCCTGGGGGATCCTGAGCAGGTTGTTAGAGAGCCTGGCAGTCGCAGGAGAGGGGAGGGCAGAGGTTTTCTTAATAGAGGTGTTTAGAGCCCTGGGGCCCTAGGAAGGTGTAGATGGAGACGTGGGGAGTCCATTCCGGGGTCGCACCAGACACTGAATTGGTGGTACAAGTGAGGCTGATCAGCAGAGGTGGTTGCGATGGGACAGCAGTAAAGCTGAGAGAAATCTGCAAGCTAAATGGAGGAAGGAATGGAAAAAGAGTGTGCGATCCTGTGGAATGCGGAGAATGCACGTCCGAGGAAGGCTGAGAATTGACCTTTGGGTTTGGCAACAGCAGGGGTCAGTGCAGCGCTGGCGGGTGGTGGGAATATGAGCCCTGTGGGAGGGTGAGGGACGCGGTAGAGACTGTTGCAGAGTTTTCCTGTGGAAAGGGGAAGCCAGAGATGTCCTCAGAGCTTAAGTCAATGCTGGGGTAAAGAGGACCTTTTTTTTTTTTTTTTTTTTTTTTCCTTTTAAATGGAAGCAGGCTTGTACACTGATGGAAGTGATCCATTAGATGATGGGGCAGAAGGACAAGGAAGTTCAGGAGTGAAGCTTGAGGGGAGGGGAGGGGAGGGGCTGCAGTGTATGAGGGGAGAGGAAGGCCCCACACCTGAACATTATCTGAGCCCCACACCTGTGCTTCATATCACAGGAGCAAACACTGCTCCCTTATTGGTCTCATTTGGATGACAAAATGTGTAAAATTCTGTGTGATGTTGAGGCTTTTTCTTCAGGATTTATAACCCTGATCCAGCATAACACTGAAGCAGATGGATTTTTACAAATTAAAGGTGGTTCTTTTTTCTTCTCAGGCATCATGGACAAATGTAAAGAAAACTGCATCTTGGGGCCTAAGGTAAATCGAATAATCTGTGATCTTAAATCACATTTGTAAAACCCAACGGGAAGTTGGGTTTTAAATCTAGAATTTTTTTCACACTTACTCTTGGTTGTAACTTTAGATCCCTCTACCACATTCCTGGGTGGGAATTAGGCACTTTTCTCAGCATTCAGTAACACGTCCTTGCTTCTCTCACCATAGCTTTTGTTTTGCTTGCTTTGTCTTAGAGTTAGCTGTATCTGTATTGCTCCATTGTGTGCAGGATAGTAATGTACACAGTAGGTGCTTAGTACTTGCCTGTACTTTCTTGCTTGCCAGAAGTTAATTTCTTTGCCATAGTTGGTTCTGCTTACGCTTCAGAGGGATGTCAGTAGCATTTCAGTGGGCATTTCCTGGGAGCCCACCTGGAGCCAGGCTTTGTGTCAGATGCAGGGATCACAGTGGTGAAAAGCACGTGGTCTTGGACTTTAAAGAACGTAGAGCCCTTTTGGGGAGGTGTGTGAGCCAGTACCATGCTATATATGACCTGAGTAATTCTGGGGAGGGGTGCTAACTTCAGCTTGGGGCAGATTGGAATCCAGGAGGAGAGACCCCCCCCCCCCCCCCATTGCCACCCTGCCCTTAGCATTTGATGAATATTTGTGGAGCAGTTAGGTGAATGGGTCTTTCATAGAAACATCCTTTAATATAAGTAATCATCAGGTTTTTTTCCTTCTAGGAAATTTGAAGAGTATAAATACTGTTTGTTTTTTTTGTGTATGTGGGGTTTTTTTTGTTTGTTTTTCAAGGGGAGGGATTTGTTTTTAGAAGTCTGCACCTTTTTTACTGGCTGAAAGTGTGAAAATGACCAACTAGAAAAAGGCTAAGTTGATTCACTGTATTTGATTCTCAATTCCTATGATAAAGTTCATTTTGAAACATTGTTCTGTGTTTCCGATGTTTGTTGCTGCGTGAATGCCTGCTGTGTTACGGGTGCTGCTGAGGTCAGAAGTAATCTCTCTGCTGCAAGTTGGAGACCCTCTCTAGGAAAGCACTCGTACCAGCAAGCTGGGTAATGGGTTCTGAGGCTTCTCTTCCTGCACTGTTTCCTTATTTATGAGGAAATTTCCTCCATTGAAGCTGAAGGAAGTGCTTTCTGCCCCTTGTTTGATTAGCTCAGGGTCTTAGAATTTAAGTACTTTAAAAACTTGTGATATCCAGCTTACGGTCATGTAAATCATATATTTTGGTAGTAGCTTTTTGAAGAGCCTATGTTTCCTCTTTTGCCTCAGATGCATTTTTAGGTATTGACTACTTGGAAATGGAAACACTAGTAAATCAATAGTAATTAGCTTTTTGGACTATTAAAACTATGGTCAGTGTTGTAAACAGTGATAGTGATTAGCTTCTTGTGGAAAATCTGGCAAGTACAAAAATTCTCCAGAACTTCTTTACTCAAAGATAATCACTTGTTGACTACTTTGATGTATTTCTTTCAGTCTTTTTTCCAAACATGAGTATTGTCAAAGAAATGGAATTGGGATTTTGGTATAAAGTTTCTGAATTACAGCTTCTGCTAAATTATAATTCCCAAGTCACTGAGGATTCTTAGAAAATGTTTAATGCCTCCCTTTTTAGATGAAAGTTTAGTTAATGAACATTTGTTTATGGGAGCAGGATTTTAGGGGTGGGGTGTTGGGGATGGGGGAGGAGGTATCACTCAGGCATTTCTCTCAGCCGCACACTAACTATATCCTCTGGATGTGCTCATTAAAAATCACTCTCCCCTTCGTCTGTTATCAGTGAGCGGCACTTATTGTTTTGTTATACTGGAAAACAGACTTTGGGAATATTGTCAAGATATTCAGCTTTCGTTCATGAAGACCATAAAGTTCTTTTTCCTCCCCAATCTAGACTACAGTTCCACTTGGTGATGGCCCAAAACGTGTTCTGGTGACTCAGCAATTTCCTTCTCAGAATCCTGTGTCTGCGAACAGTGGCCAGGCTCAGCGGGTCTTGTGTCCTTCAAATTCCTCCCAGCGTGTTCCTTCACAAGTGCAAAAGCTTGTCTCCAGCCAGAAGCCAGTACAGACCCTGAAGCAGAAGCCGGTGCAGGCCGCCAGCGCCCCTCGTCCTGGCTCCAGGCCTCTAAGTAATACCCAGAAGAGCGAGCAGCCCCAGCCACCAGCACCTGGTAATCCGCGTCCTGAGGCTCCTCGCAGAGCCGTGCTTCTTAGTTGCCAAATAAGCAAGTGTACAGACAGGTTGATTGTTCGGAACCCTAGCTTTTATATCATTTCTACTGAGGACAGGGAGAAAACCTGATGTGCAGGTAGCATGAGGTAACAGTGTCTCCTGTGGGTCGGGCCTGACCCATGGAAGAGTGGGCAGCCAGGGAGGACACAGCACCAGCCTCTTTTTTTTTGATTGCTTATTAGGGCTGGAGGGGAGGCATGGGGTTCTTGTAGTAGGTACACTTGGAACTGAAAAATTCCAAGGTTCTGGAGTGTGGAGGGAATTGCCGGGGCGTGGGGAGTGGGTGGACTGAGGCAGGCCAGGTGAGGTCATGGTGGGTACTGCTGGTCGTGGGGAGCGGGGCTTCATCCCCTGGGAAACTGCTGAAAGGTTTTTGAGCAGAGGAGGGGCTGACTTGCCTTTTACAGAAAGCTTCTCTGGATGAATTGGAGAGTAGCAAGGCTGGACCCAGGGGTACCAGAGAGGAGGGAGGCCATTGTGGTTTGGGTATAATATGGCGGTGGCCTGAACTACTAGGTGGGCAGGGTGGGTGTTAATAGTTGTTATTTACCAGCTGTTGAGTGCCCACACAGCAGGCTTCCTTCATCCACGTAGTGTCACTCTGTCCTTGTAACCACTCTACAAAGGAAGCCATGGTTTTTTGTTTTTTATTTATTTGGCTGCATCAAGTCTTAGTTGAGGCATGTGGGATCTTTCATTGTGGTGTGCGGGCTCCTCTAGTTGTGGCCCATGGGCTCCAGGGCACGTGGACTCTGTAACTTGCAGCACGTGGGCTTAGTTGCCCCACGGCATGTGGGATCTTCCTGGACCAGGAAATGAACCCACATCCCCTGCATTGGGAGGTGGATCCTTTACCACTGGACCACCAGGGAAGTCCCGAGGCAGCCTTAGTTTTTAACTCAGTTTGTGGAGGGGAAGTTAAGATCACAGCATTAACTTATTCAAAGACAGCCAGGATGGAGTCGTGCAAATTTGAGAGGTCGCTTAGGATGCAGACTTGACAGAACTGGGAAATAAACCAGACATGGGGTTGGTGGCCCAGCTCCTGGGGAAAAGGTGATGAGGTGGGAGTTTGTTATGGATGGGAAGATTGGTAATTCTGCTTTAGAAGCTCTTCATTTAGAAACTGAGGCTTTAGGAAGAATCTACATTGACTCGAGTCTTTAAATTATCTGAGGGCCTAACTATACCTATCTGCTTGTCTTTATTCTCAAAGTTCTATAAAGACTTCAAATGGCGGGAGTCAGGTTGCAGCATGGTGGGAAGAAAAAAAGCTTTTTTTTTTTCCTTTTTTTTTTTTTTAAAGTCTATAAATAGTACAGATCTATCATTCTGGACATACCACTAATATTTTGGTAACCATTCTTTGATTCCTCTCTAATAAAAGACTTTTAACTTATTCTGTATAGTTATTCTAAAAACAGGTTTTTAACTTATTCTGTCTAGGAAATAATCCTGAAAAGAAAGAGGCATCAAAACAGAAAAATGAAGAATCAAAAAAGTAAGTTTTATTTACAAAGTTCTGTACCATCATTCTACTGGAATATACCATTTAATTACAAAGTTATGGAACACTTTTAAAAAATAAGTCTTTATATTGTCACTTAAAAAATATGGATGTTTGAAATTTCCACTCTCTAAAAAAGAGGGAAGGAATTTTTTGGATGTTTACTAGGGACTTGAGTTTTTCTTCTTGCTTTTCAATTTTAGGAAAGGCTTGTACGAATCTGTGACGGAAATTTGTAAAAGTTTCTCTCTACCCTCAGAAGTGACTACCACATGTGGTTTATGCATGCTTCTGTACTGCTATTCTAATAAAGAGGTGGAAGTGAACAACAAAAACAAAATGTCCTATTGCAGAGCTGTGGACTAATACATGACTGTATGAGTCTTTTGAAAGTATGAAGAAAATGATAGAATTGTCGTACTTGTTCTTCATAATAAAGCTTGGCTGTATTTTCCCCTGCTCTCAGTGTCTGAACTGTCCAGACTCTAGAATGTAAGAGGAGGAGCCAGGAATGAACCTGCAGCCTGTTTTGCTCTAGCGCCTATCAGAGGCTTTCTCAACTCTACATCCAGTGGCTCTCAGCCCCCTGCCCTGCAGGCTCTGTCCTGCTTGCTTTACCCGAGTGGTGGTTCTCCACCCCAGAGGGTGCTGGCCTTTCCGGGGCTGGAGGAGGCCGTGGTTAGTTTGAAGGAGGCTCACTCGTGGTTCTGAAGCATTCTTCCCTCCCCAGTTCCTCATCTAATCCTTCCTGTGGTCTTAAGTATTGTTGTTAATAGGTCTGTGCTCCGAGCGTAGCACTGCCTTGGGACACTTCCCAGTGAGTGCTTCAGCTCTGCAAGTCCAGGTTGTTCCCTGTCACACTGATGGCAGGGCGGTGGGGATGGGGGCTTAACGTCTGCGGTGACTCATTAACTCTGGTTATTGGTTTGGTTTTTGCAGAGGGTACATACTGAATACAACTTTGAATATAAAATTATTTATAGGATGTCTATTACTCACTAATATACACTGTTAGAAAAGATGTGTTTTCTTCACATTTTAAAATGTTCACTTCTTTCCTAGAAGGCAGTGGGCGTTGGAAGATTTTGAAATTGGTCGCCCGCTGGGTAAAGGAAAGTTTGGTAATGTTTATTTGGCGAGAGAAAAACAAAGCAAGTTTATCCTGGCTCTTAAAGTATTATTTAAAGCTCAGCTGGAGAAAGCAGGAGTTGAGCATCAGCTGAGAAGAGAAGTAGAAATACAGTCCCACCTGAGGTGAGTTTTCAGAAGGATGTCCAGGAGAGTGGTGTACAGAATGTAGAGTTAAGTGATTGCAAACTTCTTTGTAGAAGGCTGGCTTCATAGTACTGCTAAGAGTGACTAAATTCACTAGACTAAAGTGCTGTGGTCCTGAAAAATTACTTGAAGGTTTGTTTTGTTAACAGAGTAATTTTTCAGAGGTGTTATGTTTTGTTTTGTTTTGTTTTGGTGGATAATTAAAGGGAATGATAGCTCTTATTTTGAGTTCCTGTTGCAAACTGGCAGCCTACAGGTCGACTTTGGCCAGTGGATCTGTTTGTTTTCAGTGAGTTAAAACAAACTGCTTGTGCTCACCTGTCCAGAGTCCTCAGCGGCACATCTACTGCCATTACTGAATGCTGACTATATTGTCTTTCTCATGGTGTTTGGGTTTCAGGCTACTGTGGGAATGCCATGTCTTTTTTTTTTTTTTTTCATTTTGGGGAGACAATATTTACCTGAATTCTTTCCCCCTCTTAAGAATGTAGATAGCCTAAAGGAAGGAAATAGTCTTAACTAAACCTGAGATCCATTACTACCTTGACATGCATGTAAATTGATAGCAATGTATGACTTTTTCTTACCGCGGGTCTATAGTTTCAGATTCTCAAGGGGGTTGGGGGGTGGGATCTGTGGCCAGCAGCAGTTTTCACCACTGGTTTCACATGAGGATTTGTGTGACACTCAGTACATATCAGCTCCAAAACCAGGTGTTAGAGTGTTCGTCCTTCCTTGCAGGCATCCAAATATTCTCAGACTGTATGGTTATTTCCATGATGCTACCAGAGTCTACCTAATTCTGGAATACGCACCCCTCGGAGCTGTCTACAGAGAACTTCAGAAACTGTCAAAGTTTGATGAGCAGAGAACTGCTACTGTAAGTTTTCATTTATTGTCCAGACGAATTCTGTTTCCTCTGTACCTGTCCTACCTAGCAGTGTACCTTTCATTATATGATAGAGGGGGTTTTGTCTCATGGAAGGATAGCTTAATAGGATCAAATATTTGAAATGGAAATCAAAATAGCTTAGGTGTACCTTTTTTTAAAAATAAATTTGTTTATTTATTGGCTGCATTGGGTCTTCATTGCTGCATGCGGGCTTTCTCTAGTTGCTGAGAGTGGGGGCTACTCTTCATGGACTCCTCATTGTAGTGGCTTCTCTTGTTGAGGAACACGGGCTCTAGGCGCATGGGCTTCAATAGTTGTGGCACACGGGCTCAGTAGTTGTGGCTCATGGGCTGTAGAGCACAGGCTCAATGGTTGTGGCGCATGGGCTTAGTTGCTCTGCGGCATGTGAATCTTCCCAGAGCAGGGCTCGAACCCGTGTCCCCGGCATTGGCAGGCGGATTCTTAACCACTGCGCCACCTAGGAAGTCCTGGTGTACCTTTTATATACAGATAAAATCAGGTACCAAATAGAATATTGTAGTTGGTTTCCACAGCTGTTTCTGTGGAAATGTATATAAATAGTTGCCCTCTTTAAAAAAAAAAAAAAAAAAAAAAAATTTTAGATTTACAGAATAACTGAAGATAGTACAGACTGACTTCTATTAATACACACCTAATTTCTCCAATTTTATCAGCATGGTACAGTTGTCATAACTAGTGAACCAATATTGGTTCATAACTGTTGACTGAAATCCATATTTCATTCAGATTTCCTTAGTTTCTTATGATTAGCTGAGGGTCATGGGTTTTTAGGAGGAAGATCAAAGGTAAAATGCATCCTCATATCAAGGATACATACCATTAACCTGACTCATCCCTGAGTGTCTGCCTTGACCACCTGGCTGAGGTGGTCAGATTTCTCCACTGTAAAGTTGCTCTCTCTCCCTTTTCATACTGTGTGCTTTCAAAGGAATAGCCATTGGGGGTTATGTCTCATCTCCTATAGGGCAGAGTATTGACATAATTATTTGGAATTCTGTACCAGAGATTCTCTCTTCTCCATTATCTGTTTACTCAATCATTTATTAATATGGACTCATGGATAGTTTATGCTTTGAGTATAATCTAATACCACTTTGCTCTCATCGTTCCAGCTTTGGCCACTGGATGCTCTTTCACATGGTTGCTGTGTCCTTTTGACATGTCCCTATTATTGTGGTTTTGTGTGTGTGTGTGTTTAAAAGCACTTTCTTCTTTTCCGCTGCTATGAGATGTTCCAGCTTCATCTTGTACATTTCCTATCCCAGTCTTGGAATTTGTTATTTCTCCAAGGAGCTTTGGTTCCTTTTATTGGAAAATGTCATTAGAAACCAAGATCTGGACACTGGATGTGCTCATTGCTACTGAGTGTTATTACTTCTAGGCTTTCAGCTGACAGAGCAAGGAAGCACATGTGTAGTGTTTCTATATCCATCCGTGTCTATATTAAGCAAAACAGGAGTCCTCAGTGTGGATCACTTTACCCTCCTCCCTTGCTTCTCTGTAACCTCCACACTGAGAAACTTGGATTCCACCGTCTGCCTTCCATTTATTTATCCACTCCAGTGTTCACGTATAGTGGTATCAGAATTGTTAACCAGTTATCCCTGTGGGCAAGAACTATATGGATTTGAGATTCATCTGTATCTTTTGGGGGTTTGATAGCTCATTTCTTTTTATTGGTGAATAATGTTCCCTTATATGGCTGTACCTTGGTTTATCTCTTCATCTGTTGAAGGGCATCTTGGTCGCTTCCAGTTTTTGTTGATTGTGAGTAAAGCTGCTATAGTAATTGCATGCAGGGTTTTTGTGGGACATGTTTTCAAATATGCTGGGTAAATACCTAGGGGTGCAATTGCTGGCTTGTATGGTAAGACTACGTTTAGCTTTGTAAGAAACTGTTAAACTGTCTTCCAAAGTGGATGTGCCACCTTTGCCTTCCCACCCGTGAATGAGAGTTCCTGTTGGCTCCTCACCAGCAACTGGTGGGGTCGGGCTTTTTGGATTTCACTTATTCCAGTAGGTGTACGATGGTGCCTCATTATTCTAACTTGCAATTCTCAAATGACATACGATGCTGAGCATTTTCTCATGTGTTTATTTGCCATCTGTACATCATCTTTGAGGTGTCTGTTCAGATCTTTTGCCCATTAAAATTTTTTTGTTGTCTTACTGAGTTTTAAGCGTTCGTGTGTATTTGTGATACATGTCCTTTATCACACGTGTTTTACAAATGTTTTCTCCCAGCCTGGGCTGCTTGTGTTTTCGTTCTCTTAACTGTCTTTCACGGGGCAGACGTTTTTAGTCCAACATATCCGGGTTTTTTTGTTTTTTTGTTTTCTTCCGTGGATTGTACTGTCCTTTATTATGTGAAAATTGAAGAAGCTAAATTTTAATTTGGGCTGTTTTTTGTTGAATTAGCAGATGAAGGGCCTGTTGAATGGCGGTTACTTTGTTCTTTTTCTTGGTGGAGGTCTCTAGGTATATGTACACTCACTTTCTTTTTGGCATTGATCTAAATGGTATTAAATTCAGGTGGTTTTACTTTTATCTTCTGATGAAATCCCAGCACTACTGGTGAATGACCCTGTGGTCCTATTTATGCAATGAGGACATACTATCTTAAAGTTAAATATTTGCCCTTTGGATAAGTAGAAATCCATTTGCTTTTAAAATATTAGCTAACCAAACTAGTTTCTTATTTTATTGGCAGTTAATACTTGTAGTACTCAGTTTTCTTCAATCCAGATGGAGTTCACTTTGATGTAAACAGATAGCTGTGTGAAAGGAAATAAAAGATTGGTTCTTTATAGATTCCTTAGTAGTTTGAATATATATAAGCTCCTGTTTTTCTTTCCTGATTAATTAAAATAAAACTAATTCTAGAGAAGTGTTAGAGACCTTTACCTGTATCCACAGTCTAACGTGGCAGATATGGAGGGAGTTGGGTGCCAGAGGGCGCTGGTTCTTGCCTAGGTTTGAGCAGGGACAGCCCGTTGCCCTCTGGAATTGTAACGTGTCCTCTTAGAGTATCATCAACTCGACTTTGGTGCAGGAGACGAGCTTTCCTCGCCTTCACTTTCAGTTTATTATGATCTAAATTTTGGTCTCTGGCTTCTGGCTGAAAAAAAATGAAAAATGTCCTTTCTGACGATAACATCTGGTTTCTACCCGTTTATTTAGTGAACTTTTTTGGTATAAAATAATGTTCACTCCTATCTAGAATTACGTTTGGGAAACAAACACTTTTCAAACTTTAATCAGAGCTAAATAAACTCTTTCAATATACTATAAAACAATTCTTATTTATATGTTAACGCAAATCCTGGACTTGCTAGATCTTTTAGTTGAAATGGAAACAAAACTAATGAAAGGACTGACTTGCTTGTGTACTTTGAAGCTGACTAATGAATTACTACATAGTGTGCCCCCAAATTTAGCCTGTTCCCTAACATACCAGGACACCTGCTCTTAGTTCATCATTCAGAGTTATTTTTCTCCGATGCTCTTAGAGTAAATTTTTAGCTTCAAACAAGTCCTTTTGTTGTCACTTGGCCTTTGTTTTAAAAATGGGAATGGACTGTACTTAAGGGTTTTTTTTTTTAAATGTTAAAAATTGTTTATACGTCTGATTCCTTAATTTGTACCAGTTTTTCAACATTGTCCTAATTTATCACTGCTGGGCCATAAGTTACCAAGTGGGGATGTAGTGCTATCTTGGTATGTTCCTGTCTTTCAATATCTCACCTCCTGTGTTAGCAAAAAATGTAGCACAGAATCACTTATACTTCATGCTGAATACTAAATTGGTTTGTTTTCTTGTAGAGTCATCCATTGTTTCTAGTTTTGGCTTTAGAAACCTATAAAACATGTTAAAATCTATGTTGGGTTTCCTTTCAGAAGAGATGTCTAAAATTAACTTATGTTATATAAATCTAAAATACACACTTTCAATGCTTTTTTTTTTTAATAGTATATCACAGAATTGGCAAATGCCCTGTCTTACTGTCATTCAAAGAGAGTTATTCATAGAGACATTAAGCCAGAGAACCTGCTTCTTGGATCATCTGGAGAGCTTAAGATCGCAGATTTCGGGTGGTCGGTACATGCCCCATCCTCCAGGTACGTAACTTCAGAGGTGGAACTTGTTTGGTTGGTTTAGCAAAAGCCTGGAGGCTAATCATGAGCTGAATAGTGAAATACCTAAGTATAGCTGTTGTGTGGAGTTGGGGCAGGTAACTGACACACATACTTTGGAGTAACTTAGGCCTGATAGTAAACTAGCGTCTTCAAGAACATTTTTATGCTGCAGCCGTTTTGGGTGGTTTATCATGTCCTAGGCCTGGGGTTAAAGGTGGGTAATGTCCTTAGAGGCTAATGAATGGGACCAATAAGTAAGAGATGTGACAAGTGTATGACAGAGGTGAAGTGCAGCATGTGTAGAGGGGAAGTAACGCCTGCCTGACTGGTGGGAGGGAGACTCCACTCCTTCCTGGACCAGGAGACAGAAGTTCTGAGGGCAGCATTAAAGACCTAGAACTGAGAGCGCAGTTCTTGAGGGAACTTAAAGGAACCAAACTGGTCTGGATGGAGTTTCAGGGTGGTGGTTAGAGATCTTCGGTCCTCTGTTGTCAGTGCTTTCCTGTCTCCTCTGAAAGTGGAGAGATCGACCTAATGAAACAATTTGGGTGAACTTTGCAAAGAGAGCTAAAATGTTTCTTCTGTTTTAAGTTTAAGCTGGGTTTAAGTGAGCTTTTGAAACCATGTGTGAAGTAGGGCATTTAAAGGCATGCACCTACTGATGAGTTTGTCAGCTTTGGGGTAGGTCTTCAAAAAATTGTAGCCAGATTACTTCAAAGTCAGTTGAAGAAAATTGTATAGCCTAAAATAGATGCCAGTGAGTGGGGGAAGCTTTGTTTTTATTACAGACCACTCCTAATTGTTTCCAGCAAGGCACCAAGTCTGCTGTTGCAGTCTCTTTCTGTTTTTAAACAAAAACAAAAAAAACTGGTTGTCATGGGAGCTGTTGGCATCTGGTGAGGCAACAGCAGTGGCTTCGTAGCATCGCAGGGCTAAACTGCACCTTAACCTGCCCAGTGGTGTCATCATGACAGGAAGATAGCGGATCCTTTTCTGAAGAGCACATTTATGTAAACAGTGGTCACTTCGCCCTGCCTCCCGTGCCTGGATAAGTGTAAGAGCTCCTGCAGTCGTGTGCTGTCGTGTGAGAGCCCGCGATTCGGGCCAGCTCCTGAATCTGGGTGGTGGTGAGAGGCTAGACGCTGCAGAGGTGGCTCCTTAGTCCTGCGTCACCATGCAGTCGAGTGAACGTTTGTGTGTAACTGAGCACCAGGCAAAGAATAACTGATACAAACCAGCAAAACCTGCGTGGTCTTTGTTCCTGTTTTGATGTCTGTTTCCAAGCTCTGTTATAAAAACAACATACAGATGCGCTGAAGTGGTCACCCGTCTTATCCAGTGCCTACACTCAGTTGTGAACAGTTGTGAACGTTTTGCCATATTGGGTGTGTCTACCTTTTTTGGGTGAACTTTCAAAAATAAGTTGCAGACAGCAGGCCTCGTCCTTTGAGTTCTTCAGTATGCATATCCTAAAAATAAGGACATTGTCCAGTATAATCACAACCATTATCACGCCTGAGAAAATTAACAGCCTTGTTAGTATCTACTGTTTAGTCCATGTTCAAATTTCCCTAGTTGTCCACAAAATTTTATAGTGGTGACACTTTAAATCTTATATTTTATATCATTTAAGGAAGTTGTGGAGTTGGACAGATTTGGGGTGCAGCTGAATTGCTCGCTGTGAAGTCCTGTGCATCTCCCTGTCTAAAAATGGGGGTGTATAATAGTACCTGCTCCATAATAGCACAGGATCTAGCCTAGGAAAAGAGCTTAATGTTAGTGTACTGGTTGGTGATTTTTAGCAGCTGTTGTGATAACAGAAACAGAAGCCTGTGAACCTGAGCCTGCCCCCGTTTTTAGGAGAACCACGCTCTGCGGCACCCTGGACTACTTGCCCCCTGAGATGATTGAAGGCCGGATGCATGATGAGAAGGTGGACCTCTGGAGCCTTGGGGTGCTTTGCTATGAATTCCTAGTTGGGAAGCCTCCTTTTGAGGCCAGCACATACCAAGAGACCTACAAAAGAATATCGCGGGTAAGACTTCACTACAAGGGACCCGTCATTCTGTTAGAATTCCTTCCTTATTGGCCTCGACTTTAGGCTACGATCTGAATATTTACCACGTTCTCTCTCAGCCACGTTTGTGACTCTGTCCCTTATTGTACACTTCTCCAGGTGGAATTCACTTTCCCCGACTTTGTGCCCGAGGGGGCCAGGGACCTCATCTCCAGACTGTTGAAGCACAATCCCAGCCAGAGGCCAACCCTCAGAGAAGTCCTGGAACACCCCTGGATCACGGCGAATTCAAAACCACCCAGTAGTCAAAGAAAAGAATCAACGAGCAAACAGTCTTAAGAATCTTTGGGGCAGAAATCCTCGAGCCAGGGCTGCTGATGGCCTGCCCAGAACAGCTGCTGGCACGCCTCCCTGCTGCCTGCCCCCGAGTCGCTGCTGGAGACGCGGCGCTCGGCCTGCCATGCAGAGCTCCACCTCCGCAGACAAGACTCTGCCGTGGGAGTAGCCACGAGGATCATGCTGATTAATAACGCCTCTGGTTATATAATCAGTCCAGAGGCAAGGTTCAAGTGCAGCCGCCCTGCAGCCTGTCTTGAGTAGGTGTCCTTCTTGAAGATGGACTCGGAGCCTGGCTGTGGGGAATGTGGCTGTTTGGTCCCAACTTGACCCTTTGGAAAGCTGTGCAATAACCTTCCAAGTCCCTGAGTGCGTGTAACTTATCGGGTGGCCCAGTCTGTAAAGCTGTCAGAATGAACATGTGACTTTTAAATGTTAAAATAAAGACTTTTGTACCTTCAAGGTATCCCTTTAGGACTGCTCTCAGTATCTGTCTAGCACCCCCGCCGAGCCTGCTGGTCGGGTCCTCAGCCACTTACCTCCTGGCGAGACTGAGGCAAGAATACATGCTCTTCATATCGGGGCTCACTTGGGACACAGGTGTGTCTCGGCTGTTTTTTTTTTTTTTTTTTTTTTTTGGTTAATTAATTTATTGGCTGTGTTGGGTCTTTGTTGCTGCGTGTGGGGCTTTCTCAAGTTGCAGAGAGCGGGGGCTACTCTTCATTGCAGGGCTTGGGCTTCTCATTGCAGTGGCTTCTCTTGTTGCGGAGCACAGGCTCTAGGTGCACGGGCTTCAGTAATTGTGGCTCGCGGGCTCAGTGGTTGTGGCTTGCGGGCTCTAGAGTACAGGCTGGGTAGTTGTGGCGCACGGGCTTAGTTGTTCCGCGGCACGTGGGATCTTCTCGGCCCAGGGCTCAAACTGGTGTCCCCTGCATTGGCAGGTGGATTCTTAACCACTGTGCCACCAGGGAAGTCTGTGTCTTGGCTGTTTCTAAATGTTAAAGGCTTATTTTTTCTTTTTCCCTAGTTTTGATGTTTTTATAAAATTCTCACATGTGTAACCTTGACATTGTAATGCATTTCCTAGGAGTTTACATTCCGCCCTTTGAGAAGTGCTGGGCGAATCCTGTGACTAGGTGGGGAAGTGGGAAGGCCCCTGCGTGGTGCTGTGAGGGCCAGCCTGGCCCCTGAACATACCCATCCCTTCACCCCCTCACCTTGCCCATCCTACACAACCCAGTAAGGTGGCCACTGCCTGGGGGAAGGGGGTGGGGGGATGAGTTGGCCAGTAGGCAGATTGTGATGGGTGGCAGGGTCTGGAGGAGGTAGCATCTGAGTTCGGCTTGAAGGACAGGGAGAACTTAAGGTTGGAGGCTAGTGTGGCAAGAGGTCCCTGCAGCCTGAGGGAGGGGACCGCAGGAAACATGGCACAGAACTGGGGTGCTCCAGAGGGTGCACCAGGAGTTGGGTGTGAGGGCAGCCGGCACCCTCCACTGTCCCAGGGGTCCCCTGAGCCTTAGTTGCTATTCTGTGCAGTGGACGTTCATTGGGTGCACTGCTATGGCCCAGCTCGACTCCTTGGTGGAGAGTCACCTGACCAGTCAGTCACCAACAGTTCACAGAAGTGGGTGCTCCGGGCATAGCGCGGGGGCTGAGTGGGGGCCCTGGGGTCCACTAGTGCTGCAGGTGGTCAGGCCAGAGAGAGGGGAGGAGTCGACCATCCACAGCCACACCTGCCACCTCTGGGCTCTGACCATGTTCTCCACGGGATGGCAGAGAGCTCCGCATGTGGGGTGGCAAACTGATTTGCCAAGTGTGCCCTTTGTCTTTAGTCTCTGAAGGAGTGTTTGCCTAACTGGAACCCCTCCTCCTCAGCCATACCGGGATCTGGGTGCCACCAGTGCTCACTGTGGTGTGTGAAATTGGACGCCGGCCGCCCCTCCAGTACAGCTGGCAGAGGCTGCCCTGCTTCCCCTTATCACCTGCTTCCCACGGGACACACTGAACTTGTGGCATCTGTGTGAACTTGAAACCTGAGTCCACAGATAGACCTGTCTGCAATCCATGGGTAATTCTTTTCACCACCTGTTCACTCTTGGCCTAGAAATGAGCAGGTGCTATGAGAGGAGCTAGGCTATCCAGCTTCTATGTGCTCCTATCACATAAAATGACATATTTCTAGCTGCCAGCATCTGTGCATCCACTATAAAGATGACGAACTTGACCATGATGAAGGCAAAGGTGGAAGTGAACCTACTGAGAACTAGGAGAGGAAATATGCTCTCACGGCTGACTTTCAGTGCAAGAGGCATACAGAGATCTGAACCATCTGCACAGAAGGAAGTGGCTATGCGCTTCCAGGGCAGAGTTTCCATAGAAATGTCAGAACAGCTGAGTAAAACTGCAGCGTCCAGTTAGCCCCCTTGCGACAAAGGAGCTTTCGGTTCCCATAGTCTTGAGCTTTTACATCCCAAAGTAGTAGTTCTTCCATCCACCCCAGCTGTAGTCAACGTGCCATGATGGACCCCACCAGTGACACCAGCTAAGCCGTCACTTCCCCAGACCCCACACGAGCACAGAGAAGAGCTCACTGTAGCAGCACAGCATTAATAAACCAGTCACACGCACTGCTGCTTCAGCAGCGGCAGCAGTGATGGCGCACCAGAGGAGGAATACAAACTTCTCCACAAACTTTACAAAGATGTTTATTTGTTTTGCGGAACTTAAGCTGCTCATTTTGTCAGATAAAAAATTAGAGGTGACCAATGGCTTACATCTTTAAATTAGATCATCAGTTCTACTCCCCTAGTTCCATAAAAACAATGTAAATACAAGCGATTTGTACATCTTGCTGGTGAATTCACATAATGCTCTAGTTCCCTGATCTTTGATTCCCTCTCCGATCTAGTTGCTCTGTTCTGTGCTGACCACTGGCCACAGGAGTGGAGTGGAGCTGGAGCTTAGAAGAGAACGCTGTGGCTATTTGGTATGATCATTTCTTTTATTGCTTCTCCTTTCAGTCCACTCCCATTCAGGCCCTTAAACCTGTAGGAATCCCTGTCGGCTTTTTTGCATAGACGTGCATGGTGTGGAAGGTGGTTAGGACCTAAAGCCATCTGTTCACATAGAGACAGCAACACAGAAGCGCTGGTCCTGCCCTCACGAGGAATTACCTAGCAACGCTGTCGCCATCTCGCTCTGCTGTGTACAGGTGTCCTTGGAATTAGACCCTGGAAAGGCAGTTCCAACTTTAAATTGCTAAAACCTTTTGGCAATGGGTTAAGTGCTTTAAACGAGGGGAAAATCACGGATCCACTTTAAAGATCTTGCAAGTGGAGAATCTGTCCCACAAAGATTCTTATAAAAGTTAACTGAAATAACTGATTGACATGGGTTTCTAAGGGCTAACTAGGAAACTGTCAACAGTCAGATCTCAGTAAAACTGGGACGATCAGTTTATAATTCCTTTAGTTTTGATTGTCACAAATGTAGTTAATCAAACCAAAAAAACTAAAATAAAAAATAAATCTGGGAGCCAGAAAGATAAATGCAACCCCTCATCCATGGCGGCAGGGCAGACTGGTTACACTGGGGTTCCCATGGTGTGGAGCAAGTGTCCTGTCAGTGAGGCCAAAGCCCACGGGAATACATTCCCTTCTCCGCTGCCTGCTCCTGACTATTTCGAGGAGAACGTCTCAATCTGCATCTGTGTGCTTGGATTTCTAGTCTTAACCAATGTCCCTAGCAGAGAATGAGGGGCCGCCGGTCACACCCTTTATCTGGTAAACTGGCTCAGTCCCTCTCTGGTTTGTGTTATTATTTTGCAGTTGCCTGCCATTTACAGCAACTGCTAGTAATTTTCCTTTTTTAGAGAGTGATGCAAAAATCTTTTTTTTTACAAACATAATTTTAACTCGAAAAATATAAGTAGCAACACAATGTAAACATTGTGACAGTAGTTCTGGAATGTCTGAAGTCTGAGAAAGAGTTAGGCCCAGATTGTCTCAGCTTTCTGTAGCTGTGCAGTAGCCAAGTTCCTCTGAGGACACAGGCGTCTGGAGCCAGCTGATACCATCACTATTGGATGAAGTTTCCATATTTTACCTTAACAGAGACTAATTATTCCGACCTACTTTAATGAAATTCGGGAAGGATCAGCTAGAGGCAGGCCCCGTCACGTCCAGATTTGAAGGTATTTTGGGATGAATGAAACATCCCAGAAATACTTGTTTTTCTTTTCCCCCAAACAAGTGTAATGAATGTCAAAGTCTTGATGCTCCTTTAGATCCTGAATACATATTGTGAAGTCTTAAATTCTTTTTCATTAATTGTAGTACTGGCAGCTGTCTCACACAACATTGCATATTAAACCTCAGGCAGCCTGACAACAAATATTGGAAGAAGGGAAATTTTAAAAACCAGCTTAATGACTCATTGCCCTTTAAGAACTTGAGTGAAGATTAACCCCTGAGGCTTTTGCAGGCACAGACCCTCACCAATGATCTTCTGGAAGGAACATTTCCTGGCAGACAGTTTTGTCTCAGGTGACAGCTCATTGGTGATGTTTTGCTGACGTTTTAGATTATGCAGATAAGCCCTGTGAGGAATAGCGTTACCAAAATGTATAAAGCAAAAAAAATTACAACGATTTGAAGCCCTGAATTTTTGCTGGCAAAAGTAAATCCTATTCATGAGAACACAGCAGTTAGCTCCTGCCCCCCACCCACCGCAAAACCTACATCCTAAAACCAATCCAAAATGTGTCATTTCAAAGAAATAGGTTTTCAGGCCCACCGTTGAAGAGTTCATCAAGGCTTTGCAGCTGGAGGTTTAAAAATTCCCACTTTCCGAAAATATCTGACAATCAAGGGCACGGAAACTAAGGTAATGCTGACCCTCACGGGTGCGAAGAGCTTGTGGATGGCGTAGGCCACCACGAAGGTACTCGTGCCCGCTGCCATTTTCGACTGTACCAGTGACTCTTTGAACCCGAGTTTAAGCAGGATGGCTGACATGTCCACACCACTGGAGGGGAGAGAGGCAAAGAGACAAACAAAAAACACAAGACGTTTACTACACCAAGGGATTAAGTTAAACAATCACTTTGGCTACGAGACTTACAGTGTTTTTAAAAATGTGATGAAAGTAGCTAGATGAATAGAAAGTCTTAGGAAAAAACTTCTTATTCCCAAAGACTCTTACATGACAGAGAAAAACAAATATTTGTTACTGTCAAAAATCCTACCTTGATAGGCCTCCCTGGTGGCTCAGTGGTTATGAATCTGCCTGCTAATGCAGGGGACTCGGGTTTGAGCCCTGGTCCAGGAAGATCCCACATGCTGCGGAGCAACTAAGCCCGTGCACCACAACAACTGAGCCTGTGCTCTAGAGCCCGTGAGCCACAACTACTGAGCCCATGTGCCACAACTACTGAAGCCTGTGCGCCTAGAGCCCATGCTCTGCAACCAGAGAAGCCACTGCAGTGAGAAGCCCCTGCAGCACAACGAAGAGTAGCCCCTGCTTGCTGCAACTAAAGTCCGCACAGCAACGAAAAACCAATGCAGCCAATAAATAAATAAATAATTTCTCTGTATTAGAAAAATCTTACCTTGAAACAATCATGTAAAACATGCCCAAGGAGATTAATGAGATGCCAATGTGCAGCGACACGCCAACGGCACCATATTCTTGAAAAATCTTTTTCAGCTGCTGCGACTTGCTTTGCTTTTTCTCTGTACTGTTGCTGTTGCCACCTGTTGTCACAGTGATTTTGCTGGGGTCCTGCACACAAACCAAAGAAGGGGAGACACTTTAGGGCAGGAGCAAGGATGCCAGTGGTCATCACCAGCCTCAGATTCACGCAACATTCTGCTCTTTCCTGTCCGGTGAGATGAGTCACTCTCTTTCTTCATCAGCTGAGGCTAACGCCCGCTTAACCACTGAGTGCAATGAAGGGCTGGGTACCAGGTATCACGGGCAAAACGATGGCCCTGGTGTCTAGGTCCTCATCCCCAGAACCTGTGAACATGTTACCTTACGTGGCAAAAGGATTTTGCAGGTGGGATTACATTAAGGATCTTAGGGCACATCATCCTGGATTTTCTGAGCAGGACCAGGGTAATCACAGGGTCCTCATACGTGGAGAGCGGGAGGCATGAGGGTCAGAGAAGCAGACGTGAGGGCAGAGCGGAGTCAGGTTTGCAGAGATCTGTGCTGCTGGCTCTGAAGACAGAGGAAAGGGCCACAAGCCACGGAACGCAGGTGCCTCTAGAAGCTGGAACAGGCAGGAAGTCGATTCTCCCCCGGAGCCACTGGGAGGAACCAGCCCTGCCCACACTGCCATTAGCCCTGTGAGGCCCAGCCTGGGCTTCTGACCTCCAGCATGAAAAGAGAATAAATGTGTGTTGTTTTATGCCACCAGGTGTGTGGTGACGTGACCACCACGCTAGACTACAAAACCAGACAGAGGGTGTGAAATAAAACAGAGCAGAAGCTGTGACATTTACTTCTGGAATCAAGATTTACCCCTGAGATCTGAGTGGATAAAGGGAGGGCTAGTTCCCGGCCATAAATGCACCGACGGGGTTAGTACAGAAATTATTCATGGCGTGGGGTGTCTGTTAACATTTATTGAGCATCTACAAGGCCTGGAATCTTTGGGAGAAACAAAAAACAACAACATTGGATTAAAAAAATGAAACAAAACTGCTCCTCAACATGGAGAGTGCCTTTTTCATCTAAGGATTTCTTCAGCTCTAATGACACACCTCAGAAAATCGCAGGCAGCATCTGGGTCAGTCGGCTCCCGTTCTTGACTCTGCAGTGGGGTGGCTGCTTTCTTGTATTTTTAGAACACCCTGCAGCAGAGGCACACTGCAAAGGCCGGGGGAGTGTGGGGCGGGGGGCGGGGAGCCAGGAACATGACATGCAGCGTGGAATCCCCAGGAATGAAAGTGAAATGGTACAGGCGTCCGGAGCAGCAGCCTCCAAACTCAAGGAGGCAGGGGCCCTCCCAGCCCTGCCTGCTTCAGAGCCACTGCTGGGCGGGTGGGAGCTCTGACCAAGCCCTTCTGCGGGGAGGCCCCAGGTGCTGCCTTTCTCAGGAGCTCCCAGGGGACCAAACGCTGCTGGTCCATTTGTCTGTGTCCAGGTGCCCAGCCTCCGAGTTGAGAGACCTGGGGTGAGGCCTGGGCACTGGGATTAGATATCAGGTCCCCAGGTGCTTCCATGTAATCGGCCAGGGTTGCCAGGTAAACTGCTCAGCACTCCCGCCTCCCCCTGCCCTGCTCCATCCCACCCTCAGCAGACCCCCCAGTGGCCTTCCCTTCTCCTCAGTGCACAGACTGGAGTGGCTCCACCGGTACTTCCCAAGCTGGAAACGCAACCTGTCACCTCCTCCAAGAGGCCCTCCCTGACCACCTCAGCTGCCTGCCCTTCACAGCAGCCACGCTATCACACCTCTGCTTCCCTCTTTGAGGTTTCCATCTTCAGGAATTGTCCTGCTTATAACCTAACAAATATAACAAGTACATGTACGTGAGAGTTCCGTTCCTCGCTTGTTTGCTGTTGGCCAGAGGCCTGGAATGTGTGGTTGCAGGGAGCAGGGACCTGGTCGTCTTGCCAGCTCAGCACGGTGGCTGCAGGGACCGTCTGCCGAGGTATTAGGGGTCGAGCTGGATCGAATGCGCAGGCACTAGGATGTGATCAAGAGTTTTAAGTGCAGCAGGTCTGTTTCTTCCTCAGGTACTTCCACTACCCACCTGAGTCTCGTCTCCCCATCACACTCCAGGTGCCAGGCCTGCGCTGTGTCCTTCATCCCTTGTGCTGTCCTCTGAGCCAGCAGCCCTGGTGGCCCACCCCTGCCCTCCCATCCCCAGGATGTGGGGGTGTCAGAACCTGCTGCCCCGCCCTCCACCATCGGCCTCCTGGGCTGTTTTCTTTCTTTGACGGCATTTGGACCACAGCTCCCTTGCAAGTCTTGCTGGGGCTGGGGGGCTGGGGCAGGAATATGAGAGATCCCACCCAGGGCCGGGGCCTGACCGCGCAGGTCTCCACGAGTGGCTGGCTGACATACGGAGCAGGAGACAGGGCTACTGACTGGAGGGGTGCCAAGGGGCGCTGGGCTAGGCAGGTTTAGGGGATGCTGCTTCAGGATGGAACCTGCGAGCTGGTGGCCGCTGGGTTTCCTCTCTCTGGTCACCCTGTTTCCACACAGGGAGGGCACTGGGGGCAAGAAGGGGTCCAAACCCTGGCATGACGTCAGCCAGGGCCCTACTCACATCCCACCCTGGCTGGTGACTCCAGATGTGCGTCTCCCTGAACTCTGAGCCCCACACTTGCCTCGCTGTGGATGCCCACGGCCACCCACCTGCAATGCGTCCCGACGGGTTCCTGACCCTCCGTCCCCCACACCTCCCCCTCCAGGTCAAGGCTGTCCCTGTTTCGGCAAACTCCATCCTCCAGGTGCTGCGGCTAAAACCTCTAAGTTACCGTGACTCCCTGCTCACACTCCATGTCCAAGCCATCGGCTGACCCCGCCGCATCCAGATTCAGATCCCTCTCCCTTCCAACACCCGCCAGCCTGGCCCAGGCCCCTCATCTCTCCCCTGGGGGTTACTGCGACCTCCCAGCTGGTCCCCCAGTCCCACCCTTGACCCCTCAACGCAGTGGCCAGAGGGAGCCTGTAAAAACCGAGGTAGGATAACAGCACCGTCCCCCTCAGAGGCCTCCTGGAAGCCAAAGTAGCCTGTGCCCCAGCCCCTCAGCCCTCCAGACCCCCACCCCCTTCTCCTTCCTGCTTCCCACTCGGGCCACGTGGTCTTCTTGCTGCGTTAAGGAGGACAGGCCAGGCCCTGCTCCAGGCCTTGGCATCTGCTGCTCCCTCTGCCGGGAGTGCTTTTCCCAGATGTCCTCATAGCTCTGCCTCCAGATCTTTATCCAACATCACCTCAGGAGGCCCTCCTGGGCCCCCCTCTTTAAAAGCGAGTCCCCTCACACTGCCGCTCCCGTGCATTTTCCCCCATCAGGACTTCACCACCGAACGCCCCGAGGGTGTTTCTTCCTTCTCCCTGGGTTGGGGGGTGGGGTGGTGGCCCATCCACTTTGGCGCAAGTTTGGCTGATGTATAAATTACACACCATAAAGTCCATCTTAATGTTTAAAGTACACAGTTGAATGGGTTTTGTGTGTTTGCAGTTGTGTAGCCATCACCAAGATCTCAACTGGGAACATTTTTGTCACCCAGGTAGCAGTCACTCCCCATTCCCCCCTCCCCATCCTGCTGGGGGAAGGCAAACACCAAGCTCCTTTCTGTCTATGGATCTGCCCATTCTGGACGTTTCATGTACATGGGGGTCATACAACACGGGGCCGCGTGTGACTGGCTCCTGCTGTGGACTGAATGTTGGTGGGACCCCCGCCCCCACCCCCACATGTTGAAACCGAACCCTCACCAGGATGGTCTTTGGAGGCGGGAGGTGACTATATCATAAGGGTGGAGCCCTCATGAATGGGATCAGGACCCTTATAAAGGAGACCCCAGAGCGCTCCCTTACTCCCTCTACCATGTGAGGACGCGGCAAGAAGACAGAAGACGGCTTGCTATGAACTAGGAAGCAGGTCCTCACCAGACGCTGAATCTGCCCATGTCTTGACCTTGGACTTCTTGACTCCAGGACTGTGAGAAACGAATGTCTGCTGTTTAAACCACCCAGTCTATGATATTTTTGTTACAGTAGTCTGAACAGACTACGGCAGCTTTTTTCACTTTTCATCCTGTTTTCAAGGTTCATCCACGTTGTTGCAGGTATCAAATTTCATTTCTTTTTATGAAGCAGAATTTGACTCAACTGAAATACAAAGTACAGATTCTAAAATTTACTCTGCAGGGCAAGCGGGACGCCACAGGACTTTGTGCCCTACAAAGAATGTCTGCTGTGTCTGGGAGCCCTGCTGCACCTGGTAATCTCTGGGGCAGCCTCTCAGCCTGGTTTCATGCTGGACAGGAGGGCATGGCTCTGGACCAGCCGCCAGAATGGACGATACACCGTGGGTGCTGCATGTGTGTGGAAGATAAGAAGGCACAAAAGCAGGCCATCCTATTGTCCCCAGAGGAACTAAGTAAGGCTCAGTGAAGGGCCACATTCCATGCACGGCGAGAAGGGGGTGGAATTTAGTCTTGGATTAAAACTTGCCCAGAGTTGGGAATTCCCTGGCAGTACAATGGTTAGGACTCCGTGCTTTCACTCCTGAGGGCGCAGGGTCAATCCCCGGTTCCTGGTTGGGGAACTAAGATGTCATAAGCCATGCAGCGTGGCCAAAAAAAAGAAAACAAACTTGCCCAGAATCATCCTCGATTTTTCTTTTCTTCAAGGTAAATACTTTTTGTTTTTTAATTTTTTTTTTTTTTACAATAAACTTGCATATATTTAGAGAGTACAATTTGGTATCCCAATCTCCCAATTCATTCCCCCCCAACCTCATCCTTGAGTTTTAATCATACACAACAGCTACTCATTTGCCCCTGCTCCCCAAAAAGTTGGTACAAAACTCAGATTTACTAGTTAAAAGAGTCTTTTCATTACCTCCCAATTGAAAGAGCACCTCTTTTCCCAAACTGCAGTTGGGACTGAAAAAAATTAAAAAAAAAAAAAACCAACCAAACAAAACGCCAAAACACCTGGAAGCTTTGGTCCTGGAATTAAATCTGTTTCATTAAAGGCTGCTCAGTCCCTGGGAATTAAGTGTTAAGGCCCTAAGGGTCGGGACAAGATGTATTTCCTTGCTGCCTTTAGCTTTGACTTCTGTGGGTTTTTTCAGACTTAAGAAAACAAACCACCAGCGTCCTCAGGAAAGGCCCCTTCTGTTGAGCCCGGCACCCGGCTTAGCACTTTAAAGGTGTCATCTCATAAAAACCCTCACAGGCCCAGGACATGGGCACCTCTGTTTCTCCCACTTTGACAGATGGGAGACCGAGCTTTGGGGTGAAGCTATGAGCTGACTGGCAGCACCCAGACTGAATTCGGCATTGCAGACTTCATGTCTCCCAAGAGTTGAACATTCCTAAAGGAAGAGCCTGTTCAGAGTTTTTAAGGCTCTGGAGGGGAGAAGGAAAACTGTCATCGGTCCCCTTCTGTTGGGCCAGACGCCCACCAGCCAGAATGGCTGCTGGGAGCTCAGGCTCTTTCTGATAAACAGGTCCCTACCCGCCTTTTGGCTGAGGAGGAAGTGCCCCAGATGGGAGAACTGATAGGAGGGGCAGTGGACAACCCCCGGTTCCAAGAGCCAAACAACATCCTGAGGCTGTTGAAGTGTGGAAACCCCTTTCATTTCCCACCCTGGACACTTGGCCCAGCCAAACTTCATTATGTCCCATCTGTCCACTCGCCAGGGCTGGGCGGAGCTGCCTCTCTCTCTCTCTCTCTCTCGAGCCCTTTTCTGTATGACCTCTATTTTGGCAAAAGGCCTTTTGGCCAAAAAAGAAAAATAAAAAGGCAGCCAGACTTCCAGCTACAGAATAACCAGTATCTATTGCAAGACAATGGGAGGGACAGAATATTCAGACACAATGGACAATTTCTTGTAGGTCGGTGCTGTGGTTAGTTTTTAACTTTCTAGAGTTAGAATCTTATAAGAACAATTTTTTTCCTTTTATCTTGGAAATCTCTTTAATCATTGTGAGCCATGCATTTTTCTTCCCAACCCTGAAGGAGACTCAAGTGGCTAAAATAAAGGAATTTATGAGGATGTGACCTGCAAGGAATGGAAACTTTTCAGACATTCATTTCTCTGTGAAATATCACCTTAAGAACCTGTGATGTAGTGTTATTATCGTTAGTCGCTGCCCTGGTTGCAGATAACATCGTACCTCCCCCCTGGTGTCTGTTCTTAGATAAGTGCTTTCATATACCTGCAGATGGCTTGCTCTCTGAGCCCCAGCGTCCTCCTCACCTCCCAGTTCTTGCTCACATGCTGCCTTTTTAGGGAGCCCTTCCCAGATGACCTTATTTATTAAACTGGCAGCACCCCTCCCTGCAGCCCTACCCATCTGCGCCCCCCTCCCCGCCTTGGAGTGTCTCAGTAGCACTTGTCACGTCAGCAGCCCTGATCTTTTCCTTTTCTGTTTATTGTCCCACCCCTCCCACTAGGCCACGGGCCCCCTGAGGGTGGGTTCTGTCTGTTTGGTTCATTGCTCTACCCCCTACACTTAGAGCAGTGCCTAGCACAGCACAGACACTCACGAGTAAGGGAGGAACGCAGCACAGCTGTTAAGAGCAAAAGCCTTGGAACCAGACTGGTTTGGATCCCAGTTCTGACAGGTGATCCCTGTGTGATTCTCAGAAAGTTACTCAACCTCTCTGGGCTTAAGGGAGAGGACGGTATTGCTTACATCACAGGGTTGTTTTGAGGATTACATGAATTAATATTTTCAAAGTACTCAGAACAGTGCCTGGTACAAAGTAAACACAATTTAGTGTTTATTAGTAATATTATTTATTGCATGAATGAAAACAGGTGTCCCTCTAAACAATCTGAACTTGTGAGCAGGATTTTTAGCTCATTCCTCAAGCCTTCCTGACCCTTTAATTACAGCCTTCTTACTTTAATAACCGTGGGGGAAGGCAGCACGCACGCGCGCACACACACACACACACACACACACACACACGCGCGCGCGCACACACACCTGCCAGTGCCAGGCTCACCAGACAGACAAGCAAGTCAGGAGGACCCTCCATGTGATGAACGCATAGAGGAGGCACACCCATTGGGCTGAGGAGGGCTCAGTGGAGACACCCAAGCTATCACTGGTGGTCAGGGAAGGCTTCCAGGAGGAAGGGACAGCTGGGTGTGTGTGGAGGGTGCCAGACGCATGAGGGTCCCCAAACTGGGCCCAAGAGGCAGAGACAGATGGGGGAGCAGAAGGCAGGGAAGGAAGTTTCTGCATCTCTGGCGGAGGCATGGTTAAGGTCATGGGTCAAATGCCCATGGAACGTTCAGGAAGCACTGGCTCCTGCCGGCACCATGCACAGGCCCAGCATCAGCTCATGTAAATGTCCCCCAAACTACCGCTGGGAAGGTGCTATTTTAAGCCCCTGAAAGGTCAGCAAACAGGCTCAGAGGCCTTCAGCACTTGGGGTGAGGCCGCATGGCTGGTGGGTGGAGGCCAGCAGGCAATGGGACCACAGAGCGCAAAACTCCAGGCACTGCTTGTCCCAGCGTGTTAGTCCTGCATCTCCACACTTCACCGCTGACCACCTTTTTTCTTTAAGGATACCCACTTCAAAACAAAACAAAACTGTAATAGATATTTTAAAAAGGGATGGTCTCCATTACTATTCTGAATGGAAACAAGTTTTCACTTACCATACACAGAAGCGACCGAAGTGAAATACTGATACAATGAAATAGCACGGCGTTTCTTGCGCGCGTCCTGCCTGCAGTCTGACAGGGAAGCCTGCCCTCCGGGTCAGATAAAAAGGGAGTGGCAGCAAGTGCTGCGGGCTGTTAGAGACGGCAGCACCCACCAAGCCCGCCTCCTCGGCCCAGGGAGGAGGCCCCAACGTGACTTCAAAAGGGAACAAGTCTGCCCCGGGTGAGCACGTCGATACCAAGCACAGGCCCCGCCTCCAATCCTCTGGGCCACCCCCACAGTACCCGCCGACGCTTTGGGAACCTGGGACCCCTGGAGGCTGTGACCCTGGGCAGTCACCACACCTCCCTGAGCCTCAGTTTCCCCGGCTGTCAACTGGGAGATCGCTTCCCTGGCTTGTAGAGACTGGGGGCCTGGAGGTGCTCGGTCTCGGGCAGCTGCGCGTGTACAGCTCTCCTTCGGCGGAGGTGGACCGGCGATCCCGGCGCCCGGGGATCGGGGTGGGGGTGGGGGTGGGGCGGCTCACCTGGCGGCCCTGGCAGTTCCCGCGGGCCGCGCGCAGCAGCGGGGCGTCCGGCCCGGGCCCGAGCAGCGGCAGAAACACGGGCGGCGGGGCGCAGGGGGCAGCGGCACCCAGGAGCCAGGTGGCGCGGGAGCGGACCCGGGCGCCCGTCCTGCCCGCGGGGCCCAGCAGCGCCAGCAGCCCGGCCATGGTGCGCAGCCCTGCGCCGCCGCCCGCTCGGCAGACCGCGGCGGGAGCAGCGCGGTGGGCGGGGCCCGCGGGCGCCCGAGCCCCGGTAGGCGGGGAGGGGCGGGGCCGGGGTCGCGCACCATCCTCGGCCCCGCCCAGCGACCTCGCCCCTGACCCCGCCCCTCCGGAGCCGGCGCGGCGGGGCGGGGCCGGAGCTGGAGCCTGGCGCGAATGGGCGGGGCTGGAGACGCGCGCCCCTCCCAGACAGCCTGGGCACTCACTCCAGTCCTGCGGGTCCCGACTCACCGTGCTGGGTACACGCGAGTCAGAGGCCAGGTTCGGGAGTGAAGGGTTAGATTCCTCCGACTTGGTGGGAAGGGGCAAGGTCACGTGTGGAAGGGCTTGTGGAATGGGAAATGTCGTGAGCATCTTTGGGAAATGCAATCTACCACAGTAGTCAAGTATCAACTGTAATAAAGATGATAATCTTTGGTCTCCGTTCTGCAGAAGAAGAAACTGAGGCTCACAGAAATGAAGCCTTCCCTGAGGCCTCTTATCCTCATCTTCTCCTCATGCCTAACCACCCCTTCCACCCCTCCCCACCCCTCCCCCCGGAGCATTTTTTGGTTGAAACTAGAGGATCCATAACGTCTCTAGATCTTTGCTATGTTAAGCAGAAAAAAAAAAAAAAAAGCACAGGGAATTGTTTCTTGGAAAACCCACTGAATTAAGCAGACAAGGCAGAGGCATCTGGGGCTGGGCCCCAGGAAAGACTCTGACAAAGCAACACTGGCAGCAAGGTGAGTTGCTCAGCAGAAGCAGGAGGGGTGTCCAGGCCGCCAGCCAATGGAGGGAATGAATTCTGCAGAGCACACTCCAGACCCTGCTTCCGCCAGGACCTTTTTGGGAACCGCCACTGCAGCTGCCTTCCAGCCACAAAATAGGTCACTGGACACCGGAAAGCAGGGTCAGGCTGCTGCCTCTGCCACAGCTAACTGTCCACACCCATGGGCTGGCGGCTGGACACCTGAATTCTGCTGCAGAAAACCTCACATCTCTGCAAACTTGTTTACCAGCATCAAACAACCCAAGCCACAGGAGGATGCCTCTGCCTTGTTTCTGCCTTCAAAATATTCTGTGGGTGCATCCAGTAGGCAGAAACAAATTCATATCCAGAAACCTAGCTGCAGAGGGAAATATAACCGTTTTGCCAGGCAGGTGTGCTGGAATGCGCTGGGAATCGATGTACCCAAATTCACTACCTCAGGACACGCCACCCCACCCTGCCTCCACCTTGAGATGCCCCTTGGGTCTCACTGGCTAGAACTGAGTCACAGAACACTCTTAGCTGCAAGGGAGTCTGGAATGTGAGGATCTGGCAAAAGAAACAGACTTGGCTTAGATCAGAGCAGGCACATCCTCTTCCTGAACACAGTCGGGGTTCTGTTGTCAGGGATGCAGAGAAGGATGGCTGCTGGAGAGGGGGGGTGGTAACTCCAGACAGTGCAACAGGGCTGTGTCCCCATGCATGGCAGTGAGTGTCACATGGGAAGTGCATGTGTACCAGGGGCAAGGAGAACACGTCAGCATATGTGAGAGGGTTGAAACCGAAAGGGGGCCGGGGTGCTAGAGGAAGAAGAAAGGATTTTTCCCATCTGGTGGAGGAGGAACTACTTCTTTCCAGTTTCCAAGGGAACCATGGTTAATCTGCTCAGGGGTCCAGGGCCTCGGGGTTACTCACTGTGGCTCTTTTCTGTAAGAATGTGGGAAGGGAGATTCTGGAGCACAAGCAGACAAACTGTGTTAGAATAGAAAGTGGAGCATGTTTGGGACATTGCTGAGTTTCCTCCCATTGCATATTCTCTCATTGTATTGATACCTGAATCTTCCTGAGGTCAAGAACGCTTTTATTCCAGCTCTCTTTCTCTGTCAGATTCTGCAGTGCCTGTTCTAAATGTTTTCTGCCCACCTGGAGTCCTCTCTCCTGCCCTGATGCCTTCTCTCCTGGCACATGCCGTCCTACTTCTCAGGGAAAGCTCCAGCCCACCTCCCTGTTTCCCTCCACCATTCCCCACCTCCTGCTCGGTCCCTTTTCGCAAAGCAATGCAGCTACCCGTATATCACTTCTTGCCTGCTCTCCGTTCATGTCCAATCAGCATTCGTTATTCTAGACACCTGCTGTGTGCCAGCAGTGGGCAGTGCAGGGAAAGGAAGGTTTTGTGACTTCATGATTTGGTGGTTAGTGTCACAGCTCTGTGTGGTGCAGGCCTGGTTTAGAACCTTCATTAAGTGACTCCAACTATCTAAGTCTCTATTTCTCTATTTCCTCACTTGCAAGAAGTAGGAGTAATAATACTTGTCTCAAAGGGTTACTACGAAGGGTAAAGGAGATAATAGATTTCAGTGCCTGTGGAACCAGGCCTGACACAGTGAGGACTCCATGGCAACGAGGCTGGTGTTTCTGTCTGTTTTGTCTGCTTAGCTCCCTCTTTCTACTGAAGATGCCTGCCCCCACCCCATCCGCCCCGCCCCCCTCTGTAGTTTGTATGAAGGCACCAGTCTCAGTGGTCAGGGCATGGGTGTGAGATCAAGATCTTGCCAAAATACCCCAGGCCCCTAAGTATTGGCAGAAATGGGGTCGTGTTGTATACATGCATCACCACGTGACTTTTCACTTCACCTGTCACGAATGTCTCCCCTGTGGAAACCATCATTGTGGAATATTACTGACAAGCTGCAGAGCATTTTATAGTATAGATGCTCCGTGATTTCTTTAATCCAATGTCCTGGGAAGGGATGTTATGGACTGAATGTTTGTGTCTCCCCGCAAACTCCTGTGTTAAAGCACTGATCCTCAAGATGCTCGTGTTTGGAGATGGGGCCTTTGGGAGGTAAATATGACTAGTGTAGGTCATAAGGGCAGGTTCCTCACGATGGGATTAGTGCCCTTGTAGGAAGTGGAAGAGACACCGGGGCTCTGGTGAGGTGAGGACACAGCGAGAAGGCGGTCGGCAAGCCAGGACGAGGATTCTCACCAGAACTTGACCATGCTGCCACCCTGATCTTGGACTTCCAGCCTCCAGAACTGTGAGAAAATAAATTTCTGTTGTTTAAGCCACCCGGTTTATGGTATTTTGTTATGGGGGCCCAAGCTGACTGATATAGATTATAATAGACACACAGGTGATCTTCAATTTTTTTCTGTGATAATGTGAACTATCGTTCGTGACATCTTGCAGCAGCACATCCTGTTAGCTATCCTCTCCTTGAAAGAGTCTCAGCCGTTCACTTTCCAGCACGCACTTACTGGGTGCTAACCACGTGTGCAGGTTTTCTGCCATCGTGTGGCACCCGCTGAGTCTTCTCCTCTGTGAGGCGAGGTCTTTGGAGGCAATCAGGTCAGGGCTGAGTTTGGGAGCTCGTGATACTAGCTGTGCGTCCCCAAGGAAAGTATGTATGCTGCTTTAACCTCAGCTTTCTTTTCCTGTGATATGGGAATGACAGCTGCGTCTGTGACTTCCTGAAAGAATGAAAAGAAATGCCATGTGTGCATGACGGGCGGGCATGTATCAGTCCCCCTAAAGGCTTCACTCCCTACCCGCTTCCCTCTGTCGCGACAGATGGCCTGTGGGGCACAACACAGGGAAGAGGAGGGCAGAGAAGAAAACGGGCTTCCACACGCCACAGACCACGTCTGAACTGGGAACCGTGGAGGCACGCGCCGGGGGTCTCTGTGTTCGCTCAGCTGTTCAGCCGCGTGTGTGCTCGGCACAGGAACCGGCATGTTCGGCGCCTTCCCTGAAAGCTGATTGTAGTGAGCACCGTGGCCATTATTATCTATTGTTTCTTTTCATTCATTCATTCTGAGAAGTGGATCAGTGGTGTGGGCTGGACACAACTAAAGGCTTTGGGGTGGGGGGCACAGGGTGTAGGACCTGAGTTGTCTGGTCCAGTGAGGCCATTCAGGGAGAGAGATGCTACTTATGAAACCACCACCGAGAAAAGTGGTACCTTTTTGAGACTGGGCGTGCTGATGTGGTTTTCCAAGAATCTCCTCTCGACTGCTTTCGAGATAGAAACGATCACTTCTCAGTACTCGAGAAGGATTTGGATTAGCTGGAACTGTGATGCATGAAGATTTTATTTGTTTGTTCAATGTCTGAAAAGGTTGCTAATAAGAATGTCTGAAGTACTTAGTAATAATGATTTAAAGACTACTGACTCATGTCTGAAGCATGGGGATTAACAGGAAATAAAATCAATATCTGTAAAGCAAACCAGCGGCTGCCTGTTCTATGGGCAATTGTGGAGTCTTTAAAAGCTTAATTGTTTTTTTTTTTTTAATTATTGTCATAGGTAACATTTGCTCATTGTGAAAAATAAAACTGAAAGGACACAGCCAGCAACTTTGTTTATTCATTCAATAAACACATTTTGAGCACCTCCTAAGTGCCAGGCACACAGCTGTGAAGTAGGAAGACAAGGTCCCACGGAGCTTATGTTCTACTGGGGAAGAGATGCCAGGCGGGGAGAGGCTGTGGGGATAATTCAAAACAAAATCTGTTAATCCAGAAAACTTTTCCACGAAAGAAGAAGGGAAAGAAAAGAGTTTTATTATCGAGTAAACATTAAGCCAGGATATAATGCAGATCACGGGCAATTCACTAAAGAGACCTCAAAGACAGGAAGAAAGCTCCTCCTTTTGTGCAGCTGAGCCAGTGCTTCATCCAAAGACAAAAAATAACTTGTTCTCAGGTGAGAGGACTTGATGGTACTGTGTGTCACCCATAGTTCATCCCAAATCCACTGGTAACTGGGGAGGCTGTTGGTACTTGCTAACTGTCCTTATCCAAAGGAAGAATACACTTCCCGTGTCTCTATGACAAGCATGTAATTACATCACAGAGCTAGTCACCTAAGTTAAGCCCTCACCTGGCCTAGGAGTTAGGCTACTATCTTCCTTGATGTTTAGATTTCAAGGAGACAGCTCTCAGACTCTTTATTTGTTGTTTCAGGATATGAACTTATGCATGTATTTTATTTTTTAAAATTTTTAAAAGTTAATTTTTATTGTAGTATAGTTGCTTTACAACGTTGTATTAGTTTTCACTGTACGGCAAAATAAATCGGCTATACGTATACATACAGACTCTTAACCAACACATTCCTGGGTCATAAAAACTGGCAAGTGGCTTATTTTGCCTTTAAAAGTGTTTACGTACATCTCCAAGGGGCCGAGAAAGAATCAAATGCTCTAAGGAAAGGAGAGTGGGGATGAGAAGGTTCTCCTCTTTTTTTGCACCAGGGAAAATCAACTTTTTTCTTTTTCAATTTATTCTCACCGTTACAGAGACAGGCATTAAACAAATAAGTGTGCCGTATGGTGTCAGGCAGCAGTAAATGCAGCGTGGAAGCCAAGTAAGGGGCTGGGGAGTTGGGGCTCTGGGACTGTGGATAGGGCAGCCTGCTAGATCTCCAGGGCGAGTTCCGTGTGCCCAGAGCCTAGAGCAAGAGAACAGGGAAGTAGCCAGCAGCGGCCAGCAGCAGCCAGGTTTGTGTGTCCTTCCAGCCTTGTTTCTGTATGTGGACAATCACATCTGGCTGTTGTTTTGTTTGATGTTTTCCAAAAAAATGGGATTATAACATATGTTCTTCATTCACTTTTTTTTCACCCATTGGCCCATCAAGGACATTTGTCCATGTCAGTAAACACAGAAATCCTTCTTTAAGTGGCTGCCTTGTATTCTCTGCAGAGGGGGTGTCCCTTCTCCTAAGTGATGGACGTCTGGGGCTTCCTTCCTGGAGGCTGGGAGCATGAACTCTGGAGTGAAGCCCAGGGTCAAGCTTGAGGTGCACTGCTTGCTTCCTGTGGACACTGGGCAAGTTACTTAACCTAAGCCTCTGTTTCTGCACATGCAAGATGGGGACTGGATGTGAGGATTAAATACATCAATGCACGTGAAGTGCATGGAATAGTACCAGGTTAGAGCAGGCCCATCCTGGTGCTGGCTGTTATTACAAATTACGGTAATAGTTACTGATTGTTCTCCTGTAAGGACTGTATCTGTCTTCTCATTCCTTCCCTTTCTCCCTCTCTTCCTCCTTCTCTCAAATATTTTTTGAATATCTATGATCTGCCCTCTACTCTGCAGGGTTATGTGGGTGAACATCTTGCAAATGGTCCCCGCTCTTAGGAAGCTTAGCCTTGGGTGGGGCTGATGGACAAGAGAACAGGTAGCCAGGGGAGGACAGCATCATGAGCTGTGGTGGGAGGGGGCGATCAGAAAGGCTTGTGGGAGAAGGAGGCATGGGAGATCAGAAAGGTGCCCAGGAGTGGATGTGCAGCTTCCCGGAGGAAGAGGCCAAGCAGAGGGCCGCCTGGGTGCAGGTCCAAAGGAGGAGAAAGCAATGTGGCTGGGGGTGGGGGTGTCAGAGGAGGCCTGAGTGGCTGGGGTGCAAGGAGTGAGGGGCTTGAGGGGTTTGGAAAAAGTTGCCAGGGGCCAGATCAGCCGATTTTATTCTAGCTGCCGTGAGGGGTCTTAATCAGGGGAGCGGCTTAATTTGATGACCAAGCTAAACAGGCGCTTGTGCGCGCGCGTGGAGGCCAGGGTGGAGGAGGCAAGGTGGGAGGCAGGGGAACTACTCAGGCTGCGTTTGCAGGACTCGGGGCGCCGTGTGGGAGGACGCGGGAGACACGCGTGAAGCCTGGAGGTGGGGTGAACAGAGGGAGACTCGGGCTTGTCCGAGGAGGTCACCGAGAGGACGTGACCTCCGGTGGACCCTTAAAGTAAGCGCTGACGATTGGAGGCTCCTCCCTGTCCTTGAAATGTTACCTTCCACCCACCAGCCCGCAAGTGGGAACAGTTTCAAGGACACAGGCTGGAGAGTAATGTGTCGTTGAGACCGTCTGGATGACTAAACCCCGCTAAGGCCTCTGCACAAACTTCTATGATTCTTGGGCGCGGGGCGGAGACCTTAAACGCCTCGTTTGTAAGTTCCCCGCATGTGTAAGTTCCCCTCGTGTGGAAAGCACCACCCTCCCACCTGGAGGGTCCGCCTCTTTCTCGGGCCTCCCCTGGCCCTCGGGCCACGGGTCAGTTTCGGATTTCACCCGGGAGCTCCAGCGCTTGCGAACCACCAGGGCTGAGGGCTGGCCGTGACGCTGAGCGTGGACAGACAGGCCTCTGCTGAGCCGGGCGGGCTGGGGAAGCGCCCACGTGCGGGGTGAGTCAAGATTCAGCCTGAGACCTCGTGGGAGCCCAGAGCCTCCTTTGTTTCTCAACACCCTGGGCCGATTCTCAGACTCCAGCTTGCAGGGGTGTTTTAAAGTGATGTTAATTCTTGGTTGACGAGGTGTGGGGGTGTGTGTGTGTCTGTCTGTCTGTCTCTGTGCGCGCGCGCACACACCAATCTCTCATCTGTCTCCTGGCAATTTGGAGGGGTTTCTCCTCAGTTTCCCTCACTTGGCCTCAGTGAGGTTAAGACAACTTATGCCGTTGTGACTGGGGGCTTGACCCGGGTCAGTGCGGCCTAGAGCACGAGGTTCCGGCCTGGGCATCCCCCCTCCCACTTCTGGGAGTGAGGGGCAAGTGATTGGAACTCCTTAGCCCACGTGGCTTCTCCATTTTCTCCGTTTAAGATGGAAACAAATACCCAGGGCCGCTAGGCCAGTGAGGAGCTCCGCGGGCAGTGAAAGCATCATGAGGGTTTTCTGGGGAAAACAAAGCCATTCGATTCACTTAGTTTCCCTTTGTTAATAAATTATCAAGAAAAAAGGTGGGAGGTGGGGAGAGATTTGACTTGCCAATATCTATCCAGGAAGAAAATTTTTATTACTTCTAAACACACATTGCTGGCTTTTGAATTTTAGTCCCGCTACTTGCTTCCTAGCTGAGTTTGAGCAAGTTACTTAATCTGAGTTTTCCTTATCTGTGAAATGGGGTAATAATGTTATTGACTTTATGGAAATGCTACACCTGAGGGTCTTGGAGCCTGGCAGAGAGTAAATCCCCAGCACCTGTTATCACACTCCTGGCGGAGGGGGGAGTGGGGGCCAGCACTGATTATTCCTGTTATGTTACTCTTACTCAGAGGCGATCCAGGCCTGACATTAGTAGCTGCTACTTGTTGCGCACTCTGCTGCCAGGCTCTGAAGGCTTCCTCAGGGTGGTCACATTGCACCTAACCGTCACCTTATGTGGTCAGCATTCTCATCATTTCCGTTTTGCAAATGAGGGAATTGAGGCTTAGGGAAGTCAAGGGGAAGGTGGTCTGGGGCTCTGAAGGTGGCAGGGGCTGCAGAGCTGGGCCTCGGAAGTGAGTGTCAGGGGACCCCAGCTCCACTGCCTTGCAGCTGGGTGATGCTTGCCGGTCCCTCAGGGTGAGGCTCTCCCGGACTTGGCTGGATGACCCTGCTCTGGGCACCGGGGAACCCTGTCCTGGGCGCCCTTGCCCAGCAGGTGGCGCTGCAGGCCCTCCTAAGGCTTCTGCCAAGGCTAGGCAGGTATTGCCGCGATTCTGAGGTTTGGGGCAAGTTACGGTTTGCAAATGCAAGGACCTAAAACAGCCCCCTGGGCTGCTGAGTCTCTGGATCTTTTGGCAACTCGTTTCTGCACAGGAGTCCTGAATTGCTTTTTGCAGGAAGCCTGGCGTAAACTCGCAGCTGAGCAGGGAAATAACCTTAACTACTCATTTCTCTGCTTTTCTGGGTTGTTGCTGCTTTTGTTTCTTTTTTGTTTTTGTTTTTTGCCTAACTTTTTGTTATACCAAAATTGGGTCCATATTTATGCAAACTGTATGGATCAACTAACATAGTTCGTTTTCAAGGAGAAGTATGCAAACATAGCAGGTACAGTTTTACAAATGAGAAACAGGCTTAGAGATGCTAAGTGAATTGGGTCTTGGGGCCACGAGTAGAACCCAAGTCTGTTGGCTCCAAGGCTACTCTTTTCCTGAGTCTCCCAACTACTGAAGAGTCACCCTCTTTCCCCTCTTCACGCTCCCTCCCCCATTGGTTCTCCCAGCAGAAAATGGGCTATTTACTGGGGGGAGGGAGACAGGGTAGACAGAAAGGAGACGTTTTCTGAGAAGTGAAAAGTGATTCCGGGGTACTGACGGTGGTTGCAGTCATGGCAGGGACGAGTCTATGGGGTACACCGGGTGGGAGCTTACTCTGGGATCAGGAATGGCAAACCCAGCCACACCCGCAGGGCCAGACGTTTGTGTAAATGAATCACAAGGGCAAGGCTTGTGCAGGAGGGCGCTGACACGGCCCTTAAGGGGACAGCTGCCTCTAGACTCTATCACACCGTGTGGTCCCATCTGTTGATTTCTTAAGATAAGCTGTGTGTGAAATTGTGAAATTGGCTGCAAATTCTTCCCCTCCTATCCAGAGGTAGAGTCTGTTTTTCTACTCCTTGAATCTAGATTGGCCTGTGACTTGCTTTGGCTAATAAAATTCAGCTTAAGTAATAGTGTGTGAGTTTGCCTTGCACACCCCACTCTTGCTCTTAGAATCCGTGATTGCCTTGTGAACAAGCCCGGGCTAGTCTGCTGGAGGAGGAGACTCAGTGGAACAGAGCCAGTTGTCCCAGCTGAGGCCACCCTAGACCAGCCAGCCCCCATCCAATCTGGCAGCTGACCCCTCACCCCCCCCCCCCGCCCACACACACATATGAACAAGCCCGGCAGAGATCAGTCAAGTCAGCCCAGACCAGCAGAGCCACCTGGCTGAGCCCAGCCCCGATTCCTGAAACCCAGAATCATGGGACAATAAATGACCCAGGCTCGCCATCTGCACTGAGTGTAAAATCTCCTGATTTTAAAATGTTGGCAATTAATTCAAGCAAAGAACCTCAACAGGTGTCACTAAATATTTCAGAGCTCCAGATGAGGCCCCAGCAATCACCAGTTTGCAAACAACACGATAGAGACTGTGGAATAGAAATAAATCTTGGTTTTCTGCTTGCAGCAATCTTGGCACATGTAAATCTTAGTGAATTTATAGATACTGATTGAATGTGAGTGTGATTTACTGTAAAGACTCTCAAAGGGCCTGCATCTATGGGGGCTTGCCTTTTGGGGTGTGGACTTTCAGCTTTTGCATCTCTGGGTTTCTTTGTTGAAGATGCTCTTTGGTTTTGTTTAAAAATAGACTCTTTATGCTTCAGTAATGCACAGAGTCCTCATCTTGTTGCCCTCTGCCGTGAGCCTGCGCACCAGCCGAGCTCTAGCTTCAGCACATCAACCTGCTTTAATAACTGCAGTGGTGAATAATCAATGGGTATTGACTAGGGCTCGGAAATGGTTATTTTGAATCAGTGTCCCTGAGAGAGGTAAGCGAGGTAACAGGAATGAACCAGACTCTTCTTTCACACTTCACATCTTCAAGGTTTGCACATTGTTTTGCCTGCATTGTCCATGAGACTCTAAAGAGCCATTAAAAAACAATCTTGGTCCAGAACATCTGATATAATGAAACAGATGCCATTCCTTCAGAGTTGCAAAACGGGGAAAGAAAATAAAAAAACTACGGGAGGTAGGAATGGCCACTGATGTTTCCAGGGGAATGTTTATCCGAGCTATTCACTGCGGATCTTTTCTGAGACAGAGAAAGATTGTAATTGTACACGTTTTACACAATGGAGCTCAGCTTGCTGTCCCCTGACTTGGAGAAGGCCTGGCTCTATTATGCTGGCAAATGCTTTCAATGTTGTTCCCATCTCACAAGCTGTGATCACTCAGCTAATGAATCTGGGGAGAGGAGACACCAGTCTTTAGAGCTTCTTTTCTCTCTGAGTGTAGACAGGGGGACTACCTACATAGGGATCACCTGGGGGACGGCTTCTTTATAAAGCAGATTCCTGGGTCCAGGCTACAGCCACTGATTCAGAATCCCTGGGGATGGGGTCTGGGGATCTATAGTTTAGCAAGCTATCAATACTTAGGTGATTTTCTGCAGTGCATTAGAGGTGGGAGGGAGCAGGCAGTGTGGTGCAAGGCTGAGCTCTGGAAAGCCTTCCCCTTTGTTAAAATGTCTAAGCTGAAAGCTGTCAGTGAGATGCTGACCTGTAGCTTAGAATAGACAGAGAATTGGCTTTGATTTTTGCCACTAGGATCAAGAGAGAATTTTTTAGGTAATTAAAACCATGTCTTAGCACAGGCTAAAAGTACCACCTTGGTTGAAAGAGCCCCATCTTTTTTCTGACCGAGTAATGTCATTTGGAATTAGTCATGTACCATGAAATATAGCCCTTCAATAGGATGGCTGACTCTGTGGTGAAGTGTAGTAGTATCTATTGCTGCCTAACAAGTTACCCCAACACTTAGTTGCTTAAAACAATATTAAACATTTATTATCACTTATAGTTTCTATGGGTCATGAATTCATAACTAGATGGTTCTGGCTCAAAATTTTTCATGACGTTGCAGTCAACACATGGGCCAGGGTTACCATCATGTGAAGATTGATTATTTATTTATTTAGTTGTGGCATGTTAACTTTTTTGTGTGTGTTTATGGAATCTTGCCCAGTGTGTAGATACACAGTGTTCTCTCTCTCTTTTTTTTGTGTGTGTGTGTTCTTTTTTTTTTAATTTAATTAATTTATTTATTTTTATTGGCTGTGTTGGGTCTTTTTTGCTGTGCGCGGGCTTTCTTTTTAGTTGCAGCAAGTGGGGGCTACTCTTCGTTGTGCTGCGCGGGCTCCTCGTTGCCGTGGCTTCTCTTGTTGCAGAGCACAGGCTCTAGGCGCGTGGGCTTTAGTAGTTGCAGCACGTGGGCTCAGTAGTTGTGGCTCACGGGCTCTAAAGCACAGGCTCAATAGTTGTGGCGCATGGGCTTAGTTGCTCCGTGGCATGTGGGATCTTCCTGGAGCAGGGATTGAACCTGTGTCCCCTGCATTGGCAGGCGGATTCTCAACCACTGCGCCACCTAGGAAGCCCCTGGCATGTTAACTCTTAGTTGTGGCATGTGAGTTCCAGTTCCCTGACCAGGGATTGAACCCAAGCCTCCGGCATTGGGAGCATGGAGCCTTAGCCATTGGACCACCAGGGAAGTCCCTCATGTGAAGATTTGATTGGGGCTGCATGATCCCCTTCCAAAGTAGCTCACTCACATGGCAGCCCAGTCGGTGTTGACTGCTGGTGGTTCCTCTCCGTATGGGCCTCTCCATAGAGCAGCTTGAATATCCTCACAATAGGGTGGCTGGTTTTCCCAACTCAAGGAATCCCAAGAGAACAAGGCAGACGTTACGATGCTCTTTGTAGCTTAGCTTTGGAAATTACACACTGTCACTTGTGCAATATTTCATTTGTCAAATCGGTCAGCCCCGTTTAGTGTAGGAGGAGATTACACAAAAGCATGAATCCCATGAGGTGAGCATCACTGGGGATCACTGGAGGCTGGCTACCAACATGAACAATATTTAGCTTGTCATAAAAATAATAATCAACTACTATGGATGGAGGGCTTATTCTTGCTAAACACTGTTCCATGCTCTTTACATGCATACTCTCGTAATAATATGAAGGCTATTTATTGGTTTTCAGTATTCAGACTTAGCTTATGAGTTCAATAATACCTGATAGCAGGTGTTACTTTGCTTTGGAATACCACCCAACGTGGAAAAATACCTGCCATCTGTGCAAAATATGACCCTTTGTCTAGAGCACCTGTTGAAAATTAGCTTCTTGTGTCACTCATTATTTGTACATTCATTCATTCACCCAACAAATATTTACTGGACATCTTATTAAGTACCAGATACTGTTTTCAGGTGCAGGGTCTACCGCTGTGAATAAGAAAGACAAAAGAGTGCCTTGAGAAAGAAGGAACTGTAAATAAGATCTGTTTAGAAACATAAAAGCAAAGGAGTCTTGGTCAGAAGTTGTGAAGTGGACTGGAGGGAGGAGAAGGGGAGGGGAGGATATGGGAGCTAATGAGCATCTTATCAAACAGGGGGTCCAGGAGCCTGCAGAAAGCTGATGGAACAAGAAATAGAGGACTGAGTGTATCATGCAAAATTCTAAAGAGTCACAGAACTATAAATATCCACAACTGAGTTGGAGAGGGGACGTTATGGGCTAAATCCTCTTGGTGGGGGGGTAATATGTGTTATCTAAGTCAGGAATAATGGCACAAAGATATTATTTAGAGCTCTGGAGGGGAACACTGGAGTTTGTTGGAGATGGGTGCAGTGAGCCCAGACAGGATGATTCTGCCCAGGAGGTCGTGGGTGCTAGACTAGCCAGAGGAAGGTTAGACCCTCAGGGACTTCCCAGGCGGAAGCAAGCAATGGTCTCAAACTTGAGTTTGTACCAGAGTCACCTGTTGGGCTTGTGGGAACGAAACTGTTCAGCCACATGCTCGGTTTCTGCTTCAGTTGTGCTGGGTAGTCTGAGAGGAAAAAAAACTGTCATGTTTCTCTTTTACTACTCACGTCTGTGTCCAGAAGCATAGGTGTTTTTTCCCCCAGATCAATCAATTCTCAACTGGGTGTCCTAGAACTCAATTCAGTTCTGATACCGTCTACCTGGGGTTCGTGTCAGATCCCACACGTTCAGGGTTCAGTCCCACAAGACCAACCCCACTTCAGATGCCAAATCGCAAGTTCCAGGTTGTCACCTGTACTTCTGACCAACTGGTTATAAATCAGGGTTCCCACGGCGCCCTCCTTGGGTTTCCTAATTTGCTGGAACAGCTCGCAGAACGCGGGGAAGTGCTGACATCTACCCGCTCCCAGACACTCAGCGCTGTCCTGAAGTCCCCGCCCCCCCCAGCGCTTGCCTTAGGGAGTTGTCAACCTGATGGACCAAATGGCGAGACAAGCACAGAGGAGACAATTTTTAAAAACTTAAAAGAAAAAAGGGTGCTGATAGGAGGATTAATTCTTTCCACCTCTTTCTTTTCACATCAAATTATTATACAGAAGAAAGAATACTTTGGAATGAAGTGACTAATTTTCCCCTGTAATTTTATTTCAGAACAATGGCTTCTTAGAGGTCTCCATGGTACGCAGGGAAATTATATGGATGAACTGGAATACCACCCGACGTAGAGTGTTCCCTGCCATCTGCACAAAATATGACCCCTTGTCTAGGACACCTGTTGAAAATTAGCTTCTGGTGTCATTCATTTATTTGTTCACTCAACAAGTGAATTTTAGTGGGGAGCGAGACCCTGAACAAGCAGATACTGACGTGTAGGATGGCAGATGGTAATTCATGCTATCGGGAGGAAAGTGGGCAGGCAGGAGGGAGTGTGGGTGTCAGCGATGAGATGCAATCAGGGAACCCTGGGACTGTCACAGAGTGGGGACCTTTGATCAGAGATCTGCGTGGAGTATGGGTGTGAGCCCTGTGGCTTCCTGCGGGAAAAGCATTCTGTGCAGAGGGAACAGTAAATACAAGCCCTGAGGCCAAAATGTGTCTGAGATTTATCATCAATGAGAGAAAAGCTGAACGAGAAGAAAAAAGTTCGTAGTTTTTCAGTCCCATCTGTGCTTCCTCAGCCTCTGGCTTACGGACTCATTTTTTCCTTCTCCACTCTATCCTCTGAATTCTTAAAAAAAAAAAGAGACATGTACTGTCTCTATCACAATAACTTGTGTAAGAAAAAGAAAAACATAAATCATAATTGCCTTTTAATGAGGGTGGAATCTTGTTAATGGAGAGCATTTTGATTCTTGGTTTGAATACACAGAAATGAGCGTGGTATGGATTGGAGCAAAGGGCCTCAGGAAAGCAGGATTCCTTTTTTTTTTAAATTAAATTTTTTTTTTATTGAAGTATAGTTGATTTACAGTGTTGTGTTAATTTCTGCTGTACAGCAAAGTGATTCAGTTATACATTTATATACATTCTTTTAAAAAATATTCTTTTCCATTATGGTTTATTAGAGGATATTGAATACAGTTGTCTGTTCTATACATGGGGCCTTGTTGTTTATCCATCCTTTGTGTAATAGCTTACATCTGCTAACCCCAACCTCCCACTCCGTCCCTCCCTCAAGCCCCTCCCCCCTTCACAACCACCAGTCTGTTCTCTATGTCTGTGATTCTGTTTCTGTTTCATAGATAAGTTCGTTTGTGACATCTTTTAGATTCCACATATAAATGATATCACATGGTATTTGTCTTTCTCTTTCTGACTTACTTCACTTAGTAGGATAATCCCTAGGTCCATCCATGTTGCTGCAAATGGCAGTATTTCATTCTTTTTTATGGCTGAGTAATATTCCATTGTCTATATGCACCACATCTTCTTTATCCATTCATTTGTCAATGGACATTTAGATTGTTTCCATGTCTTGGCTACTGTGAATAGTGCTGCTATAAACATAGGGGTGCATGTATCTTTTTGAATTACAGTTTTGTCTGGATATATGCCCAGGAGTAGGATTGCTGGATCACATGGTAATTCTATTTTTAGTTTTCTAAGTAACCTCCCTACCGTTTTCCACATTGGCTGCACCAACTTACATATAGCAGGGTTTCTTTGTGTAACGGAAAGAGAGAAATTTACAGTTGGAAGGGAGCCAACCGGGAGGGAGGGATCAGAGGAAATATGGGAAAGCAGGGAAGAGGATGAAGGCTCTGCAGGATTGAAGATGATTCTGAAAAATCTCGGGGGGTGAGGTGGTGGAAGGATTTGATATAAAGCCTTAAAATTCGGAAATAATAATTTACTGTTTTTGCAATTTATTTTAATTTATTTAATGAATACTTCCTTAGCACTTAGCCAAGCAAGCATCGTTCTGAGTGCTGCTCAAAATATTTTTTTGAGACATAATTCGTATGCCATAAAATTCACCCTTTTAAAGCGTACAATTCAGTGGTTTTCATCTGTTCAGAAAGATGTACAATCACTACCGCAGTCTAATTTCAGAACATTTTCATCACCCTAAAAACAACCTCATACCTCTTAACAGTCATTCCCCAGAGGTACAAAAGATTCGGGCTTCGGGACCATAAAGGTTCAAAGTCTAGCTCTCCTAAGTGACTTCACTCATTCCGAAGCCTCAGTGTTTCCATTGGAAAGAATGCTGCTTACCTTGGGGGTTTGCGGGGATTAGAGACAACGCCTGGCACACAGCTAGTGCTCAGTTAATAGCCGTCAGGCTTAAGGTAAGAGGTAAAGTCATGGTGACCTTGGGGATCTGGTCTATTAATTTGGAATTTAGTAGAAAGCACAGCAAGAAATTGATATAAATGAAATCCATCCCTAACATTTTCTAAAGAACTTTCTAATGAAAAAGAATTTCCTAACCTGTGAAGCTGTGAGACCTGGGAAACTCAGTGCCGGGTAAATAGGCTTTTTGCAGAAAAATGTCTGAGTCCTCTTAACATTTAAATGGTACAAAGCAGTGCATTTTGTCTCACAGGCAACCAACAAACTAGGTTCCACTTCCAGGTAAAAAAAATGCGACTGTTCTTCAGGGAAGGATCAAACTTAAGGCACATTTATATCAGGGACCACACTTCTCAGCCCCAAATCCGAACCAGGCTGTTTGAAATGGAAACAGACTCAGAAAATCAGGCTTAGATAGTTCAAAACCAGCCTGCGCTGACTCATCCTAGGAGCCCGTGGGGAAGAAATGTCCTGACTGCTCTCTCTTCCTGCCCTTGGACCATCTGTTGGTGCCTCCCACTGGCCACAACAAGGGCACTTTGGCATACCAGTCCCTAGAATCAGCTCCCAGGCCATGGAGCAGGGTGGAGATGGGCCTGGGAGCAGGTGGACAGAGAAACAAGCTCAGGATGCAAGGATGGTTCATTCATTGGAAATCCACGAAGCAGCCCAGTGCTAAAGGGAAAACCCCAGAGCAGAGAGCTCCAAGTTGTTTTGGCAGGTCATGGTGAGGTTTGGGGGCAGCTGCTGGGGCAGGGTGTTGCCTGGGGTGGATTTCTAGACCTTCCATTTCTCTGAAAGAGGCTCCACGTTTTTTGTTTTTTGTTTTTTTTTGGCATCACTGCACAGCACGCAGAACTTCCCTCCCCAACAAGGGAGCGAAGCCGTGCCCCCTGCATTGGAAGCGCGGAGTCCTAACCACTGGACCACCAGGGAAGTCCCAAAGGCTCCTCTTGTATCTGCTTTTTATTGAGATCCTCCTTAAGGTTTTGTCAGAAGAAAATGTTCCAGATATTAGAAGCCTGTTTTAAAAATCACTCTCTAGAGCCCTCTAACCGCAGCCTGCTCCCTTGTCTATAAGTAGTAGGTCACATTTAAACAAAATGCTCCGTGAACTCCAACCTGAACTTTTCTTTCACAACCTGGAATAGAAAACCCTCCTGTGATTGGTCTTTCCTCTGATGTACTGCTGAGGAGATGCCCCCACGGAGAAGACCTGACATTTAAGATGAAAATATGTTCATTCCACTTTACAATTTGAAAGAGTTGGAGGAAGGGCAGGTGTGAAAGTCTGTTTGGGACTTAGATTCCATGCTGTTCTTCAAGGTTCACGAGGAAGGTGGCATCAGTTCTGCTGGACTGATTTGTGTGTTTAAAAATTCAGACAAGGACTTCTTTGGTGGCACAATGGTTGAGAATCCGCCTGCTAATGCAGGGGACAAGGGTTTGATCCCTGGGCCGGGAAGATCCCACATGCCTCGGAGCAACTAAGTCTGTGCGCCACAACTACTGAGCCTGAGCTCTAGAGCCCCTGCACCACAACTACTGAGCTCATGCTCCGCAACTACTGAAGCCCACGCACCTAGAGCCCGTGCTCTGCAACAAGAGAAGCCACCACAAATGAGAGGCCTGCACAGCAACAAAGAGTAGCCCCCGTCTCTGCAACTAGAGAAAGCCCATGTGCAGCAATGAAGACCCAACGCAGCCAAAAGTAAATAAATTAAATAAATAAATAAATTTTAAAAATTCAGATAAGAAATTCTCGGGGGAACGGGATTCTAAGTTTATAGAGCTTTCACGGTGCCACTTAGAAAGTTCTTTGGTTTTTGCATGTTTTCTGCACTGCTTGTTCCTAGAAAGATCACACCCCCAAAGTAAGAGAAACCTTGATCTTTATTTTCCTTTAGTTCAGCAGTATTTCGGATGGAGGAGGTATCCTCCCCCACTAGCGTTTTGTGGTTTGTGATACGGCTTATTCCTTGTGTCCCAGAATCTCTCATTTTAAGTGTTAGATACTCCAGTTTAGGCTGAAAAAAAATTTTTTTTTATCTCAAGGTGAGAGAAAGCAATGAAACCTCATTTCAGAGTAAGTCCAGATGTTACCCCGCCTTACACTTGGACAGTCAAACCTGGTGGCTTCTCCAGGAATCAACGTGACTGCAGCTCCAAGCTCTGCACCAGGGGGTCCAGAGTCAGAACTGCCTCGTGGTGACCTGCAGAGTCTTCTGGATTCCCTCCCCATGTTTCTCCCGAAACAGACTTTAGCAAGTTTATACAAGAAAGGAAGGCAAGCCGGGCATCCTGGTAGCTTATTTCCTTCTTCTGGCAAAAATCTCTGAGGGTCTGAGCCCACGTTTCAGTAAGGATCAGGCTCAGCTGCATATACCTCAGTGGTTCCCACGAGTCAGGAAGGTGCCCTCAGAGGGGATATTCGGGAATGTCTGGAGATGTTGGGGGTTGTTACAACGTGGAGAGGGAGGTGTGCTGGCCTTTAAAGTAGAAGCCATAAATACAGCTGATTCACTTTGTTGTACAGCAGAAACTGGCACAGCAGTTGTAAAGCAACTATACTCCAATAAAGAACTGGGAAAAAAAATAGAGGCCAGAGATGCTCTAACTTCCTATGGTGCACAGGGCAGCCCCCACCACAGAGAGTGAACCGGCCCTGAATGTCCACAGTGTCAAGGTTGAGAAGCCCTAGTATAACTGAGACGCTTGGCAAGCCTGCCCGTACGTGTGGGGATTCCACTCAAGTTGAGACCCTTGCTAGGTAATTACCTGTGAACTCCTGACATTTTGATATTAGCATTTTAAATTCTTTCTACCGTATTTACTGAATGCCCACCACATACCAGGCACTATTCTTAGCTCTGAAGGTGCAGCCGTGAACAAGACCAAGCCTGTGTTTGTACGGAGCCCAGTCTCCAGGGAGCGCTTTTCTCTGGTGGGGGCTCTTTCTCTGCCTGTTGCCTGGGAACCTGCCTCAAATTCCTTTCCGCCAGATTTCTCTTCCCCTCTTCTCCTCCATCTGGGTTGGGCATGGACTGGCTGCTGTGAGTACTCGGCATGGGGAGATGTCTCGAGAAGCCTTCTCTGGAAGACTGGAGGCAACAGACGCCCATGGGAGGAATGTGGATTTTGGAGTCAGATGGAAATGGGTCCCAATCTTGACCCTGCTCTTTCAATACTGCGTGGTCTCCATCTCTCTGAGACTCGCTTTCTTCATATGTAAAATGGGGCTAATCAGTAGTTCTACCTTGGTGAGCCGATCCAGAGGCTTGGGAAGAGCATGTCTGTGATTCGGAAAGCAGAACTCTGAAGGCTCTGGGCCATGCTGGTCTTATGATACGAGGGGAAAAGGAGGGCAGGGGGGCCCTTCTGCTCAGGTAGGAACAAGCCATTCATCCACTTACGATGGTCGTGTCTTCTAGGGACTGGCACCCTGCTGGGTCCTGGGGAAGCAGAGATTAAATAGGCAGACACGATCCCGGCTGCCACAGGTGCGTACACCCTGGTGATATAGACAGACAGTGAATAAACAAACAACTGAATACGTAATCTAAATGCAAATTCTCTTGAGTGCTGCAGTGGAAAGAAACAAGGTGCAGGAATAGAGGATGAGATGGAGCATTTAGAGAAGGCTTCTTAAAAGGATTTAAAAAAAAAAAGTGACATTTCTGCCAGACCTGTCTAAGGAGCCACTCAAAGCAAGAGCCAAGAGAAGAGCATCCAGGCAGAGGGAACATACACTGCAAAGGCCCAGAGGTGGGAAGAGAGTGGTATGTTCCAGGCACTGGAATAAAGCTGGTGAGACGAGAATGTATCTGTGAAGGGGCAGTGTGGAGAGGAAGGAGGTCAGGGAGGTCAGCAGGGGTCAGACCTTGCAGGGGCTTGTGGGCATGGTAAGGAATCTATTGTAGAATACGCGAGAGGCAAGAGAAAGTCAGGGAGGATCCGAATATTCTAGCCCCTGCAGTACCTCTGAGCTCGCGGTTCTCCTTGTGTCCCCTGCCCAGCTGTGTGGTTCCGTGGTCTCCATTTTCATCCTGTGGGTGGTGGCTGCCTTCCAGTTCGTGTCCATTCCGGGTTGAGCTCAGGCAGTTTCTCCCAGGCTCATCCTAACCGACAGGCAACCCTTCCTCCTCAGCAGATTGGGAGCTCAGAGATGCACAGAGCCATCAGGCAACCTCTCCTGCTTCTCAGAGGTTCGCTTTCCATCCTGTGCAGCAGATCACCGCAAGCTTAGCAGTGCTCAGGACCAGTAATCACGGGTAAATGCACATCCAGGCCACAATGAGATTCCACCCCACACCTGGCAGGATGGCTGTTACCAAAGAGACAGGAAATAACAAGTGCTGATGAGGATGTGGAGAAAAAGGAGCCCCAGTGCGGTGTTAATGGGAAGGTAAATTGATACGCTTATTATGGACAACAGTATGGGGGTTCTCACTAAATTAAAACTAGAACTCCCCTGTGATGCAGCCATCCCACTTATGGGCATTTATCCAAAGGAAATGAAATCACTCTCTGCACTCCCATGTTCATTGCCGCGTTATTTACGATAGCCAAGATACGGAAAAACCTAAATGTCCATCACCAGATGAATGGATAAAGATGGAATATATATATTCCACAAAGAAATATTATTCAGCCATAAAAGAAGGAAATCCTGTCACTGGTAACAACATAGATCAACCTTGAGGACATTATGCTAAGTGAAATAAGCCAAACACAGGAAGACAACGTTGATTTTGTTTGCAAAGCAATGCGACCAGCTGAAAACCACGACTTCTCTCAGACTGCCTTGCAGCTCATGGTCATGTGACTCACTCTGGCCCATGGGATGTGAGCAGAATTCTGCGTGTGGGGTCTTCTGGGAAAGTTTTGATTCCCTGACATCGACTCTACTAGAGGCAGACCCTGAGGTGTATATTCAGGTACAAGTAGTTTATTTGAGAGTTGATCTCAGAAAACATTGGTAGGGGGTGGGGAGGTAGAACAGGGGAGAAAAGACAATCAGTACAGGGCATGTCATCAAGCAGTCACCACTGTGGGCAGTACCAGGAGGTGGTACAGACCATGCACCTCAGAGCTACCCACCCGAGGGGCGAGGGGCTGGGCTCCTTACCCACCAACCCCTGTCAGTCATTGATTGGTGTTGGCTTCCCAGGGATGTAAATTCTTTAGTGAATTTGCAGCGTGCCACCTGCAGGCTGAGCAGGCTTTCACGGCCAGAGAAGAGAGTTGCATGTGTGGCGCTGGAAGTCATGCCAGAGAGCACAGAAATGGGAAGGCGGGGTGGTGAGGGTGGGGGCAGGGCACTGACAGTATCTGCTACATGGGGCATCCTGGAGGGAGCCGGGCATCTCATCTCTGGCCAGATGCTTGCTGAGCTTTCAGGCCTGTAGACCAGCCTCATCCCCCCAACCACCAGAATGCTGCAGGGCAGAACACGAGCGAGGGCTTGGGGGAGCTGGCCACGTGGGCATTTGGACACATGGACTGGGGCTCCTCTCTGGCCTGGAGGAGCCTGAAGGCAGAGGCAGCCGAGGACGCTGACTATATTTGCTGAGCTTAGGGGGACTCAATGCACGTTGACAAGGGGTCAAGAGGAAGCTGTGGAAGGTAGCTGAGTGTGTGTCCCATTGGGACGGCACCCAAGCCACCGAGGGAAATAACCCTGGGGCAAGACAGGAAGTCCTAAGCCCCATTGGGGAACAGTGCCATGTCAGAGGGCTTTAATAGAGGGTGAGGGGGACATTCTCTTTCTGAGTTTTTAACTTTTTCTCCTGAAGCCAGTTTGAGCTTCAGTCCCTTGCACCTCGTGGACAGAATCTTGGCCCATATATCCAGTTTCAAGTTTTTTTTTCTCTCCCATGTTATACTTTAATAAAATTTGTTGCTCATTTTTAAACGTGCTTGGTACCATGTGTCCAATTCTGAAAGTATGGGATGTTCTGCTCGGAATGAAGGGACAACAGCAAGGTTAAGCCTTCTCTCAATTTGTCTTAATGAGCAATTGCTTTAACATCATTGGAAACTCTGATTCAGTAGTTCTTGGCTGGAACTAATTGAAATGAGAACGGATTCTGGCCTTGACATTTTAAATTTCTCTGGGGATTTTGATCTTTTAAACTTTTCTCTCTGTTCTGAGCTATTCATATGAGTTTCCTTTGGAATTGAAACAAACTTTCACTCTAAGACATCAGCTCTGTCTATCCGGTAATTATGGGGTGGAAGGGTTGTTATCAAGAAAGAGTCCCACGTTAATAGATAAGAGTTCTGAAGACATCTGTGGCTTGCCTTTGCTTTTTGACCTGGACTAAATGTGAACCTATGGATTAGATTATTTGGTTTTGTTTGTGGGAATAATTTGTGGAAGAACTTGGACTAGTCAAGAGAAGCCAGAAAGCATTTCATGTAATGAATTTCTTTTTTTAAATTGAAAAATTAATACTTCTGGCCCTGGGGAAAATGTGGCAGTGTTACTAAAATACTTGGTGGTTTTGTTGGTGAGGGTATGAATTGGTAGAATCCCTTTGGAGGGCAATTTGGAAAATCTATTAAATGCAAAACGCACATGTCCTTGGTCCCTCAGTCCCACTTCCCGAAGCTTTTGCTGCAGATATACTCCAAAATGAGCACAAACAGGGATGCTCGAGGTTATCCAAGGGCAGTATTTCCTTTATGGGAAAAGATGAAAAAATTCCTAAATGTTCATCGATAAGAGCCAGCTGTGCGAGCATCAGAGGGCAGGGCCACATTAAGTAAGGCGTGTAAGGTTGTCCCTAGATTCTGCTCAGGAATGCCCTCCATAATGGGATGTTAAGTGAGAAAACCAAGAAACAGAATAATGTGTATAGTGTGCTTCTTTCTGTGTGAAAAGAAAGGGGACACACTCTCTCTCTCTCTCTCTCTCTGTCCACCTCTGGATGTCTGTAGGAGAATCTGTTAGGAGTGGATGCATCTGGTCAGGGGAATTGACTTGCTAAAAGGTAGGTCTAGGAGAGAGACCATCTAATACCCTTTTGTACCCTTTTAGTATTTTTCCCCAGGTGTGTCTATCACCTATTCAAAATAATTAAAAGTATCTTGGTAATAATTTAGTTATTTTCAACTTTGCTTCTAAGGTACGGATTCCTAGCCCAGGGTTCCCCAGTGGGTTTACAGATGAGCTTTAGGGGGAGGGTCTGTGAACCTCCAGGAATTGTCTACGTAGCTGTGTATGCCTAGCTTTTTAAGGGGATAGGATCCATCATGTCCATCAGATTCTCAGAGTGGTCCAGGGTCTCCAGAAGGTTAATAATTGCCACTTTAGAGACGAAGCTTCACCCAGGTCAAGCAGGGTGAGTTTGTACAAGCCGAAGGCCCCAGTTCTGACTTGCTGTGGGACCCTTGGCAAATCACTTCAATCTTGCTGAGTCCAGAAATTGATGCTGAGTGGGGAGTGTCCTCAGAGCTTGCTGTCGACCGACTTATTAGCTCAGGCTCGGTGTCCAGGCTTAATTGCTAAACCATGAGGGGAATATGGTGTGAAGGACCAAAGTGCACCGGCTTTGGCATTAGATGAGAGTCCAGATCAAGGCCTGGAATTATTATTCATTGTAAACTAATAATAAAGAACAGACAGCTGACTCACTGACCCAGGAAAGGGCAACACCATCCTTTTACCTATTCAAGACAGAAACCTCAGAATCCTCTCAACCCCTCTTCCTCTCACATTTCAAATATAAATAATGTGCTCAAGGTCATTTAGTTAATAAGTGGTGGAGCTTCAGTCTGAAGTGGGCACTCTGGCTCCTCATCTAGAGGGAGGTGCAGAGAATTGAGGTGGTTTACCCAAGGACAAGTAGAGAGTTAGTGAAGTTCTGCAGCTAGGATTTGAGCACGATGAATTGGTCCAGCTGTGTAACTAGAGCTGCCACAGGCTCACACAAATCACTGGCTATACCTGGTACAAAGGTATTGGCCACAAGAGATGAAAACCCTCCAATATTTGATATTGGATTATATATTATATATTGGATTATATATTTTAGATATTGAGTTAGTGTTGGATTATGTAATAAATAATGTAACACAATATATATTATATATTGATATTGATAGCCGTCTTCCATTCTGCATTTTAGGGTTGAGATCTTGATCAGAATTTTGGTTTTTGAAAACTCATCCTTTGCTTTTGAGGGGAGAAGACCAAGTGAAACTTTCTGCAGGAACCCTTTATACTGAAATACCTCTCAGCATTGCACTCCTCAGGCCACAGCTAAACCGAAAACTTCCCTTTTAACCAAAATTTGACCCAGGCGTGGGGACAAATATTGGACCAAATATTGAATCACTTTCAACAAATCTGGAGTGGCTGTTTCTTTGAAGAAAAATCATTTCCATTTTGTAAGAGCTGTTTTTCCCCCTGAAGGGCAGTGGATATTACACCAAGGTGTGGACCTCATGAAAATAAATGAAGATTTTGTTTTTGAGTGTGTGGTGAAAACGTTCACTTTGGAAGTGATTTCTTTGGCAAATTTCTTGCTACAACTATATAAATAAACAAATAAATATATAGATAAATTAATGCAATCCCCCAGGCTGTGATAAGATGTGTCTTTGGAAAGAATTCACTTCTATAGTTATCTAACATCAGTCTGCATATTCACTACTTCAGAGGTATATTGATTATATGGGCTAATTAATAATCCCGCTATAAGGTGGCATTTACTGAGTCTTTGTGCCAGAAACTGTCCTTTATATGTTTTTTCATGTAATCATCAGAATAGCTGTATGACAAAGGTGCAGTTATGCTAATTTTACAGGTGGGCTGGGTACCCTGCAGATCTTCCTCACCACACTCGGTGCCCTGGCAGGATGGGCTGTGGGCAGCATCCATCGTGATCCTTTGTCCTCTGGATTCCCGTTGGGTTTGACCAATGGGAGCCATCGGGAGATGGAAGGTTAAGTCACAATGTCGCAGGGGGACAAAGGCTGAGCTCCTCACCTAAGGCCACCGTCCCTCCCCCAGCTGAGGGTCTCACCAGATTCTGGCCCCACCGCTTTCCCTGCCCCTCTCTCCAGGCTGATGACGGCTTTCTGCTGTCTCCAGCTCTGCGGGAGTTTCCCATTTCTTGTCGATGTCTCTTCGTCGTGCCTATGCCTTTGTAAGTTGATCCTTATTTTTTAAACTTTTGGCTGCGTTGGGTCTTTGTTGCTGCCTGGGCTTTCTCTAGTTGTGGCGAGTGGGGTCTACTCTTCCTTGTGGTTCACGGGCTTCTCACTTCAGTGGCTTCTCTTCTTGTGGAGCGTGGGCTCTAGGGCTCGTGGGCTTCGGTAGTTGCGGTGCATGGGCTCAGTAGTTGTGGCTCACAGACTCTAGAGCACAGACTCAGTAATTGTGGCACATGGGCTTAGTTGCTCTACATCATGTGGGATCTTCCCAGACCAGGGCTCAAACCCGTGTCCCCTGCATTGGCAGGCGAATTCTCAACCACTGAGCCACCAAGGAAGTCCCCGTAAGCTGATCCTTTATTATTCTCCTCAGCGGTCTCTCTCGAGTGTGCTGTTTATTTCATGCTGGGCCTTGAGTGATACACAGGGAGCTGAAGTACAGAAAGGTTAGGGAAATTGGTCAAGGTTACCCCACTCATAGGAGAGCACGTGGGGATTAGAACAGAAGCAGCTGATTCAAGAGCCAAATAGAGGTTTCACGAAAATCTAAAACTGAAACAAAAGCAGAAACTGGTATGTTTTCTCCTCCAAAAAATTGAAACTAATAAAATATCTTTGATTTAAGAGGACGATGTTTAAAAATAAAGTGGTCATATATTTCTTACCTTAAAATGGTTTTGCAAACCAAAAGAAAGAAGGAAAAAAAAAATGGACAAAAGAGGAAGGGTAGTTCATGTCACAAATTCTTCTTTTGTAAAAGAAAAGTGTAAGAGCATGTTTTCTCGTTTTTTACCGCTGAAGCAGAAAGCTCAGGTAGGTGTCAGATTGCTGTGCTAAGTTTACCTTGCTTATGAGCAAAGTAAACTTCCCTCCAAGGACACACGTAGACATAGAGGTTTGTGGTTACCTCTGGGAGGGACGTGGGATGGGCGTGGAGTGAGGCATTAGCTATAGCTGTAATGTTTTACTCATTAAAAGAGTTGAAGCTAATATGGCGAAATGTGAAATTTTTTCAAATGTGTGTGGTTGGTACACTCATATTATTTTTTGCATGTAGAACATCTCTCACAATTATAAAATGTTTCAAGAGAAATATTTCCTAAAACCCAAGATTCTTGGCAAAACAATTCCTAGCATTTTGAGTCAGGGAGTGATGTCAGCCACGTGCCTGAGCGCCTCCCAGGGCATCCCCAGATCACAGCACCCATCAAGACAGGCGAGGCTGTGCTGAGGGCTTAACACCACGAAAGCTGATTTTTCTCTAGCTCCCGTGTCTGGCGCGAGTTGACGGGGAGCCTTTGCTTCTTGTAGTCACTGGTGACTCAGGCTGAGAGGGCTTTGTGGTCTTGTAGCTGCATCAGCTGGAGGGTCTTACGTGCTTTGGTTGTGGAGTGCCACACGCCACTTCTGCTCCCAGCCTGTCGTCCAGAACCGGTCACATTGCTCCAACCTACTGCGAGGGGGGAATGTGGAAAAGCACGTGGGGATTGGAGGTCTCTGCTCCATCACAGAGACAAGGGAGGCTGGGTTATGTCTCCTTTGAGGGACTCTCACTGTCATGTCACTCCCCCTTTTCCTTTCTGAGGAAGCATGTTTGAATGCAAGTGAGGATGGGAGATGTTCTTTCTCTTTTTCTTTTTTTCTTTTTTGAGAAAAAAAGAGCTTTATTGCAAGGTGGACAGGCAAGAAGACAGGAGGCAGAGTTCAAATTCATCTCCCTGATCTAGGGTTTGTTCAAACTTTCATGAGTTCGGCAGGACAGGTTGTTATGCTGAAGCACCGGCAGTGCAGGTTTCCTTTGGAGGCCTTTGGAACCCAGCCATTCACAGAAAGGTAGTAAAGGGGCTTCAAAACAGCATCTTTTAAAAAAATTTTTATTGGAGTATACTTCATTTACAATGTGTATTAGTAAAGTTGTGTGTATAGCAAAGTGAATCAGTTATACGTATACATATACCCACTCCTTTTTTTTTTTAAAGATTCATTTCCCATGTAGGTCATTACAGAGTATTGAGTAGAGTTCCCTGTGCTATACAACAGGTCCTTATTAATTACCTATTATATATATATAGTGTGTATATGTCAGTCACAATTTCCCAGTTTATCCCTCCCCTCTCTGCTCATCCCCTGGTAACTATAAGTTGTTTTCTACATCCATGACTCTACTTCTGTTTTGTAAATAAGTGCATTTGTACCCCCTTTTCCTGGATTCCACACATAAGCGATATCATATGGTATTTGTTTTTCTGCAGCACAGCATCTTCTTGTACAAGGGACACTTGGCTCCCAGGAGGGCTCTGGCGTTCAAGTTCTGATCATAGTCAGGTCTTTTAGTTCCATGGAGGGATGAAACTTTGGTTGCGGGTGTTGAGTCAAAATCTTCTCCTCTGCATGTGCGCTTGCTGCATGATTATGTACTTGATCTGTTTTCTTTGGAAGACAGCTCCGTGGTCTGCTTTTCTTGGAGGGCCTCCTGGGGAGGCGAGGAGGGGCGGCAGCTCTGGTCCACCCTGGGAACACAGAAGCTGGTGGCTGGCACATTGGGGGTACCCATCCTGGTGAACTCCCCCAGAGGTGGATACCCAGCACCAAGGGGAGATGTTCTCATAAGGAAAATCTTGCATCTGATCTAGTTTGGGAGAAATTAGAAATCAAACACAAACATTTGGAACTGTTACTTATGATCCACCTCACAACTGATCAAGACGTATCAGTGTGTCCTGCCGTAAGCACTGAACTGCCGCACAGTTGCACTATGGTGCGTGCACTGATATCTCCATTTAGAGGGTAAAACCTGTAAACATTGGTCCTGAGATACGTTCATCTTTTCTTTTATCCATTTGTCCATCCATCCATCCATCCATCCATCCATCCATCCATCCATCCGAGAAATATCCATTGAATGCCTACCATGTGGCAAGCATTGTGTTAGGCAAAGGAGATGTGAAAGTTAAAAAGGCAGACATTGTTCGTGCCCTCATGGAATTTGTAGTCTATAGAGGCAAAGGGGGATGATGCTAAACATCCCACAAGTACTATGTAATAACCCTCGTGGCCATTGTTAGGGCAGAGGGCACTAGGAAAAGATGCAACGGCAGACTTTCCTCCAATAGCTGCTTCTCCCAAGTGTCTTACCCACATTTTGATATTAACTTAATGATTTGATATTAATTGTGACCTGAAAAGTCCTAGAAGTGGGAGCCACCTTAAAAATGAAGATCCTTCTCTTGGAGACTGTCAGAATAGTGGTGGTTATTATTTGGTTACTATTTATACCTTATTTAGCAAATGGAACTGTCAATTATATGGTACATCTTTATTTCTAAATTGTGCCTCAGATATTGATGGTATAAACAGAAAGCAGCTTCTTTGCAAATGCCAGTCTGCACAAGAGCTTTCTTTTTTTTCCTTCTGTTTTATTTGTTTATTTCTTTTCTTTTCTTTTCTTTTTAAACTGAGGTTTAGGGACTTCCTAGGTGGCATAGTGGTTGGGAATCTGCCTGCCAATGCAGGGGACACGGGTTCAGTCCCTGCTCCAGGAAGATCCCACATGCCACAGAGCAACTAAGCCCATGCACAACAACTATTGAGCCAGCGCTCTAGAGCCCATGGGCTGCAACTGTTGAGCCCGTGTGTCGCAACTACTGAGGCCTGCCTGCCTAGAGCCCATGCTCCGCAACAAGAGAAGCCACAGAAATGAGGAGCCCACTCACCACCATGAAGAGTAGCCCCCATTTGCTGCAACTAGAGAAAGCCCGTGTGCAGCAAAGGAGACCCAATGCAGCCAATAAATAAATAAATAAATAAATTTATTAAAAAGAATAAAATTGAGGTATAGTTGTTTTACAATGTTGTGTTAGTTTGTACTGTACAGCAAAGTAGAGTTCCCTTGCACAAGATCTTTGACCTTCTTTATTTTCAGCCATTTCCTCTGCAGTTTTCTCCAGGAGCATCCGCAGTTCATCAGTCACCCCTGACTCCTGGACCTGGTCATAATCGAGAGACCAGTACCAGGCTGGGTTCATCTCCCAGTCATTCAGCAGAGGACACATTAAACCTGAGCCAGATGCTGGTTTAAGCACTTTGAAAGCATTAACTCATTTGCTCCTCGTGAAGTGGGCACTATTATTATCCCTATTTTACAGGAGAGGACACTGAGAAACAGAGAGGCTGAGACACTTTTCCAGGGTCACAGAGCTAGTAGGTAGGGTTACCAGGCCGCCACCCTGCCCCGCCGTCTTCCTAGGCTTCCACCTCACTGCACTGTGGGGTTTCTACTCAAGCACTAGCAGGAGCCCACTGAGTGGCAAGCACTGCACCTTGGAGACTCTGAGCGCCGTGAGGCCTGGCAGGTCACCCTCACAGTGCACTCAGCACATCGAAGGCCCAAAGGAATGCTTATCAGACTCACAGGTGGTGACTTTTCGTTACTGGCCTTGGAGGAATTTTCCTCACAGGGCAGATTGCCTGGCCCAGCTACTTACATATGATCAAAGTAAAACCTTTCTAGAAAAGTGCTGCCAAAGCCCCTGGCATGAGCACTCCCTTCTCAAGCCCATTTCCCATTATTCTGGTGAGTCTAACCAGGAAGCTATTTAAATTACTTTTTTTTCCCCCAGAACACATGAAGTTTTCATGATTAGGAGACGCAACTGGAACTCTTCAAAGGGGAACATTGTGAGTCCTCATCCCAAGGGAGTAACGCAGCAGGAGGAAGAGAAAGCCTCTGAGGGGCTGAGCAGGTACAAATGCCCCCCAACAGTACGGGCCCCGACCCACGGACTGTCTGGGGCTCAAAAACCAAATCTCCATCCTTTCAAAGGCTGCAATGCGTGATCCATTCTACATAACGCAGGCAAATTGCCCTGCGGCTATAGATTGTTGAAATTAACTGATTAAAGTAATCCACATAATTTATGAGCCACATTCTCATTGAGGAAATAAAAGGAACATTGGCTGCATAATTTAATAAAAGCTGCTCTTCATTCAACTGTAGAAACAGCTGTGTTATCCAGCAGGGCTCCGGTTTAACTTTTGCATTTTGCTTAATGAATATTGAATAAATTCAGCCTGGTGCTGACCTCTGAATTACCACCAAATCATAGAAATTGAGGGATGTGGGGGCGGGAGGAATAGGGTACATGAACCTGCCAATGTTCCCAGGGAAAATTAGGGAGGAAATGCCAAAAAATATCTGTCAAAGGAAGGTTTGCAGGCTGGCATTTGCAATTAAATTTTTTTCTATTTGTTTAATCAAGTATTTGTTAATTTGAAAAAGAAGAGGGGAAGAGAAAGAGATTATTATTTGTCATCTGCCAGAATTAGGGCCAGGTATTTGGGCACATACCTTATTACAGTAAGATTTTTATCTAGACAGGTGGAAGGGAAAGATTTCTCGAGTGAGGAGGGATCGGAGATGGGTTTGAGAGGGGGTTAGGGTGTGGGACCCTGTGCTGGGAGAGAGGGTCCATTGTGCTGGTAGTGGCTTTCATATCAGAAAGAAAACACACAGGGAGATGCCCTTCGGAGAAGCCTTGAGACAGATGTCTCTTGTTACTTCTCTGGCAGCTGTGCCACGAATGATGGAATATTGCTCAGAGCCATGAGGGCAAAAGGAGAGACCACCAGCCTCGCATTTTCACAGTGTGCTGTCAAGGGCTGACACTCTCCAAGTTGCTTGATTAGAAGAGGGATGACATCAGAAAATTCAGGGGACAAAGTGAATCATCAGCGACACCCCTCCCCTGCCCCCACACACATACCTTGGCTGTTCTTCCATCAGTATTTTTTGTTGTCCTGAAAGTACTAGGTTCTTTAACAGATATTTGAGAAACAAAGGAAAGCAGAAAAAATACCCCAAATTCCACCACTGAAACACAAACATGCTCACATTTTGGTATATTCTCTTCCAAACATAGATGGTTTTTACACAATCAGATCATAGCACAGGAGCTATTCAGTGCCATTTTCCACTTGTATTAGATCATAAACATTTCCAACATTGCACATACTTTAGAACTGTTATTTTAAGGAGGAGGATAATATTCTACTCCATAAATGTATGAGAATTGACTTTATTATTCCTTTCCCTACTCTGGGTAGATCAGTTATCTCCTACTTCCCCCCACCCCCCAAATATAAGAACTCTTGCCAATATACTCTTTGCACATTTTCTCTTAAATTACTTCTTGGGATTTTTATTCGGCTCATCAAGTGGCAGAGTTGACAGCCAGAGAAAACGAGCAAATAGGAAGTCAGCTCAGTAGAAAGAAGAGCCTACTGAGATCAGTATGGCCAGGCACTGACCAGTTTCCCTTTTAAGAATCATGTCATACAAAAATATGGCTGTGTGAGGTGTCACCTAGTGTAATGTTTCAGGGTGATGGGACCAAATAAGTGTGAGAGACAGTTAAAAATTTCAGCACATTATTTGACTTCTGGGTTTCTCAGAGCCTTTAACGTGACAAGGTGCCTTGTGGATTATCTAGAGCATTGCTGCCCAGTGGATATTTCTGTGATGATGGGAATGGCCCTTCTGCACTGTCCAATACAGTTGCCACTAGCCACGTGCAACTATTGAACACTCGGAAGTGTGGCGACACCAAGGGACTGGATTTTAAGTTTTATTTTGATTAACTTAAACTGAAGTTGCCACATGTGGTTAATGCTTCTGTGATGGGCAGGGCAGGTCTAGAGGAAGATGTCATATGATATCTGTCTCAAATTCATCTGATCAGAGACTCATCATTTTTCCTGTGGCGAAAGGGAAAAGAGTATGTTTCACAGAACACACATGGGCAAAACTGGTACAGAATATTCCTCCTCAAGAGTATTTGAGAATAGAAGACCTTTAAGTAAAGTAGGAGAAATTGAGAAGCCAGGGTAAGCTCTTTACATAAGAACTTGGCTTATTAATCTTTGTCTTTGCTTATTAACCACTACATTCTTTCCCTATTTCGTAATTAATATTCTTGAGAGGGGTCTTTGGTTGGTCCACTTCCTTTTCTTATCCCAGACTGTGGTGTGGACTGCTGGTCAGCTTACGGATTGGCTGCCCTTGTGGACGTTTCTTGCCAGTGGTCCAATCAACTGTGGCTGTAGAGGTCATGTGATGTAAAACAGGGCTGCATTGGCCAGCTGTCTAAGGGCTGCATTGGCCAAGGGTTCTTCCATTCAGGACACGGCAGCCTAGATCTGATTCTGAGTGGCAGAGCAAGGTACTAGACCGATAAGCAATGTATAAGAAACCAGTGTCTAGTTTTCACATTTCTGAATCTCAGTTACCCCATCTGTAAAATGATGGTAATGAGAAATCAGAAAGTTGTTTTAAAGATTGCATGATATATTTACATAAACATATATACTTGTTACATGCATTACTGCTATTTTTCTTTATAAATTCATAAATATATGTGTTGGATATTTCCTACCTGACCTTTCAGATCCCCTCTCCATTCTTCTCCACCTTGCTCTCTACGCCTGGGCTCTATTTTCCTGGCTTCAGGTTGGGTTTGACCAGTGGGGATCCCCATCAGGAGACTGGAGGGAGGGATGAGAGTGAGGAATGAGGTCAGGTGTCTATTCTCCTGGCTTATTCCCTTCAGGTTTGACCTGGGATAGTTGCATATTCCTCAGCTAAAGAATATGGCTCCGATCAGGCATTGGGTAACCTTCTCCACATGAAGCTCTCCTTCCAGGTTTTGATAACCATTCTTTCCCCATGTTCCTTTGAGCCGAAAGGTGGTATCTGCGTACCATCTCTAGAGCTGGCATGCTTCCCTATCTCTTGTGAGTCCCCTAACCTTTGTATACAGGTATTTTGTTATTGCCTCTTCAAATGACCCAACTCGAGTGTGCCAGGATCCTGATGGATGTGATACTCTTATCTTCAGTTTTGATGAAAATCCCCTCCCCCACAAAAAGTCTTGTAAATTTATAAATGGGATAACTTGCTTGTGTGACATTTCAATGTTTTAATTATTTTTCTGGGCAGCTGCATTTCATTGACGATGACAAGCGACAGGCTTCAGAGGAAGTATCTCTCTAGCAGCCACTTAATTAGAAAATAATCTCATTGTTTCCCCATAGCCAGCCAGCTCTAGTGGAACTACTTTTTCCCTCCTTTTCAATTGTCTGAAAGGATTAGCAGAACTCCTTGGAGGAGAGAATGTTCTCCTTTCCATGGCTGGTGGAGGTGGTAGCTGGCTTACTCCTATCCACCCAATAAAAGTAGCTATCATTTACTGATGTTGCTATCATTTATTGATGTCCTGGTTGCTGGATGCCATGCTCAGCCAGTCACAAACATTTATTTCATTTGAAGCACACAACCACTTGTGAAATTGGTGACATTGTTATGTGCATTTTACAGCTATTAATATTAACAGTAATTTGGATGATCGTCTATAAGAGCTTTTCTATCAAAGAGGACCCCTACCCTGCGCCCAATAGGGCATAGATCCTGAACTTGAATTTGTCTTCTGGCTACAACGATAGTCCCACATGAACTTCCACAAATATGAGGGTCTCTCTGCAGTAGGAAGCTGCTCACAACGTCTCCTTTGGAGAAGGCGTTCGGTTTTCCTCTTGCCTATTTTGATTTTTCTCTATTCCTGGTCCTAAATAGAGAAGCTGGCTTTTGCCTCCTTTCTTTCCTGTGCCACCTTCCCTCTTGATGGCGACAAGGCATTATGGTGGCTGTGAAGACTGATAAGATGATACCTGCCTTTGTAAACTGACATTTGTTGACTCAGAGGATAAGACGATGTGTCAGGCGTGGGAGACACAGTGGTAGACAAGACCCAGCTTTTACCCTCAAGGGGCCCGTTAGGTAGAGGGTACAGACAAGTAGCCAGGTATGGTAGCCCACCTCCAATCCTGCCCTCCTCCTGGTATTCATGCCCTTCTACAGCCCCCTCCTGCATTATCCTAGGGTTGGTTTGTGTGACCAACAGAATATGGTAGACGTAATGGTACGTTATTTCCATGATTAGATTACAAAAGCCACTGTGGCTTCCGTCTTGGTGTCTCTTGCCCTTGGATCACTCACTCACTCTGAGGGAAGAAGTTACATTGTTGAGGAGCCCTATAGGGTGGTTTTCATGGGATGAACTGAAGTCTCCTGCAACAGCCATGAGAGTGAGCCTGGTGGTGGACCCCACATCAGAGATGGCAGCCCTGGCTGACAGCTTGACTGCAACCTCATGAGAGATCTTGGGCCAGAACCATCTAGCTAAACCACTCACCAGATTTCTGACCTGCAGAAACTGTTTGTTGTTTTAAGCTAAGTTTTGAGGGTTATCTGCTATGCAGCTGTAGAGAGCTAACCGGGAAATGAAATATACAGGGTAGAAAGGAGATGACTTGGGTATGCAAATCATGCTGCAGTAGAGGGCATCCTGTGCTAAGTCCCACGAGAAGTCCTACTTGCTTGTAGACGATTATAGGATGAGATTTGTGTCCTTGTGGCCCCATAGTTGGCAGCTTTCCAGCCAAAGAGGGACTGCACTTCCTGCCTGGATTTGGGGGCCCAGTTGCCTCAGAGGCTCATGATGGTGTCATGTAGGTTGTGGGGACAGGACCACAGACTTAGAGATCCCAGCCAAAGAGACCTTGACAGGTACTTCAAGGACTGCCATCTGGACCTCAGCTCATGGGGGCTCCGTGAAGATCTGGGTAGAACCACCCAGGGCCTCTAATGATCTCCTGCAGAGGGATAATCTATGGCAACTGTAGGTTTTCTTCTTCTCCATGTGGTAGGGGAGGGAAGTACGTCTTATATTTAAGTATAACTGTCTCCACGTCCAAGCAAGGAGTGCAGAATAAGGGGAGGTATTTGGCAGGAGCTTCAGGTTTTATCTCCACCATGATCTATGCCTGCGGGTCTTTGCTCACTTCAGCTTTGGCACCTTGCAGAGTTCCAGGCTGTCATAGATTTCGAACAGCAGGCAGAGATGGCCTGTACCAATCAGGGTCAGGAGACAGAAGTCATACCAGTTATGTGGACAGAGATGATTAGAAATAAACAAAAAAGCTAACCAGGTATAAAATAACAAACTAGGTCCCAGGAAGAGTAAAAAGGGAATATGAAGTTAACATAGAGGTAGCAGCTACTGGAGACAGTTACACCTCTAGGGTGAGTTCATGAAACACTCTCATATTGGTTCAATCATGACCCGTTTTTATTTGTTTATTATTTTGGTAGTTTTTAACTTTATAAGAGGGTATCATGCCTTTTGTAGTATTTTTGGACTTCTTTCTCTTGGCTATGCCATGCTGCGTGACATTACATGTCTCCGTAATGAACAGATTTTTACTTTATCTGATATCTTGTGTGTGAGTACATCACAATTTACATCCGCTCTCCAGTTGGTGGCCAATTATTTGGGTTGTTTCCAGGTTTTTGCTGTTGAGACCAGGGTTGTCTTTTGTATACTAATCTCTTATTCAGTCTTCTTGCTAATCAGTCATATCACATTTGAAAATCTCTGAAACATGAGTCTTGCAGTCTTGAGCTGGAGTTGTAGGGTTGCTGGCCACAGATGTGACGTGGTTGCCATCGTCTGAATGTGGAAAGGTCCTCATCAGAGAGACTTTTAGCACCACGCTTGATGCAATTTGTTTCTAGACTAAATTTGAAAAAACAGCTGCTAAAAAAAGGTTATTAATTTCTGTGTCAGGAAAGGATAGCACATACCAGATTTCTTTGAAGAAAATAATGAAATTATCTATGATCTATATAACCGTTCGTATTGTTGTCACTTGAATAATGGGCATTGAGTGAGGGGCGTTGTTGTTACCGTAGATTTAATTGCCATTTAAGATGTCTTTGAACTCAGCATAATTTGGCATGGCAGTGAGAAGTTACTGTATCCACAGAAAGGCTTGCACACAGAGCGGCAGGTGTACGGTTCTTAGTAGTGAGGCAAATATTCCCCATTGGAATGATGACTGTGGTACCATATCGTCTGGAAAAACAATGAATAAATGCATTGTAGGACCTAAGAGAGGAAGATGCACTCAGCTGATCATGCTGTGTTAAGTTCTGTAACCAAGAAACACATGACGGGTCCTATTTGGTCCTTCACAGTTACGTTCCTTCTGTCCAAATCGCTCTTTCCCCAGGTAAGCACATGGCTCGGGCCCTCATTGCCTTCACGTCTGACTCAGTAACTTCTCCGTGAGGTCTTCGCTGACCTCACGATGTCAGATTGCAAGGCACATACTCCCTATCCATCTACCCTCTCTGCTGTACCCTTCTCCTTTCCTCATTTTGCTATTGAATATATATTTTATTTATCTTGTTTATTATCTGTGTCCCCAACTAAGACTTTTTTTTTTTGGCTGCACTGCATGTGGAATCTTAGTTCCCCGACCAGGGACGGAACCCGCGCCCCCCTGCAGTGGAAGCGGAGAGTCTTAACCACTGGACCGCCAGGGAAGTCCCCATCCCCACTAGGATTTTTGTCTGTGGTTCACTGCTCTATCCCTGGCACCGAGACCAGTGCCTGGCATGGAGGAGCCGGCACCCTCCCGCGTAGGAACCCTCTGGTTCCTTCCACGCCTTCTAAGGCTGTGGCCTGGGGAGGCTGGTGGTCGAGGCTCTGAGGCAGCTTGCTGCAGTGTAACCAGCTCTGTAGCTTCGGCCTAACAAGGACTGGCAGCTTCCCAACTGGTCCTGGGGGCTCCTTAACCTCCCTCTACCCTCTGGTTTCTGTATCGATTAGAACTAAGACTTGAATTACAGTAAAGCCCACTGTGTAAATCCTCCTGGACTCTGTGTGCAAATAGTGAGACTATAAGGAGGACAGTACAGCCCTGTTCTTCAACATCAGGACAGAGAACCAGGATTATACTGAGACATGGCAGATTTGGCATTGAACCCAAGCCTGTCTTGACTCTCACCTGAGGATGGCAGCTGTGGGCTCGAGGAAAAGTCCCACAACCAGAGCAGCTTTGTCTTCTTGAAACACAGGTTGGTGTGTCTACTTCGTTTTCTGAATGAATTGGAACAATTACCAAGACTCTTCCTCTGGCTTATTAACTGAGTCATTCTGCTTCTCTCATCTGCCTTCCCTGGGCTTCCCAGGATGAGAGGTCTTTTCATTCATAAAACAAACCTCTTGTCTTTTCATTTTGCCAGTGGTTTCCTTTGCTGTGCAAAAGCTTTTAAGTTTAATTAGGTCCCATTTGTTTATTTTTGCTTTTATTTCCTTTACTTTAGGAGACAGATCCAAAAAAATATTGCTGTGAATTATGTCAAAGAGGGTTCTCTCTCTGTTTTCCTCTACGAGTTTTATAGTATCCAGTCTTACAGTTAGGTCTTTAATCCATTTTGAGTTTATTTTTGTATAAGGTATTAGAGAATGTTCTAATTTCATTCTTTTGCATGTAACTGTTCAGTTCTCCCAGCACCATTTATTTGGAGAAAATAAATGGGAGAAAATATTGCAAATGATATGACCGATAAGGAATTAATATCCAACGTATATAAACAGCTCATACAATCAATATTAAAAAACCCAGTTAAAAAAATGGGCAGAAGAACTGAATAGACATTTTTCCAAAGAGGAAATGCACATGGCCAACAGGCACGTGAAAAGATGCTCAACGTCACTAATCATAAGGGAAATGCAAATCGAAACCACAATGAGATATCACCTCACACCTGTCAGAATGGCAATTACCAGAAAGAACGCAAATAACAAAGGTTGGTGAGGATGTGGAGACAAGGGAACCCTTGTGTTGGTGGGAATGTAAATTGGTGCTGCCACTGTGGAAAAGAGTATTGAGATGTCTTAAAAACTAAAAATAGAATTACCATGTGACCCAGCAATTCCACTCCTCAGTATATATCTGAAAAAAAATCAAAAACACTAATTTGAAAAGATACATGCACCCCAGTAGTCATAGGAGCATTCTTTACAATTGCCAATATATGGAAGCAACCTAAGCGTCCATCAGCAGATGAAGGGAGGAAGAAAATGTGATGTGTGTGTGTGTGTGTGTGTGTGTATGACGCCATACTACTCAGCCAAAAAGAATGAAGTTTTGCCATTTGCAGCAATATGGGTGGACTTGGAGGGCATTATGCTAAGCGAAATAAGTCAGACAGAAAGACAAATACTGTATGATATCACTTATAAGTGGAATCTAAAAAATACAAGAAACAAATGAATATGACAACAAAAAAAAGCGGACACAGAGATAGAGATCAAACTGGTGGTTACCAGTGGAGAGAGGGAAGAAGGAGGGGCAGTTGAAGGGTGGGAGAGCGGGAGGCACGAACTACTGGGTGTAAGATAGGCTCAAGGATGTATCGTACAACGCGGGGAATATAGCCAGTATTTTGTCATAGCTGTAAATAGAAAGTAACCTTTAAAAATTCTATAAAAAAACCAAAAAACCAAAAACCAGCCTCTTGCACAACAGCAGCAGCAGGCAGGGTGGTGATTCCGCCCTGGTCAGATCCTTGAAACAAACCACAGGAAGGCAGCTCTGAAACAGCGCTGGCGGGCTTCGTAGGGGAAGCGTCGCAAGAGGGACAGAGATGCTACAGAGTGTCTGCAATCACGTGGAGATGTGTCTGGCTTCTCTTTTGGAGGGGAAGAGGGAGGGGAGGTTTCCTTTTCCCTGGTACCCTCATGCCTTCCTTGCTCTCCAGGCCAGTGCTGTGGAGGGAGTGTGGGGCTCTAGAATAGAGAACTCGACTATGAGACCTCTGAATTCCTGGGGGGGGGGTGTCGTCAAAAGCTCAATAATCAATACACCAACACTCCACAATCAGTAGTCAAACACAACAGAGGGAAACTGGGCTCGCAGATCTATGGGTGGTGGCTCAGAGAGCTGGGAGTTTTGTGAAGGAATTTTAGGCTGTATTTGGCTCACTGGACAAGAAATGAGCCAAATATGGGGTGGTGGTGGTTAGCGACATTGAGTTTTTGGCAGGGAGGGCTTTTGGCTCTTCTGTTTTGGGGGGTTTGTGTGGTTGGAGTTAAAGGTAGGAGGGAAGATGGTCCTATCTGAGTCTTGTAAAAATCCCATAATATCAATATGGTAGGTGTATAGCCTGGACTGTATTTTACAGATGAGGAAGTTAAGACCCAGAGGGGCTTATGAAGTGACCACAGAGCACAGGCTTGATATTTCAACTCACGTCTTCATTTGTGAGTTAAAAGAGGTGGATGGAGAGACACTGGCACCAGGGCTTTATGCTACACTTTGCCAACACTGGGGACGCAAAAGAGCGTGCGACTCTGCTTCAAGTTGAGCTGGAGGGACAAGGCTGCTGCGAGGAAATTCAAACAAGACAGCACAAAGTGTCTTATAGTTTTCTGCATACAGGTCTTTTGCCTCCTTAGGCAAGTTTATTCCTAGGTATTTTATTCTTTTTGTTGCAGTGGTAAATGGGAGAGTTTCCTTAATTTCTCTTTCTGCTCTTTCGTTGTTAGTGTATAGGAATGCAAGAGATCTCTGTGCATTAATTTTATATCCTGCTACTTTACTAAATTCATCAATCAGTGCTAGCAGTTTTCTGGTAGAATCTTTAGGGTTTTCTATGTATAATATCATGTCATCTGTAAAGAGTGACAATTTTACTTCTTTTCCAATTTGGATTCCTTTTATTTCATTTTCTTCTCTGATTGCTGTGGCTAAAACTTCCAAAACTATGTTGAATAATAATGGTGAGAGTGAACACCCTTGTCTTGTGCCTGTTCTTAGAGGGAGTGCTTTCAGTTTTTCACCATTTAGAACGATGCTGGCTTTTGGTTTGTCATATATGGCTTTTATTATGTTGAGGTAATTTCCTTCTATGCCCATTTTCTGGAGAGTTTTTTTTTATCATAAATGGATGTTGAATTTTGTCAAAAGCTTTTTCTGCGTCTATTGAGATTATCATATGGTTTTTATCCTTCAATTTGTTGATATGATGTATCACATTGATTGATTTGTGTGTATTGAAGAATTCTTGCATCCCAGGGATAAACCCCATTTGATCATGGTGTATGATCTTTTTAATGTGCTATTGGATTCTGTTAGCTAGTATTTTGTTGAGGATTTTTGCGTCTATATTCATCAGTGATATTGGCCTGTAATTTTCTTTTTTTGTGACATCTTTGCCTGGTTTTGGTATCAGGGTGATGGTGGCCTCGTAGAATGAGTTTGGGAGTGTTCCTCCTTCTGCTATAGTTTGGAAGAGTTTGAGAAGGATAGGTGTTAGCTCTTCTTAAATGTTTGATAGAATTCGCCTTTGAATCCATCTGGCCCTGGACTTTTGTTTGTTGGGAGATTTTTAATTACAGTCTCAATTTCATTACTTGTGATTGGTCTGTTCATATTTTTTGTTTCTTCCTGGTTCAGTCTTGGAGGATTGCACTTTTCTAAGAATTTATCCATTTCTTCCAGGTTATCCAATTTATTGGCATATAGTTGCTTGTAGTAGTCTCTCATCTTCTTTTGTATTTCTGTGGTGTCAGTTGTTACTTCTCCTTTTTCATTTCTAATTCTGTTGATTTGCATCTTCTCTCTTTTTTTCCTGATGAGTCTGGCTAATGGTTTATCAATTTTGTTTATCTTCTCAAAGAACCAGCTTTTAGTTTTATTGATCTTTGCTATTGTTTCCTTCATTTCTTTTTCATTTATGATCTGATCTTTATGATTTCTTTCCTTCTGCTCACTTTGGGGTTTTTTTGTTCTTCTTTATCTAATTGTTTTAGGTGTAAGGTTAGGTTGTTTATTTGATCTTTTTCTTGTTTCTTGAGGTAGGACTGTATTGCTATAAACTTCCCTCTTAGAACTGCTTTTGCTGCATCCCATAGGTTTTGGATTGTTGTGCTTTCATTGTCATTTGTTTCTAGGTTTTTTTTGATTTCCTCTTTAATTTCTTTAGTGATTTCTTGGTTGTTTACTGGCATATTGTTTAGTCTCTATGTGTTTGTATTTTTTACAGTTCTTTTCCTATAATTGATATCTAGTCTCATGGCATTGTGGTCAGAGAAAATGCTTGACATGATTTCAATTTTCTTGAATTTACCGAGGTTTGATTTGTGACCCAAGATGTGATCTATCCTGGAGAATGTTCCATGTGCACTTGAGAAGAAGGTGTATTCTGTAGTTTTTGGATGGAGTGTCCTATAAATATCAATTAATTTGAGATCGTCTAATGTGTCATTTAAAGCTTGTGTGTCCTTATTTATTTTCTGTTTGGATGATCTGTCCATTGATGTAACTGGGGTGTTAAATTCTGCTACTATTATTGTGTTACTGTTGATTTCCCCCTTTATGGCTGTTAGCCTTTGCCTTATGTATTGAGGTACTCCTATGTTGGGGGCATAGATATTTACCATTCTGATATGTTCTTCTTGGATGGATCCCTTGATCATTATGTAGTGTCCTTCCTTGTCTCTTGTAATAGTCTTTACTGTAAAGTCTAATTTGTCTGATATGAGTATTGCTACTCCCACTTTCTTTTGACTTCCATTTGCATGGAATATCTTTTTCCATCCCTTGACTTTCAGTCTATATGTATCCCTTGGTCTGAAGTGGGTTTCTTGTAGGCAGCATGTAGAAGGGTCTTGTTTTTGTATCCACTCAGCCAGTCTGTGTCTTTTGGTTGGAGCATTTAATCCATTTACATTTAAGGTGATTATTGACATGTATGTTCCTATTACCATTTTCTTACTTGTTTTGGGTTTGTTTTTGTAGGTCTTTTCCTTCTCTTGTGTTTCCTACTTAGAAAAATTCCTTTAGCACTTGTTGTAAGGCTGGTTTGGTGGTGCTGAATTCTTTTTTTTGCTTGTCCGTAAAGCTTTTGATTTCTCCTTCGAATCTGAATGAGATTCTTGCTGGGTAGAGTATTCTTGGCTGTAGGTTTTCCTCTCTTAGGACTTTCAGTATATCCTGCCACTCCCTTCTGGCCTGCAGTTTCTGCAGAAAGATCAGCTGTTATCCTTATGAGTTTTCCCTTATGTGTTATTTGTTGCTTTTCTCTTGCTGCTTTTAATATTTTTTCTTTGTGTTTAATTTTCATTAGTTTGATTAATATGTGCCTTGGTGTATTTCTCCTTGGGTTTATTCTCTGTGGGACTCTCTGTGCTTCTTGGACTTGATTAATTATTTCCTTTTCCATGTTGGGGAAGTTTTCCACTATAACCTCTTCAAATATTTTCTCAGATCCTTTCTTTTTTTCTTCTTCTTCTAGGATGCCTATGATTCGAATGTTGGTGTGCTTAATGTTGTCACCAAGGTCTCTGAGACTGTCTTCCATTCTTTTTATTCTTTTTTCTTTTTCCTGCTCTGTGGCAGTTTTTTCCCCCATTCTATCTTCAAACTCACTTATTCGTTCTTCTGCCTCAGTTATTCTGCTGTTTATAACATCTAGAGTATTTTTAATTTTGATTATTTTGTTATCTGTTACTGTTTATTTGCTCTTTAGTTCTTATGAGTCCTTATTAACTGTTTCTTGTATTTTCTGTATTTTGTTATCGAGATTTCATATCATCTTTACTATCATTACTCTGAATTCTTTTTCAGGCAGATTTCCTATTTCCTCTTCATTTATTTGGTCTTGTGTATTTTTACCTTGTTCCTTCATCTGTGACATATTTTTTTGTCATCTCATTTTCCCTCCACTTTTGATGGGTGGGCTTGTGTTCCTGTCCCACTGGGTGTTTGGCCTGAGGTTTTAAGCACTGGAGTTTGTAGGCTGTTGAGTATAGCTGGGTCTTGGTGTTGAGGTGAGAACCTCTGGGAGACCTCACTCTGATGAATATTCCCTGGGAACTGGGTTTCCTTGTTAGTCAAATGTTTTGGAGTCAGAGCTCCCACCTCAGGAGCTCAGGCTTGACCCTGGGCTTGTGAATCAAGGTCCCATAAGCCATGTGGAGCAGGAAAATGAAAAAAAATTTTAAAAAAAAGTAGAAGAATAGCAGAACAATAGCAGGTTAAAAAATATGATAATAGGAAACTAACAGATGTGTTAGAAAAAATTAAAAAAAAAAAAGATGGAGCAACAACTGAAAGGTAAAAAACCTGCAATAGCCTAAGTGAGGAGGTGGGAAGAAAAAAAAAGAGAAAGAAAAAAACAAGAAACAAACAAAAAAGCCAGAAAAGGCCTTGGCTGTGGAGGTTGGGGTTAGACAAGGGTGGGGATGGGTGGGTGATGGGGAGGTTAGGCAATGGGCTGGGCCTACGCTTAGAAAAGGCCCTGGGGGTGGTGCGGAATGGGGCTTAGGCCTAATGAGGCAGAGGGGCCCAGGAATGCCTCTGGTCCTGGGGGCAAAGAACCAGGTCAAGGTACTTGCGGGCTCCCTGGGGCCAAGTTGGTGGGAGAAATGCTAGGCACCTCCCCTAGTCCTCCAGTCTTGGAGGGTCCCTCCCCCTTGGGTTCTCTTCTTCCTCACCCCCTCTCTTCTCTTCCCCTAGGAGCCTCACAGCTGCAGGGGGCACTGGAAGGCAGGAGACCAGACTCTGACGCCCAACAGGCTTCCCAGGGCCAACTGGGCTAGGGTAACGCTTGGGGCACGTCCCCAGATCTCCCAATCTTGTAGGGTCCCTGTCTGCCTCTCTTCCTCTCCCCCACTCCCCACTCTCCTAGGTCCCAAGCAGCTGGAGGGGGCCCTGGAGTGTGAAAGACCAGGTCTGTGAGCCTAGCAGGCTTCCCAGGGCTAGTAGGCAGGGGAAATACCTTCTCCGTCTCCCTTGATCCTCCAATCCCAGAAGGCCCCCTCCCCTGCCTGCCTCTCCTCTTCTCCCCTGCTTTCCTTCTACACTCTGAGGACCAGTGAGACCTAGAGGGGCCCCTGGAGGACCGAAGACCAGGCCTGGGGGCGCAACAGGCCTCCTGGTGCCAAGTGGGTAGGGAGATTTCCCGCAGCGACTCCCCGATCCTCTGGTCCTGCAAGGTCCCTCCCCCCACTATCTGCCTCTCTTCCTCTTCTCCTCTCCTCCCTCCCTCCCACGCCTGTATGACCCACTCAGCCAGAGAGCGTCCCAGAGACCGAGGGACCAGACTTGGGTGCCCAGCAGGCCCGCTGGGCCCAAGTGGGCAGAGGAATGGTCCTCTGCACCTCCCCTGGTCCTCTGCTCCTGGAACATCCCACCACCAGTCTGCCTCTTCCTCTTCCCCTGCCATGCTCCAACGTCCCTGGGACCAACACGTCTGGGAGGGGACCCTGGAGAGTTGGAGACCAGGCCCGGGAGCCCAGCAGGCTTCCCGGGCCAGTGGGCAGAGGAAATGCCTTCCACTCCTCCCCCATCCTCTGATCCCAGAGGGTCGCTCCCCACTTCCGCCTCTCTTCTTTTCTCCGCACCACTTCCTCCTGTATTTCTAGGACCATCGGACCGGAGGCGCCTTGAAAGGTGGAGGACCCGCCCAGAAGAAATACCCGGTGGTGCCTCCCCTATTCTTCTGACCTGGAGAGGTCCCTCCCCACCCCCACTGTCTGCCTCTCTCCCTCCCCACCCCCCCATGCCTCCAGGACCTTTGTGCCAGAGTGGGGCCCAGAGAGTGAAGGACCAGGCCCCGGAGCCCAGTCGGCCTCCCTGGCCAAGAGGGCAGGCGAAATGCCCTCCCGCCTCCCTGTCCCCCAATCTCAAAGCCCCCACTCCCACCTGTCCGCCTCTCCACCTCCTCGCCCATCCTCCCTCCTTCCCACACCCCAGGACCCAGGCAGCCCGGAGGGGGCCCTGGAGGGTGGAGGACCCCACTGGGGAGCTCTGCAGGCCTCCTGGCCTCCTGGGCGGGAGAAACCCCGTTGCGGTTTCCTGATCTCCCCAGCCCTCAACGGTCCTTCCAGGCGGGGACCTCCCTCCTCACCCAGCCACCCCCCAGGGACACCAGTCCCATCCTGCTTCCCCTTCCCCACCCCCCTGACTTCCCCCAGGTCCTACCTGGTTGCTCCGGGGTTCCTGTGGTCTGCTTGGGCCTCAGGCCCCCCCCCCCCACCTCCTGCAACCAATCTATTTGTGGGGAGATGAGATCTCCTCATCTTCCCATGCTGCCATCTTGACTCCGCCCCCCACAAATTCCTTTTCAAATGTGAGAAATAATTATTGTGCATAAAAAATAACATTTTACTGGACTGCATCTCTTAATAAGATGGATAGGGCTTTTTAGAAAGGCTGGTTCAGATGGAGGAAATTACTTATTACCATAATGATACAGAATTCAGCATTAATCCTGTTCTTAGTTTTCATTTTTTATAGCTGTAAGTTCTGAGAAACCTTGTTCACACTGAATGGATGGAAATGGAAGAGTTTTGTTACAGCAATGTCACTCAATTAGTTAAACTCCTTCTGAGTTATGTGCCAAAAGTCACATGGTGGTTTGTCAGAGAATTTATTTTTAATGATCTATGAGCTGACAACTCAATTACGTCCTGCTGAAATATTGTTGAAAGCAGAGACTTGGAAGCTACTGGACTCGGGGAAGGATTTATCCCCAGACGTTTGGTTCATTTGTTTTCTCAACACTTGCTCCAGTATTTAGAATGATCCTTTTGTATGATGCCTCTGAGTGTTTGGGCTTGGGGATGCTGCACCAGAGTGAAATCCAGGGTGGGGAGAGGGGGGCTTTTCCTTCGTAGCGTGGGAGGAGGGTGGTTAAGACAGGGGAGGGAGGAGGGAGGGTGAGCGGGTGACTTAGGGCACCCCTGGGTGGGCACCAGGAGTATGCTCAGATCGGGTTTGGAAAGAGCACGCTCGAGATTTAAGAAGTTGGAAATGGATTCCTTTAAAACTCTTGTCTAAGGCTGATCCCAGGGTTTTTGAGGCACTCAGATCCTAGTCTGATCCTGTGAGAGACCATGTGGGGTCAGGGCTGGGTAGATCATGGTCGCGGGGGGCGCTTAGGGCATTTGTCGAGGTAGCTGCACTTTGCAGAGCCCCATGTAAAAGGGGAGCATTTTGACAACGGGGAAAAAAGGAATCGGTTAAAAACATGGGCTTTGGAGCTAGAGCTCAGTTCACATCCTGGCTCCACCCAGTGGGTGCAGACTCTTGGGAGTTCTTAACATTTATCAGTCTCTGTTGCTTATGTGCCAAGTAGGAGAAAAGGGCGGTCCCTGTCCCCGGCCACATCCTTTCATCCTAAGGGAGGGGGCTTTTGGCTGCACTGGGGCAAGAAGTCCATGGGGCCAAGAGGGCAGGTCAACCCCGGCCCATGCCGTCTCCTCTGCACCGTCCTGGGTTACCAGGACCCTTGGTACCAGAGAATCCCCAGGATCCCCTGCTCACAAGTCCCCAGGCCTTCTCTCTGGGCCTGCGTGTGTCTTTCCCCTGGGTCCACCTTCCCTGGGTGCAGCCGTGGGTGCTCCATCAGCCTGAGGGGTGGCCAAGGCCCTTCGGGGTGCAAGGCTGAGTCTAGGAAGGGAGGCAGAGGGGCCAGGGCCAGGGGTGTTGTCAGTGGGGATTGGGAGCTGGGGCACCTTGGGGACAGAAGTTTCTAGGCCTGGGCAGAAGGAAGTCAGGGGAAACCTTATGGCTTCCATGTTGGATGCCCTTTATAGGTACCCAGGTGGTGGGAGTGGGGGTGGGAGAGCAGATGAGCCTTAGTGGGGGATGAAAGACCTCCCTCCTCTAAAAGAGGAAGAGAAGATGGTGTCTATGGGCTGCATGCGTGATGAGCTGAAGGAGCCGGTCGGCAGCCCAGCGAGAGAGGGAGAAGTTCTTGGCAATACACCTGCCTATTGCCACACCTGTTCCAGAGCAAATCACAGGCTTTGGTCTTTGGTAGAAAATGAAACTTATTTCAGATTTGCCCGCATCCATGATTGTTTGGATGAACTGTTGCTTTACGTGTGCTTTTTTTTTTTTAATTCCATTTTGTTGTTAGGTGGGTATATTTGTCAGGGTAGGAGGAGAGAACATATTTAACAATTTATTTGCTTAATTTATAACTTAAATATTGAGACTTATGGTATGTGGACCTCAACTTGGACTCTTGCCTCAGGTCCTGTCAGTGTTAGGGTCAGAACTGTCACTGGTGCAATAAATAATTTCTTTTTAAAAAAATTAATTTATTTATGTATTGGCTGTGTTGGGTCTTTGTTGCTGCGCGAGTTGGGGCTACTCTTCGTTGTGGTGCGTGGGCTTCTCAGTGCAGTGGCTTCTCCTGTTGCAGAGCACGGGCTCCAGGCACGCAGGTTTCAGTAGTTGCGGCTCATGGGCTCCAGAGCTCAGGCTCAGTAGCTGTGGCTCTCAAGCCTAGTTACTCTGAGGCATGTGGGATCCTCCTGGACCAGGGATCAAACCCATGTTCCCTGCACTGGCAGGCGGATTCCCAACCACTGTGCCACCAGAGAAGTCCCAATAAATAATTTCTTAAAAAAAAAAAAAAAAAAAAGAAGAGGAGGAGATAGGCAGCTTATATTAAAATATAAGTCATTCCCAAATGGTGGCTCTTCTCACTCGCCGGTGCCCAATCATTCACCACCCACCAGGGAGAGCAGGCCAGGCCCCTCTGGGTGTCAACCTTGGCAGCATCCTTGAACCACGGGGGCAGTGTTACACAGTGCTGATGCCTGGGTGGGTCCTGCCTGCAGAGATTGTGTCTGGGGTGAAGCCAGAGCATCTGCCCAGGTTATTACAATACATAGTCAGGGCTGGGAACCAGGGGGCTAGAGGAACCCTCCGTTAGCTTCAGACAAGCTGGGTAAAAGTTTACGTTCTTTAGCTGGATTGTGTTATGCTTGGTGAGAAAAATAGGACTAAATGATTCTCTTAGAACTTGGACTTTTTTGACCACTGCAACAACAGCCTACTAGCTGTGTGGTCAGGTGTTAATGAATCTCTCTGTACCTCAGTTTGCCCATCTATACAAGGGGCATGACAATAGTTTCTTACCTGTTAGAGTTGTGCTGGGAATTAATAAGAGAACTTATAAAATGTTTGAAAGAATTGCTGGTATTGAGCAAGGGCTCCATGGGCGCTTTATAAATAAGAGACAATTTGTTCCAAATGCACTCAGTGTGAGTCATCTCTTTGTGGACAATTGGTCAGTGATAGATCCCCAGGGCCTTGATTCATGGACCCAGGCTCCTTTAGCAAACTTCTTTAGCAAAGGTACACATGGTGGCTTGATTTATTTATGGCCATTTATCCATGAGAAAACAAATAGGTGGCACAACTCAATCTGTACCAACTCGATGATGGATAAAAAGAGGAGCATTAGGGAGCAGAACAGCATATAATTAGCCAGAGAGGCAATGCTGTTGGATTGAGTATAGGCTTTTCCAGAGTTTTTATTTTCCTGTCTATTTGCTAACCTATTTTAAACTACTTTTTGGGAGTCTGTTTTTTTTGGGTGGCGATGATGGGGTTGAAATATCGGGAATAATACAGCGTCTGTGTCAGCAAGAGGGGTGCTGTGTCTCCTGAAGTCAGGGCCAGCTTCTAGAGCCACTGTCCAGGTCCCAGTTCAGAGAGGCTCAGCACTCAGTTAAATGCCCCGCTGTCACCATCTTGAAACTCTTTAATAATTCTATCTTTGAGCTTTTGTTTTGCAAGTGAGTCTGATGGGAAACCACACGTCTGTGAGTAGAGGAGACACGTGCAACGTGCATAGCAGCTGCGGTTCCTATCTGCCTCGTCTGCACACAGCTTCCACAATGCCCCATGAATTCCACTGGACCCGCCATGCATGGGAATTCAGCATGACTCAGAGTACAAGATATGCATCGTACATCTGAATAAGCAGGGACACTGACATCCTTGCGAGACCAATTTTTCTATTCAAACCAGAACCTGCTTTGAAGGCAGAAGGAAGGCAGGGTTGTTCTAAGAAACACAAATGACCAAGGGACCCCGTCTTATCCTTTTCACGTCCCTGTATGAACTGACTGTTTATGATGAAAAGGATGCTACAGGAGAAAAGAGAAGGATGAGGGGGCCCCAGAGATCCTTTCCTTTCTGTCTTCCTTACCCATCAGTAGCTGCAGGTAGACAGTGTTGGTAGAATGTGCAGGGCTGAATTTCTTACCAGCCCAGCAGAATGAGGGCTTGGATTCAAAAATCAATGTAAGCAAATAAAGACCTACAATATATTTTGCATATCTGAGTTTTTGGAGAGGGAGAGTCACCCTGGAAATTAAAACAGTCCCCTTCTTTTCCAGGCTTGAGCATCAAGCAGACTTGTGTTGAGATCTCAGCTCTTCCAGTAACGAGCTATACAGAATGAGTTAATTTTTAATCTTCTGTGGCTCAGTCTCCTCATTTGTAACCTGGAGTTTGGAGCTCCCAGCATGTGGAAATTCTGAGGGTTGAACGACACAGTGAGCCTAGAAGCTCTTAGCACAGGGTCCGGCACACAGACACCCAATACTCAGGACTCGTTTCCTCCTAGCCCTGTTTATATACATATTTTTATATTTTTAAATTTTAAAAATAAAAGTTGTATATATTTCAAGTGTATAATGTGATGTTTTGATATATAAGTACATTGTGAAACAATTACGACAGTCAAGCTAATACATGTCTGTAATCTCACATAATAATTTTGTGTGTGTGTGTGTGTGTGTGGTGAAAACACTTAAGATCTACTCTCAGGAAATTTCAAGTATATAATATGGTACTATTAACTACAGTAGCCACACTGTCCATTAGATCTCTAGAACTTATTCATTTTATATAACTGAAACTTTGTAGCATTTGACCAACATCTCCTTGTTTTCCCCAAACTGTAGCCCCTAGAAGCCTCCATTCTACTCTCTGCTTCTAGGAGTCTGACTACTTTAGATCCCACATGTAAATGAGGTCATACAGTATCTGTCTTTCTGTGTCTGGCTTATTTCATTTCACATAATGCCCTCAAGATCCATCCATGTTGTTGCAAATGGTAAGATTTCCTTCCTTATAAAGGCTGAATAATATTCCATTGCCATATATACATTCTAATGAAGTAATTGTCTCACAGTTACATTTTTGCAGTTTGCATGTTTCCATTTAGGATATGAATTTTCAGTGTTGCTGCACAGTCTTCACTATTATCCCAATTAATATTTCCACAGTGTTTCTCTGAATGGAAAATAACAAAATAATAATAATTAAAGTGATTGAATCGCTCCTTAGTCTTTAAGCAACGAGCAAGGCACTTTAAATATACTGTCTCATTTAATCTTCTTTAAGTACTATTGCGTCAGTTTCAGGGTATTTATTTTTGGAGTCGCTGTCCTTTTTGGCATGTTGGAGAGGTTATTCTGCTGGCATCTCTTTAGCACTTCTCCATTTCTGGCTCACCTCCCTTTGGCAGGCAACCATGTCTTGCTGGAATTTAACAACCCTGCTCATTCTTAGCGTATTTATTTACATCCTCTCACGATGTTCACAGGTGGGCGTTTCTACGACTCACCAATATCTGGTTCTCCTCTACTTCTGGACACATGGGAGAGTTGTATTCCTGGGTCCCCTTGAAGTTATGCATGGTCATCTGACTTGCTTTGACCCGTGAAATGTAAGCAGAAGTCGCAGTTGTCACTTAGAGGTGTAAGCATTCAATTGCTTGTCCTCAACTCTCCAGTTCGTGATTGTAAAGTCCCATGTGGGTATGGACGGATGCCGCCTACAGTTTTGGGACTACACCAAACAGACCCGTGCTGCGGACTGCTGCCCCGGAGAGGATTGTCTGGACTGTGGTGGACTTTGGCCAATCATGAAACAGATTTCTGACGTGTAATGACACTGAGAATTTGGAATTACTTGTTTCTGCCACAAACCCAGCGTACCCTGACGAATACAGCAAGTAGTACTGTTCTTGGCTTTTTAGAATGGATACCATTTTCCACTTCCGTTAAAATGTTTACATTTAAAAAGGTATCCTCTTAAAAATGTTGAGTCCGTTTTTGGACCATTTGTAAACTGATCTGGTAATCACCATGAAGGTGGTACAAAAATGACTGAGATTTGGGAGAGGTAGGTTTAACGTATAATAGCAGAAAGTACAGAATGCCCTAGGGGAGAGGTGGATGGTCTTCAGCTTGTTTTTGATATTGTGCTGAAACTGGATGGGGTTTTTCGGAGGCAGTTAGTATAAATAATGACAGGAGAAAAGTGGCTGAGTCTGGTTAAAGGTTTGAGGGAGGAAAAGAAGCTGCAGGGGAAGTCTGATGTAATTTTATTGAAACCTGTGATTTTATTGAAAATGCTGAGGAGAAGGGTTAGATGGATGGACAGAGATATAAATATGACTCTTGGCGAGTGCTTTCAGACAGTCATCCACTGGGCTTTTCTATTATTCCCACAAGATTGTGCTTGATGTAGTTTTTTTTTTTTTTTTTTTTTTACATACACTTGGATGCAGGGGGAAACCATTCTTCAAAACGGTGGCTTCACTGTGTCAGAGTCAGGAAGGGTCTTGGCACCTGGCTGTTGGAACTGAACAGGACTGTGGTGACACACGTAAGCTCGTTTAATCCGAAAGTGAAGATTCATCCAAACTTCTGCATACAGGCAGTACGGAAAGATATTAGACAAAATGACCGGTGAGGGTTTCTGCTCTTTTCCTCTCGCCCAATAATTGTTCTGGGTGAATCATTCCTGCTTGCACAAGTTTTAGCCAAGTTGCCTTCGGTAATTTTTACATAATACTTACAAAACCGTCCTGTAATTGTGACTCATGGTCATGCTTCTACTCAGAATTTTGTGAAAGCTGAGCATTTCAGGGAGAGGAATGCCTGAGTGGTGTTGAAGACTTTCAGAGAATTCAGTTAGCAGAGACAGGACAGTCAAGGCCATCATTTGCTGCAAATGCCCTTAGTCACTGAAGCCCCGGTGACAAAGACACTAATTACATTTAAAAAATGTTTCACCTTCATTTTTGGGGAATTAAAAAGCAATAAATACCTTACAGCACAGGGAACTCTACTCAATACTCTGTAATGACCTATATGGGAAAAGAATCTAAAAAAGAGTGGGTATATGTATGTATATAAACTGATTCACTTTGCTGTACACCTGAAACAAACACAATGTTTTAAATCAACTAAACCCCAATAAAAATGAAGAAAAAGCAATAACATATACATGCTTGTCAAAATATTCAAATATTACCCATATGTATAAAGCAAAAAGTGCAAATGTTCTTACCTTTGACAATTATGTTTTTTCTAAAGTAATATGTAATCAATATGGAAAATACACAGAAGCACTTTTTAAAAACAGATTCTCAACTTTTTCCCTATATAATTACACTTAAGAAAAGTGGTATCATAAAATGGCCCTGTGCGTGGATGTGTAATACTCTTATTGCAATTTTTCAGATAAAGACATTTGGGCTTAATTTACCCGAGACACATAGCCTACAAATGACCTGGCTGGGATTTGAACTCAGATTTGTCTGATTGCAAAGCCCATGTCCCTGACAACCAGCCACACTGTTGCCCTTTGCATGTCAACAGTCAGATTTACCCCTGTTTTAAAGGCTGCAGTGAATTGTCTGGTATAAGAAATGCCAATCAAAACCACCACGAGCTACCACTTCACACCTGTCTGGATGGCTGTCATCAAAGACAACAAGTAACAAGTGCTGGCAGGGACGTGGAGAAAAGGAAACCTCGTGTGCTGTTGGTGGGAATAGAAATTGGTGCAGCCATTACGGAAAACACTATAGAGCTTCCTCAAAATACTGTAAATAGAGCTACCATGTGATCCAGCAGTCCCACTTCTAGATATTTATCCAAAGGAACTGAAATGAAAATCTCAAAGAGAGATCTGCACTCCCATGTGCGTTGCATCACTTTGCACAATAGTCGAGATACGGAAACAATTTAACTGTCCATTGACTGATGAATGGATTAAAAAAAATGAAGAAAATGTGATATATATACATATATAGTTATATGAGTAATATACACATTAATATATAAATATTATTAATATAATATATTGCATATATTTATTGTATAGAATATTTGAAAATGGAATATTATTCCATTAAAAAAGAAGGAAATCCTACCATTTGCAACAACATGGATGGTCCTGGAGGACAGTATGCTGTGTGGAATGAGCCAGACCCAGAAAGACAGATACTGTATGATCTTATTTATATGTGGGGTCTAAAATAGACTCATAGAAGCAAGAGAGTAGAATGGTGTTTGCTGGGGGCTGGGGAGAGGAGGAAGTGGAGTGATGCGGCTCAAAAGGTGCAAAGTTTCAGTTGTAGAGGATGAGTTCTGGAGGTCCAATGTACAGCATGGTGCCTGGAGCTAACGGTATGTATTGTATACGTAAAGTTTGCTAGAGGGTAGATCTCATATTAAATGTTCTTATCACACACACAGTAATGGGGCTTAGGAGCCCAATGTGGAGCTCAAATCCCTTGCTTTTTGGGAAGAACCCCTGCAGTGGTGTTATTCCTCCCATTTGTGGGTTGGCAACCTGGGGGTGTGGGTCTAGCTATACAGCGTCTCTGAACATCTGTCCTTCTTTAGTTATTGAAGCTGCTGGTCTTCGGGCTGTTCTCACAGATAATTGCTCTGTAAGTAGTTGTAATTTTTGGTTTGTCTTATCTGAGGCATGTTCCGTCTTCCTACTTCACTGTCTTGGCCACCTCCTTCTGGGGGAGGGTTTTAGAGACCAAGATTTGGGCTGGATGCATGTGCATTGCTTCTGGGCTGTCTTTGATTCTAGGCCCTTTCAGCAGACACACACACATATGTGTACACACACGTGCGCACATGCTCTAGAAATCGTGAGTTTATCAATACCGCCAATTGCAGGTCACCCCACATAGTTCGTCCTTGCCTTCCCTCCCTCTGTATTTATACCTCAAACTGGGACAATTTTCAGAGTGAAAGAGGGTGCTGTTGATAATTACCCTGGTGCAGGAGACAAAACTGAGACGATCCCAGAGACATTGGGGCCTGTGGTCATTAGTTTGCTGATTCAAGCCCTGCCTTGGCCATTCACACGCCCCGTGACCTTGTTGACATCCCTTAGATGTTCCTCAGGCTCGGTCTCCCTCTCTTTAAAATGGGAGTAATATCTTGCCCTTTGTAATTCGTTTTTGGAGGCACAGGCAAGAAAACACGTAAATGGCTCTTTTAAAACTTCCCTTTTGCAAAAGTGTGCACAAATGTTAGGGATTCTGCTCTTCTCTCTCCTGGCCACGGTCGTAGCTGCCCTCGTGGTCCCCCTGCTCTTGTTCCCTTACAGGCCATTCTCCCGGAGGGTATTTTTTCACATGATGGTTTCATTTTTATTTTTTAAATGGCTGAGTTATAAATCCAGCTAGTGTGCAGTAATTTCATAATTTTTAATATATATTATCTGCGGTATCCTGGAGGTTTTAAATTAAACCCTCCAGTGGCTTCTCGTTGGTTTGGGAATGTCACCGAGTCCCTTTCCATCATCTGCATGGCTCTGCACCCTCTGGCCTCTGACCCCCCCCCTCTGGGGCCACGCCCACCACGTGCCCTCTTTCTTGCCTGTGCTCCAGCCCTACTGGCCTCCTCGCCTTTGCCTGCCAAGGTCTTTTCCACATCAGGATCTTTGCATGACTGGCTCCTTCCCTTCTCTTGGGTCTTATCATAGATGTCACTTGCTCAGAAAGGCCCTTCCTGACCCCTGCTGGGAAAGTGGTGCATTGGAGCTTGCTTATACTGGTTCAGGAGGGGTGACTGTTGAATTTTCAAGAACGTTGCAAGCTGTGCATCAAATATAACCATTATTAAAAATAAAGTTATATAAACCTACGATTAAGTTGTATTAAAAACAAAGATAATAAATACTCAAGACTTAGTGCCTCCAAATTATTTTACTGTATTCTAGTGTCGTCTGTGCTCTGGAAGTTATGTGCACCTGCTCTCTGAATGGTGCAAAACCCACATGACGGTTTTCTAATGCTACACATCTCTTCTCAAGTCCATGTTCCAGATATCACATTGGTAGCTCGACATCAGCCGTGGTAGGCGTATTTCCACAAAAGAAATGGGCAAATGCTCTAAATTAGGGCATCCCTCCTCCCCAAGAGAGCTGGTTGTTAAACATTTACCAGCACACCACTGCCCTCATCCCACTCACTTTCACTGATATCAGCTCTTTTATTTCCAGTGCAGCTCTTGTCACAATGTCTTTTTTTTTTTAAGATTTATTTATTATTTATTTATTTATTTTTGGTTACGTTGGGTCTTCGTTGCTGTACATGGGCTTTCTCTAGTTGTGGCAAGCAGGGGCTACTCTTTGTTGCGGTACGCAGGCTTCTCACAGCAGTGGCTTCTCTTGTTGCGGAGCATGGGCTCTAGGAGCATGGGCTTCAGTAGTTGCAGCATGTGGGCTCAGTGGTTGTGGCTCATGGGCTCTAGAGTGCAGGCTTAGTAGTTGTGGTTCACGGGCTTAGCTGCTCTGTGACATGTGGGATCTTCCTGGGCCAGGGCTCGAACCCATGTCCCCTGCATTGGCAGGCAGTTTCTTAACCACTGTGCCACTAGGGAAGTCCCACAATATCGTCTTTATTTATTTGGTTGTATGCCATCCATGGGATCAGGGCCCTTCTCTATCTTCTATGCCCTGCTCCTAGCACAGTAACCAGGATGGGCAGAAGCTCCAAAAATTGTTTGCGTGATGAAGGAATGAAGAGTTGCATGTAATAAAAGCTAAAAGCATCCAGGAGACCTTAATCACCAGTGCTTGGTGGAGTCTGCAGGCTTCCTGTAGGAGGGGAACTTTCAACCAAAAAGTTAGTCTTAATTAAGAAGGAGAAGGTATGATAGCTGTTTACAGCCCAAAACCACCTCCAAGATTTCAGGGAAACTTATGTTCTACTGGGAAACTCAAGGAAGATTTGATTTTTTTTTAACCACCTCTCTTGAAAGGAATTCAATGTGGTAAGCTGTAGGATTTTCATCTTCCATTAAAGCCCAAATGCCAATAATTATAAATAGAAATGCTTTTTAAAATACGGCCTTTTAAAACGTGCCTACTGTGCCGTCATTTTGTTTTATAGTACATAAAAGCACTTTGTCCATTTTGTTTTAAATGTTAAGGAACACCCTAGGGGTTGCTAGATGAGTCATTTAACTTGCTTCTTGCAGGGTCTGTAGCCACAAATGTGGCACCTAATAGATGTTTTGATCAGTGGTTATAAAAGAAAACATGTTAATAGCTGTTTGTGATACATCAGCAGAGGGGAGGCATCTTTGCCTTAAAACTATGTTTTTCTCAATTGTATTTGGTCTAATGCTGTCACCCATGGTGGAGTTTACCTCGTGCCCTGCTCTGTGGGAAAACCAGAGGCTTTGGTTGCAGGTAGATCCAGATTCAAATCCTGTCGCCACTTTACTGTGAGACCCTGGGAAACTCACCGAAGCTCTCAGAGCCTCATTTTTCTCACCTTCTGAGGGTGGGAAATTCTGCACTGTTGTGCAGAATTGTGAGGATTTGCTGAGATACGAGTCCAAGCTCATTCTGCTTGCTGCACGACAGGCCAGTAAATCCAGAGACGAGTTGCTGGGGTGAGGAATAGTGACTTTACTTGGAAAGCCAGCAGACCAAGAAGAGGGTGGACTCACGTCTGAAAGAACCATCTCACCCATGTTAGAATTCAGGCTTCTTTATAGTAAAAGGAGAGGCAATAAAGTCAAGCATTTCCTGGTTCCTGTCAGCCTCCGGAGGGGATGTGTTAATTTCCTCCTCCTTGCAGTCGTTCACAGGTGGACCTGATCAAATGTTTCCTGTAAGCAAAATAAAGGTTTTGTTTGTTTGTTTTTTGGCTGCGTGGCATGTGGGATTTTAGTTTCCTAACCAGGGATCGAACCCTCACCCCCTGCATCGGAAGCGTGGAGTCTTAACTGCTGGACCACAAGGGAAGTCCCTAAACATAGGTATTTTAGCTTAATGCTCATTACCTGGGAGGCGAGGTTCCCAGAGATGAGCCATTATGTATAATTTCAGCTTATAGGCTACATCCCTGTAATGATTAACTTGTAATAGAATACAAAGGTTCTTCCCTATTACAGATACACGTAAAGCTTCCAATCCAGTGTCCAAAGCTTCCCTTTCACCTTTCCCTCTTCTCTCAAAAGTCATCAGCTCTTGCTGCAGTGCTAGTCTTTTGCTGTGTCATTGTCTGGTGACAGGAAATGTGTGTTATAAAAGCATCTTGTTCCTGTGCTCCCCAAGGTCCTGAAAAAGATGGTCAGGCAGAGGAGCTCTAAGTTTTCTCCTGCTGGATAACAGTTTGCCTTGGTTCTGCTGGTCCTTTATTCATTTCAACAATTTCTATTGAGGGCCTGTTCTGGGCCAGGCTCTGTACCGGGCTCTGGGCTACAGTGGGAACAGGGTACCCAGGTTGGTTCTCAGGATGGGTGTTAGCTAGGGTTCCTGGTCGCTGGGCTGAGTATCTTCCGTTTCCCCTCTGGCTCCATCTTCACCTCTGTCCACCTGTCCTGGAAGGCTGACCTCATTACAGGCTGCCTTGCTGTCTGGCATCTGGTTGGATTCAGCCACTGGGCCACTGAGAGCACAGAGGGAGAGAGATGAGTGAGGTTGGGGATATGAATTCTTCTGTCCCCCCATCCCTTCTCTCCTCTCTCCTTTTAACCATTTGATTTTCACTACCTCTTTGGAGTTAGGGCCTTGAGTTACCGCACCATCCCTTGTGCTTTCCTTAAGTCTACACTTTTGAATAAAACCTTTTTAGGTAAATCCTATTTGAGTCATCTTAATTTGAAAGATGCATCTGTTTACTGCTAGGGGCCTGACTCTGTTGCAAATGATAAACATCCACGCTAGCTCTAATGTGCATTACAAAAGGAGAATTTCCCACATTCAAAACATTTATCGGGTTTCTGTTCTGTATGAAATCCATGATGCTATTTCTTTAGGGATGAATTACAGCTATAGGTTTCTCCACGTTGATATATCCAAAGGGGTTTTTTCCAGTGTGAAATCTCTGCCGTAGTGTGAGGTGTGTATTGTTTTTTCTTTGAAAAAAGTTTTCCCATGGTGATTACGTCCATAACGCTTCTCCCCATACAAATTCCACGACACTAATGAGATGTGACTTCTGGCTGTAGGCTTCCCATTTTGGTGGTGCTCAAGGGCTTCTCACTCTGGTATAAATTCCTGTTTTGGGTAAGAAATGAGCTATCATTGATTTATTATTATTACTATTTTTTAAATAAATTTTTATAATGTTTTAAATTTTAATTAAACTAATTAATTAACTTATGTATTTATTTTGGCTGTGTTGGGTCTTCGTTGCTGCAGGGGCTTTCTCTAGTTGCAGCGAGTGGGGTCTAATCTTTGTTGTGGTGCGCGGGCTTCTCACTGTAGTGGCTTCTCTTGTTGTGGAGCATGGGATCTAGGTGTGTAGGCTTTAGTAGTTGCAGCACGCAGCCTCAGTAGTTGTGGCTCACAGGCTCTAGATTGCAGGCTCAGTCACGGGCTTCGTTACTCTGTGGCATGTGGGATCTTCCCGGATCAAGGATCGAACCTGTGTCCCCTGCATTGGCGGACAGATTCTTAACCACTGTGCCACCAGGGAAGTCCCTCATTGATTTTTTCCCCCCTCCCTCGGATTCTTTACTTTCAGAGCAGTTGTCTCCAAAGTGTGTGATGAAGTTTCACTTTTGGCTGGAAGCTCTCACGTAGTGGTTACATTCAGGGTTTTACTCCAACATGGATGCCCTGGGGCGGAACCATCTTCCATCTTTGTTACAATCAGATGACTTCATCCGTGTACAACTTCCCTCGTGATCAGCCAGGTCTGGCTTATGGTTCAAATTCATTCTAAGTGCGTCACTTTGACGGGAGTTTTATTTCTTGGACAAATAAGTGTGGAGGTTAAACCAAAATGTTTTCCAACATTGTCACCTTGGTCTGGGTTTTCCTGTAAGAGGACATCCCTGGTCTGAAAAAGCTCACCCTTTTTTCCTATTGCTTATCAGGTCATCAACTTGCCATATTTTTTTTTTTTTTCTGAAAAAGAATATAATAAGCTGTTCTTTGTGAGTGTTTCCACTTTATGAAGGAATAGACACATCTTCACAAATGTTTTGCCGTGGGGTTGCCGCCTTAGTTGCAGCCTACATTTTATATTACAGAAATCTCAAATACAGATCTTCTCTCTCTCAGGTTCTGGGAGGGAACCTGCGGGTTAGCATCTTCCTGGCATTTCACCTTCCTTGGTCCACAGCTTTCCTCTGTGTTCCAACTTACAGATCACATCTGGTTTGCTGTCTTTTATTTATTTTTTGGCTGCATCTCTCGGCTTGTGGAATCTTAGTTCCCTGACCAGGGATCGAACCCACACCCTAGGCAGTGAAAGCTTGGAGTCCTAACCCCTGGACCACCAGGACAGTCCCTGGTTTGCTGTCTTGATGTCCCGTGGAGACTAAGATCCGTAAGTCCCCAGTATCGTGTCTCTGTGGTCGGCCTTCTGAGCTATTTCCGCTGCCCCAGGTAAAATCTGTAGCCCCTTTTGTGAATGTCCTGTTGCCTCCTACTTGGTCCTTTCAAAGTCTTATTGGGAAAAGGCAGAGAAGGTGGATTATTCTGCAACTTATTTTTTCCACTTATCTTGCAGATCTTTCTGTGTTAGCTCACACTTCATATTACTGGCTCTGCGGTACTCCACGGCACTGGTGTGTCATAGTTTATTCCAGCAGTCCCTTGTGGCTCACACTGCGGCATTCCTACATTTTCACTGCTATAAATAAGCATTGTTGGAATGATTTTTTTTTTTAATATGATAGCTACTAGCCACATGTGGCTACTTAGATTTTTTTTTTAAGAACTTTTATTGAGATACAGTTAACAGACAATAAACAGCATATATTTAGAGTGTACAATTTGGTATCCCAGTCTCCCAGTTCATTCCCCCCCAACCCTCCCTGCTTTCCCCACTTGGTGTCCATGTGTTTGTTCTCTACACCTGTGTCTCTATTTCTGCCTTGCATTTCCTCTTTCATAGTTGTTAGCATTTGCCTTATGTATTGAGGTGCTCCTATATTGGGTGCATATATATTTATAATTGTTACCTCCTCTTCTTGGATGGGTCCCTTGATCTTTATGTAATGTCCTTTCTTGTCTCTTGTGACATTTTTTATTTTAAAGTCTATTCTATCTGAGTATTGCTACTCCAGCTTTCTTTTGATTTTCATTTGCATGGAATATCTTTTTCCATTCCCTCACTTTCAGTCTGTATGTGTCCCTAGGTCTGAAGTGGGTCTCCTGTAGACAGCATATATATATGGGTCTTGTTTTTGTATCCATTCAGCCAGTCTATGTCTTTTGGTTGGTGCATTTAGTCCATTTACATTCAAGGTAATTATCAATTTGTATGTTCCTATTACTATTTTCTTAATTGTTTTGTTTTTATTTTTGTAGGTCCTTCTCTTATGTTTCCTGCTTAGAGAAGTTCCTTTAGCATTTGTTGTAGGGCTGGTTTGGTGGTGCTGAATTCTCTTAGCTGTTGCTTGTCTGTAAAGCTTTTGATTTCTCTGTCGAATCTGAATGAGATCCTTGCTGGGTAGAGTATTCTTGGTTGTAGGTTCTTCCCTTTCATCACTTGAAATATATCATGCCACTCCCTTCTGGCTTGCAGAGTTTCTGCTGAGAAATCAGCTGTTAACCTTATGGGAGTTCCCCTGTATGTTACTTGTCATTTTTCCCTCGTTGCTTTTAATAACATTTCTCTGTCTTTAATTTTTGTCAGTTTGACTACTATATGTCTTGGCATGTTTCTCCTTGGGTTTATCCTGCCTGGGACTCTCTGTGCTTCCTGGACTTGGGTAGCTATTTCCTTTCCCATGTTAGGGAAGTTTTCAACTATAATCTCTTCCAGTATTTTCTCGGGTCCTTTCTCTCTCTTGTCTCCTTCTGGGACCCTTATAATGCGAATGTTGGTGCGTTTAACATTGTCGCAGAGGTCTCTTAGACTGTCTTCAGTTCTTTTCATTCTTTTTTCTTTATTCTTTTCTGCATCCGTGATTATCACCATTCTGTCTTCCAGGTCAGTTATTCGCCCTTCGGCCTCAGTTAATCTGCTATTGGTTCCTTCTAGTGTATTTTTCATTTCAGTGATTGTGTTGCATATCTCTGTTTGCTCTTTAATTCTTCTAGGTCTTTGGTAAACTTTTCAATCTTTGCATCCAGTCTTTTTTCAAAGTCCTGGATCATCTTCACCATCATTATTCTGAATTCTTTTTCTGGAAGTGTGCCTATCTCCTCTTCATTTAGTTGTTTTTCTGGGGTTTTATCCTGTCCCTTCATCTGGTACAAAGTCCTCTGCTTTTTCATTTTCTCTGTCTTTCTGTGGCTGTGGTTTTCAGTTCCACAGGATGAAATACTGTTGATTACTGCTTGATACTTCTGTCTGCCCTCTTGTCGGAATGAATTTTTATATGTGTCTCTTTGCACACTTGGATGTTTCCCTAGGGCAGGTACAAGGGTAGCTACACTTAAATTTTAATAGAGCCAAACAATGCTTCACCAGTTCACATTCTCACCAACAGAGGGTCCCAGTGACCCTATGCTTGGCAACATTTGATGTCATCCATCTTTTCAATTTTGGCCAGTCTGGTGGGTATAAAATGGTGTTTAGTTGTGCTTAGTTTAGCAATTAAAACTTTTTTTTTTTAGAAATCTTTACAAATTTTTCTTCATGTGAAATATAATTTTCAGGAAAGGCAGAGTAGCAGTGATTATGAGTCAGGATTTAGAGGTAGGACACGGGTTCTTAATCTGGGTCCTCCATTCACTCACATGAAATTATCTCTCTGGCCTTCAGTTTTCTTATCTGTCAAATGGCAACACTGATAGTAATTTCCACTACTCAATGCTGTGAGGATTACATACACAGAAAGCTCTTAGAATGGTGCCTGGCATGTAGTAAGTGCTAGGCAGGTGTTACATATTTTTTTTCAGCCCAACAGGTAAAACACAGAATTGGTGGAGGGATAGAAGTCCTGATAACCTCACCTTGGTGGTCCCCAGAACACCTCAGAACTCAGATTAGAAGCCTATGATGAAGTTCAACTTTTTCCCTCTACAGATAGAGAAGCTGAGACCACTTGAAGGTCATTCACCTGCCCCAAGGTCACATGGTCTGATACTGCCTGATCCAGGGCGAGATCCCAGTCTCCTGCTCCTAGTTCTGCATCCTGTCTCCCTTATTCCTGTGCCCCTGAACTTAGCCAGTGTTGTTTGTGGATAAATCCCAGGATAGGAACCTTCACGTCTAAGAAATGAAGAATTTCAGTAAGGGTTTTCAGAGAAAAGCATAAAAATTGGGATTTGCTAAACAAAACCCCAGGGACTCTCAAGAATGCCTCCCATACAAGACTACAAGCAGATCCTGAGTTCTTCAAGACCAGGGGTATCCACATTGTGCAACCCCATCCCTCCAACACTATACCCACCTGAAAGCTGCCCAGACCTCCATGGACCCCTTATCCTTACTCACTGCAAATTCCCAGGGCACAGCCTTTCACAGCTTGGCCTCCTAAACCCACTGCTTCAGTTTCCTCCCAGTTCCATTCAGACCCACCCCTGGGGTTCTGTCACTCTGCTATGTAGATTGCCAGATAAAATAGAGAAAATTCAGTCCAATTTTAATTTCAGACAAACAACTTAAACCTTCTCAATGTAAATATATCCCAAATATTGAAAGGGATATATTTATAATAAAAATTATCCATCATTTATCTTGCAACCCTACATAGGGAATGAGTGAAATGTATTAATTACTAAATCTGGCAACCCTACCCCCACAGCCACTGTATTTCCAGGGACCCTTTCTCTTCCCTGCTCCTGGGTCTTTGTGGGGTCCCGAACCCATACACATGGTAGGTCTTCCTAACTAAAATCCCAGGGAGAAGTAGTTGTGTTATCAACCTTTTTTCTTCCAGAAAGTTCTAGAGCTTCTTATCAATTGGTCCTCCTTCCCCCAAGCTCTGCACTGCAAAGGTGGGGGCACATTGCTAGGTCAAAAATTCTTACATTTCTTTGTTTTCCCTTGAGCAAATGACACCTCCTTGCCTCCAGCTGGTGTAACTCAGGGGAACTTCAAAGGACAAAAGGCATTTGTAACTTTCTATCTATGTAGAGACCCACTGACAGCTTCTCTTGCTGAAAAGAAATATGCACATATGCTCTATCTTTGGCCAGGGAACATACCAGTTAGTATTAATAATTTCCATTTCTAAAGCACCTACATTGTGCCAAGCTGTGAAGTCAGGGACCACAACACACAGTAATGATCACAGCAAGAAAGAGAATTAATATTCACTGACAGCTTACTGTGTGCCAGGTACCATTCTGCATGCTTTAAATGCACTAATTATTTAATTTAATGCTTATTTCATTTCATTCACACCCTTGCAAGCAGAAGCTGTTTATTATCCCCCTTTTGCAGGTAAGAAAACTGAGGCACATAGTGGGTAAGCACCCATACCAAAGACAGGCAACTAGGGAGTGGCCAAGCTCTCAATGATGCAAGTTCTAAGGATCAACTGCTGATTGATTGACTGAAAACTGGTCCAAGAAGTGCACGTCATCCTTTGTGAATGTGTTTATACAGATCTGAAACGATGACGTCCTTTTCTCCTTTAATTTGATTTAATCTTTACCAACATAGAAATCATCCTCATTTCATCAATGCTGACAGTGAGGCTCAGAGAAGTAAGTAACTTAGCCAGAGTCACACAGCTAGAAGGTGGCAAAGCCAAGATGAGCACCCAGGTCCCAGCCAGGAGTCTGAGCTGTTTCCGCGATGGCATAATAATACGATTCGTTAAGATGGGGCTGGAAAAAATATCTCAATCATCAGATAAAAAATAAGTTGTTAAGGATTTGAAAGTTTAAACCGTTTTTAAAAGGAAAAACTAGCATTTGGTTAAAAAAAAGAAAATTACCAATCCTTAAAGTCTAAAATGTTTGCCTAATATCCGAGAGTGATTTTGATAAGATGGACACACCTCTTTAATGGATAAGTCTGAAAAAAAAAGACCAAAGTCTGTCTGACTGTACATTTCTATGACTGGATGATGATTAGATGTTCAGTACACCAAAAAAAGTAATTAATTGAATTAAATGGGGTGAGATGTGATTGTTGCTGCCTGGGGAAAAAATTCAGGTAATTATACATTCTCCACCCAAACAGAAGGTCAGGCTGTCCTACCCAGTGAAACTGTCACACAAGCCATTAGCCATTAAGGCAGAGAAGTTCTGCCTTCGGTGTTTTGATCCATTTCAAAAGCTGCTCTGAGTGCCCGGTGCCTTCCTCTGCCACATCCTGTACATGTTGTGCAGGGAACAGACCCCAGGAGGGTACAAACCTACGGAGCAGGCGAGTCCTTTATGAGCAGAGATGCTAAATCTGAAACACATGGTCCTTTTGTAACTTGGAATCTGCAGCTTCTTCCTCTTGTCAGGTGCCCAAGGAGCTGCCCGAAGGAAAACTTTCCGCCTGAAAGAGTTCTTGGAGATGGGTATAAGTGGGACCAGGCCTCCCTCCCTGACACCAATAAAAGTGTAGGTACTGGAGTATCTTCCGGGGGTGGTCTGGGCTCCTGCTTATCCAGGTGGCTGGGTCATGGGGCAGTGCATCTGGGACAGCATGCATCACATCTCATTTACCTGTCTATTCTTTTTGCAGATTTCCCCTTTTTAAACGACTTTCTTTAGATGTAATTTACATACCATAAAATTCTCCCATTTTAAGTGTACAATCACTGATTTTTTGTAATTTTGCTGAGTTGCACAATGAGCTTTTACTCCTAACACTTCTGACACCAAATATGTGGGTTTTCTCTCCACACCAACCAGTTCTCCAACTCTCTGGATACCAACGGGGTTGTGACACTGACTCCCTGGAGTTCGTACAGACCCCGCAGATGCCAGGGCTCAGTCCCACAGACGCCCCTCTTGTCAGACCCCAGTCACAAGTTCCAGGTTGGTACCTGTACTTCTGACCGACGAGCTATAAATTGGGGCTTCCTGCAGCACCCCCTCAGGTGTGATCATTCACTAGAAGGACTCACAGAACTCAGAAGAATACTATTACTGGTTGATTGTAAAGGGTACAACTCAGGAGCAGCTGCACGGGAGAGGTGCAGGGGCAAGGTATGGGGGAGGGGTGCTGAGCTCCTACGCTTGTTCTAGGTGCGTCACCCTCCCAGCAGCCCGCGTGTTCACCAGCCTGGAAGCTCCCTCAGCCCTGTCATTTAGGTGTTTTTATGGAGGTTCCATTATGAGGTCGTGATTGTGTAAATCATTGGCCAACGGTCATTAACTCACTGTTCAGCCCCTCTTTCCTCCCTGGAGGTGAGCCCAACCCTCTAATTATGCCTTGGTCTCTTTGGCCACCCTGAAACCATCTAGGGGTCCCTAACGTGAGTCATCCATGAATTTACAAAGACCACTCATCATTCTAGAGATTCCAAGAGTTTTAGGAGTTTTGTGCCAGGAACTGGGACAAAGACTAAACATTGATTTCTTATACCACAGCCAATAAGCCACAATCCAGTTTTAGGGTATTTCTGTCCCCACAGCGAGATCTCTTGTGCTTGTTTACAGCTAACCTTCATTCCTAGACCCAGCTCTGGGCAACCGTTAATCTCCTTTCTGTGTCTATGAATTTGCCTTGTCTAGACATTTGTATTGATGGAGTAATACGAAACCTAGTCTTTGGTGTCTGGCTTCTCTCACTTAGCATCATCCATGTTATAAACATGGTTCATCCCTTTTTATGGCTGTAAATATTGTTTACAACAATCCTTCCTTGTATGCATGTGCCACATTGTTTATCCCTTTATCAGTTGATGGACATTTGGGTTTTTCCACTTATCGGCTATATTGAATAATGCTGCTAGAACATTTGCGTGAATAACTTATTTGTTATTCTGTTTATTTTTATATTTTTTAATTTTAATAATAATCTGTGTATGTGAGTTGGGGTGGAGGAGGGGAGTTTCAAAATGGAAGTGATATATGAGGAACTGATCCACTGAGTTTTACTTCACAGTCCTGCTTTAAAAGTTAAGATGCTGTTTATGTATATTTCTGTCTGTTTCATAAAAAGGCATCCACTTGATTAGTTCTGAGGAGTGCCATGGCCCAGAAAATTCAGAGCTGCCCCCTCGTGGCATTGTGAAACCAAGAACAAGACTAGGGATGGGATGAGACACAAGCAATTTAGCAAACTAGCTTATGTAAGCCCTCGAATGTTGGAAACAAAAGACCAGAAAAGCAAACTGTAGGATGACCCAATTCAAAATGAAGGCTCTCTCTTTCTTTTTTTTTTTTGGCTGTGTCAGGTCTTTGTTGCTGTGTGCGGGCTTTCTCTAGTTGCGGCGAGCCGAGGCTACTCTTCCTTGTTGTGCTCTGGCTTCTCATTTGCAATGGTTTCTCTTGTTGCTGAGCACAGGCTCAGTAGTTGTGGCGCACGGGCTTGGTTGCTCTAAGGCATGTGGTATCTTCCCGGACCAGGGCTCAACCTGTGTCCCCTGCATGGGCAGGCAGATTCTAACCACTGTGCCACCAGGGAAGTCCCTGCATAGCATCTTTTAAGGATATTTCAGATATTTAGAAAGAATGTGTAAGAGTTAACTAGAAACGATCAGGCTTAAGGGAAGGAAAAGAATCCAGGAAGTCAGCAGGAATGAGTGGATTATGCAAATCAAGCCGACAGAATTATTGGGGGCAGGGCTGGAGGGTGACAGGGGAGTGGACTGTGCCTAATTTTGGAAACAGCACCCAGGTGTCTCGTGTGGGAACTCCTCCCCACCTGTCACCACCCATGCTGCTGGTGCTCCCGCCGCAGCTCCCACGTGGGAGATTCATCTAGGCCTGAGTGAAAGCACTGGCCATAGCGACTGGCTTAGAGATGGGCATATGACTTAATTTAGTTGGCCTAAAGTTTTTCTTCTTTTTTGGGGGATTGGTGGGAGGTTATTGGGACGGAAAAGCTGGTTTTCTGCTGGAGTTGATGAGCTGATAGACATCTCATGCTATTGGGTCCAGCATGTGAAAAAAACTACCCCCGAAAGAAGCCAAAGGAAAGGAAATTAGTCTCAAGAGATTCTGATGGCATCACTTCAGTACTTTAGATGTAGCAGGGCCCGAATACATTCCCGCCTCCTTTTAAATTTTTTTTAAATAAGCCAGTTTGAGATGCGTTTTTGTTGTCTGCCGTCGAAAGAGTCTTGACTCTGCTCTTGCTTGGAATGAATCGAAGTCATCAGAATTTGATTTAAAAACATGAGAGTGACAAACTATCTCTTGTTCCTAAGTGAGGTGCAGCAGATTCTTAGCTGTTCAGGTGTTTCTGGCTGAGCTTTACATCACAGGAAGTGACTGGTTTGCCTTTTCCCTGGATCATGGCCCCCTCCTCTCTTCCCCTGCTGGGGAAGTGATCTGAGATTGGGAGGGAAGTCCTGAGCAATTTAATGTCTACTCAGTGAAGTGTTCCCTCCTACCTTCCTGGCCCGCTTAGCCACTCAGGGAAGCTGGTGAGAACAAGAGCCACTCATGTTACACCAATGAGAAAACTGAGGCTTGGCATGGCTAAGCGATTGGGTCAAGGAGACACAGTGAAAAGATCAACCTGCCTGGGGCTGTCTGTTCCTCTCCCTGCAAACGCTCACCTTGTTTGTCCCAGGGCAGCCTCTTCGCCTGCCCACTAGGCTTCCTGAGGACAGGGTTGTCCTGTTCTACCTGACATCCCCTGCAGCCGGCACAGTGGCTGGTCCACAGGACACTCTCAGCAGATACTTGTGATGACAGAAGAGAAGACTCAGACGTGGAGAAGAGGAAACGGTAGACTCGGAAGAGAGTACACATTTTATGTGCTGAGTGGGAAGTTTGAAGCCTAACATCTTCTGAAAAGAATTAGGCAATTGTGAAGCTGGTGGTTGCTAAATTGGTTTGGGATTTTAGGTATCAGTTAAAGAAGATGCATCTTTTTTTTTTTTTTTTTTCGGGCAAGGCTTTATTGGGGTCCCTACGACAGCGGGGGGAGCGAGAACAAACAGCAGTTCCCTTGTTCACTCTCTGAGGGGGGGCGAGCTTGTTCCTTATATAGTGTGAGGGTAGGGGTGTGTCCCGGGGTTGGCCAGGAGGGGTGGCTTAGGTGTTTTGCCCATTCCTTAGGTGGTGGTGTGTGCAGGGGGTGTGTGCAGTACCTGGTTTTGTTCCTAACCCTCTGCTTTTGCTCCAGGCTCTTTGAAAGTGGCAGCTGGGCTTTTTGGTCTCTTTGTGTGTTTTGTCCAGAATTCGCCCTAACTGCACGTGCATGCAGTTATTTTAGATATTCCGACAAGAAAATGCATGGGACTGAAGACCGTATACTGAGTAGGGTCTTTGCACTTTTTTTAATCTGTGAGGCTCACCATTATCCTGAAGCTAGTGATTATTCCCATTTCACAGATGGGAACCTCCGGGCTCAGACAGGTGGGCATCACCCAGCACTGATCCCAACCCGACTGACCCCAAAACATCGTGTTGGAGCTTAAAAAAAACTCCCTGTGACTGAGCTGCGGTTCCTACCAGTTAAATCAAATCCTTTGAAGAATATAACCCAGTATCAGAGTATTTAGTTTTGCAGCTGCCTCTAAATTTGAGGGCCGCTAATCTACGTGCTTCCGGTTCACCTAGAACCAGCAATGATGGTTCTAGAAGCCTTCGTCACCCTTACTAACCTTTCTCCTTCCAGAGGCTCCATGCGTTGCCTGCTTCTCAGCCAGTGTTTACTCTTTTCGGAGTCGTCTGGTGGGACTTTGTATTGATAGAATCATCTCAGTGGCGGGTGACTCAGAAGGTGGACTGTCTCCAGGGTGATTCACGCCCAAGTCTGCGGTACCAGTAACTCACCTGCTCGCTTCATCTCAGCTCAGACAGCGGCTGCTGTGTGCGTGGCCGCCTGCTCCAGGAGGGAAGGATGGAAAATGGTTCCTGAAGATGGAAAACTGAAGACCACTTCACTTGATTATGATCCCTTTTGATGTCCCTAGGCTTTTCCTTTGGCCTTATGTGATGGGATCAATGCGCTTGCTTTGTCAAGAAGCCACCTTAACTATGACTTGCGGCCGTGGAAAGTGCTGTCCTCAGTTCCGAAGTCTCCCCGGTGGGCGGCCTCTCAGACTGGCAGCAGCAGCATCAACTGGGTGCCTGATGGACACGCTGAGTCCCGGCCACCCCCCACCCCCACCCCCAGCGATTCAGAATCTGCATTTCCACAAGCTCTCCAGGGGATTTTGGGTGGCTTCTGTTTAAGAAGCCCCATAGGGTGAGCCCGGAATATAATAAAGTGACCCACTAACATTCTCCGATGACAGCAGTACCAGTAGGAATAATGTCAAAGGGCCTCAGGGACCGTGCTAATGTCTTTGATGTGTTATTTCACCGAAACGTCTCAACAGCAATTGATGGAGGTGCTAACATGATTCCCATTTTTCCCGGCAAGGAAACAGAAATACACTGCCAATGTTGGTGAGAGGCAGGGCTCTGGACTGAACTCAGGTCTTGTCTTCCTCTAAAGCTCTATGCTACAGTGTTAGTCTGTGTGCATGAATGAAAGATGAGGTCCCGTGTGTTCATTGGCTCACTCCCCGGACGTTTTCTGAGTGCCTGCTTGGAACCAGGCACAGGGGGTGGACTTGGACAGGGATGGACGGAGCCCGCCTCCCCACGGCACTCCCAGGTGGGAGGGGTCGTGGGAGGAGGAAGGGGAGGACGGACATAAATAAGTATTCACACCCTACAGGCACCGCGAGTGCATGTCCAGGGCCAGCCTTGAGGGGGACTCAACACGTTGCTGCTCCCCCAAAGGGAAATCCACGGCTCCAAGCACCGTGACCACACGCACGTTACGTTTTGTCCCCACTAGACTTCTGGACCCTCCTTGTTCCTTCTGCAGATACAGCTCTCTGCCTGCTGGTCCACAGGCATTGGAGATCCTGCCACCTGCAAAGCATCCTCTGGCAAAGGCACGTCTTTCTCTCGGGATGAGGCTACCCAGAAAACCCAGGTTGCGTTAGCATCGTTATAGTCTCTAGTTACAATTTTAGACCAGAAGTGCCCCATACAGGTTCATCTAAAGATCAAGGGGTCCCAGAGGATGCGGAGAGTGACTCATCAGCTTTGTTCTCTAGTTTGCTACTTTTCATACCTTAAGTAGAAACGTTTCCGTGGAGTTCTGCTTGCCTCACCTGCAACTGGACTAGGAAGGCAGGTCAGAAGTGTCCTTGAATCACCTCTCCTGGTTTGCTTTTGTTTTCACTTCTAGCTAATGCTTTTTGCACATCCAATCTGATGTGTAAACCCCATACATAAACGAGATCATGGGAGAGCCTGTCTCCCCCAGCGTGGAGCCCTTCCCTCTGCTCACTCTCGGCCCCTGTTTTCTCCCCTCCCCCACCTGCCTCCCCCTCTTGCCCCTGCCCCCACCCCACCCCCCGTTGGCCTCTGTATTTGTCCGGATGCTGTTGCTTATAAATGACAGTAGCTCAGTAACAGCAAGTCCAGGCTCAGGACCAGCTTCAGGCATAGCCGCAGGCGGACACTCAAATGAGAACAGCAGGCATCCTGTCTGTTTCGTCCACTTGCTTTCTTTGATGCTGGCTTCATGCTCCGATGCTACTCCTGCAGCCCCAGGCAACTTGGTGCCCAGAGGTCCAGGGGAAGGAGGGCCTCTCTTTCTCAGTAGTTCAAGTACTGAGAATCTCCCTGGGATGCCTTGGGTCACAGATATGGTTGCTGTGGCCAAGACATGGAGGACTCATGAGCCGGGTGCCTCCCTGGTGGCTGGTGTTGAGTGGGGTCTGTGTCACCTGATCCACAATTCTGACCCAGCAGTCACCTGTGACCACCATGGACAGGACAAGGGTTGAAAACCTCCCAGCTCTGCCAGCTGCAGAGATGCATGACTGAAGCCCAGAGACAGCAACAGACTCGCTCATGGCCACACCAGCCTAGAGCCACGCCTGGTCCCGGCTCTCCTGAATTACAGCTCAGAGTTTTCTCCGGTGACTCTCCAGTGTTTTCAGAGAGGGACAAACTGCTTTCTTTCCCTATAAACAGAATCCTTCAAAGCAGCTCTTGTGGCATTCGCCCTGAAGGACGGTCTGTGACATTGCTCTTGCGTTCCCTCTGGTGATGAGTGGGATGTGCCAGGTTCTTAAAAATCCAGCACATGCCACAGCATAAACGGAACACACACAGGGAAGGATTTTTTCCTCCTACAATTAGGAAGGAAGAAAGAATCTTTCTTTCTCCTTTGTTTCTCAGGACTGTGCAGGTATCTATTTTTCAGGTCAGAAATGTGCTCTGTTACATTCAGGGAAATGAGCCGATTACTCGGGTATTTCATGGGAGATGCATTTCTTTGGCTTGAGCAACTCACAGCATTCGCCGCTGCCCACTGCCTCTCAACTGCTGGCTCTGGGGGTAGACACACTTTCTGTGTCGCCTGATGAAAACATGGCAAAAAGGAGAATTTGTAAGAATGTTTCTGTATATTTATTATACTTCCATTAAAAAGTACACAAAGTTCTCTGTCGGGGCTGAGAGCTGCTGGAGCCCATTCAAGCCTGAGAGCATCCCTGAAGGCCACGTGCGGCATCGCACAGGGGGCTCGTGGACAACGCGTGGACCGTGGAGTCTGACTGTGTCTTAGTCCCTGCGCTGCTCCTCACATTGTGAGCAGCCTGGGTCTGGACGATTAACCGCCTCCATGATCCTAAGCTTCCTTTTCTACAGGACAAGACGTTACCAGCATTTTCCTCGTAGGCTTTTGATGAGAATTCAATGAGTTAATATGTCTAAGTGCTTAGTCCAATGTCTGGCCCATAATATCAATAATTCTAGGTCATGTGTTTTATTATTATTATCTTTTACTGATTTGGCTCTCAAATAAGTGTTTCTATGTGAGAACGGTTGAGTTCTTCATTTGAAGGGTTTACTTTTATTCTGTGTTTTGTCATCGGTTTCTTCCCAGTCTCTGGATGTACGTTGGTTCTTGGACGGCCAAACATCAATTGCAGGTGCTTGACGTCCTGACAGGAAATGGCGATGGGAGAGAGATGTAAGCCCCTGTGGCGCTGATTTTTGTTATTCTTAAGAAATCATCGGTGCTTGTTGGTTTAGGTGGTTCTGCAAATTTGGTGTGCATGGTAATCAGCTGTGGATTTTTGAAAATTTCAGATGCCTGACGTTACCTCTGATTGACCGGGTTGCAGGTTTCAGAGAACAGGCTGGTTTCTTCAAACTCCACATTTGGTACTGATATTCACCAAGTTTGAGGGTCACTGGTGTGTTATATTCTCTTTGGTTAGACTTGAACTCACATTTAGGTGTATTCATGAAGTCAGTTATTCATGCAGTGTATTTTTTATTGACCAGTTTTCCATGCTTACTGCTTTCTGGTGGGAGAGGTTGATGATAATTAAACGAACAAATTAACAAAAAAAATAAAATAGTAATAAGATCTGTGATAAAACAATACTTTGTGTGAATGACTGGAGTCTTCTTCAGAAAGAGAATAGGGATGGTATCTCTGAGGATTGGGCTGGAGCCTGAAAGATAAGAAGGTTCCAATCATGGGAAGATACCGGGAGACAGACTTCCGGTAGGGAAAACAGCAGGTGCAAAGATCCTGGGGTGGGAATGAGTATGGTGAGTTTGAGTCCAGTGAGGGGGGAGTATGGGTGGGGACGGGGGGTTGGGGACTTACTGGAGGAGAGCATGTAGTTAGGGCTTTGTAGGGCAGAGTAAGGAAGTGGAATTTTATTCGAAGCTACTGAAGAGTTTTCAGCAGAAGTGTGATATTATCTGATTTAGATCTTTAAATGATTGCACTGACTGCTGTGTAGAGAATGGATTTTAGTGGAAGCAAGGTGGGTAAGTGTTTTCAGCCAAGGAGGCCTGAGTATGTTGTAGCCACCAGCCCCACAGAAAATATCACAATTAAGCTCAAAAGTCCAACTTAAATAAGGACAACAGGCAATGATTTCTAGGGGCACAGGGAGTCAATCACTGCAGTGATTCTGCCTTGGCCATAGGGGAGGTGAAAGTAAACATAATTTAGCAAATGAATGAAAATCATAATGTGCTCTTATTTCCAAAAATTAAGTCTTTTCAAACCTGACTGTCCCCCTGCTTAAAATGCACAGTGGGTTCCCATGTGAAGATCTGGGAAAGTGGTCGTGGAGGAGACAGTGACAGCCTAATGTCCAGGGTTGTTCACCCCAGAAATGGATGCATTCCCAGGGCTACCCACAGACTTTGGTAAAGTATAGCAAGTAAAATGATGAATTGCCTTCTTGGTTTTTATGCCAGCTTGATGGAAACTCTGTTGTGAACATCTGGACGCGTGGTTGTAGAAATAAGCATGAAAGCCTCCCTCTATGGCAATGCACGCCTCTGAGGTCGCTGGGCCATGGCTCAACTATGCTGTGTCCAGGAGAGGTGCTAGGGTGTCCATGTTGGACTTGGGGTGTGGGTCGGGCAGCCCGAGTTTGAATCTCCACTTCTCCACTTGAAGCTAAGTTTCCACAGACTCCTTAAGCTCTCTGAGTTTCAGACGCCTCATCTGTAAAATAAGGATGATCCTAGTGTCTGCCCCAAGGGTTATTGCAGGGGTCAAAGAAGCAAGAGCTTGTAAGGTACTGAGCACAGTTCCTGGCATGGGGTCAGTGCTGCGTGCAGACATGTATTTCTGGCTGTGCACTGTGCTCATTGGAAAGTCCTCTCTGTCCTTGCTATTTAAAAGGTGGTCCCCAGACCAAAAGCCACATCCCCTGGGAGCTTGTCAGAGTCAGAAATGCAGAATCTTAGGTTCTACTCGAGATCTGCTGAATTAGCTTTTTCACTTGAACAAGATCCCGAGTGATTCCAGCAGGCATTTCTGTTTAGAAGCACTGCTGTCAGCTAAAATGTATGTAGAAAGGACAGCCAGATCAGTTTTGATTAAGGAAACCTGTCAGCAGCATTGTGTTGGTGCAAAAAGACATCAGCACCAGAGAACACAGTATACTGTGACCCTAGCTCAGCTGGGCATTCTCGGGCAGTCATGTAACCCCTCTAGGACTAAGCTGCTTCATCTGTAAAGTGACTCACCTATTTTAGAGGTTAGCTGACAGGATAAATGAAATAATGTGAAAGCTGATATAAAAGAGTGACAAGTGGTTTTTTTTTTTATCTTGTTTACATAGAAAAGGGACATCATATTTTCTATAGCTGTTAATACAATTTTCAAAGAATTCCCCATTTTCCACATTAACTTGCTGAGTGGCAATGGACAAGACCTATTATTTGGTGTCTCGATTACAGTAATGGAGAGTGACAGTGGCCCAGGAATTTCAGCCTGGTATTTTTGGAAACTAAATGGGAAAGGTCTGTAGTTTGGCTAAAAGGCATTGCCCTAGAAAAGGCCAGCAGTGTGGTCAATGAGGATGTTTATGCCATTTAGAAAATTGTCACAGAGTTGCAGTGTCACGTACAATGGCCACGAGCAGAAGTCACCAGGATGCTTCCAGGTGATATGTTCAATGTGACACACGTTTATCAGTCACAAAAGTCTTTTATTATTTCCAAACATCAAAATCAAAGCAAGAAACAAGTAATACTGTTCACATTAGCACGGATCAAGTACAACCCCCTCCCCAATACATCCCAGCACAAGAAAAATACAAAGCTGTAGACCAAAGACACGCATCATATAAGAATTCATGGGAGCGGGTAATGTGAGGACAGCCAGAAAGTACAGCCAGAGGTCCTCTGGGGCGGAGGGAGTCCTGACGAATGCAACCACGGATGGCACTCGTCAGCAAATCTTGGCCCTGTGTTCGCAGGAGTGAATCACTTTACTTGATATGCTATAGACCTTGCGAACAGGGCCACCCAACTTTAACACCATGTTGAGCAAAAGGAGCAGTGAACCAGAAACCACTCTCTTTCATAGATCACATCACATAGATAACATGTGATAGAGACACAGTTCTCACGAGCAAAACAGCTTCCATGAAAGCCACAGGCAGCTCAGAGTCTGAAACTACAGTCAAAAGATTTCTTGAGACACATGCCTTCCCACCCATGATTCCCTCTCTTGTTTTAAAGACAGGAAAGGAATAATAGGAAAAATTGCCTTTTTGAAATGGGGAAATGTATGCCTTAAAATAGCAAGGTATCAAAATGCTTTGTACACTATGTTCTGATTTTCCAAAGCACTTTATCTCTCTTTCTTTAGCTTTGAAAACGGCCCCATGTTGAATGCATGAAACCCAACAACAACAAAAACAATAACAATAACAACAAAAATAGAAGTGGGTTACATTCCCGTGCTGTTTGTTGGGGAGGGGGAGGCTGGTGTGGGGTATGGGGTCAAGAAGAGGGGCAAGCTGCATAGCATTACTTCTTTCACAAAGAATTCATTTGAGGAAATTGTTTTACTGCAAATAAAGTAATAGGCTAGAAACTCAGTCTCCTATGAAATGAGGGCAAAGCCATCCAAGCAGCTGGCAGCTGGAGGTTGATAGCTGTAACAGGTTTGCTTGGGAGAGGTTTGAACACCCTTACTGTTACTGAGAAGCCTTCGGTCTGTCTGACCTGAAGCATGAAGGCATGGGAGGAAAGCAAGACGCAGACAGGCATCACAGACTCTGGGTGGGAGGTAATGAGTGCAGACGACACCCAGTGCAGCTCCACGGAGTTCCCCCAGTGACTACTCGGGAAATCAGAGTTTGTGACTTACCCATGTTGGCATCCATTCAGAGAGCCTGTTATATACCATTTTCCCCTTGCAAAAGGCTTTTTGCAAGCTTAAAAACAGAAGACAGGGACTTCCTTGCGGTCCAGTGGGTAAGACTCTGAGCTCCCACTGCAGGGGTCCTGGGTTTGATCCCTGGTTGGGGAACTAGATCCCACATGCACACTGCAACCAAGAGTTCTCATGCCACAACTAAGTCCGCATGCTGTAACTCATAAGCCTAGCATGCTGCAACTAAGACCCGGTGCAATCTAAATAAATAAATAAATAAATAAATAATAAAAAAGAACTAACTGCAACTAGAAAAAGAAAAAGACAAAGGACACATACGATCATGACGGTTAACACACTTTCATGTCTTTTAAGTATATTTCTCCTTTCTTTGTAAACACCTTGGCTGGATGGAGGGTCAGAGGTGATCAGCCCGGTAGCCCTTCGCGTGGCCCTGCATCCTATCCCCAGCTCAGGCCGTTGCAGCTGCAGAGAATCTCCTTGAAGGTGTTGCGCAGCTCCAGGCTCCGGAAGGCGTAGATCAGGGGGTCGATGACGGAGTTGCACATGATGAGGACCAGGTAGGTGTTGAAGTGGGCGGTGTAGCAGACGCAGTAGGGGTTGGTGGGGCAGGTTATGATGAGGACCAGGTGGAGAAAGAAGGGGGCCCAGCAGAAGATGAACACCCCCAGAAGGATGGTGATGGTGACGGCCCCCTTCATGGACGAATGCTGCTGCGGGGCTGCCCCGTCGGCGGGCGGCAGCGCCGCGATGCGCTTGACGTGCAGCCGGGCGAAGAGGAACATGTGCACGTAGAGGGTGCCCATGAGGAGCAGCATGGCGAGGAACATGGTGACGAGGCACACGATGACCATCTTGCTCTCGGAGTAGACGATGAACACCACGCCGCAGACGCCGCAGCACAGCCAGATGGCCGCGATCAAGCCGAGCGCCTTCCTCACCGTCATGATGCTGTGGTAGCGCAGCGCGTAGAAGATGGTGACGTACCTGTCGACGGCGATGGCCAAGAGGTTGCAGATGGAAGCCACCAGGGAGATGCAGATCATGGAGTCGAAGACGTTGTCCATGTGCTGGATGAACTGGTCCTCGAAGGTCAGGTGGTCGCTGTTGACCACGGCGATCATGATGGTCTCCAGGGCGTTGGACACGCTCACCAGCATGTCGGCCACGGCCAGGCTGCAGAGGAAGAAGTACATGGGGGAGTGCAGGTTGTCGTTCCTGACCACGGCCAGGATGACCAGGATGTTCTCCATCAGGCTGATGATGCCCAGAGCCAGGAAGACCTCAGGCTTGATGAAGACCTGCTCGCAGAAGCTGTTGCTGCTCTGGTTGCTGAAGGAAGGGGCTGCGAGGTGCTCTGAGACATTAGGCAGCGTCGGTTGAGCAGAGAGCAGGCAGCACGAAGCATTCATTGCTAACAGACGGCTGATCTGATCGGACTGGGGGCTCCAGCAGGGTCCAGAGGCTGTTGCAGCAGCTGCTGCTTACAGGAAAGAAAAAATCTCCCTCCTGATCCTCGTTTCGGTTGCTTGTCCAGTCTAGACTTCGATTTTGTTCTTCCCCGGAATAAAAGGATGGAGAGAGGGGGAGAGAAAGTACAGAGAACTTTCCTCTGCTTCTCCAGGACAAGCAGTTTTATAGATACTCTTTCTTCTCTCTCTCCCTTCTTACCTTCCCTCCTTCTCTCTCCCTCTTACCCCCTCTCACATCCCCACCTGGGAACAGAAAACCAGCCCCTGGCTGCTACCGGTATGGCAGTTTTCATAGCAAGACAGGGCATGTGGTACCTGTTGTTAGGAGGGAGAGGTGAACACTCAGTTTTTATGCATTGGCTGTAGGCAAACAACTCCTACTTAATCTTCAGCTCAGCGAAATGACCACTGAGGGCGGGCGCCTCTCTGACTGACAGCAGCGTGGGCTCCCAGGGCTTGGACCTGGAGATTAAAAAGCAGCCTGGCGCCCTCTATAGGCCAGACTGCTCACCTGTTCGCTGGCTTGGCTGAGCAGTTTTTGCTTGTCATGGAAACGGCCACAGCCATCGTTTCATCCATGTATATTTTCATTCGTTTTTTTGGGGGGAGGGTAGCAAATATTTATTAAGCGCTTACCACATGTTGGGTTTCTGCCCAGTGCAGGAAATTCGGTGGTGAGCAAGACAGACACGCTGTCTCTGTTTCCCCCAAACTCAGAGTCTGTGGTGGGAGACGAGAAATCAGGCAATTATATTACAGTGTGATGAATGCTCGGGTAAGGCCAGGGGCTGAGAGAGGGACCCCCTAACCTGGATGGTCAAGGGGAGTTCCTGGAAGAAGGAGCATCTAAGCTTTGATTTCAAGGAAGCAGAGGCGATACCCAGTGGTGAGTGGAGGCTGGGGTTGAGGAGGTAGGAGAGGATTCCGGGCAGAAGGATTAACATGCCTACAACCTGGAGGTGAGAAGCAGTGGTTCTGCACCCTGGCCGTGGGAATCATGTGTAGAATCGTGTAGAATCATGTCCCCTTGCTGTCTCCCCCGCTCCCTGCCCTGCCACGTACACACCATCAATTCCAGGTGGATTAAGCATCCATCTAACTATTATCTAACTATGTATGTGAGTGTGACTGTGACTGTGTATGTGTATTAGAAGAAATATGCATATGAAATAGAAGAAGATTTAAAATATTTAGAAAATTTAGAAAGTTAATTTGGGGTGGAGAGGTCTTCTTAACAAGATGGGTAACCAGAAATTGTGTGGAAAAAAGCACCATAAACAAAGTCAGAAGACAAACAGGAAGGAAAGACTCGTCATAGGCAAAGGTTACTGTCTCTTCTATACAAAGAATACTTTCACATTAATAAGAAAAAGATGGTTTGCCTCTTAGAACACGAGGTGAAAGATAGGAATAGAAATTCTCTGAAGAGGAAACACAAGTGGCTAATAAACATGAAAAGATGTTCAGCCTTCTGGGTAGTCAGGGAAATGCAACTCAGAATGAGGTTTCAGATTGACAAGAATGAAAAAGGTATCAAATTCAGCAGAGAGTGTTGGAAGAACACTTTCATGCATTTCTAGTGTTTGGGGAAAATCTCATCATTTTCAGTTTCTACCAAAATAAAAATGCACCTGACCATGGATCCCAGTCTGTGCACTGGTGGGGGGCATGAGAAATACTGCTATTAATTTTCAACAAAGTGACTTCATTTCTGATGGTAAGCCACTCATGGTCCAGGTTGCAGAAAGCACATCCTTATCCTTTTGGGGATTTCTCTTCCTCACCCTCAGGCTCATATCCAGAGGTGTGTTTACACTGTCCTCATCTGTGGTTTTGGGGGCACTCGTCTTACCTGTAAAGCTAAGACTACTAGATCTTTTCCCTGCTCTCTGCTTGGCCTGGGCTGAGCACCAACCATCTTTCTCTGCTTCTGTTCTCTGAATATGAGCATCCTTGAGAGAGAGCAGATGGGGCCTGGCACTTCAAACCTGCATCCTCGGAGATACCCTCATCGCTAATGAGTATTGATTTGGTCTCCTGTAAACTCTACTCTCCACTTTCCTGGGGGAGCAGCACAGATACAGCCTTACTTTTGAGTTGAATCTTCTATAAATAAATTGGCTTTATCAACAACAATCGCAAGACAAAAAAGTCTCTGTCAGTGTTTCGATATGTTGTTGGTCCGCGAGTGGGTGCCTGTTTTGAATCTGTTATAGTGAACTGTAACAAGGTGCTTATCCTGAGAAATAACCCACCTGGGAGTTCTAGCCTAAAAATTCTTCCCGAATTTTGTGCCTGACATATTCTTATTCTTCAAGACTCAGCTCAAATGTCAACTTTTTTTTTTTGACCACTTTATTTTTATTTTCATTTTTTTAATAAATAAATAAATTTATTTATTAGCTGCATTGGGTCTTAACCACTGCACCTCCAGGGAAGTCCTGGCCAATTTCTTTAAATGTCATGTATTAAAATTAATGCACAGAAATCTCTTGCATTCCTATACACTAATAATGAAAGAGAAGAAAGAGAAATTAAGGAAACTCTCCCATTTACCACTGCAACAAAAAGAATAAAATACCTAGGAATAAACCTGCTTAAGGAGGCAAAAGACCTGTATACAGAAAATTATAAGACACTGATGAAAGAAATCAAAGATGAAACAAACAGTTGGAGGGACATACCGTGTTCCTGGATTGGAAGAATCAACATAGTGAAAATGACTATCCTACCCAAAGCAATTTACAGATTCAACGCAATCCCTATCAAGTTACCAATGGCATTTTTCACAGAACTAGAACAAGAAATCTTACGATTTGTATGGAAACACAAAAGACCCCGAATAGCCAAAGCAGTCTTGAGAAGGAAAGACGAAATTGGTGGAATTAGGCTTCCTGACTTCAAACTTTACTACAAGCCTACAGTGATTAAGATAGTATGGTACTGGCACAAAAACAGAAAGGAAGATCAATGGAACAGAGTAGAGAACCCAGAGGTAAACTCAATTACATATGGGTGCCTTATCTGACAAAGGAGGCACGAATATACAATGGGAAAAAGACAGCCTCTTCAATAAGTGGTGCTGGGAAAATTGGACAGCTACATGGAAAAGAATGAAATTAGAACACTTCCTAACACCATACACAAAAATAAACTCAAAATGGATTAAAGACCTACATGTAAGGCCAGACACTATAAAACTCCTAGAGGAAACAAAAAAACATAGGCAGAACACTCTATGACATACATCAAAGAAAGAACCGTTTTGACCCACCTCCTAGAATAATAGAAATAAAGTCAAGAATAAACAAATGGGACCTAATGAAACTTAAAAGCTTTTGCACAGAGAAAGAAACCATAAACAAGACAAGAAGACAACCCACAGAATAGGAGAAAATGCTTGCCAATGAAGCAATGGACAAAGGATTAATCTCCAAAATATACAAGCAGCTCATGCAGCTTAATACCAAAAAAGCAAATAACCCAATCCACAAATGGGCAGAAGACCTAAATAGACATTTCTCCAAAGAAGACATGCAGATGCCTAACAAACACATGAAAAGATGCTCAACATCACTAATCATTAGAGAAATGCAAGTCAAAACCACAATGAGGGATCACCTCACACCGGTCAGAATGGCCATCATCACAAAATCTAGAGACAATAAATGATGGAGAGGATGTGGAGAAAAGGGATTTCTCCTGCACTGTTGGTGGGAATGTAAGTTGGTACTGCCACTATGGAAAACAGTATGGAGGTTCCTTAAAAAACTAAAAATGAAACTACCATATGATCCAGTAATCCCACTCCTGGGCATATACGCAGAGAAAACCATAATCCAAAAAGAAACATGTACCATAATGTTCATTGCAGCACTATTTACAATAGCCAGGACACGGAAGCAACCTAAATGCCCATCAACAGATGAATGGATAAAGAAAATGTGGCACATATATGTAATGGAATATTACTCAGCCATAAAAAGGAATGAAATTGAACTATATGTGATGAGGTGGTTAGACCTAGAGACTGTCATACAGAGTGAAGTAAGCCAGAAAGGGAAAAACAAATACATGCTAACTCATATACATGGAATCTAAAAAAATGGTACTGATGAACCCAGTGACAGGGCAAGAGTGGAGATGCAAATGTAGAGAATGGACTTGAGGACACAGGGCTTGGGGGACAGGGGGTGAAGGGGAAGCTGGGATGAAGTGAGAGAGTAGTATAGAGATAGATACACTACCAACTGTAAAATAGATAGCTGGTGGGAAGTTGCTGTATAACAAAGGGAGATCAACTCGATGATGGGTGATCCTTAAGAGGGCCAGGACAAAGAGGGTGGGAGGGAGTCTTGGGAGGGAGGGGATATGGGGATATATGTATAAATACAGCTGATTGACTTTGGTGTACCTCAAAAACTGGTACAAGAGTGTAAAGCAATTGTATTCCAATCAAGAGCTTAAAATAATATCGTGTATTAGCTTATTTGCCCTTCAACCACTCCCTCCCCTTTCCCCCCAAACTGGCAGAGTTGGACACTCCTTCCTCTCCCTTGTGACGTGCAGATACATAATTAGAAGTCACATTCCATGCCATCGACACGGGACAGCACTGGCCAGAGGTCATTAGAACCGATGCTTAGATGTTATCATTGAGCCTAATTGTTTCTGAGGAGGCGAGTGCCCCAGTGCCTGCATGTCCCTTCACTCTTCTCCCACTGCTGATTTCAGAAGCCTCTTGCTGGACAGTTCCCTGCAAGTTTGGCTTCAATTCATGTGGTTGGTGGGGTCCCAGGTCGAGGGCTCCACCCACATTCTGCCCCAGGATCTTCTCTGTTGTAGAGGTGGGTGGAAGCCCTCCTAGCCTGTTCAAGTTCAGCTTGGAAGTCAGGGGGAGTGAACACCACCTGGGAAAACCCTCAACTAATGAGGGCTGGAGCCAATGGCTACTTTCTCCAGCCCCCTGCCCTTCAGGTAGACCTCCAGAGATGCCTGTGTGCTCCCCAGATATCCTGTGACATTGAGTCATCATCGCCCACAGCAGCAACCTTGATAAAGTATCTTTTACTTTTATTTATTTTTAAATTGAGGTATAGTTGATTTACAATGTTGTGTTAGTTTCTGGTGTACAGCAAAATGATTCAAGACCATATTTAATCAACTCTGATTTCTATAGAATCATCTCAGGTGCTCAATAAATGTTTGAAAGAAAGAAGCTCATAGCTTTCTCCTTTTCCATTCTAGACCGTCTTGATTGTATAAAAACCTGATAGACCCTACTTTTTATATACTCACAGGAAGTGACTCCATTTGTCTGTAATTTTATCTGTAATTTTCTCTCCTATTAGACCATATGCTGTTTGTGGGTAAAAACTGTCTTGTTCCTCTTTATATACCAGCATCTAGCATAACTGACCACATCAAATATTACTGAAGTAGAGCCACTTTGGAAAACAATTATCAAAAATGTAAAAAGCTAAACGTACGTTTACTATGTGACTCTCGGTAATTTCTCTCCTAGATACTTACCCAAGAGAAATGAAAACATATGTCCACACAAATTCTTGAACGTGGATGTTCGTAGCATTGTTTTCATAGTAGTCAAATTGTGGAAATGATGTAGTGTCCATCAGCTGGTGAGGATAGACTAGGTGTAGTACATCCATACAGTGGTACACTGCTCATCAATAAAAAGGAATGAAATACTGACATGTACACAACAGGAATGACCCTTGAAAACATTGTACTAAGTAAAAGAAGTCAGACATAAAAGACTACATTTTGTATGTTTCCATTTATATGAAGTGTCCAAAAAAGGCAAATCTATAAAGACAGAAAGTAGATGAGTAACTGCCTAGGAGTGGGGCTGGCAATGGCGTTTAAGTATAAATGGACATAATTGGGGTGATGAAGATGTTGGGAACTGGATTATGGTGATGGCGGTACAACTCGATACATTTGCTAAAAATCATTCACTTGTACTCTTAAGATGGATGGATGTTATGGTATATAAGTATACTCTAATAAGCTGTTAAAAATATGCTTGCAACAGTGTTGCCTGTGCTGTAAATGTGTTATAGTCGCATAAAGAATTGCTAATGATGTGTTATTCTAGTGAATGACATCCTTTCTGAAAGCATTAAAACTTGTGAAGATACATTATGTGCAGCCCATTTTCAGCTTCTAGGCTCTTCCCTTGTCCCCTAGAAGTTCTAAGAACCACCCACAGCTAACGGCTCTTGTGTATCCAGGTTGACAACTTGGGACCTGTTGCTGAGCATCTTTTCAGCTTTCCTAGGCATCCTTAATTGCTTGCTCAACCTGGACCGACATTTCTTACCATCACCTGCTTCAACTTGATTCCCTCTCCATGAAGCCTCCCTTATAATTTGCATTCTGTTGATGGCTCTTACCACCCACCCGAGAAAAGTTTCCATTTTCCTTTATTTTCTTTTTCTGTGCTGGGAGACAGTTTAACGAAAATATGTTTTAAAATTTTATTCTTTTATCTTTTTGAGGATGATACTATCTTGAAATTATTGGAAGAGGGGAGTGTGTCATGGTCTGGGGGGATTTCCTGATAAATTCTGTCTATCTTAGGTGAACATTAATCAAGAAATCTGTTTTCGAAGTTCAAGCATCTTAACAGATTTCCCCCCCTCCCCCCAATCACCGATGGATTAGTTGTGTCCTTACAATACTGCTGTCTTGGGATGAGACCTTGATCTGCAAGTGCTTCTCTCTCTCTCATAACAAACCCCAAGCCTTCTTTGGTTTCATCTATTCTTTTTTTAAATTGAAGTATAGTTAATTTACAATGTTGTGCAAAGTGATTCAGTTCACACACCCCTCCCCCACATATATATGTATTCTTTTTCAGATTCTTTTCCATTATAGATTATTACAAGATACTGAACATAATTCCCTGTGCTATACAGTAGGTCCTCGCTGGTCATCTATTTTATATATAGTAGTGTGTATATGTTAATCCCAAACTCCTAATTTACCCCTCCCCTCCCTTTCCCCTTTGGTAACCATAAGTTTGTTTTCTATGTCTGTGAGTCTGTTTCTGTTTTGTAAATAAAATCATTCGTATCGTTTTTTTAGATTCCACATATCGGTAACATCATGTGATACTTGTCTTTCTCTGCCTGACTTACTTCACTTAGTGTGATGATTTGTAGGTCCATCCGTGTTGCTAAATGGCATCATTTCATTCTTTTCTATGGCTGAGGTGTCGTCCATTGTGTATATGCACCACATCTTCCTTATCCATTCACCTGTTGAGGGACACTTAGGTTGCGTCCATGTCTTGGCCATTTCATCTATTCTTGGAGCCCCTCCGCAGCTCTCTCCCTCCCCTCAGCTAACGTTCTTGAAAGAATTCCAGTACCTGCTTTCTCCTTTCTTTTCCATCTTATTCCTCAATCTGTTCACTCTCGGCTTCTGCCGCAGTTGCCCCATAGGAAAAAGTTTGCTCAGGGCACCAGGGACCTCCCTGTCACTGAAACCCTTGTCTGAGTGGACCCAGCAGCATGTGGCACCGACGCCCACTCCTTCCTTCCAGATCCTTCTCTTCTCTGGGCTGTGACTGCACCACATTGTCTGGGCTTCCGTCCTGTTCCTGTATCCACTCACCCTGCTCTTCAAGCTCTGTCTCCTCCGCGACACCACTGACCATCGAGGCTCCTCACTGCTGACCCTGCGCCTGCCTTCTCTTCTCACTCAGTCTGTCCTCCCTGGTCGCCTCACCCGCCCACCACCCCAGCGTCCAGCTTACGCTGTTCCCTCCTCAGTGCGGGCACCGCGTGCTGCCTGCTCGGAGCTCCAGGCCATTTCCTGAGCTGACACCTCCTCGGGGGTGGCTGCCGTTTGCACGTCCAGTACTGAGTTTGTGTTCTGCTCCCTCGGATCTGGTCCCCTTCCTGTGGTTCTTTCCCTTCTCATGGCCCCGCCCTCCATCCAAGGGTGCAAACCAGAAACCCTCCACTGTCTTGGCAGCCCCAGCAGCCAGGCCCTTCTCCTAGTATCAGCACCTCCAACTTCCTTTCTTTTTCACACTCCCTGTGGTTAGAGTGGGCCTGGCAGAAACCCAGGCAGGTGCTCTACGCCTGACTTCTTAGAGATGCTCTCTCTAGTATGGCGATCAATAGTCACAGGTGGCTCTTTTAATTTAAGTGAATTAATATTAAATAAAATTTAAAATCTACATCCTCAGCTGCACTTGCTACATTTTGAGTGCCCTGTGGCCATGTGTGGCACTCGTACTGGACAGCACAGGTACAGAACACTTCTGGCTTCACAGCGAGTTCTATCTGACAGCACCAGTCTAGAGCATTCCGCCTCTCTAGCCAAAGTGATGGGTCAGGTGCCCATTCAGGAACCAAGATTGGGCCGCTGGAGGTCCTGTCCAGGTGGTCACTGTGGAAGTTACTGATTAGAGGAAGAGGGTCTACCTGAGTATGAGACCAATCCAAGAAAACGTGGCGCAGAGGAATGAAAAGAGAGAGAGAGATTCATGTACCCTCTGAGCGTCTGATCCAGCTGTGGCTGAAAGTTACAGCCTTTAACTTTCAGTCACGTGAGTCCGTGGATCCAACCACCCCAGTTTTTTTTCTTAATCTTGCTTAAAAGGATTTGATGGCCCGTCTGACATTTGCAGCTGGTGAGTACATTAATTTCCCGAAAGTAACAGAGACGTACTGAATATGAAAGTGGCGTCTTTAATCACCATCTTGAATTTGTAATCAAGGCACCAAGGGGAGAAGAGAGCCCTTCGTATCGCCCTTGGAATCAAGATCATTTCTCTTCTCCGAAATCTTGGTTTTTTGGAATTCATAGTTAAGGTGGAGGCTGGGAGGGGAGTCACACTGAGAGGCGGAGAATAAGAAAGAGGGGAGGCATTTTCATGACTCAGATTTGCCGAGAACATTGTATTAAGGGGGCAGCTGACGCTCTTTCCACACATTGCCTTCTGCAGGCGATGAATTAGCAAATAGCCTGGAACCCTTGATCAGGTATTTGCAATGCAGGCAGCTTCTAAGTGCATTTCCATTCTTGGGGCTTTCATGATCAGAGGCTCTAAAGAGTTCTCTCGTTTGTATAACGTGTGCTCTTTTTGTGATGGAAATCCTCCCAGGGATACTGAATTAATGGGCCTCCTTTCGCATTGAGGCACACTGTGCACAAAGGAAATAAAAATATTTGTTACACTTTCATTAAGTTTACAGGCCTTTCTTCTCATTTTACAGACGCCTGTCAGGCCCAAGATTAGGCCAGTGTCAGTGAAGTGGGCCACGTGGCAGCATGGGTTCCAGGTGGACCCGGTATTTGCCAACAGGCTGAAGTGTGAGGCCACAGAGCATCTTTCAGAAAGTAATGTGCCAGGGAGGAGTTAGATGGACTTGAATCCCATGAACTGAGAGCAGAGAAAAGGGTGAGTGCCCCAAGGAGAACATGGTTCTGTTCCCTGAAGATGCAAAACGTCAGACCCAATCTATGTTCACTAGATTAATGGAAACCAGCAATGAGCTCTTCTCACACTTTTCTCATTGTATCGACTAGACAAGGATTTTAGGAGAATCAAAGAGGGGAGTGACTGACGCAATGGTCCACAGATGAAATCCTGTTTGGACTTAAAGGAGGTGAAAGAGTGTTCTGGGAGGTGGAGGTTGGATTGGTTGAGTGGTGGATTTTTCTGGTTTTGGAAGCCAGCTTTGCTGCAGTTTAGCCAGGTGGCTTTGGTCTGGTTATTCCAATGGCTGCTGGCCTCAGTTTCCCTCATCTGTAAAATGGGTATAAGTATAGTGCCTTGTTCATGGGGCTGTTAGGGGGATGGCATGATTTCACTGGTGTATTCTCAAACAGAAATGTCTATAAAATTTTCGATTGTGAATCTGGAAGACATTCAGTTTCTACTCATTACCCTGGTCTGAATTCCAAGCAGGTGGTGTGTAAGGCCCAGGAGTAGGTGGTAGGAGCTACACAGTTGGCAGGTAAGGGCCATCTGTTGGTGGGAGCTCACGGGGAAGTGAAGGGCCTGATCTTGAGAGTGAGACACAGAATACAATATGGAATGATTCCTGGCTGCGCACATCATCCTTGCACAGGGGTCGTGCTGATCTTCTCCGCATATTTCCAGTTTTACTGTATGTCCTGCAGGGGAGTGATTTAAGGAGACCTAGGAATATGTTGTATCTCTAATTCATGAAAAAAATATCTGGCACTCAATAAGTATTTGTTGAATGGATGGAAGTGAGTGAACGTGCAAAGGGAGCCCAGACTTGAAATATCACTGCATGCTTGGGTCTTGCGAAGTTGGGTTGGTGTCAGTAGAATTCAGAAGGGATTCCCGCTTTCTCTAAGTGAGACCTTTGTGGAAAAAATGATGGATATTGTGCTGCTAACTGTCCCGGTGGACTGTAGCAGCTTTCTCCCTTTCTATGTTGGGAGGCACAGACAGGAGTCATGTTTACTTGGATAGAAAAAAGTAAATTATGCTGAGGTATGTGGGTACCTGATTGCCTTCCTGAAGCGGTAGCCAGAATTAGAAACGTCTTGATGGCCACTTTCTTAAGCAAAAACCAAGCAAAATAGTGCGTTTCAAAGAGCTCAGGTGATAGGGGTGCCCTGCTCTCCTAATGCATTTCCGCGTTCTAAGATTTTTCTAAACAAAGACTGTTGATGTTTCAAAGCTATCAGGCAGGAGCGGATAGAATGAGGTAAGGGCAGGGGTTGGGGTCAGAATGGCTTCTCCCCGTCATAACAGACAGAGCATGTCCTGGTGCTCCTGTGCATGTGATTGTCACAGCCACGTGTCTGAGATGGAGCGTACGATTTCCAGGTTCAGGGTCCAGGGCCAGGAGACTTGGTTCAATATGGTTGCCTTGTACTTGGGCAAAGACAAGTCAGTGGTCCCAGCAGGGCTAGGCAAGCTCCCCCTCCCCCATGTGTTTCTACGAAGCTGTTGTGGACGGTGAGTGACGCAGACGAGAGAGTGCCTGTCCTGGCTGGAATGCAGAGGACACAGTGGCGGCAGTTTCCACATCCTTCACTGTCTGCTAGGCGCGTGTTCTGTTGCAGGAAGGGACCGCATTGTAACAGACGGGAGTTGATTGTTCTCATGTACCACGGCGTCTGGAGGTAGCTGGTGGCTATATCTGGTTTGGAGGCTCAGTAGTTTCAGGGTTACTGTCTCTGCATCTCTCTTGATGTTCCTCTCATGTCTGCCACCTGTTGGTCATAAGGGGACAGCAGCTTCAGGGGTCACATCTATCAAGGACGAAAACGGAGGCTGGTGGAACTTGTCCCCCTTTATGAAGCAAGAAGCACCTTTCTTGACAAATGTCCCTCTATCCCCCAATAGAATTACCATGATGCCTCGTTGGCTAGAGCTGGGTCACATGCTCTGCCCCAGGTGCAAGGGAGCCTGGAAATTAGGATCAGGGATCGTTCGTCGTGGACCCATTGTTCTCCCACCCCGAGCAAGGTGTCCCAGATTGAATTCTCCAGAGCAGAGGCTGAGACGGGGTTGGTAGGGCACAGTGGATGTTTACTAGGGAAAAAAAAACCTATGGAAGGAAAGGGCAGAGAGCAGGGGAAGTGGAACTGTGGTGCAGGTCTGACAGGTCTCAGGCCACTCTGGGGCTCTCGAGCGTATATAGTCCTGCAAAGTCATCCGCGCAGGGCTAGGATGACTGGGCCCTTATACCCACTGTGACTAACCCTGTGGTTAGTGGGCGGGGCCAGAAGAGGTGATCGTCAACGGCGAGATGCCAGCCTGCAACTGGGGCTATTCCTGGGGGGACCATAGCTGGAGGCTTCTTGCTGATAATTGGGGCAACAAGTCCTTCTTTGAAGGGGGACCTGGCTCATGCAACTCCTCGTTCATCCCAAAAGAAGAGGTGAAAATGTGCCCATCTCAAGATGTGACTGCCCAGCCTCATAGGGGGCTTTCCCACCACGTGTACCAGGAGCTGGGTTGCACAGCACTGTAGATACTGCAGGAAAGCAGGGTATTTCTGATCCTGGTCCCCTCACAGAGTGACAGATAACATCCCCCCCCGCCACGAGGGGGCTGCATTTTCTGTGGCTAAGGTCTGTGCTTGGCTGGAACCTTGTGTTGTTACAGCGAAGGGTTAGTTAGAAGAGACAGAGGCAGGGTTACTCACTGCCCGAGGATGAGTGGACAGCAGGGGCAGCTGCAGGCAAGGAAGGAGAAGACAGCTCATCCACGAATGTTCTGGGATAAGTGGGCACATTTTATGATAAGCTAAATCTAATCTAGGTGATTCTGATATCTATGCATGACACCCCCATAGTGACCAGCCACTTTGCCGTGTAATTGAGTTTTTAAAAACCGTGTTTATATATTTTATTTTGGAATCATTTTATATTTACAGCAAAATTGAAAAGATGGTACAGAGAGTTCCCAATACTCCTCATCTATTTCCCTGACTTTTACCATCTGAATCACCATGGTACCTTGTTAAAACTAAGGAGCCAACATTGGTACATGCCCACTAACTAAACTCCAGATTTTATTTTGATTTCACCAGTGTCCCACAAATGTCCCCTTTCTGTTCCAAGATCCCATCTAAGACACCCCATTGTGTTAAGTTGTCATGTCCCCTTGGTCCCCTCCAGTGTGTGACAGTTTCAGTCTCTCCTTGATTTCCATGACTTTGGCAGTTTGGAGGAGGGCTGGTCAGATATTTTGTAGAAGGTCTCTCAATTTGGCTTGTCTTCTGTTTTTCTTAGGGTTAGACTGGGGTCATAGGTTTCTGGAAAGAAACTACACAGGTGAGGTGCCTTCTCATCACATCATACCAGGGGCGTGGGATACCCGATGGATGACATCACGGAGGTGTTAGCTTTGGCCATTTGTCTGATGACTCAAGTGTGGCCTGAGGGGTCTTAACATTTTTACGTGACTTTCCTCTGGTCTTAAATCCCCGCTTTCTCTCACGGAAGAGATATGGGCAAGTGAGACATGAGTGTTAATGAGCTGTGATGCTGATGGGAGAGAGTTCCTACCTGGTTGTCCAATGGTCTCCTTCTGTTCGTTCCAATGTTCCCTTTCCTGTTCTTTCTCCATCAGACCCAGCACTGCCGCATGCCGCCGTGTCGCTCTGCTGTGATGATGTCACAGCCTCTTTTGGAATATTCGAGTGCACCAGGCGCTTTGCATCTTTCCTTCCATCATTCTGCCTTCCTTCCTCCCTTCCTTCCCTCCCTTCTTCCTTCCTTCCTTCCTTCCTTCCTTCCTTCCTTCCTTCCTTTTTGTTGATTTACAGATTTGATATTTTATGTTTACATACAACTATAAAAATATATTTATTTGTCTAAAGGGCATGCAGGAGAAAAATCAGCTCTATTTTTTTCAACTCAGTGTCCAAATATTTTAATCCTATGCCTTGAAGAAACTTTTATTTCCCAACTACTTTTAGGATTGATTTTTACTCGTACTGTAGGTTCCTAATATTTTTTTATGCCTATAAATTTCTCTTTACCTTTTCAAAATTGAGATATAGCTACCAGAAAATTCATGATTTTAAAGTCCAGTGTTTTTTAGCATCTTCATAAGGTTGCACAACCATCGCCATTGTCTAATTCCAGAACATTTCCATCCTCCCGTCCCCATTGCGGTCACTCCCCATTTGCTGCTTCCTGCAGCCTCTGGCAACTATTGACACTAATCTATTTCCTGACCGTAAAAAAAATATGCTTATCTAGGCCATGTTTAACTTTTGGATCACAAAAGCCTCCATTTTCTGACTTTCTCATTTTTCAAATTCAAAACCAAACAAACAAAACCAACAACTGTAGGTAGAACTATAAATTGGTGCAGCCACTATGGAAAACAGTGTGGAGGGTCCTGAAAAAACTAAAAATAGAGCTGCCATCTGATCCAGCAATCCCACTCCTGGGAATATATCCAGAAAAGATGAAAACTCTAATTTGAACATAAACACACACCCAATGTTTGTAGTAGCCAGGACATGGAAAAAACCCAGGTGCCCAACAACAGACAATTGGCTTAAGAAGATGTGGTATATATACACTGGAATATTACTCAGCCATCAAAACGAGTGAAATATTGTCATTTGCAGCAATGTGGATGGACCTAGAGATTATCATACTAAGTGACGTAAGTCAGTCAGAGAAAGACAAACATTATATGATATCACTTAAATGTGGAATCTAAAAAATAATACAAATGACTCTATATACAAAACAGAAACAGCCTCATGGACATAGAAAGCAAATTTATGGTTACCAAAGGGAATTGGGAGGAAGGGAGGGATAAATTAGGAGTGTGAGACTAACAGATACAAACTACTACACATAAGATAGATAAGCAACAAGGATTTACTACACAGCACAGGAAACAATATTCAATATCTTGTAAAGACCTATAATGGAAAGTAATCTGAAAGTGTATATAACTGAATCACTTTGCTATACACCTGAAAATAATACAATACTGTAAACCACCTGTACTTCAGCAAACAAAAACCAACAAAAAACCCAATGACTGTAAATTTCCTGTTTTGGAATTCAGTATAAAATTTATGAGAATATTCATAACAACAAAGCCACAAATGTCTTCCTCTCAATGTCTTGAATTTCAAGATCTTATGAATAGAGAGTGAATTATTTTGTTTTCTGAACACTTCAGTGCAAGGAACTGGTCAAGGTACTTTTGTGTGTGTGTGTGTGTGTGTGTGTGTGTGTGTGTGTTCTAAAAGAACATTCTTTCTTTGCTCTCTGCTGGAACCTCTTTTGGAAACTTAGGGTGAAATTTTGCTTCTCCAAGTCCATTTTCTTATGGTTGATTGACAAATTGTAGGCACTGAGTCGAATGATAAAAGGCAGTTTTCTGAGTATGGAGGACAAATCTTTGCTCCCAGTTCTTCTAGATGCCACCACGTCTGCTTGAAGGACCAGATATGAAGACTAAGAAGCCCTCCATGGTGTACAAACATAATCTCTCTATATTTCCTGGTTTCAAAAAATTCGTCTTAGCACTTTATAGCTTTATTCTTTTCTTCAAACACAAAATTGAGTGCCCTTAACCTTCCTCACCTCCTCTTGTTTCCTTTGCTTGTTTAACACTGAGTCCTGTGTTCTAAGTGTTGTGTTTCTGGGGGTGTTACCCTGGTGATGTTATGGGGCTGGGGTCTGCACCACTGAGCTGGCCCCCTCCAGGATGGGATGGTCTCAGACCAGAGCTCCTCACGCTTCGCTGTGCATCCGGATCACCCAGGCATCTCGTCAAAATGCAGGTTCTGGTTCCACAAGCCTGGGCACTGCTGATGCTGTTGGCCCACAGACTGTACTTGGAGTCTCGAGGAAAGAGATCCAGCCGTTTTCAGATGTTGGCAGAGAAGCAGTGCTGGGCGGAGCGAGCCCCATGTCGAGTTCACTCTGTGGATGTCAGAGAGGAGCAGCCCGCACTCAAGAGCAGCAGTGGACGTCCCAGCTGCTGTGTTCATTCCAGTGTCTTGGTGTGTGACCAGTGATGGTCATGCTTTGGGGGAGGAGGCTGCCTAGAAGCATAATTCAGGCATCGTTCCTGTTGTGTGACCTCTAAGCTCAATGTTCTGACCTCCCTGGAGAGGCTGTGAGCCTCCCAACCTCGTTTAGTAAATTCCTCTTCTGTTGCAATGAGCCAGAGTGGGTTTTATTATTTATAACCAGGAATCAGACCCACTCTTGCATTCCAATTTGGGTCGATAGGTATTGGCTACCTGGAAAGCTGGGTGGCGAAGAATCCCAAGGCTTCGGCAGCTCAGGAACAGAGTTCTGGGATGTATTAGTGACGCCTGCACAGACACAGTACTAGGGAATGAGAGCACGTGCGCTGTGTCTCTGGCATCCCTGAATCACTGTCTGTATTCGTTTCCTTTTGCTGCTCTGACGAATTACCACAAATTTAGCAGCTTGAAGCAGCAGACGTGCATTGTCTCATAGTTCTGGAGGTCAGAAATCCAAACTGGGTTGGCAGGGCTGCATCCTTTCTGGAGGCGGCAGGAAGGAATCTGTTTCCTTGCATGTTTCAGCTTCTGGAGGCCGCCTGTCTGTCTTGGCTCACAGCCCCTTCCTCCCATTTCAATGCTGGCAGTGTCACATCTTTAAATCTCTCTCTGACTCTGACCTCTGTTTCTGTCATCACATCTCCTTTTCTAACTCTGACTCTGCAGCTTCCCCCTGCAAGAACCCTTGTGATTATACTGAGTCCACTAGGACCATCTAGGCTCATCTCCCATCTCTAGACCCATAACCTTTTTTTTTCTTAATTAATTAATTTATTTATTTTTATTGGCTGTGTTGGTTCTTCATTGCTGCTCACAGGCTTTCTCTAGTTACAGTGAGCGGGGGCTGCTCTTCATTGTGGTGTGCAGGCTTCTCATTGTGGTGGCTTCTCTTGCTGTAGAGCACGGGCTCTAGGCACACAGGCTTCAGTAGTTGTGGCACATGGGCTCAATAGTTGTGGTGCAGGGCTTAGTTGCTCTGTGGCATGTCATATCTTCCTGGGGCAGGGCTCGAACCCGTGTCCCCTGTGTTGGCAGGAGGATTCTTAACCACTACGCCACCTAGGAAGTCCTAGACCCGTATAACCTTTTAAAAATTTTTTATCTTATTTTTAAAAATTTTTATTTTATTTTGAAAATTTTTTATTGGAGTACACTTGATTTATAATGTCATGTTAGTTTCTGCTGTACAGCAAAGTGAATCCGTTATACATATACATATATCCACTCTTTTTTTTTTTAGGTTCTTTTCCCATATCGGTCATTATAGACTATTGAGTAAATTTCCCTGTGCTATACAGTGGGTCCTTATTAATTATCTATTTTATGTATAGTAGTGTGTATATGTCAATCCCAAGTTCCCAATTTATCCCCCTGGTAACCATAGGTTTGTTTTTTACGTCTGTGACTCTGTCTAGACCCATAACCTTAATCACATCTGCAAAGTGCTTTTGGTCATGTAAGGTTACATATTCACAGGGTCTAGGGATTAGGAGGTGGACATCTTTGGAGGCATTAACCCATCTAACTCATGTCTATTAATCTCAGGTCCTCCAGTGAACATTTTTAGTGTACCCATAGATGCTTAGTTCTTTGGTGACGGACTCATTGTAACTCAAGATTAATATATTCATTTATAATGATGACACCTCTTTATTTTAGAGAGCAGAATACGTGAGCATTTGTGTGTAGAAAATCTCCTCTTTATGGAATTCCTGAGAAAGCAAATTATTGTCTAGAGGTTATGTGATGAATTAAGAATCAGGGACAACAAAGTAGGATGGTTGGGAGGGGGGCACCTAGTTCTCTGAAAGCCTAAAAAGATACCTTTGTCCTGAAGACAGACCTCCTCTCTAGAGCCTGCGGAACTCATTTCCTCCAGACACAGCAGGCATTGGCAAACATACTATATAGTAAACATTTTAGACTAGAAATATTTGCCAACATTTCTGATAGAGACTTATCTGACCAGTGATTCTCAAACTTTAGCATGTGTCAGAATCACCCGAAAGGCTTATTGGAACAAAAATCCCCTCCAAGCCCCACCCCACTCAGCTTCTGACCCAGCAGGTGTGGAATGGGGCGTGAGAATCTGCCTTCCTATCAAGTCCCCAGGTGATGCTGATGAGGACCACACTTTGGGAACTACTATTACCAGACTGCAGGGACCCTATCTAATTGGTTCACCACTACATGCAGCATCCAGCACAGAAGTTACAACATCTTAGGCACTTAATGCACATAATAGTAGCTAAATAAGTAGCTGAACCTACTGTCTTTTAGAGCTAGATAATCGCTGATACACTAAATACACTTTTCTATGTATGTGGTAGGCAAAATAACAACCCCCCCCCCCGCCCAAAGACGTCCATGTCCCCATCCCAGGAACCTGTGAATATGTTACTTGACTTGGGAAAAGGGGACTTTGCCGATGTGATTAATGTTATGGACTTTTTTTTTTTTAACAATAGGAGGACTTTCATTTTTATTTGTCAGTTCAGAATTTGAGGACTGGTTTAGTATTTTTATACAAAAAAAAAAACTACATTAGCAAAAATATTCATTGAGGTAGAATTTACCTGGCACCGTAACAGTACAGACTTCATATCAATCTTGTAAGTAATGTTACGGACCTTGAGACGGGAGATTATCCTAGATTATCAGGGTGAGACTAACCTAATTATACAAGCTCTTAAAAGCAAAGTTTCCCTGCTGCAGTGATAAAGACACGTAGAAGAGAAGGTAGGAGTGAGGAGATGAGAGAAAGATGCCATCTGTGGTTGCTGCTTGGAAGACAAACAAGTTCATGAGCTAAGGAACGTGGACGGCCTCAGGAAGCTGAGAACAACTCCCCGCCGACAGCCAGCAGGCAGTGGGGACCTCAGCCCTACAGCTGCACAGAGCTGAATTCCGCCAACCATCTGAGTGTGTAGCCTGTCGATACCTGGACTGTAGCCCAGAAGCCCCACTTTGAACCTCTGATCTGTAGAAGTGCAAAATGATAAAATGACATTGCTCTAAGCCACTAAGATTGTGGTTGTTTGATGCAGCAATAGAAAACGAATACAACGTGTGTTATCTTCTTTTTGCTATTTTCACTGATTTTGCCACTACAGAGATGGCACAGAGGACACCCTGGTTGCTTGTTCCCCAGCTGGGTCCAGGGCAGACATCACCGACTGATGGTGGTATTTATTCTCAGTGACGTCACCCTATTGTGAATTCCTGGCACGGATGGCTTTCTGCAGTAAGCTTCATCTAGAATTTATGTTTTGGGTGTCTATCCTTGCTTGAAACTAAACTTCGTGAGGACAGAGGTCCTGCCTGCTTGGTCATCGATGCATCTGCCAAGTGCACAGACAGAGGAAGTGCTCACTGAATTTCAGGAAGTAATAAAACATTGACCCCCAGGTGGCCTCAGAAACTTCAATGCAGTGCTCCAGTCAGCCTTGTCTGCCTGTGGACACTTGGGAGGCTTTCTGCTCTCCATCCTTACACAAATGGCAGTGCTGCTGGTAAGAACTGCATCAGCGTTAACATATACACACTACTACATACAAAATATATAACCAACAGGGACCTACTGTATCACACAGGGAACTATACTCAATATTTCATAATAACCTATACGGGAAAAGAATCTTAAAAAGAACCTATATCTATATCTATATCTTGAAATAGATATAGATAACTGAATCACTGTGCTGTACACAATATTGTAAATCAACTATACTTCAAAAAAGAAAAAAAGAACTAGCATCGTCTACTGTATGTCAGGCACCGCAGTGAACACGTTGCAGAAATTAACTCATTTTCTCCTCCACTTTACAGATGAGGAAAGGGGGGCACAAAGGGGCTCAGTACCTCCCCCGAGGCCACCGCCGGTGGGTGGAAGGGCTGGGATTTGGATGCAGCCTGGCCCTAGACCAGGCTCCCGAGAACTTCTACACGAATCTCCTCCTTTAGGCTTCACAGTCTGGCTGGGACTAGGGCGCAGCCAGCAAGGCGCCAAGGGTGCTCGCTCCCAGGGTCTTGTCTCTTCTTATTTGGGGCCTCACTTCACGACTCCCCTGTGAGGCTGTATTGTCTTATCAGCTGCACTTGACAGAAGAAGAGGCCGAGAAGGGCGGCTCAGTCCCTGGGGAAGAACCAGACTGGACCCCGGGGTTCTTTTCTCAGCAGCCCCCTGCGAGGCCCCCAGCACGCCTCTCGGGTGAGGACACCCTTTCTGCTCTGTGTCCTGACCTCAGGTGCCTCCCCACCATCCACAAAAGCAGCTGGGTCTAGTGTTTGCTTGTGAGGCTGCAGCAGAATTAGGATCGTCCTTCTCTGCGAGCAGAAATCCAATCCCTGTTGGCAGCAGCTAGGAGAAGGGAGCTGTGGTCCTTGGTGACAGGCAGAGCAAAGCAGAATCTCGCCTCTTTCCTGACACGAGTGGGCTGCCTTGCAGAACAGTGTCCGTCACCTGCACACGCCTTTTGTCTCTATTCTGCAGGAGGCTGGTGTTGCAGGCAGACACCTGCCGTCTCTAACCTGATCCCTGCGTTTCTCGCAGCCAGAAGTCAGATGGGATGCCAGATCACCCAGTGCAGTAGCCCCTGGCTGCTTCCTGTGGGACCAGGTGCCAGGCCCTTGAGCCTGGAATCTCTGAAAGATAACCCTCTGGGCGGGGGTGGTGAACTTCCTCCCCTGAATCCTCCAGAAACTGTACAGCTGCCTCCTGGAGGTCAGAGTTAGGCTCAGAGTTGGAGCTTCAGGTATTAGTGGATGGAGGGGGTCCACCTGAGAGCCGGGGGAGGGGGAGGGTGGAAAAGACTCTGAAGGTGCCAGATCATGGGCCCATAAGCTCACAAGCTTCTGCTCCTGGGAAGATACTCCCAGACTGGGAAGTGCTTCTCTCCTATTTTAGGGAAGATCCTGGCTGAAAATAGTGCCTGAGCGTGTGGTCTGAGTTCCGTCATCAGTTTCTACCCCGTTCTGCAGAGTTGGGGGGGAAAACAGCCTGTTCTCCTCTTCTCTAGAATCAGGGTTTCCCACAGAACCCTGTTGCAGGCTGGGTTCTCCAGGATGGAGCTGGGTGGGCGGGAACTTCCTGGAGGAATGCTCACCTGTGTGGGTGGAGAGGGGGGAAGCAGGATGGGGCAGAGAGGGAGTTGAACTGCCTGCCATTGCAGTGCTGTCCCCAGCCAGTCCTGCAGCAGCCCCGGGGCTGGAAAGGCCTGCAGAGTTGGACTGACTTGGGGTGAGGGGGCCGGTTTGTACCCCAGCGTCGAGCAGTCATCTACGTGAGGTTCTGCATCCCCTGTGCAGCCTTGTGCAGGTGTCTCTCTTTAGCTGAAAGTCAGCTAGCCTCAGAGAAGGAGTTGGCTGACTGCTTTCGGCCACCAGCTCTCCCTGGAGCTGAGGGAAGAGCTCTCAGTCCTGAAGGGGGACCCGGTTAGTGGACCAGCCCATCCATCACAGCCCCGTCTCTGGCATCTAAACGGTGCAAGTGCCTGAGATCACACCTTGATCTGTTTCTTTCAGCCGATCTGCTTATGGCCAAGCTCCTCAAGGAGTGTTCAAGTTCTAAAACCAGACGTGGGGACTTCCCTGGTGGTCCAGTGGTTAAGACTTCACCTTCCAATGCAGGGGGCGCGGGTTCGATCCCTGGTTGGGGAGCCAAGATCCCACGCGCCTCGCGGCCAAAAACCCGAAACATAAAACAGCAGCAATATTGTAACAAATTCAACAAAGACTTTAAAAATGGTCCACATCAAAAAAATCTTAAAAAAAAATAAAGTAAAACCAGACATGAAGAGAAAATTATGGGGCGTCAGAGCCTCCCCTCCCAAACCCCAGGGAGATGTTCCTGTGGAGAGACCACGGGAACAGACACCAACTGAAGGAAGAGTAGATTCATGTCTTTCAGCTCATGAGCACCTGGGCTTATACTGACTGAGAGGTGCACAGGCTAGAATCTCCCTCACTATAGATGATTTCTCTTTCTTTCTCTGTAGAACATTCCAGAATATGTTGAGTTTGCATATGTGAAATGTGTTTGTTGTGTGACTCTAACACAATAACAATATCTTTTATAACATCATCCTGCCTGAGATGCTCTTCTCGTCAACAGTCCTTGCACGCTCTGCTCTTGAGGAGCCTAGAAGTGGTGAATGTGGGGGATATATGATAAATATAATAGAGCATGGCAAGTGCTATAAAAATGTAATAGTTGAGACCCAGTCAGAGGAATTAATTTTGACCATTTGACATGGTTCCTTCGTGTTCCTCTGTGACTTTGGTTGTAAACGGTAGGCACAGCCATGGAAGTTTTCTCTTGTCGAATAAGATATAAAAATCACAACCCGTAGTACCCTTCAGAACCTCTTGAGGTTGACCATGAAGGTTTTCTCATTTCACTGAATTCATAATTTAAGGGAACATTGGTTGACAAAAATAGATACAGACATCATATAAAGTAGAATGGGAGAGAAGAGCATTAAGTGCTCCAAGGACAGCTGGGTTGACTATTTTGCCACTGGAACTTTTCTCCCTGATGCAGAGGGGGAAAAATAGTCCTCCAATGTGATCCAAACCATGGTAACATGAAAATTTTTTTTGCTAGAAATGGCTTTAAAAAAAAAAAAGCCAAGGCTTTTATGGAAAACGTTCAATGGAAAAAAAAATTGAGTTCCTGGTTGATGATGAATAGTCTAGGTTTTGCCCTAAATGTGCCCACACTTTTCTGAGAATTGAGATTTGCCTGGTGGGGAGCACTCAGGGGGCAGATATAAGGTGATAGGCTTGACTTAGTGTCCAGGTTGGTGCATTCCATGTGAGCACGTGATGCCTGAGAGCAACGTGTGAATGCTGAGTGCAGGTGTGGGTCTGGCTGGCCGTCCTGTCCTTCAGATGCTGCTGCAGGCTAGCATCTGCAGAACATCTGCTCCCGACCTTTGCTTCCCTGGTACTTCTACGCTCATCCGCGTTCATTGGCTTTCTTCCTTTGCATGATCAGTGGCATGTGTTGCTGGGTAACATGTCACAGTTGACGTGATGAACGCCAAATGCTATTTATTCAATCACATTCCTATAGGATTGTGGGGGGAGGATGTACGTTTCCGGGAGGTTTCCAGAAGTCAAACTTCAGCACGTATTTCAGCTCTATATTAAATTGCAAACTATTGCCTTGGTTGGTACTGAAACATTACCTAACTAAACCCCTGGTGCCCTTCACTTATTTGGTCCTTCATGTACTCACTCATTCATCCAGGTGTGCCCGTGCTCATTCATTGGCTCATATATTTATTCATTTCGTCTCTACTATGAACTGACTTGTGTTTTCCCAAAATTCATATGTTGAAGCTCTAACCCATCAAAGTGACTGTGTCTGGAGATAGTCTTTAGGAGGTAATTAAGGTTAAATGAGGTCATACGAGTGAGGCCCTAATTCTATAGGAATGTGGCCTTAAAAGAAGAAGAAATCTCTCTCTCTCTCAATCTCTCTTCTCTGTGAGGACACAGCAAGAAGGTGGCTGTCTGCAAACCAGACAGAGACTTCTCACCAGACATTCTGCAGGCACCCTGATCTTGGACTTCCAGCTTCCAAAACTGTGAGAAAATAAATCTCTCTTGTTTAAGTCACCCAGGCTGTGGTCTGAACCGAGCTGACTAATACAGTCTCCTATTCATTCAACAAACATTTGCTCAGTGTGTGTCAGGCACCATGGGAGACACTGGAGGTGAACAGACGTGGTCATGGGAACGCTCCCTATTGTGTGCCTACAAGCAACTATCCCCTCGTTTCTGGTAGCAGAACCCAGACTTTGTGTTGGTGGCAATGTACCCAATCCCCGGGAATAACTTGTAACTGTTCTAAGCCTGTCGTGGCAATCCTACTCCTCTTTCTTCATTTATGGTCAAGGTGTGGTCATGCGACCCAGCTCTAGGCTATGAGACATAAGGGGAAGTTGTCTAGGGGCAACTGGTCATTATTTTTCTTTTTGAAAAGAGAAAAGCACATAAGAAGAAAAACTTTTGCCCTTCCTAATGTGCTCTCTGCTTGAGATACATTTTGGTGAAGATACGATGTCTGGAACTAGGGCAGCCATATTGTAACATGAGGGGAGAGAATGACAATGCTGACCCACAATCATTGAACCACAGAACTGATAAGCTTTCATTAAATAACATAACTTTTCATCTGAGCCTATTAGTAGGCTATTATGTTATTTGTAGCCAAAAGCATCCTTATTGGTACCGTTTCTGCTCTCAAGGAGCTTATAGTCTGATAAGGCGAATAGACTCTTAGACACTGACAAGATAACATCATAAGTCTTTTACCAGAGGGATAAACAAAATGGTATGTAAACCCATTGTGTCGTAAAACCACGAGGTTCTTTTCATCCATTAGCCTCTTTTGAGGAGCGATATCAAAGGTATGCCATTTCTTACCTCTAATGTCACTTCCTCAAGATGACCAAGATTCTCTTTTTGAAGAAAGACAGACCACATCCTAATTTGGGGGCAAAAGAGGAGGTCAATACTGTGTAATGTTTAAAGAAGACTGTTTGGATTCCAATCTTGTACTACCTCTTGTACTACCTGTGGGATCTTGACCAAGTTACTAAAACTCCAGTTTCATCATCTGTAAAATGGGGGTAATGCTAGGCCCTGGCTGAGGTACCTAGAACACAGTAATCTCTCAATAACTATTGGTGGTTTTTATTTGCCAGACTTTCTTGGCTTCTGTGTATAACCATCTCTTGTGGGGTAGCCTTCAGAAGAACCTTTTATCTTAGATAAATCTGTAGGCGAGTGTAAGGACGGCTGACATCATAACATGAAGATTTCCTACCAAAGAGAATACACTTTACTTTTTTTCCCCTTTATATGTCTTAATAAAGTTAAAACATTTTCTTCATATTTCTTCAGTTCCTCTCCATGTCTTACATGTTTGCTGCTGATCCTGCTAGGGTAAACCGGGTATTTTCCTCCATTCATTTTCTGTACTAGTTAATTCCAATTCAAGTTGTCTGAGAACTCTGACAGTACAGCCAAATTGTCAAAAATCAGAATCCTGAAGAGCCCCAAACCATGGACTGCAAGCTGGTTTGAGCAGAACTGCTTTGCTGCATCCAGTTTCCAAGGTCTTCTTTCCATAAAGTGGCTCCGACTTTCACAGCACTCTGCTTTACTCAGAGGGGCAGGTGGGGGCCCAGGATTCTTTATCTGTGCAGTGGGACCAATAAGCCCTCCCTCTCAGGTTGTTTGAGATAATGTTAAGCACCAAGCACAATGTCTTGCATGTTGTTGGTACGAAATTAATGGTTAAAAGTGTAGGTGCTGTGTTTGGATCATATGGGTTCAAATTCCTGCAAGCAGGTGTTTCCTAGCTGTGTGTCCTTAGGCAAGTGACTTGACCTTGCTGAACCTCCATTATTTTATCTGTGAAATGAGCATAACAATAGTATGGGCTTTGGGGGGCAGCTGTGGGAGTGACACGGCAACCCTTATCTAGGGCTTACGGAGGCTCCAGTGTGTGTTGAGTGCCAGGCGAGTAGATGTCCCTGCCTTGGCCACTCCTGAGTCCTGAGGTCACTGAATGGGTGAATGAAAGAACAGAGGAGTGACAATATTAAACTGAAAGAATACAGTAGTCTCTGAATAAAACCCGAATCCAGAGTTACCAGCTTTGAGTCTCTGTTACAAAATCCTAAAAGAAGATCAAGACCAGTGGTTCTTACCTGGAGTCTATTCTGCACCCAGGGGACACTTGTCAATGCCTGGAGGCATTTGTGGTTGTCACCACTAGGTGAGTGTGTGATTGGCATCTGGGGGCAGAGGTCAGGGGTGCTGCTAAACATCCTACAATGTGCAGGACAGCCCCACTGCAGAGAATTAGCCAGCCCAAACATCAGTCGTGCTGATGTTGAGAAGCCCAGGTCTAGGCATGGAATTGTGTTTGGTCCCAGAGGGTTTATCAGATAGATGGTCTGGTGTTGGGTAGGGTCATCTGACCCAGAAATTCCTGGTGATAACTAGCAATTTCTCAAATTATAAAGCAGGTAGCAGATGCCTATAGGTCCCCAAAGATGCTGTGTTTCCTCTTCAACTTCATAAGCTTCTCGGATCAGCTATTCCTCAGGCCTAGGAAGTGCTGTAATTAAAAGCCAAGGAAATTGAAGCTTTTCCCTTCGAGAAAAAGCTGATGAGATGAATGATTCACACTTTCCAGTGAACCATCAACCCCCTGTGATTTTTCTTTTTGCTTCTGCTAACTTTGCTATTCACTCTCATTCACTGCTTCCTTTGTTTCCCAGTCTCCACTGATAGCTAAATTGCTAAAGAGAAGCAGGTAAGGCTCCTCACAGCCTAGAGAATCTTTCCGGCTGGGGAACTTCAAGAGGGTGAGGCCTTTGAAGTGAGTGACACTCCAATAAAGCTCACCTTTAAATTTTAAATGACGCTTAGAATGCAGGGACTAAAGAAATGAGTATGTTTTAATTCATCAGATACTTTCTCGACAGTAGTCCAAGATCAAACAGACACACGATGGCAGAGACGGCTGGTTTGCCTTCCTCAGTGTCTACTCTCCACCATTCCATAATAACAGCCAGATCACACGTGGCAACCCGGAACAAACGCTCTGTTCTCAGCCCTCCTTGCAGCTAGATGTGTCCATGTGGCTAAATTCTGGCTAATAGGATGAGAATGAAAGCTTTGTGTGGCAGCTTCCAACAACACTCCCTAAGAAGAGCTGGTGGATGCCCTTACCTCTGCCCTTTGTTCATTCTTCCATCCTGCTCTCTGAAGATAACTGTGATGGCTGGAGCTCCAGCTAACATCTTGGACCATGAGGACTAGTGTTACAATCCAGGGATAATAATCTGGAAAGAACTTGGATCCCTGAGAACTTATTGGCACAGAGCCGCTTTTCTTACCAGCCCTGGACTGGCTGCCTCTGGCCTTCTACATGAGAATGAGAACAATTCTATTTGTTTAAAGCCACCATTAATCACCCTCAATAAATGTCATCCTCACTGATAATGCAGCTACAGCTCTCATCTTGATTTCTGTACTCGAGAATATGTTTTCTTTCATGAAAAGTCTTCTGACTTTTTATGAAGTGGGTTTCAGAGGCTTAGGAATGTTGTTCATGGACAGGGCCTGTGAGGTGGTGGAGAATGTGGAGCTTTTACATACTGCACATAGTAGATACTCAAAAAAATGTGCTAATTCAGTGAATGATGCAGGGTAATGAAGCTCAGCATTTATGAGCTGGAACTCTGCTAGGCTCAGGCAGGGCTGGAATCAAAAAAGCCCTTGCTCTTGAGAAGATGGTGTCTCAGTGAGGGTCTTCTAGACAATCCCACTTGATTTACTCCACAGTGACTTGCACAAAGGAAGGATGTGTTGGCCAAATGTGCCATGACTTGCTATGGTCTTCGCCAGCTCTTCCTTAAAATACACATCGGTGCACATTTGCCTGCCTGTGTATCCATTTCACTCCTTCACACTCTTCAGCTCTTCCCAGGGTGGAGCTCTGACACAAGGATGGGGAGTTGGGTCTCAGAAAATTGAGGCTGAGCCTCCTGGGCACTTTGCCTCTAGAACAAGTGGCAGGAAATAGGAAACATCCATCCAACGTGTGTTGACCTCCATGAGGCTCTGGCCATTAGCATGTTCTGTAAAAGCCCAAGAACCCAGCAACAAGGGGCTTGTAATTGGTACTGGGATCTTGTTCTAAGTAGCCACTTGTCTCAGTAATTCATGCTGAGAGTCCTTTGAAGCAAGGGCTTCAGTTTTATTGGAATGGCCTATCATTTGTGCATTATTGTTAAAGGGAGAGACACATGAGTTGGCAGATTGCCCCCTCTTGCAATTACCATGGAACCCTCTTCTTTTTCTTTAAAAGCTCAAAAATTATAACGGGAAATAGGATTCAATGAGTAAATTCCAAGGCCCCAAGAAGATGCCAGACCCCTCTTCTGAGCAATCTGGCCAGGCTTTCAGTGGACGTAATGAACGCATGCCCTCTGTCAAAAAAGTTGTTTTTCAGTTCTACTCCGAGTCGTCCAATTTTTCATCTTCTTTCTGAGTTCATTTTGCATCTAGGTGATGTCCACATGAGTATACTCCATTGAGGGATGTTTAATTTTTTCCTATTTGTAAATTGAATTATATTTATTGTAGAAAAACAACAATGCAGAAAAGCTTAAAGAAGAGATAAAGTAAGTTATAGTACTGCTGCCTTCTTTATGATATTTTCTTTTTAGTCTTGATTTTATGAGAAACAAGATATGTTTGTGACTAGAATTTACACCCCCTCCTTGAATTTTTCTCCTGCCTTTCCCTCATTAAAGCAGGTACAGGCCCCTGATCTTCTGTAACTGGGGAGGGGACCTGTGGCAGGAGCAGGACAGCAGGCTGGAGTTGCCTATGAGACCATCCTTTGCGGTCTTTATTTCCACATCAGTGCTCATTGATGGAAGTAAAGAGGGTCTTCTTCAGACTAGTGAGTGATTAGCCCCAGGGTTCCCAGAACGACCCCAACCTGAACTCCACCTGGGCTATACCAGGCAGGTATGGAAGGCCTCCTAGGGTGTGCACACTGCAATATGCACACAAATCACCTAGGGATCTGGTTGAAATGCAGATTCTGATTCAGTGGTACCCAAGGGATGCACATGCTGTAGGTTCAGACCACACCTGGAGTGGCAGGCCCTGTGGAGAGTCCACGGTTGCTTTTGGTGACTTTGGCATAAGTATCTTCTAGACTTGCAACCTGTTCTGGTCAGAAAGACCAGAGCAGCAGATCTGGCAGAACCACAGGGCCTTAGTGATGGGCGTTTTGGGATCTTGTTGTGCACACATGGGCAAAGACACTGGGATCCTGGGTGAGAACCTTGACTAAACCCAGGAGGGTAGGAGGAGGAAGGGCTGAGCCTGGCCGAGGCCGAATTTCTTAACTGCTTTGCAGCATTGGGGCTCAGAAGTAAAATCAGGTTGAGTTATGAAAAAAATATACATGTATTTTTAGGTTCTCATTGGTTATCTCTTTTATACGTAGTATCAATAGTATATATGTGTCAATCCCAATCTCCCAACTCATCCCCCCCTCCCCCTTGGTATCCTTATGTTTGTCCTCTATGTCTGTGTGTCATTTCTGCTTAGTAAATAAGATCATCTATACCAATTTTTTCAGATTCTGCATATGTGTGTTAATATATGGTATTTGATTTTCTCTGACTTACTTTACTCTGTATGGCAGTCTCTAGGTCTATCCATGTCTCTACTAACAACCCAATTTTGTTTCTTTTTGTGGCTGAGTAATATTCCATTGTATGTATGTACCACATCTTTTTTTTTTTTTTAAGCTCTTGATTGAAATATATTTGCTTTACACTCTTGGACCAGTTTTTGAGGTACACCAAAGTGAATCAGCTGTATTTATACATATATCCCCATATCCCCTCCCTCCCAAGACTCCCTCCCACCCTTCCTGTCCTGGCCCTCTAAGGCCTCACCCATCATCGAGTTGATCTCCCTTTGTTATACAGCAACTTCCCACTAGCTATCTATTTTACATTTGGTAGTATATCTGTGTCTATGCTACTCTCTGACTTCATCCCAGCTTCCCCTTCACCCCCTGACCTCCCCAGCCCTGTGTCCTCAAGTCCATTCTCTACATCTGCATCTTTATTCTTGCCCTGTCACTGGGTTCATCAGTACCATTTTTTTAGATTCCATGTATATGAGTTAGCATGTATTTGTTTTTCTCTTTCTGGCTTACTTCACTCTGTATGACAGTCTCTAGGTCTATCCACCTCATCACATATAGTTCAATTTCATTCCTTTTTATGGCTGAGTAATATTCCATTGTATATATATGCCACATCTTCTTTATCCATTCATCTGTTGATGGGCATTTAGGTTGCTTCCATGTCCTGGCTATTGTAAATAGTGCTGCAATGAACATTATGGTACATGTTTCTTTTTGGATTATGGTTTTCTCTGGGTATATGCCCAGGAGTGGGATTACTGGATCATATGGTAGTTCCATTTTTAGTTTTTTAAGGAACCTCCAAACTGTTTTCCATAGTGGCTGTACCAGCTTACATTCCCATCAACAGTGCAGGAGAATTCCCTTTTCTCCACACCCTCTCCAACATTTATTGTTTCTAGATTTTGTGATGATGGCCATTCTTCCCTCATTGTGGCTTTGACTTGCATTTCTCTAATGATTAGTGATGTTGAGCATCTTTTCATGTGTTTGTTAGGGATCTGCATGTCTTCTTTGGAGAAATGTCTATTTAGGTCTTCTGCCCATTTGTGGATTGGGTTATTTGCTTTTTTGGTATGAAGCTGCATGAGCTGCTTGTATATTTTGGAGATTAATCCTTTGTCCATTGCTTCATTGGCAAGTATTTTCTCCCATTCTGAGGGCTGTCTTCTTGTCTTGTTTATGGTTTCTTTCTCTGTGCAAAAGCTTTTAAGTTTCATTAGGTCCCATTTGTTTATTCTTTTTTCCCCCCACACTCCACACTTTATTTATTTATTTATTTTTAAGAACTTTTATTGAGATACAGTTAACATATAATAAACTGCATATATTTAGACTGTACTATTTGGTATCCCAATCTCCCAATTCATTTCCCCCCAGCCCTCCCTGCTTTCCCCACTTGGTGTGCATATGTTTGTTCTCTACATCTGGGTCTCTATATTTCTGCCTTGCAAACCAGTTGATTTGTAGCATTTTTCTATATTCCACATATATGTGTTAATATACGATATTTGCTTTTCTCTTTCTGACTCACTTCACTCTGTATGACAGTCTCAACAAATGTCCCAGTTTCGTTCCTTTTTACAGCTGAGTAATATTCCATTGTATATATGTACCACATCTTCTTTATCCATTCATCTGTTGATGGGCATTTAGGTTGCTTCCGTGTCCTGGCTATTGTAAATAGTGCTGCAATGAACATTGGAGTGCATGTGTCTTTTTGAATTATGGTGTTCTCTGGGTATATGCCCAGCAGTGGGATTGCTGGGTCATATGGTAGTTCTATTTTTAGTTTTGCAAGGAACCTCCATACTGTTCTCCATAGTGGCTGTATCAATTTACATTCCCACCAACAGTACAAGGGAGTTTCCTTTTCTCCACACCCTCTCCAGCATTTACTGTTTGTAGATTTTCTGATGATGCCCATTCTCACTGGTGTGAGGTCATACCTCATTGTCGTTTTGATTTGCATTTCTCTAATAATTAGTGATGTTGAGCAGCTTTTCATGTGCCTCTTGGCCATCCGTATATCTTCTTTGGAGAAATGCCCATTTAGGTCTTCTGCCCATTTTTTGATTGGGTTGTTTGTTTTTTTGATATTGAGCTGGATGAACTGTTTATATATTTTGGAGATTAGCCCTTTGTCTGTTGACTCGTTTGCAAATATTTTCTCCCATTCTGAGGGTTGTCTTTTCATCTTGCTTATAGTTTCCTTTGCTGTGCAGAAGCTTTGAAGTTTCATTAGGTCTGAGGGTACCCATTTTATCATGCTTTTGCCAATGCTGGGATCATCATTCAGAAGAAAAAATCTCGCTAGGCCTAAATTATATCTTATTTTTGTCTTAATGAACATTTCTTTGATTATTAGTGATGCAGAGCAGTTTTTTTTTGGGGGGGGGGGTGCCCATTGATCTTTGCATATCTTCTTTAGTAGTTGGGCTGATTGGGTCTTCGTCCATTTTTCTGTTGCCCACACCAGCATATTGTAACTGCAGAGGTGAATTTAGTTCATCTTTCTGTTTCTTAGAAAACCCTGCTGATTGCTCTGCTAAAGTGACAGAATACAGACATATACTTAACTTAGTATGATGTAGGTTCTTCTTAAAGTTTACTCCAAGGATTAAACCACTGAAATACTTGAATTACAGCTCTCAAGTTCCTATAAGTTTAGCCCTGCACATTGTTTAAAATAAGAACTTAGATATTGAAGATAAAGGGATTTTTTTCTATGAGGTAGCGCCATCTAGTGATTCTTAAAATGCAAGAACAAAAACTGCATTTGGGATTAAAATGAATGGAGCTCATTAAAGTTTGCTGTCTCTAGTCCCGGCTACTCTCCGTTTTTACCTAATCATGGCTGCAGCCTCCCAACTGGACTCTCCAACTTCCTGCTTTCCCTCCTTATTCCATCCTTTACTTTGTAGTCAGAGTGATTGTTTCAAATTTGTAACTCTGTGCCAGTTCTGTTTAAATCATCCAATAGCTCATCAGTGTCCTTATGATAAAGCTTAACCCCTTAATCTGGTTTATGAAGCCCTCCAAGATCTAGGCCAGGGTTTGGCAAATATTTTTAAAGGGTCGGATAGTAAATATTTTGGATTTGGGGGGCACACAGTCATTGCTGTGACTTCTCAGCTCTGCCCTGGGGCGGGGAGCGGAGGGGTCCTGCTTGTCCTCTGGAACACCAGGTTTCCCACCTCAGCCTTTGGATTCTGTGCTGTTTGGTTGCTCTGAGGTTCATGGTCCTTTCTAGGCAGGCATTAAAACACCCAGTGTCCTTGATCAGTGATGAGACAAAGGGGCCAATGAGCTGGTTGGGGGTAAGGGCTAAAGAAAAGTATGCAGCCTACGGAGGCTTATCTAGGGTCCTCAGATGGCAAGCTTTACTAACTATTCCTCTGCACAGCCATGTGCAGACCCACTAACACTTGTGGGAAACAGGCCAAGAGGTCAAAGGGAGGTCCACCCACCAGACAGCTCAATACTGAAAGTGTAAAAATCAAGCTAATCACTGCTAACTAAATAAGATCTGTCCTGCCACCTTGGCATATATACTTTAGCAGCAATAATTACAAACAAATATAAAACTAATATTCAGTAATAAAAAACCCAAAATTCAGGCTTCATATGACCGAGTTGGCAAATTATTAAAGAGGGTGAAATATTATTATTGCGGTGGTTTGGATGTTCTCGCCACCAGTTGGCAGTGTTTGAGGATTGAATAATAAAGACAGATGTCACTCATATATTATTCTTTCTTTTTTAACTAAAAAGATTTTATTGGAGTAGAGTTGCTTCATAATGTGTTAGTTTCTGCTGTGCAGCAAAGTGAATCAATTATGCATATACATATATCCCCTCTTTTTTGGATTTCCTTTCCATGTGGGTCACCACAGAGCATTGAGTAGAGTTCCCAGAGCTACACAATAGCTTCTCATTAGTTATGTATTTTACACACAGTAGTGTGTGTACATCACCCCCAATCTCTCAATTCATCCCACGTCCCCTTCCCCTCTTGGTAACCATAAGTTTGTTTTCTACATCTTTGACTCTATTTCTACTTTGCAAATAAGTTCTAGATGTAACTCATATGTTATATTTATTCCACGAAGTTTACTTTGCCTTCTTTTCAGCCAGACTATTAATTATGTTGCTGAAATGAAGATTTGCACAGAACTTCTCTTTTACTGACAGTAATGACAAGGCAGTGCTATTCAAAGTGTGATTGCAAGCCCCCAGTGGAAGAGACTGATCTCTGAATGGTTTCCAATGGATGGTGGTATAAAATAAATAAGATAAACGTGCACTCTCAACTTCTGTGCCAATTTGGCACACACACATTGGTAACAAACAGTACAGACTAGCTGCACACACGCTCTGAGAATCGTGGAAAGAAGTTTAAAAAAGTACTTATAAGCCAAAGTATCACAAAATGTATTTTCATAAAAGGATGCATTAAGGTAGGTAAAACCTAAGAAGTTTATATATATCCTAAAAGTTACTTTCCTTTCAAAATATTAACACTATTTACTCAAACGAAAAGCAACTAAAAACCCTAATGAAAGAAAATGATCATTTTAAACAAAATTATTTAAATAAAGCTGATATTTAAAATTTGAGCATCTAAACATTGTAATGAAATATTTTAATGTAATTAAATTTTAAATAAATACTTTTTAAAAAATAAATATATTTATTTATAGGCTGCGTTTGGTCTTTGTTGCTATGCATGGGCTTTCTCTAGTTGTAGCAAGCGGGGGCTACTCTTTGTTGCTGTGCTTGGGCTTCTCATTGCAGTGGCTTCTCTTGTTGTGGACCATGGGCTCTGGGCTCGTGGGCTTCAGTAGTTGCAGCATGCAGGCTCAGTAGTTGCAGCACATGGGCTTATTTGCTCCGCACACTTGGGATCTTCCCGGACAGGGACTGAACCCGTGTCCTCTGCCTTGGCAGGCAGATTCTTAACCACTGCGCCACCAGGGAAGTCCTGAATAAATACTTTTACATGAGTAAATCTATTTGCAGTTCTTGCATTGGGTGGCCATCGGGTTGCCAGCATTAAGGAGAGGAGTGGCTGTTTGCGCGTGTTTTCTCTAGATGCGCAAGTGCAGGTGTGCAGACACGTGTAGGAACTGCACAGTGGCCCGTGCTGCTCAACAGTCTTCACCACCGTCAGCAACTGTGCAGTCACCGTGCTCACTGATGAGTTTATCTGGAACCACAAATTGGAAGATGGGGAGATGCCAAAAATCGGATTCTTGAGACTCCCAGGAAACGACAGGTTGGTGTTTCTGTTTGCAGAGAAGTATGGAGAAGCCCTGGACAAGTTGATTCATTTCCCTTTTCTCTTACATAAACATTTCTGTTGCTCAAATCCTCTCTACACACCATCTCCGAAGCTGGGCAACCCCCAAACCTTCATGGTGTTTGGATGCAATTGCCTTTTGAATTAAGGACCAGGGCAAGAGACTCAGAGAAACGTTTCCCAGGGGCCTGAATGGTGTTCGTGGGGAGAGTAGATGTCTAGGGTGATGGGTGCGGTGTTGTTCTGAGCACCAGATTCTGAGGCCATGATCCACTCAGGCACCTGTGTGATGATGACTGTTTATTGACATCTTACTTACTGCTGTGAAATGCAGGGCTTGCAGAGCTGAGAGCAGGGACCTTCTTGTTAGGGTCTACGTGCGAAATAGTTGATAGATGTGCAGGATATCTTGTTAAGCTTGCTTTACTTTTTGGCTTCAGAAGACGAGAAGAGTGCTCTAGAGCCTCCCTAATGAGGGGAGAAAAAACAGGGAGGAGGATGATAGAGGGGATGGCTGGGGATGATAGAGGGGATGGCCAGTCTCTTCCTGGGCCTTATTCCTTGGACTAATTTACAGTTCAGTTGCAGAAGGGCATGGCCAGAAGCTGAGTGAGCTGTTTCCCCCTGATTTCATGAGACACGGGCTCAACAGAGCTGCGCTTTGCTCAGATGGCACGTGGAAGCACTGAGTAGGCGAGGAATTGTTTCCCTCTTGTACTTGCAGGGCTCCCCTGATCTGTCAGGAGTAGGTAGTGGTGACAATCCCACCATAAGGACGCTGGCCTTTTCCTGGAGGATGCCAGCCTCTGCGAAGAAGCGCTTCACACAAATACCATATATAGCTTACCTGTGGAATTTAAAATAAGGGTACAAATGAACTTATTTACAAAACAGAAGTATAGTCGCAGGTGTAGAAAACAAACTTATGGTCACCAGGAGATAAGGTGGGGGAGGATAAATTGGGAGGTTGGGATTGACATATACTCAGGACTATAGATAACTAATAAGGACCTACCGTATAGCACAGGAAACTCTACTCAATACTCTGTAATGGCCTATGTGGGAAAAGAATCTAAAAAAAAAGACTGGATATAGGTATATGTATAACTGATTCAATGAGGTGTACACTTGAAACTAACACAACATTTTAAATTAATTATACTCCAATAAAAACAAACAAAAAAACTAAAAAAATATCATTAAAATAAAAGTGCTTCACAGAGGACAGCGACTTTCCTTAAGTTGGAGGTTGTGGAAGACCCAGGAACCGTATCTCAGAGGCTTTGAGGACTCCCAGAGAGAGGGTTGGTGTTGGTGGATTTTTGGGGGGACCCCGGAGGTCCTGAGTGAGCAGATGGGGCAGCTCCCAGTGACATTTGTATCACTAATGTCAATGTGACTGTCTGTATCCCTGGCCTGGTAAAGGACGGGGCACACAGATGACACTGAGCAGGTGCTGTTTTAGGCATCTTAAGAAGGAAAGACATGCACATACACACAGAGAGCAATGTTTATTTCTTCCCTCTTGGAGAGCCAGTCATGGGGATTTGCCTTGGAAATGAATGTTTCCACCATTCACTGCAGCCTTAGGTGTTAGGTTTGTGAGCTGGAGGCCAAATTTCCAAGCAGAGATGCTGGCTGCAGACAGGGAGATAGCGGAGGAGGAAGATGACTATGTGAGGAGGCAGACAGTGAGAGAAAGAGTGATATTTAGCTCCAGGAAGAACCATGCAGAGGCAGGGGAGCAAGGTGTGTGGGGAGTGAGAGCATCTTGAGGGCGTGGAGACAGAATAGTGGCCCCCAAGGATGTCCCTTTCCTGATCCTGGAATCTGTGCGTATTGCAGGTTACGTGGCAAAGGGAGATTGATGTTACCCATGGAATTAAAACAGGAAGATGAGCCTGGAGTCTCAGTGTAATCCCAAAAGTCCTTAGAAGTGGAGAGGGAGGCAGAAGAGAGAGTTAGAGAAAAAGACGTGATGCTGGGGTGGGGTGGGGGATGGGGTGCGGGTCAGAGAGCTACGTTGCTGGTGGTGTAGACGGAGCCTCTAGAAGCTGAAAGAGGCAAGGAAATGGATTTTCTCTGGGAGCCTCCAGAAGGGAGCACAGCTTGATCTTAGCCCAGTGAGACCCATTTCGGACTTCTGACCTGCAGAACTGGAAAGGATTTTAAGCCTCTGAGTTTGTGGTAATTCATTATAGCAGCAATAGGAAATGAATACAAATAAGATTCTGGTTCTCTGGACTTTGCCTATATTCAGAACTCTTTCTTTCTTCGGGGGTACCTTTGAGGGTTCCTTGGATGTTTGGAAACCCCACACAGACCCGTGACATGGATGGCCCACTCAGACTCGCTGCTGGCGACCCCCTTGTCTCACTTCCTGCTCTGGGGGTACAGCCCGCAGACTCTTCTGGCTGTGTCTTCTTGCTGTGCTGGCCACGCCGTTGACAAAGATCCTTCCAGAAGGTTCCATGTCCTCTGGGGGGACCCCGCAGCTCTTGGGAAGTACCCACTCTGTCACCCCGGCAGCAGGGGTGCAGCTACTTCTCCTGCCCTCTCCCCCTTCCCACATGCAGACAGAGAGAGTTCAGGCCAGACTCAGGTCCCCGCACTCCAGAGGACTTGGGGTGAGCTGTTTGGATAATTTCCTGAAAGCCCCTCTCCCAGACTGGACACGGCAACACTGCGAGGTTGCAGAAAAGGTGATGGAGGCACAGAAAGATGAAGTGACTTGTCCACAGTCACATGGCTGTGATGTGTCAGAGGTGGGATTTGAACCCAAAAAGCAGAGATGCTGACCTGGTTAGCACCATTCCCTACAGCGTGCACCCCTCCCTTGCCAGGTATCACCCTCCTCCAACGCAGACTCCCATGGAGCAGATGGTCGGAGGTTCTGGGATGGCCTGCGGGAGAGCCATTCCCCAAACTCCAGTCCCCTGACCCCCTGTCCAGTGCTCGCTCCATCACCAGCACCACCTTGATGTTTGATGTCCCAAAGGGCCATTTGGTGGCCTGACTCCTCAGCCAGCTGCCTGCCCTCTGCCAATCACCGTATTCCCATCTCCTCTGTGCCCTGAGGACCAGACTGGAATGCTAACCTCCAGAGTACGGAAAGGTCTTTTGAGACGCATCAATTTCTTTCACTGAGAGCAGCTCCAAATACTTGACTGAGTTTTCTTTTGAGTTTTGGGATTCCTCTTAAATGTAGAAATGTTCTCTTCTGTATGAAGGAAAAATATATTTGTTCGGAGAGTAATTTCATGTCTGGCCAAAAACCAAACCCTTCACCTTCAGCTTTTCTCCCAGTCTATAAAATCCCTTTTCCTGCAAGAGCTGAGCTTTCTTGTGTGCCCAACATCAGGATGAGAGGGAATTGGTGCCACCTTCTGGTCCGGTCACTTCTTTGAATCTCTGGGAATTGTGAGGAATCCGGGGAGAGGACAGCTTGTTCATTGTTAATAAGGCAGGGGTGCTGGTGAATTTGGGCAATCAGTGGAGATGGTTGGCTGCACACTTGGCCGGACCCTGGCTCAAATGTGTTTAAATTATGCAGGTGTGCTTGTTAATTAAGAAGGGGTTTTGCCAGAGGGAAAACACCAACCTCATTTCTGCGATGTGCTTTCTGCCTTAAGGGGTGACCTGTAGCCATTTAGACTAAGTAGGCTGGCCTCTAAAGGGTTCCTACAAAAAAATGGAAAAAGTTTTTGTTGATCTTTTATCAGTAGAAGAAAGAAAATGAGTCTGTTGTATCACAGAAGGATGACAGGGGATCACTTTCATCTTTCACATTCTAACGGCTTCATGGTCACTCTCCTCATTAAAGTGCGAAAGCCAAGAGTCGTGGCTGGGGAGTTAATTACTGATCTGAGACAGTTTCAGAAAACAGTGTAAAGAACTTGCCTAGCTACAGATAATGACAATAATTGATGGCTGGGGGAAGGTGATTTTGTACAAATGAAAATTCCAGCTGTAAACAATCACATCCATCTATTTCCAGCATGTGAGAGGATTCAGGGGACCTAGCATAGATTATCCTGTCACAGGCAGATGTGCCTCCAGGAGTCATAGCTCCACAAGGTGAAGAGCGGGACTGAGATTCAAGGCCCCAAAACCCTCGCAAATCTCCTTTTATTTCAGTTATGACTTGTCCTAACTGGATAATTTAATCAATTCTTCAATTCATCTTTCAGGTATAAATACAATGTCAAATATAAATAGAAACATATTTCAAAAGTAAGACAATTTTTAAAAAAATCATGAGTGGGATTTTAGGGGCTCTCTTGAAAAGCTCAAATAGGGTAAAATCGAAGGGGCCATGTCCAGGTGTGCAGGTTGCGTACTGCCCAATTCCAGGAGGTCCCGTGTACATCATGAACATCTCAGCTTTTTATATTTGTTAGGACAAATAATCTGGCAAATGGCAATAAAATATCTCTGGGAAAAGGATATCTTTATTGATTTGCATAAATGTGAACTGTGGGCCAGGATTGTAACCACAGAGGCTGCAAACTAACGTCCCCAAGGCAGACGGTAAGCTCATGTTTGCTTGCTTGCTTGCCTGTTTAAACTGCAAATGGGGCTGCACGGCATTGAAAAAATGAAGCTTTGAATGACTTGCTAACATTTAAAAATCAGATACATTTACATGAAAATCTGGAATCCCGGTTTGTCTCAGAAAAGATACTTTCCCGCATAACAATAAATAGCTGTAGCTGGTGTTAAAGTTTCCCTTTGGATCAGGACAAGGCTCTCCAGTTTGCCGTAATCCCAGCACACGTTATGAGATCTTTGACAGTGAGGGCCAGTGTCAGTTGCTATTTGCAATTACACTTGCCCTTTCTTTTTCTCATGGAATTAAGAGGAAAGTGATATAATTCTCATGTCCATGTCTCTGTCAAATGTTTGAAAACCAAACATAGACAGCGAGGGCATAATTTTTCAATAAAACACATGGCAGAGAGCACATTTTTTTTATTGAAGGGAAGAATGTTCCCATGTGTTTAATATACAAAGTGTGACTGTGTCGAATGAATAAATGTCTGGCCCCAGTAGGCATCTGAGTCTGTAACCTCTGCAGTGAAAAGACCTACGAAAATGTAGGTTTAGGGACCCTTGATGGAAAAATCTGAGAAAAAAGAATGGAACGTCTTGATGGGAAAAAGCATTCCAATTGCACTTCTGCAGTCACACGCTGTATCCTAACTTTTCATTCCAGCCATTGGGGAAAGTCTGGGGAATGGGGCCCCCTCCCCCCTGGGTGCCCCAGTACTTCTCTGCCCAGGGCAGGCATCACTCTGTTTGGTTGTGGTCTGCATCGGTCACTGTGTGAGCATCTGCAATGCCCACTGCTGCTCACACAGCCAGATACATGGCTCGGCACCTTGCAGGCGTGCATTAAAAAAAAAAAAATTGATGAATGTGACACCTGTGTTGGGAAAAGCAGGAAAGGGGCTGCTGATGGGGGCTGGGTCTGCAGCACAGGCAGCAGAGAGAATGATACCATTTGGAATTTGGGGGTTGCAAGAAATGGGAATCAATCTTTCTTTTTGATTGAAGTATAGTTGATTTACAATGTTGTGTCCATCTCTGCTGTAGAGCAAAGCGACTCAGTTATACATATATACATTCTTTTTTTAATATTCTTTTCTCCTATGGTTTATCCTAGGATATTGAATGTATTTCCCTGTGCTACACCTTGGGACATTGTTGTTTATCCATTCTAAATATAATAGCTTACATCTACCAACCCCAAACTCCCAGCCCATTCCTCTTCCTCCCCCACTCACCCTTGGCAACCACAAGTCTGTTCTCTGTGTCTGAGTCAGTTTCTGCTTTGTAGGTAGGTTCATTTGTGCTGTATTTTAGATTCCACGTATAAGTGATACCATGTACAGTATTTGTGTTTCTCTTTCTGACTCACTTCACTTAGTATCATAACCTCTAGTTGCATCATGTGGCTGCAAATGGTATTATTTTGCTCTTTTTTATGAATGAGTAGTATTTGAAATGGGAGTCAATCTTAACTTACACATAAAAGGGATGTATTGGAGGGGTATGGAACATTCTTAGACTAAAACGAAACTCTGTAGGACCTTTTCTTTGGACACAATGGGGCCCCGGGCAGCTCTGGGCATGCAGGACACCACCAGGTCAGGGTCCATTGGCTCTGTTTTCTGTCCTCTGGTCACTTGACTTAAGAGAGGGAGAAAAGGGAACTCTCCAGCACTGTTGGTGGGAATGTAAGCTGGTACAGCCACTATGGAAAACAGTTTGGAGGTTCCTTAAAAAACTAAAAATGGAACTACCATATGACCCAGTAATCCCACTCCTGGGCATATACCCAGAGAAAACCATAATCCAAAAAGAAACATGTACCATAATGTTCATTGCAGCACTATTTACAATAGCCAGGACATGGAAGCAACCTAAATGCCCATCAACAGATGAATGGATAAAGAAGATGTGGTACATATATACAATGGAATATTACTCAGCCATAAAAGGGAATGAGATGGAGCTATATGTAAAGAGGTGGATAGACCTAGAGACTGTCATACTGTGGGAAGACATTCAGGAGCCTTTCTGAAACCTTGAAAATGTTAAAGTATGTGGGCCAAGCAATGGGATTCAGAATGTCCTGCTTGAGCAGTGGAGGAGCTGAGGGTGCGGGGCGTGGAGACTAATATCACCCTGTTTGGCCCTGAAGGATGGCTGGTTAGCCAAAGACAGGTAAGATTCCTCAGAGGAGGAACAACCTAAGACAGGCACAGCCGCAGAGGGGCCAACAGGGGTGGGGCATAGAGCCTTCCTTATATCACCCTGTTTGGCCCTGGAGGATGACTGGTTAGCCAGAGACAGGTAAGATTCCTCAAGGGAGGAACAACCTAAGACAGGCACAGCTGCAGAGGGGCCAACAGGGGTGGGGCACAGACCCCTAATATCTGAGAGAGGTCTCCTGCCCCCAGGGCTGTTTTGCTCTCCACGCCCAGCTCAAATCCACAGCTGCTCAACTCGGACCCAGGAGGCAAACAAAGATCATTGCCCCAGTCATGTGAGGCCTTTGATTGTTTATGGGTCTAACCTGAGAATGTTAGCCGAAGAACTCAATAAAAGCAACGTGGGATGAGTGAGCAGGGCTCTTGATCCGAGAGGTCTTGAGCCCCCCCCCCCCCCCCCCCCCCACCGCCCGCCCCGGTCCCACTTTTCTCTTCAGTCTGTGTCAGTGTTTTCTTCAAGCTTGCGGCACCCGTCACTCACCTCAAGTCGCCGAGCTGGTCTCAGCATCATACAGAGCAAAATAAGTCAAAAAGAGAAAAACAAATACTGTATGCTAACTCATATATATGGAATCTGAAGAAATGGTACAGATGAACCCAGTGACAGGGCAAGAATAAAGATGCAGATGTAGAGGATGGACTTGAGGACACAGGGCTGGGGTGGGGGGCGAAGGGGATGCTGGGATGAAGTGAGAGAGTAGCATAGACATGTTTACTATGGTAGTATACATATATACTACCAACTGTAAAATAGATAGCTAGTGGGAAGTTGCTGTATAACAAAGGGAGATCAGGTTGATGATGGTTGATGCCTTAGAGGGCCGGACGGGGAGGGGGGAGGGAGTCTTGGGAGGGAGGGGATATGGGGATATATGTATAAATACAGCTGATTCACTTTGGTGTACCTCGAAAAGTGGTCCAAGAGTGTAAAGCAAGAGCTTAAAAAAAAAAAAAGCTGGCTGATTGGAAAGTAAAAAAAAAAAAAAAAAAAAAAAAAAAAAGAGGGAGAAGCAGAATCTGATTGGCTGTAGTTTGCGTCACTCACCAGAAGTGGGCGGGGAAACATGATTGACAGTCTCAGCCAGACCGGAAGCCTGGGTGGTAGGCGTCTTGGGAAGGACCTGGTCTGCAGCGCGAGGGAGCTCCAGCCCCAGCGCGGGGCAGGTGTGTGCACCGTGTGTGGGGCACCAGAGGCCTGTCCCTAACCCTTCTTCCCTCCCGGTTCTGGTGGAGTCTGCCAGTCTCCCCACCTCCAGCCACACTTACCCCCCAGGTAGGTGGTGACCTGACCTGGTCACACGTGGAACTTTCTAGTGCTTGGTGATGCTAACCTGTGCTCGGCCCTGGGCACTCCTTGCTTAGGTCTCCGTCTTTTCAGTTGGCGAAGAATCATAAACTTTGGAAATTTGGTGTCAGGAATGAAAGTATAGTAACAATAGGTGTTTTCGTTGCCCACCCCATGAGCTAGGTGCTGCGCTGAGTAGTTTACCTGCGTTGTTCCATTTGATCCCCACGTGATACTAAAAATTAGAGGCCACAAGTCAGTAGCTGGTAGAGCTCAAATCTGAATCAGATTGATCCAAAGCCCGGGGTTCTACCCACCTCACATACTGGCTGACACGGAGGAGACTTTGGACTCTGAATAAACTTCGGGGGTTCTTAGGCTCTGAGTTATAGGACTTGTTGGATGCAGCTTGTGTAGTAAATTCCAGCTCACTGGGGGCTTGGAATTTTGGTTGTCACGTATAATTGTTTGTTAACGTGTTTTGGCAATGCAGTTTCCCCGGAGTTCAGACAGGTGAGGGGACTCGCAGGTCTGAATTCTGCCCAGCAATGCTTCACGTTCTGATACTCCGTGTCCTAAGCCAGGTGACTGGATAAAAGCCCAACTGCCAGACTCTAGTTTTTTCCGTCAAATGCCAAGTGTTTACTGGTCATTCAGATGACATAGAGACTCTTCATAAATCTAAACTTATTCTGTGTAAGGGACTGTGCTTCATTCTGGGATTATATCCATATCCATTCATCTGTACCTTTTGGTGATGAAATGTCCTTTCTTGTGTGAAAAGATGATGCTACCAAATAATGTTTTAGTTTCACATAATGAAAGAAGAAATTTGTGCCATTTCCAACAGACCATATGCCATTTTTGGGGGAGGTGAAGTTTTGAAATTTTACCAGTTCTTGAAATTCAAAATTGGACCTGGATAGCCTTATCTGATAAAGGCATAGTAAATATATGCATCTATAAGGTGCCAAAAGCTAAGACTATGATGAGGAGTAAGAAAAAATATAAACAAACTTTAGAACTAAGTATACATAAGAGTAGAAAAAATTGGTCATTTTACTGCTTGCTAGTACTTCATAGTACTAAATAGTCTATCTTTTTCGTTTGAGCCATTCTGGTGGGAGTACAATGTGAAGTCTATTAAGTTCAGTTATTTATCCATTCTGATTGTTGAAAGACATTGCAGTTGCTTCCAGTTTTTTGCTCTGATAAGCTGTGTCACATTCTTGTACAAGTCATCTTTTTTTTCTGTCTGTTACTATTTTTTGATGTTTCAAACTCAGGAATGTAGAGAACATGGTATAAAAAATACCTATATTCACATCTTCTATATTTAATAATTGTTAATATTTTACCATACTGGTTTAACCTATTTTTTGGCGACATTTAAAGTGAATTAGGTATCATAGTATTTTACCCCAAAATATCTCAGTATGCGTCTTTAAAAAATGAAGATGTTTTTCTACATGAGCACAATTCCGTATCACCCCTAATGACCTTAACGATAACCCCTGAATATCTTGTTCACATTCAATTTTTCCTGAGAGTCTCCCAGATGTGTCTCAAATCAGAGTCCAATCAAGACTTCCACATTATACATTACATTTGGTTGTTATATTTTGTCCTTAAAGTCTCTTTTGATTGGGATGGTAACATCCCCCACCCGCTTTGCTTTGATTCAATGACATTGATAAGACCTGTGTCCTGTAGAACGTCTTACCTTTTGGATTTTGAGATTTCCTTATGATGAGGCCTAACTTGTTTCTCTATCACCTACATTTTCTGCACACTGGAAATTATTTCTAAAGGCTTGAATAGATTCAGGATAAGCTTTTTGGCAAGAATATTTGGTAGGGGTACCAAATGTATATTCCACATTGCCTCATGACAGAAAACACGTGACATCTGGCTCCCTCCCCCTCCCCCGCTCATAAGAGCTGCTAATGTTGATTATTGGGCTACGATTGAGGGGGTCACATTCCTGCATTGTACAGGTACAGATTTCCTCTTGAAAGTAGAAAGTAATCTGCGGAAGTATGTGTCGGCACCAGGCACATGCCCAGCTCCCCATAATTTGCCCTCATTGCCCTTGTCTCAATCAAGTCTTCCATTTGCGGTTGCAGAATTTGATTTGCAAATTCTACCATATCTTCTACATTGATGAACTGACATTCTTCTGTAAAGAAGAGATTTCTTTTATTTACTGGGGTGATAGGGTTTTAGTTCCTGCTGGACATGTAGGCCAAGTGCTTAATTCTTTCCCATTAATTACCAATTTTTAGAGTAAGGAGGTGGTATTGTAGTTCTCTCCAGTGATGGTGGAGAAGTTTGTTTTGTTGGCAGCCTCCTTATGTATCAATAGGGATTCATGGATTTTTGTATATTTGCTCTTTTTCAATCAATTACAGCCATTACTCTTTTTCATGCGCCACTTGTCTCAACTTTGGCTGTTGGGCAGCCCTTCCGTCGGACACGAACCCATGACTCACTGAATGTTTTCTTGCTTTCTGGAACAACTGTATGTCCTAGATTGTACTCATGTTCTTGGGCAGAAATGAAAATGATTGTCTAGACTTAATTCTGAAAATTAGAACTGTTGGGTTGTGCGCATTTAATATTTTGAAAAAGAACATCAAATTGCCCTCAAAAATACAGAATCGGTTCACTGTTCGTCCTGCATCATGAGAGTCTGGGGAGGGCCCAGTCAACCTTCGCTCTCGTTAGCTCTTGAGATTATTATTATTTTTTTAAGCTCTTTATTGGAATATAATTGCTTTACACTGTTGTGCCAGTTTTTGCTGTACACCAAAGTGAATCAGCTGTATTTATACATATATCCCCATATGCCCCCACCACGACTCCCTCCTATCCTCCCTATCCCAGCCCTCTAAGTCATCACCCATCATCGAGGTGATCTCACTGTGTTATGCAGCAGCTTCCCACTAGCTATCTGTTTTACATTTGGTAGTGTATATATGTCAATGCTCTTCTCCCACTTCATCCCAGCTTCCTCTTCACCCTCCACCCGGTGTCCTCAAGTCTGTTCTCTACATCTGCATCTTTATTCTTGCCCTGTCACTGGGTTCATCAGTACCATTTTTTAAGATTCCATATATTCCTTCCTTATATTCTTTACCCATTTTTAATGGGGTGACTTTTTGGTTTTTTAAAAAATTTACCTACTACGTCATTTAAAGTAAACGCACGCACAGGATTTTTATTAGTAGCAGTTACCGCAGGTAGCTTGTTCTCCATTGCTTCCACTAGGTGTCGCTGTCCACCTGTTTGGAGATGAGAGAGCCATCCTGGGTAGCTGGGAAGGAAGTGTGTGGTTAAGATTTACAGAAGCCCATGTGGGCTTCCTTCTATCCGCTTGGGCACAGTGCGTTCAGGAGACAACCTCATTCTTTAGGCAGTTCAACCTCCTGTACATAAATGGGTTTAAAAAAATTTTTTTTATTAAACTTAGATCAAAATCAGGTTGAATGGCAGTATGCCCCTCTCTTGGTCCTTTTAAGTCTCCAGAAAATGTCTTCACCTAAAATGAGGGCAGGCAGAGGAATGACCACCAGCCGCCTTTAAAGACCTTAGGTTAGACGTGCACAGAGATTAAGACTCTTTGGCCTTTTGGAGGATGAAATATTTCCTCTTGCTAAGAAACCTGTGGGTGAACATGCATCTGGTTTTTGGTAAGATTATGGGTGTGGTAGGCAATCTGATTTTTCTCTTTTCATCTATAAGCTGCTGTCAGCCTTCAGGGGCTTTGCTTTTGCTCCTTTACTATTAATTGGAGAAAAAGTCACAAAGTGAATGATACTGATTAAAGCCTAATCCTTCATAGGAGTTATATCTATTTTTAAAAACTTTTTGGACTGTAATATGCAAATGAGAGTGCTGAAATCCTAAGTGTACAGCTTAGATTTTCACGTGCTGAACATGCCCATGTAAGGGGCACTGATATCAGGAAATAGAAGGTGACCAGCCACCCCAAAAACTATAGAGCCCCCTCCTCTGGCCCCCTCCACCCCCCAGAGTAACCACTACCCTGACTTCTGTGTCCAAAGATGAATACATTAAGTTAGTGGACTCAGTATGCACTGTTGTATGTCTAGCTTCTCTCTCTCAATATTATATTTGTGAGATTGGTTCGTATTGAGTATTGAGTATAGCTGTAATATTTTTTCATTGTGTTATAATATCGCATTGTGTGAACAGGCGGTGATTTATTCTATTACTGATGAGCATTTGGGAAGTTTTTAGTTTTTGGCTATTGTGAATAATACCTCAGTGAACATTCTAGAACACCTCTTTTGGGGAACATGTGTGGAATTCCTGGGACCTCAGGTGGCCTGTGCTCAGCTGTGGATACTGACGAAGACAGTTTTCCAAAGCGATTTGTATCCACTGACACGTTGGTGTCTGAGAGTTTCAGGTGCTTTGAATCCTCACCAACCCTTGGTATTTCTGTCTGGTCCATCTTAGCCATTCTGGTGGGAGTGTAGTGTGAGGTCGATTTATTAAGGTCGCTTATTTAGTATGGGGATGTTGAGGGTTAAGTTCTCTGTCCACCTGAGAAATCAAGGAAATACAGTACTTGCAAAAGAAAGCAGAGGTGGAAAAAGGGATGTCTAGAGCTTAAAACATTTATTAGCTCATGGATTGCTATTCAGGAAAACCTGTGCGTTTACTCTGATGGAAGACGTAGTTTTTAAAAGTCTCCCCTCCCCCATACTCAGTCGTGTAAAAGTAGGACGGAAACATAGCCTAGTTTCCTTCCTTCTTGACTTTCAAAATGATAATTCTGTTTTATTCTGAGTATAAGAAAAATCCATGATAGTATAAAATTTCTAATAATATTGTATGACAGAACCTTGAAAAAATGAATCCTGAAATATCATGCACGGTGATATAACCCAGCTGCTGGCTGGCTCTCTTTTCTTCTATTCGGTTGTCAAGTGGGGTTGAGCCAAAGAGTTTAACATTTTTAAGGAAGGGGGGAAACGTGAAGGGGGAACTGCTAGTCTGCGGAAAAGGCAGGTGACCCCATCTCAACCTACCCCATGCCAGGAAGCAGGGAGGCAGAGGGAGGGGCCCAGCGTCCCTGGAATCCTCCTGGCTCTGTTTCCCTGGATCAGGCTGGGGAAGTGGGTGCCAGCTGACAGCGAGATTCCTAATTCCTGGCAGAACAAGCGGGCGGGCTCCAAAGCCCAGAACCCTCCCTCGTTATTTCGCCAGAGCAGGCTCCTGCCACCAGGTGGCGCCCTGTGCCGGCCGGCTCCGGATGGCTTCGGAGCCTGGACCTGGCTGTGGAGCTCCTGGTGGGCTGGCACAGAAACCCCCCTTTGGTCGTTCACTACAGTTGTGGATGAGTGGACTTGACAGAGAGGAGGAGAGGCCGACCCAGTTTGGGGGTAGGGGACGACTTTGGGTTGTTTGCTTGCATATGGGTGAGCAGATCACTTTGAAATGAAAGTTGTGGGTGGCAAATGAGGACAGGTTGAACATGACCTTGAATGCTGAGGTCATGATTTTGGACTTTGTCCTGAGGGCAGTGGGGAACCACTGATGCTTTGTAAACAGAGAAGAGGCAGAATCAAAGTGCTTCTTTAGCAAGAGAAATTTCTTCCCGAAATATGTTACAGCAGAACGAGAGGTAGGAGAACACGCAGGAGTTGGGATTGTGGACTCTGCATTCAGATCGCCTGGTTTCCAGTCCTGGCCTCTGCTGCTCATGCAGCATGGTGTGGCTCAGTTTTTTCATCTGCAGAATGGGAACATGTTTTGTACTTACCTCACAGGGTTGCTGTGCAGATAAAGCCAATTGATTATCAAATGGTAAACAATATATGATGCTTTGAAGAGTGCCTGACACATGCTGTGTTCCCCATAACTCTTAGCTGCCATTTTTGTTATGTTGAACAGGGCCTGCCTCTCTCCTCTCTCTGTTTCTCCTTCGTACTCTGCAGTTCTCCCTGCCTTGGGGAGACATTTGCTTTCCTCCTTCACTATGTGTCTAATATTTCTTAGGAGAACTTTGCGTCCTCATCCTTAGGCCACAGAGTTTGTTTTCTAGACCTCAGCTAAAGGCAGCCAATGAGTAGACATTGCTGATGTATTTCACTTCTGTTGCATAATGTCCTTGGATGTTAACCTTTATCCTTGCAAACCTGCTTCTTCCTCCTTAAAATGTATGATACTAATAGCATCCCCTTCTTAGGGTTGTTTTGAGAATTGAACAAGTGCCTGTATGTGAAGAGCCTAATGCAGTGTCTGCAACCAAGTGTTCTGTGAAACGCTAGCTGTCGTCTTTCTGTTCCTCTTAAGAACTCTGGCTCAGGCCAGCTCTTGCACCTGGAACGTCATCCTTCCGGCTCTCTTCCATCGTCATCTATTGAGTTACCACCTGTCTTATAACCAGAAAAGTCTTCTCCGTGAAATTTGGTTTCTTCGCTCTCTAAACAATCTCTTCCTTCTTTAGCATTTATTTTCTCTACCACTGTATTAGTCTGCTGCAGCTCCTATAACAGAATACCACAGACTGGATCGATTAAACAACAGAGATGTATTTCCTCAAAGTTTTGGAGGCTGGGAGTCCAAGATCAAGGTGACAGCAAGCTTGGTTTCTCCTGAGGCCTCTCCTTGACTTGCAGATGGCCACCTTCTCGCTATGGTGTCCTCACCTGGCCTTTTTCTCTGCATGTACACACACCCCTGATGTCTCTTCCTCTTCTTATAAAGACACTAATTCTATTGGATTAGGGCCCATTCTTATGTCCTTACTTAACATAATCGCCTCTTTTTTATTTTTAATTTATTTTGGCTGTGCCAGGTCTTAGTTGTGGCATGCAGGATCTTGATTGTGGCATGTTTAGTTGTGGCACTTGGGATCTGTAGTTGTGGCATGTGAACTCTTAGTTGTGGCAAGCATGTGTGATCTAGTTCCCCAACCAGGGATCAAACCTGGACCCCCTGCACTGGGAGCGCAGAGTCTTACCCACTGGGCCACCAGGGAAGTGCCCATAATCACCTCTTTAAAGGCCCCATCTCCAAATACAGTCACACTGGGGTTAGGGCTTCAACATAGGAATTTTGCGGGAACACAGTTTAGTCCATAACAAATCCTCATGTCACACTCATCGTATCTTAGCTTGCATGACAATAATTTGTGTGCTCATCACATATAGATAAGATGATTATGCTAGGTCAGATAATTATTTGGCAAATATAATTTCTTCCCTTCCATCTCCATGGGTGGAGTACATTTTTCTGTCCTTGGTTTTGGCCATGTGACTTTCTTTGGCCAACGGAAAGTTAGCAGATGTGAGCAAAGCCTTGAAATATGCTTCCCATGTCAGAGTTGCCCCCTTAAGGGACCACATTTCTCCATGAACAGAACGTGCCTCTGTAGCTACCCGGCTAAGGAGGATGAGAGACACAGGGAGTAGACCTGGGCCCAGCCTGCACCCTGAAAACAAGCCCAGCTGAACTCCAGCTCCCCTACGGATGTGCTTGCAGGAACTAAACACTTATTGTTGGATGCCCCTGAGCTTTGGAAGGATACCCCTGGTTTCCTATGCAATATTATTAGGGTAAATACAATAAGTACTTTTTAACTTCTTACCATGTTCAAGAACCAGTGCCAAATAGTTTATATGCATTAGCTTATTTAATTGTCAAAATATCCCTACAATGTAGATAATGCTTCTTTTCTCCATTTAGTAGATGGGGAAACGGAGTCAAAGAGGTTTTACCTGGAGCTATGCAGCTAGTATCAGAGCCAGGATTTGAACCCAAGCCAGTCTGATGCTACATTAAGAGGATCCTACACTGTGAGCTTCAGGGGGACAGAAGCAGTCATTTTTTTCAAAGGCTGGACTGGCATTTCCTTGTTTCTGGCTCTGTTTTAATGTCCTTTCTACCCCACAGAAAGCTGCTATTTGTAGCATCTTCCCCAGCCACCTTGGGGAGGGGATTGTGGATCCAGTAGCTCTTTTTTCATTGTCTGGATCAAGCTCTGTGGAATTGCTTTCTCTTTGAGATGCTGCAGCAGCAAGATGCATCCTGCTCGCATCATATATGCTGCAAGCAGCCTGCGAAAGCTCATTTGATCTATAGGATGAATCTCCCAAATCTCTCACCAACCACAATTTTCAATAACTCTCCCGCACTTGTCTCCTGTACCTTGCCTACCCAGCAGACAACACGGCATGTCTTTATCTTTGTCTTTTTTTTTTTTGTCCCCAATGCTGCTTCTTTCTTGGTCTTTTTCTACCTTTTTGCTGATTCTTGGTTTGGGGGCAGACGGTTGAATCAATTAATAGAGGATTTGCAGAATCACAAGTGCAGTTATTAAAGGATGGTATAATTAACTTCTGCTGACTAATTGAAAACTTTCATTTAGAAGGAGAAGCCCAGTGCCTCCTTGCTTAAATGACTTTCTACATAAAACAGTCCTCATGAAAAGATTCTTTAATGTGTATCCATAAACCAGAGACCTCTAAGCTGCCGCAAAGCTTTGGGAAAAGAAGTAAGGCATTTCTCTCTTTCTTTCTCTTTGTCCTCCCCCGTCTCCTGAACTGTCCTCAGAGTTATACAGCTTCCGGCACTGTATTGTGCTGCTTCTCAAGCCACTGAACAAGGTCAGGAAGAATGGGCCAGAGGAAAGAGCATCAGACATGATGTGCCGTTTGACTGGGAGAGCGGAGAAAAGAGGCAAATAGTGGGCATCTGAGGCTCTTGCTTGTCTGGCATCTCACGCTGCTTCTACTGGTACCAGCAGTTCCTTGATTTCCACATGGGGGCCTGTACCTCCCACCGTGTCTCCGGTGGGGCTTTCTCATCCTCAGGCTCCAGGGATGCTCACATGACCCAGGTCTGTCCAATCAAATGACTGCATTTCCTCATATCAGGAAGTCATTGGTGCAGGAGTTAGCATGTGAGCTCCTCCCCCTCCCCTCCCACCAAAGGGACCAGTAAAATGCAGTTCGAGCTCTCTGCTGAAACCGTAGAGCACAAGAAGCTTAGTTGCAATGGGGATTGCTAAGCTGTGGGGCGTCTGCCTGCACCTCTTGGTGCCATTTTGCCATTGGGAAGGAAGAGCATCCCCGAGAATGAAGCTGGCACCTAGGAAGGTGGGGTCAAGGAGGTGATGTCACCAGACCCATTTGAGGACCTGGATCCTTCTCACCAGAATTAGCCTTTGCCTTGAACTTTCCAGTTGTCTGTGTCAACATATTTATGGGATTTTTTTTTTCTCTTAACCCAGATTGAGTTGGGCTCTCTCCTTTCTGACTCACAGACACTGTCTAGGACAGCGATTAGATAGTGAAATGTCGACTCTGGGTTACAACAAAGGGCAGGTTCTGCTAATCGCCGTAGGTGGTGACATGCGTGTGAGGCATGCCTCTTGAGCTGGGGGCGTAGCTGGTTTTGGAAACCTGGAGGGTGCAGACTATTACTAGGGAGCTTTTGGTCTGGCCTAAGAGATTCTTGGGGTGAGTTGCTGTCTTTAGGAAGGCCATTGGAGGGCAGTGGCCAAGGACACACCGTCTTAGTCCTTCACTCCTGCAGACTCTGGCCGCCACAGAAGGGCTGCGATCTTGGGCTCTGTGGCCAGTAGACTTTGGCTTGAAGCCCAGTGCTGTTGCCTTCAGGGAGTGTGGTGGGGACAAAGGATGGCCCTTTCGCAGCTGCAGTGTCGTTACACGTGAAATGGAAGCAGGTTCTACGGGCTCCTGTTTATGGAGCGCTTAACTCGATGCTTGGCACTGGGGCGGCACTAGAAGTGTTGGCTGTTATTGCCCAAGGCAGACTTTGCACGAACTACTGTATTTTATGGAGAATCGGGACAGTCAGAAGTGACTTGACCACAGGTGATCTCAGCCCATCAGTGGGAGGAGTTTTTACTAAGGAGGAAGGTTTTGTCAGTATGTCTCTGTTACCCACTTGCTTATTCAAACTCTTAAGAAGGAAATCCGTTGGGATTTCATAATGAAAATCATATCAACTTATACTTGCCGGCACCGCGTCCAGAGCTTCAGCATACTTTACTCAAGCCATCCCTTTGGAGCAGGTGGTGCAGATGGTTTTTGGTTCCACCAGAGGGCACAGGATGCAATGAGATTTCAGTGGGTGGCCACAGGGATTCTTGAGGCCAGGAACACTTGGGTGATGAAAAAAAAAAACGATATCTGACGGTTAAGAGCAGCAGGGGAGCAGTCCACAGCCTCGTTCCTGCAGGCAAACTCAGAACTTCAGCTGAATGATAAAGATCTTTGTTTAATCCTTACAAGAACCCCAAGTGGTAGATATGATTATTTTCTCCATTTTATACTAAGAGGAAAAATGTTTGGAGAGATTGTGTCAGGTTCCTGCAGTGGCACCTAGCACATGGGAGGTGAGACTGGGATTTAAACCGAGGTTTCTCAATGGCTAACCCACTGAACGGTCTCCGTGGTTGATTTGGTCTTAGGAGCCAGAAAAGGAACTGCTGGACCCCCAGCTGATGTCCTGTATCAGTCCTTCCTTCAGAACCAGCCCGGTTTCCCTCTGCCAGGATACGTATAAGCTTACTTTCCAAGGAAGCAAGAGAAAGTTTGGTCGTCCGTGCCTCATACTGGCTAACGACTGGCAGCTAGTAAATATTAGACGAGTAACCGATTAACTTGAAAGGTCCCTTCAGATCTGGGAAATGCCATGTTCCTGTGCCCGGGTCCATTTAGCATCACGCCCACGTGCGTGGGATTCAGAGCCAGGCTGCTTGCTTTCAAATCCTGGCCCCTCCGTTCACACCCAACGTGATGTTGTCCCAGTTACTTGGCCTCTCTCAGCATCAGTTTCATCATCTGTAAAGTGGGGATCCTGGAGACATCTCTGTTTCTATGGAGTCTTTGTGGGCACTGAATGAAATAAGGCGTCGTGTCTGGATGTGGTAAATGCTCAGTGAGTGTTAACCCTCTCTGTGATCTCAGCTGCCTTTCTTTCTATTCTTTTTAGATATTTATTTATTTGGTTGTGCCTGGTCTTAATTGTGGCAAGGCGGGCTCCTTAGTGGCGGCATGTGAATTCTTAGTTGTGACATGTACGTGGGATCTGGTTCCCTGACCAGGGATCACACCCGGGCCGCCGGCATTGGCAGTGCGGCGTCTTATCCATTGCGCGACGAGGGAAGTCTCTCAGCTGCCTTTCTTTAGCCTCCATGGGACTGGGTTCCCCCCACGTGATGGAGTTTTCCATCCTAACTGCCTGTTACTTCTTCTCATTACCCTTGTCCCATTCTCTTAGATGTGCAGGGAGAGAGCAATTTAATTTTAAAATTAGCATTTATCTTTGCCTCTCTACCCAGGCCCCGTGTCATTATAGCAGGTGTTTGGTGTTTATCTGAAAAAGCTCTTTGGTTAATAATATGCTGTTGGGTTGCTGTGGAGCCCTGATTGTGAGGCAGCCAGGAAATAGCACTAAGTAGAGTAAACACAGCCATAACCTTTTCTTCTCTTTGCCTCTCATGCTTTCTGAAAGGAGCGCACAGCTTCTCTTTCTGTAGCTAACGCACAAATGGAAGGGGCAGGTAATAAATATCATGAGGCTGATGGATTTCCAGCGAGCCTGAGAAGGAGGGAGGGAGGGAGGGAGGGAAGCTGCCGGAGAAGCCAGAGCGGAGCGTGGGTGAACCTCCGAACTGACCTTCTCGCCCTTCTGCGGGCACGAGAGTCGGACGAGCACCCGGTAGAGGAAAGTCAGGTTCTAAATCCCCATGGGGGCTGGGAAGGCTTGCCATCTGGGGAGGCTGGCATGGCCTAGCGGATAGAAAACTTATAAAATCAATTGATGCTGGGTTCTAGGGTGTATTTCCAACTGTTGGGGCTGAGGAAGTTTAGAGGGGAATGAAATCTTCAGAGGGGTCTGCAGTGTAGTGAAAGGGGCAGCGCCCAGCACAGGCGGGCTCTTTTGTCTTGCATCTCTCACATCAGAAGGGAGATTTCCTTTCCAGACCTTAGTTTCTCCTTTTGTAAAAATGAGTAGCTTGGGTTAGTTTTCAAAAATGATGGACAACGTTATTCAGTGCTTAGTCTGTCCCAGGCGTGATTGATCAATACCCTTGATCAGTATCCTTGATATGTATTAACTTATTTATTTATTTATTTTTATTTTTAAAAATTAATTATTTTATGTATTGACTGCATTGGGTCTTCCTTGCTGCGTGCAGGCTTTCTCTAGTTGTAGCAAATGGGGGCTACTCTTCGTTGCAATGTGTGGGCTTCTCAGTGTGGTGGCTTCTCTTGTTGTGGAGCACGGGCTCTAGGCGCGCAGGCTTCAGTAGTTGTGGCGCACGGGCTTAGTTGCTCCGTGGCAAGTGGGATCTTCCCAGGCCAGGGATCAAACCTGTATCCCCTGCATTGGCAGGCGGATTCTTAACCACTGCACCACCAGGGACGTCCCGCTTCTGTTTCTTGACACTGAAAAAAGTCATGCCTTACACGCATCACGTCACTGATCTTGGCAAAAAATGGGGAGGTTGTAGACTGTAGATTCAAGCTTTGTCACACATTCGGCATTGTTCTCAATCGTGGTTTCTCAACCTCAGTAAAGCTGCCATTTGGGGCCAGATACTTCTTTGCTGTGGGGACCGTCCTGTGCATGGTAGGGTGTTTAGCAGCACCCTTGGCCTCTACCTACTAATGCCAGTAGCCCTCTTCAGTCGAGAAGCACTGGTCTAGATAGATCCAGATCTGATGTCTCTTAAAACCTGTTTCTTGGATCTCATTTTTTCAGTAGGTGCTAGGAACATGCTTGGCAGGGAAACAAGTTGAGGTCTTTCAGAACTTCTGCGCCAGGCAAACGTGATCGATGTCAAGGGGCTGCAGGAGAAAGGGGGACTGGGGGCAACGAGTGCTCTGTGTCTGGGAGGATTTGTGAGGAGCAAGGGCTCGGCCACTGAAAGGGTGTGTCATTTAGCTCTGAGGTTGTCCAGCTTCCTGGGAACAGCCCTTGATCACTCGTTAGGGTGTGGGTTGCTGGTGACAGCCATCGACCCGGCTTCGGCAGAAAGGACCAGAGCTGCAGACGGAGCCTGGATGGAATGGCATCCTACAAAGTCCCAGGTTCACTGCCTTCCACAAACATGTGCTATCTAAACAACCCCATAATCTCAAAGTGAGCCGCCCCCACTCTCGACGGAGCCACTCCTGCTCAGCTAAAATGGCACTTTTTCAGGGAGGCCTTTCCTGCGGGCCCCTCCTCACGGGGTTAAGGTCCCCTGTGTGATGGACGCTGTGGAGCTCCACCCACGTCCCCTGTCTGCCTCTAACTGTTCTGAGGGCCCCTCCCTGGCTTTGTGGGCTCCCGCCCTCCACCTCCTGCACCCACACCTGTGCACTGAAGCACTTCCCTTGGGCTACTGGAGCCACCTTGCCCACAGCCAAGGAGGCCCAGGAACATCTAGGTTTGTGTCTCCCAGGGCAGCCCTTTGCTGAGGGCCGACGGCGTGAAGTGTGAAACCCTGGCTCACTGGCCTCAGGTTGAGATGACTCTGAGCCATAACTTGCCCTCCTGAGGCCCCATGGGGTCCGGCTGAGGCGGCCCCCTTCATGATCTTGCCGGAGGTTGCCCTCTGCTTAGCCCCCTCCCTCCCCTTCCTTCTCCTGCTTCTGTCTTCCACCGTCTTACTGGTCTACCTGGGGGAGCGATACATCACGTTCACATCAAGACACCTCACCTCAAACTCCCTGTTATTGCTCTCCTGACACCGGGGACTCCTCCTTCGTAGTCCTGATCAGAACTTTAAGTTAAATACCGATTGATTTATTGCCGGGAAGGCAATAAAACGTACCCTCCAGGAAGGCAAAGATCATTGTCTAATTGATCGTGAATCGCCAGGGCCTAGTACAGGAAGCCTATTATTATTATTTTATTAATAGTTACATGAATACTAGTCCTAGCTCTCTTATTAATAGACAGTAAGTTATTTGAAGTCAGGACCCATGTCTGAGAAACTTTATAGTCTCCGCTTCATCTGTCACTGGACTTTGCTGCTGAGAGATCATTCAGTGTTACTGAATGGATAATGATATTGAATGCTAACATTGGGAATTCCCTGGCAGTCTAGTGGCTAGGACTCCTCACTTCCACTTCTGGGGACCCGGGTTCAATCCTTGGTTGGGGAACTAAGATCTTGTAAGCCATGTGGTATGGCAAAAAAAAAAAAAAAATTAAAAAATGACTGCTGACATTTATTGAGCACATTCTCTGTGTCTGGACTTTTGCCAAGTTCCTCCCCTGTGATACCTCCCTGGGTCCTATATCCTGTGATATAGGAACAATGACCATCCTCATTTTACAGGTTAGAACTGAGGTGCCGAGAGCTTAGGTGGCTGGCCCCAAGACACACAGCTAGTACACAGCACAGCGGGGTTATGAATTTGGATTCTGCCTGATGCCAAAACCCTCCTAGCTTTGCTCGCTTCCTTAGCTGGAAGGAATTCTGTGTGGTATGTCGCTTTGAGTCATTCATCCTCTTAAGCTGTTTGCTGTGACTCAGCTCTTGAAGTGAGTAGGGCTTAGGCTGCATCAGGTAGGAGTAAACGACATCATAGCCCAAGGTTGTAGCGACTTTGTTGCCCACCCTAGTGCCTTATCTTCCCTCCTAGGACATCACTGTCAGAGGAGATTTGTTCTTTTTGACAGCACTTATTATCCTCAGAACAATGCCTTTGAAGTATTGATTGATTCATGGCATTAACTCAGTCGGCAAGAGCGTGAAACTAATGAGAGCAAGATTGCAGCAACTGTCAGTATGGTTAGTCCTTAGTCATAAGAAGTACCCGGGAGGAGCTGGTGAGGGGATCAGCGTGGACCAGCCTCATCACTGGACAGACGGCGCAGTGTTGCTGGTAGTCAGTCAAGTGCATATTAGTCGGTACTCCTTCCCTTGAAAATGCCAGATGCTAGTTCAAAATGACCCCAGCGACATGGGCAATTTATTGGCTCATATAATCGGAAAGACCAGGGATTGGTCCTGACTTCAGATATAGCTGGACCCATAAGTTCAGACTGCCGTTGGGACCCCGGTTCTCTCCATCTTTTGGGTCTGCATCTCTCTGTGTTGGCTTCACCCTCAACTATCTTCACCCTCCTGGTTCTCTGTGGCAACAGAGGAGGTCGTTGGCAGCTCCAGGCTAAAGTATCTTCGATGCTCACAATCTCATCAGGAATGAGAGCCTTCCCTTTCTTTCCTGGAATAAGGATGCTGATTGGCCCTGTTTGGGTCATGTGCCCTACCATGGGCCAGTCACTGTGTACAAAGTCAGAGGTCTCTTATTGGCTAGCCTGAGTCACATGACCAACCTGTGAGAGGGAGGTGGAATAGGAGATGATGGCTGTGATTGAGCTGTGTCTACCAGATGATGGCAGTTTATCAGAGTAAAAGAAAGATGTTGTCAGGGAAGGGGGTAAAGGATGCTAGGCAAATAGTGCCACCATCTCTCTCAATCGATTTCTTGTTAAAGGCATTAAATTCACCAATTTATAACTGACAGCATCCCCCTTTTTAGCTTTGATAAATTTTGGCAAGATGAAAAGAATTTTAAGATTTTCTGATACCATATCGATTGTCAAATGATACATTATCTTAAAATTTACTTTAGCTATTAATGGGACTCTGTAGACTAATTCTAATGAGTACTATCTAGTCCTTAAAACAAGCTTGTTTTACCTCTGAAAATACTTTGATAACATTTATTTAAGCTATAACATACATTTGAAAAGTATTAGGCTACATTCTTTTAAGAATATTATAAAGTTCAATCATTTCTATATTGTGGAGCAGTGTTTAAGGCCAACGTCTCTTTTCTAGGCATTTTAGTGTCTTTATTCATTTTAAGTTACAGGTTTCAGCTCAGCTCTTTTTTATAAAATTGAGGTATAATTGACATGTAAGATTATATTAGTTTCAGATGTACAATATTATGCTTTGATATTTGTATACATTGTGAGATGATCATTACCACGAGTCTAGTTAGCATCCATCACTATACATAGTTACAGAATTTCCTTCCTTGTGATGAGAACTTTTAAGATTTACTCTCTCAGCAACTTTTAGATATGCAATACAGCATTATTAACTATGATCCCCATGCTGTGTATTACATGCTCATGACTTAGTTATCTTACAACTGGAAGTTTGTGCCTTTTGGCTCCCTTCACCCATTTTGCCTGCCACCCCCCCTCCCCCCCCAACTCCCCTGCCTCTGGCAACCACCTGTCTGTTCTCTGTATCTATGAGTTTGGAGTTTTCCTTTAGATTCCATAATATTCGTACAATATTTGTCTTTGTATAAAAAATTTCCTCTCTGTATAAAAGATTTCCTTCCCTTTTATGGCTGAATAAAACTCTCTAATGTATACGTACCACACTTTCTTTTCCCATTCCTTTGTCGATGGGCACTTAGGTTGTTTCCATATCTTGGCAATTGTAAATAATGCTGCAGTGAGCATGGGGGTACATATATCTTTTCAAATAGCAGGTTTTTTTGGAAGACATACCCAGAAGTGGAATTGCTGGATCATTTGGTTTGTCCCTTTTCTCCATGTCCTCTCCAAAACTTGTGATTTCTTATCTTTTTGATAATAGCTCTTCTAACAAGTGTGAGGTGGTACCTCATTGTGGTTTTGATTTGCATTTTCCTGACGATTAGTGATGTTGAGCATTTTTTCATGTACGTGTTACCATTTGTGTATCTTCTTTGGAAAAATGTCTCTCCAGGATTTCTGCCCATTTTGTAATTGGATTTTTTTTTTTTTGCTGTTGAGTTGCATGAATTATTTATATGTATTTTGGATATTAGCCCATTATTAGATATATGATTTGCAGATATTTTCTCTCATTCAATAGGTCGCCTTTCCGTTTTGTTGATGATTTCCTATCCTGTGCAGAAGCTTTTAGTTTGATGTAGTCCCATTTGTTGATATTTGCTTTTGTTGCCTTTGCTTTTGGTGTCAAGACAATTTTTTTGTGTGTGTAGTAAAATACATGTAACAAAATTTACCGTCTTACCTATCTTTAAGTGTATAGTTCAGTGGTATTGAATACATTCATAATGTTATGCAACCATCACCACCATCATCTCCATGACTCTTTTCATCCTGTAAAGCCAGAACTATAACCATTAAATGATAGCTTCTCATTCTCCTCTCCCTCCAGCCCCTGGCTGCCACCAGTCTACTTTCTGGTTTTATGATTTCAGCCACTCTATATGCCTCATGTAAGGGGAGTCATACCGTATTTGTCTTTTTGTGACTGGGTTATTTCACTTAGCCCGATGTCCTCAGGAGTCATGCATATTGTAGCATGTGCAAGAAGTTCCTTCCCTTTTACGACAGCAATATTCCTTTGTATGTATATAACACATTTTGCTTATCCATGCCTCTGTCAGTGGACACCTAGGCTGCGTCCTCATTTTAGCTGTTGGTAATAATGCTGCTATAAGCATGAGTATGCAGATATCTCTTTGAGACCCTGCTTTCAATTCTTTTGGGTATATATCCATTTATTTTGGATATATTGATATTGCTGTATCATATAGTAATTCTATTCTTACCATTTTGAGGGAAGGCTGTACTGTTTTCCACAGTGGCTGTAGTATTTTACATTCCGACCAACAGTGCACAGGCATTCCAGTTTCTCTACATTCTGGTCAGTGCATGGTTTTGTCTTGTCTTGTCCTTTTCTTGTCTTTTCTTTTCTCTCCTCGCTCCTTCCCTCCCGCCCACCCTTCTTCTTCTCTCTCTCTTTCTTTCAATAGTAGCCATCCTAATGGCTGTGTGGTGACCCATTTGCTTTTTAACTTTAATATTTAGCAAGGTAATCCAGTCATGTAGATAAAAAATGATAAAGAGATACGAGTGGAAAATATTTCTCCTGTCTTAATTCCCATGCCCTCCAAAGACAAATTTGTAAACATTGTTAGCAGTTTCTTGCTTATCCTTCATGTGATGTTTTTATTCATATAAATTAAAAAAATATGTATTTTCCCCTTTTTAAAATAAAGTCATCCAACTGTACATACTATTCTGCACTTACTTCTTTTACTTTCTATATATGTGTATATATATATTTTAATTCCTTTCATATTTGAATATAAAGTGCTTCTTTCTGTTTTTTTGGTATGGCTGTATCATTTATTTAATTAAGCTCCTAATGGTGGACACATAGATTGTATCTAACTTACTGTCATTAGAAATAATACTGCAATGAATAAACTTTGGCATTCATTTCTTTGCACTAGTGTGAGTGGATATATAAATAAATAAATTCCAAGTGTAAATACATCTGTGACTTTGATAGAAATTGCCAACTGTATATGGAAAGGTTGAGCCTCTTTGTATCCCAGGAGCAGGGAATGGTACTCATCAGCCACAGCCTCACAGGCACAGGAAGGGAGTTCCCCACGTTTTTGACCGTAACTGCTGTGTTCAGTGAGAGACCATGCCCTTCCCTCCAAGTCAGGGTTCAATCTCGTCATGAAGACACACTTTAGCATCATTAAATGTATCTGCCTTTGTGATTTGCAAGAGGGAGCAAAGAGCATGCTAATGAAACTTGGGAAGACACTGAATTAAGAACTACTGCAAACAGCAATAATGAAAGCAAACACAAAGATGTTAGAAGTGTGGTCAGGGATGAGAAAAAAAAAGCAGCTTGGACTGTAAATGACTAATAAAGAGTATTGTTAAGATGCATCAATGTGGAAGATAGACGGGGAGGTGGGGAGGCGCTTGCATTTCTTCAAATGAGCTCACGTTTGTCCTCACCGGACACACCTGATAAACACTGTTGCGAATCCCTGCAAACTTCCGCAGCAGTTTCCCCACCTGCGAAATGGGGATCAGTTATCAGTGGGGCTTTATTAGCAGTTGGCTGTGAGGGTCACTGAGATAACATGAGTGAAGACTTAGACAACTGGGCGTAGTGTTTTATAAACAGAGTTTTTTAAAATAAACATAGTGTTTTATTGGAACTTCCCTGGTGGCGCAGTGGTTGGGAATCTGCCTGCCAGTGCAGGGGACACAGGTTCAAGCCCTGGTCTGGGAAGATCCTGCATGCCTCGGAGCAACTAAGCCCGTGCACCACAGGTACTGGGCCTGTGTGCTGCAACTGCTGAAGCCCGTGTGCCTGGAGCCCGTGCTCTGTGACAAGAGAGGCCACCACATTGAGCAGCCCGCGCACCACAGCGAAGAAGAGTAGCCCCCGCTCAATGCAACTAGAGAGGGCCATGCGTAGCAGCAAAGATCCGATGCAGCCAAAAACAAACATAAAGAAAGAAAATAAAAAAAAATAAACTTAGTGTTTTATAAACATGAGGCAAATGGGCTGGAAAATGAGTGAAGTGCCAGCCTCTGGGACTCTCCACGCCTGAACCCCTGTGAGCTTTGGGGGCTCGCCGGGGGTCAGAGTGTTCTAGGTGTGTAGCCAAGACCAGGCCACTGTCAGGAAGCATTTCTATTTGAGCAGTTTTGGCAAATTACCTAGGGAGATCTAAGAAGAAAGGGGATGTGAGTTTCCAAGACATGTATCATGTGTCATGATTTCTTTTCTCATTTTAAATACATACGTGCTTGCATGCCTGGCATTATGTTCATAATGTTGTACTCTTTGTCTTAAAGAGGGTCTTCAAAATTGTATACGGTACCACAAACCTTAGTTCAGCATCTGATGAATCAATATATGATGATCAGAAGGTTTGAGGAGAGGCAAGTGATGTCCTAATTTTTGAAAATGTAGATTTCAGAAATAAATAAGCAGCCAGAGTGACCCTGAGGCTTCCTAAAGCTCTTTCCTCCTTCCCTGCCCCTCTGCTTTCCTCCCTTCCTTCTTCCCTCTCTCTGTTCTAACCTTCCTTTCTTTCACAAGCATGCTGTTCCAGACACTGTTCTAACTGCTAAGAACATCCTCACTTTCATGGATCTTATATTGTCGTTGAGGCAACAGATAAAGGAACAAAGCACAAGTCCTAGATTTTGCATGGCAGTGAGTTCTGGGAAGCAAAATAGAGGCGTGTGGTGGAGAGAGCAGGGAAAACTCTAGGTCAAGTGATCTGTAAAAACTTTTTTAAAGTGGTGACATTTCAGCTGAGACCTGAGTGCTGAGCAGGACCGAGTCCTGGAGATTAGAGGCGTGTTACAGGCAGAGGAAAGAACAAGTGTAAGCTCCTGAGGTGAGCGGAGGCTTGGCATGTGTGAGGGACAGGTGACAGCTTGGGGACCAGGAAGGAGAGAGAGGAGGAGGAGGAGGAGGAGGAGGAAGGAGGAGGGAGAGGAGGGGCAGGAGGAGGAGGAGGAAGAAGAGGAGGAAGGGGAGGAGGAGGAGGAGGAAGAGGAGGAGGAAGGGGAGGAGGAGGAGGAGGAAGAGGAGGAGGAAGGGGAGGAGGAGGAGTGGCAAGAGGGGGAGGGGAGCAGGAGAAGGGGGAGGAGGAGGGGGAGAAGAAAGAGGAGGGAGAAGAGGAGGAAAGAGGAGGAGGAAGGAGGAGGGGAAGGAGTATTAAGGGGAGAAGGAGTGGGAAGTGGGGGAGGGGAGAAGGACGAGGATAGGCAGGAGGAAGAGGCTGAGGAAGGGTGAGGAAGGGTCTGTGATGAAGTCAGAGCTTTAGGCAGTGGCCAGTTGATGTGGGGTGGTGGGTGGAGGGGAGGGATTAGCTTGCCATGGTCAGAAGTCTGGATTTTATCCCAAAGATTATGGGAAACCATTGCAGGCTCTGAACTGTAGGACAGATATTTATACAGAACTTTTATAAGCATATTGGAAAAAACACAGTTGTCTGTAGGGTTCCCATGGGTTCCCTGTGAACAAAGTGTGCCAAGTAATTCTATTTCCTTTCTTGTAATATTTATGAAAGTGACAGATTAAAGAAATTCCATAGACATCGTGGATCATGTTTATAAAAGCATTTAATGAAATAACTCGTGACAGGATATAAAACATGGAGTAGACAGTAATGCTTTGCAGCAAATTTGCACCTGTTTGGTCCGTGGATTGAGGTCAGGACCCAGCTGAGTTCAGAAAATCTCTGCTTATCAAAGGTCGGGGGAGCCAGTGCTGGGGAGGAGAGTGAACAAATTTGATGACAGGGTCAGAATGGTGAAATAAAAATATGTGAAGATGTTACCCTTTAAAACAAGTATTAATAAAGTATAGTTTTAAAAATTTCTCTTTGTAGGTCTGTCTGTATTGGGTCAATTTCTACCCTATCTGGCATCTTAAAATGGCCATCTAGATTTTTTTTTTATTTTTTAAAATGAATTTATTTATTTAATTTATTGGCTGCATTGGGTCTTTGTTGCTGCACGTGGGCTTTCTCTAGTTGCTGAGAGCGGGGGCTACTCTTCATTGCGGTGTGTGGGCTCCTCATTGTGGTGGCTTCTCTTCTTGCAGAGCACGAGCTCTAGGCGTGTGGGCTTTAATAGTTGCGGCACACGGACTCAATAGTTGTGGCTCACGGGCTCTAGAGCACAGGCTGAGTAGTTGTGGCACGCGGGCTTAGTTGCTCCATGGCGTGTGGAATCTTCCCAGAGCAGCACTCGAAGCTGTGTCCCCTGCATTGGCAGGTGGATTCTTAACCACTATGCCACCTAGGAAGTCTGATTTTTTTTTTTTAAAAAGGGAAAGTAGAAACAAAATTTGTCTAAAAATATTCTTAGAAAGGAGACCCCAAGTGAGACTGACGTAACAGCGATTGAAGGCAATTTGTTTTTCAAGAATGGGGCTCCTGGCTTGTGAACGTTAGTGTTGGTTGGTTACAAGTGTAAATTTGCATAAGTTTTCTTAATTTATGCAAGATGGAGGGGAGGCTGAAGCCAGGCTTGGCAGGTACTGGAACTGCTGCAGAGTCTTGCTACGAGGTCTGCAGGTCCTCGAGGAGTCCTGCTTGGGAAGACCCCCCTTTTGGAGTTTCCCAGGCCAGCTCGGAGAAAGCTGGCTTGGGGTGTGGGCTGCTCTCGGCCAGGAGAGGGCAGAGCACATTTCAGATTCATTTCAGTCAGACTGATCAGTAGGGACGAGGTGACGCCTATAAAGGGAATTGGGACACTCTCCCAAAGACAGGCAGAATGGATTCTGGGTGGCCCAAAATACTGTCCTTTATAAGGATCAATTAATAGTGTTAATATAACAGTGTCATCTGTATCCTCTTTGTACTTTCTCTCTCTCTCTCTCTCTATCATCTACTTACTTAGTGTGCATTGTAACTGGAGATCTGGAAACCCCGAGGACTTAAAAAAGTCCTTTCAAGACGGAGGAGAGAAGCACAGGTCATTGTAGAGCCCTTCACAGTACCTCCATCTGTGTTGAACTGAATGTTCATCCTGACGGGGCCAAGAGGCAGAGTCTCGATGTCCACAGGGACCACTGGGCAGCTCTATCTCTGCTCTGTGGCCCACAAACATTATTTGTTTAGCAGATCAGTGTTTTGCTACATCTCCAAAGTTGCTCTTTACTCATGTTAGCTCATCAAGTTATGGAAAGTTACAGCCCGTATGTTACAGGTGGAGCGCCAAGCCCCGGGAGACAGAGGATCTAGCGGTCTGCTCTGGAGTAACTCCCCAGCACCACCTCCCACGAGCTGGGTAACCTCAGGCACATCATTTCACCTTCCTAAGCTTTGGTTTCCTGGTCTGCAAAATGGGTGTGATCAAATTACCTTTCTTATTATGGATCTGTTTTCAGGGTTAAAAGAACAGTGCCTGGTGGGTAAGTGTATAAGTGTCAGCCGTTACCATCAGCAGCAAAGGTGAGGCCAGAGCACCTAGGAGGTAGCACAGTTAAGAAGACAGGATTTGGAACCAGACAGATTTGGTTTTCAGAACCTCCGCTGTCCCTTATCAACAGTGTAAAATTAGCATTCTCGCAGAATCTACTCCGTGGTGGGATGAATATTAAAAAATGAGATAACAGAGCTGAAGCACTAGCCCAGTGCTTGGCCCTCAGGCACTCCCTGGATGGCAGACCCTGTCTGTGGTGCTGACCACGTTGTCTCATCGCCGTTAGCTAGTCTAGAAGTGTTTAGCAGGATATTATTAGGAAGCCTGACAGATTAATGTGGGCTGTTTTACCTGCAGAGAAGATGCTTGGGGAGAATTTTCTGCAGCGTTTTCATTGCTTCTGTAAAGACTGGAAGAAGCAGTACAATGGTGAGAATTTGGGAATCCAGATGTCTCAGAGTCATTTGTCCCTTCTTTTCCTGAAGGGAGAAAATAGAAGGCAGAGGAGAGAGGAGCATCTCTTGGGATCAGGAGTCGACAGAAGGTTTCTGTGACGGGTCAGAGAGTAAATATTTTAGGCTTTTTTTTTAAGGTCAGATGGTCTGTGTTCCAAGTGCTCCACTCTAATGTCCCAGAGTGGATGCTGCCACAGAGAATGTGTAAACAAGCGAGCACAGCTGTGTTCCGGTAAAACTTTATTTACGAGACAGGCATTGGTCCAGATTTGGCCTGCTTTAGAAATTAAAAAAGAACGCCCGGGTATGCCTACTTGGACAAGGCTTACGTAGAATTTCACATTTTAAAGATCACCTTCCTTGATATATTATTCATGGGAGAACCTCCTAGGGTTTCAAAGCATCAGCATTTCATCAGAAAGTCTGGTCCTTCCAACCAAACGTCAAGTGTGAGCTTCTGGCTTTTCTAATTTTAGATCTAGTCTTTGTGTCAGCTGGGTCATTTCAGCAACTGTTTGGGGAATGTCAATTCTAGGCCCTGATGATGCATTCCTGGCCCACTTCAGGGTCTTCCCAAGCCCGCTTCCGTCTCCCTGGCCCCTCCTACCCTCCTCACGCAGATGTCAGCAGATATGGCCCGCTGCAGCTTTCCTGTGCAGAGCTGTGCTGTGCTGTGCTGTAGTCCCCAAACTTTGGTGTTTTATCCTCTCATTTTATGACGACTGCACGGAAAGTTGAGTCCTGCCAATCTTGAATTGGGTACCTTTGAAAGGAGAGAACTTTCCAAGCTCTCCAGAGCCGGTTGTGTCCAGACAATAGCTTACTAGTCACAGGCTCTATTGTGTTTGCTTAACATCTGGGTTTCTGCCAGGTAATTTGCCTATAAGCTATGCATAGAAGAAAAAAGAAACCATGCATCTAAAGTATTCAGATTTTGGCCTTAATTAAAATGCAGAATAAATATGTAAAGGCTAAAGAGCATGAATTATAGATACCGGGGCTTCTATGTTAAAATCGTTTCCGTCTATAGAGGCGCGGGTGTGTTTATGGCAGGGAGGAGGTGTGTATACAAGTCGGCGGAAGGCAATATAATTTTGGCTGTGTGTGCTTAGCAAGATGGGAAACAGATCTATTGTAAGAGAATGAATCCTCGGCTACCTTTCTCATTTCACTACCTTCGCAGATTTTTTTTTTTTTCCACCTCGATTCTATAAAGGGCTAATCCTGACCCTTGTTATTTAAATTGCTCCACCATGGCTAGAAAAGCCGCCTTCAGCCTATTAAAAACCCTTGCTCACCTGGTTGGAGGAGCAAAGCCCTTTCTATTCATTGCTCCTCCGTGGAACGTGGCTGGCGAGCTGTGAGGGTGGGGTGGGGGGAGCTTTCAAAGGCTGAGTGACAAGTCTTGGGTCTTAAACAAGGCAGGCCATAGCTCACTCACCCTGAGAGTTGGAGGCTCTGGGCTTTTCCATGAAGGGTCTCAGAAAGAGGGAGGAAGAAGCCCAAAAGAGCTGAAATCAAGTATCCAGGTGTGTGGATATCTTATTAATGGCCAGGAGGGATCAAGAGAAAGAATGTTGAAGGATCAAAAGGAGGATCAAGGGGATTACCAATACGTCAATTTCATAATTGGGATTTTTTTTTTTAACTTTCGAATTTTACAAATTGGTATTAATTAGAGGTTACGTTAACACATTGATTTGAAGCATAGCGTTGGGAAGAATCATGCTGAGAATTAATTCCCATTACTCAAGAACTTTGGAAAACAAATGAATTAAATGTGAAACTAACAGTTCTGTTTTAATCAATGTGGGTGGAGGGAGGGTGGCTTTTGGTAATAGACCAGAAGAGCCAGCTCTTGTAGAAAGCTTCAGAAGTTTAGGGGGGATTTAGTTTTAGAGAAGAGTGATGCTTTAGAGAAATCCCAACCCCTGGAACACACACACGAAAGGCACCATCGGCCTGTGAACGAGTCCCTGATTCTGCTTGGGTGATTCTCCTTGGGTGGTCTCTGGGGAATGTGGTGGGTGCAGGGCTTTAGAGCTCATGCTGTCTCGGGTCAGTCTGTCCAGAGGCAGAGCTGGGGGTATTTCCTGGGATTGGAAAGGGATGGAGGGGATGAGAAGCAGCTCCACATTCCCTTGGTCTCTCCTTAGACCTGCCAAAGCGGTGGTAGAGATCAGGGTCATTTCAGACAACTCTGCGGTGAGAGGTATGGGAAAGTATCTCTCATGGATTTGTATGAGGGAGGTGGAACCCCTGAGGTAAAAATAAGTGAATAAAGCTCTGTTGTTGTGTATTTCTTTTTTCTGACTGTTTGAAGCAAAATTTCACAGTTGTCATGTTGAGAGATTCCCCCAAACCTCGAACGCCTGGTAGCATCTCTGAAGCTCTGACGGTATATAGTTTCCACCCAACTACTAGGCCTGGGGCTGGCGAACCCCGGCCCACGGGTCGCCTCTGCCCTGCTGCCTGTTTCGTGAAACTCAGCCTTAGTGGAACTCAGCCCCACTAGTTCATTGTAAACGCCTCCGCTGCTCACAGGCTCCAAGGGCAGGATTGCGTAGTTGCAGTAGAAACTGCACGGCTGCGAAGCTTGGAATAGTTACTCTCTGGCCTTTTACCAAGAACGTTCACTGGCCCCTGCACTAGACTGTGGACAAAAAAAGAATCCAGCTTATTTTTGAAGAAAATAATCTGGAAATTTCAGCTCTGTCATCGTAGATCCAGGAGGCCCCTCCCCTGTCCACAGAGCCTCCTAGTCAGCTGTTAGTTCTGGGGGGCGGTTTGGGGTCCCGTCTATAGGACCCCATAGCACAGAGTGTCTTGGTGATTTTTCCACGGGGAAATGGAAGAATGTGGTTTTACTCCCTTTTTTTCCCCTTTCGCTTTTTGAAGCTACATGACAGAAATGATGGTGTGACAGGCAAGTTCTTGACTCTTTATGAAATGATAAAGGTCAAACTGCTCAAATCTTCTTTGCAAGTTAAATACCCAGCTAACTGAAACATGTCAGAAACTTCAACCAGTTATCAGGCTGACGAATGACATGACAGAGCTCACGAACAGAACTGTTTCTATTTACCTGATCCTTTTCACACATAACACCTTCTCCATTTGTCTCCCCAGCTGTTTGGCTGCTCTGGTGGCTCAGACCTTAAACTGTTGCAGCCACAAGAATTGAGACACTTGAAAGGCTGTCATCAACTGTCCCTATCATTGCTTCCTTTTCTTCCCCGGAAGGCACCGAATGTCAGGATCCTCGCAGGGTAATTGCCACATCTGCAAACGTACGGGATGCTAGCCCATATGGGACACCCCGTAATTTTGCAGCTACAGAAACAAACAACCACTTCTTGTTTATGCCTCACGCGAACTGTGCTTACTGCATCTTCAACTTCAGAGCTTTGAAAATTGCAGCATCTCACAAACAGATCTATTTGAAGCAGGTTTTTTCCCCAACTGTCCATGAACAAACCTGTTCTTTCTTTCACCGCAATCCTTCATGATTACATGGCTTTGTGCTTTTTGTTTGCAATTTAGAATTACGTGATCATCTAAATCCCTCCCCACAGTGATGATTTTTTTAAAAAACTATAAAATGAAATATACTGAAAAATAATCACCTGTAGAGGTATGTGTGAAATATATTTCATCTTTAGCATCCAGAAGAGTCTACCGTTTTGATAACTTTAATTGGGTCCCTGAAGCAAAATTTTTCTTGGAATAACCAAGGCATATTTCTTTAAATATGGCAGAATTTGGCCTTAGGAAATTTCTTTTAATTCTAATGTGTCAAAATGACTGGCTATTTGCATAAGAACTGTTCTATGGAGGATTCTCTACTAAGGATGTAATTGTGTGCTGAGAATGAATCACAAGTATAGAGCACACTTAAAAATCAGACGTAACACGGAGGTTACTCAGGCTCTTTAGAGACTTATTTCGTATTTATTTTGTATTTATATTTGCTTTTCCCTCTGCTTTTCCCCTCGTTGTTTGGATGAACTTAAAGCCATTTGTTTGGGTGGGACCATGTTTGGAAGTTTTGAGGAGCTTCCAAATCACGAGGCTTGTGGTTAAGCTTCTGCGTCCAGGTGGGAAAGAAAAATTCCAAGCACCTGATGGCAGAGGTGGATTTACTGCCACAAGTTCATGGAATCCGGAACCTGTGACAGCCGCACGGTGCAGAGTCAGTGTGTCCGGAGTATGGAGCCAGGAGAACAAATCTGCAGACTTGCTTGATAAAGAACTCATCTGTGGTCCCACTCCACCCTGATGAAAAGGGTTTCCTACATGCTGTCAGGCAACCCAGAGGAGTTCAGAGGCGGCGGGGGGTGGGGGGGTGGGGAGGGGATGCAGCCTAGAAAGTCCCTCCCCGAACCTGCCATGTCTCTTTGCACTGGATCTGGAGAGCTCGACTGATGGGTAGCTTCAGACGAGCGGTGGGGGGAGGTGGCTGATAGCTGATGCGAAGGGCTCCTGGAATGTCCCTGTCACTTCCACTGGCCAGTTCATGATGGCTGAGAATCTTGGTTGCTTGAAGCTTAAGGTGGCGGAGATAGTCATTTGTGGGATTTTAGCTTTCTGTTTTTCGTTACCCCTGGTGGCCCTTGATTTCATTTGGGGGGAATTATTGTATTGAGTGTGGAGGGCAGTTATAGGCTCCTGCCTTCTGCTATGGACACTGAGGGCCCAGACCCTGCCCCCACCCACCCTGAGACAGCCAGGGTATGTCTGAAGTTGGGCTAACTTAGTGGTTCTTAACTGGGGGCAATTTTTCTTCTAGGGAACACTTGGCAATGTCTGCAGACATTTTTGGTTGTCATCTAGTGGTGAGAAGTCAGGGATGCTGCTAAACGTCCTACCATGTATAGGACAGCCCGGCACAACAGAGTTATCCAGCCCCAAATGTCAGCAGTGCTGCAGGTAAGAAGCATGAGGCCAACTGGACATGTTTTCCAGGGACTTAGAATTCTGAGTGAGTCAGGTAAAAAGAGGGCCATCACGGGAGGCCATTCATTCTAGCCGTGGCAACAGCAGTGGCCATAGGGTAGCACCCAAGCCGCTTGGCTAGAGATGGTTGCTTTACTTCCTGTTGCCAACGTCTCAGGTCCTGCCTCCTCTTAAGCCTGGCCCATCTGGGCTCGTGCAGATTCCATAAGTGCCTCTTTCCTGCCGCCATGGTGCTTCTTGTAAACTTAGTCCGTTGGAGGTGGTTTCCTTTGCTTGCAACAAAACCATAACTGCTACATCATTGCTTTCAAAACTTAGACAATTTTTTCTGAAAAGTAGTGGACCCATTCCACACCCACCACTCCCCGCAACCTGCCAAGCAGAATCTTACAGAACTTCATCCCATAACGCAGGGGATTGGAGCTCGTCTGGTGAGTTGTCTGGTCCTCCCTCCACTTCATTCCCCATTGCTGCTTTCCACGCGAGCACCTAAGAGGAACTTATTAGGAACTTTAAACTTCAGGAACCCATTTATAACCATTAGCTTAAAGCACTGGAGACACCTGTTAAATTGTACCCCGAGCGGTGGAGTACGTGAGCCATAACCAGGCACCACACCTGGTGTAGAATGAATGACGTGATTACCTGCCTAGTGAGCAATCAGACATCCAGTGGGAGGATACATTTCGGAAGCAGAAGCAAGTGAGGAAAAGGTTCAGGGCATGGGACCCAGCCTTTGGGGGAAGACCTAGTGCATGATGGCCAAGGAGCAAGTCAAGCAGAGCAAGGCTTGGCAGGAAGGTCCGAGTCCCAGGAACGTTGTGAACCTGGGGTCACAACCTCAAAGGCCCACAGTGCCAGGTAGGTACACAGAGAGTGAATCAGGCAGGGGTTTGCCTGTTAAAGATGTAAGAATATTCTTCATTTAGACACAAAAAGTATTTGCCTTTTTTTGCCTTGAAATTTGTGTCTCTTTTGGTCTGTGTTTGAGTTTTCTTCTCACGATAGACACTAAGTTACAAGAAGTAGCTTTCTACTCCAAGAAAAGGAGTGCATGAGGAAGGACCAACGGCAACTTGACTTCACTGTTGGGTCACAGGGAGAGGTGGGGTCTGTGGCAGACTAGGGAGGGGATGCTCTGGTTAAGGGGAACAGCTGGTGTTCAGATCAGACAGTTGAAATGTGAGTACCGGGTGGCTAAATCTGATTTTAAAAGAGAAGCTAGAAATCTGGATTTTCATGGGAATTCTCCATATTAAAAAAAATTAAAGCAATGAAAACATATCTGCGGGTTATATTTGATTTGTTGAACACCAGCTTGAGACTTCTGGTTTTTCTTTTTAAACCAAAGAGAGAGATGTTGTTAAATAACTTTAGCATTGGGCTCACCGGCTTCCCTGTTCTCTCTCCCACCCCTCCCCCTGTCTCTCTCTCTCTCTCTCTCTCTCTCTCTCTGTCTCTCTCTGTCTTAGACTGGTCAGAAATTTGCTTCCAGATTTTGCTTCCAGATTTCTCTTTCCGAGGATACCTTTTCCATTGCATTCTTTGCTCTAGATCACTGTCACTGGCCTCTGGGTTGAAGATTCACCCACAGACGTGAGCAGTGGGCATTAAAGGATGGATAAAAGTCATTAAAGGATGGAGAAAGGCTGTGCAGAGGCTTGAAAGGAGGAGGGACGACATTTCTGGGGATGTGCTGGTGTGAGCACACGTGAGGAGGGAGGAGTGAAGATGGCCTGTATGGTGGTCCAGGGGGGACTGGGGTGGTGGAGGCGTGGGTTCACACAGAGTGACAGGAGGTAGCTTGGAGTGGTCCAGCTGACGATGGGTCCACAGGAGTTTGGGGTACACCCTGCAAGTGAAAGGGAGCTGTTGAGGGGGTTTGAGCAGCATGGTTAGGTGGGAAGCAGCCTTTCAGGAGAGCTGACTTTCTGGTGATGTATGGGGTGGGTTAGCGCAGGGGAAGCCAGAATTTTCTAAAGAGATGGCTGTGGATTGGAGAGGTGGAGTTGAGTGAAATGCATCCAAGGAGGGAAAAATCAGCTGGATTTGGAGATTGCTTGAAACAGGGGATTAAAATAATGAGAAGAGTGAGCATTTCTTGGTTGCTGACCAAGTGCCGTGGGGCAGTGGGTAAGTGGATTCCGGAGCCAGGTGTGGGTCTGAGTCCCCCCCACCCCCACCATGGACTAACTGCGATCTTGGGCACATCCTTTATTGTCTCTATGCCTCAGTCTCCTTATCTGTAAAACAGAGAAAATAAAAGTATCAGCCTCATAGCGTTGTTTCGAAGATTAAATGGGTTCATGTTTGTCAACAGCTTAGAAAAACATCTCGCGTAAGATCCACTAAATACGTGGTAAAGAAACAAAATGTGAGCTTCTTGCTCTGCCAACCCCTTCGCGTGTATTATCACATTTAATCCATGCAGACGATTCTAGAATCAGAGTAGGAGGTAATGATCTTTTATTCCCGTTTTGCAGAGGAAAACACGGAAGCTCCGAGAGGTTAGGTAACTTGGCTGACATCGCACTGTAACTGGCAGAGCTGAAAATAGAACCCGATCTGGAATCAGAGATAGGGCAACACTACTTAACATCCCGTTGATGCCGGGGGGTCAGAACAGCTCTCGATAGGCCTGCCTCGGGGTCAGGAAGTGGCTAGCTCCCCGCAGCTGCTGGCAATGAGGCTTCCTGTCTGTGGAGCCGTGCCGAATGATGCTTTAGCTCGGGGGCCAGGAGTGGCCCTGGGTTTTCCTTCTCACTCGTTGGCTCCAGCAACTGCTGAGCAAGAAGGGCGCCACGGCAGCTGCTTTCAAGCTGCAGTGGTGGGACAGACACCTCTTTAAGCTGAGCAGATTTCCTATCAGTGTCCCGTAGCCTTGGTCTGGATAAAAATTTGTGGCTGCTGTTGTAGGTGCACCTCAGAGAGCGTCTGGGCGGGCTTAGCTTCTCCGCGTTTCCTTCCGCCTGCATTCTGTCTCTGAAACAGTCACAGTTGTGTTTTGAGCAATCCATAATGTCGCTGCAAACCTATTAACAGCTCTGGGCTTTGTTCATGTGTATCAGAGAGCAGCGTGATGCTGTGTGCTGTCATTAGCACACGTTGACAAGTGGTGATGGCAGCGCACCGCCGGATCCAGTGCGCGCACGCGTGTGTTAGAGAGAGGGTGCCTTCCCCACTTGATTGGTATTTTCTGTCTCCTCCCTTTGTGTCACACGTGCACACGCACGCACATACACACACTCTGCTGGTTGACACTCTCCCCTCATGCTAAGCTGGGTAACGAACAAAGATTTTTCTCCTGGCAATTTCACTTCTAACCAGAGGCACCCTGTATTCTATAAAAGCCAAATCAATATCAAAACATTTGATATTGTGCTGGTTCTTGGTGGGTTTCAAAGGTGGATTAAATCCACCAGCTAGGTTGTCTGTAGGACATAAAATATGAATGAGATTGTAATTTTGTGATGGGTCTTGAAGATGTAACTGTTGCAGGCAGCCTTCCTCTCCTCGTGTTTTGCTGGCTGTTTCAGATCAGCTAGAGGAAAAGCAAGGGGATTGTGAATATGGTGGAAAATAAAAATCTAAGGCTCCAAGAGGAAAAAGAGCAGTGCAAAGATGGGTGGGATGGAACAGAAACATCTCTTCGTAAGGCTGTGGGTTTGGGATTAATGTACAAAATTGTAAGCTGGGGTTTCCAGGAAGCCTCAACTTCCCTTTTGCTGTTCCGAGTTGAGGAACTTGGCCTTGATGTTGGGTCTGGTGGTTCACTGAGTGTCACCTGGGAAATATTCCCAACCTCCCCCCCACTTTCATTTTCCTTGTCCTTTGGATCTTACCCCCTAAAAATATCTTGACCCTTTTGACTTCTGTCCATCACTGGGACTCCAGACCAAGCTGCTTCCTCTCCTTTCCTCTCTGTAGCCGCCTCCCTACCGGACTCCTATACCTGCTCTGGTCCATTCTGACCTACAGCCAATGCAGGTTTCTTCACAAAGCCAATCTGATCATATTTTAACCATCACCTCCCTCCCAGCTTCAGCTATTTCATTAGCTCCCTGTTACTTGTAGGGTAAAGATCAATGCTCTTAATGGTCACAGTTTTATCTGGAGCAATCCCAGACATCATCCCGCCTCCTCCTCCAGGCTGTCCTCCTACCTCGTGCCTCTCACTTGCAGTGGGCCATTTCCTTCCTCCCTCCTATGGCCCCGCCTGCCACCGAGCGATGTGACACTGCTTGCACTGCCTCAGATCTCACTTCTCCTTCATTTTTCCTGGATACCACCTGATGGTGCTTCAGAAATCAGCATAATTGATCCATTCATTCAACAAATATTTATTGAGTACCTACTATGTGCTGGGCACCATTCTAGGTGCTGCTAATAGGACAAAGAGTAGACAAAATCCCTTCCGTCATGGAGCTTGTGTTCTGTTAGCAAAGGGAGGCAGATGAGAACGTCATGTAATTCCAGGTGGTGGTAAGTGAGGTGAAGAAATTGAGGCAGAGTGAGGGGCAGGGAGTAAGAAGACGTGGGTTGAGGGGGGGCTACTTTTGGGGTCAAGGACGAGTTTTCTGAGGAGACAGGTAAGATCTGAGCGAGCCGAGGAGGTGGACGCCAGGATTCATAAGTCCTGGGGGAAGCCTTCTTTGATTGGGTCGGTTCCTTCTGTCACCCACACGCAGGACTGTGTTTCTTTGTCTTATTAATCATAGTTGGACAATCTACACATATTTTTGCATTTTGTGATCCACATTTGTCTCTTGAATAGATTTTTAGCTGCATGAGGGCCTACACTGTCATCTTTTTCTCTTCCCATCACACCCCTTTATTCCCGGCGCCCTGTCCAGCAGACAGAACACACTCAATCCATATCGGTGAAGTGAACGATGGACCCTATAGGGGAGTCCCACCTCCTGGCATTTCTCCCTCTATGATCCTTGGAGGACCTGTTCTGTAAGGCTGCAGAGCTCAAGGCAGCAGACCCTCTCTGAGCATCCCATCCTCCTGTGGCTGGTGCCTTTGCAGCACGGGACGGGGTGGAGGTTGAGGCAGGAGATAAGGCGAGGACCAAGCATGAGGGGAAGGCCGGGCAAAGCCATGGATGGGGCTTTAGGACTTTTCCAGGAGGTAGATGTTGGAAAAGCAGCACTGCAGTCTCTGATTCCTGAATCAGCTGGTGTTGAAATATACTCATCACCTTCAGACAGGAAGAGTACTCTGTGGCGTATCACCACCCCCTCTCCCGATCCGTCTTTGTCAAAAAACCTAGCAGACAGATGAGAATATGAAAGAGTGAGTGTTTTTCAGAGGCTGGGTCGGGGAGGGGGCAGCCTGTACTCCTTTCTTTAACACTGGCAATGATAAGTATTACATAAGTTGCGTTAGTGAGATCAGACCTGAACTGTGAGGCTCTGAGTACCTTTCGCTTGACATAAACCAAGAACACAGGGAGTTGTTATCTGTTGGGAGCCTTTTGTTTTATGAGGGGGTCCAAGATGAAAAGAGGAAAAGGAGGCATACCTCACCCTCTCATCACATGCTTCAAGACAACACCTATATTTTGAGACTTGTTGGTAACATTTCAGAGCAATTACCGTAAGTAGAACATCTACTGGGTTTTGATACATTTACCTGTGACATTACAGTAAGTGAATCTGTTGGAAGTGGGAGGATTATGCCTCATTCCAGATGCATTTTGGCACTCAGGAAAAAAGCAGCTGGGCTGCTGGTTTAAAAAATAGAATGAAGCCTGTAGACAGCGTAAGCCTAGAAGCTTCAAGGCCACCTTCCTGGGACTTCTGTTGAGCATCCTGTGCTCCTGCCTGCAGAGCTGGGAGGCAGTCCTAACCTAGGCAGGATGGATCACCTGGTTGGATCCATCCTGGAGGCTTAAAGAAAAGGCCAGAACAGAAACCAGAATCTCAAATGAGTGGAGGCATAAAAAATACGGTTTTCTAGTTTATTTAGAATAAATGTACAGTATGGACTCTGGGTGATGATGATGTCAGTGTAGGTTCAACTGCTCTAACAAATGTACCATCTGGTGTGGGATGTTGATAGCCAGGGAGGCTGTGCTTGTGTGCAGGCAGGGGGTATATGAGAAATCTCTGTGCCTTCCACTCAATTTTGCTGTGAACCTAAAACCACTCTAACAAATTAACTATATGAAGAAGTAAATTTATTGAGCACCCACTATGTGTCAGTTTAGAGCTCCCAGGGAAGGCAGCTGTTAAAACATTAATTGCATAATTTAATTGCAGTTGTAATAAAAGCTGTGAAGGAAAAGCACTGGGGGTTATGAGTGGGTGTAATAAGGAAGATCCAGCCTTGTGGATGGTCAACATCAGTTTCTCTGAAGATGGGATATTTGAATTGAAGCTGTTTAACTAAACCAGCAAAAAGCAAGCAAACAAAATTTTAAAAGTTATTGGCTCATGTAATTGAAAAATTCAGGAGTTATACAGCTTCAGGTGTGGCTTGATCCGAGTGCTTCATCAGTGCCATCAGATCTCTCTTATTCTCCATTTCTCAGCACTGTTTTCTTCTGTGTGAGTGTCACACTCAGGCAGTCTCTATCCTATGGTGGCATCCACTGAATTGGCACTTTCTTGTGGGCAAGAACAGAACCTTATTCATTGGGGAACCCTTAGTGCTAAGAGAAAGCTGGTGTGAAAAGGAAATTGAATAAATGTTTGTTGAACAAATGAAGGCACTTTTCTGCTTACACCGCCGTCTGTGGGTGACATTGATTGAGTACCTAATCAAGCCATACCTGAAGCTAGACCTACGCCTGGACTTTTCAATTCCATGAGCCAATAAATACTCTCTGTTTTGTTTGTTTGATTGCTTGATGGCTTTCTTAAGCAACTAGGATGGAAATATCACTTCTTCAGAGGAAGGTCCCTAATCCTCCAGGATAAGGTCTGGCCCACTTACGTAGGCACTCATAACCTCCTGTACTTTTCCTTACTTTTCTTTCCTTCCTCTCTTCACCTGTTGAAATCTACTTTATTTTTAGGGGCTGAATTGTGTCCCCCTCAAATTCATATACTGAAGTTTTAACTTCAGTACCTCAGAATGTGACTGTATTTGGAGACAACATCTTTAAAGAGGTAGTTGAGTTAAAATGAGGCCATTAGGGTGGACTCTAATCCAGAATGACTGATGTCCTCATATGAAAAAGGGGATTAGGACACACACACACACACACACACACACACACACACACACACGCACGACATTGTGAAGACACAGGGAAAAGATCACCATCTACAAGCAGCCAAGGAGAGAGGCCTCGGGAAGAACCAACCCTGCAGACACCTTGATCTCAGACATCTAGCCTCCAAAACTGTGAGAAAATAAATTTCTGTTATTTAAGGAACCCAGTCTATGGTACTTTGTTATGGCAGCCCTAGCTGACTAATACCCAATCCTTCACAGATTCAGTTCAAATCTTTTACCTTCTATGAAGGAATAGAACAGGGTTGTCAAACTGTGGGGGCCAAACCTGGCTGGTGACCTGCTTTTGCGATGCAGTTTTATTGGCACACAGCCATGCCCATTAGTTCACTTACTTGGCAGGTTTTTTCTATAAAAGCAGAGTTGGGTACTTCTAGCAGAGAACATATAGCCCACAAAGCTGAAAATATTGTCTCTCTAGCATTTTAAAGAAAATAGGTGCTGGCCTTCAGTCCAGAAGAGTGGTTGGCAGCCTGGGCTGTGGATTCGAACAGGCTTGGGGTCAAGTCTCTATTACGTTACTGATGATCTGGGTAAATCACTTAATCTGTCTGGACCTTATGTTCCTCATCTGTAGAATGGGGAGAACAATAGTTCCTATTTTGTAGAATTAGGAGAGTCAAATATTATTATGTGCATATACATGATTTTGCACAAGGCTTGGCATGACAGCAAAAAATTTTTAGTTATTTTGATAATTATTAATACTAACACCAGTTTTGTTAGTGGAGGTTACAGTACTGAATCCCCAGATTCTGGAGGCGTTGTTGAATTGGGTCCTTGTCTAACTGGCAATTTTTTCTTGATTTAGAAAATAATTGCTTGAGGACTTAGGAAACTGCGTCAACGGTGACTCTTGGGTTGATGGTTTGAATGAGCACTAAAAAAGATCACCAGCCACTTCCCTCATTTTGTTTTCTTCTTCCCTCTTCCTTTTCCTGTTTTTCTTGGAACACAAGACCAAAAAAGTCTCCTCTCAGCTTTCAGGGTGGACCATGTCAAACTCCCACAGTGTGTTAGCAGAAAAATCGGAAAACCTTGCACATAAAGGAAGGTGATGGTGGGGAGGGGGAGAGGGCTGTGGGGGGTGGGGGGAGAGGTAATTGTCCTGCTGTGAGGCTGCACAAGACCTTATCTGAATGGCTTCACTGTATGCTTCTTGATCCTGATCAAACATGATCTTATGAAGAGCTCTGTTTTGGCAAATCTGATTTAGAAGCAAAAAGAAAACATAAAACCTCAAAGAGCATATTGAGATTAGGTCAGTAAGCACTCCCAGAGTTCAGCCTGCTTCTCTCCAATGTAAAGTCCACAGACAGTGGGTGACTGAAAGCCCAGACTAGCGGCAGTCTGGTGAGAGTTCAGATCCTGACTCCACTGCTGCGTTACCTGGAACAATTTACTGAAGCCCTCTGACTTCCAGTTCCCTGACCATAAAAGACAGGTGATAATAACAGCTACTTCATAGGTTAGGGTGAGGATAAAATGAGATGATCTATGTAAAGTGCTTGGCTTAGTATCAGTCCAGAAGGAATGTTTAATAATAATTATGAGCTGTTATTATTGTGATGGGTTGAGAACATTATTTATATTTCCTCTTTGCATACCAACTCAAGAGATCAGGTGAACTTGTTTGCGGTGTTAACTGGGTAAGTTGAATAAAGCAGTTTGATGGATCACTCCGTTTTTATTCCCTGACAGTTTTTGAAGGCAGAGATGTGTGAACCAAATGCCCTCATGTAAGAAGCCTCCAAGCAGGCAAGATTCGAGAGTAGGAGAAAAGGAAGGTTTCCTCCTGAGAACCCTGACGCAGTGTGTGTGAAATTATTTTCTTAAATCAGACTTGCAAATGATTTTAAAAAATCACTCCTCCCATAAAGCTAAGTCTGCAGGACTTGCCTTCCTCCCCCTTCCCAGTTACCAAAACCACCACGTCTTCTCTCTCCTCCTGTTCCTGGATTTCTGTGACCATCAGGCTGGGAGTCCTATTTCTCACATTGAAAGAAATCTAAAGGGAATGTGCCACTTGTTATGAAAGTTGTCTCTTCTGACGTATATTCTATTCAGTGCTTAGGAAATTAACAAGAGACTGGGGGAAATGTGCTGTGGCCAGTTTATATTTGATTCTTAGGACGCATTAGTTGATGGAGTCAGTGATGATTTTGATCACTGATATATGGTTAAAATTTTGGAGCCAGGTTCCTAAAGCTCGATTACATTTTAGTAATCTAAGCAACTGTGTTCACATGGCCTCCTTAGAATCTGAGACCCTGACTGGTCATCACTGGAAAACTTCAGCACCTTGGACAAGGCCCGAGCCACAGTGAATAAATGGAAGGATGTTACTAAGAAAACACGTCCTTTGGTCAGAGTGAAGTCTTTCTAATTTTATCTTGTTTATTTATTCCCTTTTGTTTCTTGCCCAGATTGTTAATAACTTTACTATCAAAAATCAGAAGATAGTAATTTAGAAAACCCTTAGGCGTCTCTTCTCTGTGCTAATCCATCCCCAATTCCTTTATCTTGTTATTTTCTTTGAACTAGTTTTAAACTCTATTCTTCATAGGTGTTGGGCTATGTGACCTCACTCAGCTGGAGAGCTCCTGGGATGAATGGGGTAATACTTCCAGAGCCACTGAAGATAATCTGCAAGGCAGAAAATCCAATTATAGGTAATTAGAAATCACCCCAAGATTCTTTAGAAAGTAGCTTGGTATTGCCTTATGGCCAAAAACAACTTAATCTGAATAAAAATTAATTTGAAAAAGCTTTGCTACTAATTTCTACCATTATTTATACACTTCTTGGGTGTTTCTCATTGCCATATATTCAACTTTAGCATCCTCAAATATAAGAGTTGCAGATGTCAGAAAATATTTTACAGGTAATAGGTGCCTTGTCTGGAACTGTACTGATATTCTTTCCATGCTATTCACGTGATGTTGAGACTCATTAGGGCTTTCTAGTACTAAATGGGGCGGACTGGCCCTGCAAATCTGAGCCGTAACCTACAGCTCATTCTCACTTCTGTCTCTTTCCACTCACTCACTGTTCCAATACAGAAATAGCCTTTTTTTTTTTTAAATTGTGAAAGTCTCTCTCACACACATTGAAAAACTTCAGAAAATTGCAAACAATATAAATCACCTTAAATTCACCACCTAAAGATGGTCATGACAGACTTTTTGGAATAGGTCTTTTGTCAGTTTGTCTGTCTTTGTGTGTCTTGTTGTCTCCTATTCTATTTTTTTTAATATAAATTTATTTATTTTTGGCTGTGTTGGGTCTTCGTTGCTGTGCATGGGCTTTCTGTAGTTGCAGTGAGTGGGGGCTACTCCTCATTGTGGTGTATGGGCTTCTTATTGCAGTGGCTTTTCTTGTTGTGGAGCACCGCCCCCAGGTGCTCGGACTTCAGTAGTTGTGGCATTCAGGCTCAGTAGTTGTGGCGCACTGGCTGAGTTGCTCCACAGCATGTGGGATCTTCCTGGACCAGGGCTTGAACCTGTGTCTCCTGCATTGGCAAGTGGATTTGTAACCCCTGTGCCACTAGGAAAGTCCCTCCTCCTCTATTTAGAAATATGAAATGATCACATCTATTCTGTTTTGTAATATGGTTTTTATTACTTAATTGATAATTTTTTTATCACTTTATTAAGTATCTTTCCATTATCAATAAATATCAATCTTTATCATCATTTTAAATGACTGTGGAGTAGGATTCTATAATATGTGTATTAAACACTTCTATCATTATTTCAAAAATCATCTCATTGCTGCCTTTCACTACAGCGACTTAGGTGGAGATCATTTACCTGGAAGCTTTGACCAGCTTTGTGCAGTGGTGACTCAATGGCCCAACACCTACCAAGAATACAGTTTCAAACCGACTCAAAGAAAAGAACAAGATTGTCTTTTCAATAAATGGTGCTGGAACAATTGGGTATTTAAATGCAAAAAATGAACTGCTATCCTCACCTCATTTTATACACAAAAATTAAAGTGAAATAGATAATAGATCTAAACATAAGATCTGACAATATAAAATTTATAGAAAAACAGAAGAAAATCTTTTTGATCTTGGGTTAGGTGAGAAGTTGTTAGGACACAAAAGTGGTAACCATAATAGAAATAATTGTTAAATTTGACTTTATCAAAATGAGAAACTTTTCTTCCTCAGAAGATACCAGTAGAAAATGGAAAGTTTAGACACAGAGAGAAAATGTTTGCAAAATACATATCTAACTTATTTGAGCTTGTATCCCAATTATATAAAGAACTCCATAAAAGAAAACAACCTACTAAAAATATTGGCAAAAGGTTTGAATAGATATGTCACCAAAGAATATATATGAATGACAAATAAGCACATGAAAAGTTGCTTAATTACTGGCCAGTAGGGAAGTACAAGTTAAAATGACAGTGAATACCATTTCACATCTTCTAGAATGGCTAAAATTAAAGACTGACAGTAGTAAGTGTTGGCAAGGATGGGAATACAAAATGATACAGCCTCTTTAGAAAACATATGGGCAGTTCTTATAAATGTGAACAATACTCACTGTATGGCCAAGCAATCTCCTAGGTATTTTTCCCAAAGAAGCACAAGTTTATGTTCATTCAAGGAGTTGCACTTGAATATGCATAGCAGCTTTATTCATACTAGCAGCAAGTTGGAAACAAGCTAAACGTCCATGGATAAACAAACTGTGGTGTATCCATACAACGGAATTCTGTTCAGGAAGAGGAAGTGCTGAAGATTGGGACTGCCATATACACATTCCTAATAAGAAAAAAAATATCAAATTGTACACTCTAAATATATGCAGTTTATTGTATGTTAACTGTATCTCAATAAAAGTTCTTAAAAAATAAAGAAGTGCTGAGTAACAAATACTACACACTACAGACAAGAGACTGCATATAAAATTCTAGAAGAGGCAAAAATTATATGAACAGAAAGTAGACTGGTGGTTGCAAGGGTCTGGGGTGGGGGTGGGTATTCACTACAGATGGCCATGAGGGATCTTTTGGGGGTGATGAAAATTTTCTCTATCATGATTCTGGTGGTGATTTTATGATTGTATGCATTTGTCCAAATTCATCAGATCGCATATTTAAAATGAGTAAATTGTATGTGAATTTTACCTCAGAAAGTGTGATTAAAAAAAAATTAAGGTCATTTTGGGAAATTGAATAGAGGGATGTGCCATGGTTCCTACCCTGGTAAGATGATTTTCACCAGCCTGCAGGTTCAGGATTCTAGAATCATCCAGCAGGCATTTCTTTTAAGCTGCAACACTTTAATAATGGCATCCACAAAAATCCAGAGTTACGTATTGCTGTTGAGACTGGTGATTCTCTTTCTGTTAACTCATCAAGGGGGACATGTCCTGGGCCTTCTGTCTGCATGATTAGAATTAGTGGTGAGCTGTGCAGTTGGGAGATCTAAAGCACTGCCTCTGGTTTGGAATCTTGTCTTTCCTGCTTCATGAAGGATTCTGAGGAGCTGGGAGGGGGCAGTGGGAGTTTTCCCTTGACATGACCCAGCCTGGCTAATATCTTAAACAGCATTGGAATTGTTCTTTCCTTTAACCCCCTCCTTTTATCCTCCCACCTTGCCCCCACCATGGATTTAATTCCACTTTCCCATCATCATTAGTCACCAGCCTCTATGTGGAATATTTAGATGTGTAGGTAACGAATTCTGAGATGCTTTGCTCTCTTGAACTGGGACCTTATTTTCCCCCTTCAATTTACCTTTTGCATAGCTTGATACACATCAGTGACACTAAATAAATAAGCCATAATTAATACATATTTGGCTCTTGTACTGTTTATTTTCCTCTTCTGAAACTCAGATGAGTATATGCATCCCACAGCTTGAATGTTTAAATACTAAACCTTCTCTTGTCTTATATTAAACTAATGGTTTTAACTAGGGGAATGGCATTGTCCCAGATCCCTTCCATTTGGACCCTTAATAATTAGATGGCTAAAAAGAATATATTTGTAGAAGTGAGTGGTTAGTAAACAAATCACAATGATATGCTTAAGGAAAAAAGAGGAAATACCTATGAATATTAATTTGCATTTAGAAAAGTATCCCAAACAAGCAGTGCTGTGTTATAGGTCCACATCGGGAATCTTGAAGAGCCACACCCAGAAGAAACACTTTTCAACATCCTTCAAGAAGTTTACTAATATGCATCCCTAAACATATGCTAAGTGAAGAAATATGTCTGGCGTGGAAACATTTCTGCAGTAATATCTAGGGAAGCATTGTGAAATAACCATCCATGGTATCTTCTGGTGAGTGGAAGGGAATTGTGCAGGTGTTATGGTTTATCAGAACAGAAATAGTTGTTTAATGCTTACTAGGTACCAAGAGCTAAGTATACATTCTGCTGTCTGATCTTTATGATAATCTTACAACATAGGAACGAATATTATCTCCATTTTACACATGGGGAAACAGAGGCTCATAGAGGCTAAGTAACTTGCTCAGAGTCAGTGCAAGGTTGTTTTTTTTATTCTTTTTTTTAAAGCTCTTTATTGGAATATGATTGCTCTACACTGTTGTGCCAGTTTTTGCTGTACAACAAAGTGAATCAGTTGTATTTATACATATATCCCCATATCCACTCCCTCCTGTGACTCCTTCCCACCTTCCCTATCCCAGCCCTCTAAATCATCACCCATCATCGAGTTGATCTCCCTATGTTATGCAGCAGCTTCCCACTAGCTATCTTACATTTGGTAGTGTATATACGTCAGTGCTACTCTCTCACATCGTCCCTGCCTCCCCTTCACACCTGTACTGCCCCCCGCCCCCCTCCCCCAAGCCCCGTGTCCTCAAGTCCGTTCTCTACATCTGCATCTTTATTCTTGTCCTGTCACTGGGTTCATCTGTGCAAGGTTTGTATCCAGGTCTGCCTGATTCCAAGTCTGGGTTCTTAACCATCATTGTCCTACTTGCCCATCACTGGTCCTGGAGGAATTTGACGCCATTGTAAACAGCAGTGTTGGTGCCTCACCATCGGAGCTGGCAAAGATTTTTCTTTCCAGCAGCCAGCAATCAGAATGGCAGTCAGATAATTAACTTGTCTTCCCTGAAGGAGGTTTGTTCGTGGGACAGTCTTCAAATGGGGCATGAAAAGGCACTTGGCAAATTGCAAAAGGAAATAACGCTTCAAAATGAAAAATTGATGCACATTTATCAACTGTGGGTAACAAAAGAGCAGGCACCATCCTTTTGGGGCCATCACTGAAATCAGTTACAAAGAGTTATACTGATGATGTAAATGATTGCCTTCCTTGATTCTAATCTACCAAAGCAGAGACGATTTCCTAATCATTGCATTACTCAGGCCCCGCTTGGGCTCGCTCTTTGTTTTATTTTCTTTCTTGATTTTTGGTAGCTGTTTTAATAATGGTGAAATACACCAGGGTTTCCTAGCAGCCATTTGCAATGTGCAGTGACAGGCTTTTAAAATGATTTATTCCAGATCGGTCTGAACGTAAAGCCATTTTGCACACCGAGAGAGAGATCGTCAGAAAGAAGTTGGCATTTTTTTTCCAAATTACATTTTGTGATAGTGGAGATGTGGCATGATGCAATACTGGGTTTTGTGGGCACTAGGATTATGAAATAAAGGTAACGTCCCTGGGTAACAAAAGAAAAGTAAGTTCAAGAAGTCTGTGGTGATCCGTTGTTTTCCTGTTTGACTTATCTGGGTATCAGATGAACAAACGAAGTAATTTATTCTTCTTTTCTATCCTTACCTCCTCCAAACAAGTCTTCCCACCTTGTGTGTTCAGGACCTCCTTGCAAGGCAAACAGATCCCAAGCATGAAACTCCATCAGCAGATAGTAGAACAAATAATAGTGTTGGGTGCTGAGATGAAGCACATGCCTCTGCTTAGTCTTACTTAAACAGAGCCGGAGGAAAGGGCATTTTATGCACATTTTAATTAAAGGAAGTAAAAATTGGCTTTAATAATGAAAAATGAAATTGAACCCTTCTCTGTTAGTAATTAAATTAACTGATCCAACGGTTGTTTTTAAAAAAACAACTTTTTTGGGGGGACTTGGAAGGATTCAGCTGTACTCTTTCCTTAGCCCTTCACTGGGCTTATTGAGTATCTACTAAGTGGCCCACTTTATGTTTTGTTTATTTTTGTCTTTTTAGCCTCTGGACTCTTAAGAGGCTGATCTGAGGCTTCCCACTTGATTGCAGTAACTTCCTCTTCAAAATTTTCAAACGATAGAGTTCTTTGCTATTGCGAACTTCTGTACCAGCTCTTGGCATTATTTTGAGTATAAACAGATAGCTTTGCCACAAGCAGCTGTGATCAAAAGACAACACGTTTTTAAGTCTATGTACAGAAATACATCTTGAAAATACATTTGTGAATAAATGAGATGAAAAATATGAGTTTGTAATTTTTTCATTCTTTCCCTTGCCCTCTTGCTGTCTAAAAAAAGTGATTTTTGCTGGGGGCACCGGGCCTCAGCTTTCCTTGATGAAGCAGAATCTAAGTAGTGGGATGAGAGAACAAAAATGAGAGAAGTCAGACCCAAGGAAACTACATAATGAGACAAACAAACAAATAAACAAAAAATGCGGTAAGGATGGGGTCGGGGGAGAGAGTCATCAGAAGAACCACGCAGGCTGAGTTTCCAGGAGAGATTTCAGAAGTGAGAATTTGGGGGAAAATTATTTTTCACGTGGAGGGTGGTGAGTAGCAGAACTGCGTCCAAAGTGTTTTTAAAGATGTCTGATGTGTATGAACAATACTCTCTTTTATCAAGGCTCATGAGAATGGGTAAAGACTTGGATTCCTGTTGGCTGTGTGTTTTGTTGTAGTATTATTTATTTTGAATAGCTAGTGATACAGAATGTCAGCCAGAACCACTTGGGCTTCTGGTTATTCATTCATTCTTTCATTCGTTCATCCTTTTGGTTTATTTAGCTGTTTCCTGTTTATATTGTGTGTAATATTTAAATGTCTTGGGTTCTTAGCTGTGTAGTTTTAAAAATAGGATCATCAATTACGTAACCTCCGGTGATACCCAAACCTTCCACATCCGCCGTCTGAACTCTCTGCTGTTCTACAGTGAACTTACTTTTCTGAATAAAGGGGGAGGGGGAGGAACCTGGCAAAGTCTTTTCAGTTCAAACTCCCAGTCGTGGAGGGATATTTGAAGACTTGTTGGAACTGGAGCTGGACACTGTCCAGATCGTGTGGGATGATGCTCTTTTCCCCTGGAAGTTTCCTATGGGCTATTCTTTTTAGAATCCAGTTTCTGCTGTTGTGGTCTGCAGTGTCCATTCAGTGATAGGAAAGCCGTTGACATTTCTGGGCCTGGGTTAGACTAGATGACCTCCATTTTTAAGTCTTTTTCAACTTAAAAATGTCATGACTCTACAATATAAAAGATTTTTTATTTATGGATTTAATGATTTCCTGAGGTTAATGGAGAAAATGGGCGAAGAGTGGGTTGTTTGGCTCCTATGAACTCTCCCTGCCAGCTGATGCTCGTCACAGAGTTGATACCTCTGCTATTATTGTCGAGTGTGCTTTTGTATTAGTGGATCTTCATAATGATTTGTGTTTCTACTGACCTTTTATTCATATAGTCAGGATGGCAAATGTTAAGGGAAGTTTTTAACTTCCTTCCTTGTCATTGTGAAGAGTAAGGACCTTTCTCTGTCATGCAAATACTCTCTTGACTCAATCTGACACAAAACAATAGCAATAGGAGAGAGACTTTGATCACTGTGGCAGTTGAACTACAGAGCAGAACGTGGTAGACTGTTAAACTGCAGTGACCTTGAGGCCAACTTAAAGCAAACTCAAGTAGTGAATTATCTTTGTGCTGATAATGCTAACTTGGTGTGTGGCTTCTGGCTAATCTCTGACCACTTTGGTCATGGTTTGACCTTTCTAAACTTCAGTTTCTTCCTTTGTCAAGAACAGGGTAATGCTGCCTATTTTATAGAAGGATTGTGTGGACCAAATCATTGGCTTATATAAAGCATTTATCACCATACCTGGCACATGGTACATTTTCACCTGTGATGATGATTGATGGTGATGATGGTGGTGATGGTGATGGTGACAGTGATGATGGTGGTGGTGGTGGTGGTGCTGATGGTGGTGATGGTGATGATGTTGGTGATGGTGGTGATGGTGGTGGTGGTGATGATGGTGATGGTGGTGGTGATGGTGGTGGTGGTGATGGTGGTGATGATGGTGGTGGTGATGGTGACAGTGATGATGGTGATGGTGGTGGTGGTGGTGGTGCTGATGGTGGTGATGGTGATGATGGTGGTGATGGTGGTGGTGGTGGTGGTGATGATGGTGATGGTGATGATGGTGGTGATGGTGGTGGTGGTGGTGATGGTGCTGATGGTGGTGATGATGATGGTGATGGTGGTGGTGATGGTGGTGGTGGTGATGATGGTGGTGGTGGTGGTGGTGACAATGGTGTACATCAAAACTTATTCTTCCAGGTATATCCTAAAAATATCGGGGTGGTGGCTGGATGGTTAGGCATAGACTTGGGTTTGAATCCTGGATGTGCCATGTAGCAGTATGGTGGTGTACTCATTGCTTAATCTCTGTGAGCCTCTGTTTCCTTATGTGAACAAAAGAGGATGACAGCAGAAGCGCCATAACAGAGTTCTTGTGAGGATTAAGTGGGTTAATAGAAAAAGGCATCGTTGCATGTCTGGCACAGAGAAAGTGCTCGGTAAATGGTGGCAGCAGTTGTTGCTGTTTTATTGTTGTTATTATTATTATTATTATTAACCAGATGTAGTATGTGAGCATGCCCTGTCTTCCCATCCATGTTAGAACACTGAAGGCTTTGTTAGTTGCTCAGTGCCATTGATTCCAGTGAGGGACTCGGATGGAGCAGGGAAGCCTTAGCTGCATCGAGTGTGCTCCATGCAGGGCGGTGGTGCTCTCCTAGAAGAGATTGTATCAGTGCTTTGGAGAAATGCCAAAGGCATGACAGGCCTCTCACTTGGACATCTTCTCTCCAAACACAAAGCAATACATGCTTCTAGTGTAATATTCAACAATATGGAAGTGAAAAGCAAAAAACCCACTCTCCCCGTTCTCTCCAACCACCACCCAAAAAAACACCACAGTCACCACTTGGGTGAGTCTCCTCACAGACCCTCTCCACACATACCCAATCATTTAAATTACGTATATTTATTTAAGTAAAACTAACCTTTTTATTATTACTTTTATTATTTTAAAGTAGGATCATATTAATGTGTTTCTGCAACGTGCTTTCATCAAGCAGCCCTATAGGATCTCTTCCTGGGCTTTAGAATAAGACACACTGTACACATGAAGAACCTGGAATAAGAGGGTTGGTGATACTGTGTCCTTTCTAGCTCTGTGGTTGTTTGTGTTTGTCTCAGGTATTGTTGAGGCACCAGACAATAGATCCGAGTTAATCTCCTGTTAGCATCCACCAAGGGAAGGAGGAGGCGGGTCTGGAGGGTGTGTAATAGCTGTCCAGTGAAGATGCTGCTAAAGCAGTTGTGCTCAGAGCAGCTTGTCCAAACCGAGGCTGGAGGCCACTTCTAAGTAGAGCGTTCATGCTCTCTCTGCAGTAAACATCTTTCACACCAAAACCTTTCAGTGTTATTCCATCAGTTGTGTCTCAGTGGAGCATAGGGGTTAAAGTTTCCACTGTGGGTACGTAGGGCCTGGATTCAGATCTTAGCTTTGCTGCTTATACATTTGGTGACTTTCAGAAAGTTCTTTAGTCTCTCCACGCCTGTATCTCTTTTTCAGTAAAATGGACAGAAGCGTCTAGACCTCATAGAGGGTTGAGAGGATAAATAGAGAGGAGGCATGTGAAATGGTCCAAGTGTATGACAGGTGCTCAGCAAGGGGTAGGTAATCTCTCTGAGGAAGCAGTAAACCGTCTGAGTGCACCAAAGGAGTTACAAGTGATTTGCAATGACCTAGGGTGCCCAGCTGGGTAAATTAAATTCTACTAAAGGAATGTTTGCTGAGCACCCACCAGGCACCCAATACCGCATCCAGCGCCGGAGTGGATGTGAAGTATATGTCATTCCTGCTCTCGAGTGTTACAGAGTCCGGGAAGAAAGATGAATGACCATGCGCAACAAGCCAAACAAAAACATCCACAGGATAAAATAAGTCAACACACTGACTAATGCTGCCTCTTCTTTCTCGGTTCCCAGCTCTCCAGCCACACTGGCCTTCTTCCACGTCCTCTAATGCTGAGGTCATAGCCCACTTTGGCCAACAGATATGCTTTATTTTTAATATAGTGTTCTAATTTTCAAACGAGTTGTCAATACTTTAAAAAATAGGGCGTATTTTACGTTAACATCTGCAATTTGGGTTTCTCTTAAAAGTGGGTCAGCTGCAGCTACGTAGCTGCTGCCCTTTTTCTGGGACACAGACTCATCCCTCCCCCAAGACCCTCTGCCCACTCCCCTCGTGTGTGCCACCTGTCTGACCCCTGCCCTGACACCTCCCCCCCCCACCCCCCCCCCCCGGGGTCATTGCTCAGCCGTGTCCTCTGGGCGTCCCCCGCCCTCCCTGCTTTGCTACTCTCCTTCCCACCGCAGCTCAAGCTCAAGCTGCACGTCTTCTGGGAAGCCTTGCCTGAGTGACCTGATCAACCCGCCTTGTGCCTTCTCATCTCCTGGGTTCCTAAGGTGAGCAGTGATGAGACAGGTCTTTTCAGTAAGGGAGGAGCATTTTATTACCAGTAGTGTTTAGGATTTCCAGAATATGGTGACAATAAAAGGCAGACTGAGTTACTTTTAACTCGCAGAGACAAAGCCCCCACTTCTTCCTGCACCTGAAGGAGCCCTGGGCCCACCGTGGTTGTCACCCAGTATCAACGCAGTTTACCTCGATTTGTGTAATCATCTGACTCACAGCTGTCTTTCCCATCTGGTTGTACAATTTGCTCACCATCGTATCTACCAAGCCCAGCACGTTGCCTGGCCCAGCAGGCTGTACGATATCATGTATTTATTCACTAAGTGAAAACCTGAGTAGCCAGGTTAGATCCTTCACTTGAGAAATGATGCTGCCTCATTGGCCAAGTGGATTTGGAAACAAAGTTTCTGAGTAGCTGTGTTCTTTCCAGAGAAGATGGGTGCTACCGATGCAAATTCCGACTTTCTCTTCTGAAGGAAATTAGAAATTTGGAGGGAAATTTGCACCCCTGGATCAATATACGGCAAGACTTCAGCTCTGTAACCTTAAAACCCGAGCAATTAGCTTTGTTTGAAAAGGTCAGCGGTGGTTGGGCTCTTCTCCTTTGACAAGATGAGCTGTCCAACAGAACTCAGCTTAAATTAGAAATATCTCTGGCAAAGTTAATCAGAACCTTGTTTATACTGTCAGACTGCAGGGGAGGGGTCACAGAGTGCTCTGGGGGAGGAGATAGGGTTTTCCTTTGCTGTTTGTTCTGAGTATGGCATGGGTATCTTGCCACCACCTACCAAAGGACCTATCAGTAAAAGCAGATGCCTTTTTTTTTTTTCTTTGAAGAGTCTTCTCTGAGCCAGATGCTGTAAATCCCTTTTTGTATATTTCCTCCAAACTTTGCATCACTGATACTCTTATTTCAGGCAGGTGAAACAGGCTCAAAAAGATTAAGCCACTTATCCAAAGTCACACAGTAAGCGATGGTATCTGTTCCTGACAAAACCTAGAAAGTTTGGCTCCTCTACCTGCACGTTCTCAAGTTCTGGGATGAGGGAAATGACCTTAGGTTCCAGAGGGAAAGCTGGAACCTAAGGTCATTTGCCATTTTGTCATCTCATCATTGTGTCAGCTCCTCCCTTCCTCTTGTCGCATCCTTGTTTGGTTGTTGGACAGGCAGTGACTCTTTAATTTCAGAGACTCCAGGTGGTCTGCAGGGAAGGCATGGGTTGTGCAGAGGAGAAGAGAAATGTGTAGATTGAAAAAACAAACCATGTCTGAATGGCCAGCACTTTTTTTTTTGACCGTGCCTGGAAGCATGCAGGATCTTAGTTCCCCGACCAGGGATCAAACCCACATCCCTGCAGTGGAAGCTCGGAGTCTTAACCACTGGACCACCAGGGAGGCCCCAGTCAGCACTTTTTTCAGCCTCCTCCTGACCCCAGTCTTCTTACCTTAGTCCTTGTCTCCTGAATTTCCTGCACATTTATGGCTTTGAAAAAAAGCAGTCCCAATATAGCCATTTAGGCCAAAGAGACACTCAGAGAAGCCTGAGAGAGTTGAGGGAGTAGGAATGGAAAACTCTTTTGTGGGTGTGACTGCAAAGAAAATTCTGTTACATTAAAACTCTGTCTTGGTTAGTAGGCAGGAGAAACAGCAGGTCATGGTGGGGAAGAACATGGACTTTGGAAACAACTGGCGTCTAAGTTCAGATCTTAACTTTTCAGCTTACCAGCACAGGGCAGAGATGGTGCTGGCCTGTTGGCTGCAGGTCGTCTGAGGACCTTTTGAGTGTGGTTTCCATTTTCCACTCTGTCCCCAAGCCCTGGACGTCCTCACCAGGCTGAGAGCCCTGATGTTCTCCCACTTCCTCTCTCCAGCATCTTTAGAGGGTGATGTCTCTCTGACGTTGTTTCAGCCATGAAGACCTTTCTAGCAACAGAAAAGGTGGAAACTTTTCACTGGGATGTGGTTTTGCACAGCAAGGTGAGGATTTCCATGTGCATCTCAACCAGGGGACTTGAAGTTCAGTGTATCTTAGTGTTTTCCAAAGGATGGCATCTGGGGAGTAGATGACATGGTCTACTTTAGGGCACTTGGAAGAGATTAATTGCAATAGTTATTTCTTTTAATGTGAATCGGCCCCACAGACCCTGGTTTATGACTTTATTGTTTTGAACCAGGCTTCAGGAGGACAGAAGAATGCAGCGTATCCCAGACGGGTAACCCTGGGTTACGTAACAAGATGATTGTGGATGTATTACGAGGTGATTTTAGCATAAAATAAAATGGAATAACACAGTCAGAAAGTTATTCTCTTCTCGGTTCTCCTTTAATGTTTCTGATTGTAGGAGAAAAAATCTCTCTTGTTGCTGGAACACTTGCCATCCCCCTTTTGTATCAGGAGACAGCAAGAGGCAGACTCCCACCATTCCACAGGAAACAGTATCTAGCTGGAGTCTAGTAATGGTGCTTGTTTCATTGTATTTATTTTATTTTGTTGCTTTCTATTGATGGCAAGAGATACTGGCTTCCATGGTGGTCATGATATAAAATTTCAATTAAAATAAATTTAAGTAAGACATCGAGTTGACTTGAAGAAAATTAAGGAACTGGGAATTCCCTTGCGGTCTAGTGGTTAAGACTTCACACTCTCGCTGCCAAGAGCCTGGGTTTGATCTCTGGTCAGGAACCAGGATCCTGCATGCTGCATGGTGTGGCAAAAAAAGAGAGAGTGAGAGAGAAAGAAAAAGAAAAGAGAAAATGAAGGAACTAATAGAAGAGTGGATGCGAGGGTGCAAAACCCATGATGGTGGTGGCCACAAAGGACAGATGCTGGGAAAGCCTTGATCCAGCCCGTCTGATCCAGGGATGGTGGAGACCGCCAAGCCCAGAGAGCTGCACTCCTGGATGGCTTGTGCCTTCTGTCTGGGGACACTCTAGTTCCTGGCCCTGTTTCCAGCCCACTGTCACTTTCCAGTGACTTTGAATTGGGTCCACCAGCCACTTCTCTGCCAGTGATTCAGACCTCACGGCCTGCCCCGTGTCCTGGGGAAACCGCAGTGACCCAGTTACTCACGTCTAAGTGGCCCTGTTGTCCGCGTTCAGGGACTCATTAAACCACCGTTGGAACGGCTGTAAATGCAGCACATGGCGCTGCCCTTTCTAAGAACCATAATCTGAAGTCAACACATGTTTCTGGTAATGTCACCAGGTGCAGAGCGCCATCTTCTTCTTTCCCTCCCCTCACATTCAGAAACCTGTCCGGGCAATGTGTGACCCCAGGAGGAGAAAACTCGATGTGACAGGACTCCACGACCAGTGCCATCCTCTGAATACCGCTGAGATGCCGAGCAGTGCCAGCACCTGAACGGGCCAGGCCCCTCCTTTGAACGAAGAAGTCGCACAGGACGTGGGTGAGTGATGCCCACGACAGCCACTCTGCAGGGCTAAGGTGCATTAAAAAAAGGGTTAAATGGTATCTCTGTTGATGTTTCCTGTATCCTCCGGGGGTGGGGGTGGGGGGTAGTCTGCCTATTGAACGGAGGATTACTGTAACCCCTGGGGCTGTTGACTGTACAGAATGGCATTTTGGGTCAGGTTGGTTTAGCAAAATGAGATCTTTTGCTGGTGGTGTCCTAGAGGTGATCATTTCCTGGTCCCTTACTGGGTGCCTTGCGTTTTACATAAGTGCCTGCATTTAATTCTAATGGCAGTTTTACGCAGTGACTGGGAAGTATTGTTTCCAGTCTGCTGGTGAAGAAACTGAGGCTCACACAGAGTTTGGGCTCTGGATTCATGCCGGTCTGAAGTTGAAGGGCATCTCCAGCCTCTGTACTTAGGCTACCTGGGGGAGGTATAGTTACTCTAGTCTTTTTAAAGAATAACTTTAAGGTTCTGAAAGTCCCAGCTTTGCCACTTTCTAGCTGAGGAGTTGTATCTGTCCCCCAGAACCAGACGGAACACTGAAAGGGGATGAATAAAGAGGGTCAGCGGAGAAGATTGCTTACAAAGGCATGGGCAGGCGTAAGCAAGGAAACCAGCAAGGGGTGGTGAAGGGCCCCGGGGCCAGTAACAGCAGGAGGCCCTGGAACCCAGAGAGAACTGAGGCCTCGGGAGGGGACCACTCACTTGGAGCTGTGGCCCTGGGTAGAGGGATGCAGTCAGTGTCAAACTGTATCCCATGGGCTTACCTCTCCTGTCTCTCACCCTCTGACGTTCTCCTGGGGCTGCCCATTGGCCAATCCCAAGTGAAAGCCAGAGGGAAAGGGAGCCTGGGTGATGCAACCCGTAGAATCACTTCCAAGGCAAAAGGTAGGGTAGAGAATGGTGAGTTTTGAATCTGGAAGGGTCAAGGGAACGTATCCAGCAGGAAACCTCAACCTCTCTGAGTCGGTGATCTGTATTAGTCATCTGCTGCTGTGTAACAAATCAGCACAGCACTTAGAGGCTTGAACAATAACCGACAGTGTAGAATCCCCACTCCTAGCCATTTTGGCCTCATTTCCATTCTTTGTATGAGCCATGCTCCCTTCTGCTCTAGGACTTCAAGGGGGCATTTGGTAACACATGTTTCCTCTGCTGGGTTCCTGGCAACCCCTACCCCCACACCCACCACCAACCCCATGCATTTTGCCACATTAATTCTTCCTCATGTGTTAATTCTCGACTCCGTTGTTCGCTTTTCCTAACCTCCTTAACCAGGCTGTTTGCTTTAGTGTATCTTTTCCATATACTTCTCCATTGCAGTGAATGTTGTAGTTGCAATTTTACACTTATCTGTGGCATTATTTGTTTAATGTCTCTTTCCTCTACTACACTACACCCTCCATGAGGGCAGAACATGCCCATTTTTGCTCCCATTATACTCCTCGACCCTGGCTCAGTGCCTGCAGTACAATGGGTGCTCAGTGAATATTTGTGGAATGAATGAACGTGAGTGGATTATTCTATGATGTTTTCCTTCTTTTAATTATCTTACTGAGTGTCTAGTAACAGCTGTGCTAAGTTCTAGGAAGAGAAAGGTGCATGATATCTGGTCTCTTGTAGTAAAGAAATCTGTTTAAGTTGCTAAATTGAGCATTTCCTCCTATTTTTTTGACCATGGAAGAACTTTTTAGCACTGTGGCATAATTAACATCATATGGTGTTAGAGAATTCCATGGCAGTCCAGTGGTTAGGACTGTGTGCTCTCACTGCTGTGGCCCGGGTTCAATCCCTGGTTGGGGAACTAAAATCCCACAAGTCACATGGCATGGCAGAAAAAAAAAACACAAACAAACAAACAGAAAACATCATATGGTGTTAGTGTTTTGTGAGAGACAAATGAACTTCTGAATTATAATTTCCTTGAGGGCATGGGTCCCATGTCTTCTATTCATTCATCCATCCACCCAAATGTCCATCCATCCAACCACGCATCATTCCATCCAACAAAAATATCATGAAACCTGTGATGTGCCTGGCAGTAGGGACTCTGTGATCAATGCCACTTGTGCTCTGAGGAGGGCTCTGTGTGTTTCACAAGGATAACACTTCTCCTCCCCCACCATTGGAACCACCAGGGGATCCTTTTTGAATCTTCACCATGAGAACCTGGTGGGGTTTCTGGAAGTAAAGGCCATGAAATTGTGGGGTCCCCCTAAGATTACGGCCCACATGCTGGTCCATACTCAGCCTCCAGCAGTTCATCAAAATTACTGTCCAAGGATTCCTACCCGTATAGTTCCAGTGGCTTCTGTTCCAGGTGAGCACATCTTGGCCACGACCCTCTGAATTCTCCTGTCTCTTCAGATTTCAGGATGCCCGTTTGCCCTGCAACCTCATTTCTCTGGGGGCTCCCAGACTAACCCTGGTTTCCAGTTTGTTGAGCTTTTTCTCGTTATGAGGGTGGCAGTGACAACTTCCAAACTCTTTACATGGAGACTGAAACCAGAAGTCAATACATACGTAAACAAATGAAGCCCCAGTACGACTTTGTTTCTCTGCTACCACTGAGTAGCCCTCATCGTTCCTAGGAATTCCTCGACGTCCCTAGAAACGTGGGGACATCGACTAGGTTGCCGGAAGCTTGTCTTCTCAAGAGCAATCTCACACTCCAAGCCCTGCACGGGACCAGGCTCTGCCAAGTTCTTGAGATTTTGTGTGTTGTTTAGGGGTTGGGGGGTCTGCACTGAACTGCATTTCCCTTGGAAACAGGGGCCCAGATGAAATATCAGCTAGAAATACAGCAGAGTGAGTCGGGTTGCATCAAAATTAGACCTTAAATTTGCTCAGCCCTTTGGTTGCAGAGTGAGTGTGAATTTCCTCTCTGCACTGAGAGCCAGTTCATTGCTAAGTGGGTCCACTTGGACGCGTAGAGCAGAACACTTTGGGTGTAGAGAATGAAGAGGGTTTTTTGTGCTAACACCTGTGCGAGGGCAAATGATTCACCAGTCAGCTCCACGTTCCCGGAAATCATCCATGAAGTTCTCTGAACAGTCTCTTAAAGACCCCACATCCACACATCGCAGGGTCAGGAACTGTCAGACCTTCCCCCTCCCCTCAGCAGCTCCCAGATGGGCCCGACCTTCTCCACTTGCATTGTTCTAACACACCTGGACCTCAGACGGTGAGCAGCGGGGACCACCCAGGTCCGACTCCTCTCAAATAACAAATTGGAAGAGTTCTCACCTTGAGGCCTCTTGAGTGACGGATTACTTGGGAGTCACATGGAAGCCCAAAGGGGGTCTTGAGCTGGCATGAACTCCCCCAGCTAAATAACATGGCTCTGCAGGGCCCTGTTGACCTGGCATATTCCATGACGGGAAGCTCTTTCAATTATTTGGAGAGTAGCTGTTAAGAGGATGTGAAATCATCTGCATAAAATGTTGGCTTTAATTTCTCTAAAGGAGATGATTTGCCGAAGAGCCTTTGACTATTTAAAGGCTGTTACCTGAGCAAGACATTTGGGTAATTGGGCATGTGATGCTGGTCTGGTGTCACCTTTTTACATATTGATGATTACGTGGTATAAAGACCTTGTTTCACTTTAATTGGAATCCCTGCCCAGGAGGGGCCCGCGGGAGCTCCAGCTGCGAGCAGAGAGTTTTCTTTGAAGGGCCAATGTGAATAAAGAAAGATATCGTTGGCATTCTTTTTTCCTTCTGTGTTTTAGTTAAGATACTTTCTGTAGTCAGGAAGAGAAACAAAGTTACGGTGCATTTAGCAGAAGAAACTAAAAATTAAAAAAATTTTTAAAAAGAAGAGGGAGGTAGTATTATGCTTTTTTTTAAGATGAGGCTATAATAATGTCTTTTGTTGGAACTAATTTTTTTAAAATAAATTATTTATTGTCTGTGTTGGGTCTTTGTTGGTGCACACGGGCTTTCTCTAGTTGCGGCAAGTGGGGGCTACTCTTTGTTGCGATGTGGGCTCTAGGCACACGGGCTTCAGTAGTTGCAGCACATGGGCTCAATAGTTGTGGCTCACGGGCTCTAGAGCACAGGCTCAACAGTTGTGGCGCATGGGGCTTAGTTGCTCCGTGACATGTGGGATCTTCCCAGAGCAGGGGTTCAACCCGTGTTCCCTGCATTGGCAGCTGGATTCTTAACCGCTGCACCACCTAGGAAGTCCCCTGGAACTAATTTTTATTTGTATTTTTTAAAATTGAAGTATAGTTGATTTACAGTGTTGTGTTAGTTTCTGGTGTACAGCAAAGTGATTCAGTTGATTCAGAATATATACGTATATATTCTTTTTCAGATTCTTTTCCATCATAGCTTATTACAAGATATTGGATATAGTTCCCTGTGTTATGCAGTAGGTTGTTTATCTATTTTACATATACTAGTATGTATATGTTAATCCCAAATTCCTAATGTATGCCCACCCCTCCTCCCCGACATTTGACTTTAAGGAAGTTAAATGTCGGAATGCGGTCAGGTCTCACAGGAACCCGACTTCAGAGGTGGAATATTATCAGCAACCCTGGAGGCTCCTCTGACCTGCTCACCTCCCTCTGTATTCTCTGCCTATCTATCTCACTCTTTTATGTCTCCTACCAGCTTTCTTAGTTTTACTTTGTGAACAGGGCACCGGAAGGCTGTTCCTACAGTTGGCAAGTTTACACCCCCTCGTGTGATGTGACCCACTATGTCTGAACGCTAATTCCAGACCCCTGAGAGAGAGAATCTGGTTGGAAAAGGGTCCACCCTGGAAAAGGGTCGGGAAGAGGATCCTGTGGGAGGGGCACTTCTCAGAGAAGAGAGGTGTCATCTTGAGCCGGGGTCCTTCATTTCTAGTATTGTCCCCACTTTACAGGTGAGGAAACCAAGACACAGCTTTCCTTGCCAAGATCACACAGCCGCACCTATCTTTTCTTCTAGAGTAAAGATTGTGGTGAGGCACTAATTTTGCTTTGTAATGACAATTGGTGCCATTCACGCCAAAGCTGTTTTTATTTATCTTTTAACTGGAACGCGTTGTTTAGCAAAAATTTTTTTTATTTTGTAATTTTGTCAAAAGCGGACAGTTTCTCAAAGTAAAGTGAGAGTAAATGAGAGTAAAATTTTAGTAGCAAAGAGAGTGATTCCTAAAATAATCCAGGACAGTTATGTAATCATAAAGTTCTCTGGTATTTCCACATTAAAAAAATAAACAAGTGCAAGAAATGAACACGAAGGGAGTAAAAATTGGTTACAAAAATCAGAACCACACGATGAGCCAAGACTTTTTTATAAGGAATAAATTGCTTCAAACAAAACGAAACTGGAGCCAAGTGTGGAATGGGGCTGGTTGAGGAGAAGGTGAAAGAGAAACCAGGAATTCCAGAAGCTGTTGTGAGTTCAAAACAGGATTTTCAATCGCATGTTGCGTGTCTGCAAGGTGACAAAGGATGGAGAGTCAAGTTCATGGCCGGACAGCATTGTGGAGAGTGTGAGGAGCTGTTGTTAACCAACTGCTGGGGGATTCCTCTCTCCACTCAGCTCTGTGCTCTGCAATGGCATTTGGAATCGTGTGTGTGTGTGTGTGTGTGTGTGTGTGTGTGTGTGTGTGTGTGTGTGTGTGTGTAAATTTTCCCCTAAGGTTTACTTTGGAAATCTGGGGGAAGGAGAAAATATATCTTTCCTTTTGTCTCATTCCTCTTAACTTCCGACCTGACTTTTCTTATAATTTTGCAGTTTTCTCCCTCTTTTAGTCATTCCACCTGCTTTTTTGCCCCCAAAGTACAGCAGTGGAGACTTCCCAACTTGAGGGTATTTCTCCCTTCTGAGCTAGACCACATTTTGATTTTTTTTTTTTAATTCAAAAGAAAGTACCAATGAGATGGCAGTTTCAAAACCATATGGGACAGGAAGGGTTCAGAGGGTTTCTCGCACCTTTTCACTCCTGCCCAATAAGCGGCAGTTAGACGCTGTGCTCCCTGCCTTCAGCCGTCCTTCTGGAACAGTCTCAGAAATCCTGTGCTCCCTGGCTGACCGGGTCCCATGGAGAGCTTGCTGGTCTTCCGGCCCATTCTTCGTAGGCTCTACCAGGTTTCGCTTCCGGCCAACGGAAGAGGGGAACTGAGGTTACCTTCCCTGGGGCAGATGGGACCGCGCAGGAGCCATCCGAACCGCGGCTTGTTCGCGGGCAGCTCCTGAGCCCGGGGCACAGCATGTGCAGGGGCTGGGCCGGTGCTGGGGCTGTGCTGCAGGCTTGCGAGGTCACAGCCACGCGGCCCCCCTGGCTGCCCCCAGCCTCGACACCACCCTCCAGGCTCTGCCCCCAGCTGGGCCCGGTACTGTGTGCCTGGTGAGGGGGAGGGCTCACAAAAGAGCCCTGATGGACGCGTGCCCGCAGCCTCCCACAGCAGTGTCCACGCAGCTCCGCCAGGCACCTGGTCCTCGAGCAAGTGGCGTGGGATGCTGTTATGGTGGAACCAGATCCGGCCACCGACGTGGGAGCAGCAGCACGATGGAGAGACGAGAAGAAGGCATCGTTCGTGCTGGAGCATTCGAGAAAGCTGGCAAAACAGCCAGAGCCTAGGCGTGCTGTGAACCTTCCAGGTTTTCCTTCTTTTAACAGAAGTGAATGTGTCCAACTGAGGTGAAAGTCTTGTTTCCAAAGTTTAGACAATTGGGTTCTTTCTCCCCTTCCCCTTCCATGGTTCACGAGTCTCTGAACCAATAGCTCTAAGAAATATGAGAAAGGAAACTTGAAGTTGGTTAGCATTTGCATTTTTAAGTTGTTTAGAACTAATCCAGCTTAATGTGTTAAAGTATTGATGAAAATAATGGATACGAGAGGTATCGACATCACAGGCAACTAGACTTCGCTTTGGTCTCACTTTAATCGTTTTTTCTTGAATACATTTTTATTACCTAAATTACTGTTCTGTGCTCCTTGTTCATAAATTGCAGCTAAGGATTTTGTTTCTGAGTGCATGCTGACAGCACAATTTTGCTTCCCAGACTTGTCTCAATTTGCCACACAAAGCAGACCTTGCTTAAAATAACTTCTTTTTGCAAGACTATTAGTACTTTGAAGTCAATTAAAAATACACAACCTATAAATACATAAAAAAGAGCAATCTAGTAACTCAACCAGAACCCCAGAAAATTTTCATACTAATGCTGTGGATTTCAGTTCTGAGTGTATTATTAGTGGACCCCAAACCCGAAAAGTGTTTAAAACTGTTGGCATCTTAATTGCATTTGTTAAATGATGCAATAAAGCTTATTTTTATCAACATAAAAAAATCCAATGAGCCTTCCATTTTACATAAATAAATGTGTCTCCTTGGTCAGTGTGTGGAGACACATGTAAAAGAGTGTTGAAGGGGCCCTGGATCCTTCAGCCTTGTGACTCCACCGTCTCCACATGTGAACTTCCAGAAAAGCGTGGATGTGGATGTGGCACACTGGTTCCTAAATGTCTCAGCCAGGAGGAGAAGTGTTTGTCACTTCTGCTCACACTTCTGGGGCTGGGACTAGTCACAGGGTCACGTCACCCTCCTGCGAATCCCCCAACTTCCCATCACACACAGAAGAGGATCCCAAGTCATTACCAAGATAGTGAAGTTCCACAGGGCACGGCTGTGCTGACTCTCCAGCCTCCCCTCCTCCTGCTCTCCTCTTGGATCACTTCCTGTCCAGCCTCTGTGCTTCTCTTTGTTGAGACAAGTCCATCCCTATGGCAGGACTTGCTGCCTGCTGTGGGCTCTGCCTGGCTCACTCTCTCTCCATCCCTGTCTGACTTTCTCTCTTCCTTGTGGTCATTGATGAAATGTCACCTCATCGGAGAAACCGTCTTTGACCTCCCTATAAAATTGGGAGCCCCATCAAACTAGCACTTAAAAAAAATCATTCTTACCTTTCTTTCGTTTGGGACAATCGCAAAAATGTTGAGACCATTTTCTTGAGGCTAGAGGCTCAAAATACCTATTCTGGTAGTCAGAGGCTAAATATGGACTATTTTTTTCTTTCCTTCCCTCCCTCCCTCTTTCCTTCCTTTCCTTCCTTCCTTCCTTCCTTCCTTCCTTCCTTCCTTCCTTCCTTCCTTTCTTTCTTTTTCTTTCTTTCCTTCTCTTTCTTTCTTCTTTCTTTCTTCTTTCCTCTCTTTCTCTCTTTCTCTCCCTCCCTCCTCTCTCCTTCCCTCCCTCCCTTCCTTCTTACAATTCATTTGTAAGATTCCTAATCTCCCCTGAAACAGATGAATGACTTTAGCAGAATGGTTGTGGGTAGAGCTGAGGTTGGGGAAAGCAATAGGACATCTCATTAATATATTTCAAAACAAATATTATCTCCTTTACATCATTAAAAAAGAAAAAAAATCTCACTGCCGCTGATGAAAGATGGCGTCATGCTGTCCTTTGTCTCCCTGATGGCTTGAGTGGCTGAGGGCTTTCTTACATGTCCTTCACTCTTGGGCATGAAATGCCTTTTCACATCCTTATCTGTTTTTTTCAATGGAATGTTTGTCTTTTTCTCACTGATTTGTATTTTATGTCATAAGGGATGGGTGCTTCAGAATATATTCTTTCATAGATAATGGTTTACCTTTCAGTCTTGATAATTGTGTTTTCTGACAGGTGACTGTTTACAATTCTTGCCTAGTCAAATGTATCAGATTTCCATTATGCTGTCATGCTTGGATGCCATATGTAGAAAGTCCTCCTCCACTTTAGGTTACAGTAAGTACTGACCATTGTGTGGTGCCTGGCATAGTCTTGGGTTTCCTTTCCAGCTACTGCTGTCCACACCCACTAGCCATATGACTTTGCATAAGGTACTTAAACCTTCCTGAATCTCCTCTTTCTTATGAGTAATGGGATTGAAATTTTACTTGCCTCAAAGAGTTGCTGTGAAGATTAAATGAGAAAATGTTAAGCACTTAACTCGATATCTAGCTCATAGCAAATGCCTAATTCAAGTGTATTATTGTTATTCTTCTTTCTCGGTTTGCACTTCTTTCTTTAGTAGTTTTGAAACTTAATTCAGTATATGGGATGAGGTTGGTTTCCTCTTAAAAAAAGCATTAATTTCTGCAGTGGGTGGAGTGACCAAATCACAGTTTCTTCCCCCAAAAGCACTGTGAAGACCTGGGAGTAGTGGGTGGGTGCTGTGTGTGGGTAATTGACTTATATCCGCCTATGGAAAAAGTATCCTCCCGTTTGCCTTACGTGGCCGGGATGTGAGGATGCAGGTGATGGAGAGGTGTTTGGGGAGGAAGGAGGGAGGCTGGGGGTTTGCTTTTGATGTCGGAGATGAAAAGGAGGGTGCAGCCTGTCCAAAGGAGGTGTGTCATGGGGTTGGAGTTCCGGGCACATCCCAGTGCCCAGTGTGGTGCGAGAGCGTCCTCTCCGTGAAGCCCCAGGCTGGCTGATGTAAGGAGCCTGTCCACTCCCCCAGAGCAGAGTCTTGCAGCAGCAGAATGGGACCGCCCTGCTGGGTCTGCAGACTCAGAGGACAAGACGCGGGGCCGGCTGAGTAGGCATGCAGTCACCCTTGAAGCCCACGCCCAGATGGCTCTCGCCCTTTTGTCAGTGCTCTGCTGTCCCCAACTGGAAATACTTAGCAATTTTTGAACTAGAGGCCTCACGTTTTTATTTTGCTGTGGACCCTGCGAATTATGTAGCAGATGCCAAGAGACTGGGTGGACACAAGGTAAGTCCATGTCTCTGGAACAGGACTTCATTCATTTTTCTCTTTCTACATCCCTCAGCATCACCATTTACTGGCTGTGTGACTTTGGACAAGTCACTTAAATTCTTAGGCCCCCGTTTCCTTTTATGTAGTGCAGACGGTAACACCTATGAGCAGGGTTACCGTGAGGATTAAGTGGCGTAAACCCCGTAGCCCTTTGGCACCTGGCTCCCACGTTATAGACACGTGAAGCATAGGGGTTATTATTATTCATATTGATTATACGTAAAGAGCCCTTGACAATGCAGGGCTCAGGCCATAGTGGAGTTGGATCTTATGTGGAGCTAGTGGAGTCTAACGTCAAGGCAGAAGGGAAAACGAGCACAGAGTACCAACAGCACCTTAGGGTTTGTGGGAGACCATAAGTGTCCCTCAGTCTGTCCATCACAGGCAGTTTCCCTCTTGTATTTGCACAGATCACTGTTTCTTTGAGTACCAGACGAGTTAGCTGACTTGTGTTCAGCTGCTTTTAGGAAAAAAATAGCAGTGTGCAAGCACAGGAATTATTTTTGGTGACATGAGGGACACATTGGAGAGACGGGAATCTGAGCTGTGGCTGACTTCTGCAATGGATGAAGGGAATACAGGGTCTAAGGCACGTGATACTTTTAGAAGCTTGTGAAAATGTTGTAATGCTAATTTCGCTTAGAATCAGAAGAAAATATGAACATAATAATAACGCATTTTTGATCATGAATCTAGCCTAGATTTTTTTTTGTCTTTATAGCGATGCATAAGGAAACAGCTTTTAATATGTTTTAATGGAGGAAAGGGTCCACAAAGGCTAAAGTGCCCAGAACCCAGACAGTCATACTGCGGCCCTAGTCATGACGACCATCCCACTGTCACTTGGTCCATACTGTGTTCATTGACTGTGGTGGCAGGTGGAATTATTGCCACTCAGAACCATTTTGTGCTCATTTCTGGGGTGGCAGGTCGAATCACCTGGAAGGTTTGCAGTGTTATTCTTTTCTTTTCCCCTCCCTTGGGAGAGTGTATTTGGATGTGTGTCATTTGAATGAAGTTATTGGGATATTTTACTCCACTCTCTGGTATTTTGTGTTCTAAGAATGAGGAGAACAATGTTAAACCTCCTCTTGTTTGAAAGGGCGATCGGATGAGAATGTGATGAAGATGTTGAAAGACTACTTACGCTATTTTGCACATAATTGTTTTCTTACGTGGATACATGCAAACAGTGACTAACAGGGCTTTAGCATCTTATTATAAGATTAGCACCCTTTGTGGCTTTGTTATATTGTATAAACTTACTTTCTTCCTAATTTAGACAGATTTTCTCCTGCAATCCAATTAATATAAATTGTTTCATTAATATTGAAACATAAATGCTGTTTACTGGAAAAACAAGTGTGTGTGTGTGTGTGTGTGTGTGTGTCTATGTGTGTGTGTGTGTGTCTCTGTGTGTGTGTGCATGTGTGGTGGGGTTTGGGGACTAGGGGTAGGAATGGTGACAATCATGTTATTCCTGTAATTCTTTGGCTTCTGGTTTTGTTTCATTTTTTTACTTCAGCTTAATTTTTTAAAAATTTAAATGCTTTAATATCTTTTATAATTGCAAAGTAATACATGCCTATTGTAATTTCAGGCCCAAGTTCACTTCCTAGAAGTTACCACTTGCAATAGTTTGGCACTTGTCCTTGAATCACTTTTCAATATATGAATAAACATACACGTATTCATTAAATTTCTTTTTTAAAATGAGAACTCTCCTACTCTTTCCTTCTAATATAGCACAGCCATCTTTCCATGTAAGTGTCCATCATTCTGCCTCATTCTTGTAAATGCTACATACAATTCCCATTTATGTAGTCATCCCTCTATTGGTGTACATTTAAGATGCTGCCTCTTTTAAAAAAAGAAAAACAGGACTGTAATAACTGGCTGGGCAACATACATCTTTATATTGATCTTTTGTGTCTTTCTCATCCTTCTGTATAAATGGGAATTTTCACTTTCTTATGATTATCTAGGGTCCAACAATAGTTCCCACAGTTGTTCTTTATAGCAGTTGACGCGCTCCAAATTTTTTTTTTTTGCCCCCTTTGCCTGTGAATCCAGCAGAACATAGAGTTTTTCCTTAAGTGGACTGGGCATTGTGTGAAACCTTCCATTGCTTCATTACCTCCAAATCACTTGTCATAGTCCTAATAAAAATGTACACCCATCCCTGTGAGTGCTTAATCACATTAGCTGGGGGGAGAGGAAGCTATTGAGAGAAAAAAAAATGAGAAGATGTTAAATGTCAGGTCTTGTTTAGAATTCAAAACGCTTTCCCCAGCCTGGAAACGAAGCCCCTTGCCTGTGAGCTGGGGATTGAGAGTTGCAGAGCTCCTGTAGGTGGTTGCCAGAGAATCCCCAGGCCATTGTCTGAACATGCAAGGGGAGGTGGCGGGGCGGCTGTAAGGGAAGGGAGTGTTTTTAATTTTACAAAAGTATTCTGCTGCTTATAAGCCTCGTGTCCTGGCCTCCTTTTTGGTAACCTGGTTGTGTTAAATTCAACACATAGTTGCTGAAACCCTCCCACATGCCAGGCACCTTCTTGGTTCTGAGATCAAGCGGTTATGCAAGCAGAAAGAGAATTTGCCTTCATGAAGCTTACCTTCTGGGGTAGGAGGCAGACTGTCACCAAAGCAACAGATAAAGATGTAAAGTCAATGATAATTGCTGTGCCAAGAAATAAAGCTGGTAGAGGAGAGTGGTAGAGAGGGGTGGAATGGTGAGTGGTCAGAGAAAGGCCTTCTGCAGAGGGGCTGTTGAGTAAGGTCTCAAGTGAGGGAAGGAGCGGGCCGGTCAGGTGTCTTGGGGCAGATCACCCCTTTGAGCCCGAGGTGCAAGCTGTTCGCTTTCCCGGTGGAGGTGCTGTCACCACAGACTTGATCCTTGAAAATGTCTTCCCTTTGTGGGGCTGCAAAGTTTTTGTGAGATTTCCCAACTGTTACTGAAAGTTGGGTAACAATGAGTGGCTGCTCACTGCTCAGAAGTCAATACTCCAGAGAGACAAAGGAGAAGCCGCAGTGAGACGGTAGAAGGGGCGCAATCGCGTTAAAATCAAATCCCATAAATGCTGGGTGGGTGACTCACAAGCTGGAGAACAGTTATACTGCAGAAGTCCTGAGGATTCTGAGCCCCACATCAGGCTTCCTAACCTGGGGGTCCAGCAACGGGAGGAGGAATCCCCAGAGAATCAGACTTTGAAAGCCAGCGGGATTTAATTGCAGGACCTCCACAGGACTGGGGGAAACGGAGACTCCACTCTTGGAGGGCACACAAAAAGTGTGCTCACCAGGACCCAGGGGGTAGGAGCAGTGACCCCATAGGAGACTGAACCAGACCTACCTGCTGGTGTTGGAGGGTTGCCTGCAGAGGTGGGGAGCAGCTGTGGCTCACCGAGGAGACAGGGGCACTGGCAACAGGGGTTCTGAGAAGTGCTCATTGGTGTGAACCCTTCCAGAGTCCACCATTAGCTCCATCAAAGAGCCTGTAAGCTCCAGTGCTGGGTCTCCTCAGGCCAAACAACCACCAGGGTGGGAACACAGCCCCACCCATAGGCAGACAAGCAGATTAAAGTGTCACTGAGCTCCACCCACCAAATCAGATTAAAACTTTACTGAGTCCCACCCACCCAGCCCAACCCACCATCAGTCCCTCCCATCAGGAAGCACCCATGAGCCTCCTAGACAGCTTCCTCCACAAGAGGGCAGACAGCAGAATCAAGCAGTATCAGCAGTATTTCATTGTGTGGAACTGAAAATCACAGCCACAGAAAGACAGAGAAAATGAAAAGGCAAAAGACTTTGTACCAGATGAAGGGACAAGATAAAACACCAGAAAAACAACTAAATGAAGAGGAGATAGGCACTCTTCCGCAAAAAGGATTCAGAATAATGATGGTGAAGATGATCCAGGACTTTGATAAAAGATTGGATGCAAAGATCGAAAGTTGCAAGAAAAGTTTACCAAAGACCTAGAAGAATTAAAGAACAAACAAACAGACATATGCAGCACAATAAGTGAAATGAAAAATACACTAGAAGGAACCAATAGCGGATTAACTGAGGCAGAAGTCAATACTCCAGAGGCAAGGTTGGTGGAAAGGAGAGTTGGCTTTATTTCGGAGGCTGGCAACAAGGGGAGAGGGTGGACTCATGTCCAAAGGCTGACTCTTCACTGACAGTCAGTGGGCAGGAGCTTTTAAAGGGGAGTTTCAGGGGTGTATAGACGGAGGGAGGGGGCTCCATGCAGAAGCAGCACAGTCAGCTCTGACAGTCATCTTGAAATTGGTCATGCAGTGGTCTGATCTGTGTCATCTTGATTGTTTTGAGTATAGTTTAGTCTTGAGTTCCAGGGTTGGTTGGTTCCTGTTTCTTTGAGGCCAGGTCTCAGAATTGTGGCAGCTGATGTCACGGCTACAGTCTGGTCATCATGTAGTTAACGTCTTCTACCATGTGGGGTTTCAGTATCTACAACACAGCTCACAGGACATGGCTCAGAATATTATCTATAGCCCTTGAGGAGGAACGAAAAGTCCTTGACTTTGTTTAATGACTGAACTATGATTATTTGGTCTTGTTAGACTGTTTTCCTTTGCTTCTGCATTTCCTTACTTCTCTGATTAAATTTATTCTTTGACTAAAGTTTTTTTACAGACAAAAGTCAGGCAGGGGACACGGCGGGGAAGGACCATGAGGTCCTGCTCTGTGTCCCAATCAGTGATTCCCACTGTTGGTGCTACAGAGTGAATGCTTGTGTCTCGCCCACCCCTGAACCCCCCACTTCCTAGGTCGAAGCCCAGTTCCCAATGTGATGGTATTTGGAGGCGGGGCCTTCAGAAGTGATCCTTAAACTCCACCCTCATGAGTGGAATTAGGGCCCTTATAAAAGAAGCCCCAGAGAGCTCCCTTGCCCCTTCTGCCGTGTGAAGACACAGTGAGAAGACAACTGTTTATGAACCAGGCAGTCCTCAGCAGACAATGTGCTGGTACCTCAGTCCTGGGCCCCGTAGCTTCCAGAACCGTGAGAAATAATTCCTGTTGTTTCTAAGTCACTCAATGCATGGCATTCTGTTGTAGCAGCCCGAGCAGGCTAAGACGGTTGGATTCCCTAGATCTCTGCTATCCAACACAAGTGCTCAATACCCATATGTTTCTTGCGGCTACCACATTGGACGACAAAGATGCAGAACTTCCCTGTCATCATGGAAAATTCTGTTGGACAATGTCATCTGGTTAGATGTTCTACTGCCAATAACAAAAACGCTGATGGTGATGGTGATGGTGATGATATAACTTCCCATTTACTGGGCATGCACTACATACAGGGCACATTACATATATTATCTCATGCCAACTTCACATACACTTTTACCTAAACCAGGTGTATTTGCTCTCATTTTACAAATGGAAATCCACAGAGGGGTCCAATAAGTTATCCAAGTTACTTATTATCTAGTAAATAAATGGTGGAACTGGTATTGGAACACAGTCTTGGCTGGTATGAATGCCTGTGTTTTTAGCCACTAAGTTATACTGCTCCTCAATCCACGGACTATTTCCCAGGCCTGAAAAAAATTCCCGGAAGGGGTAGCCAAGTGGGCATCCAGTGGGGAGGTGAATCTATTCCATTATGAAACTAGTGGGATACTCAGTTGAACTATTTCAACCACTTTTAAACTTCTCTGTAGCCAAAGGTCTGCTTATGAAAAGTAGCAAAAGGTGTCTCTTCTCAATGTGCTTTGCTGCTATCTGTTGGGCACTTGTCACACTTGATAAATGTGCAGTGTTTATAGGGTGATAGGTGGCCCATGGAGGTGTGCAAAAAACCATCAGAACAATCATAGATGGTGGCCCAGGTGTATTTGGTCTTTTGTCACGTGTAGGGAGATCTATTTTAAATCTTAAAAGTGAGTGACTGAGGATTGTCTAAGAAAAGTAAAATATTTAACAGGTGTTCGTCAGCAATTCCTGCAGAAACCACCCACACACCCTGATATTTCAGGGCCGGGACTCATTCCCACTCTACAGAGTCTTGATGGCATGACTCAGCTGTCATGGGGCTCGAGACTTAACTTCAAGCATAATTTGTCACTGCAGCCCACAGTCATCAAATATTAGGGCTGAACAGATCCGGAGAAAGGAAGGTGGAGGCAGGCAAGAAGGGGAGGGAGAAAGAATAAGCTGGAACAAAAAGTCTAGTAATGGTAATGACACCCATCATTTATTGAGTCCCTGTGATTTACCAGTCAATGAAGAAGGTACTTGTGATGACGTCTAATCTTTCCAACAATCCTGCAGAGTGCATGTTGTTACTTCAATTTATAGATGCCCACATTAACTACAATGTTTCGTCAGTGCCACAGCCAGCACTGGAACCTAGATATTCCTGATCCTAAGACCATAGTTTTTCTTTGAGCCAATCTAGAGAGACAAAAGATGATAGAAAGTGAGTGCTAAGGCATAGAGCTTGGTTGGTGGAGAGAACAGGAGTGGCCCTGATTAGAAACCAGAGTAAAAGAGCAAAAGTTGAGACAAAGACCTCTACTTCTGACTAAGATGGAAGATTTAACTTCCTTCCTGAAGTGATCAAAAAAGAGGCAAAATATATTTTAAAAAGTGGCTTTCAAGACGCTGGACTTGAAAGGACAGTGAAGGAAAGTGATCGCTGAGAGGTGGGAAACAAAAAAGGCGAGCCCCACATTTGCCTCAGTTTACTAACTGGAGAGGGTTTCCAGACCATGGCACAGAGAGAGGGAACCCAGGTAGAGCCCAGAAGATTCCCTGAGTTGGGGAGAGTTCAGGGAAATGAGGGTGGGTAGAAGTTGCAGGATGGAGTGCCAGAGGGGAGCAAGAACTGCGGAGAGCTGCGAAGGTCCCTGTGAATATTCAGCTGAATGCTGTTTCACAGATGCAAGCTCAGAATAGAAGGAACTTAGTCAGATGTGGGACAGCTACTAAAAATCTATGGTAAACATCATACTTAATGGTGAAAATGATTTTCTTAAGATCAGAGATAAGACAAAGATGTGTGCTGTCACGTCTTCCATCCAACGTTGTACTAAAGCTTTTAGCCAGTGGAATAAGGGAAGAAAAAGAAACAAAAAGCATCCAATTGGAAAGGAAGATGTACAACTGCCTTTGTTTGTCAGTGACATGATCTTCTATACAGAATCTTAACAGAATCTTCAAAAAAGCAACTGGCACATAAATTTAGCAAGTTTGCCGGTTTGAGATCAATACACAAAAATCATTTGTACTTTTACATCTTGCTGCATATAATTGGAAATTGCAATTAAAAAAGCAATACAATTTACAACAGTATCAGAAATGTGAAACACTTAAGAATAAATTTGATAAATGTGAAAGTCCTATGAACTGAAACTACATGCATGAAACACTTATACATGAAAACTATAAAACATTCCTGATTAAATTAAGGAGTTAAATAAATGGAGAGATATACCATGTTCATTGTTTGAAGATTCAATTTTAAGATGTGAATTTTCCCAAAATTTATCTGTGTATTCAATCTAATTCCAATCAAAATCTCAGAATTTTTGTAGAAATCAATAAGCTCATTCTAAAATTCATATAGGGGCTTCCTTGGTAGCACAGTGGTTAAGAATCTGCCTGCCAATGTAGGGCACACGGGTTCGAGCCCTGGGCTGGGAAGATCCCACATGCTGTGGAGCAACTAAGCCCGTGCACCACAACTACTAAGCCTGCACTCTAGAGCCTGTGAGCCACAACTACTGAGCCCACGCACCGCAACTACTGAAGCCCATGTGCCTAGAGCCCGTACTCCGCAACAAGAGAAGCCACTGCAATTAGAAGCCCGAGAACCACAATGAAGAGTAGCCCTGCTCTCCACAACTAGAGAAAGCCCGAGTGCAGCAACAAAGACCCAATGCAGCCAATAAATAAATAAATAAATAAATTTATAAAAAAAAATTTATATGGAAGTGCAAAGGACCTAGAATATCTAAAACAACTTTGAAAAAGTTGAGAGTTTAATATTACTTGAGTTCAAGGCTTATTAAAGATCTATAGTAATCAAGACTGGCAGAAAGATAGATATGTCAATGGAAGAGAATAGAGGGTCTGGAAATAGATCCCCACCTATATGACAACTGATTTTTTTTTTTTAATTTTATTTTTAAAATTATTTTTTGGGGGTACACAAAGTTCAATCATCTGTTTTTATACACATATCCCCATATTCCCTCCCTTCCTTGACTCCCCCCCTTCGAGTCCCCCCCACCCTCCCCCCCCAGTCCTCTAAGGCATCTTCCATCCTCAAGTTGGACTCCCTTTGTTATACAACAACTTCCCACTGACTATCTATTTTACAGTTGGTAGTATATATATGTCTGTGCTACTCTCTCGCTTCATCTCAGTTTCCCCTTCACCCCCCGCCTCCTCCCATACCTTGAGTTCTCCAGTCCATTCTCTGCATCTGCATCCTTGTTCTTGTCACTGAGTTCATCAGTACCATTTTTAGATTCCGTATATGTGAGTTAGCATACAATATTTGTCCTTCTCTTTCTGACTTACTTCATGACAGACTGTAGTTCTATCCACCTCATTACATATAGCTCCATCTCATCCCTTTTTATAGCTGAGTAATATTCCATTGTGTATATATGCCACATCTTCTGTATCCATTCATTTGTTGATGGGCATTTAGGTTGCTTCCATGTCCTGGCTATTGTAAATAGTGCTGCAATAAACATTATGGTACAAGTTTCTTTTGGGAGACAACTGATTTTTGACAAAGGTATAAAACCAATTCAATGGAGAAAGAATAGTCTTTTCAACAAATGGTGCAAAAATAATTGGATATCCATATGTAAATAAATGAACTTTGGTCCATATCACTGACTACGTACAAAAACTAACTGGATCAAAAAGCTAAATGAAAAACCTAAAACTATAGAAGTTCTAGGGGAAAACCTGCAGGAGAAACCCTCTGAGAACTACATTAGGTGGGGATTTCTTAGACAGTAGACCAATATATCATCCATAAAAATAAGTTGATACCTTGAACTTCATCAAAATGAAAAGTATATCCTTTTTTAAAAAGACACTGGTAAGAGAACAAATTGGGAGACTGGGATACCAAATTGTACACTCTAAATATATGCAGTTTATTGTAAAAAATAAAAAAATAAAAAGTTAAAGAAAAAAAAAAGGACACTGGTAAGAGAATGAAGAGACAAGCAAAACACTGGAAGCCCATACTTTCAGTGATACAGCTAATAAAGAACTTATGTCCAGATTATATAAAGAGCCCTCAAAACTCACTGATGAGAAATCAAACAACCCAATTTAGAAAAATGGGCAAAAGATTTGAAAAGAACCTTCACCAAAGAAGGTTACTTACTTGTATGGTGAGTAAGCACCTGAAAAAAATGTGTGTGGACAATGGAAATGCAAATTAAAACCGTATTTTGATACCATTGCCCATCTAGGGCTAAAATCAAACAGACTAACCAAGCAGAGAGTTGGTGAGGGTGTGGAGACACTGAAACTCTCATACAGTATTGGAGGGAACATAAAATGGCACAATCACTTTGGAAAACAATTTGAGAGTTTCTTAAAAGTGAAAAGTATATATACTCTATGATTAAGCTATTTTTAGCTATTTACCCAAGAGAAAGGAATGCATATTCATAAAAAGCCTTGCACATGAATGTTTATGGCAGCTTTATAAAGCCCCAGGTAGAAACAGCACAAAATGCCTGTCAACAGGTGAATGGATAAACAACCATGAAATATTAATAGAAAGGAATGAACCACTGACACTACAGCAGGAGTGAATCAAAAGGTTATGCTGAGTAGAAGCCAGACCAAAAACGAGTACATACGGGATGGTTCCACTCTTATAAGATTTTATAAAATGCAAACAAATCTATAGGGACAACTTAGATTAGTGGTTGCAAGGAGATGGTGAGGGAAGGGAGTGACCTGGGGAGAGATTACAAAGGAAACCTCCAAGTATGGTGGTGGATTTAGGGGTATACATATGTCAAAGGTTTCAGATAATATTCTTTAAATACATGCAATTTATTGTATGTGTCTTATAACTCCTGAAACTGTTTTTAAAAAAAGGAGTTGGCATGGTCAATAGGTTTTGAAACCAAACTGCTGCTTCTGATCCTGGAGACACTGTCTTTTTAGAAAACAGTCACCACCATCACTATTTATATGGGGCTCACACAATGCCATACACTATTCTGAATGCTTTACATGCATTTATTTAGTTAATCCTCACAACCACCCTACAGGTAGGGACTATTTTGGTCCCTGTTTTATCCATAAGGAAACTGAGTCACCAAAAACTTAAGTAATTTATCCAAGGTTTCAGAACCAGTAAGTGGCAAAACCAGGGTTTAACCCCTAGCTGTCTTGCATCCATTTCCATATTCTTGCAATTGGTGGCATTACCTGGGGCCAGAACTGGCAGAGGCCTGAAGATACATTATATCCTTGGATGAAGTTGCAGCAGGAAGGATCAACTTATCTCATAAAGTCTTCACCCCCCTTTCTGGCTTTATTGAGGGATGACTGACAAATAAAAATTGTATACATTTAGATTGTGCCACGTGATATCTGAAAGACACACAGCCTGATGATTTCATATAAGTAGACATTGTGAAATGATTGCCATGATCAAGTTAATTAATACCTCCATCCCTTCACATGGTTTCCATCTTTTTTGTATATGTGGTGAGAACATTTAAGATCTACTCTCTTAGCAAAGTATTTATTTGAGAAAAGGATTGAACAGTCAAGAAAACCCTCATTCTTAAGGAAGAAGTGGCATTTGTAAAGAGGCACTGGCTACCAGTTGGGTTTTTCTTCCTTTTTAAAAAATTTCCATTACGTTTCATCTGTTTGGAAATCTTTCCTTATTCCAGCCCTACTTCCCTCCCTCTCCCTTAGGGCATCCTTGGAGCTCTCAGAGCTCCTGTGCTGATCAATCTCAGTATTTATCCCATAAGGTTGGAGTGATTGTTCTTACTTCTTCTCCTAGTCTGAGGCCTCTTAGAAAAATATTAGTAAATCTCACATGATAGAGAGTTGACTATGTACTTGGCCCTATGCTAAGTATTTTACATACACGAACTCTTGTAATGTTTGCCCAACTCTGTGATAGGTAGATTGCTATTATCTGTCTTTGGCAAATGAGAAAAGTTACCTGATGTCACAGAGTAGGAAAGTGGGCAAGACCTTGACCTTCTGGCTCCAGAGTTGGATTCCTAATCGTTGCTGGGACTTGTGTCTTCCTCATCTACTTATTCTCAGAGTTCAGCACATAGTAGGCTCTCCATGAGCGCTTATTGAACTGACTCGCGTCACAGGTCACTGCTAGTGTGCGCCTAGCAGTTTGTGTCTAAAATATGACACCAGCACCATTCAGTTGAAGAGAACACAGGGCTTCAGGAATGGAAAGATAAGAGAAACAAGGAAATTAAATATTGATGAGCACTGAAGATGGGCTCTGTGGGCAGAGGTTCTTATTTTATTTTTCGCACTGTCCCCCGGCTCTCCCCTTCCCCTGAATAGGGTCTCTATAGCGGAGAATAATTCATGCTTTATTTAAAACCCATTCTGTGCGTGCTGGCCCCGGCAGTAATTCTCTCATTATATTCTGGGTTTCTTTTTAATCATATTCTGGGTAGATGCGTAAAATTCCTCACTTGGGCCAAAGGTTGGACCTCGTCTAATGATAAGATGATTTCCAGGATGTGTGAATGATCTCTAGCCTGTAAGCAGCAGCGGCACTTACTCTTTGTTCCTTTGTAATTGAAATCCATCAATTAGATACTATTAAGGGGCCCGATGGAAACTGTAACAATTCTCTATAGGAAATGAGCCTTTCCCTGTGGAAAAAAAAGTCTACCACTTGAATATTGCTTCTTCGTACTGTAATGATCCACTTTGGCTTCAAGATGCCATTTGCTGCGTTATTCAGAGGCGGTTTACAAAAGGGTTTTGATCTCTGGCTTACGATTCTTAAAGCCAAGGAAATCCTGAGTAGCACGAAACTAACTTAGAGGTGGGCTGGCACTGTCCCTCTGTCTGCTCCTGGACTCAGAATTTGCCCTGGTGTAGAGCTGTTTATTCTTATCACATAGGACCTCGGTTAGGACCCTCTGTGTGTGTTGCTGTATTCACTCCCCTCCTATTAGCACTGGGCAGAAGCACCTACCCCCAACCTGCCTTGAAGCTTTGCTAAACGCGGATTCGCCATCAAAGTCTCAGCCACAGAAAAGAGGCAGAAAACCAACGACAGACACAGCAACCAACCAACCAAAAGCCAATCAAACAGGAAAATCAGCAGAAATATTTGATGCGCTGGGTCTGACCCACGCAGGCTTTGCTATTTGTTTCCCACCATGCAGTTTGACAGCCTCAGACGTCATGATTTTAGACCACCATCGTGTTGAAGTGATGGATTACGCAGGTGTTCTAATGCAGTTAAGCCTTATTTATTTTTATGCTTTACTTCCATTCACTAGAGTTGAGGCTCCCTAAGCCCCCCAAACAAAGGATCATTTTAGATATTTATAATTTCTGTAAACATCTCCTTTGAGAATGTTGTGAAACCTTAGATGTATAGAACTGTTTAAAACCTGCTTGTTTACTCTAGCTGGGGAATTTTCTTTATGATTAAAGGATTCATTTTATTCAAGGCTTATGACTGAACTTTACTGAAATTTCTGTGCTCCAGCTATTAAAGCAGAAAATGCAAACAGCTAAAACCCAGCCAGGCATTTGTGGTGGTGTTAGAGTATCTTGTAGCCATCAGTACCTACTTAAATGAGAAGCTGGGAAAGAGAACACCCAAGGAGCCTGATGAGCGTCCCTTTGCAGAGTGAGGTGAAATCTCCTTCTGCTGCAGTGAGCAGCTGTGGGGCCTCCCGGAACCCACCCTCCTGTCAGACACCAGCTTCTTGGCCCCTGTTTCTGACAGAGCAGCTGTTAGAGGCAGGGGTCTGCTTTCAAAAGCCGGGAAATGATATCCTGTTATAGGCAGAGAGGAGACAGACTCTGAGACTTCCTCTGGGACTTTTGCAGCTGGTCAGTGCTGCTGCTTGTTTCTGCTGCTGCTCCTCCTCCTCCTCCTCTTCTTCCTCCTCCTCCTCTTCCTCCTCCTCCTCCATCCTTTCTTTCTCCTCCCTCTTCTTGTTCCTCACTCCCTTCTCTTTCTCTTCCCGTCTCCTTCCTCCTTCTTCCTCTCCTCCAGATTTCATTCATTCCATACATATTCATTAAGCACCTACTATGTGCTGGGAACTCTTTAAGCCCTGGGGATGCAGTTAATGAATAAAAAGTCTGCATTTGTGAAGGTGACAGTGGAGTCAGGGTTTCAGATAATAAGCAAACAAACAAATCAGTATATGGTGGAATGTTAGGTACCATGAAGAGTGAAGAGGTTATTGAAAAAGCGTGATAAAGGGATGGAATGATGGGGCGCTCTTTTCTATTGATGCTGGGAGGAGGCATCTCTCGTGAGGTGAAATTTGTGTACTGTAGGATGTGTAGCGGCATCCCTGGTCTCTACCTACGATAAAGCATTTTGTGACAATCAAAACATGTCTCCATGCATTGTCACGTGTCCCCTGGAGAACAGAACCACTCTTGGTTGAGAACCACTAGTTTTAAGGCTTAGCTGCAGATTGTGGGGACATTCCCTCCATCATACTCCGCACCCCGCCTCCATCAGGGAGCCAAATTGGGTGTCAGACCATTGTGATTGTAAAGAATCCCACCTTTGTGAGGGGGCACTAAAAGCAGTGTGTGTCAAATTCAGGTATGTGCTTTTGATAGCCAAAAAAAAAAAGGGTAGTTGTAACGCCACCCCTGGTCTTTGCGTCTCCCTGCCATGGCTATACTATTGTGTTAGAAATGTCCAACATCCAGTATGGTTTAGAGAGAGGGGGCATCCTTACATTTGGAATACCCCAAAGTAGGACCTTCTCAGCCCACCGGAAATCATACCACATAGTTAGATACTGCAGTTGCCTATAAAGGCAGATGGAGATAGAACACCCTACACACAGACTTCCACGTGGATAAAATAAATTGCATTAGTAGCATGGAGTTGCTTCTAATGTATGTAATTTATTAATTCTTAATTAATTCCATTACCAGCTTATCTTGCAAATGGTGGTGGGTTTCTCTGCCCTCCATCTCTTGGAAGCACAAGCTTTCCCTTTCCCGTCAGGACTTACAGCAGAAAATGTTAGTTTACTGCTCTCTACATGGCCCGTGCCTTCCCCATCTTAGTAGTCATGGGATGTGATCTCCTGATCCTAATGGAAGCATTGAATACAGATCCTCTAAGCTGCCTTGAACCTTTAAGAATAATACCAAATTATGCCTCATCTGTAAATGGGAGACGAGGGCTTTTTTTTCCCCTCTCCTTCGGTTGCTTTCCACAGACTTTAATATATGAGTGAGTGATTTATAACACTAGTGACAAAGCTGCAACACAGCTTGAAATTTTTTATAACAGCTGTAATACCACATCTATCATAATGAAAAATGTCTACAAAATCATTTTTTGCCAAAGAACATCTTCCCAGATTCTATTAAGAACTTCCTATCTACGTGAACAATGCATATTCCTGAAACTCACTGCTTTAAAGTGGCCCTAGGGGCTCGGGCCCAAGTGTCACCCTTGAGGGACTGAAATCCCAATCAGTTGCAACCAATTAAGATGTTGGTGGTGAGAATCTCCAGAGGAGAAAATTAGGTGGGTAGCGGAGATGGTGAGAAAATGTATTCTTTTGTAAGAAAATACTCATGTCGTCAGAATATTACCAAATTTGGCTGTTGGATGGATTTAGATCCTATTGTGCTTTCTGTTCTTGTCACATTCACCTAGGAGCTATCAACTTCCTGCTGTTCCCAATTTTTAAAAGAATATAATAGTCCCACCTGCCTATTATCACTGTGTTCCATTTGTAGTTATCTTTGCTTCAAGGAAAGGGGAGAAGTTTCACCTTGATTGGCACCCTTGTTCAACAGAATCCTTTGTACCAGCCAGAGTTGGCTGTGTGTCCTCAAATAGAAGCTGCTCTCCAAGTGTTAGACCCTGGAAACTATTATTCCCGGAGAAAGTTACCGTAGGTGGTTTTGTTTTGTTTTGTTTTGATTAATGAAGTTTTGATTTGGGGCGAATAGGATCCCGACATCTTCCGTGATTGTGTGTCTCTTACCTGTGAAATTTTGGAAGTTCTCGCTCTTTCTAACAGATTCAGATTTTGGTTTTTGTTCTTTTTTGTCTGGATATTTGGAAGCATGTCGCTCCCTCTCTGTCTGTCCCCAGTCCTGTGCCTGTGTGTGTTAAGGGTTGTCCCTGAGCATCATTAATTGAGAGTTTATGGAACTCAAAGTCGCTATCAAGAAGGAGAGCGAGCATGCGGTAGTCCCTAATAAGTGCCAGGGATGCACCGTATTCCATCTCATCACAACCCTAAGAGGTCTTGCCATCCCCATTCAACAACAGGTAAAATTGGGGTTCAGTGAAATTAGACCTGTCACATAGCTGGAAATTAAACTTAGGTCTGTCTGGCTAGAAAGACTCAGTGGTCTTTCTGTTTACCAGCCCCATGAAAGTCAGGTTTTGGGATGGGGTCCTCTAATCAGTCTATTCACCTCTGTGGTTGTGGTCACAGTTCTCTTGACCGCTCTCTGGGGATGGACAGTCTACTCTCTTGTTTACCCTTTGAGCACCAAGGATCCTGTGTTTCCTTCCCATGCAAGCATTTAAAGGCATTTAAATTTAAATTTAAATCAGAGATACAGTCAAGCAGCTGCTAATTGTTAATGGCCTCAAAATCACAGACATAAAACTATCTCACCTTGGACTTGTGGTTTTTAAATTAAAAGTTCACGTTAGGTATGTCGACTCATTTGATTTTAGCCGTCACCCTGAGAGGCAGGCTTAGTGGGGAGTATTGCGCCTTGTTCTCTAGAAGGGGAGGCTGAACTCTGGTTCTGTGACTTGCTCCAGTGGCTGTAAATCGGACCTGCTCCTCGCAGTGAGCCCGCCCTGCCTCCGAGTGTGAGGGTTGCTCGTGTTCTCAAGGGCCCGTGTCCCTGAAACGTGCCTTCGAGTGTGTTTGGAATTGTTTGCATTTTGTCTAGTGTCAGTGTGTGTATTTTGTTGTGTTGCATTTGAGTCCAGTGGAAATGGTACCAAGGGTGTGGCCTGTCCTGCAACTCTAACAACCGCACTCCCTGGACAAGCTGGGCGATCAAGTTGACGCTGCACGACCTTGGTTCAGATGACAATTTCGAGTGCCAGTTCTGGGAAGTTCTTTGGCATGTTTACATTGTTTGGGCAGTGCTGCCCTATTTTAGAACAAAGAAATCACCCAATTCTATGCATGTATTCATACATATATTGTATATGTAAACAAAGTTAGGATTGTATGAATATAAAGTATTTGCTGCTGCTTTCATATTTTACATCGTGTCATGAATATTTCCACGTCATTAAATATTGTATGAAAATGTGATTTTTATTGGCTGCCCTCATAATATTCCCTTAAAGAGATGTACCATCATTTGTTTATTTCTGCATCATTAGATATTTTGATCATTGCCAATTTTTTATTAAGATCTTTAACATTCTGGGTACATTAAAAATTATTTCTTTAGGATAAGTTCCCGGAAATTTAGAAAAAAAAAGATGAGAAGGAAATTCATTAAAAAAAGATTAACGAGATTGCAAATATGTGGAGTTGTGAGGCCTTTACCACAGTCATGACACAAAATATTCTTCTCACACCCCAAAGTTCCCTTTTTAAAAAAAAAATTTATTTATTTACTTATTTATTGGCTGTGTTGAGTCTTTGTTGCTGTGCGCGGGCTTTCTCTAGTTGCGGAGAGCTGGGGCTACTCTTTGTTGTGGTGCACAGGCTTCTTATTGCGATGGCTTCTCTTGTTGTGGAGCACAGGTTCTAGGCGTGTGGGCTTTTAGTAGTTGTGGTGCACAGGCTTAGTTGCTCCGCAGCATGTGGGATCTTTCTGGAGCAGGGATTGAACCCTTGTCCCTGCGTTGGCAGGCAGATTCTTAACCACTGTGCCACCAGGGCAGTCCTGCAAAATTCCCTTTTGAAAGTAATCTTTGAGAATATCTTATTCTGCTTCATTGGTCTGTATGTCTGTTATGAACCCAATATGATACTGTTTTGATTACTGCAGATTTATAATAAATTCACCCCTAGACCCAGGCAATCACTGATCTGCTTCCTAGTTTTCACTCTAGTTTTGCCTCTTCTAGAATTTTTGATAAATGGAATCCTAGAGTCTTTAGTCTTTTGCATCTGGATGCTTTCGCTTAGTATTGTGGTTCTGAAACTCCCCCGTGTTGGTGCGTGTCTGAGTAGTGTGTTTTGTGTTGGTGAGTAGTGCTCTGTGGAATGGCTCTCTCAATTTGCTTATCCATTTCCCTGTTGATGGACATTTGGGTTTTGTTCAGTTTATAGTGATTATGAATAAGGCTGCCATGAACATTGGACTAGCTTCCCCTTGTGAATGTGTATTTTATTTATCTTGGGCAAATGCCTAGAGATTACCAGCTGATATGGGTAGTTTTGCTATGAGAAACTGCCAAGCTGTTTCCCAAAGGGACTGTAATAGTACATTCCCTTTAATGCTATATGAGAATTGCAGTTGCTTCATGTTCTTATTAACACTTGGTATTGTTAGTCTTCTTAATTTCAGCCCCAAATTTTATTTGGCATGTAGTGATGGCTTATTTATAATATTATTGTTTTTAATTTACATACAAGAGTTTTAAAATGTTTTAGTAGTATTAACTTTCTCCAGTATACAATTGGATGGGTTTTAACATGTTTCCTTAATGAGTAATGATATTGAACATACTTGTATGTTCACATTTTTTCACTCGTATATTTTCTATGATGTGGGTAACTACTCAGATCTTGCCCATTTTTAATCTTTTTTTTTGTCTCCATTCTGTTGAGTTGTGAGAGTTCTTTATATGTTCTGAATATAATTCTTTTTTCAGATATAAGTTTTACAAATATTTGCTCTTAGTTTGTGGCTTGCCTTTGCATTTTATTAATAATTTCTTATGCAGAATGAAAAATTTTGATTTCGATGAAGTTCAGTTTATCAGTTTTTTTCTTTTCTAGTTTGTGCTTTTGTGTCCTGTCTAAGAAATTATTGCCTAAATCAATGTCAGAAAGATTGTTTCCGTATTTTCTACTAGTAGTTTAATCATTTTCTTTCTTACATTTAGGGCTGTGATCCATTTTGAGTTAATTTTTGCATGTGTTGTGAGGTAGTGAATGAAGTTCTTTTTTTTAAATTAAAAAAATTTTTTAATAGAAAAAGTTGCCAAAATATAAGTTTATTTTGTTCTGAGCTAATATTCCAAAGAAAGTGGTCTCTAAGAGGTAGTCCAAGGTCCTAGGCTGGCAGGGTAGAGCAGTTATCCTTAATACATAATTTTACCCTCTTTCTTGGAGCCTAAGTTGTTTTCAGTTCCTTGCTAGCTAGAAGTCCAGAGTGAGTATCCTGTCTTTAAGGAGGTAACATAAAAGGTACACACATCACTTTTACATATATTGCATTGACTCCATGTTTGTCACTGCCCCACCTTGCTGCAGGGGAGTTTAGAAAATGTGGTCTGCGGCCCAGCAGCCTTATGCTCATCTAAATGAAGTTCTTTTTTTTTTTTTTTTGAGTGTGGATATCTGATTGTTCCAGCACCATTTGTTGAAAAAACTACATTTTCATTGTAGCTTGAACATTGCTGATTGCACATATGCTGATAACCAATAGACTATACATGTGTGAGTCAATTCTGAGAAATATCTTATTCTGCTTCACTGGTCTATATGTCTGCTATGAACCCAATATCATGCTGTTTTGATTACTAGAGATTTCTAATAAATTCTGAAAATCCTCTATTATTGTTCTTCTTGGCTATTCTAGGTTCTTTGAATTTTCATATGAATTTTAGAATCAGCTTGTTCATTTGTATAAAAACACCTGCAGGGAATGTGATTGGGAATACATTGAATGTATAGATCAATTGGATGATAACTGACATCCCAACAATATCAAGTCTTGCAATCCATGGGCGTGGTATATCTTTCTGTTTATGTAGGTCTTCTTTATCTTAGCGATGTTTTATTCTTAAATTTATTCCAAAGTATTTAATAGCTTTGATGCTATTTTAATTAGTACTTTTATAGTACTTTGAAGATTTCAATTTCCATTTTTTCAGTGCTAGGATCTGGAAATCTAAATGACTTTTGTACATTGGCCTTGAATCTTGAAACCTTTCTAAACTCAATTATTAGTTCTGGTAGTTATTTTTGGCAGATTCCTTAGGATTTTCTGCCATGTTGTCTAACAATAAATAGAGTTTTACTTCTTCCTTTACAATTCATATGCATTTTATTTGTTTTTTGCTATATTAGAATGGCAGAAACCTCCAGTAGGATGTTGGCCAGGAGCAGTGAGAGCAGACATCCTTGTCTTGTTCTTTTTTTTTCTTTAGACCCAAACACCCAGATGGTTTTCAGGGAAGGGCTTTTTAAAATAATTAATTAATTAATTAGTCTGCATTGGGTCTTTGTTGCTGTGCATGGGCTTTCTCTAGTTGCAGAGATCGGGGGCTACTCTTCGTTGCTGTGCTTGGGCTTCTCATTGTGGTGGCTTCTCTTGTTATGGAGCATGGCCTGTAGGCACCTGGGCTTCAACAGTGGTGGCATGTGAGCTCAGTAGTTGTGGCTTGCAGGCTGTAGAGCTCAGGCTCAGTAGCTGTGGCGCACAGGCTTAGTTGCTCCGCAACATGGGGGATCTTCCTGGATCAGGGCTTGAACCCATGTCGCTTGCATTGGCAGGCGGATTCTTAACCACTATGCCACCAGGGAAGTCCCCCTTGCCTTGTTCTTGATGTTAAGATTAAAGGTTTAATCTTTCAGCTTTTCAGTATGTTGTTGGCTATAGGTTTTCCACAGATGCCTTTTATCAGATTGAAGAGATTCTCTTCTATTCCAGGTTTGCTGAGAGTTTTTATCATGAATGTTAGGTGTGGAATTTTGTTAAAGGTTTTTATACATCTTTTGAAGACTCTGCTAGTATATTGACTTACATTGATTGCTTTTCAAAGATTAAATCAACCTTACATTATTGGGATGAACCCCACTTGACTTCCATATTGTTGGATTCAATTTTCTAAGATTTTAAAGGATTTTTGGCACCCATGTACATGAGATATGTATATACATGGTAGTTTTCTTTTTAAAATAGTGTCTCTGCTAGTTTTGTTAAGTGAGTAGTGCTGGTTTTCTAAAATGTCTTGGAATGTATCACCTTCTCTTGTATTTTTTGAAGAGTGTATAGAATTCACCAGTGAAGCCATCTGACCTAGAGTTTTCCTTGTCGAAAGATTTTTAAACTATGAATTCAATTTCTTTAGTAGATGTATGACTATTACCATGTTCTTCTTGAGTAACATCTGGTTTTATCTCTTTCAAGGAATTTGTCCATTTCATGTAAGTTGTCAAATATAACAGCATAGTTTTGCTTATAACATTCCATTATTATCCATTTAGCTGGTTAGGAACTGTAGAGATGCCACCTGTTTATTTCTGCCGGACATCGTGAATTTTCTGTTGCTGGTTGCTGGAGTTGATTTTATTATATTCCCTTAAAAAGTGTTGGATTTTTGTTCTGAAATGCTGTTAAGTTATTTGGAATCACTTGAATCCTTTTGAGACTTGCTTTTAGGTATTATTTAGTCAGAACCAGAGAGTATCCATTAGTCTGGGGCTAACTTAGTTTCACTGCTACTGTGATATCTTTCTGAGGATTCTGCCCAACACCCTTCGTACTATGAAATCTCTTCTCTGTGGTTCTTGGGAACACAAATTCCCAGCCCTGTGTAAGCTCTGAAAATAGTTCTGCCTTCATTTTTCCAGTGGTTCTTTTTTGATCTTGGATAGTTTCTTCTGCACCTGCCTATCAGAAGTCAGTTGACGACCCTTCTGCAAATCTCTGGAGCTGTCTTTCTGTGCAGCTCCCTCTATTCTGATAGTTTGATATCTAAATTTCGGCCACCTTGACTTCTGCAACTTTGGTTTTCCTTTTCTCATTTCTGTGGGATCACCAGGCTCTGTTTGGGTTCCTTCCTCAGCACTGCAGGCTGGAAATTGCTTTCGGGCAATCAGCTGGTCCAATTGTAAGGCCTTCTCAGTCTTATGCTGCTATTATCTGCAAACCATTTTTTTTTCAGCTATCTTGCCTAGCTTTCTAGGTTTTTAATGTTAGAGGGTAAATCTGGTCCTGTTAACTCCATCTTAGCTGGAGATAGAAGTCCTTATTATTGGCTTTATCTTAAATGGAAGAAATACATGCTCTTTTGGCCTGTAGGCTTGTGAGTGATCATTTCCTTTTGTTGGTAGCGCATAAGCAGAGAACACCACTCTTGGAACCTGGACTGGAAACTAAAAGTTCTTAGAGGTTTCAAACTGGTGGCCATATCCTGCCATGTTTGAAGATGGGTCTTATTTAGAAATTGGGAAATTTCGCTTTTCTGGGCTTTTTCATTGTTCATTTTTCTAAAGTCCCCACTGTTCCCAATAGTGCTACCTAGCCTACCCTCCTTTTCAAAATTACCCCTCTGTGCCCTGTAGCTATTTGACTCTTCTTCGCATCCTGGCCTATAACGTGGCATGCAATACCTTCACTACCTGCCTCTGCTGTACCTCTAGAACTGCAGTTTCACCAATGCCTTACCTCAAACTTATTTTCTCTTCTTATGTTAATCTTTAAGATTTTTCATGTAGGTACTGTTATAGCACCTGCGTGAACACCTGCTATGCTCTACGTCAGATGGTAAGTACCAAGGATACAAATGAATACTGTAAAAATTTAAAAATACATCAAAAGGGATAAATGCAATGATTGAGATGTGCTCAGGGCACTTTCAGATGACATAGAAGGGATACCTATGACGAGTCCACTCTGAGCTGAGGGAAATCTAGGAGGGCTTCCTAGAGGGAGGACACCTGGACTTCCTTGGAGGATGAATAAGAGTTTGCCAGATGATGAAGGGAGAACTCTTCATATGTGATTCATTATCCATCCTCAGTAAGTGCTTGTTGACTCTGGTATAATTTTTGTTACCTGGACTCCCTCCCTCAATAATGGCAACCTCAAAGCTCCTGGGACTATTTTTCAGAGTTGTTTTTTATTTTTTTAAACTGTCCTGAAGTTGAAAAATATATTGGCAGAAGGAACCCAAGGTTTATTTTGGTGAGTTTGAGGATTCAGCCCGGCGATGTCAGAAAAAGTGGTGAAGGATAGAAATGCACCTGTAAGAGCTTGCTAGATGAAGTATCCTCCCAAACACTTGAATAAATGGGAAATCCTTTTATCACCCAACATTCAGCCCTTTTCAAATCTTTTCACATAATTGGAACACATGCCCAAGCTCACTGTCTGTTAATATTACCACTTAATTATAAGCTTACTGCTGGGAGTTTTGGTCATGTAATAAACCTGTCTCAAGTCAAGATTGTGCATTTATTACAGGATCTAATTTAGAAGTATGAAAGAGACCTTTCTTAGCTGTCAAAAAGATGTGATGAAGTGAAGAAATTCTATAGTGACATTCTAGTAAATGTTGTATTTAAAAAATAATTCGAATCAATCTTACTTTAAGAAAATCTATAAAATCTTTCAACTTAAAAATGTCTGACATTGTTTCAGTATGTTAGATTCACCTTAAAGATATGAATAGCATTGGAGGATTTTAATGTAGATGAGGAATTCCAGACCTCATTTTTATTTAATATATGGGGAATGAAATGCTTTCAATTAGCACTTGGATCCTCCTTAGAAAGTATTATTTAGAACAAATGGAGTTCAGAAACCTTTTAAAAGAAGAAAGACCAAATCTTTTTCACTGATTCAGAAGCATGAAAACGGTTAGCTCTGAGGACCTGTGTCTTTCTATGATGTAATTGAATTGACTGAGAATTTGATGAGGCTGGGATGACCCCAGGTGACCTCTGTCAGAACGAAACCAGAAGATTATAGGGGTCTGCAGTCAAAGAAGTTTAATAATGTTTGACTAAAAATATTCATGTGATAAAGTAAGGAGTACAAAGGTCTTCTGATGTCGCTAAATGATTAAAGACCAGGTTTTAAGTCCAACACAAAATGAACAACAATAGCAATAATAACAGCTGTCTTGTGAAGGGTTTGCACCAGTGCCAGGCATTGTGCTGCACATTTTATGTACATTATCCCTTTTCATCCCCTTAGCTCTCTGGGGGGAGCGAGCTGCTTTGCAGATAAAGCCCCACATAACTCAGCTCATCGTGGTGGAGCTGGGATTCAAACTCAGATTTTGCTTGGCACCACTATGTTCTTCTCTGCTCGCAGCTCACATTTCACTATGCCAGTCAGTATGCTAATGCTTTGTGTGTATTAACACTCTTAATTCTCACCATGGGTGTGAGGTAGCTGCTCTTATCATTCCTACTTTTTAGATAAGAAAACCAAGCACAGAGAGGTTGAGTAACTTGCTTAAGTCACACAGCTAATGAAGAGTGGCATTGGGATCAGAACCCAGGCAGTCTGGTTCCAGCGTTAGCCCATGTGCTTTCTTCTACCGGATGTGACCTCTGAATCTAGAAGAGTCATGTGACCAGCGTTCTATTCTATGTAAAGGAAAATGATGCAATGGTGCAGCCACTGGAAGAAACTGCCTAGGAATTCCACTCAGTGGCTGGTAACAAACTGGAAATAACAGTGGCTTAAACAAAATAGATGGTTATTGTCGGGTGGTGGTTTTGCGTGGGTCTTCCTCATTTCTGCACATTTTGTGAGCAGAGGCACTGGCAGCTTTTGTTCTGGAAGGTCTTCTGCAGGATATTTTTTGCAAACAGCTTTGGAAGCTAGAGATAGTGTCTCCGTCTGGGGCAGAGGGAAGATTAGTTTGCTGTGCAGGTTAATAAAGATAATGTCTCTTTATAAGGTAAGGTTTGGACAGGTTTGTTCACAGCCAGTTATGAAAAAAATCCAGTGTCCTGATTTGGGGGTTCCTCAGCTGTGATGCAACGCTCCCTTGTGTACAGAATCCACCTGGGCCACCCCTGGTTACCTCCATGGTGCTGGGGGCAGTGGGCAGGGTGGGGCAGAGGAAACTGACGTGACCATGAGGCTCCTTCCGCCTGTTGTGTTGGGAGTAACAGAGTCCTTTGTCTCTGACCCCGGAGTCTCATTTCTTCCGCCAGGATCCTTGAAACTGTGGCAGGCTAACTTTTTATCTTGCCAGTAGGGTGAAATATTGGACCCTTTCCAGTTCTTGACAGTTTTTCTCTCTCTCTCACACACAGAAGAGGGCTGGAGGAGGGCAGATGAGGGTTAACGCAGCAGCTGCAGGACGTCGGCAGGCACCGTAGCGCCTTGAGCATTTGGCTCCACCGTCTAGAACATTTCCTAAGGCCGTGAGCTGCCTTCTGGTGCCCAGGTAGGAAGCTGGAAGAGGTGGCACTGCAGCTTTCCCCGACGTCCTACAAAGTGACTTCTGCTTATATCTCAGTAGCTACCCCAGCTATGACGGGGGCTGGAAAATGTGGCCATTTGGCTGAGCACAACTGCACTCAGAATATAATTGGTGTTCTGTTACAAAGAAGAAAAGGGACTGGATTTGGGCCAGGCAGTAAGCCGTCTCAGCTGTGGCAGGCAGACGTTGTCCTGGGTATCAGCAGAGCGGGGTTTTTTTGTGTGAAGTTTTCCAGCATAAATAAATATTTGATTCCAACACCAAGTCCCTCTCTCCGCACTTTGAAACATGCAAAGTGGAGCATATGAAGGCAAATCTTGTTATTGCATGCACATCCCGGCTGCTAATGGAGACCCTTGTGTGCACAAAGCACTTGGCAGTGGAAACTGGGGGCTAACAACCAGTCGAAAGGAATCAGTAGCCCCTGGAAGTGCTTTCGCACCAGTAATGACCCTTGTGAGCCATTAATCTGCAAGAGATGCCCCATCTCTAGGTCACTGCTTTATAAACCGAATATCAATAAAGGCTGCCGGGGCATGTTAATTATTTCTGCGGATGGAGCCATTGCAGTTGGTCTGTGCAGGAAACAGTTTGATGAGAAAATGCATTGGTTCAGTGAGACTGTGAGAAGCAAACTCCCTTAAACCGGAAGAGCTGAACCACCAAGGGGCTCCAGACAGGTGGTCAGCACCGTGTCACCTAGGGGTTCTGCACAGTTCCTTTCCAGGGATCTGACTGGAGAGTTTTATCTTTGTTTTCTCTGCTATGTGTTAGTGGCTCAAAAGATAAGATGATGTTACGATCATGTGAAACGCAGTTAGCATTACTAGGTGTCTAATATGCGTCACCCTGGTGCTTTTCGTAAATTATCTTATTTCATTGTCATGATATTCCCAAGAGGTTGGTGCTATTGTTTGCCCAATTTTATATCTCTGTGTGTTAGATTTAAGAGAAATTACATAATTTGTCAAAGTGTTCAGGCAGGCAAACATTGGGGGTGGGCGCTGAGATTCAAATATAAGTTCCTGTGACCCTGAGGTCTCAGCTCTCAACATTATGTTATGGTGGCTTTCAGTGCTGCAAACAGAAGAGCCTTGACTCCCTTCCTTCCTTCCTACCTTCCTTCCCTCCTTCCTTTTTCCTCCTTTTACTCTCTTTGCTTACTCCCTACCTTTCTTCTTTACTCCCTTCTTTTTAACTGCAGAAACAATGAAAAAAAAACAACTCTTAATACTATCAGTATCTTTTAGTTTTTTTGCACCTGACTTTCCCAGTCTGGCCCTATATCTTTGTAGTCCATTCGGTACATGTTCACTGGTACTTACTCCGTGCCAGGTGCCGGCTAGATCGCGGTGAATGAGACCAATCTAGTCCCAGTTCCTATGGAGCAGACATGGCATTTTGTATTCTGTTTCTCTTGCATAATGTTATACCAAAAAACCATTTCCATGTCACTGTGCTGTTTTCATAATGATCATTTTTAATGTCCTCATAATATTCTATCATATTGATGTACCATAATTACCTTCAATATTACATGACTTGCGCAATTAGGTTGTCTCCAGTTATTTGCTATTACAGATAACAAGCATCTTTAATCCTTTTCTTAAAAAAAATGACACACATAAAGATGATCCTGAAAGGATTATCTTTCTGCCTGTAGTTTTATTCTTTTGTTAATTTTTCTTAGGAAAAATTCCCTAGAGTACTGGGCAAGAGGGAAAGTCCATTTCTTTGCCTTTGCAGAAGTGTTAATAGGTAAGCATTGCTATGTGCAGACCCCCAGCAGGAACTTTACACACATTATATAATTTTCACAACGAATTTGAAAGGCAAGTAAGATCACCCTTACTTTACAGAGGAAGAAAGTGTGTCGTAGAGATGGAAAGTAATTATCCTACAGTCGTGATGGAAGAGGAATCCAAACCAGAGTTCACAGGCTAAAGTCCATGTGACTAAGACAGTATCCAACCCGCGTCTGATTCTAAGAACCACTCATCTTTCTTCATGAGCCAAGGGTGAAGTTTCTTCAGAGCTCTGAAGCTGAGAAGCAAGGGAGAATGTCTGCCTCATAGTTTTTTTCTAACTGTATATTAACCAGCTCAGGTGTTCTGTGGTTGAACCAGTGCATAGGTTATAGGAGTTAATCCATGAATGGACATTGTAAAAATATTTCATTTGTCATCACCACCATCACCATCACCCTCACCATCATCACCATCACCACCATCACTACCATCACCTCTATCATCACCATCACCACCATCATCACCATCATCATAACCACCATCAATATCATCACCACCATCATTACCATCACCACCATCATTACCATCACCACCACCATCATCACCACCATCACCACCATCATCACCATTGTCATCACCACCACCATCACCACCCTCACCATCTCCACCATCACCACCATCACCACCATTACCAACACCACCATCACCATCACCACCATCACCACCACCATCGTCACCACCACCATCACCACCATCATCATCGTCACCACCACCATCACCATCATCACCACCACCACCACCACCATCACCATTACCAACACCATCACCATCACCATCATCATCACCATCACCACCACCACCATCACCACCACCATCACCACCATCATCATCATCACCACCACCATCACCATCATCACCACCACCACCACCACCATCACCACCATCACTATCATCACCATCACCACCATCATCACCATCATTGATATGCTGTAAGATTTAGGCTCAAGCTCTTCTACCCAGATTTCCATTTCTTAGGCCTTTTCACTGAACATTGTAAACCAGATACTTTGGGAACAGATTTTATGGAGTTATCAAGGGATAACACATTTGCCAAGACTGATTTCTCTCCCTCTTTCCCTCCCTCCTTTTCTTCCTTCTTTCCTTCTTCCCTCCCTCTCTCTCTGCTTTCCTTCCTCCCTCTCTCCCATCTTCCTTCCTTCCTTCCTTCCTTCCTTCCTTCCTTCCTTCCTTCCTTCCTTCTTTCTCTCCTTTCTTATTGAATGCTTGCTTTGGTCATCACTATTCTAAGTACTTCACATGTACTAAAATCCTTTATCCCTCACAACAACCCTATAAGGTGGGTACAGTTGTAATCCCCACTTTACAGATGAGAAAACAAAGGTGCAGAGAAGTTAGATCTAGGCAGAGGCAAAATTGCCTTGAAACTAACAAAGCTTAAGCATCAAGGCTCGTCTTGTGCATGGGCCACTGTGATTCTGGCAGCTGCTGTGAGTTTATAGAATATTCTAGAGAGAGAGAGAAGTTGGGGTGCAACCAGGAGGCATTTCTGATATGGCTAAAGAGAGCTTAGAAGAAAGGGTCATGAACCTCTTAAGTATCCAGTAAATTGTTATTTCTTTCCTCAATCAAGGTAAATACTCATTTTTATCTCCAATTTGTAATGTCTTTTTTTTCATGACAAGGTCCCCAATTGAATACATTTCAGGCTTCCACAAAATTTCTGTCCTGTCCTGGAGTTTGGCTATGCCTAATTGGCATCACCAGTCTCATCTGCCTCACCTGTAAAATGGGGATAAAAATAAGACCTACCTCACAGATTGCTGTGAACATGAAGTACGTGGGAAGCATTTGGGAGATACTCGGAATTCGAGAAATGATCACTTTTGTCATTTGCTCAGTGTTGTAAGACAACTTCCTCACATATGGCCGAGCTTGGTCAAGTTGCTAGGGAGATCTTCTAGGGATTTTGGATGTTATCACTTTTAGCTAAAAAAGAAAAGGAAGAAAGAGCTTTAATTAGTTAATTAAAGTTAATGATGTCCCATCATTGATTCACTACATATTTATTGAGCATCTTGTGGGCTGGCCACGCTGCTGTGTCTGGGGTGGAGTGATAAGGAAAGTGTCTCTGCACAAACGTCGAGTGCTGTTTCGGAGAGGTGTTAAGAACAGCTTCCCTGTCTGGGTCATTTGGCTAAATGCGCTTTGACATGTTGCTGGGGGTTGGGTCTGGTAACTGGACAGAGCTGGCCATTGACTTCAGGGACCAACTGGGGTCAGGGGAACGCCCTGAATTTCTTTGGTGGAATGTTCAGAATATCTCCGACTGACATGTACGTTTTCTTTTGACCAGATTCATGAAACCTCCTTTCCCACCAAATAAGCATGAGTCCGACAAATGTTTTCAGTATCAACTCTTCGGTGGTCATACCTGCCAGTGTGCTGAGGTGGAAAAGCCAAACTCACATTTCTCTCATCTGTTAGAGGAAATGTTCTTGGAAACGCAGCCCTGTTAGAATGCATGGCCCCAGCCAGAAGGTGCCAAGTGTAATGGTTGTGCTGACGTTGGGCGGATTTGTCCCAGCATCTCAAATTTCTCAATGGAGATTTCTGAAGAAGTCATTTTACTCTGTTGTTTGTGGTAATAGCATGAGGGTCTCAAACTCTGAGCAGAATTTGCCTTGCATTTCGAAAAACCTACAAGCTTGAAAATATCTGCCATGGTAAAACAGTAAAATGATTTTTTTTTTTTTTTGCCATTCTCAGAAACAATTTGGGGAACAGCCTGACTGGGATCCCCAAGGGCTGTTTGGCTGAATTTCAGCTTTTATCTGTGAGTTCAGGAAAGCATAGGCAGGCATAGCCAGGAACTTTGCAATGCGGTTTTGCAGTCTAGTTCCTGGTGCCTGGTAATTTAGCTGTAACTTACCACCACTTATATGTTTGCGGAATCTCGTTTTATTTAAGTGAATCTTTGAAGTGGTGGTAGATAATCATTGTCATCTACCTTGAATCAGGGAAGCGGCCCTGCAGAGGGCAAGGGTCACTCTTTGGGGAGTTGTTTGAGGCTTCTGGATAGCATTGGATGTGTAGAAAAATAACTATATTTGAGACTTTTCTAAAATAAGATTTGAGAAGTGGTTAAAAGATCCGACTCCTGAATCCCATGGGCCCAAGGGCCATGTGCCGGATCTGACATTTGCAGCCACGTGGCCACATGTCCTGAGTCTTTGTTCTCCTTTGTACAGAGTTGTTGCAGTGATCAGTGTAGTTGGAAGGAACTGAAAACTGTAGGGGGCACAGAGAAAGCCTTCAAAAATGTATTGTTGAGTGGCCGAGTGAAAAAATGAAAGAAGGAAGGAAGAAAGGAAGAGTCCCTGAATACCTTTCACCAAGTTGCATTGAGGAGACTGGAAATGAATTATATTCAGTAACTTGTACATTCAATGTAGGCTACATAATTTGGGGGCCCAGTACCAAATGAAAATGTGGAGCGCCAGGATCAAAAATTATTAAGTATTTCGAGATAGTGACAGCGGAGCATTAAATCGAGCAGGGCTCTTCCGTGTGGGGGGCCCTTCTGAGCCCCGGGTCATGGGTGATGGTGCAGGTTATGTGCCAGTGAAGCCAGCTCTGCTTATATGTTCAGGAGTTTCATTCATTGGTTCATCCACTTTACAGATGTTTCCTAAACACCTTTGTAATCAGTGTAAAGACCTCCAAACAACAGGTGTAATTAAAATCTTTGAAATGAAATCTGCTTTCATTTTAGGAGAGCTCTTTCGAAAAATAACAGTTTGTTTTTACTTACCCGGATGACATGCTTCGAGGGGAAAAAAATTCATAATGTTATGAATTCCTGTGCTTTCTTTTCTTATTTTCTTCTTTTCTTTTTAAAGTTTTTTTATTGGCCTATAGTTGATTTACAATGTTGTGTTACTTTCTGCTGTACAGCAAAGTGAATCAGTTGTACATGTACAAATATCAACTCTTTTTTTAGATTTTTTTCCCGTATAGGCCATTACAGAGTATTGAGTGCAGTTCCCTGTGCTATATAGTGAGTCCTTATTAGTTATCTGTTTTATATATAGTAGTGTGTATATGCCAATCTCAGTCTTCCAGTTTGTTCCTCCCTTCCTTTCCCCTCTGATAACCATAAAATTGTTTTCTACATCTGTAACTCTGTTTCTGTTTTGTAGATAAGTTCATTTGCACCATTTTTTTTTTTTTAGATTCACATGTAAGTGATATCAACTTGTGCATTCTTTTCATTTTCCCATATTACATAGTTTGGAAATCATTTCCAATTTTCTTACTAAATAGGACATTATCAGCCTCGTAAAGGAGATAACATTTGCCTGTGTTTATTCAAGGCGTAGCAGGCTTACTCTAAGCTTCATTAATCCACAGGCCCTAAAGTAGGGGAGCTGAGGATATCTAATGACAAGAGGTTAAATTGGGACAGATGCTAACTCTTTATTCTTCTAATGATCATTTTCCCAGTGTGAGTTGCTACCATTTCAAAAGAACAAGGACATTATTTATTTTTTTTTCTGCTTTTCCAGCAGCCTCATCTGTAGCAAGATATCTCAGCTACATGGTTAAGGCTGGTGCTAATGAGGCCAAGGTCATGAGCTTGATCCCTATCTAGGGCAATTAGCTAACCTCAAAAGGAAGCGCAGGCTACACCTCCCACCCTAGGCAGTGGGGTCACAGTTCCTAACACAGGGGACACGTGGGGGCATGTGGCTGAAATAACAAATTGGTCACCTTGCAGGAACAGCAGATGTGTGGCTTATGTACGGTGACCCTTCTTTCCCAGGCCTTTGGCAGACCTCACTAATTGACTAGCAGTCTTTTCTACTGAGCTCAGGCAGAACCTCAGAATCCTTCTCAACACAGCGATCTAAATGGGGGATTAGCAAATTATGGCTTGTGGGGCTAAATCTGGCCCACTGGGTGTTTTTATAAATGAGGTTTTATTGGAACACAGCCCTGTTCCCTAGTTTACATACTGTCTGTGACTGCTTTTGTACTGCAGAGTCAGAGTTGAGTAGTTGTGACAGAGACTATGTGGCTTACGAAGCCAAAAATATCTGTTATCTAACCTCTCACAGGGTAAGTCTGCTGGCCCTTGCTCTAGGTGCTCATTGAATCAAGAAGAGTTGACACCTATCTGTTCTTTACCCCTGGTTTGGGAGTGGTTATTCACATTACAAAATGATTCTTTTTTTAGAGGAAGATCGTATTCCACAGACAGGAACTTCCTTAATGTACAGTCTGTTCATTTAGACATAACTGTGTATTCTTTGTTGAATTAACTTATTTTTAGCAGCAAGAGTGCTGTGAGAAATTGGGCAAGGGCCATGATTTCTAAAAGAAATGAAAGCTCTTTGAAGTTTTACTGTGAGTTTTACTAACGGTGAACTTATGCATTAATGTTTAATTAAGGAAAGGGAATGTCTGTTGACAAAAACATGGAAGTATATGTCCTACCGAAGAAAAACCAGTTTCCCCATTTTATGCGTAAAAAGGACAGCAACTCATTTCTTTGGGTTTTACCATATCTTTTCTTTTTTTTTTTTAAATCTATATTTATTTATTTATTGGCTGCACTGGGTCTTTGTTGCTTTGCATGGGCTTTCTCTAGTTACGGTGAGCAGGGGCTGCTCTTTGTTGCAGTGCACAGGTTTCTCAGTGTGGTGGCTTCTCTTGTTGTGGAGCATAGGCTCTAGGTGCACAGGCTTCAGCAGTTGTGGCACTTGGACTCAGTAGTTGCGGCTCACGGGCTTGGTTGCTCGGCGGCATGTGGGATCTTCCTGGACGTGGGTCCCCTGCATTGGCAGGCAGGTTCTTAACCACTGCAGCACCAGGGAAGTCCCTACCATATCTTTTCAATGTCCCTTTCCTATGCTCCCCATGAACCTAAAGTTCTGTGTGGCTGGAGTTTCTCCACTCGTATCTTCTTCACTGTGCCTTCTAAAAGTCTTATTATTTGACATGATACTGAGTACCCGCATAATTTCTAGTTAATTGAGATGGTCTCAGAGGGGCTGGTTTAATTGCCTAGAACAGAGAGGAAAAATCATTTACAAAACTCAGAATCATTTTTTTTTTTTTTTCTGAAGAAAAGAAGTTCATCTAACAGTGGTCTCTGGATTGTGGCATCTCCGGTTTGATTTTCAGATGGGCTGAAAGTGAATTGTATTGCAAGCAAAAAATGGCATGAAAGGGGGAGGGTCAGGAAAACTAAGAAAGTTGCTTTGTTCGCCTGTGAACACCATTAGCTCTTAGCCTTGATGGAAGCTTTAATTGCCCCCCAAGCCCTTTTTGATACCTAGTTTCTGTGTCTGTGAAGAAGGCATCTTCTTTTCTCTTGGTAACACTATCCTGTGTTTCCCTTGAGGAAACAGCCCCTCCTCCACTAAAAGGAGTGTTGTTCTTTACTCAGTGGGTGGATCTGGTGAGCCAGAACTGGCCAATCAGGGACTAAATAAAACTCCTCTGGCCATGGTGACTGGTCCATGAGGGACACAGGATCCATGTTGGCCTATTCAGAGAGTATCAGAGGACTTATGATGGAAATATAAGCAAGAGAGTCTATTTCCCATCATCTTTAACTTGGGATGATTTAAGCCCGGAGCCACTGGGAACCACAGAAGGAACTTGAGGATGAAACCAGTGCAGTGGAAGGCAGACGTGAAAAGGAGAGGAAACCAAATCCTGATGACATCATTGCAGTCCTTGACACAGCCCTGCCTGCAGCCTCCGTGGGATTCTTCAGTTACGTCATAAATTGTCTTTTCTGCTCAAGCCAGTTTGAACTGGGGTTTCTGTCACTTACAATGAATAGCCATGCTAAATTCTCTAAGCAAAGAGGGACAGCTTTGTAAAAGTCATAATCCTGGAAAATAATTCCAGTATCACTTCATCTTAGATTTGCATCCTCTGCTGAGTTCCCAGAGAATTTTTGTTAAGTTCATCAGTCCTGTGGTGTCCCTTGTCCAGAGGTCAAACTGAAAAAGATGTGGAAATCCAATACAGTAATCAACACTATATAGTTTTTTAACTTGCTGGCAATTTTCTGTGGCTCATTAAATTTCCCAAATAGGAAGCTTCTTCATTGATATGTGGATCATGTAAAATAGCCTTGAATACAATTGCTATTTCCATGGTATCCAGATCCCTGAGGCCTCGAACAGAATTTGTGCTGGTCATAGTAATTTTTCTGTTTCTACCTTTGGCTTAACTCTTTAGCACTGGGTGGTCCACTGCATTTAATGAAATGATTTCTGTAAAACTGTGTGTGTATGTACATGCAGATGTGCAATACTTTGGTTTCCTTTTTTCCCTTTTCAGACTGACCTGGTGCGAATCAGGAAGTGTTTTGCCACAGTTGTCAGCACCAGAGTTGGCACTGCTATTCCACTAGGTTGCTCAGGAAGGCCCCTCACTTACAGAAGTCATTGCTGTTTGGGGTCTTGGAAAAACCTAAAAGATAGACGATAAAGATGAATTGCTTTTGTACTGACTTGGGAAATTGTATCATGTTCCAGGACCTGGAGAGCCACCGGGAAGGTGGGCAGGAATATGGCTTACCTCTGCCTCAAAAGCGGTACCGTTTTAGACTAGGAGTTATAGTGGTCATGAGAAATGGTGTGTCCCAGCGCAAGCCTGCATTCCTCCTCCATTTTAAGTCTCTGTTTTACGTGGCTGGAAATGGTGATCAGGAAAGATGGGATAAATCCTGTTACGGTGCCTCTCAAACTCCCAGCTCTACTCCCTCCAATCCTGTTGTCATTGCTTGGTACCTTGTGAGACCTTGCTCATCAGCACGGCGGCAACTTTCTGATGTTTTCATCAACTTGACATTTGTTTTGGCAACAGCGTCTTAGTAGACCACGCTTCCCACACCCCCTTCACACGGTCCCTGGATGACCCTGTCCCGCTATTCTGTAGGGTGGTCACATGATCAAGCCCTGGCCAATCAGCATATTTTATCCCCCAGCCATGGTGATTGATCTAAGGATAGATACATGTCCCAAAGCAGTCCATTGGAGATAAATCCAGGACATCTCCTGAAATCATTGGAAAAGCAATTTACATTTTGATAGCAGTGTAAGCATAGAGTTCCCATGGGCTATCTTGCCACCATCAGAAGACACCTGAGAATTAAGCCAGTGCAAAGGAAAGCAGAATTGAGAGACAGACAGACGAGGTCCTGCTGACATTGTTCAAACCCCTGGGTCTAGCTGTTCCTGAAGTCAGATCATCACCCTAGATTTTTCAGATAGGTGAGTCAGTAAATAACTTTTTTTCCCTTAAACTGGTCTGAATTGGATTTCTGTCACTTGTGGCAAAAAGAGCCCTGAGTTATACAAACAATCAGAGAACTGAGCTTTATTTGCTAGGGTCTCTTACCTGTGTCCAGCATCAATAAGTCAGCAAATGAAATACTCAGGATTACATAGCAGAAACTAGAGGAAATGTGAAAAGCAATTTAACACAACAGGAGTGGGATAATTCCATGAAGGTGGCTCCACTTAATAGGTAAGGAAATTCAGGCAGTGGTTTGAGTCGCTTACTTCTAGAGCAACTGGGATTCTCAGAATAACTGCGGACCTCAGCACATGCACAAATTCTTCCCAAAGACACCCTGACACTCAGCTTTTCATTGCAAATCTATGTATATAGATGCCTCATTGATGGGGCTTTCCAGTTCTTTCAGAGTAATTGGAGTGATTTTGTCTGTTGGAGTTTATCTCAAATTGTCCTCAAACCGCCTCTACCAGAAGGCTGGGGACTCCTCTAAGGTAGGGACCACACCTTATTCAACTTCGCCTGCCAGCTGTGTATTCAAGACCATTTATTAATGACTAAGAGCAAGAGCTTGAGGGCTGTAAGAGCTGAGTTCAAGTTCCTTTTTTGTCACTTCTGGGCCATGCAATCTTAGGTAAGTTAATAAATCTGAGTTTCCTTCTCTGTGAGATGCAGGTGGTATTAGTACCTTCTTCATGGGTCGTGGCAATGATTAAATGAGATGATTTATTCTTTCAATCGTAGGAGTGATGCATGTAGAGTTCTCAAGCTATGACTTGCACAGAGGATGCTCAATAAATGAACAGAAGAACCTCATTTGATGGCTTTTGGGATCCCATCCACATCTTTGACTTCACCTGTAGCATCTCTTCCATTTTGTCTCAATCTTTTTAGTTAATAACAATAATATTAACATAATAATATACATCATGATTGGGATGGCTTCTCTTTATTGAATTCCTACTCTTTCCCAGGCAGGGTGATCTTATGGGTTCTGTCTTAGGCAAACTTGACAAATGAGGAAACGTAGGCTCAGAGAAGTTAAAGGTTTGCTCAAGGTCATACAGCCAAGCAGTGGCAGAGGTGGGGCTCCATGCCAAGTCTATCTGATTTGAAAGTCTGTGACATTTCCATGATGTACGCTTTATGTTCAAAATGTAACCCATCACCTGCGAGATTGTTAGGAGTGTATAAAAATTTTAAGCTCCAACCCAGACCTACTGAATTAGAGTTTGCATTTTAACAAATTTCCTCCCCTTGCCCCAACAAGGGATTCCTGTGCATGCTAATTTTGTGAAGCACTTTGCTACCCGACCTTTCAACTCTGTGCCAAAATACCGACAAAATGTAGAGCATGTCAATTGCTTTTCGCCATGACATGGGAGTGCATCGACAATTCCTGATTATTTTCAAATGGCAGTGGGGCTGTGCTTAAAAATGTGTTTAAGGACATCAGTTTGATGGTTCATCCCCTGTGGCCAGCATTTCTTGATCCCCCAAAGCTTCTCTTCTAATTGTTTCCATAAATGAGTTGAGTTACTCTGGGGGGTGCTTGTCAATTACTGTCTGGTTGATGAAGTGGATTGAAAAATGAGATTTTTTTGACCCATTCCGTGGCTGATCCAATTCCAACATAGACACGTGGTTTATGGGTCAGAATTCTTGACAGGTTCAGAATTACTTTAATAATGTGAAATTTGAGGCTATTGATTGACTCTAAATCCCCCGCAAATATAAAAGCTTGTTGTTTGGAAAACTCCATGCCAATTGGAAATGCTCAGATGAAGGGGGTGGGGGAAAGGCCCTTGATTTATGGGAACCGTTGCTCTTTCCTACTCCCCTATTATTTTTTACTGTTGTAAGTTTTAAAGAGTATTCATGGCTTAAAGGCTCCTTGCACTGCACAGCCTGTCCCTCAAGCTTTTTAGATGAAAAAAGGAAAAAAAGATAAATAAAAAGTCACCGTGAAGTATTACATCTTAACAAGAAGCGTCAGTCTGTTAAGGACAAAGCAGCCTTGGTAAGGGGGTGAATTTTGTATCAAACTGCCAGGGCATGACTCCTAGCTCTCTTTCTTACCAGCTGGGTGGACTTAGATGACTTCTCCTTTCCATGCCTCTGTCTCCCTAAGAGTAAAATGAGCCTAATAATACTGCTTGCCTCCTAGGGTTGATGGGAGACCAGAAACTTTATGAAATGTGTAAGCACTTAGAGATGCACTACATAAACAGTCAACCTCAAGGCACGTCTCACATTGACTCACTGTGCATCAGCCTTCTGGATCTCTCTGCTCTCTCTTCCTGCACTTATGAATTCCTGAAAGATGACTGTACCGAATCTCAGGGACCGAAAACTGGTAGCAGCTCCCAAATGTGCCAGCGACGTTATAGAGCAGTTAGGAGCACTTTAGGTCAGACTTCTTGGCTTCAAATCCTGTCTCTACCACTTGTCAACAAGTTTTCCAGCTCTTATGCTTGGTCTGCTCGTGTATATGTGAGAAGAATAGCACTGTGTGGAAGGCTTGCTGTAAGTGTTATCTGAAAACACATCTAAAGCACATATAACACTGCCTTGCACGTAGTGTGTACTCATGAAATGCCAGCTATCATCCTCATTGCTGTTTTTGTTATTAATTACATCCTTTTATGAGATTTTGATCACAGCCTGCCTCATGCTCCTACACTCCATCAATTCTCATTGAATGCAAAGTTAAAACAAATGCCAAAAAAATTTATTGGCAAGGACAAAGATGATATATGAAAAACAAGGCTTAGGGAACATATCACATTTTAATATTTTTGTGGATTAAATTTTAGTTAACTTTGGGGTGGAAAATGGTGCTGATAGTAATAAAAGAAGAAACAGAAAATAAATGTCCACCAATCAAAAAGAACGCAATAAAAGATTCCACAAGGGTGGTGATGCTCTCACAGCGCCTTCGAATGGGCATCTTCTGTGATCTGCCTGAACCACATCCACTGGCAAATGAAAAAATGTTACATACAAACACAAAACAAATGGGGGGAAACCCAATAGCTACAAAATTAAGTCATCTGAAGCCAGTCAACAGATGTCTTGAATTCTAAAATTTTAGGAAATAGTTGAGCTCAAGATGAATTGCATAATGTAACACACTGACAGGTAGCAATAAGTGCTATGACAAAACATAAAACAGGGCAGAAGAATAGAAAGTGGTCAGGAAAGAAAGAGTTTGGGGAGGAAGAAAGATGGCGGTGAAGTAGAAGGACGTGGAATGCATTCCTCTCCACAGATGCATCAGGACCAAAGACACAATAATTCTCACAGAGAACCAGCTGAACACCAGCAGATGACATTGGACACCAGAAAGGACTGCAAAGATCCTGACATAACTGGGTAGGACAGAGGGAAAAAAAAAAAAAGGAGAAAGGCGCAGAGAAGAAAGGAAAGGGATGGGTCCCACACCCTGGGGCAGGGGGATCTGAAACAGAGGGGAGATTGCCGAATTCGGGGAAACATCCCTTATCTGATGGGGAAACCCTTTCTCCAACGGGGAATTTCCCTGGGAAAGAAGGGAAGCATTTGGGACTGTTCAAAGAGGGTGAAGCAGCTGAACTGTGGCAGACGGGAAAGAGTGAGAAACACATGAAGGTTCTGCACCACAGCTCAGCATGTCCGGACTGAGACATTGGTTCACAGCTGAACAGGGGGTCTGAGAGCTGGAACGTGGGAACCAGAGAACTGGTTCAGGGTGAGAAACATTGTTGGCAGTGGGGAGATGGACTGAGAGGACAGGAGGGAAGAAATCTGCAGCGGAGAGTGCCTACTGTAGAAAGCTGGGTGGCCATGATGGCAGCTCAATACTGCTGACTCACAAGCATGAGGCACCTGTGATGGACAAAGGAAGAACCCCTCTGGGCCTGGCTAATGCACTCAGGGATAACAAAGGCCCCTGGGCGGGGCTGGACTAGAGTGCCTGCAGCCCAGAGCCAAAAGTCCACAGAGTGGCACAGCTCTGAAGACATTCTGTTTACACCTGAGCCGCCAGCTTCCCTCTGCAACAGGCACCACCCGAGCTGCCCAAACCTCTGCGACCCAGGCGGGGTGCCACTGCTCACTCACCCCCAGGGGAAGAAGCCACTATTGTACCTTCTCTCTCCCCACACACCGGTGCTTACAGACAAACAATAAAGGAAGTTTTGCTGGTTGCAGAGTAACACAAAAAGCCCAAGGTGGCTAGAAGGACATTTACAGCTGAGACCCCAAGGAAACAGGAATGTTATTAATTCTATAGATCTGGTCCATTCTGGGGTCAGTTCTACTTTTTTATTTATTTATTTATTTTTTATATTATTAATTACAATCTTAGTCCTAAGGGATCTACATATTTTATAACATATTTTTTTCTATTCTATTTTTATTTTTAGCCTTTTTATATATTTCTATTTCTAGCTAAGTTTTTTGTAGTGCTGACTGTATCTCTCCTACCTTCTTTTCATCTCTATCTTTTATACATTTCTATTTCTCTCTTTTTCTTTTCATATTTCCAGTCACACTATGCTATTCTGTTGCCCTGTCTTCTATCCTTTTTTGGTTTATTTTATCTTAATATACTTATAAGCAATATTATCGGTCTGCTCTGTTTGTTTGCTTTATTCTCCAGATGACACACTGCTTTATTTTAATTATTAGGTATTGTCTTTATCTTAGTTCTAAGTATAATTGTCTGATTTCATTCTGAGAATCTTCAGTCTGTCTGGTGGTACTCTTGCTCTTTACTATATTTGATCCTAGCTTTCAAAATCTCCCTGGATTTGTGTTTGTGTGTATGTGTTTTTTTTTTTTTTTTTTTTTTTTTTGGTTATGAATTTCTGTTGGTTTTCTCTTTGATTGTCTGATGGCATACTGGGGTACTTCTGTCAGGTCTTTCTAGTGCCTTATGTTCTATTGGATTCATTATTTGTGTGTCTTATACATGTATATGTTTCCTTGAGTTAGTATTTGTTTGACTCAACACTCTGCCATTAGTCTGGGGCTTGGACAGTCTTCTTTAAACCCCTTTATTTCCAGGACAAGCAACCTCTGAAGTCTGGACTACTCCATCAGAAGTCAAGTAGGAGGCTCTGGGGAGGGAGCACTGAATCCAGGATGCTAGACTACTAGGGAGCCCTCAGACACAGGGAAGATTAACTGCAGAGAACTCTCACAGAGCCCTGTATCAGAGTCTAAGACTCGGCTTCGTCCAACTGTCTGCAACTGCCAGCGCTGGACACCTCACTCCAGACTACAAACAAGACAGGAACACAAACCCACGCATCAGCACACAGACTACCTAAAGCCATATTAAGCTCACAGATACCCTAAAACACACCCCCTGACATGGCCCTGCTCATCAGAGAGAAAAGACACAGACCCACACACAGGAAAGCAGACACCAGACTCCCCACTAGGGAGCCTACTCAAGAAACTGGACAAACCCCACCCCAGGTGGCAGAGGGCAGAAACAAGAGGAATTACTACTAGGCAGCATAGGGAAAGGAGACAGCAAATCCTAATAATTAGACAAAATGAGAAAACAAAGAAACACCATGCAGGCAAAGGAGCAGGAAAAAACCCCACAAGATCAAATAAATGAAGAGGAAATAGGAAAATTGCCTGAAAAAGAATTCAGAGTAATGATAGTAAAGATGATCCAAAATCTCGATAACAAAATACAGAAAATGCAAGAAACAGCTAATAAGGACTCAGAAGAACTAAAGAGCAAACAAAATAACTGAAATTAAAAATATTCTAGATGGTATAACCAGCAGAATAACTGAGGCAGAAGAACAAATAAGTGAGTTGGAAGATAGAATGGGGGAAAAAACTGCCACAGAGCAGGAAAGAGAAAAAATAATAAAAATAATGGAAGACAGTCTCAGAGACCTTGGTGGAGACATTAAGTGCACCAACATTCGAATCATAGGCATCCCAGAAGAAGAAGAAAAAAGGAAAGGGTCTGAGAAAATATTTGAAGAGGTTATAGTGGAAAACTTCCCCAACATGGAAAAGGAAATAATTAATCAAGTCCAAGAAGTGCAGAGTCCCATACAGAATAAACCCAAGGAGAAATACACTGAGGCACATAGTAATCAAACTAACAAAAATTAAAAACAAAGAAAAAATACTAAAAGCAGCAAGAGAAAAGTAACAAATAACAAATAAGGGAAAACCCATAAGGATAACAGCTGATCTTTCTACAGAAACTCTGCAGGCCAGAAGGGAATGGCAGGATATACTGAAGGTCCTGAAAGAGAATACTCTACCAAGAATACTCTAGCCAAGAATACTCTACCCAGCAAGATTCTCATTCAGATTTGATGGAGAAATCAAAAGCTTTACAGACAAGCAAAAGTTAAGAGAATTCAGCACCACCAAACCAGGCTTACAATAATTGCTAAAGGAACTTTTCTAAGTGAGAAACACAAGAGAAGGAAAAGACCTGCAAATACAAACCTAAAACAATTAAGAAAATGGTAATCAGGACACACAGGTCAATAATCACCTTAAATGTAAATGGATTAAATGCTCCAACCAAAAGACACAGACTGGCTGAATGGATACAAAAACAAGACCCTTCCATATGCTGCCTAGAAGAAACTCACTTCAGACCAAGGGACACATATAGACTGAAAGTAAAGGGATGGAAAAAGTTATTCCATGCAAATGGAAGTCCAAAGAAAGCTGGAGTAGCAATACTCATACCAGACACGTTAGACTTTAAAGTAAAGACTATTACAAGAGACAAGGAAGGATACTACATAATGATCAAGGGATCAATCCAAGAAGAAGATAGAACAATTGTAAATATCTATGCACCCAACATAGGAGCACCTCAAAACATAAGGCAAACGCTAATAGCTATAAAAGGGAACATTGACAGTAACACAGTAATAGTAGGAGACTTTAACACCCCACTTACATCAACAGACAGATCATCCAAACAGAAAATAAATAAGGACACACAAGCTTTAAATGACACATTAGATCATCTCAACTTAATTGATATTTGTAGGACATTCCATCCCCAAACTACAGAATATACTTTCTTCTCAAGTGCACACGTAATATTTTCCAGGATAGATCACATCTTGGGTCACAAATCAAGCCTCGGTAAATTCAACAAAATTGAAATCATATCAAGCATCTGCTTCTCTGACCACAACACCATGAGACTAGATATCAGTTATAGGAAAAAAAGTATAAGAAATACAAACACATGGAGGCTAAACAATATGCTATTAAACAACCAAGAAATCACTAAAGAAATCAAAGAGGAAATCAAAAAATATCTAGAATCAAATGACAGTGAAAACACAACAACCCAAAATCTATGGGATGCAGCAAAAGCAGTGCTAAGAGGAAAGTTTATAGCAATACAGTCCTACCTCAAGAAACAGGAAAAAGATCAAATAAACAACCTAACCTTACACCTAAAACAATTAGAGAAAGAAGAACAAAGAAACCTCAAAGTGAGCAGAAGGAAAGAAATCATAAATATCAGATTAGAAATAAATAAAAAAGAAATGAAGGAAAGAATAGCAAAGATCAATGAAACTAAAAGATGGTTCTTTGAGAAGATAAACAAAATGGATAAACCATTAGCCAGACTCATCAGGAAAAAAAGGGAGAAGCAAATCAACAGAATTAGAAATGAAAAAGGAGAAGTAACAACTGACACCCACAGAAATACAAAAGATCATGAGAGACTACTACAAGCAACTACATGCCAATACATTGGATAACCTGGAAGAAATGGATAACTTCTTAGAAAAGTACAATCTTCCAAGACTGAACCAGGAAGAAATAGAAAATATGAACAGACCAATCACAAGTATGGAAATTGAGACTGTGATTAAAAATCTCCCAACAAACAAAAGTCCAGGGCCAGATGGATTCACAGGCAATTTCTATCAAACATTTAGAGAAGAGCTAACACCTATCCTTCTCAAACTCTTCCAAAATATAGCAGAAGGAGGAACACTCCCAAACTCATTCTACGAGGCCACCATCACCCTGATACCAAAACCAGGCAAAGATGTCACAAAAAAGAAAATTACAGGCCAATATCACTGATGAATATAAATGCAAAAATCTTCAACAAAATACTAGCTAACAGAATCCAATAGCATATTAAAAACATCATACATCATGATCAAATGGGTTTTATCCCTGGGATGCAAGGATTCTTCAATATACGCAAATCAATCAATGTGATACATCATATCAACAACGTGAAGGATAAAAACCATATGATAATCTCAATAGATTCAGAAAAAGCTTTTGACAAAATTCAACATCCATTTATGATAAAAACTCTCCAGAAAATGGGCATGGAAAGAAATTACCTCAACATAATAAAAGCCATATATGACAAACCAAAAGCTAACATCATTCTAAAAGGTGAAAAACTGAAAGCATTCCCTCTATGAACAGGAACAAGACAAGGGTGTCCACTCTCACCATTATTATTCAACATAGTTTTGGAAGTTTTAGCCACAGCAGTCAGAGAAGAAAATGAAATAAAAGGAATCCAAATTGGAAAAGAAGAAGTGAAATTGTCACTCTTTGCAGATGACATGATATTATACATAGAAAACCCTAAAGATTCTACCAGAAAACTTTTAGCACTAATTGATGAATTTAGTAAAGTAGCAGGATATAAAATTAATGCACAGAAATCTCTTGCATTCCTATACACTAACAACGGAAGAGCAGAAAGAGAAATTAAGGAAACTCTCCCATTTACCATTGCAACAAAAAGAATAAAATATGTAGGAATATACCTGCCTAAGTAGGCAAAAGACGTGTATGCAGAAAACTGTAAGACACTGATGAAAGAAATCAAAGATGATACAAACAGATGGAGAGACAGACCATCTTCTTGGATTGGAAAAATCAACATTGTGAAAATGACTGTACTACACAAAGCATTTTACTGATTCAACGCAATCCCTATCAAGTTACCAATGGCATTTTTCACAGAACTAGAGCAAGAAATCTTACGATTTGTATGGAAACGCAAAAGACCCTGAATAGCCAAAGCAGTCTTGAGAAGGAAAGACGGAATTGGTGGAATTAGGCTTACTAACTTCAAACTATACTACAAGGCCCCAGTTATCAAGATAGTGTGGTACTTGCACAAAAACAGAAAGGAAGATAAATGGGACAGAATAGAGAACTCAGAGGTAAACCCACACACATATGGGCAGCTTATCTTTGACAAAGGAGGCAAGAATATTCAATGGAAAAAAGACAGCCTCTTCAATAAGTGGTGCTGGGAACAGTGGACAGCTACATGTAAAAGAATGAAATTAGAACACTTCCTAACAGCATGCACAAAAATAAACTCCAAATGGATTAAAGACCTAAATGTAAGGCCAGACACTATAAAACTCCTAGAGGAAAACATAGGCAGAACACTCCAAGATCCTTTTTGACCCACTTCATAGAATCATGGAAATAAAATCAAGAATGAACAAATGGGACCTAATGAAACTTACAAGCTTTTGCACAGCGAAAGAATCCATAAACAAGACAAGAAGACAACCCTCCGAATGGGAGAAAATACTTGCCAACGAAGCAACGGACAAAGGATTAATCTCCAAAATATATAAGTAGCTCATACAGCTTAATACCAAAAAAGCAAATAACCCAATCCACAAATGGGTGGAACACCTAAATAGACATTTCTCCAAAGAAGACATACAGATGGCCAAAAAACACGTGAAAAGTTGCTCAACATCACTTATCATTAGAGAAATGCAAGTCAAAGCCACAATGAGGTATAACCTCACACGGGTCAGAATGGCCATCATCAAAAAATCTAGAAACAACAAATGTTGGAGAGGGTGTGGAGAAAAGGGAATTCTCCTGCACTTTTGGTGGGAATGTAAGTTGGTACAGCCACTATGGAAAACAATTTGGAGGTTCCTTAAAAAACTACAAATAGAACTACCATATGATCCAGTAATCCCACTCCTGGGCATATGCCCAGAGAAAACCATAATCCCAAAAGAAACATGTACCATAATGTTCATTGCAGCACTATTTACAATAGCCAGAACATGGAAGCAACCTAAATGCCCATCAACAGATGAATGGGTAAAGAAGATGTGGCAGATATATACAATGGAATATTACTCAGCCATAAAAAGGAATGAAATGGAGCTATATGTAATGAGGTCGATAGATCTAGAGTGTGTCATACAGAGGGAAGTAAGCCAGAAAGAGAAAAACAAATACTGTATGCTGACTCATACATATGGAATCTAAAAAAAAAAAAATGTCCTGATGAACCTAGTGACAGGGCAAGAATAAGGATGCAGATGCAGTGAATGGACGACATGGGCTGGGGGGCAGGGGCGAAGGGGAAGCTGGGATGAAGTGAGAGAGTAGCATAGACATATATACACTACCAACTGTAAAATAGATAGCTAGTGGGAAGTTGCTGTATAACAAAGGGAGATCAACTCGATGATGGGTGATGCCATAGGGGGCCAGGACAGGGAGATTGAGAGGGAGTCTTGGGAGGGAGGGGATATGGGGATATATGTATAAATACAGCTGATTCACTTTGGTGTACCTCAAAAGTTGGTACAAGAGTGTAAAGCAATTATACTCCAATAAAGAGCTTAAAAAAAAACGCAAAAAACAAACAAACAAAAAAACATACATGGACTTGTTGAAAAAAAAAAAAGGAAGAGTTTTGATTTGAGTGCTCAGGAATAGCCTCTCTGAAGAAATGTTTTTGAGAGGTAGATGACAAGAAGAAGTGAATGTATAGATAGCTGGGGAAAATTGCCTTCTAGGCAAAAGGAATGGCAAGTACAGGGACTTCCCTGGTGGTCCAGTGGTTAAGACTCTGCACTTCCACTATAGGGGGCGCAGATTTGATCCCTGGTTGGGGAACTAAGATCCTGCATGCCTCTCAATGTGGCAAAAAAAAGAAAAGAAAAAAAAAAAAAACAGAGAACAAAAAAGAGCAAGTGCAAAGGTCCTGCAGCAGGCTAATGCTTCGAGTGTCTGATGGACATTCCGGAGGCCAGGTTAGCAGCAACAGTGAGTGATGGAGTGAGGATGGGAGAGTGGGAAGAGCATGAGCAGGGCAGCGCGTTTTCTTGGAAGCTGGACAAGTTACTGAGTTCCTCAAAGCCTAAGCTTTTTCATTAGCCAAATGGGGACAGTATCACTAGTAGGATTCTCATGAGTGATAAAGAGACAGTTAGCAGAGCATGCCTGATAAAGTTCCTGCAGGGTCGTAGGCAACCCCAAAATTATAACTGAAAAACAAAACAAAATTGAAAAGCCATAGATTCAGCAAGACCAAGTAGCCAAATGAGTCTCACCATTCAGTTCCTTTTTGTTCATTTCATATTTATTCTGTGCAAAGTGTGTTGTCACAAAGGTAGGTCCATGGGTGTTTTTGTCCTCAAGGAGCTCTCTATCTACTGGAGGTGACACATCGATGGGGGCTTGCCTAGGATAATAAGATTTGGGGTCCACGTGAGGACTGCAAACTTACCGAGGCTCCTCTTTGTTTCATGGAATCCCTTTAATTTCTGGACAGGCCAGTCTTGCAGAAGCTGCGATTGTTGTAGGAAACTGAATTCAGGTCTTAATACAGTTTGTATTGATGCTTTGATGATGTGATAAATAACCTTTTCATTTTCCTACAAGCAAAGTGGGAAGGTGCATATCCCAATACTTCCTTTTCCCAGGTTTATCATGGAATTAGGTAGAAAAGTCAGAGGCATTGTAATACAACTCGGTGGATAAACAGAAGGACGTTTGAGTGACACCAGAGGAGGGAGTCAGCAAAAGGCATTCTGCAGAGCAATATTTAGTATTCATGAATTTCTCTAGTGATCGGCTGATGCTCTTACAAAAAAAAACCCAGCACATGTTATTGAGGCTAGGAAATACATTCAGTTCTTTAAAATAGCATTGCCTAGAAACACACAAGGGATGAAAATGTGCTTTGAAAGTAAACATTCTCAGAAGCTGTAAGCATAGAAACTGTCATCTCCCATGTTCTTGACTGTATCACCATTGTGGGGATAAGATGAGACTACAAAGCAATATGCTGATTTTAAACAAACATCCCAAAATTCATATGTGAAAATAAAATGTTGTGCCTACCAGGTCAGTTTTTGGGAAAATGGAACATCTACTCTTTGCCTCTCCCATAGGGTGGTGACTGCATTTGGAGGAGAGATAGGCTCTTGGCTCAGGGTAAATTAAAGTATTCCTTTTTTTTTTTTTTTTGGAGTATAATTACTTTACAGTGTTGTGTTAATTTCTGCTGTACAATGAAGTGGATCAGCTATATGTATATGTAAACTATTACTTTTAAGTACATTTTCTGAGAGGAAAAGTCTAAGTTTTCTAAATTATCAAGGATAATTTTTCAATTTCAAGAACTAATTTAGAAGCTGAGTATTGTCAATTGTGGATTTTTTTTTTCTTTGAATGTGGATTTGATGCTTGGAAAGATCTGGAAGCCAGTTAGGATCTTGTCCGATGACCTGGACGCCTGGCAGGCGTTCCAGACTCCCACGTCCCAAACGGAACCCTGACCCTCCCAGCCTCGCTTCTTGCCCATCTCCATAAAGGCAGAGCCCCATCCACCAGTGGTTAGTGCTCAAAGTTGGAAACAGGTAGATAGAGTTTTGGGGGGTCTGAGGCTTGTGTAATCTGAGGACACTCCATTTAAAGAAGTATATACACATACACATCTTACTTTTGAGAATGTTAACAGCAAAATGATCTTGTGAACTTATTGCTAAGACCCCCTCTAAAGCTTTGGATGGGTCTGTCTGCAGAGAGGGAACTGAGGCTTCATCTCCATGGCTTCATGACAAGTCCACCTCTGCCTGGCCATGACCCTGGCTACTCTCGTTTCCACTCTCCACCTTAAACATCCAGTTTGGCCATTTCTGTTTCACAAATATCCTGCAAAGGCATACCCTTCTCTCTGTAGTTACTAGTAGGGTTCTTCTCATTCAAGCTATGACCATTTCTTGCCTGAATATCTGTAATAGGCTCCTCACTGGTTTCCTCACACATGGCTGTGCTTTGTTTATTTTTCTGCAGAGCAGCCTGAGTGCCTGTTTGAAAATGTAAGTCCAGGTTTGTCACTCCCCACCTTAAAACTGTAGTCATTTCTCTGTGCATTTAGGAGATCATCCTTCACTGCAGTCTTAGTAGGAACACCCCAGCATTCCTGTGGAAGGCTCATTTTCTTCGTAGCATTTGTCACAAAGTATAATTATATACTTATCTGTTTTTTTGCTTGTTTACTTGTTTTTGTTTTTCTTTTTTTGCCAAGTGCTACCTTTATTTTTAATCTTTATTGGAGTATAATTGCTTTACAGTATTGTGTCAGTGTCTGCTGTACAACAAAGTGAAAGAGCCACATGTATACATATATCCCCATATCCCCTCCCTCTTGAGCCTCCCTCCCAGCCTCCCTATTCCACCCCTTTAAGTCTTCACAAAGCATCAAGCTGGTCTCCCTGTGCTCTGTAGTAGCTTCCCACTAGCCATCTATTTTGCATTTGATAGTGTGTATATGTCGATGCTACTCTCTCACTACGTTCCAGCTTTCCCCTACCCCCAGTGTCCTCAAGTCCATTCTCCACGTCTGCATCTCTATTCCTACCCTGCCACTAGGTTCATCAATACCATTTTTCTAGATTCTGTAAATATGTGTTAGCATATGGTATTTGTTTTTCTCTTTCTGGCTTACTTCACTCTGTTTGACAGACTCCAGGTCCATCCACTTCACTACAAATAGCTCAATTTTGTCTCTTTTTATGGCTGAGTAATATTCCATTGTATATATGTGCCACATCTTCTTTATCCATTCATCTGTCAAGGGACATTTAGGTTGCTTCCATGTCTTGGCTATTGTAGGTTACCTGTTTATTGTTTGTCTGCTATGTTGTAAGTGTCAAAACATCAGGGACCATATCTATTTCATTTGAACACATCCTCAATTAGCATAGCTCTTCACACATAGTAAGTGTTCAATTAAATATTAGTTGACTAAAGAGGGAATTTAACAAGCTGAGTGTGGCCATATTGGTCAAAACCAAGGGATGCCTACAAAAAATGAGAGGTTTTCCTGGGTGAATGGTTGAATTGAACTGAACTGGGCGAAGTTTCAAGAATGATTTGGCAGATGGTCCCACCATTTGGGGGAAGTGTGCAGCCTTCACATGTGACTTCATGGAAGGAGAAATAACCCAACACACATGCTGGTGGGTTGGAAGGTTTTGGTTTGGGTTAAACATCAGTTTCACATCTCCGCAGTCACACCATTCATCATTTGAAGGGCTTTGGAAAGGGATGTACAACAGGAAACCTGAGACAGGGCATGTGTGGTAGTAGAGGGGAGAGTTTGTTGGGCTTGATGAATGGCTGTTGCAATAAGAAAAATATGCAGTGTTCTTGAATGCTAACGATATAGTGGGTCCTGGTAAGAGATGGAGTCAGTATTTGACCTGTAACTCCCCATAAATATTTCACTTCCTATAAAGAAATTTATATCAGCTAAGTTAAAAAAAATCTGAAGAAATAATAAGCATGGTTTATTTTGGCTCCTTTCAGTGTTTTGAAAAGTTCAGACAAATCTTTCTCCCCAGGGAGGATAGGAACTCATGGCCAATGAACCTAATTTCTAAAGTCTGTAATTTCCCAGTTATCTTCTTGGCAACTTATTACTGACATAAAAATATCATGCTCACCAAAATACTGTTGGTCTCTTATCTCCAATGCTGTTAACAAGAAAAATTGCTGCTATTTTAAGCATTTGCTTATAATATTGTCAAGAATTGCTGCCTTCCTCTTCAACACTGTTTTCTCATTATAAACATTCTTTGATTTTTCTCTCTTTCAGACTTTCTTTTTTCTGCTCTTGGCATGACACATCATTGATGCTGATGGTAATGACATAAGCAGATTGTGTCACTGCTTCCAAAAAAGCACGGAAGGCTAAAACTGCATCAGGTATATCCAGCTATATGTTGCCTTCCTAAAGTTTGTCAGAGAATAGGGGTCATCTTAAGTTACTCCATGTGGCCACATCTGTGTTCATGCCATTGGTCCAAGGAATCCATGGGCTCTGAAGCATCTTGAGTTTCTTTTAAGATTCTTTTAATATAAGTGATAGCATTGTGATTTGGATACAGCTTGATTTTTCATCTGGCTATCTGAATTAAAAACCTCAAATGGCAACAAGAAAAAAGACTACAAAACAAAAGATCCCTTTTTATTCTGAAACTCCATTGCTAGAGTTCCCTCATCAAAAGAGAATGCATTTATTATCTTTGTTCAACTGTAGAGGTCTCATAGTCAAGGAAGCTTCAAGCCAATAGTCTGGCCTATAGACAAGGGATGTCAGGTCAATTAGCTCCTAAAGAGGTTCTCTCAGGAGTCTTGTCTCTGTGTTTGTTTTACTGAGGGTCATGGCTAAGGACTGTGTTTAAGGTCATGGGCTGGTTGTGTTAAGTACATACCACATTTCTGTAGTAAGACTGACTGTCCAACCCAACTTTGATTGGTACCTTCTTAGTCATTTTAAAGGGGAAGCTGAGACGAAGCGAGAGAGTAGCACAGACATATATATACTACCAACTGTAAAATAGATAGCCAGTGGGAAGTTGTTGTATAACAAAGGGAGTTCAACTCGAGGATGGAAGATGCCTTAGAGGACTGGGACAGGGAGGGTGGGGGGGACTCGAGGGAGGGTGGGTGGGGGAGTCGAGGGAGGGAATACAGGGATATGTGTATAAAAACAGATGATTGAACTTGGTGTACCCCCCAAAAAATAATAAATAAATAAATAAAATTAAAAAAAAAATCGCCTTTGCTCCTTCACCAAACATTGGCTGATTATATTTATGTGGGTCTATTTCTGGGTACTCTATTCTGTTTCATTGATCTATGTATCTATTCTTTCAGCAATAAGACGCTGTCTTGATTAGTGTAGCTTTGTAAAAAGTCTTGAAATTGGGTAGTATGATTCTTCCAGATTTGTTTTTCATCTTCAGTATTGTGTTGGCTAAACTTTTGTCTTTCCATATAAACTTTAGAATCAGTTTTTTATTATCTATGAAATAGCTTGCTGGGATTTTGATTGAAATTACGTTAAGTCTATAGGTCAGTTTGTGCAGAATTAACATCTTAACAATATTGAATCTTCCAGTCCGTGAGCATGGACTATGTCCCCATTTGTTTAGTTTTGCTTTGATTTCTTTCATCAGAATTTTGTAATGTTTTACACATAGATCCTATTTATATTTAGTCACATTTATCCTGAAGTATTTCATTTATTTTGGGTACCATTGTAAATGGTGTTGTTTTTATAATTTTAAATTTCTGTTGTTTATTGTGAATCTGTAAAAAAAGAAATTGACCTTTGTGTATTAACTTTGTAACATGAAGTCTTTTATTTTTATACTTGCTTATTAGTTCCAGTAGATTTATTATTATTTTATTTATTAGCATTATTCTTTTTTAAAAAATTTATTTGTTTATTTATTTGTTTATTTATTGGTTGTGTTGGGTCATCATTGCTGCACGTGGGCTTTCTGTAGTTGCAGAGAACCGGGGCTACTCTTTGTTGCAGTGCACAGGCTTCTCATTGCAGTGGCTTTTCTTGTTGCGGAGCACAGGCTCTAGTAGTGTGAGCTTCAGTAGTTGTGGCACGTGGGCTCCAGAGCGCAGGCTGAGTAGTTGTGGCACACAGACTTAGTTGCTCCTTGGCATGTGGGATCTTCCCGGACCAGGGATCGAATCCGTGTCCCTGCATTGGTAGGCAGATTCTTAACCACTGCGCCATCAGGGAAATCCCCAAGAGATTTATTTTTGTGTGTGTGTCAATCCTTTCAGATTTTTTACATAGAGAAACATGTAATTTATGAATAAAGACAGTTTTATATATTTATTTTCAACCTGTATATCTTTTATTTCCTTTTCTTTTCTTATTACACTAGCAAGGACTGAAAGTATGAATAAAAGTGGCAGGAGACGCCACGTTTGCTTTGTCCTCAATTTTAGGGGGACAAGCCCACTTTTTCACCATTAAGTGTGATTTTAGCAGCAGATGTTTTGTAGCTGTTCTTTAATTTGAATTGAGAAATGGAGACATTTCTTCTCTCTCCCTAGTTTGCTGAGAGTTTTTTATCAGGGATGGATGTTGGATTTTGTCAGGTGCTTTAACTGCATCAGTATATATGGTTATGTGAATTTCCTTCCTTAGCTTGTTCATGCAGTGGATTATACTGGTTGATTTTCAAATGCTAAACCAGCCTTATATATCTGTCGTAAATCTCAGTTGTGGGATTACTTTTGTACATTATTGAATATGATTTGCTAATATTTGTTGAGGATTTTGCGTCTATGTACATGAGAGATATTGGTCTACAGTTTTTCTTTCTTATAATTTATTTGTCTTGTTTTTGCATTAGGGTAATTCTGTTCTCATAGAATGAGGTAGGAAATTTTTCCTCTGCTTCTGTTTTCTTGGATAGATTGTGGAGACCTGGCGTCATTTCTTCCTTCCTTGTTTGCTAGAATTCACCAGTGAAATCATCTGGGCCTGGTGCTTTCTTTCTTATAATGTTATTAGTTTTTTTCCTTTTTTAAGCTCTTTATTGGAATATAATTGCTTTACACTGTTGTGCCAGTTTTTTCTGTACAACAAAGTGAATCAGCTGTATTTATACATATATCCCCATATCCCTCCCTCCTATGACTCCCTCCCATCCTCCCTACCCCACCCCTCTAAGTCATGACCCATCATCGAGTTGTAGAATGTTATTAGTTTTTGATTCAATTAATAGATGTAGGCTTATTCAGTTTATTGATTTCTCCTTGTGTGTGTTTTGGTAGCTTGTACCTTTCAAGGGTTTGGTCCATTTCATCTAAATTATAAAATTTGTGGGCAACTAGTTGTTCATAATAGGAAATATATTTTTACCACATTTATTCAATAATTTTACATTGATGTTCAAATGTGTTTTCTAGTCTATATGCACACCTTTTGTTTTTGAATTTTTACTTTACTTCAACTAGTCATCTTGAAAAAAAATATGACTTGAATAAACACTGATACAGTAGTAGAGGATGAAGAAACTATTCCTCAAAGATGTTCAAAATCCAAAGTGGTGTAAGTTTAATAAAGGAAACCTCTATTAACATAGTACCCTATATTTGGAAATTAGTCAGCTTTTACCCATAATCATCTCTGATTTTGTTGTTCTCAGTTAAGATAGAGGAATTTCCCTTCATTCAGAATATTTTTGAAAGAAAAGGCCATAGAAAAAGTGCCCTATTAATAAGCTAGTTGTTCTATAAGGTGTAAATTTAGATTAGATTAGCTACTGTTCTGTACTAATACAGAATACCAATGAAAATGCAGATAAAGCCAAATGTAAAAGCAGTGCATTTATGTTTGAATCATTCAGCTTTTGTTTTTGACATCTTTGTAGTTGCACTTTGAACTCTGTCTTTCCCTTCTTGGGTAACTGTGAAGTTCTCATTTTGACATAAAATAACTAATGAAAGTATCTACTCATCAAGAGAGCGCTTAGGCCAGAGAGAGTTGGGCTTGGCAAAATATAATGTAAAGGCATTTGTTCTTCACTGCCGACTACATTGTCATCTCCTGTTCATCCATGCCCATCCCCTTTCATGGATCCATAAAGAAAGTTTTATTATACACATGAGGAAGTTTATAAATAATATCAATAAGAAATAATAGCTACTATTTGTTGAGTATGTTTTAGGCATTGTGATGTGCACTATATATTGCCTCTAATAGTTTCAACAATGTTGAGGTAGGTTGTATATTGTCTATTTTATACATTGAGAAAATGAGGACCAGATAGAGTAATTAATTTAATCATGGTCACACAGCTAGCCAGTTGTTGAACAGAATGATTATTCGTCTTCCTAGTTGTGATAGATTACCAAAATGACTCTAAACATTCTCCTTCTGTACCCATGACCCTTGCATTGTGACTTTGAAGCTCCTCCCATCCTGGAAGCTCCTCCCATCCTGGAAGCTCCTATCTGATCGCTGAATCAGGGTTTGCTCTGGGACTTGCCTTAGCTAACAGAATGTGATGGATTTGACTACATGCCCGTTTAAGCTTAGGCTGCAAGAGGAATTAAATACTTCCAGCTCGGTCTCTTGGACCCCTGCCTCTGCCATGAGGACAAACCCAGATTAGCCTACTGGGAGATAAATATCCATAGGGAGATGAGTCCAGTGGTTCCAGTTAAGGTCATCCTGGATTAGATATGGGTGAGAACCCAGCCAAGCAGTGCCACCCCCCGCCCAAAAGTCCAGCTGATCTCGGAAGTATGAGTGAGCATGGCAGACAGAGACCAGACACACTTCTCGGCTGATCCTTTGTACCAATGATAAATGCTTATTTTAAGGCACTGAGATTTGGGGTGGTTTGCTATTCAGCAGTAGCTAACTGATACAACAGGTTTCTTAAGATAATGTTATTAATGAGGAATAAAGGTAAAGCAGATCTTATTTCTCAAGATAACTTGACAAATCATCATAGATAGATGGTCCTATAATGACGATATCCCTGATTGTGCTTTAAATTTTTTTTACTGTCCCAAAATCTTGCATTATATGGTCTTTAGGAAATAAATTGTGTGAATGCTGTTAGAGCCATGCTTTTGCTGAAATAAAGCCCTTAAATTACTTGACTTAATTTTAAGAGTTGTCTTAATTTTAATCAGACCCTTAGGTTTTATATACCTTTTTCATTTTCTACTTCTTGTTAAGCTGAAATAAAACTAATAGCACTCTTTAATGAACAGTGAACGTACTTTCTAATCTTTGAACTGCGTTCCCAAACCATGTAAGTTTGAATTCCTACTGTTTCTTCCAAATTACTTACAACGAATAGGTAGAAAATTCTGCAGACACTCAGAGAATGTTTAGTTGTAAGGAACAGAAGCCCAATCAGATAAGTTTATGGAAAAATGAGTTATTTTAGAGACAGAGGATACTTACTGAAACCAATTTTAGGGAAGAGCTGGGAAAACAGGCAGTGTGTCTGTCTCTCTGTCTCTGCGTCTCTCTCTCACTTGAGATACATGGGCTCTTGCCTTTGCCATGATCTGCTTAATTCTTCTGTCTCTGCAAACTCCCCTTAGGCCTCGTGTACAGATCCTGTCGTGGGTGGGGTGGTATATCACCCAGACCCCTGCTTTCAGGACTGAGGCGTTCTTTCTCCAGCAACTGGGAGTGGCGGCGGCGGGTGGGTCTGAGATGAGTTGCTTTCTGTGTTTCCCTTAGCTAAAGACAGCCTCTTTTCCCGTTTTTGTTTTGTTTTGTTTTGTTTGTTTGTTTGTTTGTTTGTTTTGTGGTTGTTTTATTCTTTGTCCTGTTGTCAAGGTGGTGTAAAGACTTGGCTACCTTTTCTCTAGGTGGGAGACTGAATGGGCACCATACCTTCATAGCTTCCAGTGAGTAGGGCCTAGAGTGGAAAAAGACTCTGCGGAGGTCCAGGCTGCAGTACAATTATCCTGCTGCTTGGCCACATGTCCTGACAGCCCATATGGCTTTGGGAGCATCTGTGGTGGGGAAAGATGCAAAATGGAGTATACGGCGGCCTCCAATAGGAGATAATAATGCAGAGCCCTAGGTTTCTGGAGCACAGCCATGCTCTCTGCAGCAGAGAATTATACACAATTTAAAAAAAATAGCTGTTGGAATGCTGCTGACCCTGGTAGAGATGGAATCCTGGACCATGGGATATCACGTAGTCACGTGGCCAGGGCTACTCACGGTGATGTAGGATCTGTCAGGCCCAGCAGCAGTGCATCGTACAGTGCATATGGCATATCTGGGCTTGGGAAGGAGCACGGCCAAAGGGCACAAGTACACTGCATGCGTAGGTGGCCCAGTCACCCATGTCATACGAGGGTTATACCACTGCTTATCCACCAGTTCCACCAGTTCAGACTGTGGCCGCATGAAGGTTCTCCTGTGACTGGCTGGTAAAGAACAAAAGGGACCAGATTTGTTGCGTGGGTGAGTTGGCTCAGGGTGTGGAAGTAGGCTGTCACACACTCAGGGATGTCACAGAAAACAGCAGTGAAATCCTCCCAGTGCCAGAGCTTTGGACAGTGCACCCAGATATACACTATGTGGAAAGAGATGGGCCCTAAGGATAGAATATGGACCCTTGGATGGTGAATAATGGCTTGGATGGTTGGTTCGGGGACTGGAAGGAGAAAGACGGGAAGAATAGGATCAAGATGGTTTGGAGAAATGGAATGTGGGTGAACCACGGGAGTAGTGGCAAAGAGTGAAGACCCTTCATTGCATGTTAACATCCAGTAGACAGCAACCACCAGAGAAGAAGCACCAAATAATCAAGGAGACAGAGTAACTCGCCTGGTGGATGTCAGCCGGTATCTGTCATCAGCCGCTCGGTGCTGCCGTAAGTGCATGATGGGGCGGTTATGGTGGCAGGGATGGAAATTATATGCAGGCCCAAAAGCGAGCTTGGATCACCGAGGCTGACGCAGCAATTACTACTGCTGGGTGTCTGATCTGCCAGCCACAGACCATGTGCTGAGGGAGCCCCCAGTAAAATGCTGGTCCGTGAGGAGTTCAGCCAGCCACTCGGGGGTCAGTTGGTTCCATCAGTCCCTTTCCTACATGGAAGGCACAGCATTTCATCTTCACTGGTGTCAACACCTGTTCCAGGTATGGCCTTTCCCATCCTGCTCACAGGGCCTCTGCCAGCACCATGTCCCGAGTTTTTCCAGTATTTGGTCCGTTAGCACAGAAGCTTGTATACATGGTGGTGGACCACTCTACAGTAAAGGGGGGCATGGCCAGGGTCACACTGGTCCCATTGCTTTCTGCAGCTCCCAAAGCTGCCAGCCTGATAGAGGAAGAAATGGCCTTTTGAAGAAGCAACTGAGCTTGGAGATAACCTGAGATGATGGGGTGCCATCATCCAGGTTTCAACATACACCCTAGGTCAAGTCCATTGTATGATGCTGTGTTCCCTATAGGTAGAAAACGTAGGTTTTGGAAGCAAAGGGTAGAAGGATGCGTGGCCTCACTTATCCCCATTCCCAGTGACCCACCCCGTGCCGGCTACTTTGGGTTCTTCCTGAGAGTGAGTGTCTCCTTGAATTTAGCATTTGGGCACTTCATTCGCCCCATCCTAGCCCCAGCCCTCCTCCACGTTATCATCCGGCTCATATTTTTACTGTCAATTCACTTATACTCTGTTTTCCAATTCTAAATTCCCCGGACAGTAGAATTGAGGGAGTACAATGTAGCAGCTGTTAGGAGTTAGACACACCGGAGTTCCAATCTGAGCTTTTCCATCTACAGATTGTCTGATCTTGGACTTGTTACTTAGCTCTCCAGACCATAGTTAATTTTCTCTAAAATGACAGTAGCTATGATTCTAGTCTCATAGGTTTGCTAAGGGAGGTTAAATGTGGTAATACATGTAATGGACTGATCACAGTGCCAGGCACAAGTACTCACACATGGTTAGGTACTGTTTGTATTGTTATTGTTATACCACTGCAACAATTATTTCAACTCCCAGGAGGATTTCATGAGTTTATGTGTACCTGGTGCTCAACAGGTGCTTGATAAGTGGTAGTTATTAAATTAAACATAAATGCCACTAGAGAGGGTGGCACATTAAACTTATTGGCAATATTGTGTATTTTACAAAGTTGCTGAGTAAAGGAGCTTCACGCAGATCTGTGGTATGTCTGCTTCTGTTCCTCTGTCATCGTCATCAAGAAGGCTGATATTCTTTGACGCATAGTGTCAAGCACTTCTCCCATAATTATCTTATGTAATCCTCAGGCCGATAACTGGAGGTAAGTACAGTGATTATCCCCATTTTACAGATGAGGAAACTGAGGTCACATCTAAAACATAAGCAGTCTCCCTGCAGTGCCTGTGCATGTAATCACTGTGCTATGCTGTCTTTGTTGTCAGTGTTGTGAGCTCATCACCGTGGATCATTTATTAAGCATTTACCCCAGGCAAAGAGGAGGGGAGGGCCTTCTCATGGCTAGGGCAACATAGAAAGAAGGATAGATTTTAAACTAGGTCCAGAGGATGACTATGGTGTATCTATATTCTGAATCTTGACAGTAGACAGTTAACCTAGTATTGTATACAAGAACTTTGCCAAGTTTAAATTCATTATAAACTTTCAATCTCAATGTAAACCCTCCATCATTCCACTTTTTATGCAATTTATTTTACAATTTAGCCAAATGAACATCTCTGTACTTTTGGTGTGGTTTACTTTGTTCCAAAAGAAGAGTGTGTGATGAGAAAGCCACAAAAGTTATTACCAAAAGTAATAAGAAGTAAAAGATAATTATCAATTGATATTAAATCTCTCTGATCCATATTTTATTAGTTGCAAGGCTGCATAAATCAGAGGTGGAGTGGTTATGGAAAGTGTTTCTTATATTTTGAGGTCCCAGATTTTAACTTTCAGCCTGAAAAGCTTTCCAATCCCAGCAAAATATAAGTGGTCACCCCAGTGAATTGTTTCAGTGGTCAAATGTGGATTGTATAGATTTCGTGTGCCTTAATGAAGTGGCAGAAATGTGCTCTGATACAATTTCAGAGCATATTTGGTCTTTGAACTATAAATTACTGTCATTTTCTGAAATGCTTTAGGAAAAGTCGTGGAGACAAAATGGTATTGAGTAATATCTAGAACTTTTCGTGCCACATTTCTGTAATTTCCTATTTAGATGTGATTTACAAAGTGCTTAAGCTTAAAGGGACCCATAGACTTTGTAGGTGAAGAAATCGAAGATTAGAAATATGCAGTCAATTTCTGTAGTCAGACAGTCATAGAATCGCATTGACTGATTGATTGATTCACAAATATTATTGCCTGCTCTATGCCAGGCACTTGTGCTAGGCCTTAGGGGGTCAATATGGAACAAAACAGATCCGACTTTTGACTTCATGGAAATTGCTGACAAGTAGGGGAAATGGAAGATAAACAAATAATCATGCTTAATAACGTGTAGAATTTCCGTGGTAAATGTCATGATTAAAAAGTACAAGGTTAACATATTCATATCTACCCAAGGTTGGAGGGTAGTGAGAGATGTTTTCATTTCCTCCAACTGAACTCGAGAGCTGCACTATCCAATACGGTAGCCACTAGCCATATGTGGCTATTTAAATTTCCGTTAATTAAAGTGAAATAAAATTCAAAATTCAGCTTCTCAGTTGCATTAGTCACGCTTGAGGTACTCAACAGCCACTGCTGCCTACTGGGTAGTGCAGAACCTTCCCATCATGGCAGAAAGTTCTCTCGGACCGTGGTGCTTGGACAAATGAATGTGATTTAACCAAGTGATGAGGGAGGTGGTTGTTCCAAGATTAGAGACAATTTCATGAGACGTTCCTGTGGTGAGGAGTGTGGTACACTCGGGTCCTGCAGGAGGGCTTGTGTTTCAGCACAAGGATGGGGAAGGCGGCGTGGGAATCAGAACCTGCAAAGCCTTTCAGTGGTGGGGTCTTCCTTCCACGAGCAGTAGGAACCGTGGCATGGTTCTAAGTATGAGAGCATTTGGTTTTTAAAACATCGCTTGGTTACATCTGTAACATGTAATATTATAGATCAACGATACCTCAATGAAAAATAATCACTTTGTAGTGAGGAGAATGGATTGGCAGCTGCAAGAGTGCAGAGCACACACGATACCTGATGGCTGTTTATAAATATAGGGTGCGTGTTGACTAAGTGTCATTTAGCGAATAGATGCGCTAATGTGAATGACTGGGCTCCAAACCATTCGCATCACTGTTTAATGAGCATTATCAATCACAGTCAATTATGATCTGATTAATTATAATTAATTATGATCCACTTAATCCGCATCATGAGTTGGATTTAATTCTCAAATCCCTGGGCTTGTGCTTTTCATGCACCGCATTGTCCAGCAACATTAAGAGCAGCCAACCAATGTGATTATTTTCCTTAGTTTTCCAAAAGTTTTAGAAAGTATCATATACAGAATCACCTAGCTCCTCACTTCTTACAAGAGGTTGATTAGGATTATCCAGTGCAGGTATTTTGCGTATCTCCATTAATAGTTCATGCTGTGGACAATCAGTGCTCTTTTTACTAGTGGAAATAGAATCTTTAATCACGTTAGCAATTCCAGAAATGTTAGAACCAAATCAGAAAACTCATCTTTATACATGCACCCCAGTGTTCATGGCAGCACTATTCACACTAGCCAAGACATGGAAACAACCTAAATGTCAATGGACAGATGCGTGGATAAAGATGTGGTAAATATATACAATGGAATGAAAAATCTTACTATCTTACTTATCATACTAAGTGAAATAAGTCAGAGAGAGGAAGACATATACCATATGATATCACTCATGTGGAATCTAAAGTATGACACAAACGAACCTGTCTATGAAACAGAAACAGAATCATGGACATAAAGAACAGACTGGTGGCTGCCAAGGGGGAGAGGGTTGGGCGAGGGATGGAGTAGGAGGTTGCTGTTAGCAGATGTAAGCTATTATATATAGAATGGATAAGCAACAAAGTCCTACTGTAGAGCACAGAGAATGACATTCAGTATCCTATGATAAACCATAATGGAAAAGAATATATATAAATAAAGAATGTGTATATATGTATGTATGAATCACTTTGCTGTACTGCAGTAATAAACACAACGTTGTAAATCAACTATACTGCGATAAATAAATAGGTAAATAAATAAAAAAGAAAACTCATCTTTAAAATTCTGTTCCTCTAGAGCCACTCCTGGTATCAAAATCTCTACTAGTAGCCAGGGTTCTCCTGAGAATCAGGAAAAAAATTATCTATCTATCTATCTATCTATCTATCTATCTATCTATCTATCTATCATCTGTTGAGAGGTTGACTTACTGTAGGGCTTGGCTCATGTGCTTGTGGAGGCTGCGAAGTCCCGTGATCTGCCGTCTGCAAGCCTGAGACCCAGGGAAGCTGATAGTGTCATTCAGCCTGGGTCCGGAGGCCTGAGTACTGGCGGGGCTGATGATGTAAGTCCTGGTCTGATTCCCAAGTCCCGACAGTCAGGGGCACTGATGTCCGAAGCAGGAGAAGATCCGTGTTCCAGCCCAAGCAGAGAGAAAATTGACCTTTCCTCAGCCTTGTGTTCTACTCAGGCTCCCAGGGGTTTGCCTGATACCCACTGCATTGGCGAGGGAGAGTCTCTTTGCTCAGTCCGCGGATTCAAAGGCTAATCTCTTCCAGAAACCTCCTCACAGACACACCCAGAGTGTTTTACAAGCTCTCTGGGCATCCCTTAGCCCAGTCAAGTTGGTACCTAAAAGGAACCATCACAGTGCTCTACGGTGAACTATGTGGGCCCTGAACCATTCACATCGCCGTCTCAGTCAGCATTATGATTTGCTCATTATTCAAGCCCTGCTGTTGTTAATGTGCCCACCGTAATGCGAACACCTCCAGAACATTAATATCATGTGTAATCAAGTACCTGGTGGAGGTGAGATTTTACTTCTTTATGAAGTTGGAGAACCAGTTGTTAAAAAGGGAGGTGTACTCTTTTTTTCTAGTGGTGGAGGCCTCAGTTCACCTTCGGTCACCCTTTATATTTTGGAAAACAGTAGAATTGATTCTTCCATTACATAAATGAAAAACAAGCACTGAGCCATTGTTCTGAAATGAAGGTTTTGTGAAACACATGGACTTCAATTCTGTCGGTATCACAGCGTGGAGGCTTATGGGGAGGTGTTAGAGCAATGGGCATAAGACCACAGGGGTATCTTAAGAGGATGCTGATAAAGAATTTGACCCCTTTCCTTGTGGTTTAGAATTATTTCCCATAAAATCATGTGGCCCTTGAGCCTGGGTGTCAGATGAGGATGAAAAGCCTCATAAACTTATCATTAGGGAGGAGGGAGTTTGAAACACTGACCTTGAGCTGACCAAAGCCAGGAGGGCAGTTTTTGGAGATAGTATGTGGATGATGCTGAAATTCTTTTTATCCCCGTGTCTTGGAGGAAATAGCCCTTTGTATCCAAACGGAAGGAACAGATGAATAAAAGTTAAGTTTGGGGGCCTAAACCATTTTTGGCAAGGATTATCCATGGCTGTACAAAGGACTATAAGAAAACAGCCCCTTCCTTCACACCTGAAGAGCCACCATGAGGATTGACCACAGTGGTACCATTAGCAAGGGATGGAGCAGTGTTTCATCACAGCAGTGGTTCTAGTTACAGAGGCCACAGCCTTGAGATGTCAGCTAGTCAGGCTCTCCAGCCCCAGAAGCTCAGCAGGGCTATTAGGATGGACCCTTGGAACTGGACAAGTCCTCCTGGGATACTTGAACATACCATCAAGGAGCTTCCAAGGGAGAGAGAGAGAGACCAGACTTCTTTCTCATCCCAGCATGTGGGAGTTTGAATATTAAATAATATGCAGCCTTGGGACATAGGTAATACATATACAATTTATGAAATTATTTGTACACAATTTATCTTATACAGTTCTTACCACAACTCAGTGAAATAGGTGCAAGAGATTATGATTCCATTTTTCACAGGTCAAATGCTCTGCTTCTCCTTGTGGCAGGGAGGAGATACAGATGTGAGTTAGATGGCCAGCCAAGAAGCCAAGGGCAAGTCTAACCCAAGTCAGAATGTGCTGAGTGCCATGCAGGGGGTGCATGCAGGTTGCTCGCGGTCTGTGGAGGAAGGGAGATGAACTCTGGCCAGAAGAATCCAGGAAACCAGAGGGAATGATGTCCAGCCCAACACGGTTCCTCCGAGCCAGCACTCAGGTCCCCAAAGCATGTTCTGGGAACTAAGTGAATATTGTGCCCCAGTTTGAATTTTTCATTCCTGGATTTAGTTCTGAACCTCTTGTCCCAAAATTCTTTTCCACTTGCTGATGGACTAAACGTGCTGCTTGTTGTCCCATATCATGCCTGACCTTGTATTGGATTGTGCCCTGTGACCTTGACTGCCTCTGCCAAGGTTGAGTTTACTTCAAGGTGTCTTGCCTAACATCTGTCCTGAGGTGGTCCCTGGAATCTTTTACTCTCAGTTCTTTTTTTTTTTTTTTTAAATTTTTATTGGAGTATAGTTGATTTACAATGTTGTGTTAGTTTCTGCTGTACAGCAAAGTGACTCAGTTATACATATACACATATCCACTCTTTTTTAGATTCTGTTCCCATATAGGCCATTGTTAGTTATCTATTTTATATATAGTAATGTGTATATGTCAATCCCAATTTCCAACTTATCCCTCCCCCCCTTTCCCCCTTGGTAACTATAGTTTGTTTTCTACATCTGTGACTCTATTTCTGTTTTGTAAATAAGTTCATTTGTACCGTTTTTTCAGATTCCACATATTAGCAATATCATATGATGTCTGTCTTTGTCTGACTTCATGCTCAGTTAAGTCCATCTCCAAAGATAACTTTTCCTCCTTGTTTGTTCCCTGTCCCTGCTCTCCCCTGCCTCCATCTCAAGGTCAGAGGTCTGGATAATATTAAGTTGGGACCTAACGGACACTTACATTTTGGAGAAGTAGAGAGCTGGCTCTGGCCATTTTTTTCTTGTCATGAAGATTTATACTCATACACTGAACAACACAGCAGGCTGCAGAAACCAAGGAGTTATCCCTTAAGGGGTTTACCACTAGAGCATCAGTTTCCAGAATCTATTCGTTCATTCACTCATTCATTCAAGGCGAAATCACCGAATTCCTGCTGCATGCTAGGCATTGTGTAGGGTATCGGAATTATCACTCTGAGCAAGACAGATATGATCATAGGTCTCATGATCATAGGTCTCATGGAGTTTATAAACTATCAGAAAGTAAAATGATTAGTGGCAATTGTGACAGTCAACAAGGAAACCAAACCTTGTACATCTGGGAGGTGAGGGCATTTGGGATTCCAGGGGAAGGGCTCCACAGGAAGTGGCATTGAAGCAGTCTTGAGGAAATGTAGTGGTGACCCTGGCGCAGTGGTCGCGGTGGGCAGAGGGACCTGTGTGCACACAGGCCTGAGATGGGAAGGGTCATGGTTGGACGTGAAGGGTTACACTCAGCCTCTGTGGCTGGACTTGGAAAGTGGAGAGTCTGGCGGGGTGGTGAGTGGACATCGTAGGACAGGTGAGGACTTTGGGTTTTATCTTACAGGTAATGGGAAGCCAATGAATTTCATCAAGGGAATGATACAGTCAAACTTCAGCTTTTAGAATCCCTCTGGCATCAGTTGGGAGGATTGGAAGTGGAGGACCACCCTGGATTCAGGGTCAGCAGTTACAAAGCCTTTCAGTACCCAAGTGGGAGATGCTGGTGGCTGAACCAGAGTGATGGCGATGAAGACAGAGCAAAAGTGGAGGCCCGTCTTCTAGAAGACAGTCTAGGGGACCCTTAGAAATGAAGTGCCCATACCCACATCTAGAAAAGGTGAATATCCCATTTCTGCCCACTTTTCATCATAGAATTAGATCCTCTGTTGTGGAACTGTAATACGGATGCCTTATCTAGTCCCAACAAGTTACAATCTCAGAACTTTCTGATGAAAGAGGAAAAAAGGAAAGGGGGCTTCAAGCGCTTGACAGGGAGGGGGTGCTCAAGGTAGGGAAGGGAGTATTGAAAACCCAGGAAGGGAACTGGGAGGGGTTCCTTCCTGAAAAAGCAAAGAAAGATTCATGGCACTTTTCTCCTCCGTGTTTCATCTATCAAACAGGAACTCCTCACCCACAGACCAAAGCAGCTGACTTCTGTAGCTCCTCTTTATGAAGATATTTTCAACCATTTCCCTTTGGAAAAAGCTATTTCATGTAAATCTGCAGTCCAGAGGGTGAGAGTATGTAGGCTTCTTCTAGGACGTATGGGGGTGGGTGGGTGTGTGTGTGTGCACGCACGTGCATGCGGGCACACCCGCACACCTGCACACATGCTCCCACACGTGCTCACACACATACAGATTCAACAGTTCGTGTAGAACTTGAGAATAACTCCTGTGGGTTTTTTTTTTCCTGTTTGACATGAGAGTGTTTCCATAGCAATGTGAACAATGAGAACTTGAGTTTTTGAGAGGCTATTTGATGGGGCTTTGGCAAGCCATGTGGAATTACTAATTGCACATGAGTCTGGCTTCTTTGGCACCTGCATGTTGTAAAGGAAGCTCTGGGGAGGCTGGATGGACATCTTTACATCCCGTGTGTATCTGGAAACAGCATCCGTCCTTCCCTCCTGTCAGTATCTGCGGCTCCGCTTCCTCTTTCTGCTGCCCGTGCTGCCCGCAAGAACAACTGGAGGTTTGGGCAGCAAGGATTTACTTCTTTGGTCAAAGATTTGGGAAATAAGGGTTCTTTCAGGGCTTGTTATTGATTACATCACATCGTTTTAATTGTCTTTGTTAAGGGCGGTTTTTTCCCAGCTCATTTGGGCCAAAGTCCTCACTTGGTTGTCCTCAAAAGGTCTTAGATCCACACAGCTCTTTCTTGTCACTGCATCGAGTCAGATTGGTTTCTCTGCTAATACTTTTCTTGGAAATTTAATTGAAGCATCTTCTTGGATAGAGCTGAGAATAGAAGAACGTTAGTGAGCAAATGTTCATTTCATGTTGATTACCAGCGTGCAGAAAATTCACTTGCCCCCGGATCCTTTCACTGTTTTCTACTGAAAGCAAAAGACAACCATTTACTTCCGAGGGTTCGGTTGGCAGAGGCAGAAGTTCACCGTGATCTACTTAAAATATAAGAAGGATGTATGGGCTCTGTCAGGCCTGTGGCATCTGCTGTCCGTTACCAGGAGCAGAAGTCCGAACACTTCTGCCCTCTGCATCTTGGTATCAGGGTCGCCAAGGAAAATACAGTGAGGTCAGGCACTGGCTGGAGCAACACTTTCTCTGTGAGCAAGAGACAGAGAAAGATCAGCTTCTGTAGTGGCCCTCTGTCCCCACAGCCACCGGGTCCCCCACAGCAGTGGATGCAGGGTCATTGGCCTGTACGTCCCCCTGTTGTGCTGCAGCAGAAGGACCCTGTCCCCTCCATGCAGGGGACAGAGATAGTAGTGGGGTTGGTCAGGTGCCATATGCCACACACTTAAGCAGGAGAGAAGAGCACATGGGTCTGAAACAGGAAATGATGTTCTCATCCAAGACGGTAAGCCCAGCACAGCCTGGGAAGACTCCTTATCTCCTGGGAAGGAAGTATTCCAGGCCCATCCTTATGTGGCCAAGAGAGGGTTCAAAGGCTGTGCACATGAGGTTCCCTTTCCAATGGGCTCCACTTGAGCCAAGTCCTGCTATGGGGGAGGGGGAGGTTTAAGTATGAGCGGGCAGACACTGTAAGAAAATGTACATCTCTATCTCGGCTTCTTGCCAAGCGTCCATATTTTGGCATCATTCTGTAACACTGCTGTCAAAGAAGAGAGCCACTGATTCCTGCCTGGCCTTGATTCCTGCCCACCCAGGTACCTGATTCAGAAGGCAAAGGCAGGGTCCTTTCTCTTCTGCTTCCAGGTACAAAACCCTCATGGAACGACTCTGATTGGTTCTGCTTGGGGGACATGCTCGTCTCTGGATCAACCACCGTGGCCAAGTGCATGGGGCATTATGATTGGCTGGGCCAGGGCCACAGCCCATTCCTGGGAGTAGGAGAAGGGGGTTATGATCCGCATCGCCCCCGTCAGTCGCGACATTGAAGTGGAAGGGTAGCAGCTTTCCAGTGGAAAGGCACGAGCGCACATGTCAAAACAAGATGCCCACCATGCTAGGCAACCTCACTTTAATCCGAGTGAGGATCAATTCCCCCACCTTCAGAATCAGAAGATATGCATACCAGGCTGAACATTAACCTGCCAAGGAAGCCCTGAAATACAGATTCCCAGAACCCCATCCTTAGAGCATTTAATTCAGTGGGTCTGGGCTTGCCTTCTGAATCGATAATATTTTAAATGCTTTCTTGGTTATCCTGATGAAGATCCTGCTTTGCAAACACTGGTGAGTACAGTTGTGGTAAGATGACAAAGTGTAGATGCCTCAAAGAAAGGTTAAATCGAGCCAAGTGTACTTGCAGAAGGCTGTATTTAATTGCACTTAAGTTCTTTAGAAATCACAGTGTGTATTGGTAGGTATCCTCTGGTTCCTCCTGTGTGGATGGAGAGGCAGGAGGGGAATCAGGCTTGAGGATGGACACCAGAACCCTGTCTGGGGTACTGTGAGGAAGCACCCAGAAGTGCAAGGCAAGGGGGTTAGTGAAGATACGTAATACTTTTTGGCCACCAGCACCTAAACCCCTTTCAGTGTCTGGGGAATTTTACATCCTATGAGTCTTGGTGAGAGGAAGGATTACCTTCCACTTTAAAAGCTAAAAGTGCTGGGAATCTATTGTCCAGCCTCCCTTGCAGCTTATATGTAGGTCCCACCAATGAGCTGCCCCATCCTGAGACTTCATCTTGTGAGGTTGTGACAATAAGCAGCAAGGCCTGTGGTCAAGGTGAGAGCAAGGCATCCTAGTTGGAGCAGGGACATCGGGAGGTGATTTGGATGCTTCTCTGAGACAGAGGCAATGTCTGAGGCTGGAGATGTCGCGTGATTCAAGCATTTTGGGTTTGATATTGGGTGATTCAAGCATTGGGTGGGTTTGATCAGGGCTGTATGGGCAGCTGCGGTAGTTTGGAATTAGCATATGTTATTTCCCATTCAGACCACGCTAGTCCCCAGCAATTTTCTGTCCAAATCTATGAGTTAGCTGGGTTCCTGTAAAATGTAGAGTTCACATGGAAAATAAGAACATTACAGGACTTCCCTGGCGGTCCAGTGGATAGGCCTCTGCTCTTTCACTGCCGAGGGCTCCGGTTGGATCCTTGGTTGGAGAACTAAGATCCCACAAGCTGCGTGGTGTGGCCAAAAATAAAAAGTTAAAAAAAAAAAAAAAAAGGAAAAGAAAAGAATGTTACTACAACGAAGCCTGTCTGTCACAGGTATCCTGAAATGCTTCTTAAAAGTAAAAAAGACAGAACAAAACAAAAAACAAAAACATGCCACATGCACACACAAACAACAAAATTAAAAAGTGAAAAGTGAAGAGGATGCGCACTGGCAGTCCTGGGGCTGTTTGTAGCTTGCAGTCATGTTGGGGTAGCCCCCAAGCATTTTTGAACTATTTGCTGACATGTGAAAGTGGGAGTTTCACCGAAAAATCTGAATTTATTTTTCTATTGAAAAATCAAACATCTGGCATTGTACTAGGTGTACTAGTAGCTGCCTGCTGGAGATGAGGTGTAGATGACCTACCTTTTCACAGTTACCTCCTGCTGATGTCACCCATTTATGGTCCCTGATTAGTGCTGGTGTCCATCTGGACTCACATTTGCAAGCAACCAAAGCTGGCTGACTAATGTCAGTAGAAAAGGAATGTGTGAAAGTGTATTCAGTGGTTCACAGAATATCTTAGAGGACTGGAGAGCCGGGTTGGAGCTGACACAGCCAGGAGTGACACCCTGGCTCACAGCTTGTGCTGCTGAGCGGAGGCCACCGAGACTGGACAACCATGGCCACTGAGCACAGACCCTGCAGCCTTCTGCACCCATGTCACCTGCTCTGGGTGTGTGATGCTGGTTTTGCTGCAGAACTGCTGTGCCAGCTGCCACTCTCCCTCGGAGGGCTTCTGCCAGGTCCCTGCTCCCTCTCAGAGACTTCAAATTCAATGTCTGGGTGGATGTGTCTGATCTGCAGAGTTTGAGTCACATGCTTGTACCCTAGCTGCAAGGGAAGCTGGAAACGAGTATTTGGTGCTTTCATCTTCTGTGGTGGGAGACGGGCTCTGCTTCATAAGGAAGAAGGGTCCCCAGACAGAGGAAGAGGTTTCTGATGTTGAGTAACCAAAGAGAACAGTAAGCATCCTCCACAGCCCCCAAAGGCACCTGAGTATGCTACCATCACCTAGTCCACTCTAAGCCCTAATTGTATATTGGTTGAATGGAGTATAAGACTAGGAACTTGAGAAAACAAATTATAGGAAGTTGGTTAGAAAAGAAGAAAAGCAGAGGATGCCTGGAAAGACGAAAAGGAAAGAGAATGAGATTCAGTCACAAAGGGGAAAATTCAAAGTGACTCATGCCTTACAAAGCTGTGCTCTAAAGTACAGCCCATCTATTTTCTCATTCATTTTGCTTTTCTTATCTCTTTGGCTTTATAAAGACTCTATAAAGTTCATTCAGAGCCCTGTGAAATTCATTTTTTTATGTGGTCAGGAAATATTGGACGCAGCCCAGAAGTTGTTCAGCTCAGTCAATCGCCAGAACACCAGCTGCCTAAGTGATGAGTTGGTCTGTCCAAGAGGTAGTTATTTAGCCAACAGACAGATGGCCAAGAAAGTCAAGTTAGTTGGTGTATTGTCTGTCATTCGGGATGCTCACAGCCAGCCTAAATAGCCGGAAGCCAATGGATTCAGAAGCCACAGCCTCTCACCTTGGATTCGTTCCTAGAATCCTACAGGTACCCAGTTAGCAGGCAAAGGGCAGATTTTGCTTTATTGAGCCCACAACCTAGCAAAGAAGAGGCATCGTCATAACCCTAGTGGCGGGTAAGGAGGTGGCTAAGCTGGTAGCATGGCCAAAAGTGAGATGCGACCCCGCATGGAGAATAGAAAACAAGGCACAGCTCTGAGAATGGGTGTCCAGGGAAAGGAAGAGTCCCTTAACAACACTTTCCCCAGAAACCTGTCAGATTCCCAGGTACAGAAGGAGGGCTTATTACACATCATGAAGAATGCGCGAGCTTCTTAGAGTAAACATAAGTTAATTTTTGAAACTATCTAGTGTTGTAATTGGAAATACACTCAGAGAAGGTAGCCAGAGTGAAAATCTGTGCCATACCGCTGTATTCATGAACTTCAACAGACATCTAACACGCCTGTACTACGTGCCAGGAACTGGTCTGGGGAATCAGTTACGATGAACAAAGAGCAGCCCACTTCTGCCCTCATGGAACTTACAGCACAGCAGGGAAGACAGCAGGGAGTCATGTGACAAGACAATGACTGTACAATTGCAACTCTGGTGAGCACTGTAAATAAAAACACATAAAGCTATGAGAAGGTCATAAGATGATCTGACCACTTATCTAATTATATATATAATATATGTTATTTAATTTATTAAATATTTTAATATATACACACGTGTGTGTGTGTGTGTGTGTGTGTGTATACACCTCCTCCACCTTGGGTTTATGGTCAATAGTTTCATAAAAAGTTCTGTGATTTGCAACCTGTCTTCTTATGCCATAAGTTTCATTCCTGCTTGGTCTCTGCTGATATTAATAATTCTAGGAATACCATCAGTTTCTCTTCTGAATTTGGTTCATCAACTGACAAAAAAGTAGTTCTGAGCATACCAGAAGCCCCTTACATTTTTGTTTCAACCTTCTCATGTGGTCTTAGAGGAAAGATCTTTGGACATGAAGACAGGTGTCCTGCAATCAAGTCCAACCCTCTAGCAGCACCTCTCAAACCCTCTGTTTCCTCATGTGTGAAATGGGGGTAATAAGATCCATCTTTCAGATGAGTGGTGGCAGTTAAATGGGAGAAGTTATCAGCAATTGAGGTTTCCCCAAACAAAGGACAAAACCAGTGAAGTTGCATTGTATTCCAGGGTTAGAGTCTAAAGTTAGTGCACAAGGGAAACATTGCTCAGGGCCAAACATACCCTTGAAAATCCTCTTGGAATTTTCACCAGGCTGGCTACCACGGCAGCTCTCAGGGAGCCCACCACATGTAGCCCTCCTTCAGAGTCCAAACAGATTGCCTTTTCTTCAGCTGAGAGCCAGATAAAGTGGTTGGCTTGCTTCTAGTGGAAATGTTGTAGGAAACTGCTTCTCTTTAAACACTAGAATCACACTCAGCCATGCAAGATGCTCATCTGAGAGGCAGTGGGAGACGAGGCTGTCGCAGCTGCCTCAGCTGATTCACACCTCCCATCCCACACTCACTCCGGGCAGGTGCCGCAGAGGGCGGTGGAGAGGAGGGTTACCTTGTGGATTGGAGCTATTTCTCTCTCTCCCCCCAAATGCACAGTTAAATCAGGGAAATTAAAAGCGTCTAGGGCCCGCCAGCTGCCAAATAAATAGTTGGACTACCAGCTCCTCAAGATACCTCTGCCTGGCTCAGGTGTTTTCCTTCCATCCCCACATGGCTTTCTGGTTCCTCTGTTGCTGAGATGACTGTTTTTGGCCAACCGTTCTTGGCTTTCTGTATACTTTTCATTTGGGAGAATCAATTTCTGCTAACATGCGTCTTTCAGATAGGCTGCGTGGATGATTAACAGACTAAGGAAGAAAGAAATAAAATGAAAACTAAACTCTTTGCCCATTCTTGCAGGAAGCTCACAAACCTGCCTGATGTCTTAGCTTCATGTAAGAGCTTTAACGAGGCAGAATTACAGCAGATTAACTCACTTCAGCCTCGTCACTCTAGAACTCGGGCACTCACCTGATGGCAGTGGCTTGCCTGCCCTTGGCCTTGGTTATTGTCTCTGCACTGGATGTCTGGACCTTGAGTCTCTCCCACACTTGGGGAGGCTGCGTTCTCCCTTGTTATAACATCTTATGAGGTTGAGTTGTGGTTGCTCCTTGCCAGCAGTTGATGGGCCTTGGTCCAGGTTGCTGTAGTGCACCCTCATCTTTAATCATGAATAGAGTCCATAAATTAATGATAATAGTCGCTACCTTTAACTAAGCGCCTCCTGTGTGCCTGATACGGTGCTAAGTGCCCTGCTTATATTTCCCTGTTCAGTCCCCACCATGAGCTATGGGCTGGGTATTATTTTTATGATTGCAATTTTCCTGGTGGAAGGAAGGCCTGTAATTTCTCCATGGTCATAAAGCTAGTAGGAGATGAAGCTAATTCTAAATGTCCTATTTTCAACCGAAGGGCTCATCCACCTGACTGCAGATGGACCCTTGGGGTATGCACCCCCACCGGTAGCATCTACAAAGTCAAAGCACCATCTGCTTCAGATTCACCCAGGTGATAGTTAGGAAACAAATTTCCAGATCACGGGCAAAACCCAGAGGAGGGCCAGAGAATCTGCATTGACAGTAAGCCTCTCAGCAGATTCTTATGAGAAGAAGCTATTGGTTTGGACTCTGTGTTCAGATCTTCCTTATGCAACAGAAACTAATGTGGCCGGGCACATACCATGGGCTTTCCCAGGTGCTGGCACATTACATAACGAGCTGAGTTGAATCTAAAATGTCATCAGCTATTTTGACACTACTCATGAGCTTTACCAGTTGCCATGTAATTTTGTTTTCTTAAATGTAGACTGCGAGACTTTATATGTCTGGGCATCTTCCTAGACTTTGAGTGAATGATTTTTTAGATTTGGATCAATATAACAAAAGAAAGGAAATTGCTGTTCAACCATTGCTGTTTATGAGAAAGAATGTTAGCTCCTTTTCTCTCCAAACTTAAGTTTAAATTATGAAAAAAAGTCTATGTAGTAGATTTCTATTGGATGGTCTTCACAGCACCCTTTTCCTTTAAAAAACTGTATTAAATGTGAATCACAAGGTAATATATGGTTGCTGTGACCATCCAAATCATAAACAGCTGAAGTAAAATTAGTGGTTTCTTTTCCTTTTATTCCATTTCTCTACTGTTAACAATTTGCTGTCTAGCTTTTCTTATTTTTCCTTTGCTTATTCAAACATATCCATATCTATATATACCTACAGTCTGTTATCGTGGAATCACATATGACAAATTAATCTGTGTGTTGCTCCTTTTCATGTCACCTTACTTTTAGCATTTTTTAGGAATTGTACTCTCCTCTGGACCCTGCTCCAATTTTCCACATACCTAGTTGTGGGGAGTCATTGTGTGTGCATTGCAAGGGGTGGACATGTGATCCCAGATGGAGCAGTGAGTCTCTTCCCTGGGATTTGGGGGTATCCTCTGGGTGGCTGAATCTGTTATGTGGAAAATTCGGGAGTGTCAGTTGCCATTGTCTATCATGTAGGCTTCAGAGAAGGCTGGATTGCAGTGAGCAAAAAATAATGCAGATGTGCCAAAGAGAGAGAAAGGTAGAGAGATGGAGATGGATGGATAGATAGATGATAGATAGATAGATGATAGATGGATAGATGATAGATAGATAGATAGATAGATAGATAGATAGATAGATAGATAGACAGATAGATGATAGGGGAAAGGCAACATTTTGGGTTATCCACAAGGTGTTATTATATTCCCAAATTTCATGCCCTTGGATTCCGTGAGACAGGGTCCTTCCAATAAATCCCCTTTGCCTCATTGGCCTCCCTTTCTTGGACCTAAGCATGATGGAACATTTCATGCCCCCTTATCAAAAATAACAAACAACTTAATCAAAAGATGGGCAGAAGATCTAAATAGATATTTCTCCAAAGAAGACAAACAGATGGCCAATAGGCACATGAATAGATGCTCAACATCACTAATCATTAGAGAAATGCAAATCAAAACCACAACCAGTATAACCCCACACCAGTCAGAAAGGCCATCATCAAAAAGTTCACAAATAATAAATGCTGGGGAGGATATGGAGAAAAAGAACCCTCCTACACTGTTGGTGGCAATGTAAATTGGTGTAGCCACTGTGGAGAACAGTATGGAGGTTCCTTAAAATACTAGAAATAGAGTTATCATATGATCCAGCAATCCCAATCCTGGACTTATATCCAGAAAAGATGAAAACTCTAATTCGAAAGATACATGCACCCCAGTGTTCATAGTGGCACTATTCACAATAGCCAAGACATGGAAGCAACCTAAATGTCTGTAAGTGGATGGATGAGTGGATAAAGAAGATGAAGTATATAAATACAATGGAATGTTACTGACCACAGGAATATTGCTTTCTTATGTAAGACCAGTTCAGATTTTAATTTTACTTCTAATTTACTGTAAGTTGAGCACAAGTGCAGAGCATTGAAATTGCTAAAGGTCTAGCAACAAAATTCTTAGCAGCAAATGCAATCTGGGATTTCAGAAAAGTGAAACATTTGGGTCATAATCACAGCTAGGTTTTTAAATAGTACATCTGCAACAAGAAAGGAAGGAAGGAAGGAAGGAAGGAAGGAAGGAAAAGGAAGGAAGGAAGACAAGAAAGAAAAAAAAAGAAAGAGAAAGAGAAAGAAGAAAGAAAGAAAAGAAAGAAAGAAAGAAAAAGAGAAAGAAAGAAAGAAAGAAAGAAAAAAAGAAGGGAGGGAAGACGGACGGATGGAAGGAAGGAAGGCAGGAAGGAAGGGAGGGAGGAGATCTGTGCTGTGACTAGAATGAAACTTGGACTTGATCCTGTTTCTTTCCTCTTGGGGATGCTGGGGCTGGGGAGCAGGTGATGCATCCGTTCCCAAAATGTTAGGAAAACATTTCCCATAGGCAGGGGATTGGATTTGTTAATGTCTTTTGGCAGGAGATGCATGGGCTTATGTGGTATGATTTCTGGGACATTGTTCTAATGAGCATTCTGGATGGCAAAGAAGAGAAGTAGATTACTAAAACTAGCTCAAGTGAAGTGAGTTTTATTACAAGGATGCAGGAGGCTCTCAAGAAACTCAAGGCTGCTGAACGTCTTGTGAGTAGGAGTTAATGAACTGGAGATTTACTATTCACTCCCTCATTCCTTCCATTTCTCAGAAGTTCAGAGAATTGGCCTCTGTCTACAAGTGTGGTGGGTCCTCCTATTTCTCCCAGCATGCTCCTCTGCTTAACTTGCACACGACCCTTAGATGGCCAGTTCGGGAGCCTATAGACCTCTGCTCTATAGGACCCAGTGCTTACTGGAAGCTGTCTCAGTGTCCCATTCAGATCCAGAGAGAGAAAATCTGGCAGCCCCACCTTATCTGGGTGAGTCAGGACATATAAGTCATCATGGATTTCTGGTATCAGATAGATTGACAGCCCTAGAACCCAGAGGCTATCCTTATTCTACCACCTGTGGTGGGAAAGGGAGACAGGACCCTGTGCTTTACAGTATCAGATAGATTCTCTTTGGAGGAGTCAAAAGAAAATGTGATGTTCCACATCTCTAGAACACCCTGAATAGGGGAACATCTTTTAGTAAGGAACCAAAGCTTTCCTCTCCAATTACCTAGGAGGCCTTGAATTTAAATTTTACTGAGAGAGATTCATTTAAACCAGTTTATACTATAAGGTGAATGACTGATACTGACATTCTATCTGGAGCATCCAGTCATTTCACAATCACTTATTGAGTCCCTAATATGGTCTGCTGGATTTGGGGGCTACAAAATGAGTACTTTTGGAGAGGAAAAGAGGAGGGAGGGAAGAAGTTTCTTTAAATCTAAGTTCTTGCAGGAATTAGAGAAGAAAAGGATGCAGAGAGAATATATTGCAGTTGGTAGGGAAGACAACTTATTGACTATTTAACAATTTTGTAGTCAACAGAGCTTTTTTCTCAAACTCCTTCTATCCTGAAATCAAATAGCCCAGGTCTTAGTTACTGAACAGCTGCTTTGGACAAGGAAGGCAGAGTACTTATTCCTACAGGAGAAAAAGGGGAACCAAATTAGATCCAGCCCCATCCTTCAAAGGCAGCATCAAATGAGAAGAAATTACAGCTGCTATCCAGGCAAACTGTGGTAGAAGCTGGGGGAGAGAAAGTGCAGCAGGGTTCAGGTGGAAAGCTGTGCTAGGCTTGGGGTGGGGGACATGGTGGCCATCTTCAGAAGGCACCAGTTCACCCTTTTTGGTTGTAGCTTAGATTAGTGACATTCAACATTGTTACAGATAGAACAGCAGGAGCACCTGCCCATCAGAACTGATACTGGCCCCACTGGAGCAGAATCTGGAGGCCCCTTTGGCTCTAGGCACCAACTAAATACCAACCGGTAGGAGTACGTCCTATTTTAACAATTGGAGCTGCAGTGCAATGTTTGTGGCTCAACACCCAGCCCTCTGGAAGGACCTTATGAGGGGACCAGCCTAGAGTTGCAGGTCTGGCTTCTGTTGTGGAGGGACTGGGATCCATGCTAAGGGGGATGTTCTTCTTTCAGGAAGGAATAGGAAGCCATCCATCCAGCAGACGTTGCTCAGTACACACCCCTTCAATTAATAATTAGTCAATACATTTCTAGGAGCTCTGAATGGCTGCTGAGGATGCTGTTTTGATTAAAGATGTGAGGCTTGCCCTCTGGCAGCTGGGAGACTAACGGGAATTTGGGAAAGGAGTGACATGACCCCAGAGCATCACAGAACTGGAAGGCTGATGGGACCTTAATTAGTGGAGTCCTTCCCTCTCAGAAAGGGTAAGTGACTTGGCCAAGTTCACGCAGCAGGTCACAGAGACAAGCCTTTCCCTCCCAGTGGTGGCTGCGGAAGAGGAAGATAAACCTTGCCAATCAGAGGCCAACATGGCAATGGGGTGGCACAGCGGGGAGGGCGGCACATCAAGAGGCAGAAAGGTGCCGTGTTCTCAGGAAGGGGTTGGCTTTGTTTAGGGGTAAGGTTTAGAGGACTGATTGTTGCTGAGTTAACTCCCTCTCTCGTTTCTATCCTTGCTTGGGGTGGATTGGCGGCGTGGGCGGGAGGGCGCGCCCTGAGGCGTTTGAGGCTCCTCTTCCTGGAGCGGAAGGCCTCGGGCACCTCCTCCCAGCGGCCCCCAGCGGCTCTGGTCCTTCCCAAGGCTTCCCGGAACTCTCCGGGCCCCAGGGATTGGGGAGCCGGGCTCTGGGCCAGGCGCGGTCGGGACGGCGGCGCGGGTCCCCAGGTCCCGAGCAGCGCGCCGCGCGAGGCCGCTGCCGCCCACCCAGCTCCGCAGCCGGGGCTGGCAGCGCCGCGCTCCGCTCGGAGGGCGCTCGGCGGCGGAGTCCCGTGCTCGGGAGGGGCGAGGGGCGCCGGCCCAGACCGAGGAGGGGGCGGGCAGGCGCAGGGCGGTGGGCAGCTCTCTCTGGGCCCAGTCTCCGTGCCGCGCGCTTCCCGGGGCTGGGCGGCCTGAGACCTTGGCAGCCAGCAGCTCTGTGCGCCCAGCTTGCTCCGGGGTGCGTTCAACGCCAGGCAGGAGCTGCTGAGCTGGGGTCACCGGACTCTCCCCCTTTCCCGGGAGCCGGCGGGTTGAGCTAGAAGCCAGCCCCAGCCGGACGTGCGCTCCTATAAATAGCGCGCGTGTGCCCGCCTCGCGCTCTCCCGGCTGCGCGAGGACTGAGAAAGTTGTGCGCAGGGAGCCCGGGCGTGCGGCAGAGGCAGGAGACGACCCCGCCGGCCGAGCCGCCCTGCGCCTTGGAACCGATCCCGCGAATCTGTGCTTTCCGTGCCGGGGACCCGGCTAGCCGCTGCCTAACCCGCCGACGTCCGAGAGCCACCAAGCTTTGGGGAATTTTTGATCAAGCGAAACTGAGAGTCGCTAGAGACCTGGCCATGAACACAGCCTCGCGTTCCTCCCAGTCCGGGAAACACCTTCTGCTTCTGTAATTCGTCCCTGCCTCAAGCCAGACACGTACTGGACCGACACCGGCACCGCTTGGCATCCACCCATCCCCGTGGCTTCTCTGAGTCCCCTTCGTTTTTCCTGCTTCGTGGTTCCCCTGGGGGAGCTTGGGCTTGGGGTGAGAATTTATTATCAATTTTCCTCTTTGAGGTGTGAATGGGAGGGTTTGGTGACTTTTAGATGTCTAGGAACAAGGGTGGGTGCAGCGGCCCCGGGCAGGGCTGATTCTCCGGTGGAGGAGGGTGGGGTAGGGGGTTCTGCATGAGCTCCTTAAAGGACAAAGGTAACAGAACCAGCCAGAGAGCGCGAGGGGAGACTTTGACTTCAAACCACAGAATTGGTGGAAGTGTGCGCGCCGCCGCCGCCGTTCCTGCAGCGCTGTCGATCTAGCCACTGGCGTCTTCCCGAGCTCCGGGGTCCCGGGGTAGGAGGCGACGCGGGCGAGCAGGAGTGCCAGCCGGCTGCGGCTGCCCACGACGCTCGCCATGGGCTCCGGGCGCCGGGCGCTGTCCGTGGTGCCGGCCGTGCTGCTGGCTCTTACTCTGCCCGGGCTGCCCGTCTGGGCGCAGAACGACACGGAGCCCATCGTGCTGGAAGGCAAGTGCCTCGTGGTGTGTGACTCGAACCCTGCCACGGACTCCAAGGGCTCCTCTTCCTCCCCTCTGGGGATCTCGGTCCGGGCGGCTAACTCCAAGGTCGCCTTCTCGGCCGTGCGGAGCACCAACCACGAGCCGTCCGAGATGAGCAACAAGACGCGCATCATTTACTTCGATCAGGTCAGACCCGGAGGGATGCGGAGTGTCAGGATCGGGTGGAGGGAGGCGAGATGTCCAGGCAGCTCTGACCCGGGTTGCCTGCTCAGGCTAAGCTGCTCTGATTGGGATGTGGGGGATCATTTTGGCACTCACCTCCCCAAATGTCTGGGTCTGAAACTTCTGATGCCTCTCGCCCCCCCCCCCCCACCCCATTCCCTCTTGGCCTCTGGAAGAGCTGCTGGGGTGGTGGGAGAGTGGCTGGGGGTGTAGAGCCGGGCGGTGAGAGCTCAGGACGAGTTCAACAGCAACAGGTCCGTTGGAGCTGGCAGGATTCTGGTCCCTGGACCTCGCAGTCTCTTAGCCAGAGCTTGGCCCCCTGGCTCAGACCCCTCTGCGGATACTGCTGAGGCCATTCTCAGGCACGGTACCCTCTCAGACGCTGGATAAATGATTTGTTTCTCCCAGGTGGAGAAGCTCCTCTCCAAAGAGAGCTCCGGGGAGTCCACACTCTTCTGCAGAGATCTCTCAGGTGCCAGCGAGAGTGGGGAGCAGTGGCCCCGGTCTGATCTCACCCATCTTTCCACTGCCAGGATCCCCATATACGTTGCAGGCGCTGCTGCAGCCGAAAGCCCTTCTGTGCTTCTTGGAGAAAAGTTGCTAGGAGGAAGGGAAAAGGAATCGGGCAGCTGCACTGAGCTCCCGTGGGGAAGTGCTGGGGAGCCGTTCTCCCTTCCCCTGCTCCAGTCCGTCCAGAGACCTGCAAATTAGTGGGGAAAGACAGACTTTGGGGATTGAGGATAGGGGATGGGGGAGGAACTGATGAGAGCTGTGGCTTCTTTTTAGCGATCTGGAGCTCTGGGGTTTGGCTGATGAGAAACCTCAGGATATCAGCTTAGCAAGGAGTCTTAAAACTGAAATCAGACTCCAGGGTTATCATTTCAACCTCAACAGCACCCAGAGTCTTTTAAATTCCAAAGTCGTATATGTAGTTCACAGTTGTATGCCACATGGGTGAGAGCACAGGTTAAGCGGTGCCAGGGAAGGACGTGCCAGGGAAGGGATGAGGTGACATTTCTATTCCTCACTTAATTGTTCCTAAGTAATGTACTCTACAGCTGGCCAAAGACAGAGAATGCCTCTCTGGGGCTTCCTATCGAATAGCCATCATTTTAAAAGAATTAAGCCACCCCTTTGAGGTTTTGTGCAGTATTTTCCATCTTGATGGGAATAAAGTCTAGCATAACCCCTGGTTTGTATGTCAATGCATTAATTAAATACTGTGGACATTGCACTCTCTTCTGTACAGTGCATTCTTGTCAGTGACCTTTCTGTCAATTAGAAGAGGAGAAGGGTTTGTTCTTCTGTTCTGGGTGATCATGCATCTTAGAGACAACAAGACACATTTAGTTATACATCTCGATGTGCCTGGATGCTCTAATTACAATGTAGAGTCAACATCCAGCCTTATGTGTAATCAACACTAATCAGCCAGTTCCATTATTGCTAATGAATTATGCTACTTTTATCTGATCCAGGAAGTCCCTGCTAAGTGTCTCAAATTATTTTAAATGTACTTAAACAAATCTTTGTAAAACCTCTGTTGGGAATTATTGCGTAGCTGGTGATTTGTTGGTGAAAGACCATTGGTCTTCAATCGGGTCAGAGAAAGAAATCTAATGCTTGCTTGGAAAAAGGGATAATCTCACAATAAAATGATACACAAACATGCATTTTAAGTTGGGGGTTGAGCCTAGTACATGTACCTGACCGTCACTATATCCTGGAGCATTGCTTGCAGGTAATAGTATGTCTTTAGGGAATTATGCAAAGGGTTTAATATTAGCATGAATGTAGTGTTTAAAAGAGATAGTAGCAGAATTGCCATTGATACAGGGGAAATGTGTCTTTGTAGGGACATCTGATCTTTTTGAATGCCACTTATAGATTTATTTCTTGAAGACAAATGGAAGACACCCTAGTCATATCCTGTCCCCGCCCCCCCGCCCCCCACCAATACACACACACACATACATATATTCTCTCACTCTTTTTCACAGGAAGGGTCTTACCTATGTGACATTTAGTTGAGGAAGTCACTTATTGAAATTCAGAGCTAATTTCATAACCAGTAGCACCAGGCTGAACATCTTGGAATACAGAATGCACTGTTGTTTTCTAGGGAACCAGAGCTTTATTTCACTCTTCATTTTTGCCCCTTGAACTTTAGAGAGTGGGTGATTGATAAGGGGACGGATGGTGGATAACACTGGGAGGAACACGAGGAGGCCACCTGTTTCACAGTCTCTACTCTTTGGCAGCCTACAAAGGCTGAGTCATTGCCAAAATATTGTAATTAAGGCCTGCATGGCACAGGAATGAAACAAATGGCCGTGGAGCTTAGCAGAGGTTTGGCGGAGGCTCAGAGGAGGGCCGGGCATTCAGCTCACCCAGTGCACCAACTGTTCAGTGTCATAGATTATGTTACACGGTAGAGGGAGTGTCCAGGCCTCTGTGCGATGCGTCCAGGAATGACTGCAGAGAGTCCATGGGCGCCGATTGGCTGGCTTGGAAACGTCACCTCTGGACATTGCTAAGTCTCGTAGAGGGTGGGCGTGTAAATATGTGGCAGATGCCTTTTATCTGACTCTCAAGGTAAAGCTAATATTTATAAGCTCTCACGTGTTCCTAGATGTTTCCAGAGCCATCGGGCCTTGCTGGAAATTGAGGCATGAATACAAAGCTGTTACTTTATTTTTTTCTTATGCCATTTGAAAAACAGAAGAACCTTCCAATATACAAATCTATTTTCCAAGTCACTAAAGAAAAAAGGAGTAGAACTCCTTTTATTTTCTATGGTTTTTTAAAGCTAGTTTTCTTTCTTAAGAAAGAAAGCAAAAAAGAAAGGGAAAGGAAGGAAGAAAACTTATTTTTCTTACAGAGGAGAATATTGTAATAATTGACTGTTGTTTATTCTTTTTATTTGTAGATCCTAGTAAATGTGGGTAATTTTTTCACCCTGGAGTCTGTCTTTGTAGCACCAAGGAAAGGAATTTACAGTTTCAGTTTTCACGTAATTAAAGTCTACCAGAGCCAAACTATTCAGGTATGTCTTTCAACTTGTTCCCTTTGTACCCTCAAACGACAGTTTATCGGTAGTGGGCTCTATATTTAACTTTTTATCCAAAGATGTGTTTTCATTGTAAAAATAAACAACCATCTTTATAGTACTTTATTTTTAAAACACTTAATTTCTGACAACACCTATTAAGGTGTGTGACATGAAGCATGTAGAAAAGTATACAATTGAACTTTTTACCTTAATAACAACCAGTCACTTAAAAAACATAGCGTAGTAAAAACTCAGTGACATAAATCTCTTTATAAGATCTTGATTGCTTTTAACACATGTGCAAAAATGACTTGAATTTGTAAGAAAAAAAAAAACTAGTGAGACTGTCAGAGCTTTACAAGTACCCACTAAATAAATAAAACAAATTTGCTGTCATTGTTAAAAATTATGAGCTACAGTTAATGACTGGAAATAAATCTATGAAGAAACAATTATTTAATATACTTTTAAAGAAAGGATGTGCTGTGCTTATCCTCTAAGTATTTTATTCTCAGTTACTCTGATGTTGGTGAGTTCTTAACAGCTGCAGTTCCACAGTTCATATATTTTGTGTCGTGCTTTCTAAGGAACGGGCTTGAATTCACACTCAAGGATGATGGTGAAGCTGGCTCCTATAATACTCAAATATGCCCGAACCCAACAATACCAATACGTGTCTATGGAATTCTAGGATAACTTTTTATCATATGTTAAATGTTTGTATTGTATATTATGTCCATGTGAATGATAGATTACGTACTCACTACTTTTACATAGCCTAGTGAATGGATAAATTGATCAGCCTCAGATTTAATTTACTCAATATTATTTTTAACATAAAAGGGATGAATATCTAGTAAACAAATTTACTTCCGTAGAAAAGCTCTTCCCAGGCCCCAACATTTAGAAATTTATGTAATGTTTAACACATTATAATCAAAATTGTAGCATGGAGAGAAAGGAATAAATTTGATTTGATTCTTTGCTAATTATCCATCTTTGAAATCTTCAGTGATAGTGGTGATTATTATTTTTAATACATATTTCTTACCAGGGAAAAGAAAAGAAGAAATCATAACACACATATTCCACAATTTCAATGGATTTTTAGCACTATGCATGTCTCAGTGGTATAGTAAACTTCCAAGGATTTTGGTAGAACTTTGCTGTACCTGAGTTTCTCAGAGCAAAGGGCACTGCAGCCCCTTTTACTAATGTTCTGGGAGGCCACAGGCGTGTGTCATTACCAAAAACTTGCTATTGAATATGAGAGGTAAATAAAGTGTTCAATAGTAGGCTTAATTTGTGTGCTGAAGGGAAGCCAGTTTTCACATGGCTAGGTTGCTCTCCACGGGTGGTACTCTTTTGTGAGCATTTAAGGAAATTTCTATGGGAGAAATAAAAATTTTTTTTTTTGATTAAAAAAGATCAACTCAGTAGGATCATACTAAGCCTAGCTACCACAGTCTACTAATTTGAAAGGAAAGGTATATATTTACTGATCATCAGATATTTTACCATGTTGGTCATCTTAGACATTATTTCCCCCCCCCCCCCGAGATGTTTTGGCTTCCTTTCTTCCTTTTTGTCCTTCCTTCCTTCCTTCTTTCCTTCCTCCCTCCCTCCCTCCCTTCACCCCTCCCTCTTCCTTCTCTCTCTCTTTTGCCTTTCTTTCTCTCTCTCTCTCTTTATCTTTCTTTCTATTGATGTTTAGTTGATCCACAGTATTATATTAGTTTCACATGTACAACATATGATTCAATATTTTTATAGATTGCGTTCCAATAAAGCTATTATGAAATGATGGCTGTGTTTCCCTGTACTGTACAATAATCCTTGTAGCCTATGTAGTTGATCCATAGTTGTTTTTACCTTTTAAATCCCCTACCCCATCTTTCCCCTCCCTCTTCCTCCCCTCACTGGTAACCCTAGTTTGTTCTCTATAACTGAGAGTCTGTTTCTGTTTTGTTTTATTCATTCATTTGTTTTGACTTTAGGGAGAGCTTTTCAGTTTTTTTTTCCTTGTAGGTTAACCTGATGTTAAACGGAAAACCAGTAATATCTGCCTTCGCTGGGGATAAAGACGTTACGCGTGAGGCTGCCACGAATGGGGTCCTGCTTTACCTGGATAAAGAGGATAAGGTTTACCTAAAACTGGAGAAAGGTAACTTGGTCGGAGGCTGGCAGTATTCCACATTCTCTGGCTTTCTGGTGTTCCCTCTATAGAATTTGATTTCTCCGCGATGTTCATCCAGGTGAGGGGCGGTCCACCCCTGAGTTCCTGGAAGATCATTTCCTCTTCATCGGATTGATGTCTTTTCTTGGTTTCTCATGGGTGAATATGGATTCTCTGTAAGGATGCTAGGCCTGTCTGACGCAGTACCGAGCTCCACAGATTATTTTCGTGTGTGTGCGTTTCAGTGTACTTGGATCGGGACTCACAGCAGTCGATATCCATCTATGCTTAAGTGTAACAATTCAAAGCTGTCTGCAAGGTTTATTCTGAATTTAATTTCCTGGAATTACTGAATTTGTTGCAGATGTGGCATTTTATTTATTTAGTTTTCAAAGACCGGCAACCAGGTCTGAGAATTAGAGAACTCTATAAAGTTCTGACTTCAATCAACAATTTTTGTGATACTGCCAAAGAATTGTGTGCTGTGTTGATATACTGGTTACACTTGTTTTTATTCCTTTGGAGTTAGTTTGTTCGGTTCTCTTAAGGTAACTGCTGGCTTTGTGTCTTCTCTGCAAATAGGGTAATGGCTTGTCTGCAAATTTACTCTGTGAGGTCACCAACACGACTTCCCTTTAAAAAAAAAAGAATGCTTCATAGTTGTATTTTAATTATATATGTGAAAGAGTCATATTTTCCAAATTATATTTTCTAATAGGAAGAATAGATCATAAATCTAACAAGGAAAAAGTTGCTTATCCGAATTCTAAGTGCTCAATCCTCAAACCTTCGCAAAACAGCTCTCCTCCACGGGAGATCTTATACGTGACTGCTCACTTTAATTAACATGATTGATAATAACCTCTCTATTAAAAACCTAAGGGATTTTTTTTCCTTAGACACGACCACTTTATTAACTGGAGATGGGATGCCCTTGTTTTTAATTATACCTATTTTTCAAACCTTCTGTTGTGTTTGAAGTATCATCTGGTTTTGCCTTAACTCCTTAAATTGTATAGATTTATCTGTTTAGCTATATTATTAAATCCAAATATCCCATATCTAAACTTAGTGCAATATCTTATTTTGTCTTTTGTACAGGTCACACAAATTCATATTTATGTCTCTGTTATAGAATAAAGGTTAATATATGTTAGTTGAATTGCTTTGTCCTTTCGGTTTTGGAAATATGTATTTTACATGATTTATTCCCTCTCTCTCACCAACCTTTCCCCTCTCCCTCCCTCTCTCCTGTCCTCCCTTCCTTTCTCTCCTTTCTTTGTCTTGAGGTTTAAGAAAAGCTTTCTGAATTTTTAGAGAATGCCCCCTGAATTGGCATAGGAAATCTTTACTATGTTTAATTTGTCCAGATCCAGGAGTTGCGAGCTTGGCAAGAGAGGATCAAGGAGGTTAGTAGACTCTCCTTTCAGAAGGACTTATTGTTAGAAAGTTAAGTTTTAAAAGATCCCCTAAAGTATCACGAAGGGCTCAGGGAATGAATGAGTGGTGATGCGTTTATAGACCAGTATTTTCAAACTAAAGACTTTGGGGAAAAGTTCTGCCCTTTTCTCCACCTTAAAGGGTAAACAGAACTCGTTTCTTTTTAGGAGGAACTATAATCATAGATGTCTCACCTGGAGATTTGGCTCAACCTCCTGGTTGGTTGTCTATTAAAACAATTTTGGGGGCTCCCCTTTTGTAGTTTGTGGCACCGAGGAAGCTGTTGCAGGATTCCGGGGCAGGAAACATGCAGGCAGGTCTTCCAGTGTAATTGTGATTCATCACCAAGTCAAAATATTCATTCATCACAGGAACACTCTCTGCTTTTCCCAAGAAGAAGTATCTGGAGATATTGGCAGTGGATTCTCAATGTTTTGCTTGGCAAGTTATCCCCCAGCTGGCATTCAGTCAAAAATCTTTCCTCCTTCGTGATGTATAATATGAAAAAAATAGTGCTGCACAAGGGACTTGCATCTAAATTGCATCCTTTGCAAATGTACCTGCTCTTACTTCACCTTCCCTGTAGGTCTCTGTATTCAGGTCTTGTGTCTTTACGTTGCAACACAGTGAATCATACTTGAATACACGTACTCTTAGTCATTGTTTTGGCAAAATGGTTCAAGAGCATTGGAATTTCCAATAGATGCCTATGACAAGACAAAGAAAGTTTGGTGCTTACCAAAGTAGACCAATATAGAGTATCTTTTATAAACGTGCTTGTGGCCATCCTTTGGGGCTTGCTGTTATTTTTCTGAACATAAAAGTACATTGGCAAAGGGCTTGACTTTAATTCCTAAGCTCCAGTGTATATATTTTTTGGAATGCAAATCCATTCAAAACCTTCAAGAGGAAATCTATATGAAGAGGTGCCGAAGCTGTGGCTGTCAGATGGGGGGATGGTCCCTGCCACAGGAGAGTAGTGCCACTGGAGAGATGAGACATCTGATTAATGAGGTCATAATGAAAGCCTTAGGTAGTTATTCCAAGCTGGTTCTAGGAAGTAAGATCTATCCAGAACATAGTGGCTGGAAAGACCATATCAAAGTGAGGAATAAAAGCCAAGGGACAGAATGATTTAGCCAGAGGAGCATGGATTTTGGACAGATGTAGGATGTAATTCTACAACCTTCCCTTACCAGCTCTGTGACCTTGAGTGGGTTTCCTCACCTCTCTGAGCTTCTGTTATTTTGTCTGTAAATAGGAAATGGTTGTGAGGGTTAAATAAGACGAAGTGCCTGGCACTCAGGAGGGGTTCAACGAAGGGCCTACTGTTATTAATAAAATGTAAAGCCCTGACTCAGGCCAAGTAGGGCAGCAGGAGGATATTAAGATCAGAATGATAAAGGGAAGAAAACTGAGTCTGAGTGGGCCAGGTGAAGAGCAGGAGTCAGTGGTGTCAGAAGCATCTCCATAAACAGAGCCAGATGCTTCTTCGTGTTCTGTGACTTGAAAATAGTTTTCAGAAATTGCTCCGTGCACAGAAATGCTAATTGAGCAGAGGGTTTGCAGTGGCCCTGTCCGCATTCATTAATGCCAGCACCCTCCCTCCCTACAGCTCCCTCTCTCCTCTGACTGTTCCTTGATCTATTGATCCACAAAAGCAAGCGATTGTCTGTAGCGAGCATTTTCCCCAGACAGAATCCCAAGAAAACGAAACTGAAGGAAATAAGGAGCTTATACGTGGATTCTCCCTGATTCCAGGTGCTTTGGGAGCTCCTCATGGTGCCAGATTCTGTTAGAGCCTGATTATCTAGTTAAAATTTTGTTTTAATTTTATTTTCTTTCTTCCTTCCTTCCTTCCTTTCTTTCTTTTTCTTTCTTTCTTTCTTTCTTTCTTTCTTTCTTTCTTTCTTTCTTTCTTTCTTTCTTTCTTTCTTTCTTTCTTTCTTCTTTCTTTCTTTTTCTCTCTTTCTTTCTTTCTTTCTTTCTTTCTTTCTTTCTTTCTTTCTTCTTTCTTTTCTTTCTCCCTCTCTTTTTCTTTCTTTTTTCTTTCTTTTTCTTTTCTTTCATCTTTTTCTCTCTCTCTTTCCTCCCTCCCTTCCTTCCCTCCCTCCCTCCCTCCCCCACCCCACCTTCCTCCCTTCTTTTCTTTCTTTTTTTTTTTGTGGGGAGGGAGGGTCTTAAGGCTGTTTTCCCCATTCTTTTTGGTTTCTAGAGACCCAGATAGCTGAGTGTCTTCTTTCGGCTTTTACTTTTTAGCAAATTACTGCTCTGATTCTTGGAATAAATATCGTCAACCAACATTGATTAAATCATCCTTAAAATGTGTTACATGCTTTGCTAGGTACTGAGTTTATAGAAGTGGTGACATCTGCCCTTTTTAGATCTCCCTAGACAGCAAACAAAGCTAGAATCTTCATAAGGAGCAATACAGATCTAATAGCATGGTTCTACTTAGTCTTCTGACTAAGGGTACTGGGCTTTACCAATCCACCTTTACTATCTCAACCATCTGTCTCCAGAATGATAGTAACCCATTGGTCCCCCCAATTGATTGACCTAATGACCATGGAGAAGTAATGAAAACAAGGAGAGGGGACACCATGTGATAGCCATTCACATTCAGAGCTGTGGAGCTCAAGTTGAATTCCTGTGGTTCCCTTCAGTAGGGAGGGAGGTGGGGTTTAAGAAGGTGGTTTCTAAATAGGTTACTCTGTCCCCTCTAATACAGGCCTACCTTTAATCTGAGTTTCAAATGTCATAAAATCAAGAATATATATATATTTTTGTTTGTGTGGTTTTTGGTCTTCTCTGACCTTTCTACAGAAAACATCTTCTCTGTGAATTTGATCCTGACGTTCTCCTGTGTCATCTTCTCAAACTAATGTGTGGAAGAATCGCCCAATAATCTTGATGAAATGTAGATTCTAGCGCAGTAGGTTTGGAATGGGACCCGAGAGTGTGCATTTCTAACAAGCTCCCAGATCATGTTGGTGGTGCTGGCCTGGGTACCACACATTGAATAGCAAGACCTTCCTTCACAAGGTGTGGTCTGTGGATCAGTAGTGTCCCTACCACGGGGGCTTGTTAGAATCCCAGGTGGGGTTTAAACTCACCCAGAACTACTGCATCAGAATCTGCATCTTTAACAAGATCTTCTGCCCCTCCCATGCCCATGGTCCTCAGGTATGGTACAGTTTATGAAACTCTGTCTTCAAGTAAAACCCAAAGACCAGCTGCATCAGAATCACCTGCTAGGCTTCGGACAGGTTTAACAAAGTCCCCAGGTGATTCTTACAGCCTCGATCCATCCAGGGGCAGGGCGTTTTCTTTTCAGTGACCTGGGAGTCCAAGTACTCTGATTATCTTTCCTGTTTTAAACTTTCCGGGAGCCCGAGGCAGTGAGTGCAAGGCCTTCATGCAGGTAAGCACGAGACTCTTGCTCTGTGCCGAGAAAAGGCTGGAGGGTGTGTTCCTGTTTGTGCAGAGGAAGGGCTACAGGAAGACCTCAGCTCGAGGAGACCTCGAGGAAAGACGTGGGAGACCTGGTGTGAAGACGGAGGTAAGTCACCCACAGAAAGTGGCACCTTGTGAAGAAAGAAAACCCTTAGTGACAGTTCTCATTTTGTCAGCGTTTATTCTGAAATAAAGATGTAGTTGCATCTTGCTTTTCTTTGTGACCGAGGTGATCCTTCTCCAGGGATTGTAGGGCCTCTAAGGACACTGGCATTTGGCTTCAGAAGACATTGTTCAACTTAATAAAGTAAGAGTGTGTGTGTGTGTGTGTGTGTGTGTGTGTGAGAGAGAGAGAGAGAGAGAGAGAGAGAATAAGAATGGGAGAATATGTTCAGAAGGATCTGTGAGTCTAGCAAGTTTCCATCAGGCTGGAAAGTACGTTTAAAATTCATCCAAGGGCAGAAGCCTTTCTCAACAATTTTTAGGTCCGATTGGTGTTATGTATAATGAGAAAATATATCATCTTAGGTACTGAGCTAAGGAAATCTTTATTTCCCTTGAGGTTACCTTGAGAACATAAATTGTGACACTCTGACTTTCCAGGAACTGGAATTTTTGAGGGAACCTCCACGGGCCTCAGTCTGCTTAAATTCCCTGGGAGGATGAGGAACTCTGGAAAGTAACCGTTGTGGCTGAGAGTTAAGGGTAGAGAAATGGACTTTGTCTTTGTGTCTCTCCTCTTGTTATTGTTGATGTTTTGTTGTTGTTGTTTTGGTGTTTTGTATTGTCATGTTTCAGCTTGGATGTCAAGGTACAATCAATAAAAGGAAGAAAATGCAGGGAAATTAATGTGGGTTGGGTCGCTATTTTCGCATTACTTATTTTTTTTCAGGACAGGAGGAAAACATGGCTTAAAATGACCTGTCCTTTCAGCGGTTTTCTTTCCTAGCCTTCACGGGGTTGGGGTGGGGCAGGAATTATACAAGCAAGAGCAGGCCCGGGGCCCCTTTCCGGGGGCAGGGGACTGCGCTGCCCTGTGCATTCAGTGAGGCTGAAGACCATTACGCTGGAAACAGATTCTAGTGGGTGTGAAAATGACCATCCCATGGCAAGGATGAAGCTTTATCATCCCGGTCAGGGTGTCACCACACAGGAAAGAGGGCTGTTACCATTGGCCAAGGAATTTAAGAAATGCATCTTCACTGAATACTCAGGTCAGAAAATACCTCTAGGCCCTGAGCGATACAACAAAAATTTTTCTTTATTTTATACTCTGTAGCCCACTGTTTTGACTGGACGGTTATCCTGTTTAGCCAACAACGATGGCCAGTCTGCGTGATGCGACTCTTGGGATGGGGTTGGGGGATTTGATCATATTCCGTGTTTACAGGAACGGACCCAGCTTCCTTTGTCAGTTGTGTATGGCTATTGTCGTCTCAGTTCCTTTGCTATTTAGAAACACATACGCAGTCATGAGTGTTTCATTTAAAATAGCTTGGCTTTCACTTTGAGTGTGAGCATTTTTTAACACCGCAGTGAAAAGGTGTCATGCTTTTTACCCCCCACATAAAAAAATGGAGTAACTCCAGGCATAAGAAGCATTTGGGCAAAAAAGTAACATGCAAGGATAAAAACAAATTCAACCAAAACCTGAGAAAAAGCGAATGATAAAATTTCATTGCTCTCTGGCATGACAGTCAAACGGAAGGGAGTAAAATCGATCCTGGTTACTGTTCAGGTGTTGTTTTTCCTCCTTCTCTCTCTCTTTCTGAGTGTCGAGGTCAGTTCTCTGCAGGTAAAAGGATGCTGTTTCACAAGCAAAGATCTCAGCTTCTCTTCATTAGCGTGACTTTATGAACCACCGGCAGCGTCAGAAAGTGCACTAGGTTCTGCCCTTCCATTTCTCGGCTAGCCTGATTGGAAGAGAAATGCTATTGGAATAGTCTAGTAACTTCTCTCTGGGGAGCAGAACAGCCCACTTTTCAGTAATTCAAGGAAGCTGTTTTGGAAGGAAGCCACGTCCAGCTCTCTCTCCTCAGGATGGGAGACCTTGGGAGCGTCAAGATTTAGGGGCAACTTCAAAAGTACCTGGGGCTTGTCTCTGGGGAGCTGGGACTTTGCCCCTTTTCCCTCTCGAGAAGATAAGACAATATTTTTTAAGTCTCCATAAAGAGAACTGTGGAACACATAAGAGCCATTAAACAGTCCTAGTTTGCAAGATTGCCTTTTCTTTGATTGAGTTGGTTGTTAAAAACTAAAGAAAAAGCACCAAGTCCTCCTTTACTGCTAGAAGTCGGCACAATGCCATGAGTTGAAGTTGGCAAGAATCCCAAAGTCATCCATGATTTTCTGAGAGTTAGAGGCCAAGTTTGTTAGGAAGGAAACCAGGCAGGAGCCTTCTCTTGGGGTTCGGGCACATCCATGTTTTACTGAATAAACAATCACACACTTATTGTGCACCTACTGCTTGCCCCATATTCTGTAAACTTTGAATGTGCTTCTTCACCATTCCTACAAGTTGCAAACCTCTTTGCAAAGGCTGCTTCACTTTCTGGGTAGAAATCCTGCAATCTAGAAAGCGGAGCATGGTGTTACTGTTTATTGAGCCCGACAATCTGGGAGTTTTGAAACAGCAATTTTCTGTAAATGACCTCCTCATTGCTTTCACCACAATGTTCTTTCAAGATCAAGCCTTGTTAAAATGATGAAGAATGATACAGGGTTGCCATGTACAGTTGTGGGGGTTGTGCACTGCACTATTCCAGGGGTGTACCACTTTTGTCGTAGATGTTATAGAATTATTTATACAGCAGAAGACAGTGAACTATCATATTCTAACAAGCATATTATAACAATCATCTGATGGAAGTATCTTTAGTAAAAAATTCCTTTTCCTACTTTGCACAAAAGTGCCTCAAAGGTTAGTGGTAGCCTGAACAGAAGAGAGGCTTGCTTTCCTAAATCCTGCCTATCATGTCTTATTTCTAAGGAATGTCTTTGGTTATGAGAAGTTGGGGCATGAGGCCTGTGCACCACTGGCTCTGTGTTAGATGATTCAGCACCCTTCAGTGCTCACCTGTTTGGAGCTCAGGTGTCTGATCTGATCCAGTTTGTGAAAAGTCCCCATTGACCCTGGAGCTCGAAGGTGAAGGAAACTCTTTCTCCCTGAGAATCAGCCGCCTTCCTGTGAACTAATAGACACCGCTTTCTGAAAACCTAAGCAGGTTAAACATGAATCTATACACTTAGGTTTTCAAGGAAAACAGTTCTTCAAAAATCTTCTATAACTAAACTGTATTTCTGCCTCTAAGAACCCCCACCCCTGCCCCCAAATTTGGACTGCCTGGTAGGAAATTTCTACTCAGTTTTTCTTACCTCGAGCCCCTCCTGCCACGGATTGGGACAGTAGTTCTGAGGTCTGACGACTTGGGAGTGGGGAGAGCCTCTTCAGTCATGGGTTCAAGCCGATTATGGCTGAGGCTGAAAGTCTTACGGGCAATTTATTTTCTGCCGCACGCTTCCTCGAGGAGATGAGTAAAAAGCGAGCTACCTGCTTGAAAGGTGGGGGAGGGGAAGCGGGAGGAGGGGAGAGGAGCATTTCTCTTTGTCCAGATATTCTCGTACTACAGCGGCTTATCACCACCCAGGCAGCTGCGTGCTGGGTGCAGGCGGTCCCAGCCATATTTCAGGTGACTATGTCCCTGACTTCCTGACCCATTTCTAAGCTTTGACACTCGCTGCCTTGCTTCCTGCCATGTGCACGCCCATCTCATCTTCCTGCTGAGTCTGGGCTCCCAGAACTGACCTGATGGAGGGTTAAGTCACCTTGGAGAACCCGCCTTCCAGAAAACAGTTCCCATGGTGCATCTGAAAGGACTACCTCATGGTCCAAGGGGAACCTAATTTCTGGAAGAATCTGGCTCATGCTGGGTTGGGGAGAATTAGCTTTGTCTTCCTCAGTGGATGTTTGGTCTCTGTCGCTTGGATGAAGCTGCCCCCTGGGCTGGGGAGACTTTCAGGACCTGCTTCCAGCATGTTCGTGAGCAGTTGTGCTGCCCCGTGGCTTTGCAGCTTCTTGGAAAGTGGGGTAGAGTGAAGGATCCCCCACTTCACCCCTGTGTGATCTTGGGCAAGTGGGCGGCCCTATCTGCCTTGCTTCTGAAGGGGTTCAGCATGCTCTTCAGTTGTTCTTGAACTTCCCCGTGCACAAGAACCCCCTGGGATGCATGTTTGAGATGTTATAATATCCCCCATCTCCAGGATTTCTGCTTCCATAAGCTGGGTGTGGGGGCAGGAAATCTGCATTTTTGACCAGCATCACAGGGGATTCTGATGCTGGTGGTTTCTGTACTACCTGTTGAGTATTATTGTTTAAATAAAAACACACACTGAGGCTTTACAAACAATAAAGTGCTGTGCTAATGGGAAGAAGATTGTTCCTGATACTCTGATTAGGAATGACCGACCTTACATGGTCTATTGTCTTTTCGAGGCAGCCGCTAAGTTTGAGCCAAAGAGATGAGTCTCAAAATGTGAGGTTGCTCTTTAAATTCCCCACCTGAAAAATCAAATCTTTTGGAATAATCTTCATGGTGGTTTATTTTTCCCTCCTTATGTTTTCTGAATTACCCAATTAATACATGTTTGCTTAAAAAAATTGCAAACGATGCTACTGTGTGTGAAGTGAAAGAAGAAGGGTCATTCTCATCCTCCCTGCTGACTCCACCAGCAGCTCTGACTTCTTGTGGCCTATATGATAGGGTTGGAGCCCACAGATCTGTTCTGTTTTTCAGTTTCTCCAGATGACTCCAATTATCAGCTAGATATTAGAGATGCTCTGGTGAGACTTCTCAAATATTGCCATCCTTCAGTCCCAAACAAGAAGCTGACTTTAACTCATCTTCCTATTTAAAATTCATGAAAATATCTGCCCCAAATTCCAGATAGGATTCATTAAAAACTTGTCACAGTGCTGTCAACAAAAGCCTCTTGGTGCTAACGGAGTTCCTGATGTGTGGGGACCAGGGAGGGCTGCTTAGTTCTGCAGCGTTGGGAGAGCAGCCAGATGCCTTTCTCCCCAGCACCTCTCCGGGTGTGAGTGATAGGAAAGAGGGCCAGCTTGTTAACAGTTCCCAGCCTTCAGCCCTGGAGAACAGCCTGAATGGAGGTCCCCAGAGAGCACCCAACCTCTTGGCTTCCTATGCAGTGCAAACTCGTCTTGAATTTGTACAGGCCTTAGATCGCTCTGAGGGTAGCCAAGAAAGCTGCTCTGGGATGCCAGTGATTAATGCTGGCGATATATAGCACTGCTGATTGTGAGGATGAGTGTCACAGGGGCTTCTCCTGGAGTGATTCTGGAGATACCTTCTGTGCAACAGGCAAAATTAGGCAAAGCTCTGGACATGTGGAGTCCCACTGTCTCCTGCAGATTACTCTGTCCTACTTTGCTGCCTGTGTGAAGCCTTGAGCTCTGCAAAGCTGTGGCTGAAGAGTCAAGGTGCTTGGAGAACCCAAAAGCATTGAGAGCGACCAAGCTGATCAACTCTCTTTGCAGCCCTTTCTCATCACAAAAGGAATACCTGCTCCTGCTAGTGAATTTTAGATGATTCAGAGAAGCAGTAGCAACAAAAATTCTAGACCCAATCTTGCCACCCAGAGATGGTCACCATTCATATTGTAGACCTGTGTGTGTGTGTGTGTGTGTGTGTGTGTGTGTGTGTGTGTGTGTGTGTGTGCACGTGAGTCTGTGTGTGCATTCCTTTTTTTTTTAGTTTTATTTTTAATTTTTTATTGAAGTATAGGTGATTTACGATGCATTCTTTTTTAAAAAAAATTGTCCATTGTCTTCTTTGGGAAAATGTCTATTCATCTCCAGTCCCCATTTTTTCATTGGATCGCTTGTTTTCTCGTTGTTGTTGAGTTTGTATGAGTTCTTTATGTATTTTGGATATTAACCCCTTATCGGATATGTGATTTGCAAATATCTTCTAAATACTGTATGATTTCACTCATATATGAAATAGAAAAAACAAAACAAACAAATAAAGGAATGTACCAAACCAAACAAAAACAAACGGGTAGGTGACGAGAACAGAGGAGTGATTACCCGGGGGAAGGGAGGAATTTTGTAAAATGGGTAAAGGGGATCAACTGCATGGTGATGGAAACTAAATTTTTGGTGGTGAGCGTTCTGTAAGGCATACAGAAGTAGAAATCTAATGTACATGTGAAGCTTATATAATGTTAGAAACTAATGTTAGAAACTCAATAAAAATAAATTTTTTAAAAAGCTGGGGTCATACCACACGTGAAAAGATGTTCAACGTCACTAATTATTAGAGAAATGCAAATCAAAACTACACTGAGGTATCACCTCACACCGGTCAGAATGGCCATCATCAAAAAATCTACAAACAGTAAATGCTGGAGAGGGTGTGGAGAAAAGGGAACCCTCCTGCACTGTTGGTGGGAATGTAAATTGATTCAGCCACTGTGGGGAACAGTATGGAGGTTCCTTAAAAAACTAAAAATAGAACTACCATATGGCCCAGCAATCCCGTTCCTGGGTACATAATTCCAAAAGACATAAATCCAAAAGACACATGCACCCCAATGTTCATTGCAGCACTATTTACAATAGCCAGGACCTGGAAGCAACCTAAGTGTCCATCAACAGATGAATGGATAAAGAAGATGTGGTACATATATACAGTGGAATACTACTCAGCCATAAAGAGGAAGGAAATTGGGTCATTTGTCGAGACATGGATGGACCCAGGGACTGTCATACAGAGTGAAGTAAGTCAGAAAGTGAAAAACAAATATTGTGTATTAATGCATATATGTGGAATCTGAAAAAAAATTGTATAGATCTTATTTCCAAAGCAGAAATGGAGACACAGATGTGGAGAACAAACGTATGGATACCAAGGGGCAAAGGGGGGTGGGATGAATTGGGAAATTGGGATTGACATATATACACTATTGATGCTATGGATAAAATAGATAACAAATGAGAACTTACTGTATCGCACAGGGAACTTTACTCAGTGCTCTGTGGTGACCTAAATGAGAAGGAAATCCAAAAAAGAGGGGGTATATATATATACGTATAGCTGATTCACTTTACTGTACAGTATAAACTAACACAATATTGTAAAGGAACTATAATCCAATAAAAATTTTTTTAAAAAGCTGGGGTCATCCCACTCAGGTCTGTAACTTTCTTGTTCTTAATATATTAATATATATTCACTGTATTTAATGTAACTTTGCTTTTTTTTTGTTATTTTGAGGCAATAAAAACCTATAACATTTGCACAAACAAGACTGAATTCTTTTTTTCCTGAGCCATTTGAGGGTAAGTGTGTCTCCTCATCCCCAGATACTTTAGTTTGTATTTCTTACAAATAAGGAACTTCTCCTACACAGCTATTATACAACCATAAACATCAGGAAATCAGCTAATAATTCTCAGATTCTGTTCAGGTTTCACCAGTTTTCCCAACAACCTCCTTTATAGTGAAAGGTTCTAGGTCAAAGTCCCGTGTTGCATTCTGTTGTCATGTCACTTCAGACTCCTTCAGTTCAGGACATTGTCTCAGTCTGGGGCTGGCTCTTGTGACCTGCACACTTTTGAGAACAACAGGCCAGTGTTTTATTTTGTAGCATGTCCCTCACCTTGGGTTTGTCTGATGTATCCTCATGATTGGACCCAGGTTAAGCATCTTCACCAGGGATATCCCAGACGTGAAGCTGCCTTGCATCCTGGCAGTTGACACACAGTTTAACTTTGTCCCATCTCTGGTAACGTTCCCTCTGATGGTTAGATTACGGTGGAGTCTACCAGGCTTGTCCACTGTAGTTACTCTTTTCTGCATTGGAATTAAGAGGTATTTTATAAGGAGGAGTTTTGAGACTATGTAAATATCCCATTTATTGGACTATTTGTTTGCCTGTCTGTCTCTTGGTACCTGTATGGACTCCTGGTTTCCTACTTTACTCATTGGGTTATAATCCATTACTATCATTATTTACTTAAATTTTCAAATTGTCCTCAATGTGGTCAGAGGGAGCCCTTTCAATTTGCTTTCAGTTGTTTTTTTTTTTTTTAAACACATTTCTATCATTCTTTGAGCACATTCTTACACAATAAGATGTTCCAGGGTCTTGTACTTTTTCTTCCCCAGCATAGGAAACAGCCCTTTCTCCAAAGCTCTGATTACTTTTAGTGGATGTTGGTACTTAGAAGTCAAAATCTGGGAGCTAGGTTTGCTCATTGCTGGTGTTTCTGCTCCTAAGCATTCTCAATGGACAAACTAGGGAATGTACGTATGTACAGCGCACGCGCACACACACACCCACACCCACACACACAGACACACACACACACACACCTGTCTATCCATTCATTCATCTATCAAAAACTATGAGTTTATTCCCATAACCTCCAATTCCAGTCCACCAGCACTAGTTCACTTTCATTTTCTCCATTTCTGTATTTCTACCTTACTTCTCTGAAAGTGGAAAACCAGGCTCACATGATTCTTAGTTTACTTACTGATCAGTCCCCCGTGCAGAACTGATTTTGGTTTCTACCATTGCCTCGCCCCCTTCATGGATGCCCTCCTTACTGCACGTGGATCCAGCATCTCATGCTGTGCTGCCTCCCCACCTCCCCACACCACTGTGGAAGCCTTCCTCATCCCACCTGCACTCCACACCTGGCATGGGGTCACTTCCCCATATGAACTCTCTCCTAACCTACTTGGGCTTAAGCATGTCAAGGCAGGTTATCCATTCGTATGGATGCCTTCCTCACCCTGCTTGGGCATCAATAGTGCACTGGCCCATCTCTCTCTCTCTCTCTCTCTCTCTCACACACACACACACACACACACACACACACCCCTATCTTATATATATGCTTCATAACATTCTCATTGTATGGTTTATGGTTTATCTACTGACTTACTTTTTCTCTTGCCTTTCTCTTTTGAATGTAACTGCCATCATTGAGTGACTTTCTCTTGTCACTGCAACTAGGGACTCAATAAACATCCCTTGGTTGATGTACATGAAAGCCGTTTGCCCACCTCCACAGAGTCATGTTCTTATCATCAGGTGGCCATCAAGAATCAGGCTGACCACTCAGCATTTGCAGTAGATTTCTTTCTCGTGGCAATCAGTCTTGCTGCCCACAAAGTATTTCTGGTTCTTCTCCCTTCCAGGCACCTGGGTGGGCCAAATGGTAAGTCTGTGGCTAAATGACATGCCAGTAAAATGAGAGCAGAAGTAATGTGTGTCACTTCCATGAAGACACCTTCAAAGCTCATGTGCAGTCTACTTTCTTCCCATCTCTTTCCTCTGGTGAATGTGGAGGAACAGACTGAAATACCTTCATCAGTCTGAGATCTCAGTCATGATAAACAGAGTCTCCCTGATGACCTGTGCTGGACATGTAGTGTGAGCACAAAATGAATGCCTTGTAAGTTGTGTCGTTGTCACTGTTGCATGACCCAGATTATCCCAATGAAACATTGCTTCACTAGAACAAAATAGACTATGACATCTTACTTATTACCAACACTTCACTTCTGCTTGCGAGAAATAGTTTGCAGACCAGGAGAGCAGAATTTGGACTATGACCTTTGCAGGAAAGAGAAGCAAAGGAGCAAGTGTGAACTGACCCCCAGTTTTCTCCAGGCACAAAAATCATTTCAAGTAGGCAATGTCATAAAACCCTACAAAATATACACTAGAGACCTGCTCAGTTCAGGCAGGTGACAGACTGAATGACCTTCCATGCCTCTCATTTCCTCCTCTAATTTCTGTGATTATCAAAATGATGAAGTGCGGCCAGTTCATTAGAATCTCTCTTTGAAGGCTGACCTGAGGCTTCTTGCTCGTCTGTGTCTCTGTCTGTGTCTAAGTGATAAATGCCTAAATCATCCTTCACAAGGCCTGGCTCAGAGGCCAAATGGTCACACCTCATGCCAGGGGCTTATTCGACCAACCCTCTGTCTTTGAATCTCATCTTCTCAGAGTTCTTTAATGTATTTACTTTTTATGTGCCAGACATTTAAAGGATCTGTGGGGAACAGATGGACACAACAAGGCCTGTCTGGTGGTAGGGATGCCTGGTTTAGTGGGGGTGGGGCAGGAAACTGCTCCAGGACTGCTCCCTGGGCAGCAGGGCAGTGCTGTCATGTTGTGTCTGTGAGTATCATACCTTTTCTCCAAAATGAAAGATTACCATTTATCAATAGGCTCCATTGTTTTCCTCAAGTCTTTTCATCTGACATCTCAGGAGAACTCATTCAGTCAGCAGAGCTGGGTCTTTACCCTTCCCGTAGGCTCAGGTGCGTACGAGGGGCTGTAGGTAGGCACCAAAGAACAGAACCCTGCTTATCAACTTTGACATGGTCTTAACATTCAGATTCTTAGCCAGTCGGTTTAGGGTGGGGCCTGAGGTTCCACATCACTAAAACATCCACTAACTGATATGGATGTTGCTGATTCTCAGGCCACACTTCGAGTATAAAAAAAATCAGAAGAGATAGTCCCTGCTCTGATGGAGTCCACCGTCTTGTGAAAGAGACAAAGATTGGAGATAGAACTGCATACATGGAAACAGACATGAAAGTAAACACCATTGTAGGCATTTTTTACACACTCTCCTTTTCAGGGTGTATAAAAGATGAATCACATTTGGACTGATGAATCATGTTTTAAGTAGGGCCTCTCTAACAGTGACATCACAGCTTGGGTTCTCAGGAAGCAGATGCTGGGATGGTTTGGGGTATAAGGTATTTATGAGAGACCAACATACGGAAAAGAAGGGAGAGGAAGCAGGAATGAGCAGAAGGAAAAGAAACTGAGATGCAGGCCATCAGAGTGTAGGTTACGCCAGTGGGGAGCTCTGGAGCTAATATTACCCATCAGAGTGTCCAGCACTGGGCCAAATGGCCAGGCCCTCTACATGCCCACACCACCTTGCCCAGCTGTGAGGAAGGGTGTGGCCTCCAGCAAGACTGGGCAGGCCCCAAAGGCACTGGTAGCTGGAGTCCCTGCAGCTGAATGGCAACCACTTCCTGGATGAGGGGTCTGGGTGGTGCATTTCTGAGTCCACCACATTGATACTGGAAGAGCTCAGGCAGAAAGTCTTCCCCCGTGATTAGAAACTGAAATGTCTGGTGGGTAGCTTTGTATGGCTGCTTAGAGCTGATGAATATAGTGATTGATAAATCAATTTCCAAAGTAGGATTTTCTCAAAAGACATGGCTCCTCAATCATGTAGATTTGGAGGGATGAAGGCTTCCATTTATTAGTAGTGAGTTGAGGCAGAATCCAGGCAGGCAGACCACTTGGAGGATGAGACCTCCACCTGTGGGGGATTAACCTGGTTGAAGAGGCAGCGGCCATCATTATGGCTGTGACACCTTAGCTAGGAAAGACTAGCGGCTTAAATAAAATCCAGAAAAATAAGGGTGTACATAAGGTCTTCAAAGAAAGATAATTCAGAGATTATTGATCTTGGTTGTCTGGAGTTTCTTAGAACTTTAGTAAGATAGCACAGACCTGGTGAGTGGTAACCAGTGATTCATTTTGTGCAATTCAAATTCCACATGTCTGTTGTTCAGAATTGCTCAGTGAGATGAGAAGGGGAAGAGATTTCCTTTGCACTTTGTGTGTGTGTGTGTGTGTGTGTGTGTGTGTGTGTGTGTGTGTGTTGTGAAGTAGAGAGGATAGCCTTATTGCTTTGCTGGGCAAAGGGAGACACACTTGGGCTTCTGCCTTATGAGCTTCTCTGATCCCTTTAATCTTGCCTCAGGTGGTGTCTTGGCTGCTTCTCCCTCACTTAGCAACTGTTTGAATCTGCCCTTTGGAACTCAGGGAAGGTCATGGAGGCTAGAGTCTTGCCTATAGAAATGGTGGACAAAAGGGGGCCTCTGTGCTGAGGCCCCACTCGGCTTCAGTGCCTGGGAGCCCCACAGAGCCCCACTCTGTTTCACTGCCCCCTTTTCATTGACACTCCTCAATCTTGAGGAGAACAGATGTTGGGCAAGAAAGGGAATCATCAGAGAAAGGGATAATCATTTTGGATAGAGACGTTAATCGTAAACTCAGCAGAGTAACTCATTTTAAAAAGTGGATTCAGTTTTAATCCCCACTTTGGTTTTATCTTTCCCCACATCTTTTAGGGATTAGGGCAGCGACCACTCTGGCTACTTCCTGCTGAAATGGGGGTGTAGTCCTGCCTAAATTTGGGAGAAAAATACCTAATTAAAAATATTTGAGTTCCAAGTCCTGGATCCAAGTTTTATATGATTAAATTCTCAATCCCTTGGTCTGCCATTTCGGTGCAACAGACACTGTTAGAGATGAGGGGAGTGACAACTGGAACTTTAGTAGATAGAATAGATCTCATTTCCTTAGGATTCAGGAGAATAAGTCTGAAGCTCAGTCTGGACTGGTACTTCGGAGAGACATTGTAACCAGCTGTTTCCAAACCATTCCTTTTATGGGGAAAACCCATCAAGGAAATCCTGAAGATCCAGAAATGGAAGGCTGACCACAGATCTAGCAGTTAGAATTATTGAAAGAATCAGCATTTGAATGTATAGGTAGAAGGTATGAAAAAAGATAAGAAAGCAGAACTTTCCTTCTGCTTGTTGGAACAAATACTTAAAGTTTCCCAAAAGGTGACATGTCCACTTCTCAGGAGTCTGCTCACTGGCTGTAGGCAGGCTTGGCTGGTCAGTCTCTGGTAATCTGCTTTCTCTGGTGCAAAGTGCCCATGGTTTTACTCCATCCAGTTTAGAGAGGCATGAGTAGTAAGAAGAATGTCATAGAATCCCTTCCATTTTTCTTCAAGCTGCTGCTCAGTTTCTTACTCTTTCCATACTTTCAGTGGCACCTGGTCTTATGCTTTGAAGGGATGCAAGAGAGCTTCCAGGTGTGGGGGAGACCAGTTTCTGGCAGTGGTGTCACCAAGTCAGATGCTATCTTTTCTGCTTTCCCAGAATAATTCCTTGGAATAGGAAGTCCAGGGTCGTCTAGGCAGGAGGAAGAGGGGAGCATCCTCAAGGCAAAAAGGGCCTTGGCAGCTGCTAGGGTGGTCCCTCTTCCACCACTTATCCCGTCTTCGAGTTCCAGCTGCCTGGATGACAGATGGCGTATGACTGGGGCTCAGCCTTTTCAGGCAAGGATCGCAGGCAATCTGGCCTCTAGGGATCCCCCGGGACCATCCCCAAGTCGGTCCCTTCATGGTTGCCAAAATTGTTACCAAAAGCTTGGCCTCTGTGTACTGTTGCCAAATCAAATCCCGGAGGCAAGAGTTTTGGGTGAAGTAGAAAAGGATAGTTTTATTGCTTTTCCAGGCAAAGGGAGACATACCAGGCTTCTGCCTTGAAAAACTATGTGTCTCCTCCTTTGGACTTTTAATGCTGGTTGATAAAGCCAACCACAGAGTAGAGGTCAAGCACCTCGCATTAGGCTACTTATTAACTGACACGGGGGTGATGAACACTTTAGAAAGATTTTAATTTCCAGGTGTATCAGTCACCTGTTGCCACATAACAAATTACCCCAAACTTAGTGGCTTAAAACAACACATGTTTTTTATCTGACAGTTTCTGCAAGTCAGGAATCCTAGCACAGTTTAGCTGGGTGTCTCTACCTCAGAGTCTGTCAAGGGGGCAATCATGTGTCAGCTGAGTCCGAGGTCTCATATTAAGGCTCCACTGGAGAAGAACCCACTTCTAAGCTCATGCGGTTGTTAGAAAGATTCATTTCCTCGTGGGCTGGTGGACTAAAAGCCTCTGCCATGTGAGCCTTGCCACAAGGCAGTTTGCTTCATCAGCATGCATGCTGAAATGGCAGTGGAGAGACAGGCCAGCAAGATGAGAGTCACAGTGTTTTACAGTCTGAAATGACAGCCCATCCTTGTTGCCACATTCTACTCATTAAGAGCAATATCCATAGATCCAAGCCTGCCCTCAATGGGTGGGATTGCACAAGAGAATACCAGTAGGTGGGGATTATTGGAGGCTATTAATAAAGAAAAATATAATTGATTGATGCAGAAAAAAAGCTAATAAAACCAGACATTTTAGGAAACTGTCTACATTCAAAGTGAACCATCAAAAGAGAATTCGAGGATGGTGGTAACTGGCATAACAAAAGTGGTCCTCAGGATTAACCAGTTCTGAGACTCCAGGTCAACAAAGTCATCCTTACCCTTTGGGGATGCTGAATTTGAACATTAAAACATAAAAGTTTCATGTACCACAATGTTCATTGCAGCACTATTTACAATAGCCAGGACATGGAAGCAACCTACATGCCTATCAACAGATGAATGGATAAAGAAGATGTGGCACATATATACAATGGAATATTACTCAGCCATAAAAAGGGATGAGATGGAGCTATATGTAATGAGGTGGATAGACCTAGAGTCTGTCATACAAAGTGAAGTAAGCCAGAAAGAGAAAAACAAATACTGTATGCTAACTCATATACATGGAATCTGAAAAAATGGTACTGATGAACCCAGTGATAGGGCAAGAATAAAGATGCAGATGTAGAGAATGGACTTGAGGACATGGGGTGGAGGGTGAATGGGAAGCTGGGACGAAGTGAGAGAGTAACATTGACATATATACACTATCAAATGTAAAATAGATAGCTCGTGGGAAGCTGCTGCATAACATGGAGATCAACTTGGTGATGGGTGATGACTTAAAGGACTGGGATAGGGTGGGTGATAAGGATTTGGGGGAGGGAGGGGATATGGGGATATATGTATAAATACAGCTGATTCACTTTGGTGTACAGCAAAAACTGGCACAATAGTGTAAAGCAATTAAATTCCAATAATGAGCTTAAAAAAAAAACCATTAAGTTTTCCAGTTGATAACATTTCATTTAATTTACCAGAACCTCACTCTGGGACAGAACTTGGGATGTTGGAAGAAATATTGTGACAAGCCATTGGCACCAGGGGGTAAACTCAGGGTAGTCAGTGGCTCGTAAACTGCCTTCGGGTCCTTGCTTCGGCAGGTTATTTTGTTTTGATGAAGGCTGGAATGCAAGTTGGGGTGGAATTGTTCAGTGTCACAATGTGGAGGGAAGTGAGTGCAGCTGCTTGCTGGCAGGGAAAACCACATGAAGAGGGGCTTTGCTGTGGAGAACGGGGACTCGGGAAAGGAGCCATTTCAGATGTCTCTTTGCTTTATAAAATCATCAGGAAAATTCTCAATTATTCACAATGCTTTGTGGAAAAGGAATCCTATGGGGATGTAAAGAGGAGGATGAGAGGGAAGCTTCTGAGCAATGTTGGATGTTCATAAGATGGAAAGTAGAGGAAAGTGAATGTTTTTCCTGTTTCTTCATCTGACCTTTCATCCAACAAATTTAATGTTTCCCACCAACCCACTAAGTGCAGGGGATACAGAGATGGACAAGACCAGTATTGTTGCTGCCCAGAGTTAGCAAAGGTGTAAATAGACATCAGGAGGTGAAGAAAGCATCTCTGGATTCTCTAAGTCCTGAGCAGAGGAAGACACCTATCACTGGGGAGGATATCATTAAGGAGTTGTGTGTGCATGTGTGCGTGCACATTTGTGTGTATACATGTGTGCATGGAAGTAACTGGAAGAGTTATTTGTGCTGAAAAATGCTTCACCAAGCACCTGAAGTGGCCTGTTCTGAAGCCGTAGTTTGGGGGGCTCAAGCTGAACCCATACGAGGGGGTGAGGGCTGTGGAAGGTGCCTTTGGATCTGCCCCAGAAGGCAGATTCTTGGCCCAGAATCCGGGGGTGTTGTTTCCCAGACCTCAGTTGGCAAGGGAGGTAATGAGAGGCCTCAGTTCACTGTTGCTGCCTCAAGTGTTTGTACATCCCAGCGTTGACTTCTCACCCCTCCTCTCCAGAGGACCAGAGGCATACATTTTTAATTGGAGTTTTTCAGCCAAAGAGCAAACTGGCTTGCTGCCCAACTTATGGGTGAAGATGTCAAGAGAGAAACCCTCACCTTCTGTCCTGCTGGCAGCAAATGAAAACAAACCTCTCTTCTCCCTCTCCCAGCTGCTTTCTCTCCTCCACGGGCAGACTCTATTTAAAGCACTGACTCCTTCCCAGGTTTGAAGCCAAGGGGTGAAAATAGTCTGGGGCAGCCTTTGTCTTTCTCTGGCAGTTTAGGCTGGGGCTGCGGGTAGACCTTCCTGTTTTCCTGCCCGCTATTTACCATCAACTTTCTTGGCAAATTCAGCTCAAAAGTTTCCTGTTCAAGTTGCTGTATAACAAAGGGAGTTCAACTCGAGGATGGATGATGCCTTAGAGGGTGGGGGGGAGTCGAGGGAGGGAGGGAATACGGGAATATGTGTATAAATACAGATGATTGAACTTGGTGTACCTCAAAAAAAATAATAAATAAACAAATGCTAATCTCTAAAAAAAAAAAAATTTCCTGTTCTTTTCTGTGTGTGTGTGTGTGTGTGTTTGGGGGGTGTTAAGCCTCCTCAAAGCAGTAAGTCAGCATCATTTAAAACCGTAATTGCTAACATTTATTTCTAAATCTTTGAAGTCTTTAAAAGCAAATAAAGTCTGCAACCTACATAGCACCCCCATAGGGACAATGTTTATTTGGCTCAGTTAGGTAATTGAATTGTGATAGGTGAAGTCGTACAGTCATAGCAAAAGAGGACGGAGGAAACAAAGCTAAAAAGAGGCAAGAAAAAAGCCTGCCAGCAGCTGTCATCTATCTTGTGAAAAGTAAAAAGTGCTTACCCGTGTCCAGATAGTAAATCCTACCTGCTTTATTAAATAAATGTATTTCACTCAGGGAAGGAGACCTTTGGAATATCTGGAAAATCTTGCAGGCTTTGAAATGGAATAAAGATTGATTTATGTGGTGGTTCTCTTGTGTGTGTGTTTTTCTTTCCCCTGACACAAAGAATGGTAACCTTGACACAAGATTCATTTTAAAAGACCAAGAGAAAGAGTTAGGTATTGGGCATTTGGATGTTGTATTTTTCTTTCTTTAAAAAAGAAGGATCATAGGGTTTACTGGAGGGCCAGAAGTTTCTATGGTTTGGGCATTGCAATGTATATCAAGAGTCTGGCTGGAGGCTGTCACATAGTAGGTGTTTGAAATGATAGCTATTTTGTGTAATTAAGGATTTGCCTCCATGGATTTGACTTTGTTTTGTTTTGTACCCTGCCTTGAACCAAAGGTAATTTGTCAGACCTGTTAGTCAGGATCATTTCAATTGCAAATGATAGAAACACCAAATCAAACTGATCTAATTAAAAAAAAAACAGTTGGCTCAAGAAACTGAAAAGTTCATAGGGTTATAGCCTCAGGTATGGCTGGATCCAGGTTCTTAAATAGTAGTAATGGGATTCTTTCTCTATCTTTTGGCTCTAATTGAGCATTACTGGCTTGATTCTAGTAGGCTTCTCTCTTGTGGTGGCTCCAGACAATTTCAGGCTCCATCCTCCAGCTTTGCATCTTCACTGGTTCATCCCCAGCAGGGAAAGAGAGTTTCTCCTTTAAGGAGCACCCACAAAGTTCAGGGATTCACTTTAGTTGGATCAGCTGAGCTCATGAACACAGCCTGAACAAATCGTTATGGTTGTGGGATGGGGTTGTACTGACTTCCCCTCCTCCCAGATATAGAGGGAGTCAGGCTTGCCCAACTTCATGGGCTGAAAGTGGGAGAGGGGGGCTCCCCAAGGAAAATTGGGGTGTGATTATCCCCACCCCAAAGAGGGACAAAAGCAGTAGAGATATAAACTTCAGTGGCAGAAATAAGTTCTGGGAACTTAACTTCATCTGTCCCCTTCTTTTTCCACTGTCCACCTTTTCTTTGCCATTTCTCCTTCTTCATTTACTTAATAACTTTGAAGACTTTCCATATGTCAGTTCCCATGTTCGTACCAGAAATACAACAGACTATTTCAGAAACTGACACTTTAATCCCTCAATGATTTCATAACTGAATACACGTTTAGTGAATACTTGCTATATCTACACTTTCAATGTTCACCCCTGTGAGCTGAGCCCAAAATTAGGTATAGGTGGAAGAGAAGGGGGGAAAGAATGACTTAAACTTTTCCTCTTGGAAAGGAACTAATGATCATGTAATTAATAACACTGCTGTGCTTACTGTATATCAGACCTTGTGCTAATTAAGCACATTGTGTGTATTAGCTTTAATTATCACGTAGCCCTATGGAGTGGGCACGATTATTGTGCCCATTTCTCAGATGAGGAGGCTGAGGCTCACAGAGTGTGAGTTACTTGTACAAATTTACCCAGCTAGTAAGTAATAGCCTGGGATACCAACTACCCCTAACCACCACTCTGTACTGTTTTAATGTTGGGGTCACATTATGTGGCCTCAATATTACAGCAATGCATCCCTTCCAGAGTGTGGAGCACTGATCCCCCCCAGAGCAGACCAAGGCCCACATAGGCCAGACAGGTGACATGTAGATGGAAGAGAAAGGCTGGACACCAGAAAAGCAGGGATCTCTTAGCCTCTTTCATTTTCTCTTCCCTCCCCCCTGCTAGAGACATGGCCACAGAGAAATATTTCTCACTGTAATAAAAACGGCAGAACAAGCACCATGGAAAGTGGAAGTGGACCTTTGACCTTTGACTTTGGTTAGTGACAGAACAATATTAAGGAGTGCTGCCAACTGGGGCAAACTTGGCCTTCACGCCACCTCAGTGAGCAGCTGCCGTGTAGGAAGGTGAGATTTCTGTTGTCAGAGCCTCTGATTTTTTTTTTTGAGAAATATTAAAAATATGGATTTATTTTTTGATGAAACCTCTTGATTTACAAATGTTAGTATCTAATTCAAAAAATTTCAAAACTCTTGTGGCACAAAGGAAGCACATCTGTGAGGCGACCATTTTGAGATTTCTGGGCCAGAAGTTTCTTGAAGTTAGAGTTCTGTAGCCACATAAGTTAGGAACACCTACCCTTGAAGGTTTATAAAATGCACTAGCATATGCAATGATCTGAGGTGTCCTGAATGAACACAGCTTCGACTTGATGTAACTTTGCATTGCTTAAGCACTGTAAACCACGAATTCCTCCCTGGCCCCACTGTACCTCTGCAGCATCCCAGGGACTCGTGTCGTCTGGACCAAGTGTCTACTGGCGGCTGCACATCAGGCTCTAGAGAGGGTACCATTCAGACATGGCCTCCTCCTCCCCAAGTCTGATTCCCCCGTCCTGCTAGATGTGCAGGGATTTCTTTGGTCTTATTGTTGTCCTGAGGGCATTTGGGGGACATGGCCTCGTGGAGTCCTGACACTCAGTTGACACATGCTCTGGCTAGAGTGCTTTCAGCTGCCAGAGCAAAGTGTCTCCTGACTGGACAGTCAGCTGGTCCCGCTGGCAAGTGCTGCCTCTCGTGGGCTGGTTGGCTGGCCAGATCCCATAGCGTCTCTCCATCAGCTTCTTCAGCATTTCCTGGGTGGCGGCTCCACCCTTGGACCTGGTGTTCTGGCTTCCTCTGCCTCTTCTCTCTGGCTCTCTCTGCTTGCATCACCCCCTTTACCCCTCCACACCAAAGAGCCCCACCTCTCAGGACTGGAGGCGTGACCAGGTGCCTAGGGCGCATGCGTAAGGAGGAGGCTCTGTTCCCAGAGCTGACCTGGGGGCTTGCACTGCCAGGAGAGGGAGCGCCTCTTGCAATTTGCACCCTTCGTATCTTTCTCACCTCATCTTACCCAGACCCTGTGTCTTTCTTTCCCCTCATATTGGCACTACAGAGCCATCAGGAGGGGCTTTGATTACCCATTAAACCTGGACTTCTAATCATTAACAACAAATAGCTTTCTCTTGAGGGCAGGCAGAGTTCAGCCTGAAGAAAACTCCATATGTCTCTTCCCTTCAGTTTCCATTCTGTTCTGGAGAAGGAAAGAACCGTGGGCTTAAATTTTTTACTGCAGTTAAAAACAGATAAAATGTTTCTTTACATCAAAACATGCTGTGCACTTACTTACATCCTCCTATACTTGCATTGCGAGTCACTGTAGAAATGGTCGAAGCATAGGATTTGGAGTCATATGCTTGATTTGCATCCCAGCCCAGCCAGTTATCGGCAACATGACTTTGACAAATTAATTGAGCCCCTGAACGTCCGTTTCTCAGTCTGACTGGCTATATCCACTTTATAGAGTTGTTCAGGGGGTCAAATGGAAATCAGTGATGTTCCTGGAGCACATCATATAATACAGTCCCTTGAACACAAAGTACCCATAAACAGTCATTCGATGCAACACGTGTTTGCTGTGAATCTGCACATGGCAGGCTTTGCTCTATGCTCTAGAATCACAATTGATGCAAGTGTACCTCCAGCCCCCTGCCCTGGAGCAGCCTGCAGTCTGGTGGGGGAAGAAGGAGGACTAAACTAGCAAGGATAGAAGTGATTAAGTGTCCTGTAAGGTGAAATACTGATGTCCAGGTGGTATAAGGTGGGGTCTCCCTTCAAGCCTGGGGAGCTGGGGACAGTTTTCTGTTTAATCTGATTCCTAAGGTCTCAGCCAGAAGTAGGGGGATTGGGAGGAGAAAGATGGGAGGAGGGAATGGTCCAGGCAGAGAGGGGAGGCTGGGATGAGAATCCAGGGAGTGGCCCTTGTTGGTTTTTGCCAGTTGCACCTGTAGGGACGTTTCCTTTCAGTTTCACTTTAAAAAAAACTGCTAATCACAGGTGGTTTCAAAGTGTATCTTCTATTAGCGCCTTTTCAATGGCATTATTTGACATAAGGTTTTGAAGAAATGGAGTGACATTAGCATATCTAAGAGAAATTCCTTTGGGAGAGAGTTTGGAAAAGTCATTAATATAACGGAGAGGAAGTAAAAGGCATTTCTGAGCAATTTCCAATTTCAGATCCCCATTTCTGCTAGCAGTATTTTGACCTTTCTGTTCTATTTATTTAAAAAATTAAATTTTCGACTGAATTCAGTCCTTCACAATGGGGAACTCTATTATTGCTGACCTGAGTCAAAGCATAATTCAGTCTTTGGTCCCTCGTTCTCTGCAAGTTGATGTGATAGAAATGCAGAGCCTGCTTCTGCAGCTTCTGCAGATACTCCAAAGATACGCCCCTTCAGCCCCCAGACACCCCAAGTCCAAACTGGAATACTCAATTTGTAATTGGTGATTCTCCCCACTTTGAAATAACATTAATGGTATTAACAAGAGCTAGCATTTATTGAGTCAATAACCTGCTCTTTGCTTCCAGTGTCTTCCAGTCCATTCTCCACTTGGTATGGGGTAAATTTTACAACATCCTATGTCTCCCTGCTTACTCTTCAGTTGCTCCCTACTGCTCGTGGGGCCTAGAATAAATTCCTTAACATGTCTCAGCAGCCTCCCAAAGACAGCTTTCCTTCCTCATCTTACACTAATCATTGTGTCCTAGCCACACTTGCCCTCTTTCCGTTCTTAAAATGGGTCATGCTCCCTCCTGCCTCAGGGCCTTTGCACATACAGTGCCCCCTCACTTAGGGTGACCAGCTGTCTCAGTTTGCTGGGGCTGAAGGGCTTCCCATGCTATGGGATTTGCAGTGCTGAAACCAGGAAAGTCTGGACAAAGCAGGACAAATTGACCTCCCTACCTGCAAGGAGAACTCTTTCCCCTGCTTTCCCATCTCTCTTCACTTGGTTAACTCTTGCTCTTCTCTTAGCTCCCAGAGAGAAGTTGTGTCTGGCTTCTTTCACTCAGCATAATGTTTTCAAGGTTTATCCTCATTGTAGCATAGTATTTCATTGTATGTGTATACCCCGTTTTGTTTAGCCTTTCATTGCTTAATGGACAACTGGGTTGCTTCCACCTTTTTGGCAGTTGTAAATAGTACTGCTGTGAACATTCATGTCCAAGTTTGTATATGAATACTTGTGTCATATTGTATGATTCCCTTGATATGAAGTATTTAGGAGAAGTAAATCTATAGAGACAGAAAGCAGATTAGTGGTTGTCAGGGGCTGGAGGGAGGGGGAAGGGGGGAGATGCTTAATGGCTTTCCTTTTGGGGGAGGAAGATGTTGTGGAACTAGATGGAGGTGATGATTGCCCAGCATTGTGCATGTACTAAATGCCGCTGAACGGCACAATTTAAAATGGTTAATTTTATGTTACGTGAATTTTACCTTTTTTAAAAAAAAAAACCTGACTGAATCACTGTGCCAACATGTATAGATTTTAAGTGCTGTGAAGGAAATAAATAAGATGATGTGATAGTAAGACGGAGGAGAGGGTGCCCGGTGCAGGCATCCAGCGTACGCTGTCACGTGAGAAAAGCAAAGGGAAGAATTAGGTGTTAGTATGCTTCCGTTTATAAACATTCATCTGTATACAAGTGACACATTTCTGGGCAAATAGACTAGAAACAACAGTGGTTGTTTTGGGAGAAAGGAGATAGGGGTCTGACCTGGAATCAGAGGAGGAAGATTTACCTTTTATTTCTGTGGGTCTCTTTATTTTATTTTCAGAGAATTGTTTATTACGGACAAATATAAACACACACACAAATATCATGAATCGTGATGCAGCCATTGCTCAGCTCAGGCAAGATTCATTTGTTGCCAATCTTATTTCATCCATGTCACCACGAAATTATTTTGAAGCAAATCTCATTTTATTTATAGTCAATACATATTCTAGTATGTGTCTCTAAGAGGGAAGGATTTGTTTTTAAAAGGTAATATTTTAAGTGTGATAATAGTGTGTTAACCATAACAGTTTTACTTTTTATTTTATATATGTGTATATACATATATATATGAGTTGTACGATTTGATTAAAATTGTCTTTTTATATTTAATTGTTTTAAAGGAGAGGCAGGCTCCTTTTCGGTTCTTTGGTTCTTCTTTACGCGTGTGATCTGCTGAGGGGTTGAGTTCAGTGCTTCATGTATCCCACGGACACCTCAGCCCTGTGACTAAGAACGGAGGCTTTGGCATCAGATAATGCCAGGTTCAATCTCACCTTTCCCACTGTTCTCTCTCTGACCCTGGACAAAACCCTTAACCTCTTTGGGTTGTCCTTTCCTCATGTACAGTAAGTAAAATGAGTATCTGGCTGGTTGTGAGAATTAGATGAAATTTTGCAAGAAAGGATGATGCCTTTAGCATGGTGGTGAGACATAATACACACTCTAAAAGACTCAGTCGATTTTATAACTGGCTGTCCTGTAGTATTTTGGATGCAAGCATGGATTCTGACGCCCATATCCCTGTCTGCTAGCTGGGTAACTTTTTAAAAGGGATCAAAAGGTGCGTATAAGGTGTTCAACTCAAAACGTGGTAGCTAGAATTATTACTTTATACTTAACGCATAACAATTTTGTATCACAAAAGTAGCTGCGCCCTCGTTCGGGATGGAAGAGCATAAAGTTCCCCAAAGATGCTGAGGTTCAATTCCCACAAATAGCACTGTCAGATTGAAAAATAAGGATGCACATTCACTCTTGACTGGAATCTATGCTTGAACTTGTAGTGATAGGCGAGAAGAGAGGGTCAGCCCGGCTCCCACAGCATCCTAACCAGCTTCCCTTCCCCCTGGGGGGAAGGGTCAGCTCATGCAGTAAAATAGAAGGACCTTTTTTCTGTGGCTTTGATGTGCAAAGGATGGAAAAATGCTATAAGGGCTAAAACTGCTGGAATTCTGCTCAACAGTAAACTTCAGGAAAAAGTTTATCGTTTCAAGCATCATCCCTGTTATGTCCACGCATGGGGTTTGCTGCATGGGGTTTGCTTGTCAATTGGGGGATAATAATATCACCACCCATTAGAGGCATGTCTTTAAGGGAAAAGATATGTGAAAGCACTTAGCACTTGTATAGAAAAATGAGGTGTTGTTGTAACTGTCTTTGTGATCATGTGCACAGGTAACTATGACAGATGGCAGAGGGCAATGAGCATCTTATGAAAATACAAATGAGAATGAGGTGGGAGTTTAGAGAAGAAAGGATTTGCTTCCAACTGGAAGGTGGATGACAAGGGTCTTGAGAAAAGGAAATTAACAATGATTCTAAGAGGAGGGGGAATTTCAAATGCCCCTTGAATGATGGGAAATGTTTGGACGTGTGAAGATGAGTGGAATGTGGAAGAAACCAGGGAGAGAAGAGCTATTACGGGATCCATATAAGAAGTCTGGCCTCACTAGAGTGTGGATTCCATGAAGAGGGAATGGTAAGAATTAAAGTGGGGATTACAGATCATGGCTGAGTCATGGAGGGCCTTGAATGCAAGGCTGAGAGACAGAGAATTTAATCTCCGGGTGAGTGGTTCATAAACTTCTTCTATCTTGACACACCTGATGGATGGTATTCATATATGTGACTCCCTTATGGGAAGAGCCGGAGTTTTGCACAAGCCAACGTAATTCCGTTTCTTCCTCTTGTATTCAAGGGAATGTATCAGAAGACAGTCAGTGAGAATGACATTTCAGAGGGATGGATCCCATCTGATTCCTTTTGAACAAATTAATCATTCCCAAACTTTGGGTTCTCATTATAACTTAGAGGCAGTAAATTGGTGGTGAGGAAGATGACCTCAGGGGCCAGATTGCTTGAGTTTGATTCCTGACTCTTCTACTTACGACCTGGATGACCTCGGGCATAATAGTTAATCCCCTGTGCCTTTATGTCCTCATCTGTTGAATGTGGAAAAGATATTCCCTACATCGCAGGGTTGTTGAGAAGATTAAATGAAGTACAGCGTGTGACATCTCGGCATAGAGTGAGTGCTTCGAAAGTGGTAGGTGTTAGAGTTTGCAAGTCATTGGTGCGTCACGGGTGGTGGAGGCCATTGCTCCCAGCTGTAGGATGCTGAGCAGAATGATGGCAAGATCGAAGGTGCGGAAGGGCAAGCAGCAGCGAGCAGAGTGAGAGGGTGGGCTCTGGAGTCAGCCTGAGTCTGAACCCTGAGTTTCCTGCTCACTGGCTACGTGGCCTTGAGTGAGAAGAATAACTTCTCTAAGTCTCAGTCCCCTTCCTTCTCTATAAAATGAATACAATAATAACGCACCTACTTCACAGACTGATTGTGGGGATTTAGTGAGATGAGGCGTGTGAAGTACCTGTCATCGTCCTTGCTGAGTCTGTTAGCTGCCGACTGCTGTGTAACAAATGACCACAAACTCTGCCACTTAAAACAACTCACAGTTGTCATCTCACAATTTCTGCAGATACCACCTACCAGCTTCTCCACAAGGTCGCAGTCAAGGTGTGAGCAAGGGCTGGGTTTTCACCTGAAGGCTTGACTGAGGAAAGATAAGTTCCACATTTACATGGCTGTTGGCAGAATCCGTTTCTCTCTGGCTGTCACTTGGAGACCACCTTCAGCCCCTAGCTAATTGCTGATCCGAGGCCACCCTCAGTGCCTTGACGCGTGGACCTCCCTTGAAATGACCACATGCTTCACCAAAGTCGTCAAGGGAGATAGTCTCTTCCAAAGTGGGCATTGGATTCTTCTTTAATGTAGCTGCATACGTGTAATCACATCATCCTGTCACCGTTGCCGTTTCTATTGGTTAAAAGCACTTCACAGATCTCGCCTGCACACTAAGATAAAGATCACACGAGGCTGTGAACCTCAGAAGGTCGGGGTTCTGGCAGCCACCTACATAATACATGCCTATTTCTTACTTTAAGAAATGAATTAGGCAGGCAGAAAGCGTCAGGAAGCCGGGAGTTCACTCCTTTCATTTTTGTATCCTCAAGCGCAGCGCCTTTCACCTGGTGGGTTTTCATTAAATACCATTTGGATAAATGACAAAAATGGAAATGTCCCAGAATGCTTTCCCTGCCCCAGAAGCAGGCTCGTGTGGTCCAGATGGGGTCGCATCAGTCAACGTAGGCTTGGTATTCCGTGATAACAAAACAACCTCAAAATCTCAGGAGCTTACGTAATAGCGGTTTATTTCTCTTTTCTTCTGCATATCGACTGAGGGTTGGTCGGGGGGTTTATTTATTGTCTTCACTCAGGGACCCCCTTCTGGTGGAGTTGCCTGGAGTATATACTGCTCGTAACGATGGCGGAGGAAGAGGGTAGGGTCTTAACCTAGTGGATAAGGAATTCGTTCCGAAGTGCCTCCCATTGCTTCCATCCAAGCTCCCTGATCAGAAATAATCCCATGGGCCCCCCCACCCCAGGGAGCAAGGCAGTGTAATCATACCATGCACTGAAGAGGCAGAGAGTCCGGAGTATTTGGTGACTGTCACTGGTGACCACCCCAGGTGGATAAGGAACAGAGAAATCGGGGAACAATGTTTCTCACTACTAGACCTTCGCGTAAGTGGTGTGGACATTCTCTGTTTGACATTCCGCAGCGATTCTCCACCCTTCTCCTTTGGTTCTGTGCCCCTGGATGATGACCTTCCCAGAAGGCATCACCTGGATGCCCTCTGACCTCTGGTTTCTGGTTAGATTCAGCCAAAAAGAGGTAGCTGTAGGAGTTTGGGGGATGAAAAAGAGATATTTGGGTTATTTATCTTCCCGGTTTCCTTTCTCCTCCATTTCTGTCCAGAGCTCATGCCAGGCAGCCCCCCTCCCACAGCTGGAACTTTCAGTGCATTCTGCTAACAGCTCTGTTTCTTTGCCACCTCTCTCTTATGGTAGCACGGTCTACCCACCCCCAAGGCCTGGGTGCCTCCCTAGCCTTTGTTGCCTCTAAAACCTCTGCCTACAGCTTTGTAAATAATCTCTTCGCTGAACTCTCTTCTGTTACCCCTTTGAATGGACTGTTCTCACTAAGATCCTGACTGATAACTCTGACTCGTATTGTCAAAAGACAACAATAGAATGAAGTAAACACTTTATGTTTCCTGTGGTTAGCTTTTAGGCATGTGAATTGCTATAAAGTTATATGGAAGCTACTCAAAAATGATTAGGCTATAGATATTCCAGCAAACACATTGGCTGGAAACTATGTCAGTCTCAGATCTAGTTTTCTGGGGACATTCCTGTTGGACATTCTCCCACCTACAAACTTCTCTGATTGTTTTTATGAGACACCTATTTTCTTGACACTAAACTCTCAATTTTTAATATCTGGACTATGTGTCTAACTTTTCTGAGCTTGAAGTCAATTGGAAAGAACGCAGAAGGTTAAAATGATGTAGTCAATTGCATGAATGGCCCCCATGCTTCATTTCTCCCTGGATTCATGCCCTTTGCAGCCACCACGCAAGATATTTTCTCTAAAGAAGCAGAATACATTTCTCTGCTCTGGACTTTGGGTCTGTCTGTGTGAGTTGCTTTGGCGAACAAAATGTTAGTGGCGATGTTGCAAAGGCCTGGAAAATGCTCATGTGATTTCACTGGCCCTCTTGCACCTGAGCCGTCGCCATGAAAACAACATACCTGAGCTGCCCTGCTGGTCCAGGAGGAGGATGAACTAAAGACACGTGGCCCACACTGCCCCATTGATCCCCGTCTTGTCCTGCTAACCCAGTGAGCTCAGCTGAGGCCAGCAGAGTCACTTGGTAGGGCCAAGACCCACACGACGGTGAGAATAAATGGTCAGTGGCTTGTAGTGCAGAATTACTGTGACCATAACTGATCTAAGAGGTGATGAGAAACAAACTATTTCACAGCTTATTCTTCTATTCGTTCCACTCCCAGGATTAAGTACCTACTCTGCGAAAGGCACTGGGGCAATAGTCGTGAATAAGCCCCACATAATGTCTGACCTTGGATCTATGCCTCCTCACCCACTGCTGCTCAAATGTCAGAGTTCCCACGACCGTGGACAAGACATAGTCTTGTGCCTTATCATTTGTGTCATCCTGCACTTTCTCCTTGCGACTGTTTCTTTAGGGTGTTTTTGATTGCAAGTGATAGAAACTCAATCAGATTGACTTGAGCAAAAAAGGGGAAAAGGACATATTGACTCATGTAAATGAGAAGGTTAGGGAGGATAACTCAAGGCACAGGTGGATTCAGGATCATGAAGACTTGATCCATGTCTCTGTCTCAGCCATTCCTCCTTCTCAGCCTGGCTCAGATCTTGGACAGGATTCTGGCTGAGGATTCCTGCACCAGCCGTTCCCACACTAGATATCTCGTCACTGGATAGCTATGTATCCCCTGCTCATCTCGGAACAAATCACAGAGGCAGAGGGCCATGCTTAGGGCATGTGTATATCCCTAGAGCCTGGATGCCTAAGAGTGGGCAAGGTCGGTTTCCAAAATGGTAGGAAAAGAAGCGGAAGATGCTTCTATTAGTAAAAGAGAGAATGAGATGCAGAACCAACAGAGTGGAGACTATTGCACAATTCATTATGTCATGATTTGTGTATTCCCCTTTATTATCTGAGTCTCTCCCACTGGACCGCAGGCCCTGTGAAAGGCATTTATTCTGTGCATCTATTCTACCCATGTCCAGATTTCCAGGATCCTATATAGTCTGGTACATAATAGGAGATCAATAAATATTTCTCTTTAAAAAAATCTTTGTTATTTTTATTTTCTCAAAGAGAGATTTTTTTTTTTAACTATGCTCTACCTTCTCTTTATTCCCCCCCCCCCCCCCCAGTTTTTTTGCAATACAGTTGACACACAGCACTGTGTAGGTTTAAGGTGTACAGCACGTTAACTTGACTTACATACATCATGGAATGATTATCACAATAAGTTTAGTGAACATCCATCATCTCATTTGGATACAAAATAAGAGAAAAAGAAAAAAATGTTTTTTACTTGTGATGAGAACTCTGAGGATTTGCTCTCTTCACAACTTTCACATATACCATACCTCAGTGTTAACTTTATTAATCATGCTGTACATTCAGAAATAAATATTTCTTGGATGAATAAATGAAGTTTGTAATCTGTTGGGAAAAGATTAAGGTAAAACATGGTCAAATTCAATGAGTTAACTGAGATTTGGAGGGCAAGAAATGCAGAAAATTTGTTTATAGTAATTAAACACTATGTTAGGATGAGCTCTATATATGACCATTTAAGAATCTAAAGCTTTGGCAAAAAGCAGAGTGGTAAACAAAAGGCACCCCTCCTCCATGTCTGCCTCTTCACCTTGGTATTACAGCTTGTAGGATAAACAAAACTAATGTTCTGAGACCATTGGGATTTGTGTGTATATGCATTTACACACACCTGTGCACAGAAAGACACAAATGGTATGGAAGGTATTGTAGAACCACTTGGGGGAAAATAACTGAATTTACTTTGCATTTGTTCCTTTCAGCCTGGTCTTGTTTATTTTGTCCTCTTGATGTGCTAATATTATACATTTTAAGACGTGTGGCAGCCGTGGTAAACAGCATAAAAGCTGGGCTGCCAGTGGAATTCTAGGGAGATGATGGCTTCAAGGGGGTGAAAAAGAAAAGGTGCTGGGAAGAGCTGAAATTTGGAGCAAGGTTTGCTGTTTGCATTGATTTTGGTGAAAGATTTTGGTGTGTAAAAATCTGAGTTGTCTTGTCCAGGGGATTGTAGGGGAGGAGTGTCTTCATGATTAGAGTACCCAGACAGAGCACCCCCAAAGGAAAAAAAAAAAAGAGCATCAGATGTTATCTCCCCATCTTTGCTTCTTGTAACTTTCCTGATAGAATTAACCAATCTAAGGGCAGAACGCATGTTCCATGTTTTGAATGGATTTACTAGAAACAATGCCCTAAAGAGAAATTATATAGACTCCTTATACTCAAAAAAGAATATTTTGTCTTAAAAATAGCTTTTGTCCGCCTTGAAGGTGTGCAATATCATATCATGCATATTACCCAACAATATCATGCATGTCACTTACAATAAGCTGCCCAGACTGCATCCTTTGATTACATCGAGAGGTGGTAAGGGATGCATCAAAAGGGCAGGTTCTGGAGCTGAAGTCGAATCTAGCCCTCCGTCTTACTTGATGTATGATCTCGGCCAGCTGCTTAATCTCTCGTGCCTTAATTTTCTCATCTGAACAACGGGAATTATAATGGTGCGTATATTATGGACTCATCATGAAGATTAAGTACATTAATAAAAATAGAGCGCTCATAATAGCACTTGGCACATAGATTACACTCTGCGTGGCAGCCATTATTATCACATCAGTAAGTACACAGGAGAAGAGGGAAAAATGTTTAGACTTTTCCACCTTCTACTTTTGATTGGACTTGATCCTCTCTTCTTCAAATGTGAGAATAGTTGGGAAAGTGGGTCAAAGTGAGGATAGACAGGATGGGAGCCATAGTGAACATTATTTGCATAGGGAAATGAGTGAATTCATCCCTCTGTTTCTAATTCTCTTCCTTCGTGGTTTGGGCAGTTCTGTCTCCCAGTTTATGGCAGTGGCCACCTAACCACTCTCCCTGCTTCCAAATGTATCCCCTTATTTCCATATTTTAAATTTATTATAAATAACTTTATCAAACATTTTAATTGTGTTGCTGCATTGCATTACAAACCTTCAGTGTTTCCCCAGTTTGTAATTCAAACTCCATAGCCTGGCAGCCCTCCTCTGGTCCAGCCAGCCTTCCCCATGATTCATAGATTCTCACCTTGCTAGAAATACCAGACACTTCCTGAAATGCACAAACTTTCATTCTTCCATATCCTTGCCCTGGCTGTTTCTTTTGTCTGAATGCCATTTTCAAGCCAAAAAAAAAAAAAAAAAATCCAGCAAACAAACACCACCAACAGAACCCATTCTTGTCAATTATTATTGTTAAAATCTGAGATTAGCCTCAACCATGCCATCTTTACTTTGCCTTTCCCCAAAATATCCTGTTGGAAAAAAATCACATATACAAATATCTAAATAGAGAGAGGCCAAGAAAATGGTTAAAATGTATATTGCTGATCCCCCTGAATGCTTACAAACTGCGAAGTGTTTCTAATATAGATTCTCACAACCTCATGAGACAGGTGCAGTTGTCACATTATATTGTGTTCACAGTTCACCTACAGAATTCAACTGTAAACACTCCATGGCATAGAAACAGTGTAAATTTTACAGCTGATACTGCCAGCCGTTCTAAAGAATGCATCTCTGCTTGGAATAAGCATGTATAAAAGAAGTTCTCCTCCTTTACTCTTTGTCCACTTTATCATCTTCAAGTATGTTATACAGTCATTCCAGAATTTCATACGGCACGCCTACAGTCATTCCAGAATTTCATATGGCACGCCCTGCCCACTAAATGTAAGCTGTGACTTTATCTGGAGCTCTGCTAAAGAAACAGTAACTTGTTCCAACTCTGGAGGGAAGATCTAAGCTGGACTTGGTGAGATGTGGGGGATCATGAGATTTTTTTCATCCAAACCAAGATACTTATGACAGTGGAAGAGGATACTTTTAATAATTACGTAGGGACAAAAGGCATACAGTTGAACTGCCTCAATAAGACTGGGGCTGCTCCTCTCTGCTCTCCTACATGTGAGGATTTGATGGGAAGGTGGCTGCCTGCAGACCAGGAAGAGGACCTTCAACAAATCTATTGGCACCTTGATCTTGGACTTGTTAGCCTCCAGAATTGTGAGAAATAAATGATGTTTAAGCCACCCAGTCTGTGCTATTTTTGCTATAGCAGCCTGAACGGAATGAGACACTTGGGAACCTCTGTCCTGTGCAGGTCAAGTGCAGCAGGATGAGGAGATCAGATCACCTCACTTCCTTGCCTAGCACCACCCCCCACCCGTGGCCTCCCCTGTCCCCCTGCACGGAACAAAGTAACGCACGCGCCCCAGCGGAGGAAGACCCACCAAGATCTAGCTCGCGCAGATGTTCCAGTATCTCTCCTTTTCATGCGTTGCTCTGACCACACTGGACTTCTTTTTGTTCTTTCAGCAGATCAGTTTTTTTTTCCTAGCTAGGCCCCCTTGCTCCTTCCTGTGCCTAGGACAGCCCCCCTCACCTCATCTTCTCCAGGTGGATGCCTGTTAATCCTTCAGAAATCCGTATGGCCTTTCCTGTCGAAAGTGGGCGACCCCTTCATGCCCCACAGCTTTCTGTAACCCATACGTGCTGTTTATCTTATAGCCCTTAACAATGTTTGTAATTTAATGTTTTTACTGGTTTATTTTTTCCGCCCACACTGTGGACTATAAGCTTCATGAGGGAAAGCATGTGTATCAGTCTGTTTTTCACTCTTTGCCTAGCACTGGACTTTGTTCATAATAACCATTCCACATGTGTTTGCTGAATGAGCATTCAAGGTCACATCAGGATTGCCAGTCTGCCATGTAGAAAAAAGCCCATACAAGTTAAAAAAAACTTTTATTCCATACCTGATTATTAAAGAACAAGATCTCTCCCCGGAGCAGGTCTGCAGCATCCAGCTAGGTCTCATACCTACTAAAAGTAAAGTATCTGTATTTTATTTAGAATTAAAATCAGAAATGAAGGAAAGATGACCCTTTCACTCCAGCCTCTCTGCCTCTTTGCTCTACCATGAACACATGGGGCATGCTGCCCCAGGACCTTTGCACCTGCTGTTCCTTCTGCTTATAACATTCTTCCCTCAGTATCAAGATGACTTGATTCCTCCTCCATGTTAGATCTTATCCTTGAAGCTTTTCCTGACCACCTGTAACCTCTGTCCTGCCGGGTACCAGCTGTGCTCTCTACAAAGGAGGGAGGAAACTTAGGGAGGTTGAAATCCAGCCCACACTCTACCTTTCATGCACTCCTGATGGATCCATCTAGAAGGAGGCACCTTTACATGATTCACAGATGCTCTTTGTGCCGGTTTCAGTCCTGCAGCTTATCTAAATACTGACACGCTATACTTCTTCCTTGCGTATTATCTTTCCCTGCAGGGTGTCAACTTCAGGATGGCAGAGATCTTTGTCTGTTTTCTTTACTGCTGTATCCTCAGCATTTGAGTGGTACCTGACATGGACAGGTAGTAGGTGCTCCAAAATGATGTGTTGAATGAGTGGATTTACATATTTAATAAAGCAACAAAAACAAAGCTAAGCTTTAGCTCTTGGGTTTGCAGTCTTATTTCTCCTTATATAGTTTAGTTTTTATTTGTGGTTTAGCTGCTCAACCTGGAGATCAGTTCACCAGGATCCTGGGAGTTATTTGCAGTGTTACATTTTTCATCCCTCTTCACGTTCATTTAGAAATATGAAAATTGGCTGCTGCTTTTTTTTTTTCAGTTCTTCTTTCAAGCTCTTTTCCCCTGCATCAGATTCAATGATAACCCTAATAAAGGGATGAAAATACTGCCAGGTTATATTATGAAGGCATAAGCAGCATAGAAGCCTCACACTTCCATGTAACTAAAATAAACCTGAAATTCCATCCTGATGGTTCCCCTGGAAAACTATTTCTTCTCCAAGGCTTCCTGAGGGCTCCCTCTTAAATATAAGTTTGCCAGGAACATCATGACTTGGGAATAAATATTTTCCAAGCAGCTTTGGTTGACTTGTCCAAATCTGTACTGCTCTTAAAAAACCAAATTCTTTGAATAAGTCTTTGTGCAACATTTTACGCTTGACATTAACATTTTTGTTTATGCATAATTTATAGCAACTCAGGGGTTTAAATATCCCGATGAACACCAGTGTTGGGGAGTTGGATGCCCCTTAAATTATTGAGAATCCATCTCCCTGAGACTGATAAAACTACTAAGACTGAAATTCAGTGCTGACCTGGAATGAGGCTACTAAAATTGAAAGATAATTCCCTAGTCTGTCAGCCTTACCATAACTACTACATTTCCTCCCAGTGTAAAAAGGTGTGATTCTTTAACCCAGCTGACTGGAGACTTAACGATTGCCTTGCAAAACCAGATCTGGAGCCCACGTGGCCCCAGTCCCCCTAAACTGATTACCTTGGTGCCTTTTAAGGTTCTGGCACTAATTTAATTGACTGCTGTGTACAACCCCAGGAGAGGGGGTAAGAATGCGTCGAAATCCCCACTGTTAAATAAAACCCTCCAGGAAATTACTGGCAACAGAAGGGTTTGCAGAGGAAGCCAAGACCTCATTCAAAGTAGTTGCACCCTATTCCCTTGATGAAATGAGTACTTTTTTAGCTTCCCCACTGAGTAGCCCAGTTATCATGTTTGGCCATAAAACACACACCGTCATTTTTATATATTTTATTTTAAAACCATGTTTTGCAGCAGTCGGATCTGTGATGCGTTCATATTTCGCTGCCTTTATTGGACTCAGTCAATGCCATTGATTTCCCTTTAAAGGCAAAGATTGCACAGTTCAGTTTTAATTGCAGATCCGGTTGCGAGAGCTGTCTCTTGGAGCCAGGCAGTTTTGTTTTTCCCCTAATAAATCACCTTTTACTGTTGAACACTGGCTGGGTTGGACCTTCCCCGGGTAGCATTTCCCCCTTGATGTTGGGCACGGAGGTCTGTGAACTTGCAAGGGAGAAGGTGCATACAAGTGTTTGATAGTGGGAGGCATTTTTGCAAGGCTCTGATATCTAGGTTAGGTGTTTTGTTATGTCTTCATAAAGGAGGTGAAGTGAAGGTTAAGCTAAAGCTCCCTGGGGAATCATTTTAAAAAGGTGTAACTGTGCTCGAGTTTGTTATATAAAACCACCTGTCTCATGGGAAGGGGTGCCCTGGGGCCATTAATGTTTTCAGATCATTAATAGAAACCCCCTCCCCACTCAGGGCCTTTCCTCATAGTTTACCCATGCATTGCTTTATTTGGGTCTATTCACTCGCTGACTTACTGATTTGTTGACCTAAAGCCAGAACCAAGTGAGCAGACTACTGGCTTGTTAGCTGTGTGACCTTGGGCAAGTCTCCTTGTCTGAGAGGATCTATCAATTAGGAATTGATTGGATCAATTAGGAATAATACTGAGTACATCCTGGGGTTTTACCGGGGCTGACGAAAAGAATGTGAAAGCTTGGGGTGATACCTCCTGTTTGGGGGGGCATAATAGATATTAGCTATTATTGTTACAGGGTGTTGGTGGAAAGGGGAGAAGTGACTTGTGTAGGTTCCATCCCCAAGTAGCCATACTTGGTGGATCCTGTGTCTCAGGCACAATTCTGTGTGTTTTACAAATGAGCATTGAACTCTCAGATCAGTCCCACAAGGGAGGCAGAGTTGTCCCATTTTATAGATGCTGAAACTGATGGGAATATTGTCTGCAAAGGTATAGAGCTGGGCACTCTCTTAGGAAATGGACATCGCGGGAGAGGGATGGCCAGGATGACGGGTATGCAGGAGTAAAGGGTGTTTGATGGCGGGCGAAGTCAGAGAAGAAGGTTGGGCTGTGAGTGGGGCCGAAGAACAGGATTTCATCTGTAAGTCATCAGAGACCTTCAGTAAGGAAGGATCCAGCTTTGTTATTCAGGAAAAAACTCAGGCAGCAAGGGTCAGACAGTAAATATTTTAGGCTTTGTGGGCCATCCAGGCTCTGTCTCAACTCTTTACTTCTGCTGTTGTAGCGCTAAAGCAACCATAGGCAAAGATAAATGAATTGGTATGCTGGTGTTCCAATAAAACTTTATTTATAAAAACAGGCAGGGGGCTGGATTTGGTCAGTGAGCCATAGTTTGCTAACCCTTAGTATTCCTATAGAATATTTAAGCGTGATGATTAATTGTGGTAATTAGTTTGGTCTGCAATTGAAAAAGGAAACAAAAGATTTAAAGTTCTTCTTTATTCTTTACTCTTACCAGAGATGCATTTGTAGACTAAATCTTGCAATCTCTAATCTCTGAATTAAATAATAATATTTGGCAGGACTGACTCTTGACAAAATTGCCAAGATGTTGGAATAAACTCTGTCATTTTTCTTTCTCTGCACCGTCTCTCCTGATTTCTAGGTCTTGGGCACTCTGGAATTTCCCTCGGCTTGGGGTAGCTGAGTTACATGGGGCAAGGGATCTCTGAGTTTGTTAGAGGAGAGACAGAAGAGGAAGTGTTCACCTCAAAAAGGGCTTGATGTGACTTGTCCCGAAGCTACTTCCATATAGCAAGCATGTTATTTTATTTATAGTGTAAGCATGCGGAGACGTGAGAGGGCCTTTAGATAAAGATTCCAACTGATAAAGGAGCATTTATGATTTGGCAGTTGTTAAGGACTATGAAGGAGCAGAGATGTCCCCCTTCTTGCCGGCTACTATGTGGCCTGCCACAGTTTTATGGATGTCACTGAAGACACAAGACTCTTGGGTCAGTGACAGAGGGCATCTTACTGCCCATGGCCATGGCGGTAGCCAGAGTACTAGCATCTGTGCTGGTTCCCGGAGCTCTGATTCCCACAGGGTAAGACAAAGAGGGCCGGGGGATGCCTGCACATGCATCCGGTTGTGGATTGTGTTACAAGAGAGGAATCCCAAATTTAGGGAACCCCAAATCTTTTATAATGGGCAATATCTACCCTCTTCTCCAGAGGGACACTTGATCTTTGTAACTATGGACAATAAACAGACCTTCCCATTGCTCGGTAAGGTGACATCCTGTCTCTCTTCCAAGGCTGTTTGTTGTGCAAAAGTCTTGAAAGGATAGCCTGTTGCAAATGCAGGCAGTGCCTCTGCTCACAAACCAAGAAGAAATGCAAGAGACTGCTGGAGAATCGTCTCCCAACAGCAGTGTTCATATTTTGCATTTTAATTAGGTTCAAAACAGAAAGCGGAAAGAACTCTGCTGTAATGATAGTATTTTCAGGTGCAGTGAGCGAGCAGGCGATGTGCTTCTTTGAAGAACAAGATCATCCCTGGAGCCCTGGCACGAGCCCTCTTCACGTTCGCTTTGTCTGCTTTGACCTATGGCTGACTGTCTAGAGTCTGTCTGCTTGCTTTGGTGGTTAGAATTATTTTTTGGTGTTAAGGGCTGTTTTCACACATCCTAAGTTTGGAGAGAGTCCTTTGTTGTAAACACATTTGATAAATGATCCCCAAACATGCCAGAGAGTTCCAACCAAGAATGAATCACTTGTGAAGAATGCGCCTGTAAAATATTTCGGGAAAATAGCCTTTCTTTTCAGAGCCGGGTGTTAAACCATTACAGAGTTATCATGAGTTATTGGGACTTCTGACTGGACACAAGATAGTTGGACTGTTGTGTGGTCACCATGATTTCTGCAGTTCCATTGAGACGGGCGGTACTCTTTTATCACGAGCCATTAACAAGTCATGATTTCTGGTTGAGTATAAAAGAGAAAATGAAATGAAATCAGTTTTTTCTTTTCTTTTGGAAAGGTGAAATTCTCTTCACATCAGGGGAATTCTCTCTTGAAATTTTAACAGGTTCCTGAGTTGGAAATAAGCTAGGTTTGGAATACTTAAAGGCATAGAATGAATGTAGTTATTTTTATATCTTCATTGCCTATGCCAGGCATGAGTATATTTATTGGCATATTGAAGATGCTCAATGAATGGTTGCTACAGTAGGTGGATTCTTGTTTGCCAGTAAACAAACGTGTATTAAGTTCCTACCAAGTGCAAGCCACCAGGAGCACGGGGTTTGGGGACATCACTTGCAATGTGCATTCGTGGAAGCTGTGCAGCTAATTAGGAGTTTAGATCTATTGATCCTATTGATCTTGCTTACTCTTGCCCTGGGTGTGCGCTCCGTGCTTTGATTATACGTTTGAGGTCCGGTAGTCCTCAGAAGAACCCTGCGGGAGGAGGGGGTGCTACTAGTATGGATATTTTACAGATGGAAAACTGGGGTCAGCAGGGTTAATCACCAACCAAGTTGCCACAACTAGTTAGGAGTGAAGGCTGGATTTAAACCACACAAGCTACCTCCACAGTTATCCTGCTTCCCTAGAGCTCAAGTTTTTACTGTAGCGCCAAAACATGGTATGTGCACAGTACACTGGATATTCTATTGTATTTTCCTAATAGACCCCAACAGTGTTTGGGGTTGTTGGAATTGTCCCAGTCATGGTGGCTTAAGGCATCCATCTCCTTTGTGAGAGCCTTGTTTTAAAATATAGAAAATTTGAGACATAGTAAAGGTCCACAGATCAGGAGATGTCCGCCATGGAAAAGATAGTTTGTTACTCACAGTTTCCAAGATGGGGAGGGCCACACCATGCCTTGGGGGACCACACTGGGAAGACTGGGGCTGAGCAGAGGCCAGAGAAAGGGAACCTGTGGCTTTTCTAAAAAAATTAATTAATTAATTTATTGGCTGCTTTGGGTCTTCGTTGCTGCTCACGGTCTTTCTCTAGTTGCGGTGAGCGGGGACTACTCTTCTTTGCAGTGTATGGGTGTCTCATTGCGGTGGCTTCTCCTGTTGCGGAGCACAAGCTCTAGGCACACAGGCTTCAGTAGCTGCGGGACATGGGCTCAGTTGTGGTGCACAGGCTTAGTTGCTCTGCCGCATGTGGGATCTTCCCAGACCAGGAATCGAACCCATGTCCCCTGCATTGGCAGGTGGATTCTTAACCACTGTGCCACCAGGGAAGTCCCAACCTGTGGCCTTTATCATGGTCTCTAAGGGAAGGCCAGGCCAGGCAGGATAAACAGGTTAGGATGGCTAGTCTGAGTAATTTCAGCAGACTCTGGAGGCACAGAGGCTGTCCCAAAGTACCACACCATGGTACTTAGCCCTGGTGTGATTAGGACAAGACGATAGTAGCCTGCAATGTGAGAGCCTGATAAGGGAGGGGATTAGAAACTCTTGATTGGTTGGATTGCATTTGGAAGATGCCCTGGTGGGTGATGGTGATAAGGGAAGCAGGAGGCCAAGGCAGGGTGGCTCAGGCCTATTAAAGGGCCAGAGCAAGGCCTGTCCAACATCTGCACATAGGGCAGATGTTAAAGCATCAGTTTATAGGAGGTGGAAACATGGTTAATACAATCCTTAAGAAGAGATGTGTAGTGTGGTAAAAGAGTGGGGTGGGTGTAGAATGAGAAGACATAGAAGAACAGGGTCATGGACTTGCCTCTTCTACCGGTTTATTTGTAGGATTGTATGCAAGTCCTCTTATTTTGCTTTACCAAGACTCAGTCTCTCCATTTGTAAAGTTGGGACCTTTTACTAAATCATTGTTTCTCAAGATGTGGGACATATCACCGGTGTTACATTTGATGACTTCAGGTGGGTTGGAAACAGGGCATCAAATAACACTGAACCACTAAAGGTTATTTTACTTTTCCATTTCTTTTAGTGTTTCTAATTGCCCCAAGGAGAAAGTCTCAATTTGGTGCTATTATGCCCTTAACCACTCCCTAACAGTTGCCACTTTCATTTCAACCAAAAGTGAATCTCTGGCTTCTTAGACACTTTGACAGCCATTTCAACCTGGTTCTTGGTTGTGAACAACAGAAGCCACTTAGGAAGATAAATTGGGTAGAAGGTGAGAACACAAGGCCAAAAAATGTTAATTACTAACAGGATGAATAAGTGTTTGGATCCAAGGCATAACTCAGATATAGGGAAACTCATATCATAAGAGACATCCCCAAACCCAGTGTATTAGTCTCCTAAACTCAGTGTATTAGTCTCCTAGGGCTGCTATAACAAATAACCACAGACCTGGTGGCTTAAAACAACAGAAACGTATTCTCTCATAGTTGGAGGCTAGAAGTCTGAAGTCAAGGCACCAGCAGGGTCACACTCCCTCTGAAGCCTCTAGGGAAGAATCCTTTCTTGCCTCTTCCAGCTTCTAGTGGCTCAGAACATTGGTTTGTCAATGTACCACTTCAGTCTCTGTCTCCGTCTTCACATCATCTTCTCCTCTGTGTGTCTCTGTGTTCTTCTCTCTTTATATAGGGACACCCAACATGGGATTTAGAGCCCACCCCACATGCAGGATCTCATCTTAAGATCCTTAACTAATTACATCTGCAAGGCCATATTCCCAAATAATGTTAGATTCTGAGGTTCCAAGTGGACCTGAATTTTGGGGAGATACTTTTCAACCCACTATATCAACAACCAAAGGAAAGCTGAGAAATCTGAGAAATTAAGTGAGAAATGTCATGAAAGTGGGCTGTGTGGGCACTGTGGATGGTGTTTTGCAGTAGACCATCCACCCCTGAGTGGGCCCCTCAGTGGGAATTCATTATGACTTGACTAGCTCTTTGTCCTTGATTCTTTCCTTTTAAGTTTCAAAGTCATGAGCCAGAGCATCTGATTGGCTAAGTCTAAGTCATTTGCCAGGAGATGAGAAGAGGACTATGCATCCTTCTTTAGCATCCATCTCGGAAGTCAAGACCCTACAGTTTGGACTTCCCCATAAAGGAAGGACTTTCAGAGGCTGGATATAAAAAAAAATGACAATCCACAAATGGGCAGAAGACCTAAATAGACATTTCTCCAAAGAAGACATACAGAAGGCCAACAAACACATGAAAAGATGCTCAACATCACTAATCATCAGAGAAATGCAAGTCCAAGCCACAGTGAGGGATCACCTCACCCCGATCAGAATGACCATCATCACAAAATCTGGAAACAACAGATGTTGGAGAGGGTGTGGAGAAAAGGGAACTCTCCTGCACTGTTGGTGGGACTGTAAGTTGGTACAGCCACTACGGAAAACAATTTGGAGGTTCCTTAAAAAACTACAAATAGAACTACCATATGATCCAGTAATCCCACTCCTGGGCATATACCCAGAGAAAACCATAATCCCAAAAGAAACATGTACCATAATGTTTATTGCAGCACTATTTACAATAGCCAGGACATGGAAGCAACCTAAATGCCCATCAACAAATGAATGGATAAAGAAGATGTGGCATATATATACAATGGAATGTTACTCAGCTATGAAAAGGGATGAGATGGAGCTATATGTAATGAGGTGGATAGACCTAGAGTCTGTCATACAGAGTGAAGTAAGTCAGAAAGAGAAAGACAAATATTGTATGCTAACTCACATATATGGAATCTAAAAATGGTACTGATGAACTCAGTGACAAGAACGAGGATGCAGATGCAGAGAACGGACTGGAGAACTCGAGGTTTGGGAGGGGCGGGGGGTGAAGGGGAAGCTGAGACGAAGCGAGAGAATAGCACAGACATATATATAGTACCAACTGTAAAATAGATAGGCAGTGGGAAGTTGTTGTATAACAAAGGGAATTCAACTCGAGGATGGAAGATGCCTTAGAGGACTGGGGCAGGGAGGGTGGGGGGGACTTGAGGGGCGGGGGGAGTCGAGGGAGGGAGGGAATACGGGGATAAGTGTATAAAAACAGATGATTGAACTTGGTGTACCCCCCAAAAGATAATAAATTTAAAAAATGACAAATGTCTACTATGTAACAGCTAAATTCAATGCCTATCTCACCATTAGCTCTCTTTTTACAGTTGTATTCTATTTATAACAAGTGGTGCTATTTTTTCACTTATAGTAGTACGACTTTGTAAATTAAGTTTTTGTAAAAAAAAACCACAATTGTTTACAAAGGGATGACAAATCAATGACAGTATATGGGTACTATATTGTTATGGATGGATATGTAGTAGTACCCAGATATGGGAAGAATCATAAATGTAGGAGACAGATATCCAAAATCCACACTGAACAGGAGTATTTCCAGACCCTGCAGTTCTTTGCATTCATAGCTATTTGTTTAGAAAGACTTAGGTATCGTGAACCTCGGGCACTATATATCTATAATGCAGGGCGTCACAAAGAACTGAGAACAGACAATTCACCCGCTTCAGAGGTTTCAGCAAAGCACTACAGTTCCTGTGTGTTTTAGGTGAGTTTTCCAGCCTGGGCTTTTTTAACATAAACACTCTATTTGGACCTGGCTCCTATATCTCCAGTAACCTGCTGGGCATTTTCAGCTGTATATCCCACCGTTACCTTACATTTAGCAGGTAGAGAAACAAACTCATCGTTATGCTCCCCCACACTCTGTATCTCCTCTTGACTTCCCAGGCGTACATCCCTGATGTACACCAGCTGCACCTGCAGCCTTGGAGGATTTCTGACCTGATCATCTCCATCACCTCCTAAACATATCCACTCACTGCATCTTGGTGAACTCCCCCTTGGAGGGTGTCTTGTATCTCTCTTTCCTTCCCACTGTTACCGTCGTTTCCTAGGCTTTCACCTGCTCTTGTCCTCTGGCTGGGGTCTCCGACCCTCCCTTCCCACGACTCATCTTCAGCTTGGTTACAACGGTCTCTTGTTTCTTCATCATTGGTAGTGCCAGGAAGTGGCTGGGGTGAAATTGAGCCCCTTTTGTAATTTCCAACAGCCTACAAGCCTGAAGAAGCAAATGGTCTGAGTCACAACAGTGTGCTTGCCATGCAGACACAGCTTCAGCCCAGTTCTCTCGTACAGCCTTCCAACAAACTGCCACTCTCCCAGGTTACCTGTATGGAGCCAGCATGGCCCCTTACTGTCCTCTGAGCACACAGAACTTAGGGCTTCCTCCTTCAATCCGAATTTTCTCCCTCTCTTCCTTCCCTCAGTTTCTTGATCTATGCTCTTATTAATGACAAGAAGGTCGAGTATGAAAAGAACATTAGCCATGAACTCAGAATCGACAGGCAATGCTCCTTCCCCCACGAGTTCCCGGAGTGTGTTATTAAGATAGAAAAATCTGAGTGGCTAAACATTTGCATTTCTTATTTATTTCCCCCCATTCCTTCCAAGTTAATTTGCATTAGGATACATCTGTTAAGCAAACATGCCCAAGACCTTGGACCAGTTACAGCCCTAGGTAAGCAAGGTAGGAGCACAGAGGAACATCTGTTTGCCCCTAGCTAGTAAGATTTCTGAGGTTTAGTGTGGGGCACCAGCTGTCTTGCAAAGTCCTGATTTGTCACTGATTATGGAAAGATGCTAATGATCCAGAAATGACTGGAGCTGACAAGGACACGGGGGGAGAGGAGAACCCTTTGGACAAAGGGCAGAGATGGTATCAGCCTGTTTCTCAGAAAAACGGTTCCCTCCCCCACCCCTCTTCCTCATCTCATTCCAATTCTGAGATGACCTGGAAAATTGCCAGAGTTTCTTGGTATGGGAGATAGTAGAGAGATAATAAAATGTCCTGCTATTTGGCAAGCAAACGGGCTCTTTATTTTTTACATTACTTCAGGATCGCAAGGCCATTGTTCTAGGTGGTTTTGAGTAGTTTTAACTAATTCTGACCTGTCTTAGGTATACATCCATTCTCCTCCATTGAGCTGTTTCTGAATGTTCCAGACTTTGTCAGGTCTCATGTCTCCAACTTCTGTAACTTTACGCCTTTCATCCACAAGTAAACCATTTGTTTGGCCTGTCCCACCAGAAGTTCATCTGGTCAACTCAACATGACCAGAAGCATAAAACTTAATACTTTGAACACTCAAGCATCTACTGGCTTATGTTATTATTTTCATCTTCTCCCTGTGTAGATTCTGTTTCTTCAAATAGTATACACCATCCTTAATGGCAAAGATTATGGCATTTAATTCCACGTCTCTTATAAAGTCCCTGTCCTGCCCCTGAATTCAAAGTGTTGGACACATAGCACAGAACTCCACAAATGTGTTTCTTATTTATTTATTCTATGAATAATTGTTTGCATCTCAACTGTGTGTCAGGCCTTGAGGTTGGCAGTGGGTGTACAGCCATACACGAGATAGAGAAGATTCCTGCTCTCATGGGCAAGTAAATGCATGAATGGTAGAGTTCAAATTTGGGATTGGTTCTATGAAGGAAATAAAGTAATTGCTCCAAAAGTCTAGAGAAACGGTCAAAGAATGCTCTATGTGGAGGTGATATCGAAGTCAAGATCTGAAGGGCAAAAAGAAGAAAGAAAATGCAATGGAAAAGAGGTTGTTTTCTCAGACATTGTAGAAGGTCCATTACATGGTGGGGGAGGGATGTATGGTAAGATTCGGGAGTTACTTAGGCTCTAGTCCTGCTGATGTGTGAGGAGTTGGGGTTTTGATCTAAGTGTAGTGGAAAGCCATGGGAGGATTAAAAGCAGGGGAGTAACATTGTGAAAAATAGGGGAGTGAGGATGAAATGGGGGCACAGGTGAGGAAGGCTCTGCCACAAACCAGGTGAGAGGTGATGGTGGCTCCTATCAGGCTGGTGACAGTGCAGATGAAGGAAAGTGGATGGATTTGGGAGAAACTTTGGAGGTCAAAGCAATAGGGCAGATGACTGTGGAGACTGGGTAGGGGACAATGCGGCATCAGGGGTGACTCCTGTATGTCTGCCTGCTGAATGCTGGGGTCACTAACTAAGATGGAGGAAACTGCTGGAGAGATTTAGGAGAGAGAAATCAGTTTTCACTTTGGACATGTTAAGTTTTGAAGATGCAGATGAGTCATCAAAGTGAAGATGTCGAATATTGGTTTTCTGAATCTGGAGCTCAGAAAAAGAGATCTGGACTAAAGAAATATGGACTAAATAGCTCTGGACTAAAGAATTGAATTTGTGTCGCCAAGAGATGGTATGTGAAGCCACGAGAATGGGCAAAAGTAACCCAACGGGATAGAATAAACTGCCACGTGGGTTTGAAGCCACTTATATGTCTGCACACTGGTCCATGTGCTTCAGGGCTCCAGAAGCAGGGTCTGTGAGAGTCGAGGCGGATGCAGCACCCAGCAGGGATTACGAGGTAGAGCTTTCAGGGCAGAGGCCGCTGAAAGCCTGTTGGCTGGGGTGACCGGAGGGAATCTGCGACTGTCCACGTGGGGTGAGTCCAGCAGGATCACATGTTGGATGCAGCCCTCTGTCTCCTAAGAATACTTCCACCATTAATGTCACACTTCAAGGACTTTATGCAGACTATGGATTTAAACTGGGTTAAGGTATTAGATAAAAAACAACAGAACTCATCAGTATCATTGTGAGATTTTTTTTTTGAAGAGAAAAGAAAGTTGATGATAATTTTCGCAACAATATGCAACGATTGTGCCGAACCTGTTTTTCGTGTGGCAGGATCATTCAACTGAGTGACGATATTTTGAGGGAAGATAATTGCACTGTGTATATGGGACACAGCCAGTTAAAAGCAAAATAAATAAATAAATAAGTAAAATTTTTAAAGGGGAAAAAAAGGAGAAATTCAATCTATTAGCTTGTTTCTCCCCCTTTTGTTTATACCTCAGAAAGTGGTTGAATGTGTTTTTTCCCTATTTATTGCTGTTTATTTTAGCACCAAGTAGATCAAGCAGGTTACTTTTAGCTAAAAGCAATCTCAGGTTACTTTCAATTGCCTTAAGTGTTTCCTTATTGTTAATTTGTAATCGCATAAGTAATTCATGACCAAAGTTTCATTGTCAAAAATGAAAACATAGTAGATATAGCTAGTTTCTTTTTTGACCCCTGCACTCAATTCAGTACTTAAACCGCGGGTTTCCTGTGTGTCCTTAAGCCTTTTTTTCCCAAGTGCATTCCGATGTGTATTCTTTGGAAAGAGACACATGTATCCTTTAGAAATATATATTTGTTTATTCTTTTACACGTATAACTGTCACATTTTTTTCTGCCCAAAATATGTCTCATAGACCTTCTGTGTCAGGGCGTATTGAGATGCGTGACGTTTTTGTAATTGTTAGGTAGACTTCTATGGTGTGCAGATACGCGTCCCTTCACCATGCCTGTCTATTGGCACATCTTTAGATTGTTTCTGACTCTGTTCGCACAGCCAGGCTGCCGAGAGCATCCTTGACATGCCTCGTGCTCCATGTGAATCTTCCAGGAAGAACTTTCCAGTCGATACTTTTTCTCGGAAGAGTTTGATCTGTCCTTGCAGATTCAAACTTAACAAGCATTTGCCAGATGCTTTGTTCTGGGCTTGGTGTTGGACACGTGAGGTGGATCCACCATCCACTTCACACATTAGTGAGATGAGGCAATCATCACACTTATGTGAGGGCTGAGGGAGAGGAGATTCCCAAAGGCTAAATAGTTGTCTCGGGGGGCAACAGTGAGCAGTACTGAAGCCAGGTGGCCCAAATCGACTCACTGCACCATGTCATCTCCATGCACGGTCCTGTGACAACCACTTTTATGATAGCTAGGGAGAAGAAAGGGCTTGGGAGTCCTTCTCCCTAGATTCTGAGCTCAGATCCTTGCTCTCTCCTGAAGGACATGGCATGACACTTTCTTGTGTCACTTAATGTCTTACAGCTTTGGCTTCCTTACCTGGAAAGTGGAGCTCTGAATAATACCTTCATCAGAGGGGGTGTGACCTGTGGGCTGCCATGGATCCAACAACATGAATGAGCTTTGAAAGGTAAAATGTACCAAATATGCAAAGCTTTCTCCTGTGCTGGTGTGGGTGAGCAAGTTCCTGACCTCAAGGAGATTAAACTCTGTACCGGGGATGGTTAAGCATGTTGCCAGGACAGAATGGCCTCCAGGTCACCAGGCATCTGACCAGAAGGTCAAATCCTTTGTTTCTTTTTACCCCTCTCCTCCATACCGCCTCAGAATCACTACTGCTTTGAACATCTCTGGATGTTCAAAGAGATCTAAATCAGGAACATTTATTTTGAACCACATCAGAACCTAGGAAATGGATCCCCTTTTCATGAATTTCTAGTAATTTGGAAAATAAACATGGCTTGAGAATTGCAATGAGTATGGAGACTTCAAAAATAATAAGTCATTTATAAGTGCCTTCTTTGTATCACAAAGTATGCTAGGGCTTTACTTAAAGTACTGGAACTCTTTAGATTGCAAGAGCCAAAAGGCTTACCTAAACTTTCATGAGCAAAATGGTAATTTATTGGCTCATGAAAGGCATCCTTCCAGTATATTCCAGCTTCTGGCATGGTTGGATCCAGGAGCTTAAACAGTATTGTAAGGATCCAGTCTTCCTCCCTTACGGGTTTTGGTCTCTGTGCCTCTGGTTGGCCTTCTTCCTTAGGTTCTCTCCTTGGGGTAGTAATATGGCTGCCATCTGTTCTGAGCTGATGCTTCTTTCAGTAATTTAAGCTGAGCATCCCTCTTTCCCTGAAAAGTAAAATAACTTGAGTTGGCCCTTATTTGGCCTGATTGGTCTGGATTGGGTAATGTGTCCATCCTTAAACTGATTGACTGTGATCAGGAGATGAGTTATTTCAATTGGCCAGGCCCAGGTCAAGTGTCTGTCCTTGAAGCCGGAGACGGGTAGTCAGTATCCATTCAGACAGAGAGAAGAAAAGCCAATTCTGTAGAAGAAAATCAGGGTTAGTGGGAATGGGTGTTGGGTTTGCAGAAATCTCAGATGCCTTGTATGAGTATTACGTTTAGTTCTCATAATAATTCCGTAGAGGAATGTTGATGGTCCTTGGTTAGATGAAGAGGCAGATGCTTTGAGTGGTTAACTCACTTGCTCAAGGCCACTCAGCCAGCAATTGGAGAAGCTGGGTTTTGAGTCTGGAGTTGACTGCATTCTTAGCCCTTTCATTCTGTCCCTGTTCTAACATTACCATCCTACCCCTTTCCTCTACCCCCATCCCCCGCCCCAGCACAGAGGGTGAGCCCTGCTGTCAGCCGCAGCTGCTCAAATCCCATTAGCATCGCTGGCGCCTGGGTGCTCTGAGTGGCACACTCAGCGCTGCAGCATAGGCGGGTCAGCGCACAGCCGTATTAAGGAAAATCTTTACTAAACCAATACATGACGTCTGCAAAACCATTGGTCTTTCCAACTTCCCGTCAAGTGGCCTGCGCTCAAGGGTAAAAAGCAGGGGACTATAAATCACAGGAAAGGGTCCCCTCGACACATTGCCAGGCTGGAATGTGAAACAAAGTGTTGTTTACTTTGTTTAACACCACAATTAGTAAAAATCAAAATATCTACAGATGCATTCACTGTAGTAAATTATTAGGTAATTAACCTTGATGCTGCCTGCTCTGAATCAGCAACTGACTTTGGCTCTGGAGCTGTTGAGACTGTTTCTCAGGAATCATAATATATGATTGCACCACGGCTTAATGGTAAGTGCAACAAAGTTTGAATACAACGGAAGGGATTTAGGATGGATAAATTCCAAAAGAGAGAGGGGAAGAGCTTTGTGTGCTATGGAAGGAAAAATACAGACTTGCAACAGGAACGCTGAACTGACAAAGTGGGGAGGAGAGGTGTTCTCTTTAAGCAATCTCCAACGCAGACTTTCTTTCTTTCTGCCAGCAAGTTTAAGCCCTTATCACGTCATGCTTGGGCTATTTTAATAGAGAACTTCCGAATGGTCTCTTTCTCTCTCTCCTCTCCTCTCCAGACCCTTGTACCAGATTAATCTTCTTGAAGCACGGGATTTATAGCACAGCCTGATTCGTAAGTTTTCAGTGGCTCCATCCTGCTAATAAACAACATACAAATACCTTTGTGTACATTTTTGATTCTTCCTCAATCTAGCTTTCAGACCACCTGTTCCATTATGGCTCAATGTGACGCCTTTGAACATCTAACCTCTATCTACCCTGCACACCTCTCCAGGGCTTTCTTATTCTGAGCGGATGCCCCTTCCTAGGTGTGGGAAGATGTGAAACAATAATGGTTAAGAGCAAAGACTCTGGGGTGAGATTGCATGGATTTTAAAGCCTGCTTTACTAGTTATGGATTCTGTTACTTTGGGCCTATTAGTAAATTTGTTTAAAAAAAATTGTTTATATATATATATATATATATATATATATATGTATATGTTTATATCCATGGAATTAAAAAAAGTTGGTTATATTGTCCTGGAACTAATTTTTTTCCCACTCAGTAATAGACCTAGGAGGAGTAATAATATATATGCATAAATGTGTTATTTCTTCCCTGTGGTCTGTTATATAGACCATATATACATATATCTCCCAGTTCTTAAAAAATAGCAACACAGCATTCTATACTGTGGTCATGTCACAGTTGATTTAGCCATTGCCTTACTGATGGGAATTAGGGTTGATCTGTGTTCTTTGTGCATTTTAGCTCCTAAACTAAAGCATCCATTTTGATTCCTACTACATTAATATGTTTCTTGAATAAGTATTTATTGAATACCTATTATGTGCCACACACTGTAATAGTTGTTAGGAACATAGTGCTATGCTGCTATCACCAACTCTATAGTCTCATGGGCAATGGATTCCGGAAGCAAAGGTGTTTGTTCTCAGGACACGTATCGTGGTGTTTCCCCTTATACTGGGTAGGTTCTGAAGCAGTAAGTAAAATGGCCAAAAGCAAGTAACATCAGAATTATTCTTGAAAATCCTTTGAATTGTTTGTAGAGTGTTCAAAGTTTTTATATGCAGTTTTCTGTGATAAAAGAAAAGTGGAGAATTCTGAAATATTTCTCTTGCCTTCAGTGTCTATTTTCTTTTTTTAAATGCTAGGCTTCCATAACTTTAATTCAGGTGTGTGTGTGTGTGTGTGTGTGTGTAAAAGAAATCATGAGACCAAGGTGTTGAGGTGACAGATGGTACATGGTTGGTTGTGACGTTCTCAGATTACCTGTAGCTTAGGTTTGCATATGTTATATGATTCCACTTTATAGAACATGCTCACAGGAGCCAATGACAAGTTCAGAATCTCAGAGAACTACCCCATTAGTCACTGGAACAAGCACCCAATTATTCCATGTGTTGTTTCTTCTTGAAAACAGAGATTTTTTAGTATTTTTTTGGCTGTTGAATCTTTCAAAATTAGGACTTTTTGTTTGTTATTCCCAATAGCAAAAACTAATTTTCCGATACCCAGACATATAGCTTTCTCCCATGTCAATTTTTTATGTTCTCTGACTTTTTGGAATTCCTGTAAGTCATTAAACTGAAATTAAGGTAAAAATTGGGTTTTTATTCCAGAATGATTTGAACCCAATTATTTTCTCCCTTCCTTAAATATCAATGGCTAAAAAGAAAAGACATGTTATTATTTCAAGATGTATAGTGAAGAAGTTAGGGCTTCTCAAAATAAATGATTTACAGGGTCAATACTTTGCACTTCAAGAGGAAACCAAAAGGGGGAAATGTTTGAGCAAGACGGGATTGTGTCATCCCCAAACAAAAGATTGTGAGAGTTTTCAGTGGAAGGCTGAAGGAGATTGAATGGTTACAGCAGTATAATGTATGTCAGGTTATAGCAGGGCTCAAATAGGATGATTCATCATTGAATCATGTGCAAACATTGAGTTACGAGGTTACCACACATGGCCAGACTCTATCTCTTAGCTCACTCCCATTTCTCTTGGGAATGTTATGTGATTGCTGAGTAGAAGGGGCACGAGATGTGCAAGCATCTAGATGGGATAAAATTGACATGACTGCTGTAGGGGCGTGGTCAGACAAGGAAGGCACTTCTGGGGGTGCCAGGCCTCCCCAGCCTCAAAAGGTTGCCGAGCTGGTGTGGAGTGACTTGCTGCTCCCTCAGTCACACTGGGCCAGGGAGCACCGACAGCTGACCCGACACCTTTCTGCAGGAGCTGCATTTCCATGTCTCACCAGTCACCCCAGGAAGGAGGGGCCTGCCTGCTATCCAAGTCATTTGAATGTTTTAACAAACAAAAGCAAAACAGCAGGAAAGCTGGAATCAAAGGCCCACAGTGAACTCACTGAAAATGAGAGAGCATGTGGGTCACACTTATCTTTTATTTGGATCCAACTCAAGTCTTGCCTTTTGTAGCTAAAGCCAGCCATAAAAAGTTTTAAACCTCATGGAGAAGGTGATATGTGGGTGGAGTTCCCATAATCAGAGCACAGATACAATGTGGATATTGAAAAGATGGAATTAGGTCCAAATGTGTTAGATATTTATGGAGTATCTATGATGTGCCAAATCTAGGTTTTCTGATCCATGTCATCTCATTTCATCTTCACTACGAGTCACCTCTTTGACTTCAGATGACTAATGTCACCATTAGTCTTCTGGAAAAATGGACTCTCTTGGAGACATACTTCCTATCTATTCATTATTTTTGGCAAAGAGAAGAGAAAAGAAATCTCTGAATGTTGCTCCTATCTCACTTAATGCATTTGCCTCACCACTGAATGTGAATGATTTGGTGAAAGGCACGAGGATCAAGAAAAGTTTTGGAAAGTAAGAATTGATCGCAATATGGTGTATGTAACTGCATCTTGCCAATGCCATTAATTATGCCACCTTTTAAAAGGATATGGACGTTGCTTATTTTTACTTCCACAAACACTTCATCTGAGAATATGCGCCTTTGTCAACACGTTTGAATGTTATTCGACGCTAAATCTCAAGTAGCGGTTTTGCTGGGACACAGAATCTATAAATTTTAAATTTGAATAGATTCGGTCAAGATGCCCTCCTGTCTTACCAGCAGTCTGTGAAAGAAAGTGCAGGCCTGCAGCCTGCCAACGCTTTGTACTTCAGACTTTGATGTCTCTGGCCACTCTGTTGAGTGGTGTTGCCCTCTTGCTGTTGTGGGATGGATCAAGGAATGGTGGTTAAAGTGGTTTAGCTTCACCTACGATGTTTGAACTTTGATAAGCAGAATGAACTCATGCATTACTTATGATTTTAAACTTCTTTTAAAGAATGCACTTAAAAATACATCCGTGTGACTGATGTTTGATGCTGACACTCATGGTGGAGTGGTGGCCGTCTGAGACATCAGCACCGGGATGGGACAGAGAGGCCACGTCAGGAACAAGTGAGTTCTGAGGCTGAGACCAAACCCTGGTGCAGAGACTGAAATTGGAGTCAGGATCCTGCTGAACTGAGATATTCAGTCAATAGCAGAAAAGATACCAAATTGGAGAAGCCAAGAGAGAAAAGAGACGTCAGAGAGCAAATCACCAAATCATCAACCTTAGAGTTTGGTGATAAAACATGGCAAGAAGTTAAGAAAGGTGCAGGGGATTCAGACAGTTTCATGTGGGTGAAGCTCCCCTGCTGCAGTGGGGAGAGGAGAGCAGGAGAAGAAACATCTTTTGAAAGAAAGTCTGAAGTCTCCCTTCTGAGGGATGCCCTCGCTGGTCTTAAAAACACAGATCTCTGCATCAAACAAACATATTACTGGTGTCTTAATAATTTCTCCTAATGTCTCTTTTCATTCCTTTTATAGAACTGGAACCAATTTGTAATTATTTGTTTATGTCTTCTCTTCTGAGCCTCATATGTCTAGTCTACAGGTTGGAACACCTTCCTGTAAAGGGACATCTAGTATATATCTTAGGCTTTGTGAGCCAGATGGTTTCTATCCCAACTATCCAGCTGTGCCATTAGCCTGGGAAAGCAGGTATGGGCAATACATAAAAGAATGGGCTCGCCTGTGTTACAATAAAGTTTTATTTAAAAAATTAGATGGTGGCCCGATTCAGAGCATGGACTGTGGTTTTCTGACCGCTGGTCTTATCCCCATTGTTATGTAGGACTAATAATAGTACTGATCTCCTCTGCTGATCTGAGGATTTAGTGAGAACATGCAGGTAAACTACCGATGAGATAAAATTCATATTTTATGGCAAGACAAGAAAAATTTAAACATAAAATTTTTCTCTGCCCATTTGGACCTCCTCCCTCTCCTTTAGTGTGTATCGTGCATCTGCATTAATCAGACCTCCTTAGGAGATAACTTCTTTCTTAATCTTGTAAGGGGTCATGAAGACCCTTGACCCCCTACTCGTGTTATAAGTGCAGATCCGGGTTGTATAAACTGTTAGTATGTCACTTGACATATAACCCTTTGTCTCAAAACTTATAATTGTGACCTCTAATGGGTGGAACTCAGAGCTTTCTGAAAGACTGTCTTTCAAGTTAGAATCCTCAGGTTGGCTTGAATAAAAATTTCCATTTCTTTCTTAGATTGACCATTGATTTTTTTTTCATTGCCACTACTTGGTTCAGTGCTTTGCATATACCTCTTGTTTTTTCCGCCCATTTTCTTAATTAAATGTTTAATAAATATAAATCCATTGTGTTATGATCCCTGTAATTATTTTTTATAAACCCGTTTACTGTATCTGTTGCTGAAAGTGCTGGTTGGGTCTGGGTTCTTTGTCATGATCTCTGCCTGTGGGTCTCTCATTCATATGGGATTCTCAGCACCTAGAACTTCCCCCTTGAGGCACCCAAGTGATTTAATAAAGACTGATCATATCCCTTAAGATTAACCTTACAAAAGCACTGAGGTTGCTAATTGTTCTTGGCTGAAGACATTACCTGGCCTCCCTTGCAGTAAATGGATTTCGAATTCAATTGGGAAGCTCAGTGATCTCATGAAAGTACGATAAAGGCACCACTTGCCCAGAACCCCCTGAGGTGAGTGTCCTAGAACTGATTAAAAGCTGTTTCACTGAGTGTTGCTCTTCAAAGTGAATGAATATTCTGATGAGTATGGCTGTTTGAACTGAACTACTTTTTAAGTAGTAGCTTGATTTGCTGTTGTGATAATAAGTCCTATGAAGAGTGCTTGAACATCAGCAGAGATTTAACAAGCATTCTGATTTGTTTGTACAATTTTCCCGGAATTGTAGGAATTATCCTCTCGTTAATACTGTTTGCTGTTTGGGCTAAGGCATGTAGTGAGTACGTTGTAATTAGGATAAAACTGGAAGCAAACGAAGAGATTGGTTAGTTGTCATGAGTAAATTTGCTCCAGAGTCATTTTATACCACGTCAAGATGTAGGGAAGCAGTTGAGGGTGACTGAGTACCTTGCTTAAGTCTCATTACGTTGGAGTTTGACACTTTATTGTGACAAATCTATATCTGCAATATTTGGTATCTTTTGAGAATACAACCAAGTGTCATTCCATTCGCTCTGAAGAAGGGAGATTTAGAATCACGCAAAAGGATATAATACTGTTGAAATGTTGAAATCCTTTAAATTCCAAAGTGAAAACTTGGGAAAATTTCCCACTTGGAGTTCTTCTGTGGAACAAAAGACTCAATGTCTAATTGAATCTAGTTAGGGTGAATCTAATTGAATGTCTAATTAGGGTAGTGGTCAAGGGTTCAAGTTTTGGAGACCCTGTTTTTATAATTATAAATTAACCATCAGCTATAATGCTACGGCATGCTAGAAGCTGTAGAGGTTGACAGATGTAGGCTGGGACTTTAAGACCACTCTTAATTAACTGAGTGACCTGAGGCCTCAAGTAAATAAAAGTAAATAGGATGACCAACTTGTCCTGGTTTGTCCAGGTCTCTCTTGGTTTTAGCACTGAAAGTGCCACATGCTGGGAACCTCCTCAGTCCCAGGCAAACCAGGACAGTTGGTCGCCCTATCTGAAAATGAGGCTAGAAACACAACGCATTGTTAAAAGAGTAGAGGATAATCCTGGCTCAGTGAGGGTCTACCTTGGTGTTGTTAGATGACTTACGTAACCTCTCTGAGCTTTTGTTGCCTCATCTATAAAATGGGACACTAACATCTACTTTGCTCTGCAATTGTAAGGCCTACAAATAAGATATGAAATGAGCTATTAGACATGAGATAAATCCAGCAAAAATAACCTGTAGCTGTTTTGCTGTCAATAAAAAATGAAAAGAACGTATTGTGAGCCCTCAGGAAGGAAATTAGATTGAACTGGGGAGAGTGTGTAGGTATTTGCATGTGCGTGTTTTTAATTAATTCATTACTTTCCAGAGACATTTGTGTATCAAACACTGTGGTTTTCTTCATGAAGCTTAGAGTCTCCTGGGGGAGATAAACACTATAAAAAAATCACACAAATAGATGGAAAGTGGCAACTGTGATCAGGCTGCAGAGGAGAATGGCCTGATGCTGTGGGAACTGTTAGTGGGAAGACTTGACCTGGTCAGGAAGTCAGAGGTGGTTTCTCTAAGGAGCTGGAGAGTGAGGCCAGAAGAGAAGGGAAGACCTTTCTCAGCAGGGAAAAGGGTACGTGTGCTGTCAGGAGCCTGAGCAAAGAAGAAATAAAAGCATGCCAGAGGCATCAGGAGAGAGAGGAAAGGAGAAGTGAGGCTGGAGGGAGGCAGAACCAGACCACTTGGGCCTCATAGATTGTGGGGTGGGGAGGGATTTGTATTAATAAGAAGGCATTTAAATAGAGGGAGGTAAACAAACAAACACAAAATAATTGAACCTGAATTTAATCAAGCCTCTAGATCAAACTGCTAGGTTTTAGGAAACAAAAAGGGAGGAACAGGCCCCCTTGGGGTGACATTAAAAAAATGTCACCCCAAGGGGGCAACCAACCAAATCCAGAATGTGGGCATTCTGCAGGACAGATGACTAGGTCTGGCTCTCTTGCAAATCCATGACTCACAAACCAAAAAGTTGGGAGTGGGGGGGGGGGTGGATTAATATAGAATAAAAGAGCCTTAAGCATCATAACAACTAAATGCAACCCATGGACTTTGTTATCCAAGCAAACCAACTGTAGAAAGACATGTCTGAGTTAATCGAGAGGAAATATGAATATGGACTCATTGATGATATTAAGAAATTATTAATACTGATAATTAATGAAAATGACATGGTGATTATGTTCTTATAATTCCTTATTAGGGATTCATACTGAAGTATTCTATGAAATAAAATGACATTGGGGATTTGCTTTAAAATTGCTTTAAAATTCTCTGGCAAAAAAAAAGTGCAGCAGATGAAGGTTTATAGATAAACTAAATAAAATAAAATAAAATAAAATAAGAATTGGCAAATGGTTGTAATTTTTGAAGGCTTAGACTTGTGGAGTTCATTATATTATTTCCTCTGTTTTGTGTATGTGTAAATATTACCACAGTAAAAAGTTAGGGTTAGACATGTTGATAGAGAGATGGTAACATGATCAGATCTGTGTTTTTAAAAAAATTTCTCTGGCTAAATTTTTACAGCATATGCTGGCTGAAATGCATGGATTTGACTGAATGACAAAAAAGACTCATTCTAGTGTAAGGAATAACTGAGCAGAGATGGGAACTCTTTTATTTAATTAAGATGCAGGGGAAGAGGAATGGGGACAAAGTGATGATTAGTTGGTTATTCATCCAGAGAGCTTTTGGCATCCAGGCATCTCTCCCTTTTCTTCTGGAAGCAAAAGCTGGATTTTCCTTTGGGAATCTCACCCCTTATGTATTCGGGCAGGATGCCACCCTTCCTCCCCAGGAAGGCGTGTAACTCAGATTTGGCCAGTCAGAGAACAGCATTCCCTTGGGTACTGCAGAGACTGGTATCCTTTGAATCAGAGAGATTCAGACCTGGGACTTTTGCTGAAGCTCTTGGAAAAGAAATGCTCACTTTCCACTGGGCATCCTCAGCTCTGGGGACCAGAGTCTAAAGCCGCTGGCCGCTGCCGTCCACCATCTGGAGAGTGCCTGGCTGAGAACAAAGTGACCACAGAGGAGAGCAGGGTTGGGGGCTGGAGAGAGCAAGAAGTGACACCCTGAGGATCGTATTTCAGACTGTGGATCCATCCAGGCCTGCAGTAAAGCTATGCTTAAGCTTTTTTTTTTTTTTTTTTTGTTAAGTGAATCTATCAGTTAATCTCTCTCTTTCCCATGGCTGATTAGGATATGTTTCTTTCACTTGCAAATGGACCAGTTCTGAGTGATAGAAAGTTCTGGAAAGGTTTTGTAGCTTTGTCATATTCACAGCGGTGTAACCTCTCCCCACAAGCAGTTTCAAGCTTGACTGAGAACTTTCTCGAGATCTGCCAGTAGTTCAGTTTCTATTCGATGATCAGCCAGTGTTCTCCTTCTTCTCACTGTAAATCTTTCACAGTTTCAAACTTATACGCTCACAAACCACTTTTTAATGGCAACCCAGGTATTCTATTGAAATCATTGTATGCGGTAATTAGTAATCTGCAAGATAATTTTAGTTAATTTAAAATTTAAAATCCATCATGCAAAACGAGTCAGATCAAAGTGGAGCTACCAACAAAAGAAATGAATCAGAGTGTGAGAGAAGCTGCACGCAACCCTGGAAATAAAAATGTGCAGCTTTCTCAGGGAATAATCATTGTCTTGATTTTTACTTGTAATTATAATTTAATTATGAACCTACTTTTGCAACATTTTAAAAGTACATAGTTAACATTTAAGTACTTTCCATATAATTATCTGTTATTCAACCGGCTCATTATGGAGTGGTTACTGCATAAATTACTGTGCTTTGTGTAAAAATATTTTTTCACTTCAGGTTGACTTGAAATAAAATAAGACAAATTATTTGAATGGTATTGAGCGGCTGCCCAATGTTGCATAGCTGCTTCGAGCCTGACGGTCTTACAGACTGGGTATAGGTAACCTCTGTCTTGTTGTGCTAACGTTGCTGAAGACCGTTTCTGGAAACCCAGGAGATCCATCCTTCCTTCCTTCTTCCTTCCTTCCTTCCTTCCTTCCTTCCTTCCTTCCTTCCTTCCTTCCTTCCTTCCTTCCTTTTCTTTCTTTCTTTCTTTCTCTTTCCTTCTTTTTCTTTCTTTCTTTCTTTCTTTCTTTCTTTCTTTCTTTCTTTCTTTCTTTCTTTCTTTCTCTTTCCTTCTTTCTCTCTTTCTTTCTCTCTTTCTCTCTCTCTTCCTCTCTTTCTCTCTCTCTTTCTTTCTTTCCCCTTTCTTTCTTTCTTTCTTTCTTTCTTTCTTTCTTTCTTTCTTTCTTTCTTTCTTTCTTTCTTTCTCTTTCTCTCTCTTTCTCCCCCCCACTTCCCCGCTTTCATTCCTTCTTTTCTTCCTTCCTTCCTTCCTTTTCCCTAAGAATTTACTTCTTTCTTCATTGTTCCCCTTGAGAACTTCATAGAAAGTTCATGAAAATTCTGCTTCTGACTGCTCCCTAGACCCTCAGCCTCATGGAAGAAAGAGTCAGTGAATATCTGATGCTTCACTGTGTCTACTGTGTCCTCAAAAGGCCTGTTCTGGGCCTCGGTGGAATACGGGTGGGAAAAGAGTAAGCGTGCACACTTGAGCACTGTCTTTACCTGTCTTTTCTCATTTACACCTCCTGCCACCGCTGAAGGATGTAATAACAAGGTATATTCTAATACTGCCCCATGTTACAGACCAGGAACCTGAGGCACAGAGGCTGGCAACTTGCACAAGGTTGCGTGGTTGGGGGAGTTGGACCAGGGTCCACACCTAAGCAGTGTGGCTTGAGGCCACACACCTCACAGCTGTAGTGCTCTGGCCCAGGGGCTGATGGAAGATGCCAGGACCGCCACAGAGGCCACTGCAGAGAATGGAAGTCACTGAGACCACAAAGAGAGGAGCAGTATTCCACCCTGGCACGTGAATGGCTTTCTAGTACCTGTGTTCCGAAAAGGAATCGCGGGCCAAACCAGGGAGGAGATTGTTAGAGAACATCTGGGCCCTCAGCTTCATGGGTCTCCTCCTGCTCTCCTGGGGCAACCAGGCAGTAGGTAGGATGTGTTTTGCAAATTGTTAGTGCTGTAGGAGAACGTGGCGTCAGCGGTACTGCTGCCTGTATCTGCATGCTTTGCTTTCGAAATCCCCGGGATTTGAGAATACACCCAGGGATGGAATATCCAGTTAAGTTTAGGCTGCTTTTATTGTTAAATTTCATTTATTCATGTCCGTAGATCAATTAAAATTAAATGCTGCCAGAACATCTAAACATTATCTTATAAATAATGATTACATCTTGAGTTCTAAAAGAAACGGACGCCTTCCTTCAATTACATTTAGGCTCGTGTGATCTCTGCAGCTTCTCGGTGCTGGATTTAAAGGCCACGGCAATGTGCAAAGGAAATAAGCACTGACATTTATCAAGTGCCTACTGTATGCTAGGCGTCGTGATGGGTGCTTGCCAAATAGGAGCTCGTTTTGGACAGACACCCAAGGATTAACTTGTGTTTCCATTTTGCAGGTGAGAGCACTGAGGTTTAACCAACTTGCCCAACTCATTGGTGCAGCTGGGATTCTAGGCGAGGGCGTCTGATTTGAGTGTGCTTCCCAATCAGTACTCAAGTAGAGGATAATGCCTCTCTAGGGGTGCAGGCTGGGTTAGGATGGCACCTTGGGCTCCTCTCTTCTCAGAGACATGCAGGACTGCCCCCTTCTTGTCCACAAAGGACCCCGGTGAGGCTGAGACCAAACAGGAAGACACCCCAGGCTGTTTGTTTCTGGGATAGTTACCAAAAGAAGGACACAAGGCAGATGAGCAAGGGCAGACTTAGAAGTCCAAATATATCAAGGAGGAAGCAAGCTTTGGGAACTGGAAGACCTGGTGATGGATGGGAGGGGCCTGGTGGAACAGGACAAAAGCAAGACTAGGAGCAGGTGGAAGGAATTCCAAATCCAGACCGAGCAGTGGCAATGAGGTGAGAGGCGTGTGCTCTGTACCATGAGGGCCCCCTCCTCTCTTTTCTCCCATGTGGCCCCCCTTCCCTACCCCCGCCCCCAGACTCTAGTACCTCTCAGAGTCCAGTTCAAATTGCCTCCCCCCTTCTGCCCCCACCCCCGAAGCCTTTTATGCTTTCCTATATTTCTTTACTGTCTTTTCCCAAAGATTCCAGCTCGGACCCTTTATTACAGCATGTGTGGGCATAATTGTGTGTCTGAGCTTTCCCAGGGGACACAGGAATGGAAGAAAGGTATGTTCTATTGCTTCTCCATTCGTGTCTGCCCAGTCTGGTAAGGTGCCTGCATGTGCAGATATTCAAAAGAGGTTGAATAAATGAGTTTCTATCTTGCCCAGTTTGTTCATTTCCTGTGCTCTCCCGCTAGAGTGAAGTATCGCTGAGAAGATGATCTTGGTTTTGTCTACCATTGCATCCCCAGGGCCTAACACAGAGCCCTAAAACTGACATACATTAGGGTCTTCATAAATATGTGATGAATAAAAGAATCAATTATTATTTTTTTACTTCAGACATTAATCAGGCTGGAAAGTTTTAGTTTGTTTATACCATGAAGGAGCACAGCCCACATAATCACTTTAGGGGACGGACTCACCAACAAGAACCAGAGGGAATTGGAAACAACACAGATGTCCGTCAGCTGACCAGTGGATAGGCAAGTGTGGTCCATCCGTACTGTGGAATTATTATTCAGCTGTAAAAAGAAGTACTGATTGATGCTACGACATGGATGAACCTTGAGAACATTATGCTAAATGAAAGAAGCTGGACACAAAAGACCATGTTCTGTATGTTTCCATTTACGTAAAATGTCCAGAATTGGCAAATCTATAGAGACAGAAAGGAGATTAGTGGTTTGCGGGGGCTGGTGGGAGAGGAGCGAGGGAAATGAGATTTCTCTTTGAGGTGATAAAAATGTCCTGGAATTAGATAGTGGTGATGGATACACAGCCTTGTGGATATACTAAAAACCACTGAATTGTATACTTCAAAAGGATGAATTTTATGATATGTGAATTACATCTCAATAAAGCTATTATTAAAAAAAATAAAAGAAGAACCAAAGGGAAGTTCATGCTTGATCTAAGCTTGCGAAATTCTTTTACCTGGGAACCATGTCCTGGTACTCTTCATTCTAGGTCCTAAGAAACTCATCCTGCTGTTCTGGAGAAGCATGAATTTTGGCATGAACCCACCTTGAGCTGAAGAAATGATAGCGGCAGCCTTTGCTAGTTGCTAAGGGAAAGAATAAATGAGGAATACAATAGATTAGAGGAGGAAAGCTGTTGATTACCTCTAGGATAATGATTCTAGAACTTTTAAAAAAATAGAACTTGATTACAAAGTTGATATTTATTTTTGAAAAGGTAGGGTAAACAATGAGTCCTGTTAATTCCACCTTTATATACCTCTGAATTCTGTCCAGTTTTCTCCAACTCAGAAATCCTCAAGGGGGACAGTTTTGCCCCATAGTGGATTGACAATTTCTAGAGACAGGTTTGGCTGTCATACCTGGGGGGAGGTACTACTAGCATCTAGTAGGTGGAGGCCTAGAAAGCTGCTACATGTACCCCACAAGGTATAGGACAGCTTCCCACAACCACAAGAATAAAATTCTCATCTAAATGTCAATAGTGCCAAGGTTGAGAAACCCTGCTGTAAAACCATTACCAACTTCCTGGTCCAAACTACCATCATCTCTCAACTGAGCTATTTCAATAGTTTCCCAACAGATTTCTCTGCTTTCACTCAAACCATTGGGAAATCTTACCCAAACCCAAATCTGATCATTTGTCATCGGCCACTGTAATTGTTTCCTATTGCCGCTGTGATGACTTACCACAAACTTGGTAACTTTAAAGAACAGAAAGATATTATTTACTATTTACCCAGCCATATAATAGAGCATTTGAAAGATGACAACATACAGTTTGAGGAAAGGCAAACTGTTAGTGGTCAGGAGACTCAATTTCTCATTATCAGATGTGGACAAAGTAGGTACAAGCCATATCCAAGTGCCTCTCCCCACACCACCTTTCTAACTGTAATAGTCACCCGTGAAATCTGGAAATACTCAGTCTGATATATCCGACGTCTTTGTGTTCACTTGCCATGGTGTGGGTTTAAATATGCAAGTCCTGACATTGGCTGCATTTTTCAACTTTGTGGCCAAGCAGGGTTTCACTGCAGATTGACATATAGAAGGATCAGTATCCATTGGTGGTCTGAGAACAAGCTGAGGTTTTCTCTCTCTGTCCTACCATTATTCCAAGAAGGAGAAAAGTTTCAGGCAAAGATAAATGGAAATTATCCAGTAACTTCAAATATATTACTCCCCAGGTCTCCTGTCTGAGTAAATCAGAGATACTCACAACTAAGGATAATGAGATGATTAAAAACTAGTAAATATAAATGTGAGGTGCTTTCTATCGTTAAGCCCAGGACATGTATCTGATTATGAAACACTGACTCTGTATTTTGAAATGTCATATCAATTATACGAGACACTTTTACAGATCTCCCTGAGAAATATTTACATAAAACTATATTTTTGTACACTATGTAAAGTACTGAAGTATAGATTTAATCAAAACTGTAAATAAGACTAAAGGTATGCTATAAGTGTGAAATATGCAAGCATAAAAGTTTTAACAAAATTTTAAATCAATTTCACTGTGAATTATATTGGCTTCCCTATGCTTATCCCTAGTCCCCAACCTCCTCTTTCCCTACTTCAACTTAATACTCTTTCACTGGAGAGAAGACATTTTGGAAAAACAAAAACAAAAACAAAACACCCCCACAGTGTTTTTATGTTTCTGTGTTTGTGGAGAGAGGGATGTAAATTTAAGGAGTGCATTTCTGCCTACATTCTGAATTCCATTTTCAGTCCCTCCCTGTTGCCAGGAAGCCACGTGGGTTACCGTAGGAAGTCACGCTTTAGTGATGAGTGAGACTTAGGTTTGAATCCTGCCTCTGGCCTGGAGCTGGTAGAGCTGTGTGCTCTGGACAAATGACTCTCTGAATCTGAGTTTCCTCACTTGTACAGTGGGATTCATGGTACCCACCTCTTGGGGTGGTAAGGATGAAAGGAGAGAATGCAGGGCAGTCTGTGGCACATCTTATTGCTCAGTTATTTCTCCCACAGAACTGCCACATCTGTCTCACCTATTCTCATTTCCTGGGATAGTGGAGGTATTGACCCTTTCTCAGCACTGTGGCTGGATAATGATGGATTGTATGTGAGGGATATCAAATAACCAGTGTCATCATTGTGTCCCAGTGATTTAACTGGGGGCCGCCAATTGCTTCAGCATCAAAAGGAGCTCCCTGCTTCCTTGCTGCATTCTCTTCAAATCAGAATGTTTTACAGACCTTGATTTCTAGGGGGTCTCCTTTTGTAAGATGCCTTTGCCCTGACTCACCAAAACAGGTTATACCAGTAGGCAGAGGTCAAATGAAACGTGAGAAGGGGGAAGGGAGACTGGAAAAGTTTGGTTTACGAACCATGTCCTGGTTTCCCTGGGACTGTCCTGGTTTAGCACTGAACATTCCATGCCCTGGAAATCCCTCAGTCCTGGTGAAACCAGCATGGTTGGTCATCCTACTCTGTGGTCAGCAATTTAAATTCTGGGATAGGCAGTCGGAAACAGAAAGGCTCAAGGTTACACAGGGCTGAGGGTGGGAATAGGGAGTAGTTGTAAATAAGCAAAAGGTTTCTTTTTAGAATGATGGAAATGTTCTAAAATTAGATGGTGGTGATGGCTGACAACTTCATAAATATACTAAAATTCATAAACTTGTGCTCTTAAAACAGGTGAATTTATGATATGTAAATTATATCTCCATAAAGCTGTTTAAAAACTGATTATGAAATTGTATTTCCGTAATAAAGCATTTGATTTTTTGGATAGAAAAATAATAATACCTTGTCCACAAAATGCATTAAGAATTTAAACTCAATTGCCCATCAAATTGGAAAATATTTATTAAGGTTGACAAAACTGAGATTTGACAAGGTGATGGGGAAACTGTCTCATGTTCAAATGGTCAAGAGTGTAAATTAATAAAATGTTTAGATAGGACAGTTTGCTGGTAAGGACCAAAATGTAACATACACATACTCTTTGACTCAGCAATTTTATTTCCAGAGATGTATCCCAAGCAGATAATTGTCAAGTGTTCAGAGATATATGTGCAAAGATGTTCATCACAGATGGTTTGTAATAGAAACAATGGCTTGTAATTAGAAGCAATCTAAATTTTCATTAGTGATGGATGGTTTAGATGAGTGATAGCAAATCCATACAATGAAACACTTTTACTATGACGGCATCGAGATGGTAATATACATCCATACACCATCTGACCAGCTGTTCCAGTCTGCCTGGGACCATCCCTGTTTTAGTACCAAAAGTTCTGTGTCCAGGGAAACCCCTCAGTCCCAGGTGAATAGATGATTGGTCATCAACGAATCTATAGAAAAACAGCCAGTAAGATGCCACCAAAAATTTAACAGGAGTTGTCTTGGGATGGTGGGATTTCAAGTCAGGTTAACTTTGTTTTGCATGTGTTAGGATTTTTTGGTATTATCTGCATTTTTCATTAAGTAATTTTACATCTGAGGAAAAAATAAATATATTGCCATTGAAAAAGAACCTCTGCTGACCCATTAACAAAACTGTAGGCATATTAAATACGTCCTTCATTTATTTTATGTGATTTGATTGCCATTTGTGGGACATGGGTCTATCTAAATAAATTAAATACCTATGCACACATCACACAAGTATGTGATTTCAGGGGCATGGCAATTCATGGTTTCCTTCACGTTCGTGAGTATTTCTACAGAAACTATAAAGTTCTCAACTCCCAGATGGGGCATTTGGGGGGGTTCCTTCAGGGACTCTCTCTGTGACTAAGAGGCAATGTATTGGGGCAAAGTGCTTGGAGGTCTATTCAACCAGGCTGACATGGGTTCAAATCCCTGTTTTGTTTCTTGCTTAGTAAGTGTCCTTGACCAGGTCTCTGAACCTCTCTATGCCTTTGTTTCCTTATCTCCTAAATGGAGAAAATAATATCTGCCCTCTAGGGCTTTTATGCAGCTTCTGTGATGTAATAATATATATAGCGCTCCCGGAAAGTGCCTGCCATTGTCCTTAACTGCTAATTTATATTCCCCATCATCCTTCTTACCTTCCATTCTGTCTAGGCAACGGGAAACTTATTTGAAACTATCAAAATCTTTATCATCCATGCATGTTTTAAGACATGTAAAACAGTAGGTAATATGACTTGTAAGAATAAAATCTGTGGTAAATCTGGAGACTTTTTTTATTGTTGCCATAGCTTGACTTACCTGGGTGGGAACAAGGCACTATAAAATAGTTTAAAAAATCTTAAATCTGTGAAAGTCTGCTAATTTTCACACAAAGAAAACATATTAATAAAATGTTACTCCAGTGCTTTAGCAATCTACACCAAAAAAAGCGCCTCTATGATTATATAAATCGTCTCCACCTACATGCTTTTTTTTGGCCAAAAGCAAAAACGGAGCTCAGTTACAGAACTGGGATGCTAGGCATAGAAATTACAGGTTTGGTGCCTGCCACTCACAGGGCAAAATAATTAGCTATTCAGAGCTTCTCTGTGATTCTCAAGCTCTTTTTTGTCTCATAGGTTGTCCTACCCACAATTCAGGTCTCTGTGACTAGTGTGTTTCATCCAGGGGCCCCCATTTCCAGACAAGTCTGCAGTCGTTTCTTAAGGGCTTTATTATGTTTATTAAACTTTCCAAATATAGGCAAAAGTCACAGTTGAAGGATAAAAATGCATTCACCAATTGGATGGATTGGTGGATGATTTCATTCATCCATTATTCTTCTATCCATGTTCCTTCCTTCTATCTGTCCTTGCATCCAGCCAGCAATATTTATTATACCCCAGCGTTGCAATTCTTCCATTCCTTTGGCCAGTTTTTATCAAGTGCCTCCTCTTGTTTAGGATGCTGCCTTTGTTGAGTGCTGGCGATTAACAGTGAGAGGAGACAGTCATTGTTCTTAATCACAGGGCTTATGTTCAAGGACAGAGGCATTAACAAAAGAGCCCTATATGTGTTTATGCATATTAATGTATATAATGGAAAATTTGATAAATGCAGTGAAAGAAAGGCCATAGAGTCATGAGTGCTTATCATGATAAGCGGGGGTGGGGGGGGGGATGTAACTTAATCCATGGGACATAGACGTTTTCCCAAGGAAATGATGATCGTGCTGAGGTCTAGAGAACAAAAAGTTAATTAGGAAAAGAAGAGAGGAGCAGGTGTTAAGGGAAAAGGGAGAGTGTGTCCTGTTCCATGATGGGGGAGCAGAGGGAGGGACTGAAAATCTTGAGTGGAACAGAGAGAAGGCAGGAGAAGGGTGGGAAAGGCAGGTGGAGAGCTGGGCAGAGACCCTGTAGAGCTTTGTAGGACATTTAAGAAATTTGGATACAATCCTTAGAGCATCCAAAATACCCTAAAGTGTTTTCAGCAGGGTCATCTATCAGATGAGGGAAGAACAGGTTAAAGGGCTAGTGTGGGGGTGGATAGTTCACCAGTCACAAGGCTTTATCAACAGCCCAGATGAGAGGTGCTGGAGGCTTGAGCTGAACATTGTATTAAAAACATGGGGACTGATGGAGAAATATTTTATTCTAGGATCCAGCAAGGTAACTGGGGATGTAACCTGTAGACAGATGAACTGTCAGATAAGCAACACAAGAGGGTGTAACAACGAGTGGTGAGGTGGACATTTGAAGTAGGAGTTAGAGCAGAGCAGAATGGCTTTTTGAGGTTGGGAATTAACATTGGCTATGAAGGAGATAAGGAGGGAGGAACTCAGAGGGCATTTCAGATTGGTGGAACAAGTGAACAAAGCCATAGAGAAAATTATTTGCAGAGTTTGTATAGAGGAAGCTGAGGAGGCAAAAGAAAAAATTGCTGAGACTCATGGTACGGAGCAGCTGTGACAGTCTTTCCAGACAAAGTGATTAGTCATTATTCTTGATTTCATGGCAGGAAACTGGCTCAAACTGGTTCCAGGCAAAAAGTAAATTTATTTGCTGATACAAATGAAAATAACATATATTAATGACATCAGGTAAAGCTGGATCCAGGTGCTCAAATAGTAGTGCCAAGACCTTTTCTCTCTCCATCTCTTGACTTGGCTTTTTTCTGTATTGGCTTCATTTATAGGAAGACTCCTTCTTCTTGGAGGAAAGATGATGTCAGCTGATCTAAGCTTACTTACCAGTTAGACAACCCAGGTGATAGAACCTCCATTGGCTAACAGCTTTAGTAAAGGTTGGAGATATTGTCTTATTGGCTTAGCTGATGTCACATGTCCATCCTCAAACTGATCACTGATCATTGGATTTGCCCCCAGGATATCCAATACTCTGATCCTGGTTCATGTGTTTTTTCCTTTGGAACTGGGGATGGGGTCATTTTAACCTCCCCCAAACCAAACTGATTGAGAGAAGGGAGGGAAGTTGCTCCATTAGAAATAGAATGTTGTAAGGACAAGAAGAGAACATGTACACTGGGAAAGTAAATTAACAATCAAATAATGCAGACTTTATTATGTCACTTGATGCTAAAATGGGTAATTTGGTGAACTTGGGAGGAGTGCCTTTGTTTTAAGAGATTCCCTCTTGATGCAAGAGAAATGAATGATGATAACATCTTGGGACACATACTTAATCTTTTATTTATTTATTTATTATTTTTTGGCTGCACCATGCAGCATGTGGAATCTTAGTTCCCTGACTAGGGATCAAACATGCGCCCCCTGCATTGGAAGAGCGGAGTCTTAACCACTGGACTGCCAGGGAAGTCCCCAGGTACATAATCTTAAAAATTTCATTTTAAAGCCATGAAGGGAATCTCCTTCCTGAGATTGGTGGTGTTCCTAGAAGCTATAGAATCTTCAGATGTCTGACTTAGGTTCCTAAGACTGAGGTCAAATACTGGGTTCAGATCTATGCTCTCTTTTCATGAGTTTACATGAATTTGTTCATCTGGTGTTTTTTATAAAAACAGAATGAACATTGTCATAGAATTGGGAATTGAGTCATACCTGGAAGGTGAAATAGAACTTGAGTCATTCTTTCCTATTTTTTAGTAGAGGCAGATTGATATGGGTTTTTGAACATAATTCAGGTAAGATATGTCCTTGCCAATGATTTAAGAGAGTTACCTAATTTAGAGCCCTCATTCTCCCACAAGTTTTGTTTTTCATATACTTCTTTGAATTCTTTCATCTTTAAGCAGATTTTTTTTAATAAAATTAATTTTATGTTCTTTTCATCTTATCTTGATTAAGCTTTGAAAGGCCTTTCTGAAGATCTCATTCTGGCTGATAATTAATTTTAAGGTATTCTTTCTTGGTTCGTAACAGTTTTTGTTATTGTATGATTAAAAACAAAATTAAAATATTTCTGTCCCCTCACTTTTGCAAAGCCTGTAATCCACTCCTGGGGTGATTGGGATGCCACAGTCAGACACAGAGCATGAAGCCTCCACTGTCTGTAGCAACTAAATTAAAACCCCAGTCAGAGGAAACAAAGTAAATATTGAATCATATCACAGGAATGATGAAATCTGATCATAAATGAATTCTCCCCATTCAACACCCTAATCTTTATTCTTTTCAGGGTTCCGGGACAAATGGGTATAAGAATTAAATTGTCCTTACCACAGCATTCACTGCCCTCTCATGGCTTGCAGGTCCCTGCTGAAGTGAAACAGTGACCAGCCTCAGGCAAAGGAGGACATGAAAAGGAACTATGAAAGCCCAGGCCTCTCTCCGGGCCCCTACTCTCCACTTACCAGAAGGGTTGTGATAGGCAGAATTCTAAAGATGCTCCCAAGATTCCCATGTTCAGGTTATTTCATCAAACACTAATCTAGGTACTTCTCTAAAGAGATTTTGCAGATGTGTAAGGCCCTGAGTCAGATGACCTGAAGATATGGGCAGCCCTCTAAAATTAGAGTATTTTCACTGGCTGGTGTCAGACCCAAGAGCCAGAGACATTCAGGGATCTTCAAGAAGAATTCATGGAGGTATGGGAGGGGGCGGGGGGTGAAGGGGAAACTGAGAAGAAGCGAGAGAGTAGCACAGACATATATATACTACCAACTGTAAAAGAGTCAGTGGGAAGGTGTTGTATAACAAAGGGAGTCCAACTTGAGGATGGAAGATGCCTTAGAGGACTGGGGCAGGGAGGGTGGGGGGGACCCGAGGGGGGGGCGTCAAGGAAGGGAGGGAATACGGGGATATGTGTATAAAAACAGTTGATTGAACCTGGTGTACCCCCCCCAAAAAATAAATAAATAAATAAATAAATGAAAAAAAAATAAAAAATAAAAACAAATATCCTTAAAAAAAAAAAAAAAGAAGAAGAATTCATGGCACCAGGGCGATCCTTTTTGAAGATGGGGGTGGGGGGACCACATTCAAGGACCAGGAAACACCACCTGGAAGCTGAGAACTGCTCCTGGCTGACAGCGAGGAAATGGGACCTTAGTCCTTAAACCACAAGGAACCAAATCCTGCCAACAATTTGAATGAGCCTGAAAGCTGATTCTGCTCCAAAACCTCCAGATGAGAGTGCAGCCCAGACAACACCTGGACTTCTACATGATGAGACCTTAAGCTGAGAACCCAGCTGAGCCTGCCCAGACTTCTGTGCTCCAGACCAACAGAACTGGGGGATAACAAGTGGATGTTGTTTTCAGCAGCTATGTTTGTGGCAATTTGTTATGCAGGATAGAGAACTAATTCAGGAGTTTAAAAGCAGAAACATAAGGTCACATAGAAATAATTAGACACTAAGAGCCTCTCAATATGACCGAGCTGTTAAAGGTACATGAAACCAGGATGCAACTGATGTTTCATGTGTCTCAGTACTTGTTCAGCAAGTTTTTAAAAGTGTATTTTTTTCAATAAGGAGATAAAAGAAGAACTAAAATCTAATAGTACTTTATTCAAATAACCTCTTAAATATTTTAGTAATACTCTCTCCATAAGATTAAGAGCAGAGTCATGGCAAAAAGAAAAAGTAAACTCTTGAATACAAGTTCTGTGATGGTAGGAATGTGTTCATCTAATTCTTTTTATATCCCCAGTGAAAAATGTCCACTGAATAAATGAACAAAGAGAGGGAGACATTTGTCAACATCTGGAGACCTTTTTGGTTGTCACGTCTGAGAGGAGTTGCTATGGCAGCTGGTGGGTAGAGACTAGGGATGTCCAAGTGTACAGGACAGCACCTCCCACCCCTCAAACCTACACACACAACGAAGGATCATCTGGCTGAAAACATCAATAGTGCTGAGGTTGAGAGGTCCTAAATTAGAGCATAATATTTCTAAGTGAGATGGGCTTCTTTTTTCCCTAGTTCCCTGTCATGGTTCTTCTGGTGTTCATAGATAACTAAGTTCTTGATGGTTTTTCAGACTATTTAATCATCTACCTCAATTTCAATTTTTGAGATCCTCTGGTTTCTTAGCTCCTGTGCGTTTACTAGAATGTTTGATCCATTCATTCCCAGTCTGGCTCTGGATGCTCTTAGCTGCCAGCATGGATGTGCCATAGAGCTGTACCACATGATGGAGATTCTGCTTCCTGGTGTCCTCATGGCGATTCTGCAATACAAATTCTGTTATCCCCGTTTCATAGATGAGGAAACTAGGAGACCAGAGAGACTAGGCAACATGCCTGACATCACAAGGCTAGTGAACGGTCTAGCTGGGTCCTGACTCCAAATCCCATGGTCCTAATAACACTGCTTTATGCCTTCTCCTTTGCCCACTGTGACCATACTTGCTTTGACTTTTAGTTTTAGAAAACGCCATAGTGTTTTGTTTGCCTTGGCCTTTGATTCTCATCCTTTTAATGTTGCCTATCTGCTGATATTCATGTCTTGTCTTCCATTATTTCCAACCTGCTGTCAGTCACTCCATAGGATATCTGATATTTTGGCACCTCCTTATCTAATATATAGTACAGAGTCAACCAGGCAAAGCAAGATGGAAAACTGGAGAAACTGGTCACTCCACAGAGCAACCGGGACTATCTTTTAAAAACATACATTTGATCATGTCTCTTCGCGTGAAATCCTTCAGTGGCTCCCCATTTCTTAGGATAACCTCCAGCATCATGAATGGGACCCACTAGGCCCTGTGTGATCTTGTCCACATCTTTCTCTCTCTTAGTTAGCACAGGCCAGTCTGAAGGAATATATAGACTCAAAAATATTTAATGATTCAAACATAGTGGGAGTTTATTTCTCACTTATGCAACAGCACAAACAAACATTACAGGTAGGCTGGTGGTTTTCCTGGGGGGCCCAGGCTCCATCCATCCTTGGGCTCCTCCTGCCCCTGGGGCATCATCACCATCTTTGTCCCATAGGCCAACTGGGAAAGAGCATTGGAGGAAGGACAGCTGCCTCTTTAGGTTTAGATGCAAATCACTTCCTTTACATCCTACTGGCTGGACCTCTGTTCTGTGGCCATGCCCACCTGCAAGGGCAGCTGGGGAATGTCATCTGGCTATGAGCCTCCAGAACAGGAGGGTATGGGCTTTGGTGTGTCTTTCTGCATCAGTGAATCATCACTTTATCTTCTCTCTACGTGCTGCAGCTATGCTGTCCCACCCTGTCTCTGAAGGCACCATGCTTATTTTTTCACGGGGCCTTTGCCTGTCCTTCCTGTAGACGGAGACCCAGGCTGTTCCCCTGATCTAGTTCACGCTCACTGTCTTTAGCCCCAGCCCATGTGCCACTTCTCCAGGGAAGACTCTCCTGACAGTGCCCTCAGACACACTCCCATCAACCAGATTCTTCCTTGTTAAATGTGCTCACAGAACCATGTTCATTTCCTTCTCTACACCTACCTCCATAAAAAAAAAAAAAAATGCCCTCATTGTGTGAAAGTTTCATTATTGTCTGACTCACTCATTAGACCACGAGTTCCAAGACAGAAAAGGAAGCGTCTGCTTTGCTTACATTCTCAAGTCCCTAGTACAGTTCCTGTGGTCACTTAACAAATATTTGTCAAACTGAAAAAAGGTAAGACGTTAGAATCCCATAAATGTATTCAAGCCATGGTTCATTGATCACATCCTCATCCTGGGACTGCGGAGGATGTAAACTGAGTCACAGAGCTACTCAGCAGACAGTTGGCAAGTAGAGTTGTGAATCTTCCTCTCAACACATCAACTAGACTTCTTTTTGTAGACCTCTCTCCTTTTGTTCTTTTGCTCCCTTCCTGTTTGTTTATCCATCAAACCTGTACTGAATCTACATCAGCCATTATACTGAGTCCTGAGTATATGCAACTAAACAAGCCACACTTCCTGCCCTCAAAGAATCCTGCATGGCAAAGGAAATTGATACATATTCTCACTGCAATAGACGTCTGAGTGAAAGGTGATGTTTTGAGGCTGGCTGGTAATAAATGATTGTGTTCCTAGAACAAATGCTTCCTGTTGTCTTTGTTGACAGGCTCTAAGTACTAAAAAATGAGGTTAATTACCTTATGTTGGCCTAGAGCTTTCTATTTTGCAGAGTGCTTCTAGATATGTTACCTCCTTTCATACGCCAACAAACCCAGGGCCAGGTAGGCCAAGTATGACTGACAACATTTCATTGACGAATCAAGAGCAACTCAGGGAAGTTTTTAGCTTTGCTAAGAGCTTACAGTTTCTGAATCATGGAGAGTGTGGGGAGAGGATGGTCCCTGAGAAGGAAGAGGATGGCCAGACTGACAACAGTGGTTATTTATCAATTGGCCTAGATATATTTCAACACTTTAATAACTGGCATGACCAGCTATAACACCTGACCATCAGCCCAACTTCCAAACCAGGTATGTTATTAACCCCTGATGCCTCACTCTGTACAGTTTATTAATTTTCTTTTTTAAAAATACCCTTTTATAGTTAAAAACTTACTATACACATGATTAAAAAATCAACAGTGCAAAAGTATATAAAAAAGGAAGTGAATTTTTTTTCTCATTCCCCAGAAGCCAGTCTCTCAGTCCCCTCCCCAGAGGCAATGACAGCTTCTTCTGTATCATTTACAAAACAGTGCATAAAACCTGTAAACTGTTAAATACAAATAGGAGTGTGCATTTTTCATGGGTCTGCATTTGCTGCTTAAGATAACTTGGAGGTTTTCTGTATCATAATACACAGATTACTTCATTCTTTTTCATAGCTATAGAGGATTATCTTGCAAGGACTATTTAATTGTATATATTATATAATCAATATATTATTTAACACATATTACATATTATATCTATAACAATATATAATATATATTATATACTTAAATTATTCCAGAATATCTATTCATATACAAATGCACAATTTATATATCCATACTCATAATGTATAAAAATAGATTATTTATCCTTAAATAAAACCATTAAATCAAGGATGGGAAGACTGTGGACCAAGGGCCAAATCCAGCATACCACCTGATTTTATGAATAAAGTTTTAGTGAAACATGGGCACACCTGTTTGTTTATATAACAGCAGAGTTGAGTAATTGTGACAGAGACCATATTGCATGAAAAGCCTGTAATGTTTCCTATCTGGCTTTCTGCAGTTAAAGTTTGGCTGTAGTGTATATTGTTTATTTTTAATTAATTAATACAATTAAAAATTATTAATTATTTAAACTCTGTATAGATTTGATAACTAAACTTTGTGTGGATTGGTTTTGGTTTAACTATTTTCTTACTGGGGGGCATTTAGATTGTTTTCAGTATTTTACAATAGATGCTGCAATGAATATCCTTATACACAAGTTTGTTGGCTAAAAGGGTCTGTGTCTATAGGATGAGTACTTAGTAGAATTGCTGGAATCATCATTAAGTGCACTTTACATTTTTATAGATGTCGCCTCTATAATGCCCTATGGAGAGCTGGCACTAGTCTTCATTTACACAATAGGACTCGAAAATCTACGTTTATTCATTTGCTCACCAAGCACTATGTCCTGATCTTTGCTATTTTCATTAAAATTACGAATGTGGCTGGATATCTTTCTTTATGTGCAAGCATCATATTGTCCTGCTCTATAAGCAACATATTAAAGCTTTTTCTCACTTTCATAAATTGGGATAATATTCTTTTAAATTAAGTATTCTTAATTAAAAAAGTATTCTTAATTCTTTGCTGCAGATGAATTAGTATTTTGTCATATGGGTTTTAAATACTTTTACTTTGTTAGACATTTGTCTTTTGATAATAGAAGCAAAAAAAATTTCAGTACTGAGATCTATAACCCATTTCTTAGAAAGATTGTTCCTATTTCAAGACTACAAAGATCTTGCTTAGAAAGTAAGATTAACTTTTTAAAGTTCGTGTTTTCTTCTAGTGTTTTTAAGGTTTCATTTCTTACGGTTCATATCACTGACCCATTTGAGATGATTTTTGATGAAAGAAATGATGAATAGCTTCATTATGTTTTATTTTATAGTTAGGAAACTTTGCAGGAGTCCCAAATCCATTCATTGAATAATTTATCTTTCTACCACTGATTTAAAATGGAAACCTTCTCATAAATTAAATCTCCATCTATATTTGTGTCTGTTTTTCATTCAATTTTGTTCCATTAATCTTTCTCTCCATTCCTGTGTCAGGCTTTGTGCTAAGCAATTTACATTCATTCTCTCATTAAATCACTCCAACTTTATAATGTTTTATCTTTCAAGGCTAATCCTACCACCTACTTACTCCACCTTTTCAGGGGTTTTCTGGTTATTTTTGTATCATTATTTTCCTCTGAGATCTTAATTAACTTGTTTCCTTCCTAAAAAAAAATCTCAGCCAGTCAATGAAATACATTTCTTGGAATTTAAATAGGGATCACATTACATACATATGTTAGGGGAAATTTGATTGTTTTATAAGATTGATTTATCTTAGAAAAGTGGCAGATATCTTTTTATTAATTTATTAATAAATTTTGTCAATTTATTAATACCTTCCATATTTTAATAGTTATGTTTTATAGGTTTTAAAAGATTCTATATATTTTTTATTAGATTCATTTGCTGGTATTTGAAAATCTTTTTTCTTGCTTTTGAAACAAAGTCTATTGTTCGTTTATATTTTCTAGCTGTTTTTATTGATATCTGTATATTATATATCTCTATACAAAATTGTTATTAATGCATCTATCCCTAAAGTAATAAATATAGAATTTAATCAGATATCTTTTTAATAATCTTTAGAACAGCATAGGTTTTATGGCAACTGACCACCTAATAGGATAAATTATGTCAACAGCTCTTATGAACCTTATCTGGGCATGAGAAATCTGTAATATGTTAATTTTGTTGTTATTAATATTTTATTCAGAACTTTTTGCATGAATATTTATAAATCAGATCAATTGGCTGTTTTCCTTTGCTTTGTCAAAGGTTGCTATCAATGGTGTCAGGGCTTCACAAAATAATTTTGGATGTGTGTTTTTTCCTTCTGTATGTTCTGGTTTAAATGGTTTGGAGTTATCTTTTCATTGAGGTTCATTGAATTCATTTGTGAAAGTGTCAGGCCACACATGGCCTATTTGATGGGGGGCAATGGAAACATCTTGGGTTGGATTCCCTAGAAGCAGAGCCTGAGACAAGGATTCTTGAGAAAGAGATTTCTTGAGGGAGTGCTCCCAGGAGAAGAAAGAGGGCAGCAGGACAGGGCAGGGGAGGATTTAAGCAGGCTGTGCTCTCAGCTGGAGTGGCACCTTGGCCTGACCCCACGGGACCAGTCTGGAGCGTGAACAGCATCCCAGAGGTAGGAGCCTTCGTGAGACTAGGAGGCCTGGCATCCAAACCCCCCAGGAGTCAGACAATGGCTGCTAGCTGCTCCCCAAGGTGGCTTCGACCTCTTCAGGGAATAAGGCATAGGTGTAACCTCCCTGGAAAGGCAGGAGCTTCCACTGGGCAGAGAAAAATTCTCTGGAAAAGGAAAAGAAAGCAACTATGAGCTACTGGCAGCCAACACTCTCAACCACTATGTGGAGGATGGGTATCATGGACCACCTGCATCCCCTGTAGGGGGAAGAAGCTCTTGGACAATCTGGACTACTTAGATTTACTATCTTCCCAAAGACACTCTTTCCTATCACAAAATTTGGAGCATATTCAATTGATTCCTCCCAACAAATCCTTATTCTCTGTACGACTGATAACCAGTGAGTGTTCTACTTTACTAAAAAATAACTTAAAAACATAGGAATATTGGCTATAAAAATGAAAGAGTAGTGTTCTAATCTTCCCCAAATAACACTGTCCTCCTAGAAATAATCACTGTTGTCAGGTTATGGGTGTGTGTGTGTGTGTGTGTGTGTGTGTGTGTGTGTGTATGCATGTGTAGGTATGTGTAGAGCATGTGTGTGTGTATAGGAATATATACATATATATATTTTTGCCAAGCATTTGTATAAGTACTTATCTTAGGAGAAGTAGGAAGTTGATTTAAAGAGATGAAAGAGCCACCACCGTCACTGTCACATTCCCCAGTGTGGACTTTGATTACATCCAGTAAAGAGTGATGAACTGAGGCTCACAGTCTAAATGTGGAAAACAAGGTTTGGAAGTTTGAAAAGAAAATGTGAAGTAACATCTGGGTTCTGTGATGCCCTGGACATTGAGAATGGGAGTTCAGAGTCTGGAGATGAAGTTGAACAGTGTATCCCTCGTCTCAGTGGCTGAAATGGTTTCTTCTAAGTTTAGAAAAGTCTTTAAAAATTTTTTTTTTGTTGTTCTCTTCTTTATGGTTCTCATTTTACTATATTAATCTGGTGAGCATTTTCTTTTTGGCTTAGGAATCCAAGGACCTGCTTTCTCAGCAGATTCTCAGCGTCACCTTGGGTAGGTTACTTAACAATGTCTCTGAGTTGTTTCCTTTCCTGTAATTTGGAAATAATAAGATGCATCTAGTAGAGTTTCCTGCAGGATTCAATGAGATGATGTTTATACAGCACTTGGCATAGTGCCTGCCATGTCAGAAGCACTCAGTGACTTACAGTTGATTTATGACGTGCGTTTTCCTGTCCTCCCAACTGCCTAGGGATAACTTTGTACTTCACTCAGAGTTTCCTCCTTGAGCACTAAGAGAGGCTGCCTGGTTCACGTGGACAGACACTAACTCCCCTTACTCAAAAGTAAAACGAGAAATAACAGTGTCTGCTGTAACCCAGGGGCCCCAGTATTGTGCTGGCAGACCATCCACATCTTAGGGAAGTAATTTCTTTTTGTAAATGAGTAACCCCGAGTAGTCAGCCAGTGCCTTGAGCTTTTCCTGCCTTCTGGATACTGCCAAGCTAAGTATTGATGGAGAAATCGCAGGCCAAAATGGCAGATGAAAAACTCCACCCATTGTAGGCCAACCAGTTTCTTGATTAAAAAACTAACAAGCAGACAAAACCTTTAAAGCAGCTCCACAGCATTTTAAATGGTTTCCTCTGTCCACGTTTTCATGCCTCTTTGTGGTGGGAGTGCAGTGGGGAGCAGGGATTCAGGGGTTAATTTCCTTTCCCGCCTGTCATCTCCATGGGCCCCTTTGAGTCTGGAGGCAGCCTTGCTGGAGAAGGAAACATGTGTGGGCACAGATGCCCCTGGCACCCAATTCCAGCTTCTGCTAATAAGCAATTCCATCTCTGATCCTTTTGAGGATGAGGCCTTTGAAGTGCATATTTTTTCAAGATTGTTAATTGTGTGTGCCCTCCTTGGGGAGATGCCAGCAGCCAGGATTCACCCCTTCTTCTCAGTGTAGAGGGAACCCAGAGGGACCTGTAGCATAGGGGAAACCTCTCTAGGGTTGGGGCAAGTGAACTGTGCTCCCTTCTCCTGGTGGCTAGGAAGGGAAAACCCCCAACGTGCCTTCAGTACCTCTCGGCGGCTATGTCATTTGGAGAGACCTCAAAATATGCCCCAGGAGGGTGCTGGTTGCTACTCACAAAGCCTTTGCACAGCGCTGGTGGTCTTGACTGGAATTACAATTGTGCCTCCATTCTGTGTCTGGCTTCCGAACCTCCTAGCGGATCTTTTGATGTGTGTGCATTTTCCCAGCTTGGAGATTTTGCTGGCAAACTGCACAGTTGGCGGGAGGGAGGCACAGCGCCGGCCCTCTGAGGAGCTGGCAGGGAAGAGGGTAATGTACTCAGCACCCGCAGAGCCCAAAGTCACTTGGAAGAGACAATGATGGTCTCCAGATGAAGCTGGCAAAAAGATAAAAAGGACACAGGGCCTCAGTCTTGGCCACATTGTTTGGTTTCAGTGGACGATTCCAATAAACATTTAATCAGTTTTCAGTCTTGGAGATGAAAATATCTTTCCTATCCGCAGGGAGGAAGATGTGAGAAGACATGGCAAAGGGCCAGGAGAAAGGGAAGGAGAGTAGAGGGTACACATTTCCAGACTGCTATGGCCTGAATGTCTGTGTCCTTCCCAAATTTGTATGTTGAAATATTAATGCCCGATGTGAAGGTAGCTGAAGCTGGAGCCTTTGGGAGGTGCTTAGCTCATAAGGGTAGAGCCTGCATGAATGGGATTCGTGTTCTTATAAAAGAGACCCCACCGAGCTCCCTCCCTCCTCCAACCCGTGAGGACATAGCGAGAAGGTACTAGCGATGAATCAGAAAGAGGACCCTCGTCGGAACGTGCTGGGACCCTGACCTGGGACTCCAGCCTCCAGAACTGTGAGAAATAGATTTCTGTTGTTTATAAGCCACCTGGTCTGTGATATTTTATTGTAGCAACCTGAACAAATTAAGACACAGAACTTCCACAGCCCTAGTTTCCAACCTTCTACTCACCACAGGAATTCCCGTTTTACAAACCTGGGAGCACAGCCTTTGCTTGAGCACATCTAGTGATTGCAGGCTCAGTCTTCGCAAGGTCCTCTCCAGCTGTTAGCCAATCAGCAGTTGTGTTCAATGAATTTGCGTTGCGCTTCTCTTTGTAAACATTCTTTTCCCTCATAGGGAGCTCCCCTGACTTGCAGTTAGGGCTGTGGTCTTCTGGAAGAGAAATCACAGGCCCTCCTAGTGTCCTCCACTACCCATCACTTCTACTAGGTTTTATGATTACCTCAGTATGTGAGTGGTTTTTATTTTATTTTATTTTTTTATTAATTAATTTATTTATTTTATTGGTTGTGTTGGGTCTTCTTTGCTGTGTGAAGGCTTTCTTTTTAGTTGCAGGTGAGTGGGGGCTACTCTTTGTTGTGGTGCGTGGGCTCCTCATTGCCGTGGCTTCTCTTGTTGCAGAGCACAGGCTCTAGGTGCGTGGGCTTCAGTAGTTGCAGCACATGGGCTCAATAGTTGTGGCTCACGGGCTCGAAAGTGCAGGCTCAATAGTTGTGGCGCACGGGCTTAGCTGCTCTGCGGCATGTGGGATCTTCCTGGAGCAGGGATCGAACCTGTGTCCCCTGCATTGGCAGGCGGATTCTCAACCACTGCGCCACCTAGGAAGCCCTGTGAGTGGTTTTTAAAAGAGAAAGCTGCATTAAAAAAAAATCTATGTGACTAGTATAGGGCTGGGGGTATTCACTCATCCATGTAGACAGCCCCCAACTTAGGATTTTTTTGGCTGTAAGATGCTGTGAAAGCAATATGCACTCAGTAGAAACTGTACTTCCAGTTTTGAATTTTCATCTTTTCCCGGGCTGGCGATGTGCGGTCTGATGTTCTCTTAGGATGCTGGGCCGGGCAGCAGTTCCCAGTCAGCCCTGCGATCACAGCGTAAACAACTGATACATTTGCCACCATTCTGCACTCCGATAGCCATCCTGTTTTTCGCTTTCAGACCAGGATTCAATAAATGACATGAGATCTTTAGCACTCTATTATAAAATAGGCTTTGTGTTAGATGATTCTGCCCAACTGTCAGCTAATCTAAGTTGTTCTGAGCCCGTTTAAGGTAGGTGAAGCTAAGCTATGATGTTTGGTAGGTCAGGTGTGTTAAATACATTTTTGACTTATACGATTTTCAACTTAGGATGGGTTTATCAGGACATAACCCCATCGTTAAGTCGAGGTAATTTGTATCACAAAAGTAGCCAACAGGCATTGTGCTAAACCCTTTATATAGATTATCTAAATTATCCTCAAAACATCGGATGAGGTAGATATTATTCTTATTCCCAAATTTGTACATGAGGAAACAGAAGCCTACAGAGATTAAGAAATGTGTTTGAGATCCCATATCTCAGCAAGTAGGGAAGTCATGTGACCCCATGTCCTCATACTTTGAATCATCAAGACTAAATTCAATTGTCTAGAATCTGCTTTTACAAAATGCAGCGTGTCTATGACCCTCTAGGACTGAACCATAGGAGTCCTTCTTACATTTGAGGTTGGCTGTGCAATTTAAATTATTACTTTAAAATTATTTATTTTGAAATAATTTCGCTTAGAGAAAAGTTGCAAAGATCATACAAAGAATGACCATAAATCCTTCACCCAGTTCTCCAAATGTTTACGCCTTACATAACCTCAGTAAAATGATGAAAAACCATGCAGTTAACATCAATAGAATATTATTATCTAATCTACAAATCTCATTCAACTTTTACACATTGCCCCACTAATGTCTTTTTTCCAGTTCAGGTTACATGTTGCATTTGTCTGGCCTGTGGCCTTTTAATCTAGAACTGGTCCTCAACTTTTCTTTCTTTTTCAGGACTGTATTCGTTTCTTAGGGCTGCTATAACAAGTTGTCACACGTTTGGTAGCCTAAAACAATAGAAAGTGATCCCCTCACAGTTCTGAAGGCTGGAAGTCCAACCTTAAGGTGTTGTCAGGATTGGCTCCTTGTGGAGGCTCTGAGGGAGCATCTGTCTGGTCCATGCCTCTCTCCCAGCTCTTGGGGCTGCGGGCAGTCCTGTTTGGGACTCCAGGCTCTGCCTCCATCTTAACATGGGCTTTGCTCTGTGTGCCTGTGTCTTCATTTTTGTCTCCTATAATGACCATTGTTATTGAATTTAGGGTCCACCCTAATCCAGAATGATCTCATCTTGAGATTCTTACCTTAATGACATCTGCAAACACCCTTGTTCCACATAAAGTCACATCTGAGGTTCTTGATGGACAACCTTTCGGGGCTGCAGTTCAACCCACTACACTGACCTTGATGCTTTTGAAGTGTACTGACCAGCTATTTGTAGAACATCCCTCATCTTGGGACCCTCTGATGTTTCCTTAGATGAGATTCAGGGCTACGTGTTTTTGGAAAAATACTGCGTAAGTGCTTTGAATTGGGAGTCACATGGTGCCAGTTTGTTCCATTACGGGTGATGTTAACTTTGATTACATATTTAAGGTGGTGCCCTGTAGGTTTCTCCACTGAGTTACTAATTTTCTTTTGCAATCAATGATCTGGTGGCGAAATCTTTTGAGACTATGTAAATATCCTGTTCCTCATCATTCTTTTATCCACCAATTATTATTATTATTTTTTATTGACATATAATCTACATATCATGAAATTCACCCTTGCACATATACAATTGAGTAGTTTTTATTATATTCACAGAGTCGTGCAATCATCATCACACTCTAATTTCAGAACATCTTCACCACCCCCAAAGAATCTCATTCCCATTCACAGTCACTCTCTATTACTCCTTCCCTACAGGCTCTGGGAAAACACTAATTTACTTCCTGTCTCTATGGGTTTTGCCTGTTCTGTTGCCTACTAACTTTAGCATTCATTGGTAATTCTTGCCTGCAACAATGTTTACTGTACTGTTTGCCAAATAGTGGTATTTCTAAGCCGTACATTTTCAAAGACTAGAAGTTATGGTGACCCGTCCAAAGAGATTAAATTGTGTCTATTTTTATTACATGACTTGATTGCAGTCCTGGTGTCCATTGACATTTATCATTTATCTCAGACAAAAGCATCCTGTTTGGATGATAAATTATATGGTCACTCAAGTGACCCAGGTTGTTTCTGATAAATCCATTTCTCTGATCCTATGTGGGTCTTGCACATGGAAAGATTTTTTTTCTCATATTGAAGAGAAATCCTTGTTGCCCTGAACATATTCTCTCTTACACAATCAGGAAGCAGAGTGCTTTTTGTATTTCCATGTGAATTTTTTTTTTTTTTTTTTTTTTTGGTGCGTGAATTTAAGGTAGTATCTCTCACTTCTCAACTTTCGGCAAACTGTACCCTACCCTATATCAGGCCAGATGACCCAGCAAGCTCGTTTCTATATTATGGATTTCTTTGTAGTTGCATGAATGAAGCTTCAGTTTTAGTAAAGACACATTGTACACGGTGAATAAGATTTTGTATGCTTTGATGGTTCATGGCCTCTACTTTTGCTGTGTTGAAATGTTTAGCTGTAGAAGAATGCAGACATTGACCACTTTCATTCTTCAGCCACATCCTGTCTCCCTCACTGGTCCATCAGGATGCTTACATTTTCTTCTTATGAATCGTTGCAGAAGCTGATCTGTGGATCTTATGTTGCTGCAGTTGATAACTGAACACCATGCAAAGAATTGACATTTATCTGTAATAAACATTATCCTTTTAGTTTGGCCAGATATTTCCAGATCTTAGAGATATATTTAGCTAGAGTTCTTTGTGTATTCTATAAGTTTGTACATTTTGTAACTTAGGTGACCAGAGTGATGCTTGGATAAATTACCATTTATTAAAGATTTACCTGTATACAGGGATTCATGTTAGCTATTCTAAATGAGTTATTCCATTATTATAAAGTCTCTTATCTCTGTGTCTGTTACCCTATTATATAACATTGCCTGGTTTGGTTCACATGAAATTTGGATGTGTCTTAGGGATGGTCGTACTTTTATTATAGGCTGTGTGTCATGGGGTAGGGGATCACTTTCATAGGACTTTGGGGAAAAGACCAAAACAAGGGCAGTTGTCCTCCAGAGCAATGCAAGGATAGGTTTGTAACGGAGCAACTTTTACATAAGACTGTGCAGTACTCTGTGTATGTCCAGGGTAAGAAGCAGCAGGTGGATTTACATATTACTATCCTGAGCCATGTTAGGGAGATCAGTTACATAAAGTAGGATGATAAATGAGTCTTTAATTTTTAAAATCCTTACTACACTAGTAGGGCTTGGTGTTGTGATTATACATAGTTTGTGGTGAAGGGAATTGAGTCTTAGAGTGGTTATAAGGTGGTCAAGGTCATATACGTATAATATGGCATTGCTGGGATCTAATCCGGCGTCAGTCAGACTCCAGAATCCATGCTTTCCACTCTGCTCACTGTGGCTGCATGCATTAGAACTACAATAAACAGCTGACTTGTTTGCCCAGGATAATGGCATTTATCATTTGCCTCAGACAAATTCATCTTGTGTGGATGACGACTGGTTGCTCTGGTTATCATCCAGGTTGTTCAAAATAAGATTAAAACCGTTTCACCACCTCCATGGTCCTGTGTGGGCCTTGCTGGGAAAAAGACTTGTAGAGGGACTATTTAGCTTAGTTTTATCCTATTCTTCGCCAGCTCAGAAATGGGATCCAAGCAAGTAGATGATGAGGGTTACTCATGGATGGGAACTGGGCTCAGGAGGCTACTCCTGGCAGGGGTTTAGGGTCCTGGAGAGCTGTGGGGTAGTGCCATCACTGGAAGCAGTTCACCAAGACCATTGGTTCCAGGCTTGCGGGGGAAGCAGATCAGTCCTAACAGGGTAAGGGACTGGAAAACTTGGAAAGCTTTCAGGGGTCTAGATGTCAAGATGTATTTAAAGAATAGCATCCATAGATATGAGTGAATGAGAAAGGGGAAAGATAGGTAATCATGGACAGAATTATTTCAAATGTCAGTTCTCAGAGTTTGGACAGTTTGCGTTTTACAACATGGTGGCTTTACGCGTGGACTTTGCAGACATTCACAACTGGGTTGGATTCTTAGGCTTGCTGTGACTTTTACAATGGAGGTAATAATCCTAACTGCTTATGTTTGTATATTATCTCGCTCTAGCTCTTGAGTTACATCACCTTCCACACTGCTCTGGAAGCCTATTTGTCTTTTGTGTTTAGTTTGAACTCAGTCTACACAGTCGGAGATCCTTGGCTTGGGTGACAGCTGTTAGGGAACCAAGTTATACTGGACTTGGCAAGGCTGCTCCTGCTGCCTTGAGAGCTCTGCCTGTTCACATTGTGTCAGCAGGCTCCCCTGGAGGATACAGTACTTCCCAAAGCCCAGCGTGCAGGGGCTTCACTGCACACCTTCCCCGGGGGGCACAGGAACAACTCAGGCATATCTGGATGCATAGGCAGCAGAGGAAGCCAAATGGGCTTAGAAATATTAGCGTAATTTATGCAACAATTTTTTTATGTTCAAAGATAAAATTATAAATCTCTTTTACTTATTCATATGCAAATGCTGAAAGGCTCCCATACTCCTATAATGGATGAGCGTCCATAATGACTTGCGTCCTATTCAAGTTTAATGGAGGAGGGAGAAATTAACACACACATACAAAACCAGAGTTTCTTTTGGGCTGAATACAGTGCACAGAGGTAAAAGGTGTTGGTGGGAGACACACGTCTCTTAGAGAACATGCATCAAACAGAGTCTACTCTAAAGGTTTAATAGCAGAATAATTATTTACAGTCAACAATTCGCAACTATTAATGGACCTCGCCTTGCTGACTCCTACCATTCAATCATTTCACTCCTTGCCTTCATTAGATAGTGGCAAGGACAAATAGCACACAATAGTAACTTCAGTTTACATTTTTGTTTGTGTGTAGTGTATTTATACATTTCAAATTACTCTCAGAGACTTTTCTTAATTATTTCTCTCAACAGCCTTGCTAATAAATTAGTTTTTATGTGACTGCCAAGACTAAGTGGCTTACTCCATAGCAAGTAAGTTAAAGAAATAGGACCCCAAACTGGTCATTTCATTCTTAGTACTAGTCAGTCCTCCTTCAGTTGTTGGTGACTGAGCAAAAGCTCAGGGCTCAGACTCTTCTCTTTCATTTTTGTACACCTCTGTGCTGGCTCCTTTTCAAGCAGACTCTCCCCCATGGGGGCAGGATGGAGCCACCAGCTCCAGACTTGCATCCTAACTTCTCAGTAAACCTAGAGGTGGAGAAAGGTCCTTCTATCCTTGGTCTGCCACGTAAAAGTCCCAGGCTCATCTCTGATTGGGTCACATGCTCATCCCTGAGCCAATCATAGTGGCTGGGAGAATGTGATGCTCTGATTGGACAGGCCTGCATCAGATGTGCACCCTGGGAGTTGGCCAGGGAGAAAATTCCTCTCAACCTAGACCCTGTGGCCTGAGGGTGGAGAGAAGGTGGTTCTTAGGGAACATTAGGAAGTTGTAATCGGGAGGTGAGAGAGTGATGCCTGTCAGGTGGATCACAATTGTCCACGACATCAGACCAGTGGGTGGGAGCCGGGCATCAAATTTATCATCTCAGAGAAGCTGTGGAGGGGCTTGGGCTAATCATCTGAGCCAAAAAGAACTAACTCCATCAGTCCCGAAGTTTTCCTCTCGACACCCTCTGTATTATTTTCTCATAGTTCCTATGGTTTTAAAGATTAGTTTCAAACAAATTGCATTTCTTAAGTAGTCATTGATTTTCTTATTTTTGTTAATTGCTTGCTGACTAGTATAATTTGGACCCCACAGGGTGGCTATAAAGTCACCCAAACCAGACAGTTAATATATTATCACCAATGCAACATTCTGCTTCTGTGTCAAGTTTCTGAAAAGATTTTTCAAATAGTGAAAGTAGTTCACATAATCCCATGGTCTTTTAGGCAGCTAGGAACCCACGCTTGGAATGCCTGGTCCAGATAACTTATTCACCTTGGAGACTTTCTCTTCTAGCTTCTGACTCCATCCCCAGCCTCCTGTAACCTTATTCTTACATAGTATTGATGAAAAAGTTGATGGGCAAAGGAGGTTGAAAATCATGGTGTGACATATCATTTGAGGACCTGACTTGATTTTAATTATCCACGCTTTTTCTTTCCTTGTTATGAATAACCTTGTAAATTGTTCAAATGGATCTGGAAAGTGAGCCTCTCAGGGAGAAGAGTTAGGCTGCCTGGGGCTGAGGATGGCTGAAAGTGAGAAAGGAAAAGACATCGCTGTGGGTGGCAGTTTTCTCCCTGGATAACTTTCATTCTTACCAGATGTCAGAAAATTCTGTCCATCCTACCTTGAAAACAGATTTCAGTGTCAACCACCTCCTCTTGGATGGAGGTCCAAGCGACTGTAATTTCTTGCCTAAATCATTTCAGTAATTTCCCAGCTGTCTCTCTGCTCCTTCACTTGCCCCGTCTACAATCTCTTTTCAACCTCACAACCACAATGATTTTTGTAAAACACATTTAGAAACCCACCGCTTCTCACTGCCTTGGTCCAAATCATTATTGCCTCTCACCTGGATTATTATTTTTTTGAATAAATTTATTATTTATTTTGGCCATACCATGCACCTTAGCAGGATCTTAGTTCCCTAACCAGGGACTGAACCCAGGCCACGGCAGTGAAGGCACTAAGTCCTAACCACTGGACCACCAGGGAAGTCCCTCACCTGGCTTATTAGAAGAGCTTCCTAACTGGTCTCCTTGCTTCTGCCTTTGCCCCCCTACAATCTAAGCTCAGCAGCAACTAGAGTAATCCTTTTTAAAGTATAAATTGCATCCTGTTATCTCTCTGTTTGGAAACCCTTTAGACTCCCCATCTCACTCAGGGTGTAAATCAGAACCCTCACATCCACCCAGCCTGACTGAGCTGCAGGCCCTTCTGCCAGCCACCTCTGACTTCACCTCCTGCTGCATCCCCTCCCCTTGATTCTACTCAGCTGCCTGTGCCAGCCCTGCCCCCGCCTCAGCCTCAGGGAATTTGCACTTGCTGTTTCCCCGCCAGGAATGTGTGTCCCTCAGATGACCCACGTGACTCGCCCCTCCCCTCCTGAGCTCTTTGTCCAAGTGTCAAATTTTCACTGAAGCCATCCGTGATCACCATATGTTTCCTTTTCTGCTGTAACAAATCACCACAGACTCAGTGACCTAAACAACACAAATTTACCCTCTTACAGTTCTGGAGGTCAGAGTCCAAAATGTCTTTCACTGAGATAAAGTCAAGGTGTCAGCAGATCTTTGTTTCTTCTGGAGGCGATGGGGAGAATCCGCTTCCTTGCCTTTTCCAGTTCCCGGAGGCTGCCCACTGCTTCGCCCCCTTGCAGCCAGCAATCACATCAGTCCAACGTCGGCCTCCATCGCCACATCTCCTCTGCCTCACTCTTGTAAGGACACCTGTGATTACATAAGGCCCATCCAGATAGTCCAGGGAACTCTCCCAATCACAAGACCCTTAATTTAATCACCTCTGCAAAATCTCTTTAGCCGTACCAGGTAGCATATTCGCAGATTTCTGGGATTAGGCTGTAAGCATTGTCAACTGCAAATTGGCCCTTGCCATCTACCTCTACAAGGATTAAATCATGTGCTGCTGCAACTGCTGACTTTCAATACCCCTGAAAAGAGTTCAGGGTAGAACTCTCCTCATTTCTGAGAGCAGAAATGAGGCACTCTGTGCTCTGGGAAAAACTGGCAGAACAGGTCTTCAGGTAGTTAGATATTTCCCAGAGCCATGGGACTAGCAGTAACCTTCACGAGACTAGCAGTAGCCTTCTGCAAAAAATGTGTGCTTGATTGCATGTACTCCCCCTTCACCAAAATCACATATATTCTGACCTCCTCCCTACCTTTGGAGCAGTTTCTCAGAGCAATCTGAAATGCTGTCTCCTGGGCTATGGTCCTCATTTTTCCCCTAAATAAAATTTAAGTCACAACTCTCACATTGTACATTTTTTTTTACGTTGGCAGCATCTTTGGGGAACCCCTATTTTGCCTGCAACAGCCTCCCTATGTAAATTAACTTGCTTCCACCAACACACTCAATCCCTCCATCTGACACGGTTTTACTTATGTGTCTATTATTATTATTTTGCTTTTTGGTTTATTGACTATCAACTAGCTTAGAAAGTAAGCAACTTGAGGCCAGGGACTTTATCTGCTACATCTCCAGGGCCTGGAACAGAGACTCACACATAGCAAGCCGTCTTTTTTTTTTTTTGAGTAAATTATTCATAAGTATATCATTTCCCCCAAAGTTAAACAGTATAAAAGACAATTTCACAAGGTTTCGATTTGGGGGCTCCTGTAAATGTTGACAAAGAACAAAATATCAAGTGCCATTTCTTGCCCAATAGTCTGCTTCTCTGCTTAGTACAGACGACAGGAAGGGAGAGAACTGGGGATTGCAGCCCTGCTGTGCACAGCTGGACTGGGGGCTCAGTGTGGACTCTCTGACACTTGTCTCGTTATATCCGATGTCTGTGATATGATTCCTGTACCTGGGTGTGAAGATCAATTTTAAAAGAGCAATTTATTATTAGCTTTTGAAACAAAACCAGGGCTTTGTACTTCACGATTATAATTAATACGCGCCTTAAATTGTTTTCTAATTGTTATATTTGCTCTAGGGAGAGCAACCTATAATAAGATTTCTGAATTTGACCATGGAAGGGTGTTATGAATTTGCAATCCTAGCAGACCGTAATGGAAAATAGAAAAGTCCTTTTGGAACTTTGCAATACAAATTACATAAAACAGTTAAAAATTATAACTTTAAAAATGTTAAATGTATAATAATTTTAATTTTTGAATAAGCAATACATGCACATGGTGCGAAACTTCAAAGGTCAGAGGAGTATATGACAGCCTCTCACCCAGTGCTGTTCCATGGAACTTTCTACAGTGATGGAAATGTTCTATTTTGTGCTGTCCTACACAGCAGCTGCTAGCCACATGAGACAGCTGAGCACTTGGAATGTGATTAGTACAACTAAAGAATTTTAATTAATTTAAATTTACAATTAAATATGGCTATAGTTTTGGACAATACGATTCTTGCCGCTAAGCCTCTCATTTGCCAAACTAGTTGAGTTTCCAGGTTTCATGTGTTCTTTCTTGGGTACCGCTACATTTGCACACATGTATACATATTTTTATTTTATGAAAAGCTAGTGTTTCCTGGTGTTTTGGTTTGTTTTGTCTTCCACGGTGTGATCCCAGTGTGTGGAAAGCAAGTCACATGGGTCAACTGGGATGATGCTCCCCCTCCCCCGATCGTCCCTGTAAACTTTTAGCCTTTGCTCGTGGAAGATCATTGACATGGAGTAAAGGGACGTGAAGCCTCGGATGGTGGCCACCTCCCTCCGTGTCACAGACCAGGAAATGCCAGCCCTTCTTGGTCAGTGCTTCCCCTAAAGCCTTCCTGGATCTCTCCTAAGAAAGCTTCCAAACCAAATCCGAAGCCAGAGTCCTGGGGATGTTTCACCGTCACATGAATTATAACGAATTACTTTATGGACATGAGTATAGTGCTACTGAAGTTTCACCATGAATCTCAGTGGAGGCAGTGGGTGTTTCCTATGTCATCAGATTACACTTGTGAATTCCCTTTGTGAATAAGTTGGTAGCGAAAGAGTGCAGTTTGACAAGAATCTAAAGAGGAACTGATCTCACCTCATTTTTCTTGTTTCTCCAGCTGTGGAGTAGCAGAGGTTCTCTGAGAGGTCATTTGAAATGGGTAATAAACTTTTCTTTATTTCATGGGAAGTCTCAAAGACACTCTTCAAAAGACAGTTGTATGGCAGCACTGAAATGGTGAGACAATTTCCTCTGTGCCCCAATGAGCAGAGAGGCTATCCCTTTTTATCTTTCATCTTTGGAAAGGGTCTCTAAAGATAAATCTCTCTTGATGTCCTTTTCTTCCTAATCTCTTTCTCCAGTAAGACGTCAGCCTCATCTCACTGACTATTTGGATGAATGTTGAAACCTGTCTAGTGACTATTGGTTTTTACATGCAACTTATAGTTTCTGTAAGATGACATATAAAGAAAAATACAAAGCAAAGAGTGATAAGCACTGAAAGTACCATGGCATGAAAATAACAATTGTTTTCATTTTCAGAACACCCTTCTGTATAGCTTGTGTGCACAAAGCCAACATAGAGAAGCATGTGGGGAACTCATGTAAATGAGATGATATTTTATATGTGCTTCTGCAAAATGATTGTTTTTAAAGCTAAGCAATAGCATGTGTATATTTCCAATGCAAAAATTAGTATAAAAAATCTAGATATTTTTTATTCATTTAATAAGGTGGGTTTTTTTTGAGCAACTGTCAGGTCTTATGGCAAGCATTTCGAGTGCATTATCTCATGTAACTTTAGCAATGACTCTGTGAGATGGTTACCAACTTGCCCAGGGTAATATAGCTAACAAATGGTAGGATGCGGACTTGAACCCTGGTCTATCTGGTACCAGTGTCTGTGACCTTGAACATTACATTTTACTGTCTACATAATGATTCTTATCGACTGGTTTGCAATCCATTGTGTTATCTCACAATTTATTTAGCGTGGCTGATAGAATCTTTATCACGTTCCATTACCTAACTCTGGAGACAAGATTCCATCTAGAACGATGACTGTTCTGTTCCTGGGAGTCCAATTCCTCTGCTTCATCTGTTGCCAAGTTTTATTTAAACTTTCTAAGTTTCTGGCTGCACCAAGAATTTGATAGAAATATTCTTGTGATGATATGAAAGAGAATGGTTACCTTGAGCTGCAACAGCATTTTTCCATGCCGCTGGCATTTGCCTTTACATCTACAGAAGGGAAATTAATAATAACAATAATAATACCCTTAACACAATATCTTGTAATTCTCCATGCTCCCTGCCTCTGAGCATTCAAAATAGGCTTCCCAAATAAGAAACTGCCAACTCATCACTAAGAGATGGCAGGGCTTCTCTGGCGCCAGATAAAGCTGTTAATCAGTCATTTTTCATTCTCTGTAGTCCCCAATTGTTTCATTAGCCGACAGGAGAAAATGCCAGTTCATTTCTTATTAAAATACAGGGCCAGTGTGAAATTACATGTTTTTACTCAGAGAGCATGTAAGCCTGTTGTTTTATGGATAATGTCTTAGATGAAAACAAAACCTCCACCGTCATTGTCCCCTCTCTCCCAATCCTGGTAAATAACAGAAGAGAAAACAATATCCCACAGTGATCTCTCTATTAAACGACCAAAGATTTCACATTTTGTTTAGTATGTAAGGAAAATCTTGAGGATACAGTTGCATCTGGACTATTGCGTACTTGTCAAGACTTCATCCCAACACTACAATAAAATAATCTCACTTTTAACTTGATATTTTGTATCTATGATATCTATGATAATATCTAAAAATGCTTTGTCTGTATTTTTAACCTGTGTTTTACAACTGAAGGATGAGTTTATTGCATTTAACATGAATTGAGCCAAAAAACTAGACCTAATGAGAGAATAAAAAGGATATAATTGAATTTCAAAGTAGGTCACACACTCCCATTGGCAAAACTAATACAGTTCCAGTTTGTAAGAATGAGAAAAGTGGGAGTTTATTTGTATGCATGCATTTTAGTTAGGGAATAAATTGATTTCAATATAAATATAATGGGTCTTGATCAAAAGCCTGAAGTTAAAATGCTGCTCCCCTTTTAATGAAGAGAGAGTCCATGCCTTTCCTTCGAGCATAATTCTTCTAGTATATCTTAGCTAAAGGTTTGAAGGCTACTGGGGTATCAACAACACACTGTAATGACTGAAAGTAAAAATGACTTGAAATAAAGCTCTAAAGTTTGACTTTAATCACGATTGGTCATTATCTTGGTGTTTTCTTGCTTTGCTTTTCTCACTCCTCCAAGCTTCTTCTCTGATCATTTTTCCTTTCTCCAGACATTCGTTAGAGAGAGAAAAACAAACCCAACACGAAACACCAGATACAAATGTGAATCACCTATGACTTTTCTTTCTTCACCTAAAATTCTCTGGGGCCTGGAATAGTCACTTTGGTGCTTCCTTTGTCACTTGAAATGCTACCCATTAAAGGCAAGAAGGCGTCAACAGTCAGAAATCATGGAAGACTCTGATGAACATAGTCTTGCTGTTTGCTGATGTAGTTGTTGCTGTTTTTTAATTTTCACAAGCTGGGACACCCACATGCAAAATGCTCTTGTCTTGCAAGAGCTGGCGTTTAATATACCAGCTCTAGACTCCTGAAATTCAGCTGCATCCCCTTAATTATGTCTAATTTTTGTAAACTTAGGACTTTGTAAAAGGATAAAAAGAATGTGTTGAGAGGATACAAAGGATGTGCTCAACGTGCTCCATGCCATGCACTACAAAGTTGATCTTATAAGCACACACACACATATGTAGACACACATCCATGGCTAGAATGGCTATATGTTAAGGAATATTGTATATCTAGTTGTATTTAAGTAAAGAGATAATGCACATTGGTTCAATTCTAAAAGTATATCTATATTGAGGATATGTGTGTGTGTGTGTGTGTGTGTGTGTGTGTGTGTGTGTGTGTGTGTATTTATTTTTGCATCATTTAGATTGAGGTCAGAGACTAGATCTTGTTCCTCATTATTTCACTAGAACTTAGAAAAGCACCTGGTACATAATAAGTATAGCATAAATACTTGTTGATTACATAAATAAATGACTACAGCATAGTTTTGTTATAAACCATCAACTATTTTCACTAAGCTGTTAGCAAAACTTTGTTACTGAACCAAACTTGGGTCCACATGCCTGCCTTGCAGCAAAGCCAATCTGCTGACACTGGGTTGTGGTGAAGGAAAGTTCAGCCTTGATTTGAAGGGTGCCCATCAAGGAGAATGGGCAGCTGGTGCTCAAAAGACCCCAACTCCCCAGTGACTTTCAGGGAAGAGTTTTTAAAGGCAATGTTCAGGGGGAGGGTTGCAACTCATGGACTTTCTTCTGATTGATTGATGGTGAGGTAACCAGATGATGTTTCAGGAGGCTTAATCCTCAGCCTTCTGGTTGCAGTCATTCTGGGGTCTGCTTGCTTGTGGTCAGCATGTAGTCATCATTCTCTACCTGGGTGGGGGTCTTAGTTTCTGCAGAACACCTCAAAGGTAAGCATCAGATTGTTATGTGTATCCCTTGAGGAGGAACTAGGATCGTATTATTGCTGAACTATTATTCAATCTTACTTAACTGCTTTTTCTTTGTTTCTGTGTTCTATCACTTCCTTAATTAGTAGCTGCTTAAGTTTGCTCTTTGGAACTCAGGGAAGGCCTAGGAGACTAAAGCCTTTTTCTGCAAACAAGAAATGGGGAACATGGAGGGGCCTTTGTACCTGGGAGGGCCATGCAGGGTCCTGCGCAGTTTCAATCCCCTCTTTCCTTTGATATCCCTCATTCCTGAGGGTAACAGGGGCAGGACAAGAAAGGGAATACAGTTTTAGATGGAGAGGTTAATCGTAAACCCGGCAAGGGAACTCAGTTTTAGGGGGACTCAGTTTCAAATTTACTCATAAGGTGAAAAAAAGAGAGATTATTTCACTTTTCAACAATAGTGTAGAGAAGATATTAAAAAATCTCCCATGATGAGGCAATTTTAAAGGTCATATAGATATACTACAACAAACATCTTACTAATGTAGGGCTGAACTTGCAAAAAAGTAAAAAGAGGGAAATCCCCCTGAGGGATCTGGAAATGAGAGATAGGGTTCTCAACAGAGATGTGAGCTGGCACTGTTGCTATGGCCACTGTCAAGGTACCACCTGTTCTCTCAGACCTATTTCCCCCCAGCTTCTGTTTAAAACTGTTCCTTAGGATCCCTTGAAAACTGGTTTCCAGATAGGTTGGTCAATGAGAGGCACTCACAGGAAACTGGAGGGCAGAAGGGAGAAGTCGGTGTGTTGTTAAAGAGAAGACCACAGGCCCAAAATGGCATCACTTGTGCTAAAGCCCATGATACTGAACTTGGATTTAATACCTGACCTAATTGCCGTTTAAACCTTCCCTGGAAAGGTAATCTTTTTTTTTTAAAGGATACACTTATTTATTTATTTATTTATTGAAGTATAGTTGATATACAGTCCTGTGTTAGTTTCAAGTGTACAGCAAAGTGATTCAGTTATAGATATACATATATGTACATACATACATGTATGTATATATACATGTATATACATATGTATATACACACATACATACATATATTTTTCCAGTTCTTTTCTATTGTAGGTTATTACAAGATACTGAATATAGTTCCCTGTGCTATAGAGTAAATCCTTGTTGTTTATTTTATATATAGTGGTATGTATCTGTTAATCCCATACTCATTATTTATGCCTCCTCCCACTTCCCCTTTGGTAACCATAAGTTTGTTTTCTGTCTGTAAGTCTTTCTGTTTTGTGAACAAGTTCGTTCGTATTACCTTTTTAGATTCCACATATGAGTGATATCCTATAATGTTTGTCTTTCTCTGCCTGGCTTACTTCACTAAGTATGATAATCTCCAGGTCCATCCACGTTGCTGCAAATGGCAATACAGTAAAACCTTGGATTGCAAGTAACTTGTTCTGCAAGTGTTTGCAAGACGAGCAAACATTTCTAATAAATTTTAACTTGATAAACGAGCCATGTCTTGCAATACAAGTAGTACATGACGCCCAACATCGCATGATCACAACTGAGCCGATGGAGCTGACCACCGACGAACTGGTGGATCTGTGTCATGAGCAACAGCAAGAGGTTATGGAGGAGAAGTCGTCTGCAGAGGAGGAGGAGAAAGAGGCGGAGGAATCCCTCACTTTAAATGAGATTAGGGAGATGTGTAAAATGTGGGAAACCATGCAAAATTTTGTAGAAAAGCACCATCCTAATAAGGCTGTAGCAGTGTGAGCGATGAATCTGTTTAACAACAATGCAACGTCACATTTCTGCGAAATCCTCAAAAGGAGGCAAAAACAAGTGTCATTGGATAGGTTCACGAAAAGGAAAAGATTTCATTGAGCCAATACATAGCAGTGATTCCGTTAGTGATAGTGAAAGTCATCCTACACAATAACCCTCCTCTCTTGTCTCCCTCACACCAGCCACGAAGGTTTTAAAAGGTAAGTGCAGGTTAATTTATTTTTCTTTATATTTTGTATTTTCTTTATTATTTTGTATTATATTACTGTATTGTAATCATTTTTATATGAATATTTTTGAGTTGTGGAACGAATCATCTGAGTTTCCATTATTTCTTATGGGGAAATTCACTTTGATATACAAGTGCTTTGGATTACAAGCATGTTTCTGGAATATATTATGCTCACAAACCAAGGTTTTACTGTATTTCATTCTTTTTTTTATGGCTGAGTAATATTCCATTGTATATATGTACCACATCTTCTTTATCCTTTCATCTGTGGATGGACATTTAGGTTGTTTACATATCTTGGCTATTGTAAATAGTGCTGCTGTGAACATTGGGGTGCATGTATCTTTTTGAATTAGAATTTTCATCTTTTCCAGATACATGCCCAGGAGTAGGATTGCTGGATCATGTGGTAACTCTGTTTTTAGTTTTGTAAGCCACCTCCATACTGTTTTCCATAGTGGCTGCACCAGTTGACACCTGGGAGTGTAATCTTCATTGGCCAGTCTGGAATTTTCTTGTCAGCCTCAAAAGGCAATCTGTCAGTGGTCCCTTTTTTTAGCCTTCTTCCCTCCCCCAGAGAAAGAAGAGGCAATTTGCATTAATAAACCTGTGTGGTCCCTTCCTCACAAAAAGAGGATGTCCTGGCCCTTTCTTTTCTTTGGTTAATGGTGTCCTTGCCTCACTCTCCTCTCTGTAAAAGGTTTCCACCTTGTACTGCTCCTCAGAGTGCCCTTATATTTCCTAGACGGCATGCTGCGTGATTCATGAAGCATTGAATGAAGGCAATTAGATCTTCAGATTTACTCAGTTGAATTTTATTTTTTAACAGTGTTTCTCTCCCTCTCCTCCTGCTCAAGGGGGCATTTTCGCACAGTGGTTGTGTTTTTCACAATTCTAGCTTCTGGCTGGAAAGCTGTCTCTCTGTGGTTTCAGCATCCCTGGGGCAGTCCCTGTTGTGGTTCTGATTTCTGCCCAATGGTTCCAGCTTCTGAGTTATGGTAACACCACCTCCTCCTATGGTCCATCCAGACCTTTGTGTGTCAGTAACTTCCTGCTGTAGAAAACCTCTAGATGGTTTCCACTGTTTGTCTTACCATCTCTTCTATCTTTTAGGTAAGTAGTATGTTTAGCAGAACTCTTGGCCTCTACCCTTACTAGATGGTAGTAGAACCCAGTTGTGACAAGCAAAAATGTCTCCAGATATTGCCATATGTGCCGGGGGCAAAATTGTCCCCGTTGACCACCACCACTCGAGACAAATCCTACTGCACTTTACGTCACAATCCTAAATTATAAAATATATGAGGAAACCAGCCATCATCAATAAGAATCGGCAGAATGATCACCCTCTATACATTTAGACAGTGGAATTATTGAAAAAAGATGATAAAACATGTAAAGTATCTGAAGACATTTTAGAGAAAAATGAAGGAAGGAGCAAGATGTTCTCTAAAGCGATCGGATGATGCTGTTGATACGCAGAGTTAGGAGGAGGAAGAGGAAGAGGAGAAGAGTTTAGGAGACACGAGGATAAAAAAAGCCTAGAGAATAGAGCACAGAGGAAGTGTGGAGGAGGTTAGTGATACCAGCTGAGACTTTCAAGGACTGACAAAGAACACACATTCCCACAGACTTTTTATATTTACAAACAGGTCTTGGCGTGTGGTGAAGTTAACTCAGCAGTGTTAACTATCATTATTATACTGTACTGTTTAATGTAAATACATGCTACTGTAAGCGTCTATACAATTTTAGCACTTCAGGAGATGTGGCTTTGCTTCCGTGCGTGCTTTAGGAAAAATACTCTCTCATTTTTCTTTTCTTCTCCTCTCCTTCTCTCTTCGATCTCTTCCTTTCTTGTGGACTGCAGCAATGAAAGATTTTAATAAGGTTATCATTGGGAAAAGTCTACCTCAAAGATACAGGTCTCCCTTTAAAATCACTCTCACAATTTTATAATGACGTATGTCCTGGGACTTCCCAGGTACCTGTATATCCCCAAATCCTGGCATCTCTAAAGATTTTGCTTCTTATTTAATTCATGATGGCTGATATGCTTATTGGATAAACGTATAGTGGTTGTTTCTGAAATATAAAATTATATCCATCATCTGTAATCTTCTGGGCAACATATGACAAGAGAAATTTAATTCCAGCCCTTCTAGAGTCATCTGGGGTCTGACTGACCAAAGATAAAAACAGGAACCACGTTGGAACTCAGGCAGGGGCCCTGCATCTATATGTCCAATGTTTTAATACTTTCAGCTGCATAGAATGCAGATGAAATGAATTTAAGTATTTGTGAGAATTATAGTACAGTTTCCAGGAAATAAGTCAAGAACCATATAGTACCTGAAGGGGTTCAGGACGAGCCTTCCTAGAGTATGCCACGTTGGCATGTGGATTGTTTTGAGCTGAAGACAACCAAGGTTCAAAAGACTCAAGGAGAGCTTTTTACCTCCCCCTTAGCTAACTAAAAAAATTTAGACAGGAGGCCTGAATGTGAGAGAGAGCTATTACCAGAGATCACTTTATCCCAGTGACCTGTCTGTATGTCAGGGCAAACATCTAATTACCAAACATCTGTTCTCCTTATTATCCTGCAAATTACTCTCCTCACCTTTGAAGCTCCAGGCCCCATCCCATCCCTTAGATCAGAGTGGCATCTAAGCCTCAATTGCCCGACCTGGCCTTGGGTCTCTTATTTTATGGGGCTCCCTTATGTACGTAATTAAATTTGTGTTTCTCCTGTTAATCTGTCATTTGTCAATTTGATTATTAGACCAGCCAAAGAACCTAGAAGGGTAGAAGGAAAATTTTTCCTCCCCAACGACCCACGGGCCTTTACTTCAAAAAGTGTGGGTGAACAAGAAAAGGGCCTGCAAATACACAAAACGAAGTGCTGATACAGTGGTTTTTTTTTTTTTTTTTTGGTGAAAGAATACATGAAGGCTTCTACAGTTTTAAGTAATGAACAATCTTAGAAAATCTTAGGAAAAAGTCCCTAAGATATAGATTTGATACAGAAATAGAGGAAAATTTGGGAAAAAAGGTTTGTGTTATCAAGAAGATTCACTGGAACAGTGCATTTGCACAGTTGGAATAAGCAGGGAGAAGGGACGATCTGCACCAGGAAAGTCTGCAGGGGAACTTAAGTAACGAATGAATTTGATGGAGAGGAGGAACTGCAGAGTGGGCGCTGCAAAAAGTAGAGTTCGTCTCGGAGAAGGAAAATCAAGAAGCTCATCTGTAACTCTGAGTAGAAGGAAGAGTTAAAAATGATGAGTGGGCAAAATGAGAGGATAGTTCCAGGAAATCTGTAAAACAGGAATTGTGGGGAAAAGAACACAGGCATAGTAAGTGTGAGTGTTAGATATAAAAGAAAGAAACTTCACGGAGCTAAAAGGCCACAAAATCTACAACTCAAGAAAAGGATCCACAGTTATGATGCTGAAATAAATGAGACCATTGGACAAATATGAACAAACCATTTGAATTTCAAGGATAAGGAAATAATCTTTCAGGATTGAAGACTTCCAGACAAACAGGTTACCCCAAAATAAAGAAAAGTCTGTTCAATAGATTGAAGACTTTGGACAAAATAAGAACAATAAAGCAAGAGACAAAATTTAGGGAGGCATGACTAAAGCTCTTCTTAGAGAACGATTTAGTTCTTTGAATGTTTTTATTATTAAGAAAGAAGATCAGACATTGTTGAACTGATTGATAAGTAATTTTTAAAAAACTTCTAAGTAATTTTTTAAAAACAAAAGCAATATATAGCCTTGTAGATAGATAGATAGATGATAGATAGATGATTGATAGGTAGATAAAGTCTTTTTTTTTTTTTTTTTTTTGCATATTCTTTTCATAGTTTTGGCAATGTATTTGAGATCAATTCTAAGAAATGGGATTTCTGGGTCAAAGGGTAAACTTGTACCCTTGCTGGAAAAGCCAAATTCCTCTCCGTAGGGATTGACTCATTTCCAGTCTCATCATCAACACTTGAAAGAGCCTCTTTGCCACAGGGTCACCAGCAGAATGTGTTGCCAACCTTTGAATTTTTTCCTGATAGGGGAAGAGTGGCTGATAGCATAACAAATGAGCTGATTATCAAGGGCAAGTTGATCTTTTATTCCCCAGACCTTCAAGGGTCATTGGTGTTCTTTTCAGTGAACTTTTATCTCTTGGTACAACTTTAAAAAAAATTAGATAAATTATTATTGTTTGCAGACAATAAATTTGTCTAACTGGAGAACTTCAAATTAGCTGAAAATTATTGGAAGAATTAGCATTTTGTAAAAAGGATTATATATAAAGTAATTACGTATAAATCGGTATCTTTATATATAACAGTTATAGATAATAAAACATTAAATTTGCATTAGCAATAAACTTCCCCCTTCCAAAGAGGGGGAAAAAGCTAGAAGAAAGGTGTCCTTTTTTTTTTTTTGGCCATGCCAGGCGGCTTGTTGGGGTCTCTGTTCTCCGACCAGACCAAGGATCAGTGAAAGTGAGGCATCCTAACCACTAGATGCCAGGGAATTTCCATAAGGTGTACTTTTAAAGTAAAGAAAATGGAAAAATTTATGGAGACATAAATACTTAACTATGATACAGCAAACTATATTTCTGAATAGTAAATATTAGTTCTCTAAAGGTATGACATCTTCTCAGATTAATTTGCAGCTTTAAACAATTTTAATCAAAATCCCAGAGGAATTCATTTTTTCCCCTTTAGTTGACAAAGTAAAATCTCATGTTCATTTGAAAGAATAAATGATGAAGAAGCTTGAGGAGACTTTTTTGAAAAGAAGCATAGTTAGGTGGGACTTTGTTAGCAGTTATTTAAATGCTTATAAAGTGATAGCAATTTACACACAGTGCTTGTGAACCAAGATCTGTAGAGATGAATGGACAAGATAAAAAATTGGAGAAATAGACCTAAATCTTAGATATGTGATGAATGGACCATTTCAAACTAGGGGACAATTTTTTGGCTGTGCTCTTTTAAGTGTATTTACATTTTTTTCCTTGAAAGTAGAAAAACAGTCTTACGCATCAGACTGGGTCCATCTATGGACTTAGGAACATTCACATATCATACAATTCAGGTGTTGAAACATTTTGCTCTTTTTTCTTCATAAATGATACTTATTCAACTCTTAAGCCCTTATTTCTTTTGATAGCAGAAAACTTAAGCTTGCCAAATTAAAGGAACTCGGTCTCTTCTGGTGTAAAACTTAGTCACAGTCTGCATACATATGATTCTTACCTTCTCTCTGGGATGACCTGAGGTCAAGGGAGTGTGTGCGGGGGGATGTGGGTATATAGGTGTACGTGCCACCCTGGTCTCTGGGGAAAGGCTTGTGGTCCCTGTTAGAACTCTCTCCTCATCCTACCCAGCTTCCAAGTCTTGGCTTGTCACCACTGGACCCACCACTGGTGCCTGGAGTCCTTTCGTGCTTCTCCGCTTCTATATTCAATGCTGGACCCTTTGAAGTATCCACTTATCGTAACCGAAAGTCATCTAGTTCCCCCACTCCCTCATCCCTTTCTTCATCCATCCTCGGGCATCAGAAGCATTTAGATGTTCTGCTCTGCCATGCTGGGGTCTACAGCAGGGGTTGGCAAACCATGGCCCACTGGTGGTAGTTTTTGTCTGGTTTGTGAGTTGGGGATGAAGTTTACATTTGTCAATGGTTGAAAAAGAATCAAAAGAAGAATAGTATTTACGATATACAAATATCATATGAAATTCAAATGTCATAAATTTGAGATTCAGATTTCAAATAATAAAGTGGTATTGGAACACAACTACATCCATCTGTTTGCATGTTGTCCACGGCTGCTTTCCTGTGAGAAGGGTGGTGTTGAATAGCCACAGAGATTGTATGGCCTGCAAAGTCTGAGCTGTTTACTATTTGACCCTTTGCAAAAAATGCGGGACAGCCCTGGGTCTGCAGGGTTGTATGGGACCACACTCAGGCTGTTTGCTGTTAGCTTCTCACACAACCACTGTCGCTCTGCCACTTGGGGCCCGGCTGGATGAAAGCAGGGGGCTCAGGAAGGCTTCTTCAGGCTTCCTGGGCTCTACATGGGAAAAGAGGCCAAACTTCTCCATTTGTATAACTTCTCTGTGATTTCTGCCATCTTCCTGCCGAGGCTGGGGTCTGGCTGGGATACAAGACATGTACATGTGGTGGGGACCCCACATCCAGCTGGAAGTTATCTATTCCTCTTGATACCCCACCCCAGCCCAGAAAGGGTTGTCGTTTCTACCACGTGTGGTGGAAAAATTCTATTATCTGTTATAAACCCTGCTTTGAGATACAACTAAACCTTTGAAATTTCTTTTAAAAAGAAAAAGAAAAAGAAAGAAATCTTTTCTACTGCTCAGTTCTTGCAATCAAAGGACAAGGTTTTCCGGATTTCGTTTTCATTGGGTTCTTTTCTGTCCTGCCTTTTGGGGGGAAATCTTCTCCAGACTGGGTCCGATTTTAATCGTGGGTTGGCCTTCAAGTTAAAAAAATATTAAAAAGAGGAAATAACTACTGGTTCAAAATATTTCCCTGATATATATTGATCATATGCATTTATGTTTAGATCCCATAGATACCAGTAATCCTGTTGTGCTAATAAAAATCTTCAAGTAACCTGATAACAGCTGCAGCATGAGCACGGGTCATTTTGTCAGTATTTGATGTATTTGAAGGTTGCGCAAGTGAATTCCAAGTGGCAACCTCTAAAATTGTATCAGGAAGGAGGTATATTTTTTTAAGGAAAAGTTGTTGTTCTTTTTAAGTTGAAGATGTATTTTAATGCATGTTAATGGGGTGTGACACTAACTCAGGTAAAGGTCTACTGCCCACTAGTTCTGATCAGGAAAAGCAGGATAAGGGAATTAGCATCCTCTAATAACCTAGTAGCAACCTCTAGTAACCTCTGAGTTTTTTTCTTTAAATTAATTAATGTGTTTATTGGTTGCAATTGGGTCTTCATTGCTGGGTGCGGGCTTTCTCTAGTTGCTGTGAGTGGGGGCTCTTGTGGTGCCCAGACTTCTCAGTGTGGTGGCTTCTCTTGTTGCAGAGCACAGGCTCCAGGCATGTGGGCTTTAGTAGTTGTGGCATGTGGGCTTTAGTTGTTGTGGCATGCAGGTTCAGTAGTTGTGGCTTGCAGGCTCTAGAGCACAGGCTCAGGAGTTGTGGCTCACCGGCTTAGTTACTCCGAGGCATGTGGGATCTTCCCAGACCAGGGATCGGACCCGTATCCCCTGCGTTGGCAGGCGGATTCTTAACCACTGCACAAACAGGAAAGTTCCAGTAGCCTCTGAGTATTATACAACTCCTCCCAATCTCATCCCATATAGGAAAGTGACGAGACATAATGGTTAGAAAAGGCTGTGCCGTATAATAGCAAAAAATAGTTAAAAAAAAAGACACTTAACTGGCAAAGCCAGAAACTCTTGAAAAATGAATTTATTTCCTATATCATATATGAAAATAAATTCAGATAGTTTGAAGAGTTGAAGTAAAAAGAAAAAAGAAACAATACTAACAATAAAGGCATCAAAAATCCAGAAGACAATGACATAGAAAACTAGAAGGAAGATTTGATGAATGCTTAGCAAAAGATATATGGGTATACCTGCATAAATACCCAGAACTTCTATAGGACATGAAATAAACACCATAGAATTAAACTCAAGCAATAAACTGGGAAATATATTTTCAGCTAAGGAGTAATTTTACATAGAAAGAATTCTTACAAATGAGTAAAGAAAATGAAAGCTTTATGAAAACCTGAGCAAATGTTATGAAAAAATAGAACTTTACAAAAGCATATACATAATGACCATAAAAATATATAAAAACCTTCTTGTTGCACTGGCAATCAAAGACAGTCTACATTAAAGAGCAACACATACCATTTATTGCTTATTTAATCAGCAAAGAACTTTTAAAAGATAATCTCAATGGGTGTGATCATACACTGCTTAAGGAAATAAAAATTATCTTTCTGATGGTTTGCCAACATGTGTGAGAATTTTAAAAAGACTGATACCAGTTTCTCAAGCAGAGGTTATGTATTAGCTGCAAAAGGATTGTCTGTGGCACTTACCAAAAAGTGCATATTATCTGGCTCCACATCAGACCTAATGAATCCAAACATTTGGAGGGGAGTGGCAGGTAGATCTGTGATTTGTAGGTACCTCAAGAACACAATGATGAAGTTTATAGAAAATAGTGTTGGAATTACTAGTTTCCCCAAACCCAGTCATTCTAAATAATTATAATTACACATATAGGCGCACATACACACATTCTTATATTCTTATAAAAGTGAAGTCAACTTAAATGTACAAAGATGCACATAGTTAAACAAATAGTGTAGATTTATATAATGGGTAGTATATGTACAGCAGAACTGCATTTCTCAAAATATATGATGACTTGCAGTTATAAGATAAATCAGCACTAGGAATGTATTGTACGACATAACTATAATTAACGCTGCTTTGTGCTAAACATGAAAGTTAAGAGAGTAAATCCTAAGACATTATCACAAAGAAAAAAACATTTCTTCCTCTTTCTTTAATTTTGTGTCTATGTGAGATGATGGATGTTCCCTAAACTTATTGTGATAATCATTCCATGGTGTATGTAAGTCAAATCATTGTGCTGCACGCCTTAAACTTACACAGTGCTGTGTGTCAATTATAGCTCAATAAAACTGGAGGAAAAGAAATAGGATTTGATCATATAGGAAGATGCCCATGACACCATTTGAATTTATTTTTTAAAAGAGTATAAAAGTTTATGTATAAAGTTTTAGGTATAAAACTTGGTTTTAACCCAAATTTATAAAACATGCATTTACACAGAGAAGGGAATTAACTCTTCACATTGTATTAATACTTTCTTTTTCTAACTTGATGTTTTTCTGTAGTTTCTAGTTTTGCTTCCTTCAAAAGTATAGTTTTCAATGTAAAAATATAAATTAACTTTTTCACAAAAAGCATTATTAAAAACAGATTAGAGCTCTCTTTATAGGAGAGATGGGCCATAGAACGTTTTAGTTGAACCTGCAGTGCAAGGAGTCCTCACTAATAAGCCTTTCACCCACACACTCTGCTACCTTTAAGTAGAAGGCTTTTTTCATCAACCTTGCTAGTCATAAGTATTGTAATTATAGTACTTATACATTTATAAATGAATATGCTGAGATTTCTGATGATTACATTTTGGTCTGTAATGCACCACCTCACCTATTCTAAGTTCTTGTTATAGGACAAGGTATGCAATTAAGTGTAGACCCAATATGTACCCTGTAGAGCTAAATATCTCCACCCCCATGTTTGCTGACAACCTGCCTTATTAAGTAATTCAGTCTGACGACAGCTCTGAGAGAAAAACTTGTGTATCTGTTCAGTTTCTTCTTGGTTTCCTCCTTACTGATCAGTGGATCTCAACCTGGGTTTCACAATAGATTTACTTGGGAACTTCAGACAAACAAATGTCTGGACATCATCGTAGACCAATTGGGTCAGAATCTTTGGGAACAGAGCCTTTGATTGGCGTTTGTTTTTAGTCCCCCAAGTGACTGCAGCCAAGGTTGAGAGGCTCTCATTTGCATAAATTCACTGATGGCCCAGGATTTGAGGTTGGATAAGTGGAAATGACGAAGGGCTGTTTGCCAAGTTCAGTGGCAAGTTAAATATTGGGTCAGCATAGAAAGCCCAAGATGATAGTTCTTTATTAGGATTTCTTTTTAAGCCTCGTGTATGAGAACCAAAGCTTTGAAGAACAATCAGCAATTAGTAAGAGTGCTGAGGGTGGTGACGAGGCTCTCTGATGGAGACAAATGCTTGTGGGAAGATTTGGGAAGGAAAGAAACGAAGAAGGCTGTCGAGATAGGAGATGAGGTCTAAGGGGCTTAGGCAGGAGCCAGATCAGCACGTGAGTTACATTATGGCATCTGGCTCTAATCCAGATGACCGTGGGAAGCTGCTGGAATGTTTGAAATAGGAGAGTCCCGTAATTATATTTTTTAAAGATTACCCCAAAGGCAGTATGGAGAACAGGTTTGGTGGGAAGAAGAATGGAATTACCAAGACCAGTTAGGAAGCTATGGCACAGCAAGTGAGAGATGATGACGGTTTGATTAAGGAGGTGATGGTGTAGATGGAGAGAAGAGACAGATTTGAGAGTTATTTCCCAAATGATTTTCAGATCAAGATTTTCATTTCAGAGCTATTCTCTGCTCATGTAGGACAAACCGGGGCTAGAGTAATAAATTTCATTTGACAGATGCATAACCCAAAACATCAAGACAGGGGGCGGTGTGGCCCATGCAAGGTCATGGAGTGAATTTGGCCAAGGAAAATGCAAACAGACTGGGAGAAGTATAGCAAGGAATCACCTTTCACCTGCCACCAGCCAGCACTATAAACATCTCGCTGTCACGTTATTCAGTTCATTTTCCTTCATGACCTCAAATGTGTTTGATTTAAAGTCCTGTCTTAAGCAAAATCTATGTCTCTCTCCTTTCTCCAAAGCTCATGGTGTACTCAAGCTATTTAGTTTTTCCAAGGCAGTACTGTAAGGTTATTCACCAGAGGAAATTGATTCCATTGTTTTACTATTTTTGGCGAACAATTAAAAAAATCCTAGTTTATTTCCTTAATTTCTCATTTTACTTCTATAACTAAGTACAAACATATTTAAATGGTCTAAGAGTTGATCTAAGAGTTATAAATTGGTATCAGGAATCAGATATTATAAATTGTTGGTGAAGAGGATCCGATTGCTACACAGATGTACTTAATAACTGTGTGCTTGGTAAGTCAGTTAACTCTTTTGGAGCCTGAATTTCATCTGCAAAATGAAACCTTCTGCTGTGAAGATTAGATGACATGATGCCTGTAAAGTTCTACAGTATTTTGCGTAATGCCTAGGTCATCAACAGTGTCCCAAAAGGTTTAATTATTGTTATCGTTAGCAGTGGCAGAAGATGGAAGAGGGAAGAGATTTTCATGCAAATTCCATTAATAATTAGGCAAATGATGTGGTCTAGAAACTTGTCCTTAGTGTGGAAGAATGCTTCAGTTTGAAGCAAACACTTTTGCTGAGACATGGATTAGGGGAGAATGGCTTTGGTTAGATGGAGCAAGCCCAGCTTCGGCATCAGGGAAGATTTCTTATTGCTTTTATGTCTCTGGAAAGTATATTGCCCTGTATTGTGGGGGATCACCAGGATTTCTTCTGGTAGTAGAGGTGATATATAGTCCTCGATTTGCAAATGCTTGACCTTTGCTTCTTTGGAAAGTGGAATAAACCATCAGGTCATTTTGGGCTGTAACAAACCCACCAAGAGCCTCAGCAGGGATTAGAGTAGAATTGTAATTCATCACACCCCAAACTAATTCTGCATGTCCCCAGTGGGAGAGCTTATGATTTTAATGATTTTGTGCTCCTTGGTAGAGATAGGCAAAAATTACTAATGTTTTTTCTTATGTGCTTCCTTCTTTTCCCCTTCATTTATTTCCTGGTCTTGCCTGTTTATAATTCTGTCTTCTTCCTTCTTTTCTTTTTTTTTCTCCTTATATTTATGCCACTCATCCTTTCTCTCATTATTCAGAGCTGTCCTTACATTTATCAGCACTTGTTTTTATTTCACCCAAGAATCTTAAGCCCTTGTTCAGAACTATAAAACAATAAGTAAAGCTTACCTTTCTTTGTGAATGGTAGAAATTTATTGCAGATTTATTGCAGAAAATTTCCCCTTTATTAAGCTGACAGATTTTGCCTGAAGGCATACTACCCTGTGAAATTCTAAATTTGATTTAAAGGTCAGAGGAAAAGCCTGGCTCCTACAATCTGCCTTTGAATTGTTTTTGTAACACTAAATAGAGTTTACAAGGAGAGGAAATTGCAATTGGTCAGCAGAAGGCATGCCAATCATAGCTTCTCTCAATAAACTCTTTGCCTTTAACCAAGCTAAGAGAAGAAAACTACTAGATTAACATGATCTTGTAGACAGTAGGAAACTTCAGGTTCAATTAGGTGTCAGACTGGATGAACCACTTTGTGAGAAGAGAGGGAAAGTGCTATCTCTCTGAAAGCTGGGGGAAGAAATCCTTAATCACAGTTATCATCACCGACAAGGGTATTTTCATTTACATAAATAAAATAATGACTCTAGAAGGATACACATATTTCAAACAAGCTCTATTTTTGTTTGTTCCTGAAGACATAAATAGCTCATCTTGGTGCTGGTGATGGGCATAGGAAACTCTATTTCCAAATGATTTTTATTACCGTTGCAAAAATATATTACTTTCTTAATTAAAATTATTTTGTATATAATCAGGCTGGACTTCTTAGCAGTAAGGAAGTTTAATGGAATTTTCAAATTTACTGTATTAAGCTCTTAACAAGTGCAAACTTTAGTTATCTGATAATAGAATCTTGGTGATGGTGAGAGAGAGAGAAAAAAAAGAAAAAAGCACACAAACTCCTAAATCTGTCAACATGAAACTTGTCAGAATAAGGAGTAAGGCTAAAATGGGAATGCAAAATCGAACACCATAAGTAGCACAACTTTGTAAATCGACTATAAAAAATTGACTCCAATAAAAATTTAAAAAAAGAAAAAAAAAAGATAAGTCCCCCAAATTGGAAACAAAGAATCTAACACCATTTCGATGGCTGCAGAACAACTGTTTTGTATCTGTACATCTTTCTGATGAAGGGCGCTCTTTAAAGGTTGCTTGAGGTTGGAAAACAATAAGGACCCAGTAGGAGCCATGTAGAATATTGGCTATGTAAACAACACAATAGTGTGTCAAAATTGGCTTTCACCCAATTCTAATCTTCTGCTGGAAATCAGTCTCGGGAAAAGAAAGTGAAAAAGTGAACTTTCATTGATGATATAAAAGGCAGCACACCTGGTGATGGCAACTGCAAAAATAGTGTAGCAATCACGTTCTCCTTGCTCTTTTTGGCTGATTCCCCCAGGTATCAATGGCAACTTCAGCAATCTTTAAGTATCGTTACTGATACCATCTGCAGCCTGTTACTGTTTTCCATCCAGTTCTATTGAGATATAATTGGCGTATGGCACTGTGTACATTTAAGATGTACAGCATCATGCCTTGACTTATGTACATCATGAAATGACCACAGTAAGTTTAGTGAATATCCATCCATCTCATATAGATACAAAATTAAAGAAATAGAAAAAGAAAACTTTTCCTTTGCGACGAGAACTCAGGAATTACTCTCTTAACATCTTTCATATGTAATGTCCAGCAGTGTTAATTACATTTATCATGTTGCATCTTACATCCCTAGTACTTATTTATCTTATAACTGGAAGTCTGTACCTTTTGACTGCCTTCATCCAATTCCCCCTCCTCCCACCCCCGCCTCTGGTAACCGCAAATCTGTTCTCTTTTTCTGTGAGTTTGTTTGTTTTTGAAGTATAATTGACCTACAACACTATGTTAGTTCCTGTTACACAACATAGTGATTCGACGTTTCTATACATTTCAAAATGATCCTGGCAATAAGTCTAGTTACGATCTGTCATCTGTTATGTAATTATTGACTGTGTTCTCCGCACTATACATTTCATACCTGTGACTCATTTATTTTGCAACTGCAAGTTTGTACCTCTTACTCTCCCTCACCTATGGTTGTTTTTAAAATATTTGTTTTACCAACTACAATAATAGCGCATGCTCATTGTTGAAAATTTGGGGAATTCATAATAATTTAAGGAAAAATGCTCATACCACCCATGCTCTCACCATGAAGAGATAAGCACTGTGAATATTTTGGACTGCTTCCTCCAGCTCTTCATTCTGTGTGCATACACTTCTGGTGTGTGCCCCTGTGAAATGTAACAAAATTGGCAGCATAGAACATATGCAATTTTATATTCTGTCTTTCTAAATTTAACATCATGTTGTGAGCATTTTCCATCCTATTAAGAGTTCTTAAAAAAATGGCTTGTAGTAGCTGGATAACATTCCATTATGAAGAAGAAGCATTTATTCATTTGTGTTGGGTATTAAGGTTGTCTCTAATTTTTCATTCAGATATTGTTCTGTGGTAAAAACTATTGTATCTAAGTCTGTGTACCTGAGGATTTTGGGGGGACTTTTCCTGAAAGTGCAACTCCAGCTTCAAAGGATAGGAACAGCCCTGAGGTTCTGGGTACATATTGATGTAATGTAACAGCGTCCTTGCTGTGGGGCAAACGTGGAACCTTTTCATTTCCTTTTTGATGTGGGCTGTGCTGCACGCCCGCAAAGCATTAATTCCAGCGGGAGCTGAGTAAGCGTCGTTGGAGCAGCAGCTTCCTCTGTGTTCTTCCTTCCTGCCAAGATTCCAGGCACATCTTCTGAGTTTGCTGACAAAATGCATTTGGATTCTTTTTACTTTCTTGGAAACAAGATGAATAAAACTCAGTCTGATTCTGGAATTTTATATACATATATTTTTTTATGTAGGTAAACAATTAAAATGGGCCAACATATTTATGGCTTTACAACAGTACATTCATGAAATAAATAAAATCACTCCCAAAGATTTCTTTTTTATTATTATTAGTTTGAAAGGATGGTTGCCCTAAGCTGGAAGCTCAGGAATGGGGTCCAAGAAGTCCAATCAGAGTTTTCAAGCAATTAACCAGTTTACTGAGATTATGTCTAAACAATACATTACTATATTTTAAAGCCCATTTAGGATTAATTCATGTTATAAACACAATAAATAATACTGACTACTAGAAATATGTAGTTATTTGTATTATTTCACAACAGAACCCACAATGCAGCTATTATTATTATCCACATCTTACATGTGAGGTAGTAAAACTAAGAGAATTGAAATAATCCACCCAACAATTTACCCAGGTAGCAAAGAACAAATCTAGAATAGAAACCATATGTATGTGACTCCAGAATCTGGCCTTTATTTCATGGTACTGCTTCACAGTACTATTGATACATCACTATGCTATTTCATACTACTATATCCTGGTACCACTTCACTGGACTACTTTATGATGCTGCTTCAGAGTAGTACTTGGGGGTAGTACTTCATGGTATTGCTTCAAGTTACTGCCTCAGAGTACTATGTCAACATGCCACATGGCACTACTTTACAATTGTACTTCGTGGTAGTACTTTATGGTAGTATTTCATAGTAGTACTTTATGATACTACATCAACCCACTACTTCATAGTACTATATTATGGTACTACTTCATAAGATTAATTCCTCGTGCTACTTCAGAGTAGTACTTTGAGGTGCTACTTTATGGTACTACTTCACAGTACTATATGACAGTGCTATGTCACCATCCTACTTCAAGGTACTACTTTACAGTGCTCCTTCAGAGTAGTACTTCATGGTAGTACTTTGTGGTAGTACTTCATGGTCGTATTTTAAAATATTTCACAGCAGTATTTCAGGGAACTATTTTACCACTTTATTGCAGCATAATTTGGGAGTCTTATCTACAGTGATTAAATGTTGTTAAAATATAATTTTCCAAAAAAAGTAAATCATGACTCTCTGATATAAAATGAACATGTGTTAGAGACGCTAACTCAATCAATGAGGAAACCAGGTGGATCTTATAATTGGTGCAGCGGAGAAGTCTAAAAATCATACACTCAGATGGAATAAGGGAATGTTCCAATGAATGTGCAGATGGAAGCAAAACCAGCTTCTTCCACAGCAGGGGAGGGGAGGCAAGTGAGCTTTTTGGACAGGACAGAATTTGTATGTCTGTGGACAAGAATGATGTTCCTTTGCTCTCAGTTATCTGTAATTCACAGAGCTGGAAAACAGAATAGAAAACCCTCTAGTCTGGATAACGCATAGGTTTCCACTGAACCACAAATTTAGTGTGTTCTCTTGGAATACAATTGTACAGATTCTCGTCATCTAGGACAATAGCTCAGTTCTTCAAATTTCTAACTTGAGTTATCCAGGTAATTGAAATGAAAGGAATTCTCACACATTATCTGCACATTTTTGTTGTTGGTGGTGGTGGTGGTGGTAGAGACTTGACCAAATCCATGCTGTGCAGTGACTTTACCAAAGCCATTTCAGAAGGAGATAAGTGGGAGGGTTGGGGGGGGTAGGAAGTTTTATATTAATTTTCTGACTTTCATCCACAAATTTTCTTGGTTTATGAAGTCGCAAGATAATTTTTCTAAATGCCAGCCTTGCAAATTCAAGCTGAGAATGAAATTCAAGCTGTGTTTTTTCTGCTTCTTATAGTCCATCATTGCTTGTAATAAAGAGCGCACAAATTTGTCAGCCAAGTTCTGACAGTAAAATCTTTATTACTGGTGTTGATGTAAGAGGCAAAAGGAACACAGCTTGAGTTTTAGATCCCAGGTTGAATACAGAAAGCTGATATCTAGGGAAAAAAAAAACATCTTACACTGAACAAATTTGATCATTAAGGCAAGATAAATGTGGAACCCAACAAGGCCAATTTTATGGTCATGGAACCAACCATGACCACTGTTAATTGTTATTCAGAAGGTGATGAAATTAATGTAGGAATTAACTGTGCAACAACAAAAAAAAAACCTGGAAAAAAAAAGAAAATTAATTTAAAGCAACAGCTAGTGATACAAGTCAGCTTCAGTGTACAGCTGCAGGGAAAAATTGATAAAGCAATTTCTCAGAAAATCTATAAAGTTCTACAAAATTGCCCTGTGATAAGAATTGCAGAAGAAACAAACATTTAGACTATTGAGAGTTGGAGGATTGTTTAATTAAAATTAAGCCAGATCCAAAGGGTGGGTTAATTATTACCACAGGTCTTGATCAAGTAGCATTAATAAAAAGCAAGAACTAAATTGGGAAACAAAATAAAACTGTGCAATAAAAAAAAAAAACCCAAAAACAAAAAACCTCAAAAAAACTCAGCGAACAAAAGCACATTTTACCTGTAACCTCTCTAGCAAAAGGAAGTGGAGATTTGCTGTAACTATGCTATTAATTCAAAATGTTAAAAAGTAGACTGAGATTTCCCTTCTCCCCACCCACCACCATCCCGTGGCCAAGGGAAGCGTATCCAAACCCTACTGTACAAGAATTTTTTATCCTTGCATTGCTCAGAGCTGCTGAAGATGGCTTCTTTTCCTTCATTCTCCTTTTGTTTAGCTTTGCCAGAATTCATTTCTGTTCCTTCCAACCGAAGGCTCTTACTAACATGTACGACAATTATTGGAATAATTATAGGATTTAGGTTCTGAATTTTCTGACCTCTCTATATCTGAAAGCCAGCCGGGGTGTCCAGCAAGAGCCTGGGTGAGAAAAGTAAGGGAGAGAATGGAAGGATAAGAGTGGGAGGAGAGACAGAAGAAGAGGGTTAGAAGGAGACATCAGCTGTGTCCTTCAAAGTTAAATGAGATACCACAATCATCTGAATTTTCCTTTTTTTTTTTTTTTTGGTAGAGTCCATTCATTGATCTTCTCTTTCATAATGTAGGGTGTTGAGTATGGATTTCAGTGAAGTGGTCCAAAAGCCTTATCATGTTGACTTTCAGAAATATCTTTGCAGTGTTTGCCTTAACCTGGTATGAGGAAGTCTCACTGCCCTTGGTGCTGGGCCTTCACACTCATAGTCAGCCTTGTGAAATATTTGTTGAAGGCTGTGAGGATAAGATGGATATGTAAATATTTGCAAGGATGTGGCCATGCAATTAACACCTCTGAAGGAAACCGTCAAGGTCGTGATTTCGAGAGTGGTATGGGGGATAGACTTTTAATATGGTCCCATCCCCCCCACGAGCTGGGTGATCTTCTCCCCATGAGTGGGGTGGGGTGTGTGAGTTATTTCTAATCCACACAGTATAGCAGGGGTGATGCTAATGCACATGATTGGATTCCATGAGGTTATAAGGTGCCTGTCATTCTGGAGTCTCTCTCTTGCCAGCTTTGAGGAAGCCAGCGGTCATGCTAAGGGCCCCCATGTGACAAGGAACTGTGGGCAACCTCTAGGACCTAAAGATGACCTCCAGCTGATGGCCGGCAAGAAATGGTGACCTTCAGTCCTACAACTGCAAGAAAATTAATTCTGACAGCAAACTGAGTGAGTTTAGAGGCCAGTCCTTCCCAGGTGAGTCTCAGGTGCTCTCCCAGCCCCAGGTGACACCTGAATTACAATCTGGTGAGAGGCTGAGCAGAGGACCCAGCTAAGCTTTGCACAAACTCCTGACCCACGTACACCGTGAGTTGTTATAAGCGGCTAGGTTTCTGTAGTATTGTTCCTTAGCAATAGATAATTAAAACAGAAAGCTTGTATCATGGTCAAAAGCCTGGATTTGGAAAGACATTGGCACTGGTAGAGGCTGCCTATGTCTTTTTTTGTTTGTTTTAAATTGAAGTATAATTGATTTACAATATTGTGTTCGTTTCAGGTGTACGGCAAAGTGATTCAGTTATATACATATATTTTCAGGTTCTTTTCCAGTATAGGTTATTACGAGATACTGAATACAGTTCCCTGTGCTATACAGTAAATCCTTGTTGTTTTTATCTATTGCATATATAGTGGTGTATATATGTTCATCCCATACTCCTAATTTATCCCTCCCTGCTTGGTCCTTTGATACTTGTGTCCTTGGACAAGAGAGCTAACTAAGACTTAGTTTTCTAACTGTTGTAAAGCAAGGTTTCTCAACCTTGGCACTTGACGTTGGAGCTGGGAGGGTGTCCTGGGCATTGTAGGATGTTGAGTAGCATCCCTGCCCTCTACTCACTAAATGCTAGTAGCTCCCTCCCCCAGTTAGGAAAACCAAAAATGCCAAATCCCCTGGTAGGGAACAAGACTGCCCCCAGTAGAGAACCACTGGTATAAAGGTCAGTGGGAATGATAATAGTACTAATATCTACATCAGGGGGTTGCTGGAAGTTTTACATCAGATGGTTGGACGGAGGCCTGATAACCTTCATAATAAGAACTTAAAGAATGACATTATTATTCCTATAATGAATTTTACATTTTTTTCTCTTATTTTTATATTCTTAGTTGTGTTTTTATTATCTTAGTTGCAGCCATTGGTACAAGTTGGGTCACGGCTGGCACCAGATCTTCCAAGAAGGGGGAAGTATTGCTTAGCATGAGATGAGGAACAAAGCACGAGCTCCTCAGAAAGAGAGAGAGAGAGACAGAGACAGAGAGAGGAGGTGGGAGGCTGTGAGCAGGGAGGAAGCTCAGGGCTCTGTGCTGGAGGCCACGTGCTTCATGGAGCTTCTGCGTTCACCAGAGGTTGCGCGTTCGTACTTGGGAGTTGGAACAGGATGGCAAAATTCCACGGGCATTCTCAGTCCTGTGGGGGAGACTCGGGCTCCTGCAGGCTGTGAATTGGAATTGGGACAGTCTTGCCTAGATCTAGAGGGATGGGGGCCCTGGGTGACACCTGGATTGCACTGCTGTTACCACCCTCATTATCACTACCCTGGATTACAGGTGAGGAGAGGTCCCAGCTAGAATGCCTTCCTCAAATCTAGACACTTTAAACCTCCTCCCCCCTGGATGCAGAAGTGTTGCAGTTTTATCTATAAGTGAGTGATTGAGCACCTTGGGCCTGTTGGTAATTAGTTTAAACCAGAGCATCACTGGCCAAAAATAATAAAAGGAGAACCTCCCATCTCTTTATTAAGCTTGGTTATAGTGATTGAACACAGTTTAAACCAGCCGAAAGGGATAGAAATTTCCCTGAAGGAAAACCACAAAGAAGGCAGGAAAAAGTGCTTGTACTAATGACTCATAAAACAGTTCAGTAAGTGTCTTTCTATTGATTTCCTTTTCTTCCTCTTTTTACCTTTTCTCTCCCCCCGCCTTTGTCCTCAGGTCCGTCCCTGCCTCTTCACCCTCCACAATATTTGGCCCTGTAAAGAGGGTCCAAAATGCACATCGGTCCACAAAATTGATAGCTGAAGATCAGTGAATACAATAGGTCAGTTTCTAGACTGTGTTTATAGCAGGGCCTCCAGGAGATGAAATAGTCACAGCTCACAGTTGCGCAGTATTTCTTGCGTGTGGACATTCTTCTGCACTTGTCCTAACTCATCTAACCACATGACAGCTCTGTAAGTACGAGGCTTAGTCCCCTTTTAGAGATAACAGTGAGACTTCCTATAAACACCCATGTGGTGGCAAGCTCTGGTCTAAGGATTCTACACCTATTACCTCAATTTAATCCTCAGGTAACAATGCTCTGAAGTTATTATCCCATTTTAAAGCCAAGGAAACTGAGGCACAGAGGGGTAAAAGCAGTTTGCCATGATTTCTCAGGCAGCCTGGTCCCAGCGCATATGCTTGCTGCTACATTAACTCTCCCATGGCGCAGATGGTTCCAATGAAAACCTGGGAAGTTTTCGATACTTTTAGAGCTAACTCAGCACGGATGAGGAGTGGGGTATGTGTGTGTGTTTCTGAGGAATGAGAGATGAGTGCCCAGGTAAGATACCTTCCATTTATTTTGGGCTGTATCTCCATCCCAAATAGAATTGCTTCTTGCAAACTTTTGCATACTATCGGGATAGATCCTGAAGTTTGTTTCTGCTAATAAAATGCTGCAATTATAAATACTGTGAGATAAGTCACAAACCAGGAGATAAACATTCCTGTTTAGATATTGACAAAAGGGTGTGACTGCTAGAAGCAAGCTTCTATTTCAGCCTCATCTAATTAAGCCCGGAATGTGTGTAAGATCATTAGCAAGAGTTTTCAAAGCTCTGGTTTGAGCTACACTTTGGCAGCTTGTGACATCCAAAGACAATTCTGTGATATCTGTATTGTTAAATGTGATCTCCAGCAGCATCTGTAAAATGAGGCAATAAATAGCTCGTGTTTTTTGCCGGAGGCAGCAAGCGCCACTTTGCACGGGTAGTAAAATCACAAAAGTTGCAGGTACATCAGAAAGCAGCAGTGGTGTCAGATGGAGGGGAGTCATACCTGAATGAGCAATTAGCATCCAACGCATCTGAGGAGAGATGACTTGTGTACATTCACTTTCTTCTGAAGAAGCAGATTTTCCCCCCATCTCTAAAGATCTCTCTTAATCAGGGATTCTAAACCCTTTTAGAGGATACCACATCCTCTGAGATTTTCATGAGAAGTGTGAACCTATACCCAGAAGAATCTCTGTGGTCATCTGTGACTGAATGAGATTTTTGACCTCCCCTCTACTTTTTGTTCTTAATCATTCAAGCATGTAGCTGTGTTATGTGCTTCTGTGCCCCCATGGAAGGCTTTATTTCCAAAAGGCTAAGTGTGTAGGAAGAGGGACAGAGTTCATGGGGAAGGGTCTTAGGGTTTGGCCAACTCAGGAACATCTCTGCTGTTTGTATCAGACTGTATTTTGACATAACTTCAGAGAGAAATTGTAGATTTAGATTATGGGAGACAGAACATTACAAGATGCCACGTTCATGTTTTTTCCACATGCAAGTTATATACAGATATCACAGTGCTCTACTGAGGGTGAGTGTCTTCAGTGGTCTGTGGAGTCCTGCCCACTGGGCTTGGGTGGCTTGCTTGTCCATGGGAATGGACACAAAGTGCCCATTCAAGTCCAAGGACATGGTCAAGGCTGCCACAGCCAAGGGGCCAGGGGAGTTGGTATTCTGTCTGCTTGTGTTGCTTGTGTAGCATATGGTGATGTCTAATCTCTAGACATTCATCTATGGGGATACCAGGGAGCCAGTTTCTCTCTATCCTTTGGTAGAAATTTTAAATGAAAGAAACAGAGTTAATTTCTGAAAGAAGAGGGCTCTTTGAAAGGCATGTTAGAGACGCCTTTTCCAGCGATGCAAATGTACGTACTCTCCAGGAAGAGACCCACAAGTCCTAGCCTGCTTTATTTTGGTGACAGTCATGGTCTGTTATCCCATCTGCTTCTCCTCATTCCCGGAACTCAGCATGACCTCTGGGCAACGCCCTAGGGCTTTGCTGATGGCTTGCCTGTAGACACATAAGTAGATGCATCCAGTGTCCCAGCCTTCACAGCCACAGTTTGCTTTAGATGCCAAACTATTTACAACTTGAGAATTCTTCCTGCTAGTTTGAGCTCCATGTGTATTGTTCCCTCTGCCTACGCCTGTCCCCCAGCCCTCAGGCCCAACCAGATCTTTACGCAGTGAATCCCCACCATCCTTCAGCCCAGGCGGCCGCCCTCCCTTCAGGAGTCCTGTCTGCCCTTCAACCCAGTGCAATTTGGAGAAGGCTCCTGCTGCCCGCACACTGACATCTTTGGCTGTGCTGTACTAATTAGTTTAGTTGTTGCTTCCTCCTCTGAATTTCAAGGTTTTAGATGGCAGGGGCCATATTTTACTCAACGTTGCTTTGCAGAGTGTCCGTCATAATATATGCGTATAGCTGGTGAAGGGATGGGTGGCGGAAGACACCTGGAGGATGATGAATACTGGATGAAAAGTTTGAATAAAGTGGAGATGCAGTAATAGCTGGCTTTTGAAAGGAATATCTTTCAGCCCCAAATGCCTGATTATACTTAAAAGATAAGGTAAATAAAAATACGAACCCAGAGCTTGCATTTGGTTCTAGCAACATTGGTTAAGCCTCGCCAGTGGTTACCAAGGGGCAGGGTATGTCATGGTTAGGAGCTTAAGATTTAGCACAAATAGTGAAGGGTTCAAACCCAAGCTCCAGCACTTACTAGCCTTGTGACTGTGGACTAGCTATCGAACGCTCTACATCTCCCTTTCCTTATCTGTAAAAGCAATGTGATAAGGACCTACCTCCTTGGGGTGTTGTGAAGATTAAATGGGAAGATTGTGTGCACAGTGGTTACTTGGGTGCCTGGCACATGGTTATTAATCAATAGATGTTCAAGGTGTGTAGGCAGAACGTAGGCTGCCACAGCCAAGGTGAGCTCGAGACTGAGCTGCAGGTGAAGGGTGCTGCATCTGCAAGGAATCTCCTCCTCCCTCTGCTGGAGTGCAGGACGATACCAGAATATCAGTCCATGATGGGGAAGTGCCATCCTATGTTCCGTTTAATAAATTAATTTTATGGCCTAAATTTTGAGTAAGTGCATGCAGTTTTCATTCGTTAGCATTCACAATGTTGTCCACAGCTCTAACGTTTCATAAGCATCACAGCGTTTTCGCCCATGTTGATTTCCTCTGTATATACACACACATAAATAAAGCCATGGTGGTGATTATCACTAGCAGTGTTTTCTGCTTATTATGAATTTTTCAGCAAGCGTCATCAAACTTGTTTAAAAAGAGGCATGCCAAGAACAGCTCTTCTTCTCTTCTGGAATTTATGACCGAAGTCAGGCTTCTGAATCCTTATTTATTTGCACTTTGCATGCCATAGGAGGTCTAGGACATGCTTGTTAATTTACTTTGCTGGCGAGAAATGAGTATAAAACAACTGAATTCTGGCAGTGGTGGCCAACCACAGTGGGACACTAGCAGGGAGTTCACCTGCGAGCAACTATTTGGGGCATTCAGAAAACACCGGTCAACCCCATGGTTTTCCATGTTGCCTGAGCTAGGGTCAGCCAACTTCACGGGTAGCTTTGGAAGATCAGAAAGACCTGACAGAGTCCAAAGATGATGACGTAAAAGTGACTTGGGGCTGGATTGAATCAAAATATGGTCAGAGAGGTTGTCAGAACTCCTAAATTCTTATCTTGACTTTGACCTCAAAAGATGTATGGCTTTTGGGCCTCAGTTTCTTCGATATCTTCCTTGGCCATGCAGGTTCGGAAGTGGGACATTCAAAACTTGGGGTCTGTGAATTCATCAACGGTTTTGTGAATGCTGTGTAATTTTGTGTGTATAGGTACATCTTTCTGGAATGCGGGTGTGCTGTTTTCATCAGATTCTCAAAGAGGTTCATGAATATAACATAGTCAATAATCACTCTTCTGTCCAATCCTTAAGGTTCCCTCCCAAAGCCAAGATTCTCTGATTCTCTCAAAGTTGCAACTAAAGCCTAATAGTATAACAGTATAAAGATATATAAGACATTTTTTTTTGGTAAAGATAATACCTTACTTTCAATTAAAAAAATTTTTTTTCATCTTGCCTCAAATAGAAAAATAGCGAGGTGTCATGTTCAAGGCTCACTTGATCTAGAACTTTTATCTCAAACTGAGTTTTTAGCAATAGTGATAATATATTGATAGTTGTACCTTCGAGCATTGATCCTGTGTTAAATACATTTTGGGAAAAATTCATACTGTAGCTCTTTTTTGGAGATTCACAGGGTACCTTGGCCTGTAGGAAGCTCTAAGCAATTCTGCACTTGAGAGCCTGTTTAAATTTTTTAAACACAGTGTTTCCTAAATTATTTGACTGTAAAGCTCCTTAAGCACCCGTTCACATCATAAAGGGTAATTCTTCCCAGGAATGCATTATTAGAAATGCTGACCTAGTCGTTTCAGCTTTCATTCTTTGGGGCGCATTGGTGGCCTTCACTGGGTTCTTCAAGGTCTAATAAAGCTTACTTAATGAGACACCACATACATTTGGGGTACGATTTCATAGTGTTTTAGGAAGACCAATAAGTGTAAGTAAAAATGACTTTTTATGTAGAGAAGGGAGATATAGTTAGAAAGAGTTAGTATTGTGGTAGATAAAGGTTAGCAAAAGCAGGAGTAAGGAAGAGTGTGTGGAGAGTAGATATTCATTCATGATTGATAGCTGAGATCCTCGTAAGTTATGGGGACCATGAGACTATCTGAGAACCTAAAGGAAGCTGGGAGACAATGTCTGACCTTTACACAGTCAGAATCACATGATGCTGAGAGGCAGGTCATAGATAATTTCCATGTAGAGTGAGGCATGCTATGTAGAGGTAGGTCCTATTGCTCTAAAAACACAGAAAAAGGAGCCCGTCATTTTGCAGATCTGAAGTCTTCAAGGAGGAGATGATGTTTGAATTGGCTTTAATATTCACAGTTAAATAAACTAAGTCTGTGCTCTCATCAGGAGGCTGAGATGAATACAAGGAAGAAAGCAAGAAGATGCTGGTTCATAAAGTGAGACTTGTACTTAAAGTTTAGATTTTGGTTAATGGCACTTTGGCTGCAAATATCAGAAACTCAGAAAATCAGAGGGAGAGAGGCGTTCAGGGTCATGAACTCATTTCTTGTCATTGTTCCATTTTGCCATCTTCCATTCTGAGTTTGTTCTCACGCTGTCAGCAAGATGGTTGCCGAAGTTTCAGGCATTACATCTAGACGAACGATGTCTAGGAGAGACCTCTTTCCCTCCTCTGAGTCAGTCTTAGGAGCAAGAAAATCCTTCTCAGGAGCATCTCAAGAGATGCCACTTCATGTCTGATTGGCCGCATATAAGTCACACACCAATTCCTAAGTGAGTCTTGGGTGAGGGACCCCAATACCAATCAAGTCCACCTGGAAGGTTGAGTGTTATCGTCTTCCTCCAAAGCACCTGGGTGCATGGAGGAAGGTGGACACTTGAACAAAGTCAGGATCTTATCAGGAAGGGAGAAGAGGTGGGAGATGCTTAGGAGGCAACCCACAATGCCTACTTCCGAAGATTGGTATAAAAGGGCATTGCCATCTGCAAGATACTTGAACAGTAGCAGATCCTGTTAGTCAAGACTAACAACCTGGGCATGGGTAGTTGCCTGGGGTGTGTCTCCATACCTTCCTCTATATTTTAATCTGAAAGGCTGTGCAACATAGTAATATTAATCACTGTGCTTTAAAATATCTCCCCCACTGGCATATCAGAGGGTATTTCAGAGCCACTGAAGTTGTCTCCACCCTTGAGACTTTGTTCTCCGCTAGCACTTACTATGAACATGAACTCTAATATCAGACATACTCAAAGTCCCTCATGGTGCTATGCAAAGTTAGGTTTGTAGCAGAATTATCAGATGATGGTGATGATTGGACAGTAATTGTCATTTCAGTTAAGTGACAAATCTCAAAGGCTGATGAACTAATTCAAATAAATAAAGTTTCAGCATCTTCATGGTATGGAGAGAGAAAAAAAGGCCTACCACATCAATCTTCTGGCTTTCATATTGATGAACATTAATTGCTTAAAACTCCAATGCCAGCAATATCTTACTGATTTATGGTTTATGAAAGCTATTGACATATGTGAAGATGCAATAAGGAATCTTTTATAGGCATGACTACAATAGATTGCTACAGGGATTATCTAATTATTGAGTAAGCACTAGTGATGAACTCCAGCAATAAAGATACCGTAGGCTCACCAGGGGGCTGTGGGGCTAAAATAATGGCTAACTGTGACAGCATAAATTGGCTTTTCTTTTTCTTCCCCCTTAAATAGAAATTCTCACTAGTGTTCTTTTGGAAGCCAAGAATGGATGAGTTGAACAACTGTTATCCTACTCTTCACCCTAACTTTCCTTCTTTTAATTATGTCTTTTGAATTTCTAATTGAATTCTTATTGTTTCCCTCTCCTTACTTTCTAAAGAATGCTCTTGTAGGCATCCAACAATAGAAGTGATAAAAAAAACTTCAATGTAAAGGTACAATGTCTTTATTTTTTTTTGCATTCAGTGCTTGTATTATTTGAGCACTACCTAGACCAGGACCTTGACAGTTGTATTATTGTCAACAAGACCCGGTGGATCTGGAGTTTGACCAATTCCCTGTGATAGTCCCTGCAGTGGGAATACCTAGTGTAAAACTTCTGTCTTTCTCACTGGTTCCTGATTGATATATTAGGTATTATTTCCCCTCTCCTTTCAGGTAAAGAAACACAATTAGAAAGGGAAGATCTAACTGATGGATGGAAACCATGTTTGAACTAAAGCAGTTTTACCCTAGCTTCAAATGCCCTTTTCCTCATTGCTCTCTACAATCTTAAGTTTCGAAGTTTGAGTTGGAAGGGACCATAGGAAACATTTAGTCCAGTGTCTCATTTTGCAGAAGAAAGCCAAAATTGCAGGGCAGTGAAGTGCTTGGCAAACTAGGTCATGCTCGGAGAGCTGTGCTTTCATTCATTCATTCATTCATTTCACGGAACACATGTTTGTCCAGTGTTTCCCATCCTGGGCATTGGCACCACGGTAGTGGAACAACCAGTCAGGTCCCTACCCTTATGGAGTTAAGAAATTTGTAAGGGAAGAGATAGACAACAGAGAAAGAGATGATAGAGGCTAGCGGGAAGAGTGTGGTAAGTGCTTTGGCGTGGGGAGGCTGCAAACTTGGGTGGAGTGATCTGCGTGGACCTCACTGGGAAGGTGGCATGTTAGCCAAGACTTGAGGTTGTTGGCGAGATGAGGCAAGAGGCTGTCTGGGGAGAGAATGTGCCAGGCAGAGCAGGGAGCAAGTGTAAAGGCAGAACTGCGGCAGGCCAGGCAAAGACACGTCCGGGAGGCCCGTGTGCCTGGGAGGAGATGAAGTCAGAGAGGAACTGGGCTCTGGAGCCCACTGTAAGGGCTCAGAATTCCCTCTCAGATGGGCAGCGATGCCAAGTTGAGCTGAAAAGTTGCAGGCTATGACCTCTATTTACAAAATTTCCGTATATATTGTTTTAATTTCTTTGAAAAGCTACTTTTTGTCCCAAGCTCTAATTTGTCCCCAGAATTCCAGGTCTATATGCCCCATTGCCTTCTAGACATCATTAGGCATCTCAGACTTAACACAGCCAAATCTGAGCTCTGATTCCCCACCAAACCCTCCCCCAGGCATCCCATTCTCAGTCAACGGCACCTTCTCCCTTTCCATGGCTCAGGCCCAGAACTTGAGGGCATTTTTTTGTTCCCGCCACCCCCATCCCCGCCCCATCCCTCATAGAGTCCATCAGCTAATTCCATTGACTCTACATTCAGAAGTAGTTCAAAGGCCCACTACTTGCCGCATGTACTGCCCCCATCCTGCCAACATCATCTCTCTCCTGGACTCTTCCCATCATCATCACCTGACAGGTCTCCCCTGCTTCTGTTTTGGCCACCCACAGTCTAATTTCCATCATAGTCGTTGGAGTGAGACCTTTGAAACATAAGTCAGGTAACGTCATTACGCTGCTTCAAATCCTTCACTGGCTTCTTATTTCAGACAAAATAAAATGTAATATATTTACAGTGGCTGATAGGGCCTTGTGTGACCTTACCCTGTGCCGTTTCTCTGACCACACACACTACCAACCTCCCTCGTACTGATGCTTCTTGAGTCACACTTGTCTTCTCACTGTTCCTTAAACACTCTTGGCACTGCTCTTTCTGGGGTCCTTTGTTTTCATCATTTCCCCTGCCCAGAACACTCTCCTCCCACATAGCCACCCACATGTTTGTTGTATTTTATGTACTGGCAGGAAAAAAAAGCATCTTATCTGATTTAGTCTTGGTCATTGCTTCCTATACAGCACTTACAACAGTGCTGAAACATAGAAGTGGGGCTCAGTAAATTGGTGAATGGATAGAGAGACAGAAGGTTGGATGGATGGATGGATGGTTGGAGGGAGGGAGGGAGGAAGGGATGGGTGGATGGATGGAGAATAAATGGTAAATTTGTAATGTTTACCTGGTTCATCTGCTCGCCATCCATGTGAAGAAAATTGTCTTGAGATTATTAGATGATGAGAGAGAGACACAGATTTATAGTCTCCTAGGGGTGTTTCAGTCTTAAATTCTTCCACTTGACCTGTTCCCACAACACTCTCACATTTGGTAAGTGAGCTAATACCTACCTCTTTTATTTACTTATTTTTGTCCTGAATTAGTTCAAATTTAATTTTGTCATTTGCCATCTAAAGAAGGCTACTATTAGGTGACCTCATAGGATTGTCTTTATTCACTTGACAAACATTTATCGAGAGCCTACTATGCGCCAATCACTGTTACAGGCACTGGGAGCAGAGCAGTAAACAAAACAAGATGTTTACTTCATGGAGCTCACATCCTGGAGAGGAAGACAGACAAATATATACATCATAGAGTTTCCTATAATGCTATATTCCATTAAGGAAAAACTGAGTGTCAGAGACTAGGGCAGAAAGAGCATGATTCTCTGAGGATCTTTAGGGAAAGCCTGTCAAAAGGGAAGGTGTTCCAGCAAAGGGAAACTCACAGAGACAGGGAACAGATTGGTGGTTTGCCAGGGGCTGGGGGTGGGGAGAAGTGAGTAACTGCTGAATGGGCACAGGTTGCCTTTTAAGGTGATGAAAATGTTTTGGAGACAGATGTGGGGGCTGCACAGCATTGTGCATGTACTTTACTAAATGTCACTGAAGTATTCACTTTAAAGTGGTTTATTTTATATTATGTGAATTTCATCTCAATAAAGTTAAGAAGAAAAAGGGAGGATGCTTAAAGCAGAGACCCAAAGAATGAGAAGTCTTCCCAGGAAAAGGGGAAAGACCCTGCAAGTACTGGAACACTCCAGACACAGGGAACAGAAAGAGTAAAGATTATTTGAGACAAGCTGGGGATATTTGAGTTATTCTCAGAAAACTGGGAGTGGGAGCAGCCAGAATACAGAGTGAGGAGAGAGGCAGGAGAGGAGCCCAAAGAGATAGCTGTGCTTAAATGGTCAGGTCCATGTGCAGAGTGGGTCCTAACGTACGTCATGGCTTTGCCTGGCAAGTACAAGTACAATAAGCAAGTGACCAGAGGCAGAGGGAGGGGCAACTGAAGCCAAGCTGGAGAAAGAGGGAAGTGGGGACATGGACGTGGATGATGAAAACATGGCAGAGGGGATGGATCCTATCCCAGGGGGGTTGGATAGATCATGTCCCGGGGGTTGGATGGATCACATCCTAGGGGGGTTGGGTGGATCACGTCCCAGGGGATTGGGTGGATCACATCCCAGGGGGTTGGGTGGATCACGTCCCAGTGGGGTTGGGTGGATCACATCCCAGGGGGTTGGGTGGATCACGTCCCAGTGGGGTTGGGTGGATCACATCCCGGGGGGTTGGGTGGATCACGTCCCAGAGGTGTTGGGTGGATCACGTCCCAGTGGGGTTGGGTGGATCACGTCCCAGGAGGGTTGGATGGATCACATCCTGGGGGGTTGGATGGATCACATCCCAGGGGTTTGGGTGGATCACATCCCGGGGGGTTGGGTGGATCACGTTCCAGGGGGGTTGGGTGGATCACGTCCCAGGGGATTGGGTGGATCACATCCCGGGGGGTTGGGTGGATCACGTTCCAGGGGGGTTGGGTGGATCACATCCCAGGGGGTTGGATGGATCACGTCCCATAGGTGTTGGGTGGATCACATCCCAGGGGGTTGGGTGGATCACGTCCCAGTGGGGTTGGGTGGATCACATCCCGGGGGGTTGGGTGGATCACGTCCCAGAGGTGTTGGGTGGATCACGTCCCAGAGGTGTTGGGTGGATCACGTCCCAGTGGGGTTGGGTGGATCACGTCCCAGGAGGGTTGGATGGATCACATCCTGGGGGGTTGGATGGATCACATCCCAGGGGTTTGGGTGGATCATGTCCCGGGGGTTGGGTGGATCATGTCCCAGGGGTTGGGTGGATCATGTCCCGGGGGTTGGGTGGATCATGTCCCGGGGGGTGGGTGGATCATGTCATAGTGGGGTTTGAGAATTGTTGTAGCGGGGATACTAGAGAGTAACTGAACTGGAAATTTGGTGGTGATGGTCCAAAAATGGATCCGTGGAATTAAGATTTTTTTTGAGACGGTGCAGTTGTTGGTGATGTAGTTTAGAGTGTCATTATATCAGTGCATGACTGAGGTGGGCTAGAGGTAAATGCTGTGTTTTGTGTGCACTCAGGTCAGTGGACAGAGAGGCAGGTGGGTTAGATAGAATGCCTATGATGTTGTTGAAGGTATCAAGGGAATTGATGGGAGACATGAAGAGGCACAGAGGCCACATCTCTGCTGATTGATGGGGAGCGGTGTGTATCTAGGAGATGACAAAAGAACTGATGTTAGGTGGCATCATTAGATGGTCTGTACTTCAAAGAGGAAGGTGGAGAAATGGTTTTGAAGGGCCGAAGAGCCAGAAGGACACCCACCTCACTCACAAGCCTGGTGGGCGTGGGGTGTGCATGGGAAGGTCATGTTCACTTATAGTCTGGCTTTACTTAGAACATTCAGAGAAGAGGCAAAGGGGCAGGATTTTTTTCTGATAACAGATCGTGAATTTCAGAGGCCCCTGTGTGGGGTTTGGAAGTTGAAATCCAGATTAGGGGATGTCCTGACTTTCGGGGGATGAAATGAAGGGTGGTTGGGGATGCTTGAGCTTCTGTTAGAAATTGGTTTAAAAAAAAGATGTAGAATGTAAGTCATGATGGGTCTGTGCTTATTACTGCCCACATTTTGGGACTGGTTTCATGGCAGTTAATGGGGCTGAGGCTGGTGGTGTGTGCTTGGGTGAGGGGCAGTGTGGGGAGAAAGACAGATGTTCCTAAATTGCTGTCTGAATAAACAAACAACTTTCAATTAAAACTTGGTAGAAATCTTCAGGTGTTCTTAAAAGTATACCATCCAGTACTAACTAGTTGATGGTAAACCTTATAAATAGTTCCAAGAAACACATTTTTGGCAAATGGATTCATTTGGTAAAGGAAAAATTGATTTCTGGCAAATGTACCCTCAGTGAACTGATGCTTGATGAACTGGGCCACTTCCTGCCCTTGTGCCCTGCAGAGGAGAGTGGACGTACCTGAACATTCCTTAGACACCGTCCCCCTCCCCCCTCTCTACTTTGAAAGTCTTGGGGAAGTCTTCTGATTGGCTGCTCTTGGGCACATGTTGCCTCTGTGGCCAGAGGTGGAATTTTAGCATGAGTGGCCCTATGAGAACTTGGGTGTCCGGGGAGGAATTTCTCTGGGACCGAGAAGCAGGGTGGGGACTCCTTCCTTAAGAAGGGAGAGATGCCAGACGAACAGAGCCATATTCCTCTCCAGTGATTTTTTTCCGCCAGATAATTGTTCCTCTATTTGACCACAGAGAAGGGGTGATTTAGAGAGTTAAAATGGCCAGACCCTCAGAATCAGGGATTGCTCCAGGATACAAACCCACAGTCCCTGGACTTTTGTGTGCTGATGTTTTTCTGCCTTAGATGGCACTGAAAACATCTGCTAAACTCCCACTCATCAGTCATCAATTTTGCGTGCTCATATTTTCTCCTGAAGTTCACACAAATCCATTTTATGAATTCAGCCACACGACTCAGTGGCCAAAATTACTTATGCGGAGGTCCTGACGTTTGCAGTAGCTGATGAGCCTGAAATCTGGACTCCTGGCCTGGAGTCAGAGCAGCGAGGGGAACTTGGGTGTCGGAGACGGAGGATAATTAGCTGGGGCTCACTGTCTGCACGGCGCCTGGGGGAATTTTAAAACAGAGAAAAGATCCCTGACCTCGGTGCTGTGTTGGTTCAATTTGTTCCTTTCCTCAGTGGAGAGGAGATTATCAATTGAGTCCAATTTATTTTCCCCGTTGTCTGAGCCAGCTGTTATGAGAGTAGATGTCTCGACCATGTTTTAAATAGGAAGAAATGGATGTTATTTACTTTCCTGATATCATTTAATATGTGAGTGGTTGGGTTTGTTCCAAGTTCCAAGCCTTCCAGCTTATTGTAAAGTATACCTCGCCCTTCATCCCACCTAAAATACATGTATAAATTGAGGGCTCTTCTATTCATCTAGCTTTGAGCATTGCTTAGGCAACAGATACTAATTTAACATCTCTAAAATCATATCTTCAAGTGCAATGCAGTTAAAAAAGTGCTTTCCAAGTGGGCTGGGTAAACCCAAGATTACACTGAAAACAGCCATTAGCTTTGGTGCTGGCTGTTTTCATTTCTTAAGACAATTCTTGTCGACTAGGCCTAGCCACAATATCAAGTAGCAGTTTAGAGAGGCGTGGAAAAAATCCTCCTTTCTAAGTGAGTGAAATAAATCATCACTCACTAACAGTGATATTTAGGAAGATTAATTTGAATTGCTTTCTCCTCTGGCTACATTTCACAACAGTCAGTATTTATCTTTTGAAGGTTTCCCAATCATCCAAAAGAGATAGATTAGACTGAATCAGTTTCACAGGCAGAAATGTAAAAACAGAAATGTAAATTGGAGTTTAATGACCATGGTTTGAGCCCCTTCATGTACAGTGCTCTGAAGACCACTGAAATAAATATTTTCCGTGTCAGACAGGGCTTGATCTAAGTTCTGATGATAGTTTTTGAAAGCAAAGAGGTTGAATCATTGGATGTGGCATGTGTCATAGGGTGATGTCACAGTGAAATGATAATCTGGGTGAAGTGATTTTAACTAGTATTTGGCATAATTTAAAAGAGAAGGATTAAGAATTCATGCCACAGTGATGTTCTTACACCCTGGAAGTCTAAGAACGATAATCTTCCATAATCACCTTTTATTCCTCTTCTTCTCTATTGGCATCTTGTTTGGCATACTGAAGAGTTTTGTGTTCTAAAGATCAGTGCTCGCACAATGTTATCTTTGTTTCATATCACGGTAGAGAGTTCGGCTTCTCGAATGACATCAGTTTGTGGACATGTGTGATTGCCTTGCCTGGCAGCATTCCTCCATCTCCCTTTTCCAAACAGCACCCATCTTTTTCTCTGGGAATCCATTCCTTCTCTGTTCTTGGTCCTGTGGTCTGGCGGGGGACTGGCCTCCCCCTCAGTCTCGGGGTGTGGCCGTATCCCTGTGATCTCTGTGGTTGACTCTTAGGTGGAGATGTGGGAGCGATGACACTTGGGGACTCTGGGAGAGATGCTTCCTCTTTTTCTAGAAGGGCTACTAGGAGTAACACATGCTCTCCTGCTACGTGTGAACCAGTAAGTGCTGAGCCCTAGGAGTTGTCGGTGATCTGTCCCAGCAGTGATGGGACAAAGCAGGCCCAAGAGAAAGCCAAATGCAGGCCACAAAGAGCAGGATCCTTGGTGACTGAAGCCTCAGTGGAAAGCTCTCCAGTTACATGAGCCCAAAAAATGTATTCCTAGAGCTTGGAGGAGCAGCCTAAAGAGCACAGCTGCTCACTAAATATCGTGATCCATTGACTATGTTAACGACCAGACGTGCCCTGTGTTAGTGAAGCCCGGAACTTGCAGAATTCATTTAGAGAATAATTGTTCTCCAAAAAGAAAGGGGAAAAACAATTCACCAAAATTCTTCTTTAAATGAGGAATCACCTCCCACATATTTTAAATTTAAATATAATATGGAAATATGTGAGTTGCACACACATTTCCTGGAAACTGCCAATGGGTTAAAAGGAGTTCAACTTTTTTTTTTTAAATAAATATCTTACTCATGGACACTCACATTTTTGCAAATGTCAGGTGCTCCGAGGAAACTGATAGCCATGAGGTCTTTAGTCCTGTTTGTTGAATACATCTTGTCCCATTTTCTGAGCACGTGGTAGGATTCTTCCTGACCCCTACGCAGTTGAGTGAGACCGTTGGCTGATTCCTGCCGATGAGTGGCAAGCAGAAGTGATAGGTGTCACATTTGGGATAAATATCTAATTACCAGTGCAAAACTCTCTAAAGCTCTTCGTCATGGAGGCATGGATATCGTTACCCCATCAACCTGGGCCTTGAGTGATGAAAATGAGCAGAGCTTCCTTGCCCACCCAAAGTGTCGCCTAGCTGTTATAAGCCATGGAGATTCGGGGGCTGTTTGTTCCTACAGCGTTCCTAGCCCATCTGGATGGATATAATACCACGACTGAGTTGTAGACAAAGAGACTGAAGCTGAATTCCCTGTAATCTGTCAGAGAAACTGGCTTGGCAGAATTTCACAGGCATTTCAATGACATGACAGGTTGGATGTTTATTTTCTAGAACCAGATTTTGGCATTGAGGAGACAAAAACATGCTCCTGAGTCCTCATATAGTCTCCAACACGGAGATGAATCAGAGAGGCTCTGTGAGAGTGCTGAGTGGAAGAAAGAGGAGGGAACAGACAAAAAATGCCATGTGGGTCCAATGATGAGAGAGTTGGTTTTTTGTTTGTTTTTTCATGGGGGAGAAGGAAATCAGAAAGAAAATGGAAGGAGGTTTTATAGTGTTGTAGGATATAAATTAGATCATCATAAATTTTCCTCGAGCCATATGAATAGATGGACTACTTACGTAGTTACTTTTGGTTACCATTCAGTGCTCTGGGGTTTGTTTTTTTTTTTTTCATACCTTGGTTGAAAGTCTGGTCCGTGTAGGTTCCAACCTTTATTATGTGTGTTATATGTGTAATAATAAGAATATTATTTGCTTGGAGTAAAGGCTTGATTTAAATTTTTAGGAGCACTGATTTACTCTTGGACATTTCCGCTTGTAGGAAAAAAAAAGGGCACACAATAAGTGTTTTAATTTTTATTTAGTAAAATTTGGGTGTGTTTCCGATATGACCCAGAAATTCCACTCCTGGGTATTTACCCAAGATAAATGAACACATACGTCCATAGGAAAACTTGTCCTCAGATGCTCACAGCAGAATCATTCATAATACTCAGAAAGTGTAAACAATACAAATGTCCATAATTGATGGATGGATAAACACAATGTAGTACAGCCTTGCAAAAGAATACTATTCAGCAATAAAAAGGAAGAAAATACTAATATCTGCTACAACATTTTTGAAATCAACGCCCCAAAACACTTGCTAAGTGAAAGACGCTAGGCACAAAAGACCATATATTATATGATTTCATCTATATGAAATGTCCAGAAAGGCAAATCTATAAAGACAGAAAGTAGTTTTGCTAGATGGCGCTTGAGGCCAGGAATGTGAATGCGGGTTCACTTCAATGGGCATGAGGGACCTTTTGGGGTGATGAGAATTCTCTAAAACTGGATTCTGGTAATGGTCACGCAACTCTGTAAACACACTAAAAAAAAACCTGAGTGGTATTCTTAAAACAGGTGAATTTTGTGATATGAAAATGACATCTCATATCACCTCACACTGGTCAGAATGGCCATCATCCAAAAATCTAGAAACAATAAATGTTGGAGAGAGTGTGGAGAAAAGGGAACTTTCCTGCACTGTTGGTGGGAATGTAAGTTGGTACAGCCACTATGGAAAACAGTTTGGAGGTTCCTTAAGAAACTAAAAATAGAACTACCATATGATCCAGTAATCCCACTCCTGGGCATATACCCAGAGAAAACCATAATCCCAAAAGAAACATGTACCATAATGTTTATTGCAGCACTATTTACAATAGCCAGGACATGGAAGCAACCTAAATACCCATCAACAGATGAATGGATAAAGAAGATGTGGCATATATATACAATGGAATATTACTCAGCCATAAAAAGGAATGAAATGGAGCTATATGTAATGAGGTGGATAGACCTAGAGTCTGTCATACAGAGTTAAGTAAGCCAGAAAGAGAAAAACAAATACTGTATGCTAACTCATATATATGGAATCTAAAAAAAAAAAAATGGTACTGATGAACCCAGTGACAGGGCAAGAATAAGGATGCAGATGCAGAGAATGGAATGGAGGACATGGAGTTGGGGGGGGGGTGGGGGGAAGCGAAGGGGAAGCTGGGACGAAGTGAGAGAGTAGCATAGACATATATACACTACCAACTGTAAAATAGCTAGTGGGAAGTTTCTGTATAACAAAGGGAGATCAACTCGATGATGGGTGATGCCTCAGAGGGCCAGGACAGGGAGGGTGGAAGGGAATCGCAGGAGGGAGGGGATATGGGGATATATGTATAAATACAGCTGGCTGACTTTAGTGTACCTCAAAAGCTGGTACAAGAGTGTTAAGCAATTATATTCCAATAAAGAGATAAATAAAATAAAATAAAAGCCATGAAAAAAAATGACACCTCAGTAAAGCTGTTTAAAAACTTTAGGAGTTCACCATGGAATGTATTTTTTCTTTTTATAAAGTGTAAATAATTTAGAATCAGGGATCTTACATGATGCCTACCATATAGTAAGTGCTTGATAAATACATGTTGAATTGAATTAAAGGGCTGGAGAGGTCTGTGCGTGTGCAGGGCTGACTCCCAAGGCAACTGGATTCTCAGTTGGAGAACATGGAGAACAGGGCGTCTGCCTTTCCTCTTCCTGAAGTTTCTATGTCTGTTTAGCCAACTGTTATCGTCAGTTATAAAACCCACATGATTACAGTGAGCATATGCTGTTTTGTAGCCATACAGCATTCATTACCTTTGCCTTGGCAGCACTATTGGAGATTCCTTTGGGGAAAACACCCCCCTCTTATTCTCAGTCCATTTGGTTTGAGCAAGGCTGACCTCACCTTTGGTGCCTGGGATGGACAGGTGAGTCAAACTCAAGTGGATCAGTGAATCCCAAACTCCCCAAGCACTGTGATTAGTCTAGGGTGGGCATGACGCTTGCTGGTCCTTTGAGAATCAAGCTCTGGACTTCGGTTCACATTTCAGGGAAAGGAGACTTTCCTTGTGGACTTGGACCCTTGAAGACCTGGTGCTTAGAGCTTTTGGTAAATATTCTTTATCATGTGAAGCTTTCAAATGAGGCCATCCTAGAGGAAAGCACAGCCGAGAGGTGGAGAGAACTGGACCCTGGTGGCATCCTTTGAGACCTTGGAGTCAACCTTCCCTGGATGTTCCACAAGTGAACAGCCACCCTTTACTGTTGGGTCGGCCTGGACTGTGTTTTCAGTCGATGGCAACTAGATCCCTGAAACAAGGATGCTTCTTACTTCCTGCGAAAAGGGGAGGGCTGGGGGTATAAAGGCCCCACAGGGTCTGTGTCTTTCCATTTTTTATTTTTTTATTTTATTTTTTATTTTATTTTATTTTACAGTTGGTAGTCTCTATATGTCTATGCTACTCTCTCACTTCACCTCAGCTTCCCCTTCACCCCTGCCCCCCCAAACCTCGAGTTCTCCAGTCTATTCTCTGCATCTGCATCCTTATTCTTGTCTTGTCCCTGAGTTCCTCAGTACTATTTTTAGATTCCATATATATGAGTTAACATACTATATTTGTCTTTCTGACTTACTTCACTCTGTAAGACAGACTCTAGGTCTATCCACCTCATTACATATAGCTCCATTTCATTCCTTTTTATGGCTGAGTAATGCTCCATTGTATATATGTGCCACATCTTCTTTATCCATTCATCTGTTGATGGGTATTTAGGTTGCTTCCATGTCCTGGCTATTGTAAATAGTGCTGCAATAAACATTATGGTACATGTTTCTTTCGGGATTATGGTTTTCTCTGGGTATATGCCCAGGAGTGGGATTACTGGATCATATGGTAGTTCTATTTTTAGTTTTTTAAGGAACCTCCAAACTGTTTTCCATAGTGGCTGTACCAACTTACATTCCCACCATCAGTGCAGGAGGGTCCCCTTTTCTCCACACCCTCTCCAACATTTGTTGTTTCCAGATTTTGTGATGATGGCCATTCTGATCGGTGTGAGGTGATCCCTCATTGTGGCTTTGACTTGCATTTCTCTGATAGTTAGTGATGTTGAACATCTTTTCATGTGTTTGTTGGCCATGTATATGTCTTCTTTGGAGAAATGTCTATTTAGGTCTTCCACCCATTTGTGGATTGGGTTATTTGCTTTTTTGGTATTAAGCTGCATGAGCTGCTTATATATTTTGGAGGTTAATCCTTTGTCCATTGCTTCGTTGGCAAGTATTTTCTCCCATTCTGAAGGTTGCTTCTTGTCTTGTTTATGGTTTCTTTCGCTGTGCAAAAGCTTTTAAGTTTCATGAGGTCCCATTTGTTTATTCTTGATTTTATTTCCTTTATTCTAGGAGGTGGGTCAAAAAGGATCTTGCTTTGATGTATGTCATAGAGTGTTCTGCCTATGTTTTCCCCTAGGAGTTTTATAGTGTCTGGCCTTACATGTAGGTCTTTAATCCATTTTGAGTTTATTTTTGTGCATGCTGTTAGGAAGTGTTCTAATTTCATTCTTTTCCATGTAGCTGTCCAATTTTCCCAGCACCACTTATTGAAGAGGCTGTCTTTTTTCCATTGTATATTCGTGCCTCCTTTGTCAAAGATAAGGTGCCCATATGTGTTTGGGCTTACCTCTGAGTTCTCTATTCTATTCCATTGATCTTCCTTTCTGTTTTTGTGCCAGTACCATACTGTCTTGATCACTGTGGCCTTGTAGTATAGTTTGCAGTCAGGAAGCCTGATTCCACCAACTCCATTTTTCCTTCTCAAGATTGCTTTGGCTATTCAGGGTCTTTTGCGTTTCCATACAAATCATAAGATTTCTTGTTCCAGTTCTGTGAAAAATGCCATTGGTAATTTGATCAGGATTGCATTGAATCTGTAAATTGCTTTGGGTAGGACAGTCATTTTCACTATGTTGATTCTTCCAATCTAGGAACATGGTATGTCCCTCCATCTGTTTGTCGTCTTTGATTTCTTTCATCAGTGTCTTAAAGTTTTCTGCATACAGATCTTTTGCCTCCTTGGACAGGTTTATTCCTAGGTATTTTATTCTTTTTGTGGCAATGGTAAATGGGAGAGTTTCCTTAATTTCTCTTTCTGCTCTTCCATTGTTAGTGTATAAGAATGCAAGAGATTTCTGTGCATTAATTTTGTATCCTGCTACTTTACTAAATTCATCGATTAGTGCTAGCAGTTTTCTAGTAGAGTCTTTAGGGTTTTCTATGTATAATATCATGTCATCTGCAAAGATTGACAATTTTACTTCTTCTTTTCCAATTTGGATTCCTTTAATTTCTTTTTCTTCTCTGATTGCTGTGGCTAAAACTTCCAAAATTATGTTGAATAATAATGGTGAGAGTGGACACTCTTGTCTCATTCCTGTTCTAAGAGGGAATTCTTTCAATCTTTCCCCATTGAGAACGATGTTGGCTTTTGGTTTGTCATATATGGCTTTGATTATGTTGAGGTAATTTCCTTCTATGCCCATTTTCTGGAGAGTTTTTATCATAAATGGATGTTGAATTTTGTCAAAAGCTTTTTCCGCATCTATTGAGATGATCATATGGTTTTTATCCTTCACTTTGTTGATATGATGTATCACATTGATTGATTTGCGTGTATTGAAGAATCCTTGCATCCCAGGGATAAACCCCACTTGATCATGGTGTATGACTTTTTTAATGTGCTGTTGGATTCTGTTAGCTAGTATTTTGTTGAGGATTTTTGCATCTATATTCATCAGTGATATTGGTCTATAATTTTCTCTTTTTGTGACATCTTTGCCTGGTTTTGGTATCAGGGTGATGGTGGCCTTGTAGAATGAGTTTGGGAGCATTCCGCCTTCCGCAATATTTTTTTCACTCAGCACTGTTTTTTTTTTTTTTTTAATAAATTTTATATATTTATTTATTGGCTGCATTGGGGCTTTGATGCTGCACACGGGCTCTCTCTAGTTGCAGCGAGTGGGGGCTGCTCTTCATTGTGGTGCGCGGGCTCCTCATTGCAGTGGCTTCTCTTGCTACAGAGCATGGGCTCTAGGTGTGCAAGATTCAGTAGTTGTGGCATGCAGGCTCTAGATGCACAGGCTCAATAGTTGTGGCACACGGGCTCAGTAGTTGTGGTGTATGGGCTTAGTTGCTCTGCGGCATGTGGGATCTTCCCGGACCAGGGGTCGAACCCTGTCCCCTGCATTGGCATGCAGATTCTTAACCACTGCGCCACCAGGGAAGTCCTGGTGTAATTTTAGATTTATAGAAAATTTGCACAGACAGTAGAGAGAGTGCCTGAATGCCCCCCACCCCGTTTCCTTGAACATTATCATGTCACATGACTATGGCACATTTGTGAAAACTCTGAAATCAACATTGGTGCATTACCATAACTAAGAGCCTCCATTTATTTGCATTTTACCAGCTTTTCCGCAATTTTTTCCTTTCTGTTCCAGGATCCCATGTAGGATACCTCATTGCATTTGGTTCTGCTGTCTTTTTGAGAACTCTTTTCATGTTGGGAATCTTTGTTTGGAATTAATATGTGCAATGTTTGCTCTTGATTTTTTCCTGGTTGGAAGAACAAAAATGATTTTTTAAGAAAAATTTCAAGGGTCAGTATGTTAAATACTAGAAATTAAGGCCTGGAGTTTGGGCTGTTATCGGACTGTTAACAAAGGTGTTAGCTGAGAAAAAGTCAACCTTCTATATTTGCTTTATTCATTTGTTTCCCCTGAAGCCTCTCCAGTTTTAATGCAGTTGTTGTTGAATTTCAGCAAGGCATTATTCCCTTGGATTTGTTGCATGTGAGAAATGGGCCTGAATGAGGCCCCAAACATGCTCGAGGAAACTGACCCTGAGCCAGTGTTTTCACCTGTATCCTTGGCCCAGGGTCAGCCTCGGGTATAGTGACTCTCTCAAGAAGTGTGGCCCTGGAATCTGCATTTTAAACGGGCCCTTCAAGGGACTGGGTCCATGCTGACATTTGAGAACCAATGGCTGGACCTCACGTGTGCAGGAGACATCCTTGAAATGAGTCTCAAACTAAAACATGATAAGCACACAGCCTGACACCACTGATGTGGTCAGTCACAGTTTATTCTTCACGTTAGCGTAACTGATGTAAACCATACTTCATTCATTATACCTGGGGGAGGGAGGCAAAAAGAGAGAACTTTAGGATGTGCGGGCTGCCTGAGCATGGAGGGGGGACCCGAATCTGCTTTCCCTGGACTGCTTCTGAGGTTCTCTGTGCTCCATATGGTACAGATATCTCTCTGCTCTCCACTCTGGGTATACTGCTAATAATTGTGGGTCAGCCACCACATCTTGTGCTCAGTCAATGAAACAATGATCTAGTTGCCCACTGGAGGAAAAATGAGCTAGTTTAGACTCTTAAGCTTTATTAATATTACATCCTTTATTAAAAAAAAAAAACCAAAAAGAATTTTTCAAAAGTGATTATAACTAAATAACATTTTAGTACCCAATTCAAGAAGAAGAAATACATCTGCTATACTTAAGACAAATATTCTCCGTAAAGTATAAAAATTCATCCCATGTGTACATATACCTGTATATGTATGACTTATAAGTGATACAGATATGTGCATGTGTATTCACACTAAGCACCTAAAAACTATTACATCATGTAAGCCTAGTGACAACCTTTTGAGATAGATTTATCTTATTATCCCCATTTGCTGGTGTGTATCTCAGATTCAGGGAAGGGAAGTGACTTGCTCAAGCTCACCTAGCTAGTGAGTCATGGAGGTGTGATGTGAAGCCAGGTATAGGCTCCGGAGTCTGTGCTCGCAGCCGTGGTGTGTGTACGTCCCCGTCGGGGAGGGTGTGATGACAGTGTCTGGGCTGACAAATGTCAGAGAGGTGATTCTCTAGACCCTGGCAGTGACCCTCCCCGTGCTGGCCGCACGGGATTGCTCATTCGTGCCAACTGTAAAGACGCGGCAAGTCAACAGAAATGCAAATGCGGTGGTACATCCTCAGCAATGGTAGATGAACTGAAAAATGGAATTATCCATGGCTGGTAACTCGTAATGAATAGAATAAGGTCAGGGCTGCTTCCAAGTGCCCACAAATGAAAAAGAACATGATAAGGGCAGAGCATGACAAGGAGGTTGTACAGAAGGACCAAGGCAACAGCTTGAGATAAAAGTAGCTTGTCTCACCTGTGACTTTCCCGTATGCCTCCCCAGCTCCGGCTCTGCCTCTGGTTACATGCTCAGATTTCTCAGTCCCAGTCTTCACAGAGGTGTGGTTCTTGCCAAAGTACCTGGTTTTGTTTTGTTTGCTAATAGGTATCCTTCTCAATGAAATGCAAATAGGATGTGTTTGTATTTTATCTAATGCTTCCTCCTTCTTTAAAGATGTACTAAGATATTGCCACACACATTGAATAAAATATCTGTGGCTGTATAAACAAGACCATAACAAGAGTTCTGGGCTGATGTGGGGAGCACACCACCTGCAAAACAAATGTGAGTGTCTCCTGGGTTTTTGCTCACCTTGGTTGATTTACATGGGCTGCATGCCACATTTTATCCTGATGGCCCTTGCTCTCCTAAGGTACAGGTGCTAGAGAGACAGTAATGGATGGTGCCTCTACCTGCCAGCCATACCCCTACTGTACCAGGTACCATTACTATAAGAAGTGGCATCATTCATTTCTTCCTAGGAAGCTTGTCGAAAAGCAACCAGTAATATTTTCTAATACGTTGAGCTCTGCTCTGCCTGGCCTCTTCTTAAGGGAATTTTCCTTGACACGTTTGAATGAATTTATGAGCAGGAAAAATATTTTAATATCCTGATGAAAAATAAAACTGTAAACAATGTTTCATTACTACCCAAAGGATATGAAACATTAAATGGGTGGAAATAATTATCATTGGGTTTGTGAGAGACATTTGAAGTCTTTTTAAAATCATCTTTTCTTCCCCCCAAAACTATAGTTAAAATACATGTTCCTTGTAAACAACTTAGAAGATGCAGAAAACTTAAAGAAGAACTTTATGTCACCAAATAAATGATGGCACAGACTCAGGGGGCTTGTGTTTTTAATGTATTTTTATTCCTGGATGGAAATTGCCTTTTAAAAAATTTTTTTAACTGCACACTCTTTGAACCCTCTCCACATTTTTGAAGATTTCAATTGCCAGTTTTGGCTTTTCCCCCGACTTGTACAGCTGGGTTGCAGAGCCGGGATGCTGGCTTGCCTGATTGGATGGAGCTTCCCCTGCTTTGACTTGCAAGCCATGACGGGAAGGAATGGGGCCCCCAGAGAACTCCTGGTGGTGGCACGTAGCAGCATCAGTGTTGTCACCTGCTGGAGTGTGTGGCATTTCCAGGAAGGTGGCAGTGGGGCAGGGGGACACGCTCTGCAGTGGAGGGGGACCGAGTGGAGCTCAGTGCTGCAGCTGCCACCGCAGGGTTTTGCCTGGACCTGAGAATTCAGGGGACAGAAGACAGATTAACAGGAGAAACGCGTACAAATTTACTTAATAGAAGTTTTACGTGATACAGGAGCCCTTCTACGGAAATGAAGACCCAAAGGACCAGTTACAGGTGGAAACTCATATACGGAATTGGACAGCGAGTATTACATTATTGAGAACGTGACCAAAGGGGCTTGGGCTAGAGCACTTAACGGTGGAAAACTGATAAGGATGAAAGAGGTTAGTTTAACCAGGTCTGTTTGTACTGATTTTTCTTGGCCTCGACTCCCTGCCCCTGGTAATGAGAATGTTACTTTCCTGTGTAGGGAGGACATCTCCCACATGGGGGTTTTATCTTCTGCTTTCAGAAGGGATGGGGATCAGAGCGCCCTTCTTGCACCTGATGTGTCTTTAAAGTGCCTTTAGCTCAAAATAATCTTTATGGCAAAGTGGCACATTTTGGGGTGGTATGTTCTGCCACACTTCACCGCCTTTGTCGTTCTGTGTCCCGAGACCCACCGGCTGTGTGGCTTGATTTTGCTTTGATTCTCATTTCTGCCTCTCCCCCTTCATCTTAGCTCAGGCTGCTGTAACAGAATATTCTAGTCAGGGTGGTTTACACAGCACACATTTATCTCTCACAGTTCTGGGGGCTGGGGAGTCCAAGATCAAGGTGCTAGCAGATTTGATGTCTGGTGAGAGCCCACAACTTGGTTCATAGATGATTGTCTTCTTGCTGTGTCTTGGTGAAGGAAGCTCTCTGGGGTCTTTTTATATAAGGGCACACTACTCCCATCCATAAGAACTCTGTTCTCATGACCTAATCACCTCCCCAAGGCCCCATCTTCAAATACCATCACTTTGGGAATTAGGTTTCAACATATGAATTTCCGGGGACCCCAACATTCGGTCCATGACACCTGATCCTGCCTCTTTTCTAAGCCTAATTCCAGGAATCCTCCTAAGAATTCCCCGCGCTTTTCAATAGTCTTTGAATAGATTTATTTTTTCTACTTAAATCAGCCAGTCCATTTCTATTGCTTGCAACCAGGAATGCTGACGGATACATTTTTAATTTTTTCATATTTGCATATAACTGAGTTTTTTTCTTAACTAACAAGTTAAAAAAAATGCAAACATTCTTTAAAATCTGTTTGGTAACCCAAAACGAGATCCCATGTTGGTGATCCTCTTTGTACCAGCTGCTTCTAGTTCAATACATAGAGTGCCCTATAGGATCATTTGAAAAGTGAATTAAACATTTTCTCATATCCTCCCCTACTTCATTGGAGATTGATCCCCTTTGGATGATTTGAAGTATCTTTTCATAGGTCTGAATATCTGTATTTCGTGACACCTGGCTTATGGCTGCCTGTGACTTTCTATTCTCCACTTATATGTTATGCTGGTTTAGGGTTGTTAGGTTTAGCAAATAAGGATACCCAGTTAAATTTGAATTTTGAATGAACAATGAATTGGTTTTAGTATAAGTATGTCCCAAATACTGCATGGGATACACTTATACTATTTTATCTGGCAGCTCTTATGCGATTGTAACTTGAAGCCTCATGGGCTGCTGTCCTCCTTGGGGTAGAGTGTACCACAGAGGGGTTGTATGGGGACCACCTATACCATCTTACAGTACACGCAATTCCACCCACCTCTTTCTTCCTTTTTCAACTTGATTCCAGCTGTGTAATCTGTGGAAGAAATTCCTTAAAGTTTCTGGTACGTGGATGACATCCTTTCTATTTTCTCAGGCTACTTGGAAGTAACTGTTTACTTAGAAGTCCAAATTATCCACTACTTTACATGTTTCATGAAATACTTATGATATGTGTATGTACACACACACACACACACACACACACACACACATACACACATGCTGGCTTCTCATTTAATCTGAAGGGATTTATATGGTGGGTGTTTCCCCCCTTTTATTATACATTTGGAAGCCCCCACCTTGGACTGTACCCACGGTGCCTCAGCTGTAAACCCAGCTCTGAGGTCACCGAGTCTACCTGACCCCTTTGTCCACCTGCATCCCTGGCACTAAATAAGCACAAACCCAAACCCAAACTCATGAATATTGCTTTTGCCAATATTCCAATAGGTGCCAAAAATAAATGAGAGAAAAAGAAACCCAGCCTCCATTTGGAAATGCTCAGCAATTTCCTTTGATTTACAGAATTAAGTAAAAGCCACGTCCTTTGGAAAGTTTGTTGCTATTTTTTTGGACATATTCTGCCTTTCTAAGAGGAAAAAAAAATATGTGGCTGAAAGTAACTCTTACAGACAGATGGAATACATTCTTTGTTTATTTTTAAAAGATCAATAAAATGTTCTCTTCTTCAGAAATTCATTTCTGTTATTTGAATAACTTACAGATACTGAGCAGAAATTCCAAAGACCTGCAGGGTGTTGGGTGACTCTCTGACCCAGGAGAGAACAGCAGTATTTCTTTTTTTCTTGAAAGTGCTGCCTGAGGGCTTTCAATGGAGGTACTAGAAGGTCTGAAGAGCTATTTGTGTTTGATTATTTCTGAGAACTTTGTTTAGGTGTAGATGGCAATAAAACAGTCAAGGGAGGATAAACCCATTATTTTTGTCACCAAAAAGCAAAAACATAAGTTCCTAGTAAAGCAAGTACAGGTGAAAAATTCTGAAACCTAAGTGTTCAGATCCAAGAAAGTTTAATCACAGTGATTCTAGAACAGGTGTTCAGAATCAGCCATTTTTAAGAAATCCACTGACCACAGGTTAGAAGGCAAGAGTAACAAAAGATGAAAATGGTCTGATCCCTGTTGCCCCGCCTCCAGGGTGCAGTAGGGGTTGACCATGGCCATGGCTATTCAGATCCATGCTTTCTAACAGTATCCGTGCTCATCACCAACAAGGATAAGTTTGTGTCCAAGAAACTTATCTTTCAGTATCCCTTGCAGCTCAGGGTAAACATGGGAGAAAATGACCAACAACGAGATGTCAGCGGAAGTCCCTGAGGAGGGTCTTTCTTCCCAAAGGAAAAGGTAAACCCATCGGGATGTTTCCATTGTCCTTGGCCTTTCCCACGATCCAAGGATAAGAGGCGACAGGAGCAGTGAGCTGGATGCTGGAGCAAAACATTAGAAGGAACCCAGGTCTTAAGAGATCATTGAGCTGGGATACCAGACCGGCCGTCTTCCTGCCGAAATAACAAATCTCTATTTCTTTGTGCCATCTTTACTCAGGGGTTCTGGTTTCTTTATGTCTCTGATTTGCCTTGAATCTTTCTGACTTTTCCTTCTGTCCATCAGCCAAGAAAACTCTCAGGGCTCCTGTGATTGGATAAGGTCCTCTTGGAAATCTCCCTTTTGCCATAGAGCATAACTTGGTCACTGGAGGGACATGTCATCATATCCACAGGTTCCAGCCACACCCCAGGAGAGGGGATCATACATGGGCGAGGGTCATGGGATGGTGTCATTTTTAGAAGTCTGCCTACCACACCCATTAGGGGAAAAAACACTGCCAGTTAGACTATGGAAGGATGCAATTTTAAAAATGGTCAATTGTACTCCTGTACAGCACAGGGAACTCTGCTCAGTACCATGTGACAACGGAAGTGGGAAAAGAATTTGAAAAAGAATAGATACAGGTATCTGTATAACTAAAACACTTTGCTGAATGCTTGAAACTAACACAACATTGTTAATCAACCATACTCCAATATAAAATAAGTTTAAAAAATGGCCAGTTGTATACTCTGGTTTCTCTTCAGATCATGTAAATCTTTTGCCTTTTAAAAATGGTCAATTGTATGACGTATGCCCAATTCAGAGATATTAAAATGTGAAAAAATATGCATTTTAATGTCAGTGAAATATATCCTTCCCAATGTATCACCCACATTACTGATCTATAATAATTTGAGGAAATTGAGACTCAGAAAGTAACTTCTCTAAAGACAGAAAGCTGATCAGAATTTGACCCCAGCTACTAATGCTGAAGGCTTGTACTTAATCTTCAATACCAGACTGCTAGCCTGAAAAACCAGATATTGGGCAGTGTCTCTTTATGTGGGAGTAGGTCATGGGAAAGGCTGCCCTTTTCCCCTACATCTCCCCTCCCTTTCCTTAGCTCCTCACTCAGTGCCCCTCTACCTGCCAGGGTCCAACAGGGGCTCTCCATGTAGGGGCCCCTCCCCCACCAAAGGTCATGGCTGCAATAGAGAAGAGTCTGCAAGACCTTTAGAGGCAAGGTTGATATGGCCCTGGGAGCAGCCACAGGGTGCCCGTGACTGAGTCTGTGATCAGCAAGAAGAATCAGTAGAAAAGCTTATGAGAGTATATACTGGTGAAACATTTCTGGAAGGTAACTTAGCAGCACATGGCAAAACTTGCATATTAAACAATAATCCCTCTTGTAAGAATTAATTCTTAAAAAGGAAAAAAAATCATCATGGCAGGTGAAACAAATGATAAAGAGATGTTCATCACATCATTATTTATAATATCAAAAAGCCTGGAACCAATCTCTACATTCTATATATAGTTAAATAAGTCATCTGCACATGTTAAAATGAGGTTGCTGAATATGTTTTATAGAGATGGGGAGATGTTTTAATATGTTGTTAAATTTAAAACCGTATTACAAAATAGCCTATATAGTACAAACCCTGAATGTATTAGAAAGCCAATAATATAGTTAGAAAGCATAGCTCTGGAGCCAGGTTGTGTGTGTTTATGCCGATTTGCTCCATTTACTAGCCTCTTAAACTTGGACAAGTTACTTAACTGGGCAATAGAACTTCTTGCACCTGAGTGTCATGGAGTCAATTTTTATCCATTAATCCACATACGTAATCACAGCCATGGTAATACTATATGACTACATGACAATAATAGCTAAGAGTCTGACTCTTTATTACGTGCCAGGCACTGTTCTAAACACTTTATAAAACACTCTTGTTTTTCCTTCTACCTTCTATCCCAGCTTGTACTTATACATCCATCTGTGTGTCTGTCTGTCACCACACTGGACCAGCCAGGCTTAATGTTTGTTTTGTTCCCCGTTTTAATGAACTCAGTGCCAAATATGTGCTTTGCACTTGGCATTTAATAAATGCATGTTAGATGGCTGGATGGTTGGATGAGTGAAGGAGTGAAGTACTACAGCTCAAACGTAGTTTCTTCTCTGTAGAAAGGGACTTATAGCCCTATCTTTGTCTGTTCAGGCTGCTATAACTGCAGACAGGGTGGCTTCAACAACAAGCATTTAGTCCTCACAGTTCTGGAGGCTGGGAAGTCCAAGGTCAAGGTACACATAGATTCGGTGTCTGGTGAGACCCGCTTCATGGTTCATGGACGGCCGTCTTCTCATCTTCTCGCTGTGTCATCACAGTGAAGCTCCACCCTCATAACCTAATCACCTCCAGAGGCCCCTCCTAATGTCATCACATTGGGGGTTAGGATCTCAACATATGGGTTTTGGGGGCCACAAACTGTCCATAACAGCTCTCCTCCCATAAAAGCCTGTGTGCATGATTCCATACCCGGGGTGTTCCTTATATTGTCTGTATGTCCATCCATACGTGTCTGTCGTTGTCATCAATTTATGAGCCCCTTGAAGCTGGGGACCAGCTTTTACTCAGCTCTGCTTCCTCCTCAGCTCTTGGTACAGTCTCTTACAGTAGAAAGTATTCAGCATATGTGTGTTGAATTGGAGCAGGAAACTGCTAGTGGACTGGGATAGCTAATTTGATAAACTAATCGCTCTTAATGAGGGAAAATGGCTAACGTGCCATGCTTCCTAGTTAGCATTTTGGCATTTGTAGAGGAGACTTCTGTTGTTAGGAAGATCTCAGGGGACTTGAGTGATGGGAATCTGGGGGTACTCATAGGAATTAGAAGATTTTTGAGATTGGCACCTTTGGTAATCCTTATATCACATAGGCAAATGTCTGTCTAGACATAAAATGTGCAAATGAGAAATAAGGAAAGCTTCCATTTGCTGAGTATTTGCTGCATGCCAGGCACTGTGCAAAACGTTTCATATCCACGTTAGCTCACTTTGATTAATCCTTAAAATACTCTCATAAAGTCAGTATCATCATCCCCTTTTATACTGAGGAGAGAATAAAAGCATAGAAGATAGGTGATTCCCACCAAGGTCACACTCAGTTAATAAGAAACACGGTTGGTATTTGAATCACTGTCTAACTCCAAGTCACCTTCAGTGGTCCCTGTGCTTACTGCCTCCCAAGAGGTTGTAGGGTGGCTCTGCTGTGCTGTCTGGGTGAGGAATTGAATGGCAATGCTGCACAGTTCATGGAGGGAAGATAATGTGAGGACATGATAAAGGCTGACACGGACAGAGCCTGCTGGATGCAAGCAGAGTGGTCCCCCTGAGCATGTGGGACTTACTGGAAAAATGCCAACAGCAAGAGGAAACAAAGCCAGCTGGGGAGCCCAAGTGAACTGTCATTGGGACAGAACAAAGGCAGGGTGGGACAGGCTTAGATCATTTATGCCCATGGAAGAATTCAAGGGATATTTTCTTTCTGGATGGGTTGCAGTAAATGCAGGGACCCTTTTGCCCTCTCCTTCTATATCCTGGTCTCATGTTTAGATGGCAGAGGTAATTTGTAGGGTTTTTTTTTTTCTATCTTAATCTGATTTTCAGATTTATAAAATATGTTTAAAAATAGAAGAGTAGGGCATTTCTTTTTCAGTTCTTAAAAGCAAATAATTAAAAGCATTACACAGTGTTTGTCCTTGGCATTCATGGAAGTCTGTGAGGGGTTGAGTCTGGAAATTAAGAATTTATCTTAAACACTGAATATTTAAATATCCTTTAATTGCCTAAAAAGATGGAATTTTTGCATGCGACAAAGTATTATACTATGATTCTCAGTTTAACTTGTTGCATTCATAAATTTATTATTTTGAGTGACCTGAAAATGTGCTAAAATACCAACTAGCCACACTGGGAAAGAGTGATGGTTTGGGATGTATGTTGACAAATGTTTGCCAGAGGTGAAGCAGTTCTTGAAAGGAAGCTACACTTTAATTAAAAGCTATGCCTTTTAGATCTCAACGTTTGAGTGTTTGTCTTTAATGAAAGTTTAGATAAAGGGGCTTGTTAATTATAGATCTATCTCCCAATGTGGTCCTTTTTCCATTTGTTTTTGTTATCATGGCCTTTTCCAATTTCACTTAACTGATTAGAACATATCAAATATTCCAAGTTATTAAGTGCTATAGCAGTCAACCCTTAGTAATTAGTAAAAATACTTCACTAATTAATGCAACTATCTGACCTCAAAACGGAGGTCGTGTGGTGCGATGGTTTGTAAGTAAAACTGGGGAAAAATGTAGGATTGTTCAACCCCATTAGAGCTGTTCGTTTGATTTCAGACAAGTAGAATGAATTTCTGGTTCAATAGAGGTTCAGTCGTTAGTAAAGTACTAAATGTTTGACAGTTAAACATAAAGTAGCATAATATCAAACATAATAGCCATGGCATTGCAGATATAGTTTCTAAGTACATCGGACTTTTTAAATAATAAAATGAATATATAGGTATGTAAAACACAAGAAAATATTAAAATTAATATATGGAAAATATGGAAAAAAGCAGAAAATATACTAATATGTATCATCTGTAATTCATATCCCAATTATGAGTGCTTTTTAAAATTTAAGTATACTTTTTCATATGTATCTTTGGCTAGATGCACATATAGTCATATGTAATATATTCAGATGCACATATATTCATATGTAATATATTCAGATATAATAATGGAGAATATAATACATGTGTTTTAGATTATGGTAATACTTTTCTGTTTCTTTATTTTCTATCCTTTTAAGGTACTACCAGTAACTATCAGTGATGATTCTTTGGTGGCAAACCACAGAAGCCTACTCTGACTAATGTAACCAAAACCAGAATTTGTTTGAATGGTTGAATGCCGGATGCTCAAAGGGCTGAAGGAAATAGACTTCGAAAGGATAGGAACTCAGAAAGTTTCAGAAAGTGTTGATTACAGAAACTGCTTGACAGTAACTTTTAGTTGTTGCTTCTGCAGTGAATGAACTCCAGTGAACTCGAGTCTTTTTTGTCACTCATGAGAAAAATTCCAGGGAGTGTGTGGATGTATTCTGTTGGCTAGATTTAGGTGATGAGTCTTTCCCTCAGCTGGAAGGGGAAAGATTCAAGATACAACCATCAATAGTCCTAACAGATGATACCCAAAAGAAAAGTGGTAGTCCCCCTTAAAAATCCTAGAACTGCTTCTGAAGGAAGACAGGATGGATATGATGCCCAAACATACTAGTTATTACTATTTTTATTGGTCATTTTGATATCTTCAATGAGATTTTGAATTCCTTTAGGGTAGTGATTTCCAGCCTGGAGTGGCTTTGAGCCCCAGGGAACATTTGCCAACAACTGGAGACATTTTTGGTTGTCAAAACTGGGGCCTTGCTACTGGCCTCTAGTGAGGTAGAAGCCGAGGATGCTTCTAAACATCCTACAAAGCACAGGGCTGGCCCCCATGACAAAGAATTATCTGGCCTTAAAAGTCAACAGTCTTGAAGTTGAGAAACCTTTAGTCTAAGTCAGAGTTTCTATGTTTTATTTCTTTTCAATCTCTGTACATCCTAGTAGAGAATTGAGCATAGCAGGCCTTGACCCATAGGAGAGTTCATAGACCTCTTTTGCCACGTTACTCTTCCTATCTTCACTTGCAAGGAAGAGAAATGCTAAAAGAAAATGGAATATCATTATATATATATATATATATATATATATACATATATATATATATACACACATATATTCCAGAATGCTTAATTGAAAAAGAAATTCTACTGATCAGAAAAGGCAGAGACCAACATTGACCAAGGTAATCTGAAGTTTTTCTGAATATGATGGTTACAAGCTATTTCCTAAAAGATCAGGTGAATTCACAGAAGTGGGAAGGAAGAGGTGGGGAAAAAGTAGAATTTCACTCTTACAGGGTAGGCTGTGACTAAAGACATGGGAGAGAGAATGGTTGCGGGATGAGTCAGGGTGTGTGGGCAAAATAATGTATTGAGAGAAAGCTCTGACTACAGAAGGCAGAGGATGATACTTTGGTGACTACAGGGGACAGGTGGGTGACATAAGTGAATAAAACTGTGTGCAGTATGTTGATGAGAGCCGTGAGACCACGTGCCCTGTCTGCAGTGGGCAGCCCTGACTCAACTCTCACCATTGTTTTGCTGTAGGAACATGAGCTCTGTTGTTTCTAGATCTTCTGTGTTTTTCCAGGGAGGCTGGAAATCTGGATTTTGTATGCCCTTTCCCAGACTGTAAATGCTACAAATAAATTATAAAATTTTCATTATCATTTTGCAGGACAAATAAAACATACTGAACAGCCAAATGTGGCCTCTGAAATAAGGTCTGTTCAGATTTTAGAGGCCCTTGAATGTCAAAGGGTGAATTCAGATGTACAGGCTCGTAGAATTTTAGAGCCAGTAGAAGCCTAATATCAACATATATTTTTTTCTTTCTTACTCCCATGTCCCCCTTCAAGGCAGAACTCCTTTCAGGAGAGAAAAGGGGTTGATTATTGCACAGTCACTCCTGGATCAGTTTGTGTTGTCATCTTCCTCTCTGCCTTTGCCTGGCTCACAACCATCCCCTTGATGCCTGGGACATCCTTCTGTGGTGGCTGCATCCCATGCAGAGCCCATCACTTTCCTCTTACCTCTTTCCTCATTCTTCTCATAGCAGCACTAAGTCAGGCTGTGTGGTGGAGCAGACCGTGGAAGACAGTTCAGTGGGCACAAAAGATAATTTCAGCCAAAGCGCTCGAACACATCCTAATGTGGAATAGAACAGAGTCTGGAGCCAGGCTGCCTGCTCTTGAATCTCAGCTCTCCTTCGTACCCTCTGATGCTGGATGCCTCTTATAGGTTGTCGGGGGGGTTAAGTTCAGTTTATGCATGGAAACAGCTTAGAACAATGCCTTCACAGTTATTGAAAATATACCAGCCCATCTCCACTAGAGGCCATTTTTTAATGGCCATATTTCCCCACAAGTATCTGACTTTTGTCATAAACTTTCTTCCCTTCCCTTCTCAAATATTTTCTTTTTTCCCTCATCTCCTTACCTCTCCACACCATTTGCATTCCCCTCAGTCTCCTCCCTGGGAGTGTCGCTGTCCCAGCAAAAGTCCTGAAACTCCCTTTGTTTGGATCTGCTTCGGTCACATGACCACCCTGCACCAATGACTGTAGCCAGAAGAATGGAAAGCACTGATTGGCTTAGCAAAGTCATGTGCCCCATCCTTAGAGATGGGTGGACTTAGAGACCCTGAGACCGTGGAGACCACAGATAGAAATGAGAGTGTTTAGATGTAGGGAAGGCTACAAACATAAGTGCATTGCAGGGACCTTCAAAGTATTCATTTAGACCAGCGGTTCTCAAATATGAGCATCAGAATCATCTACAGGGTTTGTTAATGCACAGAATTCTGGGTCACATCCCCAGAGTTTCTGATTCAGTAGGTAGGTCTGTGATGGGGCGCGAGAAGTTTTACTTTCAGCGAGTTCCCCTGATGATGCGGATGCTGCCAGTCTAGGGACAGCAGTTTGAGAGTCACTGAGTTAGATCAAAACAAACTGAACAAAGAAGAAGCGAAGATCGTCGCTGAAATAATCCTGGAACTCCCTTAGAAGTCAGAAGTAGCGATCTTTAATTATAATTTGTCATGATTTTCATCTTGTTTTCTCCTCAAGGCATGTAAAGTCATCTGGCCCAGTGGAGAAAACAAACCCAAGGAGATGAATCGACGTGTCCAAGATCCGATAGGTACTTGGTGGCCAAACTCAGCGTAGTTCAGTCTTTTCACTACATCACGTTGTCTTCACAGAGTGGGCGACAGGGAGCCGTTGAAGGGCTTTTTACAGAAAGCATCCTGGTAGGAGTGTGGTGTCACGAGAACACAGCAGATGTTTGGAGTGTAAATGCAGCAGTTTAGGTGCTTTCTCCTGCAGCCAAGCTTTAGATGGAAATGGATTTGTACCCCGTCCCTGAGATGCAGTTTTCCTCTTATGAGCAAAAATGGCGCCCTTGGGCTGCTGGACGCGATCAGCTGCCTCTTCATAAACACCAAGTAGACAGCAGAGGTTGAATGTCCTGCTTCTGAACAGAAGTTGAGGCTGAAACAGGGGACCTTAGAGAGATTGATTCCAAGGTAGACGTTCACCTTTCACCAAGGTGAGTATTAGAGGAAAAAAAATAAAAAGATTTGTCTTTGAGAGGCACCCTTTAATAAGGCAGACCATCTGGTTCCCTGATTTAAAAGATCTTTCCTCAGGGCTCTTGGGAAAGCACGTCTCTCACTTGCTCAGCTTTGGCTTCCCGTCGTTTCGGAGCTGCTCGGGAGAGAATTCTCCAATACCACCTTCCACACTCCCTCAGACACTTGACAGCACTTCTCTGCTCTGAATTAACACTGAGAGCAGAATCCTTATTGCTACAAGCCCCAGTGGCAAATTCATGGTTCCCTGCTTCAGTATGTTGCTGTAGGAAAAATCATTGCACACCAGGTGACAAATTCTTCCCTTCCTCCTTTTTTTCCCCTTCCCTCCCTCCTTCCCTCCTCCCTTCAGTTCCCTTCTTTCTTTTCCTTCCTCCTTCCTTTCCTTCCTTCCTGCTGACATTTGGCAAACTTCCTTGAGCAATGGGTGCTACGAGGGGAAAGATGGGTGTATACGGCAGAACTCTTAGCCTCGAAGAGCTCTTGGTCTGTTAGAGAACATTAAGCTTGATCCTGAGTACTTACAATGCAAGGCAAAAGTGCTAATATGAAGCAGAACCCAATGCTGTATAAACCATATGTCCTTCACATGTTACAGGTTTCTATTTGGTCTCTGTTAGTTCAGCTTACAGTTATTGAACTCTCGTCTATTGAGTGCTGGAGATACCCTAGTGAACAGGACCAAGAAGGTCTCCTGTTGGGAGTGGGTGAGAAAATAAACAGGTAAAGAAACAAATGATCAAGGCTTGCAGATCCTGAGAAGTGGTATAAAGAGAACAGATTCACAGAGAGTGACTGGGCAGGGATGCTTTGGGTGCAGTGAGCACGGAAGATCTCTCTGAGAAGATGATATGTCAATTAAGGCCTGAAGACCAGGCCTGCCAGGATCTTGCTGTCCAGACAGTGGACATAGCAAATGCACAATTCCCCAGGACAGGTATGTTGGCAAGCTTAAGGGACTGAGAGAAATTCTATGGGGCTGGAGAATCATGAACTTGGGCAGAGAGTGGGTGATAAAGGAGCAGACTGACTGACAAAAGCAGAGGCCAGATCAGTGGGTCTTAAAACCTTGGAAAAGAACTTGGATTTTATTCTAAATGTAAAGAGAAGGAGCCATTGGAGAATTCTGAGCCACAGAAGTGACTCCAGCCAAGTATATTAGCAAGGTCCAGGTGTCCTGGGACCTTCCAAATACCATTATGCCAACATAACCTACCTATGTGCTCAATTATACCGGTTGAATTGACCATGTCCTTTTATATAAACAGAGTATGACCGCCAGCTCCTTCTCGCAGTCAGACCTGCTTTGATTTTTTTCTTTGTAAGAGAGGTTATAGAACGTTTATCCCAGAAGGATTTTTAAGAGAATTGATTTGGGCCATTGGCAGTTTTATTTGATGGTTGGGTTTTACACTGTGCGACTTCTCTGGGCATCAGATGGTCACATGAATTTTCCAGTGAAAAAAGAAAAATTAAAATTGCCTTGAATTATCTCTTTTGTTTATTAACAGCCTTCCTTAGCTTCTGTAAGAATGACTTATGTTTTTCCTGCACTGTCATTAGAGCAAACGCCTTCGAATTCCCTTTCCTGTCTCATTAGCTAATTGTTTGATATTCAGTGTCAGTGGGCATAACACCCCTTCGCCTAATGATATTTCACTACTTGGCTTGAATTATTTGGTTTTGTAGATGAGGAAAGGATTGGAGCATGAAGACAAGATCTGGAGACAAAACCAGGTTACGTCTTTTAATATTCCCACAGCAAGCAGGAAAATAAGCTGGTTGAAAAGTTTCCCAATAAATGTTAAAGTATTTCCACTTTGTGGCCAACTGCTTTTTATTGGTCTCTTTTATTTTTGCACCACTAGCAAAAAAAAGAAAAAAAAAAGAAAAAAAGAGAGAGAGAGAGCAAGCAAGCTTGTTGATTACACTTTATGGGCCAATATTTGCAGGGCGTATCTCCATGACCTTGAGACAGTTTCCGCAAGTCTATCCAGTGTAGGTAGGAATCCGGTGTGGTTCCCGGAGGACCTTAAGAGGTTTTTGCTACCTAAATGCCAAATCTTGTCCAACTATGAGCTCCAACTTCAGTCCTCATGCAAAGTAACTGCTGAGTGAAAGCGATGTTTGCACCAATCCCTCGCTACATGCAAAAAAAATACAGTCTATAGAATTAGGAAGGCAGCATTGATTAAGCAGTGACAGCAGACATTTGCAGTAATAAAGGAGGGGAATGGTGGATGATTGGAGATTTGCCAGGTTCTTGCAATTAATTTTGTTCAGAAGTCAGCAGGATGCGCTGCTGTGGCTTGCAGACTGCGTGGGCATTTTGCTTCCCAGATTGGCTGGGCCTTGGTTTGGTTTTTGAATTGAGGAGTGTTTCCCCACCTGCTTTGCCCAGCCCTTCTAAAGCAACTGTAGTTTCGTATGGACAGAGTCCAGGCAAGGTCACTCTTCCTCCTGTCCATGGAGTGAAATAGGAAAGGGGAAATGTATCAAGATACCAGCAGCCCCCTCAGTTACCATCACTCAGGTGTAAAGTGTGAATGTGGGTCATTCTCCAAATATTCACATGTTAGCATGGAAAGGGAGTAATTTTAAACTGAATGGAAAGGCTCACGACATGCGAGAAACTGGTAGGATGTATCAGCTCGGGGCTGGCAAGGGCTGAGCATGTAATTAAATTCCAGAACTGTCTAGATGAACTACTTGGCCAACATGACAAACAAAAATAATAAGAGGACTTTGTGCAAAAACCACTGGGTGAGTTTGCTAGGGAACAGAATATTTGTACAATATCAATGTATCTCCCCATATGTTACTTTTACAAAGGGGAAACATAATTTTAGAGCTGAGTCTTCCAGAAATGGCCTCACCCATGTGAGCAAAGTCCAATAGGGTGTCCTGAGAATGACACACCATCATTGATATAGTATACATGTGTAACTTGAATCTAATCATGAGGAAAAAATCAGACAGGGACTTCCTAGGTGATGCAGTGGTTAAGAATCCACGTGTCAATGCAGGGGACACGGGTTCGATCCCTGCTCCAGGAAGATCCCACATGCCGCGGAGTAGCTAAGCCCATGTACCACAACTATTGAGCCCACGCGCCTAGAGCCCATGTTCTGCAACAAAAGAAGCCACCGCAATAAGGAGCCTGTACACCACAATGAAGAGTAGCCCCTGCTTGCTGCAACAAAAGAAAGCCCGTATGCAGCAACGAAGACCCAACACAGCCAATAAACAAACAAACAAACAAATAAATAAATTTATAGCAAAAATCAGACAGACCTAAATTGAGGGATATTCTGCAAAACAGCTGTCCTGTGCCCTTCAAAATATGCCAGTGTCGTGAGAATCTGTTCCAGATTGAGGACACTAAATCCTCAGATTGGATCCTGGGTCAGAGAAAAAAGTGATACAAAGTATGTTATTGAAACAATTAGTAAAATTTGAATATGGAATGTCTATTAAATAGTATTATATCAAGATTAATTTCCTGAATTCAGTAACTGAATTGTTTATGCCAAATACTATCCTTATTCTCAGGAGATACACGCTGATGTATTTAGGATGAAAGACCAAATTGTTCAGCAAAATAACAATAGTAGTATACATGTATAGTTCATGTACATATTATACATGCATGCACACACATGCACAGAGAGAAAACAAACGTGACAAGTTAGTGATTTAGGTGAGCAGTATATGGGATTCATTTTAGTATATGGGGTACTAGTTTTGCAACTTTCCTGTAGGTTTGCATTTTTTTCCAAATGAAATGTTCAAAAAGAAGCAAACTAGGAGGGGGATGGAGGAGAAAAGGAAGAGAGGGAGGGGCTTGGAGACATGAGAGGCCCATCTAGAAACTCCTGTGAGGATGCCCCAGCCTCTGCCAGCTGTCCCCAGAGATGTTATCCTGTACTGGATGACCCTACTGGCTGTCTGTTATATTCACATCACCTGTATTTTCCTTCAAATTCATTGAGATGAAACAGTAGGCAGGAAGAAGGGCATCTCACCTGTTCACTTGTGAGTTTAGAAGGCTTTGTGTGTAGAGCAACAGAGCAAGCTGCTTCTTCACCTGGCTGGTTCCCCATTCAGTCTAGACTCCGCTCATAATGCCTTGCAGGCCCTTCTAAAGAATTTCGATTCTCTTTGAAGTATCTCATGGGCTTCTTTTTTCCTAAGATATTTCTGTTTAATATTGTTGGGTACAATTAACTAACTAATCAACTAGCTAACCCAGGTTTTTTGTGTTTTTTCTTTTTATGACAGCCAAAGCCTACCTTTCCATCCTCCTCAACTGGCCTTTGATTTGTGAGAGGAATAGTCTCCCCGCTCCCCTCCCCCTCTCCCCGCAAAAAAAAAAGACTCAGGAATAATGAAGAAACACAAAATAACACAAAATTCTTGTCTTTAAAAATCTTAAAAGGAAATTACCTTTATTTATTTTATGGCATTCCTGTTGAAAAGTTGGGTGGGGGAGGTAAAATTGGTAATAGAGAGAGAAATCTCTCCAAGCGTTTTCCAGCTCTAGGAATTTTTGAAAGTCTGAGAAGGCAGGAAAGGTAATTATTAGCTAAATGTTAGTTAGCCATTATAGTTTTTATGTTTACATTGTTTTGAAGATTTTCAATTCATAATGTCATTTAGAAATGTTTTAGCTGTATCATAGCTTTCAAAGGAGCTACTTAGACATCTCTATTTATGGTCTCTCGTTTGCAAAGGAGCATCTAGTAACCACTAGGCTGTATTCTAATACTAAAGTTCTGATAACTGGAATTTGAATCTTGAGGAGTGGAGGGTAGAGTCTGAGCTCTGGAAAGAGGCAGGTTGAGTTTTGGAGAGTGAATAACAGAAACTCCCATGAGGCAGCTTAGATATCTTTTCAGAGTGTCGTCCTTGAACCTGGACTGGTCCCCTAACTGATTCCCGCCTGTCCACAAGTGAAGGTCAGAAACTAAAAGTGTTTAGAAACTCAGAGCAATTTGTTAAAGTAATTTTAATTTTAAAATTTAATAATAAAAATTGGAGCCTTGTATTTTCTGATTGTTTTCTAATTTTGGTTTTAGTATTTTATTTTTATTGCATTTTACAAAAAAACATTGGTTTGTAATGGATTGGGATTGAGAAGGAATCTGTTTGCCACAGACAGTTTGAGAAGCACTGTCTTTGGTAACCTAAGGCTTTGACTCTGTTAAATGTATTGAAAATTCTATCTCCATCTCTTGATTCTGCTTCTTTCTGGAAATACCCGCTTCACTCTCCCTTCTCTGTAAACTTCTCACCTCCCAGAGCAGAAAACTGCTTCCGAACAACCCCATCACTGAGTCACAGCTCTGTCTCCCATAGTGGGGTGAACTTGGGGAGGGTACTTAACATCTGGAGCTTCACATTTCTCTGTGATATGGAGATAATACTAATTCCTAATTCAGAGAATTGTTTTAAAGATTAAATGAGATCATGTGTATTTAATGCTGAGCAAACGTGCGCTTAATAATTATTAGTTATTCCCATTCGGAACCCAGTGGACATCTTTTAAGCAATCTACCCATAAAAACAGGTCAGTTAAAATGATTATCAAATACTTATTTCTGATAAGTCTATGACCATCTCCCTGCTACCAAGTACAGCCTCACAGATTGAACACTGCCCAACTCCAAGGGACACTGCTCACACAGAAGATGATATAAGTAGTCAAGGCGAAGATGCTGCCCAGGATGCAGGTCCTCATTCCCTGTTAATCTATTAATGATACCAATCTTTAAATAAAAGGAAAAACATATGGTGAGATTAGGAACAAGTACTTCAATGGTTTTTAGATTCATTTTCTTGATCATTATTAAAAGGATAAAATGAATATGGAAGTAAGTGGTTTAAACACTTTCATATTATTTCTGATATTAGATAGGTGTCATCATTATGATGACTTAATTAAGAAGAACATTTATCCAATTGAGGTGGCTTAATAGATTCCAGAATCTAATTTTAAATTATGTTGCAAATAGAAGGCACTTGCTGAATGATTTGGATGGTCAGATGGTGGGGGAATGAGTAAGTGGTTCCTTGATCCACACTTCTCTCTCGTTATTCTCTTTTGGATTTCTAAGCTAATCTATTAGAGCCATTGAAGAGAAAACTCCTCTGGACAAAACTAGATGGGAAAGGGGTAAAATGATAACATGTCAAAGGAAGTGAATATCTACTTATTTATCAGATAACAGGGAGTACCATTTAATCTCTTGTGCGTGACAATGGATAGATCAGAGCTTGGGTGCAAATAAAATGGGATAAATAACAGCATGACAGTTTTATGAAGTTAAGCCTGGATCCCATTCATTCTCTATCCTCTGGACATGCACTAGATGTTTTGCAACCAAATTACTATTTTAGTCCTACTTCAGGGGTGATGATTAGCATATTTATTGGGTAATGATGAGCTATCAAATTATCAACCACTGGTCAGAAACATGTTACTTGCCGGGTCCATGGTGAATAGCCCACAGCCAAACAGATGGCTTTCGGCTCTAGAATGCCAAAAGGCTTGTTGGAAGGCTCTGTCTTTACCCCTGACCCAGAGCAGCTGGAAATAAGGATTTGGGGAGAAAAACAACCTTAGGACAGGAAAATCAATTTGCATAAACGAGATAGACTTCTTGTTTGGGAGAATTAGGGAAAAAGCAAAAATCACTGAAAATACATGAGTAGGTCATCTGATATAGAAAAAAAAATCCTATAATTGTAAGGTGGAGAATTGTGTTTCAATATTTGACATGACAATATACAGTGATTAAATGCACAACATCTGGAGTCAGACAGTCTTGGGTTTCCATCTCATAAGTCACCACCCCAAAACTTAGTGGCTTAAAACAAGGAGCATTTATTATTGCCAACAAGTCTGGAGAGCGGATGGTGGTTATTCTCGTCTGGGTGGGGCTTGGCGGGGCTCTTTTATGCTCCTGCAGTCACTGGACGCATCACTTGTTATTGACTGTTTGGGATGACCTCACCTCGGAGGCTTCTCCTGTGTATCTCTCATTCTCCAGCAGGCTGGTTTGGGCTTGTTCATGTGGCAATCTCAGGGGTCTGAGAGATGGAACAGAAACTTGAAAGATCTTTTGAGGCTGAGGCTGGGAACTGGTACATTGCCACTTCTGTTGTATTTAGTTGACCAACATAAGTTGCAAGGCCATTCAAGAAATAGAGAAATACAACCCGCCTCTTGACTGGAGGAGCTGCAAGGTTACACTGCAAAGGGCATGGCTTTAGGGAGAATTGTGGCCAATTTTGCAAATAATCTACTGTATATGCTTATCGGCTACAGGACCTTAGATAACTAAGCTTTAGCTTCCTTGCACGTAAAACAGAGATAAAAGTGTTGTTGTGCAGATTAAGTTGTAAAGGGTCTAGCTCATTGCTTGGGCACACAATAAGCCCTCTAGTAAAGGTTGTTATTAACACTCTATGTTATTACTATTACCAAACACCAATTTATTTAGGAAGGCCAACAGCTCCTCTACTGGGGTTATTCTTTGTCTTGCACTGGTTGAAGCTACATGACCACTTAAAATTCCAGGCATCTAGAATTATTTGAAATCCATCATTCTACTCCTCAGTCTGTTCCAGGCACATTGGTGTTCTTTCCATTTATCAGAAAGATGCTCATACATAGTAAATGCTCAATAAATACTGGTTGAATGAACGAATGAGTGTCTCATCTGAAGGAACAAGGGTATTTAATTTGCACTGGCCTCTGACATCTGCTTTATGGTGTCTGTTCCCATGTATCTCACAACCACAAGTTTGTACACATTAACTGCATAATTTATATTTGCTGAATTGAATTTTTCTCTTCCACTTCATAGAATTTTATTATCTATGCCCCCAAAACAACACCCCCATATACATGTACCTGATCCTCCAGGATGGAATTCTAATCTTCACATCCAGATTTTTGTCAAGAGAGTGTGAAACCTTTGGGCTTTCTTAACAAGGTTAGTGAAGATACGTAAAATTTTGCCAGAACTTTGTCGTTTAAACTGGGTGTACCTTTTAGGAAAAATGAAGGGACTCTCTCTCTATATATATATATATGTATGCACACACACACACACATACATACGCATACACATATATGTATATATATATATACACACACCCACACACATGCACGTATAATTTATATAGTATATATTATACATATATTTATATTATATATATAAAATATATATTATATTATTTACCTATCTAATTATATCTAACTGACTGGATTTGTTCAGGCATCTATTTTTTTCCCCACATTTTAAAGTTCTTTATTGGAATATAATTGCTTTACAATGTTGTGCCAGTTTTTCCTGTACAACAAAGTGAATCATCTGTATTTATACATATATCCCCATATCCTCTCCCTCCCGTGATTCTCTCCCACCCTCCCTATCCCATCCAGCCAAGTCATCGCCCAACATCAAGTTGATCTCCCCATTTTATGCAGCAGTTTTCCACTAGCTATCTGTTTTACATTTGGTAGTGTATATATGTTAACACTACTCTCTCACTTCGTCCCAGCTTCCCCTTTGACCCTGCCCCGTGTCCTCAAGACCATTCTCTACAACTGCATCTGTATTCTTATCTTGTCACTGGGTTCATCAGAACCATTTTTTAGATTTCATATGTGTGAGTTAGCATACAGTATTTGTTTTTCTCTTTCTGGCTTACTTTGCTTTGTATGACAGACTCTAGGTCCATCCACCTCATTACAAATAACTCAATTTCATTCCTTTTTATGGCTGAGTAATATTCCAATGTATATATGTGCCACATCTTCTTTATCCATTCATCTGTTGATGGGCATTTAGGTTGCTTCCATGTCCTGGCTGTTGTAAATAGTGCTGCAATGAACATTGTGGTACATGTTTCTTTTTGGATTATGGTGTACTCTGGGTATATGCCCAGTAGTGGGATTGTTGGGTCATATGGTAGTTCTATTTTCAGTTTTTTAAGGAATCGCCATACTGTTTTCCATAGTGGATGTACCAATTTGCATTCCTACCAACAGTGTAGAAGAGTTCCCTTTTCTCCACACCCTCTCCAGCATTTATTGTTTCTAGATTTTTTGATGATGGCCATTCTGACCAGAGTGAGGTGATACCTTCTTGGGGCTTTGACTTTCATTTCTCTAATGATTAGTGATATTGAGCATCTTTTCATGTGTTTGTTAGTCAGGCATCTATTTTTAAATCCAGAATTAAATTACATTTAAAAAAATTGTATCATTTGTTTCCTATCAGACTGTTCTTTGAGTATTCAGTTTCCTGTTGGGACTTTTCTCTAAGACCACTGTTTGAAATAATGTTCAGAGGTCTTTGGACATTGCAAAAACAAGTGAGCTGAAAAAACAAAACAAAGCAACAACAAGATAAAGGAGCTTGGGATGTTTAACCTATCTTAGCAAAGACTTTGAGGAGGTACACCAGCCAAGTTCTAACGTCGAAGTATGACCCTACGCAGAAGGGGGTCAGCTGTATTCTGTAGGATGTCAGGAGGTAGCTCTGGACCAATGGGTAAAAATGACAGGAGGCAGATTTGAACACCAGTTGAGAAAGTCCCCCTTCATTTTCTTTCTCAGACTTCTCTGAAATGCAATTAGGTTGTTTTGGAGAGGTAAGGGGTTGTCTACAAGTAGAGACATTTAAGCAAAGACTAGATAGTTGGTAATGAATACATTGTCGTGAGTTAGAGTAGATGCCTCCTGATGTTGTGATTCTAAGATCTATCAGACACTGCTCATGGACCCTCTTTCTTGTCGTCGTGAAATAGTTTATTGTGGATAAATCTTTGATATTTTCTCAGCTTTATTTCAAAATCTTAGCACTGTTCAAATCATTCAACGATTCCCTAACAATGCTTTCTAATTTATGTAAGCTATTACAATTAAAAGCTTGTTTGTCCTTCTGTTTGGTTTGCTTACACCCAAAACAATTCATGCTAATTTTTCAGTTATCATGGAAGTGCAGACTGTTAACTTCCAGTGCCAGACAAGAGCAACACTTAGATCTTCTCTTAATTTGCTACGGACTTATTTACTGTTGCAATATATAAATATATATTGGGGGTCTATATGAATGTAGACCTTGGGGCAGAGAACTTTCTTTACATGAACTTATTTAGTGAGAAATGAGTTTGATCAGTGATTCAACACTACCGGCCCAGAAGGTATAATGTAAGATGAAGTTAACTAGATAACATGAAAATCCTTCAAATCAATGCACTGTGCATCCAACTCCAAGTATATTTAATAATACAACAGTAGGGCACAGTTACATAAACATCTACAGATCGATGTGTGAAAGAATCACATTGTAATGCAAAAAGTTTATCTTTTTTTCAGAGGTCTGTGTCTCTAATTTTAATGGCCAGATTTTGTGTCAGTTCATTCGTTTTCTCAGTGCTCTGGAATCTTTGAGGAATCTTTGGCTCTTTTGTTGCTCTTGATGAAAAGTATTGTTCTCATTCGGCCACTGGTTATAACTTCCAAGCTGAAAGCAGGTCACCCTGTGATTTAAAGGAAACAAACAAAAAAGTTAATACAATACGGCGCTGGAGGAAAATGTCTCAGGCCTGTGATTGCCATAAATTGATGGGCCTGGTGGCTGTATTCTGAAGTGGTACCCAGGGGCTGAGCTAGACCTGTTGGAATCATTTCGGAACTCTAATCTGATATAAAGATTAGGAAGATGAGGGTTAGGGTGAGGCAATATGGTGGAAGGCAGGTCTGGGGTTTTAAAATTTTGTACCATTTCCCTTTTAAGTAGAAAATATAAAACCACCATGAGACCCTCCCACAATCCATACAGAGAGAGGAAAAGCATCATAAAATTCAATTTCAACCTATAACATATCCTAAAATGCCCCAATTCTCAATGCTTGTGCTCTGAATATCAAATCATGACTTTCACTGAATTGATCAGATTTGTGGATTTGCTCTGAAAGGTACAGGCTCTATTTCAAGCTCAAAATGACTTTCGGACTAAGAACCCACGTGTGCCTGCCCACATGGGGGACAGAGTTTATTTAGCACAGAGGGTTGTTTGTTTATTATTTACTCCTTCTTTTGTTTGGGGGAATATCATAGGCTTTTCTTTTAATTTTAAAAGTTCAGAAAATAATTTAATAGCTGTTTTCTTACAACTTAGAATTGACCATTGTTGAGAATTTATTATTTCATCTTTTTTCTAGAAATAAAACATTTCAGAAAAATTTGAAGTTCCTTTTGATACAAACCTCAATCCCATTTTTCTCATTTCCTAAGTGGTAACTATAATTATAAATGGTTTTCTTAGTACATTTTATACTCTCATATACATATATATGACTTGGCACATCTGTGTATATACATAAAATTGTGTATTGGGACACAATACTTTGTGTTTTTTTTTTTCCTGGTGATTATTAGTATTGATTTAGTTTATTCATTTTAATAGCTTTTCTTTAATCCATTACATGAATATATTACATTTTGTTTCTAGATCCCAATGAATAGACATGTAGGTTGTTTCCAGTTTTTCGGTACTACAAAAAAAATGCTCCATAAGCTTTCCTGTATAGGGTACATGCAGGTGTTTTTCCCTCTCTAGACTATATATTTAAGAAAGTAATTGTGGTGTCCAAGCATACATGCATTTAAATTGTCCTCCAAGTGTCTTCAGCAGAGTTGACATTAAGTTTAGAGTATCCCTCTCTCTACATACTTACAAGCACTTGACAGACCCGAGTTCAGTTTCCCTACCTTCAACAGGAGGTAGATGAGTTAGAAAATCACTACTTTCCTCTCCAGATAGAATGCTCTATGACAGCGTAGCCTCCCTTAGGATCCAGGCCCTCCCCTTCCCTCCCATCCTCTCCTCTCATTTCACCTCTCCCCCTCCCCTTTCCTCTTCTTCTCTCCTCCCTGTATCCCGTACATTCTCATCCATACCCATGACTTCTGTTGCCAACTACACGCTGAGGACACCCAGAATTCAAGAGAAGATAGTATTTCAATGAGAAAGTGGTCCATTCTGGGTTGTGAGTGATGGAGAACAAGCAGCAGTGGCATCTCCCCCAGCTGACCAGCACTATGTCATATAGTAGATGGTCAATAAAATGGTTTGAAATAGATGAATCTTAGCTCCCTAAAGGCAGAATTCAAAGATATGTTGTGAGATTTTATAACATTCTCAACTTGTAGGAAAGAACTATTAAAAGTGGCTATTAGGTCAAAATATACAAGGTCTAGTGGTCTAGTGGTCTTGTGGGTCTTGGCTCTATTTTTCAGGTTTCTTATTTGCCAGCTGTTTTTTTTTTTTCTTGTCCTGTCTTTAACCAAACTGGTTAGTAGAAAATGTCCCAAGTTTTTGTTCTCTGGCTACATTTGATTATGTTTAGTCTTTTTGTTGTTGTTGTTGTTTTTGAAGAGAGATATTTTTTCCAATGTTGAAGTACTCTGAGAATGACTAGAATTTAAATTTGAGTAGATCTGAGCCATGGTGATACCCAAAGCACAACAAAAACTATTCCATAGCTCTGGAATAAATAGGTTCTGTCTGGCTTTGCTATACAGCACACTTGAACATTTGAATGCGCAATTGACCAGAGCTTGGTGGGCTGGTTCATTCCTTTTCCTGAATGCCTGATGTATTACCAGCCCTTTATGAGTCACTTTGATGGATAACAAAGGATGCTATTTATTTTCCATGGAAAATAGCAGAAGGAAGGCTGACATTTCTTCTGAGTTTAGAGGTAAAATAATTGTGGTGGATATTTGTGTTTATTTGTTTGTTTTGGCTTTGTTTATTTTCTTTAATTGACTTATTTTTATGTACTTGTTATTTATTTGCTGCCTAAATTCCATTGACCCTTCTTCTAGTTGCAGACCAAATATTATCAGGGAAAACCAGCCTTTTCAGTTAATGAAGTTTAATTGGGATTGACCCCACTCTCAGCTCCAGGGAGGGCCATGGGACTTGGGCCTCTATTTCTCCCTCCTTGTCACAGGGACTAGTTTAGGTTTGGGCATGTGAAGTTCAGGACATCTCCTCAAAATGTGGAATGAGGGGAACTCTTTTTTTTTTTTTTTTTTTTTCCTGCGGGTCTTGAATCTCAGAGTCCATAGACCAGGGTCTGATGGCAGCTATCTTCCTCCAGATGAGATCTGAAGGTGAGGACAACCTGGAGGAGGACTGAGATGCCAGAGCATCCAGGTCCTGGTGACATCATTTGACCCACTAGATCAAGATACGTGGTGAGCCACTTTGAATCCTGTACTTTTCAGTGACGTGAATAAAGAAATCCCCTTTTAGCTTAAGTGAATTTGAAATGTATTTTTGTCATTGGCAATCAAAAGCACTTAAACAGATCTGTTACATTTTGCAGAGATTTGTAAAACAATAAATGTATTCTAACTTGGTTCTCTAGAATCCAGAGAATCTAGGATCCAGAAAATTCTAGAATCTAGAGTCTATGTGGTTACCTGATAGGATTGCAAAGAGTAGTAGGGAGTTAGAAATTAGCCTATAAATCCAATCAGAGAACATAGAAATACTGTAGATGAAAAACTGAGGTGCAGGCTTATCTTTCTTTGGTACTAGTTAGAAAATTTGGGTAAATGGTTTACCCTGCTAGTTTCCCAATGTTTATACAGTCTTCCTTAATCTGGTGATTAGACACCCTCTTCTCCTGTTGAGGTGGGTCTATAAGTTAGGAAGGAAAGACCTTGACTAGGTCTAACCACCTGCCTCTGTCGTAGAAAGTTCCTGAGAATTTAACCACATGATAAATAAGAGTCCTATTAATCAAGAAGACTCATGGTGATGGAATAGCCATAAAAATGGAAGCTATTTAGGGAAAGATATACTGTTAGTAGAATGAGATTTGAAAAGCATTAAACACTGGATCATTTTCTTTACAAAAACATCCTGTCTCCATCTCTGTCTCCTTGGAACATTAAACACAAATGAGTCCAAGCGAAATATTAAGTCTTTCGATGATTTATGGTTAATAGTAAATTCAGAGAAAAACACACCAATTTGAGACATTATTGTTATTAAGGGACAGCCAGTGCTTTTATCTTTGGCAATCAGCATGTTCACTCATATTCTCTCTTTTGCATATTCACAGTCATGGTCATTTTAGAGGCAATATACATAACTGGATGTTTTTTATTTCTCCACCATGGCGTCTTCTGGTTGGAAAGATTCCATGATTTAATATTTTCCCCAGCAGACAAGTTTTAAGGCTTTATTTTAGTTTCAGAGAAAAGATATGAGATGATGCTCACGCAAATGAGAAGCAAGTCTGGGATGCTGTGTTATCGAGATCTGGCCCCCAGAGGAGTTTTCTTTTACAATTTCCCCCTGTGCCGTTTAACACGCGCATTTTTATTCTGCAGCTATTTTGTCCTGGTGCTTTCCTTTGTCCATCACTTCTCTCATCAGATTGGAAAGTGTTTCTTATATTTTTCCAACCCATCTCAGCAAAAATGCACTATTTGTACCAAGTTAGCAAAACGTTATTTACAGACTAAGATAGGACTGAAAACATCCAAACCTGAGAAACGGTTGGTGGTATTCTTTGGCAGATTGAACCATTTGAGGAAGACAGAAAACTTATCAGATCCCCACTCCAGACACACACGCTGAAATCACCCTGTGGTTCATTCAAACTCTTCCACTGTGCTTGGGGTGATGGTGAAGAATGGGAAAAAGCAATCACAAATAACGCCAAGCAAATAAACTTTCCTTTTTCTATGCATCCAAAGCAAAACAGAAAGCTGAAAAATTATCTGGATGGACACTCCCCAGATAGCCACTGTGAGTAACGCAAGTGAGAGAGCCCACTGACTAATATGAGGTCAATTTCCTTGCCAAAGGTGACCCTTCTACTTCAAATAATTCCTAATAATTCCCATTGAGCTTATTAGAATGGAAAAAGCGGTTACGTGAGAAGAATCCACCATGGTTTTGGAATAAATTGAGGAATTAACAACCATATGAAGGCTTAACATTAAAATATAAATGGAGTGAACTCAGAGGGTCAGAAAACATCCCAGTTTCCTCCTCAAAGAAGTTATTCCCAGTTTGTCCCCCAAGGCATCTCTTGTTTCACATTCTCAGACCGTGGTCTTTCTCTCATTAAAAGCACTTTCAGGTTGGAAATTTTAAATACAGTTGTATAAATCCTCAAGGGCAGGGACTCTCATTGTTTGCTCACCATTGAACCCCCAGAGTCTAATGATGCTTGATATATAGACACAAATATTTGTGAATGAGAAAAGAGCTTATATAAAAGAGTGTCCACTGATTATTGTTTCCTGCAGTGGTTTTGAGGGGAACCTAAGTGTTAAACAAGAAGGAATTGTTTTAAATACAATTTTGGAACACCCATAATAGTGAGATGACACTAACCGCTCCCCCCACCGCCACCCCATTAATGTTCGTAAGGAATTTTTAGGAGTGTTGGGAAAGGGACATGGTACTCAGTAGAGGAAGGCGGGACACAAGTCTCAACACCTTTGAATAACTAGTCCAAGAAATTTACACGATTATTTTCCTTTTATCTCTTTCCTTTTCTGTTGCTTCAATTAATTGCTTTGGAATAATTGTTGTCACTCTTCACACTACCCAGATAGGAAGTTAATCCCACAGATATGTGAAATTGGGGCTTAAAAACTCTTTGTGAAACTCTTACTCCTGTATCAGGCTTGTCCCTAAGCATTATTTGACTTACAATGTGTCATGTACATCGTATAGACAAGTAATTCCCCTAGGATTCCTCCGGGTACTTAATTTCCATGTAAGAGATCACAGCATTCCAAAAGCACAACTTGTAAAAAGGGGTTCTGTTCTATGGGGACAAAACAGAATTAACCATACACTTCCTTTACTGATAGGTGAATTTAACTAACGGGTCTATAGACTACATAACTGGAACTAATCGTAGGGTTAACTTATGTTGTTACACAATAGACCACCGTTCCTCAAACCATGTACCAGAGAACACTGATTCCTAGACATTCTTATCTAGTGGTCCAAGGAGAAAGGGTTTTCCGCTCAACTAAACTTGGAAAATTCCATATACGAAGTCTCCTTGAAATCCCCAAATTGTATTTGCATATTAAAGGTTCTCTCCCAGCCAATAAAAGAAACAGATTAACATCACTCACAATTAAACAAATACACTTATTTGCACCAGATAATATTGTTTTCTAGGTCTATCTATTAAAAGAGTACATAACAGTACCAACCATTTTCTGTCAATAGCAACTTAATTACATCACTACACCTTTGTCTTTCTTTGTCTTTGAAATATAAAGCCCCAAGACCTTCTTTGACGCTTCCAGATTCTGGACTATCACCATAACATATTATTTTGTGCATAAAATCTAGCAAGACATAATTTTGTAAGCATTACAGCATACAAATCGAGTAGAGTATAACAAAGCATTGTTGAACCCACACTGACTTAGATTGGTGGGACTTACTCATTTGCTAAGGAACTTATCCCCCGCCCCAGGTAGTCATATCACAAATCACACAGTTCCAATTAATGAATGAGCAAAATTATAAAGTACCAAATATGGTGGGTATTTCGGACCACGATGAGGAGATAGCTTAATGCTGTGAATTCTGGAGTATCTATACACAAGATGGGGTTTAGGTAATACACTGCTTTACTTTTCTAAATTGCTTTAATCACCTTAAACCATCTTGTGTACAGGTATCACACTTATGCTAGCACTGCATATTTTAATAAGTATTAGAAAAAAATCCCACCAGCATACCAAACTTGTGATTTTCCACATGCTATTGCTTAGAATAAAGCTAAAGTAGGTCTAAGATTTTAGAAAATGAGTTGATTTAAAGAAAAACACTATCATCATTAACAGCATGAGTAAAATATGGCAAAAAATCTCTAAGGGGCTATGATAATGGTGGGGTTGCAGAGCTCTGAGTGAATTATCAAGTCTCCCGCACTGAATGGGAAGTGGTTAAACTAGTGGTTCTTAAACTTGACTGTGCATTGGAATCATTTGGGAAGCTTTTACAAATGCCAGTGCAGTCTCCATCCTGGACCAGTTAACTCTGAATCTCTGGATATGGGATATGGGTATCAATAATTCTTTTAAACTCCCAGGGGATTCCAAGGTAGGTTGGAGAATTGTTGGGTTAAGGTATCGTCCTAATCCTGCTATTGCTCTTGATTCATTTCATTCTTCCAGCTGCTTCTGGATCTTTCTCTGATCTGACTTGTCCATTCTACAACATGTCATTCCACCGAGCCCACACTGGTCAGTCCTTTCCTTGAAACACAACTGACATATTAGCTATAGGAAATTCTTGATCTTTCTATGGACATGGCTCTAGTCCCAACATTTATACTAGTTTCCTGCCTCAATTACACAGATTTTAGAATTGAACTTTTACTGTTCTAGCTGTTTGTGTGCTATGCACTACTATGCAAATCCCATGCAATAGTTGGAGATTTAACTTTTCTGTAGTGCCAAAAAACTCTGCAACAAAATTCTCTAAAATACCTGAGAATGCGTTCTATGAGATGTTTTCCCTACAAATTTTTCTATAACTGTGGTTGTCTGTTTGTTTTGTAGATCTCCTTTATTTTAGGCTATGAGTAAGACTTTTCTGGACTGAATCTGAGGGTGTTTTCCCTCTTATTTAAAATTACAAAATTCTGCTCTTTCCTCCACATGCCCTACTCCCTCCACAAACTCTGCCCAGAGCCCCAGTCTTAAACTTCCCTTAGCTATAGTGGGTGAGGTTAAAGATGATCTGCCTGCATGAAAATGATTTGTTTTATTTTTATTCTATAATTACCAAGTGCTCATTTCATGCAGACAACATATAGAAGTCACACATGCAAAAACAGATTTTTTGTGTGATACATCCAGGCTGCATGCTCAAATACTTTAGTTCATGATTCTGGGACTGAGAAGTACAATATCAACCCTTTAAACTGCAGGAAGTCAAAAAAGAAAGTTAATTTCTGCCTCAACATTGACCTATTTATTCTCTTATACCTGCAACTAATTTGTTCTTTTTTAAATGCATGCAAATGTTAAATGCGATTTGGGTCTTCTGTTTGGATTCGTCCAGATTTTTAACTAGCATTTCACCTGTAGTTCTTTCCCGTGAGTCTTGCTTTGCCTGCCTTCTGCTCCTGTCTTTATTAACCCCTTCCTCTTGTGAATCTCCAAGTTGACAGAAGGTTCTTGGGGTCCGTAAGAGATCCAATATGAGATTTCGTGAACTTCTGAACTTGAGAACATCTCTAGAGCAGGTGTTGGCAAGTCTTTTTCATAAAGAGCTAGATGGAAGACATTTTCAACTTTGTGGATCATAAGGTACCTGTTGCAACTACTCCACTCTGCCATCGTAGCATGAAAGTGGCCACAGACGACATGTAAAGGAAAAGATATGGCTGTGTTCCAATAAAAGTTTATTTACAAAAACACGTGGAGGGCCAGAGTTCATTTGCTAGCCCTGCTGTACAGCCTACAAATTTTCCCACAAAGCAGAGTAAAGCTGAGAAATCTTAGAGACTTCTTCATACACTTATGACTCTATAAAGACTAAAGTCACTTACAGAACTATGAAAAGTTAATTCTGCCCTTAAAATGAACTCTGTACCATTGCACATTATAGCAGTATAATTTTAATATTGGCCAGGCAATCACCTGAATCTGGGATGCGTTATCCCTTCTCTAGAATTACTGCAGAGAATTACTCCAGAAGACAAGCAGAGAATGATGAAGCTGTGCTGAGATGCAGAGGCCAGACTATAGACCCAGCACGAGATCAAGGGACTCACTTCCACACCCCAGTCCTTTAAAAGGGCCATGCCGTGGACCTTCTGCACCTGTTACGAGGAGTGGAAACTGCAAAATTTAAAGCAGTGCATGCTAAGCCTCCCATGTTGGTGGCAATGTAGCACCAAGTTATATACACATCCTTCCATCCTTCACTGTTCTGTTCAGTTTGTATGAACTGGTTATGTCTACCCAACCAGATCACCAGCTACCATCTGTCTACACCTGCCACAGCATTTAAGAGAGGGCCTGACACTGTCAGTAAATGAATGGATTTTTTTATTGAAGTATAGTTCTCTTACAGTGTTGTCCTAGTTGCAGGTGTACCGCAAAGCGACTGAAATATATATATATATTCTTTTTCAGATTCTTTTCCATTATAGGTTATTACAAGACTATAGTTCCCTGTGCTCTACAGTAGGTTCCCGTTGTTTAACTGTTTTATATACAGCAGTGTGTATCTGTTAATCCCAACTCCTAATTTATCCCCTGTCCCCACCCTCCCTCTTCCCTTTGGTAACCATAAGTCTGTTTTCTATGTCTGTGAGTCTATTTCTGTTTTGTAAACAAGTTCATTTGTATCATTTTTTTAGATTCCACATATAAGTTATATCATATGATATTTGTCTTTGTCTGACTTACTTCATTTAGTATGATAATCTCTAGATCCATCCATGTTGCTGCAAATGGCATTATTTCTGAACAAATAGATTTTGATTATACAACTCACCGGATTAAGACACTGTCCCAGTGCAGGCATTGCCTCTGATTCTAAATACATTTGTCAATGAATGCGTTTTGATTACGTGAGTGAGTAATATAGACCCGTTCTATGTAAATAAAGCTTAAGTGATGGGATCATACTGTAGAGCAGGTCTCTGCATTTGCGTGACATGACAGTCATTGACAATCTTGCCTTGATTCTCAGATAGTGTCACCAAGCTTGGGACTGTTTGGACGTCCAAATTACTCACCTAGTGTTTGTACACATGGCAATTCTTTTCCAAGATACTGGCATTTACTCTACACAGTGCTCTGTGTCAAGGGTTGCAACCACAGGAAACAGTGCGGTCTCTGCTCTGGAGGAGCTCTAACAAGTGAGAAAGCAGGAGACTCCAGCAGTCAATGCTACCCAGGTCTGCTGTAAGGGCAGCACAGGACTTCGCACTTGAGAGGGAGGGCACCTGACCATGTTAGCAAGGTCTAGGGCAGCTTTCCGGAGGGAGTGACGTCTGAGCCAAAACCAAAGGTGGATGAGTGAGGGTTCGCCTGGGTGCAGAACAAGGCTGAAGGTGAAAGGTGATGTTTCAAGGAGAGAAAATTGCTTTGCAGAGGCCCAGAGCACAGTCACAAGATCCCAGTATCTGTAGAAAAATATGCTCAGTAACTCTGCCGGCCCCAGGATGTGTGCCTTTTTTGTGGTGTGCCCTGAACCTCCAGCAGCCTGAGAAAGGTGGGGAATCTGGGTCACCGTGTTATTGATTTAACAAATGCCAACAGGTACTTGAAAAATTGGAGCAAATGGGTTCGGAGCAATCTTCCCAATGAAGTTAAAACTGGAAGTTGATCGTGAGGGGAATCTGTGGTGTCTCCTTCCTTTGATGCCTGTTAGGACATGATAGATTGTAATGGACCTTGGAGGGTTTGCAACTACATAATTCTCACTTTGTCAACAGAGCCGACCTCATTGTATCATAGAAATAAGGCGACTGTCAAAAGGCAGTTTATCCTCGGCTTACACTTCACCTCCAGACACACATCACACGTCTCCCGGTCAACCAACGTTTTCTCCATCCCCTGCATCCTTCCCTTCCCTGACTCTCCCTTTCTACACACATCTGTCAGAGTAATACCCCTTATAACACTGAGTTGTTACAAAGGGCTCGCACTTTCTGAATTTTCATTCAGAAAGCTTGTCCTTTCTTTTGTTTCGGTAGCAAATGCACACCGAGTACACACATACACACACACACACACACATACACACACCCATGTGTATTCATTTTAGTATGTGTTTGAATTAAAAAGTAGATTGTTCAAATAAGTATTAAGAAAATGGTAGTGTACACCAAATGTAAAATGGATGGCTAATGGGAAGCTGCTGCATAGCACAGAGAAATCAACTTGATGCTTTGTGGCGACCTAGAGGAGTGGGATAGGAAGGGTGGGAGGGAGGCTCAAGAGGAAGGGGATATAGGGATATATGCAGACATATAACTGATTCACTTTGTTGTACAGCAGAAACTAACACAACATTGTAAAGAAATTATACTCTAATAAAGATGTGGGGAAAAAAAGAAAAAGAAAATGGTAGTGTATATGGTACACAGGTATTTTGGTAACTGTAAATGACCAACACTTGGGAAACATTTTGGTAAATGGAACATGAATTTTTGGAGTCTGATCGTAGTCTGAATCTCAGATTTACTCGGTAATAGCATGGAAAGTTAATTCACCTCACTGAAACTCAGTTTTTAAATCTGTGACATGGATTAATGAAATCTACAGCATTGGTTTTCGGTTTTGGGACCCCTAATTTAGAACTTTATAGGAAGCATAGAACAGAGCCTCTAGGATATGGCACACGGTGTAAATGTCCGGTCCCTCCCGTCTCTCCTGTCTGTCCTACAATATTTTGATGTTGTTCTCTTTCAATGAGATCTGGATCTTTAGTACGTACCCAGCATCACCCAGCACACTGTTTTCACCTGAATTTCCACTGAGCCTTTTTTCGTTCCAGTTCCCAGCTCATTTCATTTTCAAAATTATCCAGCAAAGAGGCAAATTACTTTGTCTTTTAGGACTGTTCCTGGGTGTGCAGTCAGCATTCCGACAAAGGAGACCACAGCCTCATGTTTCCGTCTTCCAATTGCCATGTTTACTGTGAGGGTGTTAAGATATTTTTATTGCGGGCTTGGTGCGAAAATAAAGCATGCAGGATAAAACCTACTGGCAGTGGAATGTGACTCACGCCTCATATCCCCCAGAAGTTGTGAGGTTTCAGTTAATAGCAAAAGCACAATTTCCTGCTGATAAACCCATTTTTAACAAAATCCTAAAATCCAGGCTTTTTTGGATTTCACCATTTTTTTTTTTTTCATTAATGTCCTCTCTCTGTTCCAAGATCCAATCCAGGCACCACCTTGCATTTAGTTGTTACATCGCCTCTGTTCTCTCTGGCCTGTGACAATTTCTCAGTTTTTCTTTATTTTTCATGACCCGTGAGAGCCTTGAGGAGTACAGGCTCTGTATCCTGCAGACTGTGCCCCAGTCTCAGTCTTTCTGGTGATTTTCTTATGATTTGACTGAGGTCATAGATTTGGAGGAAGAAAAGCAAAAGATGAAGTGTCCCTCTTGGCACATCAAAGGAGGTTGCACATGACACCCACAGGACATCTCTAGTGATGTTGACCTTCATCACTTAGTAAAGGTGGCATCTGCCAGGGTTCTCCACTGTGGTTACTATTCTTACCTTTTCATACTCCATACGCTACTCTTTGGAAACAATCACCAAGTCTAGCCCACTCTCAAGAGAGGAGGGGTAGAGAATCTACTTCCTGGAGGTGGAAATATCTCCAGATATTAACACAGTGCTCCTGTAAGGAAATTTTATAAGCTCATTTAAAAAATCTAACTGTTTGAGGGTAGTTTTGCTTTATAAATCAACCCCCCCCCATGCAATATAATAAAATCAACACCTAATGTGGTCTTTTTTTTTTTTTTCTGCCTCAAAATCATTTCTTTCTTTCTTTCTTTCTTTCTTTCTTTCTTTCTTTCTTTCTTTCTTTCTTTCTTTCTTTCTTTCTTTCTTTCTTTCTTTCTTTCTTTCTTTCTTTCTTTCTTTCTTTCTTTCTTTCTTTCTTTCTTTCTTTCTTTTTTCCTAATGTGGTCTTGATATTCCCTCTGGTCCTTGTGATTTGAAGTATTTGTATAACGAGATACTCTTGAGATGTATTCCTGATTTTCATCTGCAAAGCAGAAAGGCCAGCCTCAAATACTATCTTTCTGTTTTCTTTTGAAAAAAAAAAAATCCCCATATTAAAATGTTGGAAGATACACGATCCCACAGGGATTTAGCACAAAGAACGAAAGATGGATTGCTGGCAAGTTTGGAAAGCATTTCTGCTGGTATTCGCAGAGCATTTTCACAGTGCACGTGAGTTACCTACAGTAATTTCTTCAAAGCTGTTGTAGATCAACTATGGCAGTTTGCATCTCCTGCTACTTTGGTTCAAGCGGATGGGCGCTTATTCCAAAGACAGTCTCTACATTGTAACACTTAACTTCTACAAAGGCATGACTGCTCTCAGTCACTTGAAAACATTAGTCAATCAGAAAAGAAAAACTTGCTGAATACTTACAGTGTGATAGGCCTGGAGATACACTGAAAAATTTACCTATCCTCGTGAACAGATGCCAGTAGTGCATTGCTTCAAACATATTTCTTTGGAAATAGCAAGTTGAAAAGATATATGACTTTTCAGTGTAGCTGCTGACTTTTCCCTCTTTGTGAAGGGAAATTGCAATGACAGAAGCTCTGTGGCTGATTTTAATTTGTTGCTTCATTTTCAGAAGTCAGAGACCCAGACATTGCTTCAGTGGGAACAAAATCACACCCTAAAAAGACAGCAGACTCACTTTAGCCAGGGCCTGGAGATTCTGTGCTGATCAGTGTTCTCAGGGCTAACGCAGTACCTGCAATGGGGGAGGAGAGTGACAGTTGAGAACATTAGCCTTCGTTTGAAAAAGGGGGAAGAATCTAATACATTTCCATTATTCTAAAAATGTGGAAAGCATATTTTTAAAAACATATAGAACACAAACAGCACAAAATTTAATTTTTAATTGACAAATTATACTTCATCAAAATTGAAACTTTTGCTTTTTGAAAGACATTACTAAGAAAACCAAAGGCAAGTCTTGAATTGGGAGGAGATATTTACAAATCATGTAACTGACAAAGGACTTGCACCTAGAATATATACAGAATGCCTTACAACACAATAATAAGCAGACAAATAACTCAAAATATGAGCAAAAGACCTGAATAGACACTTGGCAAACGAAGATATACGATCGACAAGTAAAAGGAGACTTGCTCAATATCAAGTCAGCAGAGTTATGAAAACTAAAACCACATCTATTAGATTGGTGAAAATAATAATACCAATAATGTGACCATGCCAAATGTTGGAGAAATTTCGAGCAGCTGAAGGTCTTGTACTCTGTCAGTGGGAATGTAAGCTGGTACATTAAGTCTGGGAAAAAGTTTGATGGTTTTTTAAAAAAAATTAACCATATATTTATCATAAGACCCAGAAATCCCACCCTAGGTATTTTCCTAAAAGAGAAGATAAAATATGTTACAGCAAAACTTATATGTGAATATTCGTATTAGTTGAATTCATAACCACCAGAAATTGTAAACAACCCAAATGTTCATCAATAGCTGAATGGAAAGAAGGTATAGTATGTATAATGGATATTACTCAGTAATAAAAATGAACTATTGATACATGCAGCATGACTAAACCTCAGAATAATTATGATGACTGAAAGAAAACAGACAAAAAATGTATAGTGTATGATTCCATTTATGTAGAAGTTCTAGAGCATGTAAACTAATCCCTAGCAACAGAAAGGTGGTCAGTGGTTTCTGCGGGTGGGGTGGAGAGAGGGATGGATAGCATGGGGTGTGAACAATTTTAGGGGATGATGAAAACATTTGTTACCTTGATTGTAGTGATAGCTTTGTAGTTATATACATATGCCAATTGTGGTCAAATTGTACAATTTAAATGTATGTAATTTGTTTACTTCAGTCATACCTTGATAAATTTGTTAAAACTTTCAAATGGCTTAATATTATGTTCGAATGATCTGATTATTTGTGGTATCATCTAGTGGATATTACTGGAGTGTAAAATCTTTCTAGAGGAGAGAGATTGAAGAGGAAAATTAGAAACTTGCACTCAGCTAAAAACAACTCCATGCTCATTCTGCTTTTGTAAAATATGCTTGTCGCGCTGCAAAGGAAAAACAAAAACAGGATGACCTAGCAATCCAATGTAACCATAGGATGTTTTGCTAAATATGTAATGTTCTGCACCTGTTCTTGTAAGTTTCTGTTTGGAAACTTCCGTGCTCTGTAAACCAAGTAACCAATCTACCAATGCTAGCTGTAATCATATGCACTGACCCCTATAAAAGTAAAGCTCACCCTGAGCTTGGGGCCCAGAACTTTAGAGCGTTAGCTCATCTGGGGCCGCCGGCTTAATAAACCTGAGGTCTCCAACCCTCTGAGTGTGGTGCTTGGTTTCTCGACAGACCGATTTCTGCAACAAGATGACACACTAAGTAACACTAGAGATTCAAAGTGAGAAACATTTGAAAACCCAGTCATATCAAAGTCATAAAGATTTGTCTCACAAACTAACCAGTTGTTCTACCAGTCCTAGGTACCATAGTTTAAAATATTCTGAAATTACAGAATTTGATCCCTGGCATTTATAGTTTTGACAGTCACAATTTCAACAGCTCCTGAGACACCTCCAAGGCCCAGCCTGTGGGTGGCAGTTTGGTATTTTGCTGAGACAGAGGCTTGAGTGGCACACTTGGCAGGCCAGGCGTGTGGTCCCCAAGCAGCATCAGCCAGCAGCCGACTCTTGCTTCTTGTCACAGCTTCGTTCTTCTCTACTCCTCACTGTGTCTACAGCAGCCCTAACAAAGTGATTGCATAATAGACACATGGGCATGTCTGTCTTTAACAGATAGAGCCCATCATGGAAAGGGGGAAAGGTTTAACTTGGGGTGTGAGGGTGTACACAGGAATGGTCAGTCTTAACAAAAGTGTGTCTTATGCATTCGTTGATTCAAGAAATAGTTATTCACAGGGAGATCAACTCGATGATGGGTGATGACTTAGAGGGCTGGGATAGGGAAGGTGGGAAGGAGCTGTGGGAGGAAGGGGATATGGGAATATATGTATAAACACAGCTGATTCACTTTGTTGTACAGCAAAAACTGGCACAACAGTGTAAAGCAATTATATTCCAATAAAGAGCTTAAAAAAAAGAGAAATAGTTATTGAACTTAGCCCAAGTGCCTGGCAGTGAGAATATATGCCAGGCTTTTTCCTCCTGGGCTCATACTCCAGCAGAGGAGACAGCCATTGATCCAATTATCATCAAAGCCTACAACTGAAAACATGATCAATGCCAGGGAGGGCCGTGAAGGGAGCCATGGGAGTGTTTGATGTGGGAGGTCAGAGCAGGCTTGCCTGAGAGCCAGAGGTCTGGGTTGAGATTAGAAAAGTGAAACAGAGCCTGAAGGAAGGAGTAGAAGCGTAGACAGTGGGCTTGGGGTGGGGGTGGGGGGGCAGGATTCTAGGCAGGGGGTTAGCATGTGCTAAGCTAAGGGTGCCTGGGGGAGAAAGGAAACAGGCAAGACAATTCTTTCTATCTTTCAATTTATGGATAGTTCAAGAGCCATCACTGGTGAATGTCCAACCTAGTCCTTTCTGCGTAAAGAAACAATGGATCATTTTACCTCCAGAGTCCTAGGTTACATTTATCGTTTAACATTCGTAGCCGAATTTGCCATGGATTTTTGTATTCTGGTTTATGGGTGTTTAGCTTATGGGCACATACAGTTAGAAACATGAGTAATACACAGTGGTTCTTGAGTTTTCATTGTAGTTGATTTTATAAGGTAACTTTATCAGGTGGATTTAAAGTCCCTGAAGGGAAGGTCAGAACATTTGGGGCAAAGATGATGATTAAGCCATTCACAAAATTGATCACAAATTATTAGTGTAGAAGTCACTGTTGAGGTCTAACCCCCCCCATCCCAAAGACATAATAAAATGAGCCAATGCAGCTGATAAAGGACATTATCACAGGAAAAAAAAAAAAAAAACCTTACAGATGCTTTCACTCCCAACTCATAATAAAACTAACACCACTTTTTAAAATTCTAATGAATCATTAATTACAAAACACTTTCAGTTTAAGGAGTTGTTTATGTTACAGGAAAAAAAATACAACAGAATCACATTAAATAAAGCACATTGATTGTCAAAGGTAACTTAATTTTGAAAATGTTGTAAAACTTAAATATTGACACGTACACACTGCTATATTTAAAATGGATAACCAACAAGGACCTACTGTACAGCATAGGGAACTCTGCTCAATATTATGTAACAACCTAAATGGGAAAAGAATTTGAAAAAGAATAGATAACGTGTATATGTATAACTGAATCACTTTGCTGTACACCTTTCTAACACACTATTGTTAATCAACTGTACTCCAATATAAAAAGTTTAAAAAAGAACCTTAAATGTTGAAGAAAAATAGTTTAGAAAAGAAAACAACCAAGAATAAAATCATTTACAGAGGCTAACTATGTGCTCAGTGCTTTACTGGGCTCTCTCACTGCATCACCCAGAAAATCCTAGGTGACTAAGGACCATTTTTATCCTGGTTGTACAAATGAGCAAGCTGAGGTCCGATGCAGCTGAGCAGCTGAGTCAAGGCTGGAAAGGCTTACGTCAATTAAGTTTCCTTTAAAAAGTCAGCAGGGAAGAGAGGAATCAATGCAGATTCCCTTTGTCTCAATGCAGGATTTTGCAACACATCTGCCTCCTGACAAGTCACTGCCATGGCAAGCAGTTTCCAAAGAGATGAACTTGAAAAGAAAAAAGAAAATTGTCAACGAGCTATCCTGTGCCCCCCACCAAACCTCAATTCAAACCAAAGTTCTGAGTGCTCTGCTTTTGATCTGCCAAATGAAATGTCTTTGTGAAATATTAGTCACAACCATTCATCTCTGAAAAGCCCCACCTGCTACAAAGCTTCTGCGTCTGTTAATAAGAACTCTGGGATGGGGAGTAAATGAGGAAGGTTCATTTATACAGTTTCACTGTGTTTTAAAACACCGGTAGGTTTTTTTTTTTAAGCTCTTTATCGGAATATAATTGCTTGACACTGTTGTGCCAATTTTTGAGGTACACCAAAGTCAATCAGCTGTATTTATACATATATCCCCATATGCCGCCACCACGACTCCCTCCCATCCTCCCTATTCCAGCCCTCTAAGTCATCACCCATCATCGAGTTGATCTCCCTGTGTTATGCAGCAGCTGCCCACTAGCTATTTGTTTTACATTTGGTAGTGTATATGTGTCAATGCTACTCCCTTATTTCATCCCAGCTTCCCCTTTGCCCCTCCCATCCTGTGTCCTCAAGTCTGTTCTCTACATCTGCATCTTTATTCTTGCCCTGTCCCTGGGTTCATCAGTACCATTTGTTTAGATTGCATATATATGAGTTAGCATAAGGTATTTGTTTTCCTCTTTCTGGCGCACTTCACTCTGTATGACAGACTCTAGTTCCATCCACCTCACTACAAATAACTCAATTTCATTCCTTTCTGTGGCTGCGTGATATTCCATTGTATGTATGTGCCACATCATCTTTTTTCATTCATCTGTCGATGGACATTTAGGTTGCTTCCATGTCCTGGCTATTGTAAATAGTGCTGCAATGAACACTGGGGTACATGTTTTTTTTTGGATTATGGTTTTCTCTGGAATATATGCCCAGTAGTGGGATTGCTGGGTCATGTGGTAGTTCCATTTTTTTAGGTAAAGGAGAAAAATAAAAGCAACTAGTTGGAATAAAAAAAAAATTATGGTAGACTTTTGTGTGGGAACAAAGAGAGAGAAAGAGACACAGAAAAAAGTAAGTAAAAAAATAAGATGAAGGGGAGATTTTTTTGGCTTTTGTTTGTCTATTTTCTTTTTAAATACAGCTTAAGGCTGGGGAAAAAATGCTTGTGCATTCATTCAGAATATGCAAAGGATAAAACTCAAGTAATGATTGCATTTAGACACATTCAGAGCACACAGAATAGGCATGATGAGCCCTGCTTTGCCTACGGTAAAGTTCAAATGAAGCAGGGCGGGAAAAATGGTTTTTTTCTACTGTAAACGGCCATCCAGAAGTAAGGGATTATTTCCACGACGGTTATCAGTTTCTACCCCAGCGGCCAGAACAAGTTTGGTATGCATTTCAGTGAAATGCTGTGTATCATTGAGTGCATGTACTCTTACAGCACAGAAACTAGTCGGTGGCATGGCTTGGTGATCTCCACCACTCAGCTTTTGTTGTTTCGTGTCTCTAAGTCTGCTTGCTAGAGATATCCTAAGCTCCCAGTCGTGATTCCAGTTGTCAGAGGAGAAAGGAATGAACACCTGGATCAGCAGGAAATAGTCTTTGGATGTTTTATTGCGCTTTGCCCTTGTGGTACACAGAGTTAATATAGGAGATGACAAGGTAATATTCCAACACCAGGTCGTGGAATCCCTGTTAGACTGAGTGCCAGCCTTGCTTCCCTGTGTAACCTGGAACATATGTACTAGACAGCCCATAAATATTGGTGCAATGAATGAACACATATGTATCTGGAAAAGCTTACATGATCCAAATCCTTCATCAAAGGCAACATTTAAAAGAAGATAGCTTGGGGACTTCCCTGGTGGTGCAGTTAAGAATCTGCCTGCCAATGAAGGGGACACGGGTTCAATCCCTTGTCTGGGAAGATCCCACATGCCATGGAGCAACTAAGCCCATGCGCCACAACTACTGAGCCTGCGTGCCTAGAGCCCATGTTCTGCAAAAAAAGCCACCACAATGAGAAGCTCGCGCACCGCAACGAAGACCCAATGCAGCCAATAAATCAAATAAATATATATATTTATATATATATTTTTATATACATACGGAATCTAAAAAAATGGTACTGATGAACCCAGTGACAGGCTAAGAGTAAGGATGCAGATGCAGAGAATGGACTGAAGGACACGGGGTTGGGGGCAGGGAGGCGAAGGGGAAGCTGGGATGAAGTGAGAGAGTAGCATAGACATATATACACTACCAACTGTAAAATAGATAGCTAGTGGGAAGTTGCTGTATAACAAAGGGAGATCGACTGTATGATGGGTGATGCCTTAGAAGGCTGGGACAGGGAGACCAGGACGGAGTTGCGGGAGGGAGGGGATATGGGGATATGTGTATAAACACAGCTGATTCACATTGTGTACCTCAAAAGCTGGTACAAGAGTGTAAAGCAAATATATTCCAATAAAGAGCTAAAATATATATATATATATGTTCTTTATATATATAAAAAGAAGATAGCTTGTCTGCTGATTAAGGAAATGGGTTAACAGATTCAAACTCTGACAGAATTTGTGTGTGTGCCATTGGGAAGGTGCGGTGTGTCTTTCTCTCCCCCCTCTCTCTTGCTCTCATTCTTGTCATATTTTTAAAAAATTTACATTTGTCGTGTTCCTCGGCTGATGGCGTATTATTATCAGTGGTCCTTACAGGACTTCTATTTTATTATTTAACCACCCCGTTATTCATTCATTCATCATTTCACCTCTGTGGTTCCCTTCTACTTGACTGCTCAACTCATGGGCAGCCCTTCAAAGGTGTTTGCTTTGAATCTTTTTATTTACATGTGTCCTTGCAAAACTAGTATTGTTGAGCATGCCTGCATTTTTACTTGATATTCATAGATTGTGAGCTACCTATCATCTATATCTATCTATCTATCTATCATCTATCTATCTATCATCTATCTATATCTATCATCTATCTACCTATCATCTATCTATCTATCTGTCTATCTATCTATCATTTATCTATCTATCATCATCTATCAAATATAGGTGGCTAATACATAATAAGACAGGTGGATCAATATGGTTCTGCTTTCTGAATTAACCTCTGTTCCTTCTGCACTAGGGATTTATGTTCCATCTATATTGGTTTCTTACCTTCACATTCTACCTTTTCTCTCTCCCAGGGATGGACATGCACATCAATTCTTAACCTCCTGCAGTGAAAATTATTTTACACCTCCCCTCTGGACCCGTGTGAGAATTTCCGTGACCCTAAGCCCAGGAGCCGAATTGGTGGTACATCCCTAGGCGTGTGGCAAGTGATCTGTAAGTCACAGTCGGCATATGACACTGATCCTCCCACCTTGGCCTTCCGGCAGCCAGGTAACAACCTACAGACCATGGTGCCCTGTGGCCACTCTCAAGCAGCAGAGGTTCTGGAATCTGGTTCTCAAACTTTCCTGAGTATCATTGTCCCTCAAGGGGGCTTGTTAAATAGACTCTGGGACCCTAGCTCCAGAGTTTCTCATTTAGTAGCTCTGAGGTGGAGCCTGAAAATGTGCATTTCCAAGAAGCAGGGGCAGCAGCTGCTGCTGGTTCTGCGTCCATCGTTTGAGAGCCTCTGCTGTAGGCTGGGATTGGGGGAGAGGTGTGCTGGAGGCATCATGGTGGCCGTTGTAAATACAGATGACCACTCGGTGCTGATCGGTGGCAGAAGCAGTACATCTTCAGGGTAGCAGCAAAATAAGGGTAACAAACTCGAGAGAGTTTGAAGATTAGATATTTGAAGCTTGCAGAAATTGCATCTAACTCGTCACCTGGGGAAAACCAATGTTCGGTTTTCTTTTGCTTGTTTTGATTTAGTCTTTCTTTCTCCTTTCCTCCCTCCTTCCTTTCTTACACTGAGGATTTCCTCCGTCACTGTTTGCCGTGGCGCCTGCTCTTACTCAGTTGATAGCGAGTGGATTATTTTTACAGCAGTGCTGTTTGGCTCAGAGACGCATCAAGTCAAAGGGGCTGATCGTGGCTATGGGCAATGGCAAGTTTTCCATAACAATTATGAGTCTGTCTGTCATGTATGTTTCACTTTTGGATCACTGGCTCTAGTGCCTATTAACTGGACAGGGCACACATTTTAGCATCACTTGTAGCTCTTGGGCAATTGTAAATGTGACTGTTGGCCATCTACTGGGCATTATTTCTGAGACTTATTTTAAGAATGGGGAACTTGTAATTTGATCTGTTTTATTTCATTTTATTTTTTATAAATTTATATATGTATGTATGTATTTTTGGCTGCATTGGGTCTTTGTTGCTGTGGGCGGGCTTTCTCTCGTTGCGGCGAGCAGGGGCTGTTCTTTCATCGTGGTGCACAGGCTTCTCAGTGCGGTGGCTTCTCTTGTTGCAGGGCATAGGCTCTAGAGCACAGGCTCAGTAGTTGTGGCTCACAGGCTTAGTTGCTCCGCGGCATGTGGGATCTTCCCAGTCTAGGGATCGAACCCATGTCCTCTGCATTGGTGGATGGATTCTTAACCACTGTGCCACCAGAGAAGTCCTGATCTGTTTTAAATCAGAATTTTTCTGGTAATTTGGCAACATGCCCCGCTTGATTGGAATTCCTTGGTTATTGTCTCTCATTCAACTTCTAAGTCCAGACACTTTCCTTTTGGAATTCTATGGATGTGTTTCAACCACCCACCGCTGCTCTTCCCTCTTTTCCCTAATGCATTTATTAGCTCATAATTCAACTGGTGTATTTTCTTTCTCTTCTACATATGTCATAGTATCTTGCATGGTATTAGCATGATGATTCCTGGAGAGCTGGGATAGTTATATTTGCAGAGTCTCAGCACACTGCTTGGCACTCAGTGTGTGCTCAGCCAATTCTTGTTGAATGAATAGGTGGGCAGATAAAAAAGATGGTAAATACTGATTAATTATTGTTTTTGATTAGTTGACAAGTCTTGTATTAGAGGATTACTATTAAAATAATTCCTCTTTTTTTTTTTTTTTTTACAATTTGTAATTGAAATGGCCAACATTCCTTCCCAGCTTGGGACTCAGGGAACTAGTATGCTGTAGGCATATTTTATGCCTGAGAGATTTTTCCACTTAAGTGTTTAGCTAAAATTAAGGGATAGTGGAAATAAACCCAGCTCTAGTGAATTCCCCATTAAATGCCTGAAATCTTTTTGATAAGTAGGTGGCAGATAAACAAATGCATCTAAAAAGAATTCCAATTATCTACAATGGTTAAAAATGAGATAGTCTGTTTTCAGTTAGTTTTCTCATTATGACAATGTTATTATTAACTTCATTTTCTCATTAATAGAGAGTTTTATGTTCCATGTAGTATTTCCCAGTTTTCTCTTGATGATTTTTTATTTTTGGCTGTGATTATAAAAAGCAATCAAAGCTCATTGTAGAAAACGCTGGGAAAAAAATAAAAGAACAATATAAAAGAAAGATACACCACCTAGATAAAACTGCTGTTAATTTCTTGGTAAACTTTCTGTATATATCTAACTTTGTATTATTGAGATTACATTGTATTTTGAGCCCTGCTTTTACCTTGTTCAGCATTAGATAAGAATTTTCCCCCAGGCTAATAAATATCATTTGAAGACATTTTTATTTGCACGGCTGTATGACATGACACCGCATGGATACATTAACATTGGTTTACGCAGTCCCCCTTTCATAGACATATTGGTCAAATATCCTTGCACACGTGTGTGCCTTTGTTTTCCTCTCTCATAGTTTAATAAGAATAGATTCCCACATGTGGAGTAAGAGGTTAAAGGTTGAGACTATCTTAAGGCATTTGATCTATATCAATACACATTTCAGAAAGTGCTGCCAATCTTCACTACCTCTACCAGTGTGTGAGTTCTCATTGTATTGTTTTGCTGTCATTGCTAAATATTACTATCTTATTGAAAAGGTGAGTAATTTGACAGAGTAATTTTATCAGCTTCCAGTGCTTTAAAATAGAATGCCTCCTAAAATAACGCAGACCGTGAGGCATGTTAAATTTTCAGAAGGCTGAAAGCGGTAAATCATATTGTAAAGAACACTAGGTAGAGACATTATGGGACCCTAGAAGGAAAAGATCCTTGTAGTGTGATAACGTTTTGTCTTCTTTCGGATTAATGATCTTTGTTTCTCTGTTTTTAATGTCTCAGAAAATAGGGGATGGAATACGTTTCTGTTGATATGATCCTTTCCCACCACCCTCCGTCCCGTCCCTAATTCATCTCCCTTCTATAGAAATATGTTGAAGATTTTTTTTCTCTTAAAATTTGCATACTAGACCTATGTCTGCTCAAAAGATAGAAACCAGGCCATCTGAGGTTTATTATGGGTCTGTGGCATCTACTAAAAATTGAACACCAATATTTTAGAGTCATTGTTACATGATTCATCAAAAAACAAGGGGCTTATTTTCCAAATTAATTTATTAAAGTGTGACTCCCCCAAGGTAAGGACCCAGAATGGTTTTGCTTATTATTATGTAACCTTGCTTATAGAAGATGCTCAGAATATAGCTGATGTAAACCCATATTCTTTCCACACAGATGACAGAATACTGTGAGAGGTTTAGATTCACATGGGAATTCTCTGAATTTAGCACATATATTGCACATAACGGGTAATGAATAAAATAGATGGGAGAGGTTCAGATTTCAGTTCTGCTTAAAGGAAATACTTTCCAGCAAGAAAATTGATATGCCCTCACTTCCCCCTTCTCCAGCCCATCTCAGTTTCCTTCCAAGCACAGAATAGGAAAAATAAGTGAAGTCCAGCCCTCCACTGATGACTAACCATTGGTGTTTGTGGACCTGTGTTCCATTCTGAGTCTAATGGGGCCATCACGGTTGGGCACAGGCTCTTGAGACTCTCTGACTATTATAGACTCTCTACTGTGTAACTCACATCAGCACAACTCCTTTGACTTAATTTCTCTGTTTTCCTTGAGCAAGTGGGGAGTCTGGTGTGACGGCGCCCATGTGGGATATCCATCCTTAAACACTCATAGAAAAGATGCATTCTCAGCATTATCATCTTCTCTCTCTGCTCCCTCTCTTTTTTTTATTTGTGTCTAGCCTTCAACATCACTTCACACTTAAACTATTTACCAGCAATTGGTTGGATGTCATTGAGTAATTTTATTTATTCCATTCCTTTGACACTTCAGTACTTAAGTACCTTCTTATGGGTAACGTACTAGAACAAATCTCTACTGGGAGTTACAAGTTAATAAAACCCTTGACCAAATGTAAATGCATTGCTACCACTATAAATGCTTTGATGGAGCTGTGCATGGTGCTATGAGATTGTTTAATAGGGTTGTTTGTAGGAAAAGGAAGGTAGAAAGGATGTAGCAGAAGGAAGAGCATACAAAGACCCTGAGACATTGGGGGAAAGAAAAACCTTTGCAGGTGAAGCACAGAGAGAAGGAAGATGGGGTGTGTTGAGGCTGGAGTGGTAATCGAAGGCTAGATTATTCAAAACCTTGTAAGTTGTGTTAGGATTTTGGTATTTTATCCTAAGAACAATGAAAAGTCACTGAAATATTTTCAGTACAGGATGACATGATCTGATTTTTAAAAATATTATTATGGAAAATTTCAAACATATAAAAAAGTAGCCTTGTGCACCCATCAACTAACATTTTTCAACTCATAGTTAATCGTAACCCAGTGGTTTCATCTGTAACCCAATCCATATTTCCCTGCCTCTCATCACATTTATGTGAAAGTAAACCCCAGATATCTTATCATAATATCACTAAGCATACCTCTAAAAGTCAAGGACTCCTTTTCCAAAAATAACCACCAATACCTTAAAAAGAACAATAATTCATATTTCATTGTATCATCAAATATCCAGTCAGTGTTCAAAGTTTCCCAATTACATCACGTATGCGTAGTGTGTGTGCGTGTGTGTATGTGTGTACATGTGCGTGTTTGTGTGTGTACACAGTTTCTTGCAATCAAGGTCCGAATAAAACTTATACATTGCAATTATTAGGTCTCTTTTAATCTATAAGTTCTTCTACCATCTCTGTTTTTATCTCTTGCAATTTATTTTTAAGGAGTTGATGTTATTTACGATGTTGTGTTCTCCACTGTCTGAGTCGATTAGTGCCTCGTCACGGTGGCTCTGCCTGTTCCTCTGCCTTCGCTATTTCTTGCAAATTGGTAGGTAGAGCTCTAGAGGCCAGTTCCTTTGTAGATTCAACTTTTGACAAACTGACTTCATAGGTGGTGTTCTGACCTTCACAAGGCACACAATTGTCTGTTTTCCCCTCTTTTCATGATGCCAGCAGCCATTGATGATCATTGTTGACTTCATTAATTTTTTAGAGTCTTAAGGATAGTGATGGGTGAATTCTATCATTCTTTCCTCATTCAGTAGGTGGAATAGTCTTTAAGTAGAAATTTCCTCATCCGCGTTTTGGTTACCCTGAGGTCCAGTCCACATAAGAGAGACAGAATAAATGTTTTCTTCTTTCCCTTTACTTAACATGCGTAAAATGATGAGTTGGTCCCCCAAAGCCCTGCAAAGGTAAACAATGAGGAGTTTTGTTTGTTTGATTTTGTCTTTAGAATCAGTATAAATGCCTGGATTTGAATTTATTTGGATGTTTTAATTCATCACACTTATTATCCTTATTGATGCTCCGTAGACCAAAAGACCAGTCAGCACTAGGTCTTGGGACTGCTGAGGATTCTCACTTCAGTCCTCAGTGGAGGGCTGGAAGTAGGGCATAGGTTAGCAGGGTGTTGGATAAGGGGGAAGGAAGGACACCCAAGTCCATTGGTTTTCTCTATTAATTTATGTCCTGAAACATCCATCTTATCCCAATTGAAGAATCTAAGAATGGTCTGGCCCAGAGAGGGAAGGGAGGCAATTCTAAGTATGGAATAATCATAGAACAAGGTTATTGTAATTTATTTTTTATGATATGCAACTTACCAGTAACTTAATGCCTTAAAAGAACACTGATGTTTTAAATTTTACAGTTTCCATGAGTCAGGAGTCTGGGTACCTTTGCTGGGCCCTCTGCTCGACTTCTCATTGAGCTGAAATCAAGGTGTTGACCATGGCTACATTCTCCTGAGGCTTGGGGTCCTCTCCAAGCCCACTGGTTGGTGGGAGACTTTAGTTCCTCGTGATTGTAGGACTGAAGGCTACAGTTCCTAGAGATTGCCCACTGTTCCTCTCTTGTGCCTTCTTCACAGTGTGGAAGTTTTCTGCTCCAAGGCCGACAAGAGAAAGCCTGTTGCTTTCAGTCTCTGACCTCTGGACCATCTCTGAGACAGCCTGCCTTATCAGATCAAGCCCATCGAGGGTAACCTCCCTTTTGATTAAAGTCAACCCATTAGAGTTTTTAATTACAGCTACAAAATCCTTTCACCTTTGCCATAAAACATAGACTAATCAAGGGAGTGATATCCTATCACATTCACAGAGGAGAGGATTGGATAAGAACAGAACTCATTGGGTATCATCTTAGACTTGCACCTACCTCAGATATTTGTAGCCTTACTTGCTGGCCCATCTCTGGGCCTCAGTTTCCCTGCCTAGACAACGAAAGGACTGAAGTAAACTAGTCCTAAGGCCCTCCCAGCACGAACATTTAAGGAGCTTCCTAATCTGCTGGACTCACAATGTAGTGAATGTTGGCTTCGTGGCTCGACGCTAACACTTTTCCACAAAGTAGAGAAGGGAAAACAAGTCCCCAGGTCAGCTGCTAAAAAGAAAGAGATGTGTAAATAAATAAGCTCTATGGTTTCAATGGGTGGTTTTTACAGAGGTCGTAAGTCAGTCATTGAGTTTGAAAGACTTGATGTGCTTAAATCTAGATTTACAGAATCCATAAATATGCCTTTTCAAGATAAAATTCTTGCGTTAATTCATGTGTTCTCTTTATCTCACAGTTCATTCTAAAAATAAAAACATGCGCACATTTTCATTGTTTTACAGAAATTGGAACAGATGCTATAGTGAGTAATTTTTAATAAGAGCAACAGCAGAATTAGTAGGAACCCCAGTTAATAAAATATCTGTTTAATTTAAGCAATTGGTATGTTACTTTAAAAATAATCCGATTAACGTTAAATACATTACTTGGAATTATTTTTATGTGTAATTTAAGGTTCTGTATAATAAGAAAATACAGTATTCAAGCATTTACAATAGAACCCTGGGGAGATTGCTACATATGTAGTAGCTACATAACAGGATGTGATATCAACTCCTGACTTTTTCCCTTTCTGCTTTTAGCCATTTGAAACAATGACAATGTAAAACAGAGCAGGGCACAGTCCAGGAGGGTAAAGGATAATTTGTAGTAGGTTATGCAAACTGACCTAAGACAACTCAGTCAATTTTTCTTGAAAAAGATATTTGTTGGCAGTTTCTAATAGTTAGAGGTAGAAAACAGCTGTAACTCTTCATCACACCTTTGCTACAGGTGGTATATTAAAATGAAAGCCATTTCAGTCTGAATACATGTCAATATTATTAGTAAAGCAGACACAAAAGCAATCTGTCCTATAAACTCAGCAAAGTCCCAGCTCTCTCCTCCTGGACCAGGGTTTCTTATCCTTAGCGCTTCTGACATCATGGATGGATTACTCTTTGTTGGGTGGAGCGGGGGGTGGGTGCTGTCCTGTACACTGTAGGATGTTTAGCATCTTCCCTGGCCTTTACCTACCAGATGCCACCCGCTTGCCCCTCAAGTCAGGACAACCAAAACACTATAGATAGTAAGAGGTCAATGGACACTTGCAGAAGGAATAAGTGGTTATAAAGGTTCTGGAAGGACTTGGGCTTGGAGGGGAGGCTGGATATGGACAATTATGCTCTGTGATATTGTGATTTATAAGATATATATTGTATCTTATATAAGATGCATTCAGATGACCAAAATATATTTCTCATGTATTTGGTCTTTGTCCACAGTTCCTGGCTCACAGCTCCTAAGACCATTGGAATTTCTTGAGTGATAAGAATAATGAGAACATTTTTTGTTATAATACAGTCAGACCTCCATATCCACGGGCTCTGTACCTGCAGTTTTCGCATCCTCACATTCAATCAAAATTTCCATCCACAGTTGGTTGAATCTGAGGGTATGAAGGACTGGCTCTAATCATGGTACTACAACTTTTTCTATAAGGGAACTGAGCATCTGTGGGTTTGGGGATCTTTGGGGGCTCCTGAAACCAACCACTCCCCATGCCCAGGGACAACTGTATTTGGTCTCTTGTCTTCAGTTCCTGAAACACTTCAGAGTAAAGGTGAAGTGGTTGTCTTGTCATTCGTAACAAGTCCCTTTCTACCATACCTGGGTTTATGTTAATGTGGGTGACTTTTGGAAAGCACCCAAGGATGGGAGCTGGTTGTCAGGGGAACCAACTGAGAGCAGAGGGTTGGAAATTTCAGTCACGGCTCCTAATTTCTGGGGAGGGGAGAAGGGCTGGCAGTTGAATCAATCAGCAGTGGCCAATGAGTTCATCAATCATGCCCACATAATGAAGCCTCCATAAAAGCCAAAAGGAGAGGGTTCAGAGAGCTTCCATGTTGGGGGATCAGAACTTGTCCACGTGCTACCGTGCCAGACTGAAGCTTCTTTGCTCAGGACCTCACCCTATGTATGTCTTCATCTGGCTGTTGTAATAAATTGGTTATCTAGTGAGTGAATGGGTTTCCCGAGTTCTGTGAGCTATTCTAGCAGATTAATTGAACCCAAGGAGGGGGTCGTGGGACCCTCTGATTTATAACCTGTCAGTCAGAAGCACAGGTAACAACCTGGGCTTGCAGTTGGCATCTGAAGTAGAGGGTGGTATTGTGGGACTGAGCCTCTTACCTGTGGAATCTGATGCTATCTCTGGGGAGATAGTGTCAGAATTGAGTTGAATTCTCAGACCACAAGAACTGCTTGTTGGTTTGGGGAAGCCTACACACACTCACACACACACACTGGCTTTGGGTCCAGGAGCGTGAAAGATGCTCTAAAATAAAAGATCTACATGCGTGACTTGGAAACCCAGCAGCTGTGAAGCAGATGGTGCTGGAGAATGATGAACGGAGACAAGTGAATGTTCCTGTGAGCCGAGAGTGTGCACACAGCAACTCAGGGGAGCAGACAGATGCCTGTTCTGTGCTCTCGTGTTGGGATCCCAAAGGCTCTTTATTTCTCAAGTGTTCATCCCCCGTGGTTTCCATTCACATGAAATAAGAAGTTCCAAAGGGACCCAGGTCTTAAACTCACTCTTTAGGAAAAATACTGCCTGAAATGATCTCCTATGGTACCTAGAGCTGTCTGAGTAGTTTTACAGATTCTTTTGCAAATTAGTGCAGGGACTCTTTGTACTCTGAGCACAGCGCCTGAAGACAGCTTGGGTCGGGCTGCATGCCAGGGCGCTAAGAGCCGGCTGACCCTCAGTATCCTGCTCTCCTAAAGGTGTTCGCTGGTGGAACTTGCTCTTCGTCAACCCTGTGGATCACAAATGCTGATGATCAAAGGCTACTAAACAGCCACGCTGCAAACAAGCCCGTCAGCGATGTGTCGACTCCTTTCTCTATTTGCTGTTTTAATTAATTTTAAAAAATATCTGTATACAGCGAGGGAGCATAACATTGTCTCTACCTTCCTTCATGGGATAAATGAATTGCTACAACTTATCTCTCTTGAAATTCAAGAAATAACAGATTAAATAGATTGATATAGTCAAGGCAGTTAATTAAAACGAACCAGCAGGTATGTATTCCAATGTGAATCTTCAATAAGCTATGATATATTTCAGTTGAATTCAGGTGAATCTTCAATAAGCTATGATATATTTCAGTTGAATTCAGCAAATATGTACGTCATGGTACTTCTCAAAATTCTCCACTGAAGTCACCTTGAAATCTGTAGAGAATAAACTTGAACCCAAGGGAAGGCAGTTCTGGGGGCAGCAGAAGCTGCCAGGAGAATGTCACCCTCTTATTTTATCTTCAGCATGCCCAGGGATTTTACTTTATTCCAGGAAGATTTCAGGCATTTATAGTAGTTAGGACATTTACTCCTCCTCTCAGATATTAAGCTATATTGACATTTCAGGAATAGTTCACATGTTGGCATATAGTTTTGAAAATTCCCGTGTCCAGCATTCACACCCTTGCTACATATAATTTTGAAAATTCCCGTGTCCAGCATTCACACTCCTGCTACATATATCCGAGTTTTAGAAGCACAGGGCACAGGGATACACACTAAGAGCAGCAAAAAGACTAAGAAAGCATAGGCTTTCCCTTCGAGGTGCTTAAATCTGGTGTTGATATTGACAGCTAATTATGATCAAATACTTAGGTCCTAAGATCAAGGCTTTTATCTGCATCACCTCATGTATGTAACCTCCACAATAATTCTTCAAGGTGTTTCTGATGGTGATAATTATTGTTTTTTTGGGTGAAACTGCATCAAACTTAGAATGCTTATGCTACTTATTCAAAGTCACAAAGCCAGAAAGTTGGAAAACCAGAATCTGGACCCAGAAATTCTGACTGCAGAGTTCACCCCTACACACTGGTCCCCTTATCCTCAAAGTCCAGTGAAAATGAGAGAATTCACTTAGATATGGGAAAACACACTAGCACTTACATTGCTTTTCTACATCTCATTTTAGATACCAGCGGATAACGTCCTCATTGTGAAATGCACGGATTTTAACTGTCCATACCAGTGAGCTTGGGGAAGTTCATACACCTATGTAATTCGTACTCTTACAAGATAGAGACCGTTGTTGTCATCCCCAGAAAGTTTTTTTCTTCTGCAGGATTCTTTCTGGTCAGCCTCTACACCCCCAGTGAGACAGCTGCTGTTCCGATTTTTATGACAATAGATTGGTTTGGCTTGTTCAAGGACTTCTTAGAAATGGACCCGGACACTCTGTACTCTACGCGTAGCCTGCTTTCGCTCAGCATACTGTTTTTGAGATTCATTCACCCACACTGGTTTGTGTGTCAGTGATAGTTCATTCATTTTTGTTGCCGGGTCCATACTTTCCTCCTCTATGTCTTAACAAATACGGATGGGTTTTTATCTGTCTATGAGATTTAAAACCCTAAAAGGGGGACTCAACAGAAAGGAGGCTGTGAGTATTCGGGGCCTGCCGTGATTCAGATGTCTTTTTGTGGCCTGATTGGGTCAGTTCCTGCACTCAGCCCTGCTGGCTCTGTTCTCCCAGCCCAGTCATTTGGCCACAACCACTGGTGGGTAAAGGGTGGACACACAAGCTAAAGATTTGTGACAGTCTGGACCTAAGAGAGGTTAAGTGCCCCTGAGGTTCCTTGATAACATGTCGTGCCCAGTAAGAAAGATTTATAATTTATGGTGAACAACTGAATCCGTGAAATCTTCATTTTTGGAAAGTGTACACACAAGACAAACAAATGACCAAAAAAGGCCATCTGCTGGAGTTGTGCATAAGGCCAAGGATGCTGGGCTCTCCCTCTGGTTCTCTAGGACCCAAGTGACTGTGTCCTTTGGTGTCTCCCTGTCCCATACATATCTGCCACAATCCTCTAAAATCGAGAGGAACACAGATGAGCAGGATTTGGGGAGGATGCCAGAGGCTCTTGGGAACATGTGGGATGGGACGCTGTGACATTAGCAGTGGCTCAGAGATGAGAAGCCACCTGAGTACACAGGACACAGTAATTAAGCGCTCATCATTAAACTAAACATCATGCAGTGGAGTACTGGGCAAGGATACTGTGCGGATAAATGGGGCTCAAATTGGAGAATTCTTGGAAGCCAGAGTGAGGAGTTCATGCTTAATTTTATAGGCACTGGGGAGTCATTTTGAGCACAGGATTGTCAGCAGAACAGCCCTGGAGGACAAATAATCTGGCAGAAAGCTCTGTAGGGTGAAAAGGGAAGGAAGCCAGTGCTGGGCTAAAATCTGAGCTGCAACGGTGCACAGACTTTAGAAGGAAGGTGTGATTTCACTTCCTGTTGGAAGAATTTCTTTGGTTCTTTTTCCTCATGGTATATGTGAGTGCGTGTGTGTAATGTACCTAAAACCAGCTGCTTTGCAGGTTTTAAGCATAATTAACCTCACTGTGTTCAGACCTTTAAGTGTGTTATATTCTAGACCTTAAGCCAAGGCACAAATAAACACAATTAGGCTAGTAATAGCTCTGGATTAAATTATATTAACTATTAAAAGAACATAATTTATACATAGTCAGCATGTTTAACTCTTGTTGTAGAGAAAAGCCCGAAACACTAACTGGATATAAAAACCCATGAGAAAACAAATCTGCATAATATCATCAAATTGCTTTTACTTTGAGATTGGGAGAGGTTGCAGGCAGTGGAATTATTATAGGAACAAAATGTGTCAACGACATTTCAAATCCGCACAGGAGAATCCAGGAAAAACCGGTTTCTTGGTTTGGCAGCAACAGCAACGTGGTTTGTAATAAACTGTAATTGAAATAAGAAACTAATACACATCCACTTTTGTCTCTGCAAGAGATGGAAGAATAGGATGGGGAAAACTAAAACTGGATGCTTCACGTGTGGGATAATCATATTACAAGTAGAGTGGATGAAATTTTAAGGGGAAATAAAAGACCTGAGAATGTTCCCCACGTTTACTTATTTTTTCATAGTCTTAACTTTGTTCTGAGTCTGCCTCTAGAACAATAAGAACTTGAAATAAAATGTCAGTTATGTTTGATATCATTATCATTGCTATTACTGTATATGTTTGAGTGTTTTTCTCACACTCTTTGTTGCAGGAATTACAATGAAACATAAGGTGCCTGGTTCAAATATAAATGTAAATACAATAGATGCATGGAAGAATCACTAATCATACCAGATAGCCTCGTATCAATATTAACCATCTTCTATAGATAACGTGTGCATTTCAAGGAAAATGGATATTTCCTCAGTGAGATTTCATAGAAATGGTGGCCACAGCCCGTAGGAAACAATATCATCTCTAGAGGTCAAAACTCAGCAGGTTTTAATAAGACATCTGATGTATGAGGGTTACTGAGGATCTACGTTAAGAAGTTTAATTAGTGCTTTTTATAATAGACGATTTCTCTTTTCGGTCAAGAGGCCATACAGAGTGTTGCTTTGACGTTAGGCTGACTTTCTCATGAGTCCTGCTGCATGACCCTGAGCGAGCTGCTTCATCTTTCTGAACATCGGTTTCCTCATCCATGAACTGGAAATAACGGCACCATCAAGGTCCACCTCATGGGATTTTTGTGATACATAATGAGATAATGAAAAATAAGCAAAGTGCCTCTCACATAGTAAGCCCTCAGTAAATACGCACCATCATGATCACAAGAATTTTTCAGTGTTAAACTTCATCAGGTGTTAAAAGTTTAGAAAGAGATTTCATCTACATAGAGTGATATCCAGTTAGACAGGACATTTGGGGGCTCAGATGTAACACATTCATAGACACTTAGATTTGTCCAGCTTTTTACAATGACAGATAATGGCATAATGAGTATCTTTGCAGATATTTTAATGCATCACCAGGCATATTTCTCTAAGATGGTTCATGACATCAAAACTGGGGAGGTAAGTAGTTACCGACACTATATGTCTCCTTTGTTTTGTTTTAGGTGCAGATGAGAAAATCTTTTTAAACTATCTTAAATTAAAATATTTGTATATCTTTTCCTGCATCAGTTATCACACTGTTAAAATACTGGGGCTTTTACATAATATATGCTGATTCTAGTAAGCTAAGTTCTTTTTCTTTATCAAAATAATTTTGCTGCTTCTCTTGTAATTCCTCTTTCATAGGAACTTTAGAATCAATCTCTCCAGTTCTAAAAAACATACCACGGGGGCTTTATGGGAATCTTACTGAATTAATATTGGTAAAATTAATTATTAATTTTGGAAGATTGCATAATTTGCAATATTGAATTTTTTTCATCTTAAGCTTTCGTCAGTAAAACCTTATGGTTTCTTCTTAGATAGCCTTGGATTTTTTTTATTAAGCTTGTTCCTAGATATTTGATATGCAAATATAATCCTCTCCATAATAAAATTTAATTGATTGAAAAGAGTATATAGGGAAGATATTGATTTTTAATTCAAAATAATATAAAACAATAGAAATACCAAACAATCAAATGAAATTTGCAATGTCTAGGAATATTGTAATCAACATCTCTTTTAATCTTCACAGATATTTTGTCAGATGTAATTATTTCTAACTTCATATTTTACCAACAAAATATGTGAAACAAAGAAATTATCAAATGCCCAGTCACAGAGCTGGTGGCTGGGGTAAGAGCCATGATTTCAGCCTCTGCTCTATATTACCTTCTTTTATTTAGGACATAAAGATCATTTCTAAGAAATCCAACTAGATTATCATCCATTAACTGATATTTTCTAACAAACCGGTAGTTTATTCTTATAGATGATTGTTATCAGTTTCGTGGGTTTCCACTTTTTCAGTCTTGAGAAGACCTTGTTACCATTGTTTTGGGGGTATTGGCAGGACCCAGCACATTCCTTTGGGGATTATTAGACACTAATTTAGCTGCCGTTTTGAAATTCTCTCAGTTCAAAACATCTCTTTTCCTAAAGCCATAGTCTCTGCAGGAAATGTTGGTGCTCTTCAAAGTAAAACATGTTTCTCTGCAGAAGTGTACCCACAACTGATTGGAGTTTATGGAGGAAGATGTTAAGTCAGAAGAGTGTATGTAACAGTGTGTAGAATTTTAAAGCGAGCAAGGCAGAGTGCTCAGAAAACACTTCATCTCTTGAAAGGATGAGCTGCAGCAACCCTGTGAAACAAGCAAAAACATACACCTGCTCTGGCTGATGCAGTTTTCAGAGATGCTCTGTGTGATCCTGAGTACTAGATTTCATGCGAAGCCACTGGACCTGTTTGAATCATCTGGTATTTCCTTGAATTCAGCTGAGGGTTTTAAAAGGCTCCTGAGTCCCATCTCAGATCTGGACTCAGGATCTCTGGGAAACGATTCCCATGCTAATGTTTAAAACCCTCAGGCTTTAGAATTGTTAGCTCAACCTTGATTAAAAAACCACGTGTCACTTAACTGCCACTTATAGTAGTGAGAGTTCTCAACTTGTCTTTATGATGTTTAATTAAACAGCTATGATTTTTCCCTGAAAAATGTCCCACCCCTTAGTCATCTTTAAAAAAATTATTATGCATGGATTAAGGTACAAGATTCCAGAACTAGAGCTATTTCTATCACTTGACAAACAGAATGTAGAGCTTTAACCTGCCTTGTAGCAGATAATGAAAAAACCCATACCTCGATTTTCCTGCTACAAGGGCAAATACCCTGCGTTCAGTACATTTACAGTGGAAAATTCTGCAGAATAAAGCCAGTCTGAATCTAGCCCTGAACACAGGGCAAAAGGGCTTTGTTTACATGGTTTTACTGAAAATTCTGAGATGAATAATCATGGACAACAAATGCCTTTTCTGGTCTTAGTTAAAGAATGACTTTACGATTTGGGAGAAACTGGTTGGGAATTGGCTGTTTAGTCATCACTTCCTAAAGGCGGCCAATAAGATTGTTAGCAACATGCCCACTTAACAAAATTTTACAGTGGTTGAGCATTTTAATCACCTGTGCAGTTGCTAGGAGGAGCTCTGATCTGCTTTGATTTACTTGTTTAATAGGCACTAGTGTAAATCCCCCCAGTATCACTCATATCTGTCCAGTTCTCTCCAGATCCGTGGCTCCCACTCTGTCTAAACTGCCCGCATCTCTCACCTGACCAGGTCTCTAACTTCCAGCTAATCTCGCTTCCATGCAGCACGCTCTGTCCTGCACCCACTCTGGAATCCATCTCCAAACTGCAGCCAGAATGATCTTTTCAAAACACAGCCTTTTCACCACTATGAGCAAAATAGATAAACAACACGGACCTGCTATATAGCACAGGGAACTATACTCAATATCTTGTAATAATCTATAATGGAAAAGAATCTGAAAAAGAATAGATTATAGAGAGGTGTGTGTGTGTGTGTGTGTGTGTGTAGATATATAACTGAATCACTTTACTGTACACCTGAAACATTGTAAATCAACTATACTTCAGTTTTAAGAAAAGGAGTCTTTTTTGGGGGGTGAACTATTTTTTTAATTGAAGTATAGTTTTTGTACAATATTATGTAAGTTACAGGTGCACAACATAGGCTTAGCATTTTTAAAAGGTTGTACTCCATTTATAGTTACTATAAAATAGTGGCAATATTCCCTGTGTTGCACAATATATTCTTATAGCTTATTTTATACCTAATAGGGCAAACTAGGGGTAGGGGAGTAAGAGGTTCAAAGACAGCCTTTGGAAACTCCTCCACGGTTTCCTATCTTAGCGCAAAAATCAAAATCCTTATTCTGATCTACAAATCATTGCTAAGTCTGGCAGTTGACCAACTTTATTTTTCAGTATATATACCCCATCTCCCAGCATCGCCCCCGCCTCTCACTCCTTCACCTAGTTAACTTGTAGTCATTCTTCTGATCGTCACCTAAAAATCACTTTCTCTGAAGAGCCTGAGACAGAGGTCAAACTCTTTTGTTGTGTGTTATCAAAGACAAATTGTTTTCTCACAGTGCCTTACATCAGCTTGTATTTAAACGCTTATTCATGTGACAATTTTTATTAATAACTGCCTTTTGTGCTAGGCTATAAATCAACGTTGTTTAGAAATACATTGTATCCTGGCACCTGGCCATATAAGTCCCTCAATACATATTGGATAAATGAATAAATACATCTTCTACCCAAATGAAAATATCTTATTTTTCTCCCAAAGATCATTTTCTTAGGAAAGAAAAAGAGTTTAACTCAGCTGAATTTCAATTTATCTGGATCCTTAGATCAATTTCCACATATAAAATATCTTTCATCATATCTCCTTACAAAGATAAAACTAAATTCAGGTAATTTCGCCTCCAAAGTATTGACCTGATCCCTTGTTTTCTTTCTTTAGTGATGACAAATGATATTTCTAACTTTGAGTGTTTGGTGTACATCCTTCGTGATTTAAAAAGTCAGAATATTTAATTGACTCCTAATGTTTTCATGCTCACACTTGTTTTTCTCTTTCTTTGAGGCAAAGCGCTGCCTCTCCTATTACTTAATGGAAGGACTCACTGCAAACTAATATTGAATAAATATTTTACTGAGCTGCCTGCAATCACTGGCACGTTTCTGATGTGCACTTAGGTCCCACACGTGGCCAGAATACAAATCCAGAGACGGGCTCCCTGGCAAAGTAGATCTGTGACCGTCAATGACAAGCAGGGATGTTTCATCCTCTGCCTGCCTCTGGACATACAGAGCACAGAGGCAAAGAAAAGCTGTCGTGTGGCCCTTGGCATACCTGTGAGCAAAGGCCACAAGCAATCTGGCCTGGGGGATTTCTTTGGAATAAAATACACTCACAAATTGAGAACGGCTCTTACCTGTGGATGTTTCTGCTCAGCCTGTTCTATGAAGCACAGACTCAAACATGGGAGAGACTGCCAAAAGCACAGATCCTACACAGACCTGAAGATCTGGTCCCCAGTTTGCAGATTAATTACTGCACTGTAATTCGCTGTTGTCCTCTGAAACGTGGAATTGGGATTTTGTTGCTGAGGATTTAAAAGCATTTTTTCAATTTCCTTCTTCCCTCCCTTTTCAAAGAGAGAGTACTGGACTGAGTTAAACAGGCAAAGAAGATGTTATTCAAGACTGTCCTGAAGGGGAGAGAGACTGAACTCAAGTCCATTGAAACAAAAGGCCCTGGAGAGTTTTTAAGTGCTGGGGTGAGGTTGGTCGATGCGATTAGATCATCTGTGTTTGCTCATTGGTCCTTATCTAAGTTAGGCTCCAACCCTCCTACAGAGACTGGGAGATAAGGGCCCAATCTTTTTTCTTTCTTTTTCTCTTTTTAAAACAACATTCTAATAGGAACACTTAATTTGAGATTTCTTAACATAATGTTGAGTGCACAGGACAGTATTTTTAACTCTTGGCACAGAGTTGTACGACAGATCTCTAGAACTTATTCATCTTACATAACTAAAACATTATATCCATATACAGCAAGCCCCCATGAGCCCCGGCAACCACCATCCTCCTGTGTGTTTCCATGAGCCTTGACCATCCTAGATACCGCCTACACGTGGAATTATGCAGTATTTTCCCTTCCCTGATTGGCTTATCCCACTCAGCCTACCTTTCTTCAAAGGGATGCCTGCCAGGTCCTTGAGAAAGCCATTCCTGGGCTGTAAGCCAGCAAGAGGCTGAGAGAGGACTGACATCTCAAAGGGGCAGAGAAAGATTTACAACTGTAAGTTTTCTGAAGTAAATGTTCTAAGAAAAGGGAGGTGTTGCGGAGAAAAACCTGGCCCCTGTTCACCGACACCTAATAGAAATACGGAGACAGAGCTTCGGAGGAGCAGAAAGGAATAGCTTTATGACTTTGCCAGGCAAAGGGGGAACACAGTGGCTAGCGCCTCAAGAACTGTGCCCCCCTCCCTGGGGAATAGGGAGCGGTCTTAGAGTCGGGGCTCGTGGTCAGGGGTAGTCGATAAGGATCAAGGCAATAACAGTCTTGCATTCCTCTGATGGGTTGGTGGTGAGCTAAGCAGAAGTCAGCATTATCCACCTTCAGGTCCAACGGGTCTGGGGTCTACATGCTTGTGGGCAGCATACCCTCTTAATCATTAACTTGTCGCACCTGGAGGGGGTTTCAGCTTCTGCAAAATGGCTCAAAGATATTGTTGTGTGTACTGTTGCTGGGGAAACAGGACCTGCCCCAAGGCTGCTCTTGCCTGTTTCTCCCAGGTCTCTGCATCCCCTCCCTTCACTAATTAACACCTGCTTGAATCTGCCCATTGGAACTCAGGGAAGGTCATGGAGGCTGAATGAAAGGCTGTTTTCCTATCATCAAAGAAATAGGGGACACAGGAAGGCTTTGTGCCCAGGAGCCCTACAGGGCCCTGCTCGGTATCAGAGGTTTGGGGGTAAGAGGAACACTGTGATCAAGCAGAAACCTGCCTAAAGTTTAGTCAAACTGAGGGGAACATTAGGAGGCTATGTTAATCTCCCTCCTTTCCTCACTCCTTTCCTTTTTTCCTTCCATTTTAAGTTCCAATAGTATGTGTTATAACAGAATGAGACCTTGTCAAAGGATACTTTTATTTTATTTATTTTTAATTTATTTTTCTTCTGTTTTTATTGAGATATAATTGACATGTAACCTTGTATAAGGTACACCACGTAATGATTTGACAAGTGTATATACTGAGAAATGACCACCACAGTAAGTTTAGTGGACATCCATCACCTCACATACTCATCAGTTTTTTTTCCTGTGATAAGAACTTTAAAGATTTACTCTCTTAGCAACTTTTAAATATACACTATGGTATTGTTAACTATAGGCAGCATGCTGGATGTTATATCCCCAGCATTTATTTATTGTATAATGGGGTGTTTGTACCTTTTCACCACCTTCACCCATTTCCCCCATCCCCCACCCCCTACCTCTGGCAACCACTAATCTGTTCTCTGTTTCTATGCGTTCATTTTTTTTTTCCAAAGGTTCCATCGTAAAGGATGATTTTAAAAAGGTAAAATCATGATTTTCATACAGATATAAAAAGTATACATGTTAAAAATTTTATTGAGCTCAGTAATTAAACAAGGGAGCCAGGCAGATGGTATAACTGATTCAAAGGAAGCTAGAAATACCAGACACTTAGAGATACTAAAATGAGGGCACAAATGGAGGTAACACTAACTTTTTCTGCAGTAGGGGTGGAAAGTCAATTGGACCTTTACTGGACAGGATTTGCATGTCTGTACTTGAGGATTATTTTTCACTGCTAGCAGTTCTCTCCAATTTGTAGAATCGCAAATAATTCCCATAGAATCAGGTGATCCAGACGGGTTTGCTCTAGACCTTACGTTGTTTTCCACTGAAGCACACTTTTTTTCCTATAGGTCTTTAGTACCATGACGTTATTTCTCTTCATTCCTTCTGAAACATCCTTTCACACTCATGAATTCTGTACCCCTTGTGGATGAGGTGTACTGAGAAGGGGCCAGACACATGATATATCAATAGGTCTTCTGCCCTCAGGGTGCTCAGCCAAGTTCAGATATGCTCACCAATATCTCAACTTCAAGAAAGACCGATGCTGGATATAGGTGGGACCTAATGAAAAACTCTGGGATCTTCTTAAAGTGAATTCTTACCCTTGGGACTAATCTGGAGAGGTTTCCAAAGGAGGTGGCAGCTTGTCAATGGCTGGCTCTCCATATATCACCAGTACAACCTGTTGATAAAAAACTAACAAATAAACAAACAAACAAACACCTGAATTAACTGCTTACCCTGGTAGGAAAGAACACCATCTCCCAAATTTTGGCCATGTCCCAGAAAGGGGAAGTTAAAGTCGTAATTCCTAATGCCCTGATCTTGCCATCTTGAAAGTCTTAATGATTTTCAACAAAGGGTCCCATAGTTTTGTTCTGCACTGGGTCCTGCAAATGTTGTAACCAGCCCCATGACCGTGTGTTGTATTCCCGATGTGGCTAAAGTGCTATAAGATTACAGATGAGGGGGTTCATTAAATTTTTCTGGGAGGGAAAGGGTGATAGAGATGGTCAACCAGGGGAATCAGAGCTCAATTTGCAGAGTGTGTAGAAGTTCTTAAGGCAGAGAAAAGGAGTCACACGGTGGAGGGCACAACATGGCGGAGGGGACACAAAAGTCAAATTTGTGTTAAGTTTGGAAAAGAAAGGTCTTTGTATAAGTTCTGTGTACCAAGGGCAGTGCTGGGTCGTAGGATGGAGTAAGCCAGATGCCAGAGGACTTTGAATACTTCAAAATAAGTGGTTTGGAATCTACTCTTTGGGCATTAGGGGGAAACTTGAACCTCATTTGAGAAGAGTACTGACAGGCTAAGAAGTAGATTTTGGACAGCCATTCAAAATAGGTTGAATTGGGATTTTGAAGGATAATATTTTACTTCAAGCAAGGCAGATGAATGTATATGCAAATTCTATTCAATCCTGTCATTTTTATGCAAAAGAAACACAAATGGTCTTCACAATTACTCTCCCTGGGGACGATGCTAATGTAGACCACCAAGGGAGGAATCCTGAGACTTGCTGAGAGCTGTGTTCAGAGTTTAAAGCATAAGAATTAGCCTCAGGACCAGGAAGGAAAGTCCAGAAGAAAATAGATGGAATTCAAGTCTCAAGTTCAAAGCCATATGCTATGGATGTCGCAGTCATCCCTAAGCTGTATGTGCGACTGGAAAGAGGAAAGAAGCAGGTGTGACAAGATATTTTATTGAGCTATTAACTTGGGTCTCTCCTCCCTTTACTTTCCTCTTTCTGCTGATTTGTTTCAAGCAGGGACCCAGGTGTTAAAGGATAGTTTTCCAAAAAAGGTAAAATCACGACTTCCATACAGATATAAAATGAACACCTGCCCGAGGTTTTAGTTACCTCATCAGTGAGAGAACCAGTAAGGTTTTACAGCTGCTTCAAAGGAGAATTCAAGGTAAGATAGTTTTATAGATTAGGAACGCTGAAATACATTTACACATAGGTGAAAACTGGATTTTTCTACAGTGGGGAGGGGGATTTTCCTCTGCTCTGTGTTTGCATGTGTGTGGACCAGCAATGTTTGCATTACTATCTGTTTTTTCTGTGTTAGTTCTATTTCTACAGTTATCAAATAACCTAGTCAAAAAAAAAAAAAAAAAAAAAGGCACACACTCCCACAGGACAAAATAATCCCTGGAGAGGCTCCCGCATTTCATTGAAAAGACATCTAGTAAACTCTTTTACACATTCCAAGGTCTTTATTTGTTCCATACAGAGGTCTTTTTGTGCCTCTTTGCCTCAGTGGAAGCTTATGTTTCACAGGATCAAAATCAACAGCTATCTGCCATTTTTCTCATTTCTTCCATGTATTAATATTAAAACAGTAACCCTTGGAAGAGGTTATACTTGGAGGCCAGGAAGAGTAGAGAAGGGTAAGAAGGAATTCTGTGGTGCAGCCAGGAAAGCAGAGCCCTTTAGAACTCAGTGGCGGAGTCCTGTGTTGGCCTCAAGGGCTCTGGGGAGATGGGGAGATGGCTTTTGCGGGGTTGGAGTGGGAAACTGGCCATAACTGTATTGTCCAGGAAGATCAGGAAGCATCATCCAAACGAGGACACGTTTGAAGGTGAAGGGGACACTATGCCAGGGCTCCAGGATAAACCAGGAGGATACTTAAGCTCTGTGAATGGCCCAGGGCATTTCCATGTCCCTGAAACAGGAAGATCATGTCTAAGTTGATTTCCAGGGGACGATACCAGACAACCTTCAATCCCCGAAAGGGAATTTCATTATAACTTCCCACAGGCACTAGCTTCCAAAGGCCATTTGCATGCCTGATGGTCATAAATAAAATTGTTTCAAAGGGATGTTTGGGCCATGTACTTACAGAACATGAAGATTTAGGAACAGTGCGCTAAATTGATGCTGAAAGAGCGGGGTTTTTTTAGAGATGATGTCATAGTAACAAAAGAAGTAGACTTTGTTCCTTGAAATGGGTGTGAAGAATTTTAAATGACTGAAGTATTTGAGTTGTCTTGCTTGAAAGAGTGTACATTTGAAACTGGTTCTATATAACCCCTGGCGGCACCTGCCTACTGATGAGAGGCCGTGGGTAACACCCAGAGGTAACACTATGAAGGGGCGGCCAGTTCCCTCTAGGATAAAACACAATTTCCTGTCTTTTTTTTAAAATTAATTAATTTATTTATTTATTTTATTGGCTGTGTTGGGTCTTTTTTACTGTGCACGGGCTTTCTTTAGTTGCGGTGAGCAGGGGCTACTCTTTATTGTGGTGCGCAGGCTCCTCATTGCTGTGGCTTCTCTTGTTGTGGAGCACGGGCTCTAGGCGCGTGGGCTTCAGTAGTTGCAGCACATGGGCTCAATAGTTGTGGCTCATGGGCTTTAAAGTGCAGGCTCAATAGTTGTGGTGCACGAGCTTAGTTACTTCGCAGCATGTGGGATCTTCCTGGAGCAGGGATTGAACCCGTGTCCCCTGCATTGGCAGGCAGATTCTTAACCACTGCGCCACCTAGGAAGCCCAATTTCCTGTGTTTTAAGGGACATTTCTTGTTACTTCCCTAAGTTAGTCGGAGGTCAGTCCATTTCTCTAGACCTCAGAACATAAGAGACCCAATGAACTGTCTTATTATTCACGTTTTAACTTTCCTGTCATTATGACCCTCCAAGCCCACAATAATTTTTTTTTTTTGCTGCTGTAAGGCATGTGGAATCTTAGTTCCCAGGGATCAGACCTGCGCCCCTTACCTTGGAAGCACAGAGTCTTAACCACTGGACTGCCAGGGAAGTCCCCACAACACATTTTGAAATCGAGGGCTGTTAAAAATGACTCTTGTGTGAGTAGAACTGTATCACCAGCTACTGCATCTCCCTGTACCACACCTCCATCATATTAGGGGACCTCCTGGGAGGTGCATACAAAACTCCCTGTGCAGATTTAGACTGTAGCCAACGCCAACATTTGATTCAAGAAAACAAAGAAATGTAATAATTCTTGTCCACTTGTATTGTCGACTGAAAACTGTGCCTGATACTATGTGAAGATGTCAGGCCATGTCCCCTACTATAGGCATATAGGGCTGGGCTTTTCCCAATATGTGTTGCAGGGACCCCTTGGTAGACTGGTGACATTGAAGAATATCCTCTCAGAATAAGGATTTTAAGTGCATATCATAAATACATAGGGTTACAAACAGAAATCAATCATATTAAAACATAATTATCAAAATATTTAAACCAGCACATTCATCATATAGTAGTATATTTACTTTATAAATACACTGAAAAACAAGACCTAGTGGTAGGTCTCATAACTATTATGACTGAGAAATAGGGATGAGAGTAAAAGCTATGTTGAGGTATCTGCAGGAACTGTGTTATGATACGAACACAGCAGGGATTTCCATGGGAGGGAGAGTCATAGGTGCCTTTATTTGACTGTGGTTTGCTGCCCACATTCCTAACTGCGAGGAGTGATAAACTGAAATCAGAGATAATGAAAATAAAGGTGTGGGGTATTTTTGCATCTCAGTTTACAGATTCCCTGAATCCTATCTCTGCACTCATTCCGCGGGCTATAGACCCACAATTGGGAACCGCCTTCTCCATCCCCATCCTTACAGGTTGTTAGCTACCATCTGTGGATTGAGTTATCCACACCACCAGCCAGCATCTGGGAGAGGCTGATAATCCCGTTTTCAGATCCACTTTAGCTTGTGAGTAAACTCTGCCTGCGGTGTTGATTCCGAGCCCTGGGGAAATAGCTCGCCCTCGGCCCATGTGCCCAGTAATCTTTCTCTTCCACTCCTTTACCCTTTGCTCTTAGTCTCTGCCTGGGAATTTGAAGCCTTTATTCACTTTCCTCTTAAAGCACAGAGCCTCGGAATATGTAATTTTGACATCTCTGCTGTTATTGAACTGTTTCTACTTCGTCTTTAAATCAGTTTATTAGTTGTGAAATCCACTGTGGTATTCAACATGAGAGGCATCAAGGCAATTGGAGGCCGTAGAAGCAGCGGTGCCCAGGAGAAAGAACCCTGGCACAAACACAGCCAGAGAAAGTTAGAGGTGACAGCAGCAATGCCCAGTCCCGTGTGCAATTATTTTCTTTTTGAGAGATCTGTAGTTAGATCTTAAGAGGGAATAGATTTGGGCATCTTAGCATGTTCCGAGGCCTGTATGCACATACATTTTGTTTTTGTTTGTTTGTTTGCTTTTAATTTTTTAAAATTTATTTATTTACTTATTTAGGCTGCATTGGGTGTTCATTACTGCACGCGGGCATTCTCTATTTGTGGAGAGCGGGGGCTACTCTTCTCTGCGGTGTGCAGGCTTCTCATTGCGGTGGCTTCTCTTGTTGCAGGGCACAGGCTCTAGGTGCTTGGGCTTCAGTAGTTGTGGCAAGTGGGCTCAGTAGTCATGGCTCACGGGCTTGACTCACCCTGCGGCATGTGGGATCTTCCTAGACCAGGGATCAAACCCGTGTCCCCTGCATTGGCAGACCAATTCTTAACCACTGTGCCACCAGGGAAGTCCCTGCACATACATGTTGAGTAACCTGCTTCCCATAGCACTTAAAACAAAATCCAGTCTCTCTACTCCGGCCTATGATTGTATCTCAGTTTATCTGAGAAATGCCTGTTTCCCCTGCTCAGTTATGAATTAGAATGCCTTTCACTTTCAGAACGACCCCAGTTTGAGTGATAAATTGTGTGGTCACTGCAATGGATGGTGTTGTGTCACTCAGATCCCTTGTCCAGGACTGAGATGCTCATTGCTCCAGAGGCTGGGGGTGTTGGTGGCCCCTCGGCTCTCAGTGATGTCTTAATCTGGAAATTGCCTTCAGTTGAAGAGGATCACTCTGCACAAGTTCATGGCCCTCCTCTTTCTTGAGGTAGCTGGCCAATGAAGGAAGGGGGGCAGGCAAAAAGATCTGGCTTCATTGACCAAAGGTACCCCAACTCTGCTGCACTCCGGGATCAGTGCAGCACACAGGGCCATCGGAGGCCTTTGTTGCAACCATATTGTAGCTCTGCTTCTCCCTCTGCTCGGTGTTGCTTCCTACGCTTCTCCCACAGGTGTTGCCCTCCGAGACTTCCTGCAGGCAAATCTCCATGTTGCGGTCTGTTTCTCCACAACCTGACCTAAGGCACTCATTCTATCTATATGGCTCTGTGAGTTCTGGTCGCTAATCACCACTTTGACCTTATCTGGGCTTTTGGCCTTTTCTCAAATATTCTAAGATCCTTACCTCCCTTGGCCAGTCCACTTGCTGTTCCTTCTTCTACTTCTCTGGTTCTGTCCCCAGTTATTCACATGTCAAGCTCCTTCTTGTCCTTCTCAAATCTCATTTCCTCAATGAGGCCTTTTCTTCCCTGAATCTGTCCAAATAGTCATTTTCCCCACAGACTTTCTCTGTTGCATTCTTTATAATTTCCTCTATAGCCCCATCACGAAGTGAAACTATGTTGTTAATTTATTTACTTTCTAATTGACTTTCTCCTTTTATAGAATTAAGTTCCTTCTGAGATGAGATCGTTTGTCTTTTCACCCCGAAGCTTCAGTATCAAGAAAAGGGTCTGGCAGATGGTGAGCACTCAATAATAGTGGTTGAAGGAGTGAATAAGAAAAAAGGTAAAGAAACCAAAAGAAATGTAGGGCAGGTTCATTTATAAAATCCTCTCTTCTCTCTCCCAAAATTGTTTTAGCTATTTTGCTTAGCTTGCCATTTTTGCTTCATTTTCTAGGGAATATCTTTGCCAACTCTTCCCAAATTTCTCATTTCCCACTGCTTCTACAGCTTCCATTTCGAGAGTCTAGTAGACGATGTTATCCGCAAGTATTATTAAAATTAACCGTAATAATAGTAACCAGCATTTACTGAATGCCTGTATTTTCCAGACGCTTCACTAACTGCTTTATACACGATGCCATATTTAAATCTTATCACAATTTGACATAGTAGCTGCTGTTGTTGTTATTATTATTATTATTCCTCGTTTATAGATGAGGAAACTGAAGTTGAGGGAAGTTTCCGGACTCGTTCAAGATCACATGGCTGATAAATGTCAGCAGAGCCAAAACACAAACCCAGCTTTTCTAACCATCTTATCATGTAGTTTCCAGGTTAATGCAGTAAAAAGCATACATCATGTTGAGAGCCAGGGAGCCCTGGAATCTACTACTCTGGGGCTATGTCCTCTTGGACTTCACATAACCTCCTAAAACTCAGCTTCCTTATGACTAAATGTGGCTTATGATGAACCTGGTCTGTTGCAATAATTAAATTAAGTGATAATGTGTACAGACATCTGGCATAGAGTAGAAAATCCAAAGGGTTTATCCCCTTCTGATATATAACATTGTCAAAGTGGAACCTAATTTCTTAGCTGCCATTTATCTTAGACTACTTAGAGGCTAGGGGCATTTTCAGTTCTGGTGGGTAAAGCTCTAAGTGCTGCATGAACTCCACTAGCATGTGTGTTTAGCCACTCATGTTGACATGCACACATGTACCTGAGGAGCAGCACTGCAGTTAAGACCTCAGGTATGAGGGTCAGGGGGACCCGGAGCAGGACCTTGTCTTTGTTACTTCCTACCCCTCCTGGTGCCTCACACCCTCCTGCTTACTTTGGGAACAAATCGTATATTTTATCTCTCTAATCCTATGTTTCCTCATCTGTAAATGGATTGGTTTAAGAAGTAAGTGAAATATTGCCTACTTAGTTAGGATTCGACCTGTGGCAACCCATCTATTATTATTAATAGTGATTCTCAACAATAGTATTAATAGTTACCCTATTTTTCATTCTATTACTTGGTTATATTTTACTATCGCATGTTTTCGACTAGGCTTCTTATCATTGTAAACGCAGAACCGTGAGATCTTAGAGTAAAAGGGGTAGGAAATGTAAATGCCATAAGGGCAGGCCCAGGGGCCTTAACCCCAACCTCAGCCCTAACCTCTGTCGTGCAACCCAGGCTAAGAGAAGTTCTGGGTCCATTAGAGCTGTTTCGTTAACGTGTGAGCTCTTAGACTCTGTCTGAAACCCACTGATGCTGAATTTATCCCTTTCAGAGTGGTCTCTCCACATGGTCGTCTACTTTTTCTGGCTATTTGAGGTATCCATCTAGGACATCTCTGATTTACTGGTTTATTAGTTTAATAATCTTTAATAGTAAATAATCTTAGAATTCTAGAATAATAGAATTGAAGGTGACCTTCCTTATCTTTTTACTTGCTGATGAAGTCTAACTCCAAAACATAGGATCCATTCTCACTCCACTCATGAATTTGTAAACAAACAAAAAAAAGTGAATCTAGTTTTTGAGAAATCAGAGCAATTAAAGTTCTTATTCTAGTTGCTGTTGCATTAGGTAGAGTATCTCCTGATACATGAATTCCAAGAAGGTATTCCTAGCGCTGGAATTTGGATGTAAAATTATGAGGGTCATTTCCCTGGCTTTTAAGATTTAAGGATTCTTTGTCCTATTTGCCTTCACCTTAGAAGATTATTATATCTTCCTTTTATCTGAGAAATGGCCTCAAACAGGAATCTTCTCTGCTGCTGGAGGAATTCTTGCTGACACACTCAGAAAGGCCAGGCAAGCAACTTGCTGGCATAATTGGCAAGGATATTGCATCTCATTCCACTTAACATAATTAAATCTGATTATACATAATTACTCCCTTCTACAGGAAAATTTCCTTGAAAGGTTAAAAAATTGATTGCTGAGAGTGGAGTTTTCACTTTCTCACGTTGACCATAGGTAGAAATAATAATTTATTGAACCACCATTATCCAAAGTGTTTTATTCAAACATACATTCCATCCCCCTCAAACGTATTTAACTTCTCCCAGAAGAACTATAATCAAGATTAACCCAAATGAATGAGTCCAAAAACAGAACCGCATTTTCCTGTTAAAAACCCCACATTCTTTCTCTGTTATTTTTAACACCCTATGCTCTTAACATGTAAATTCACTTGATTGTAATAAAGAAATAAAAGGAAGTGATTAAACTCATTGAAACACTTTGGCATTGAATTTTCGTTGGGTAAAAGTAAGCAAAAGGAGGAAAATAGCAAAGCAACAATTAAGCTGTCAAGACAGCGTTTTCCTGACTTCCCTTCATCGTTTTCCCTGTTCTTCCTTTAATCTCTCAGAGATGTGTTTGCTTTTCTAAAGTAGGTGAAATCATCTTTAAGGTCTTAAGCAATAGCTGCCCATTGTAGAGAAAAAGCCAAGGTCCTCCCAGTGGTTCACTGTCCATTCTCTGGCTTTCTGTTTTTCTGACTTTTGTTTTAACCTGTGTTCCTAGTCCTTCACTCTGCTCTACTCACTGGGCTTCTCACTGTTCCTAAGACACACCAGTCAGGTACCTATAAAAAAGCCATTGCTTTATTCTTTCTAAAATGTTCTGTCTATGTGGCTTGCTTTTTCCTTTTTTCACTTCTCTATTTTCTGTCTCCTCCAAGGAAAAAAAGGAAGTGGGTTGACCATTGCTTATTTTTGTTCTCATTTATTACTGGTAGCACCTAGATTATCCTGTAATTCCATATTATGTTCTGGGAAAGCCATGCAGAATAGAAACAAGTTAATATTTAGATTTATTGATGATTACCTCTTTTCACCATCACCATGAAATAGAACATAGGCAAAATAAATAACTGAAAAAAAAAAAAACCTGTTATAAAACTAGACAGTTTTGTAAGTTAGTTCATGTCCTAACTATGCATTCTAGAATAATGGGGTTGTAGGTGACCTTTGTGATCTTCTTTTGCTTACAGATGAAGCCTTTTAGATGATGCATTCTAGAAGTTAATTTTTGACATTTACCAAAGATTCCTGTGTAAGGTAGTGACTTTAAAAGTCATATAATCCAAGCCCCTCCATACATACTCACCCAGTTCCCCAGTGCTTAAATAAGTTTTTCAAATTCATTGTTGATTTTTTGGTCTTGCTTCTTCTTGAGTCCTTCTGGGTTTGTGGACTCCTTCATTACTTGTTTCATTAATTAATCAAACATCTATTGAGTGCCAATGTTCCTGGTTTTGTGTCATGTGCTGGATACACAAAGAAAAATAGTACAGTCAATGAATTTCTCCTATGACGGTGGCCCAGCAGACCTAATTACTACTGGAAAGTTTAAATTTACTCTAAACCAAGTGCCAGTTAGGCACCGCCAGATCCTTGCTCTCTATCAAAGTGAAACCAGTGATTGAGATTTTTAAGTTAAGGGTGGTTGGGTTTCAGCCACTTCACATGAGTCATCCTACTAATGTAACTCAAATCCTTACTCCAAATGTTGCAGAAATTCAAATTCTTGTCTAGATATCTTTGAACTTGATCATAAATAGAGATCAGGACTGGCTGCAGGCAGACTCATGGACAATTCTGTGAGCTCTTACTTCCATGACAGGTGCCTCTAATCCAGATGGTAAATGCAGCCCTGCGTTTGAGTTTCACAAAAAAAATCCAAATCACATGAGCACTTGTGACACAGAAGTTTTATTGAAGATTTGAGGGCGTTGTGGTGGTGAGGAGTTAAGTTGTTGTGATACAAATTCATATCATTTGAAGATGACTGTTTTAGTTAGGGTATATTCTATGCCTCTATAACAAAGAGACCCCCAAAACATGTGAAGATGGAAGTTGATTTGCCACCTACGGAACAACACAGGTAAAGGAAGCAGAGATGGTCCAGGGTTGATGGAATAGGTAGATACGTGGATGGATAGATAGATAGATATAGATAGATGATGATAGATAGATAGATAGATAGATAGATAGATAGATAGATAGATAGATAGATGGATAGGAAGAATGTGTGCATTCTAGGACATGTCTATGTACCTATACATCTACATAAAATCATAATGTTTGTGACAGTTGCAAATGCAGCTGACTCAGCTGGGTTCTGTGGGCCACTCAATACCCCTAGTGGTGGTGTCATTTTACCATGATTTTCCAGAAATGGTGAACAACTAAGTTTTGGTAAAATTCTTAACAAAATATATATCTCCTTAACAAAATTAAGGAAAATTGCTACCCTTCATTTACACGATAATTGCATTCCTGGAAAATACACTATTATTAAAATTACCCCCAGATACATTATTTCTATGTATTCAACGGGGGTCTTTCAAAAGTCATGTGGATGTGGAATGACCTTTTATTTAGGTGAGGACTGTCCAGTGTTTCAGAGGACTTCTAGCATCCTTGAGCTACCCATTAAATGCTAGTAGCGACCCCTGGATATTATGACAATAAAAGTGCCCCCACAGATTTTCGAAATGCCCCCCCCGGAGATGGCATTGCCTTTACGAGAGCTATTGCTCTAAAGAAACTTGGGTGGAGTGTTCTTTCCCTGACTTTGGGGCTAAGGGTCATTCTGAACAAAAACACAGTAGTTACCATTTGCCTGCCTTCTTCCAAAGGTATAGGTTGTAAGGAAGCTAAATTCTTGCCCTTTGTAACTGACATAGGTTGAGATGAATGTGTACCTATGTGCAGACACATTAACAGAATCACCTATGCTTTTTCTAATGACCACTCACACTTTATGAGTGTGATTTTCGCCATGTGGAATTTAGTGAGGAAAAAAATTGAGGGAGAAAAGGCAAAAGCAATCTTCTTTTGCTACAAATGTCTTAGACCCATTATTGTAAGATGTGTGAAAGTACTAAATTTACAGAAAGGTCTAAGTAATAGCAAACAAGGTGAGGAAATTTACTTCTAACAGGCAAGGTATAATCTCCCTAAAAGGAAACTTGAAGTAGACTTATTCAGCTGTACATTTAGGTTACTTTGCTGTCAAGGGAAACTGGAGGGAGATTTGAGGGCAAATGTTAACCTGAAATGCACACACAGCTGCATGCAAATATCTAGGGCGCAATTTTGCTTTAGTTAAATAGAAGACCTTCATCATTCTTGCAAAGTTTTAGCTCCTGGTAATAAACAAGTTTCTTTCTTAATGATCAGATTCTCCTTCCTTAGTCTTTTCATTTTTTTAGTTAGTTTTTTTCCCAACATTCTTGGCTACCAAATCCTCATTTTCCAGGAGGGTAGAAGATTGATGATTCTCTATGACCATGACAAGCCATCACCTCTGGGTGCCCCAGATGCTTCATGTGTGATATGGGGAAGGAAGTTTGAACTAGATTCTCTAATGGCCCTTCCAGTTCAAGATCTTAGGTTTCAGGGACCCTAATTCTATCCAAGTGACCCTGTATTTAATAGCAAGGATATTCTAATAAATGGGTAAAGTGACTGGTTTTTCCAGTAGGAAATTAGGAGACACCACACATTCAAATTACTCTTCTGCCATGTTTTGTTTATCTCAGTTTAGTCTCACATCTCTGCAGCATGTAATCTGGGTTTGAATCTCAGGCAGGTTACTCATTAGCTAGGTGACCTTGAGGCTATTACTGAACATCTCAGTGCCTCAGCTTCTTCAAGCGTAAAAGGGAGATAATATTAGTCTCTATAGAGATCTCGTGAGGAGTAAATACATCCACACATATTAGCTTCTTACCATGGTCACCAGCACGTGGTAGGCACTCAGCATTATTTTTTATTAATTTTTTATTTTTTTATTATAAAAGTTACAGGTGTACAATATGTAAGTTACAGGTGTACAATACAGATACACAATTTTAAAGGCTCCATTTCTAGTTATTATACAATATTGGCTATATTCCCTGTGTTATACAATGCATTCTTGTAACTTATTTGATACCTAAAATTTATACCTCCTAATCCCCTAGAGAGACCTTATTTTTAAAGTGCTTTGGGATTTGAGTTGCAGAAATGTCATAGATCTGAGAGCAGAAAGAGATCTTGAAGCTCAGGAAGAGTCTTTGTGGAAAGACATTCAGGAGCCTTTCTGAAACCTTGAAAATGTTAAAGTATGTGGGCTGAGCGATGGGATTCAGAATGTCCTGCTTGAGCAGTGGAGGAGCTGAGGGTGCGGGGCGTGGAGACTATGGGGGCATAGGCAGAGGGTTGGCTGTCTCTAGGGGCGCAGCCCCTTTCTCACTGCACACCTCGTATTACCCTGTTTGGCCCTGAAGGATGGCTGGTTAGCCAAAGACGGGTAAGATTCCTCAGAGGAGGAACAACCTAAGACAGGCACAGCCGCAGAGGGGCCAACAGGGGTGGGGCATAGAGCCTTCCTTATATCACCCTGTTTGGCCCTGGAGGATGACTGGTTAGCCAGAGACGGGTAAGATTCCTCAAGGGAGGAACAACCTAAGACAGGCACAGTCGCAGAGGGGCCAACAGGGGTGGGGCACAGACCCCTAATCCATCTGAGAGAGGTCTCCTGCCCCCAGGGCTGTTTTGCTCTCCACGCCCAGCTCAAATCCACAGCTGCTCAACTCGGACCCAGGAGGCAAACAAAGATCATTGCCCCAGTCATGTGAGGCCTTTGATTGTTTATGGGATTAACCTGGGAGTGTTAGCCAAGAACTCAATAAAAGCCACGTGGGATGAGTCAGCAAGGCTCTTGATCCTAGAGGTCTTGCGTCCCCCGGTCCCATCTTTCTCTTCAGTCTGTGTCTGTGTTTTCTTCAAGCTTGTGGCACCCGTCACTCACCTCGAGTCGCCGAGGTGGTCTCGGCAAGTCTTCTGAAGTGGGGAACTGCTTCCGCAGGCAGAATGGAAGTGGTTTATTTGTGGAGGGAAATACACAGAGGGCGCGCCCACGCAAGGTCCTGAGACAGACGTCCACCCCGTGCAGCTTTACGTTCCTGAGGCCACCTTGTCACCCGTGACCTCATCAGCACCCATCCAGCCTCATCTGACTTCTCATATGCCTCCCTAGATCCCAGCATGTGGGGGACGTATGGTCAATAGTCTCTGAATCGAATGAGGTCATTTCATTCCTGGATGTTTCTCCAAGCTCTCTTTTTCCTATGGCCAGGGCTTGCTGTAAACATTTTGTTTTCAGCATTTCAGAGACTTGGATTAGCAATGAATTTCTGAAATCATATTGAATCTGGCCATGCCTGGCCTCCCAGAAATACTGTGAAGCGTTTTCCCAGCCTGTCATTTGTCGCTCTGCAGTGGTTCCACCGATACATTCTGGGAGTCACCCCCTCATGACAGTTTTACCGCACAGCAAGTTCACTTTGTCCATAACCTTGAGAGAGGTGCTCTGGGGGTTCCTATTATAATGTAACACATGAAGGTTCGAGACGTCCCATTCACATCAAATATATGAATTTTTTTAACCCTGGGAGGATTTTACTTTTCCATTATAAAAATGATAGGTATTATGGGCTTCAGTTTTCCCTGAATTGACATAGTTCTGCCATATCCTTCAGATGCTAAGGGCTACGCTCTTTCTTCCCTCCCAGAGCGAGTTCATCAGTCCTTCTGGGAATTTCAAACATGCATCCAAGGTAGCAGGCCAACACTAGGGCTGTAGACTCTTTTGTGTACCCCCAAAATTCATACATTGAAGCCTAACCCCCACTGGATACTATCAGGAGGGTAGAGCCCCCATGAATGAGATTAGTGCTCTTATAAAAGAGGAGTCAGAGAGCTCCCCCCTCCTTTCTTCTGCCATGTGAGGACCCTGCAAAAAGATGGCAGTCTCTGAACCAGGAAGCAAGGCCCCACAAGAACACTGAATCTGCCATGCCTTGATCTTGAACTTCCCAGCCTCTGGAACAGTGAAAAACAAATGTTTGTTGTTAAAGCTACCCAGTCTACAGTATTCTTCTATAGCAGTCCGCGTGGACTAAGACAGCTAGGGTACAGGGAGTGTGGCACTTGCCTCAGGCACAAAATTTAAGGGGTCACCAAAAAACACAGTAACTCAGATAAATAATGTTTTAAGGCAATATTTTAAAAAGTCAAAATTAATTTAAAATCCCATGGTAAATGAAAAATCAAAATCTTATAGAGATTGGGTCAGGAGTTATGTTAAGCTGAACCATGAGTTAAAAGGAATCAATAATACTAATCCTGTGTTTTTAAAAAAATATTTTGTTCATCATGGATGTTTTTTAATTGTGATTTTTAAAAATATTGCATACCATGGAATATTAGCCATAAAAAGAATGAAATAATTTGCAGCAATGTGGATGGACTTAGAGATTGTCATACTGAATGAAGTAAGTCAGACAGAGAAAGACAAAGATGGTATGATGTCGCTTATATAGGGAATCTAAAAAAGTGATACAAATGAACTTATTTACAAAACAGACATAGAGTCACAGATGTAGAAAACAATCTTACGGTTACTGAGGGGAAAGGGTAGGGAGGGATAAATTGGGAGACTGGGATTGACATGTACACACTACTATATATAAAACAGGTAACTAATAAGGACCTACTGTACAGCACAGGGAACTCTACTCAATACTCTGTAATGACCTATATGGGAAAAGCATCTAAAAAAGAGTGGATATATGTATATGTATAACTGATTCACTGTGCTGTACAGCAGAAAGTAACACAACATTGTAAATCAACTATACTCCAATAAAAATTTAAAAAAGAAAACAGAAAATAAAATAAAATAAAATAAAATAAATATGATTTATCTGGATAACTGAATGTTTTGGCATTTCCTCTCCCACCCTTAGATTTTGGGCCTGAGGCTTGTACCTCTCTCCTCTCACGATAGCCTCTGCCCTGAAAGAGGCTCTTCCACTGCTCTTCACATCACGTTTAGGAAACTTACAGATGCTCCAGACAGATCGGGTCCACCTGAGCACGGGCTTGTGTGAGAGCAAATGGCCAAGGGCAGGGAGGGGACCCAGGAGATGTGTTTTGTCTAAAATTGATCTCAGAGCCCCCAGGGAGCTCTGTATTCTTTGCAGGCCTCAGGCTTGCTAACTTTGAAACCAAGCAGTCCACGGGTGGGCAGTCACTGAAGAGTCTCCTTCTGGGGGCTGTTGAGCAGAGACTTCAGGATGGGAAACCTGCTGATAGATTCTTACTGGGACATGCAATGAACAGTGTCAGGATTCCACGCGCTTTTGTTTTTTACCACCATCTCAAAAGTCAGTGGATTCTCCAAGCTAGGGGGTGGCAATGTTTTTCAGTAAAGGGCCAGATAGGAAATATTTTAGGCCTACAGACTGTACAGTCTCTGTCACAACCGCTCAGCTCTGCCATTGCAGTGTGAATGCAGCCCCAGGCATCACGTGGATGGGCATGACCGTATTCAAATGAGACTTCATGTAGGGACACTAAAATTTGCATTTCATGTGATTTTCATGTTTGCAAAATATTCTTCTTCTTTTGCTTGGTTTTTTTTTTTTTTGACCATTAAAAAACAAAACAAAACAAAACAAAAAACTGTAGGAATCATTCTTAACTCTTAGACAAAAATAGGTGGCAGCAGGATTTGGCCCGTGGGCCGCAGTTGTTGTCTGACCTCTGTGGAGACAATCCAAGAATGTCTTTCATCAGAGTGTTTCAAAGAATCTTCTAGAAGGTAATGTAAAAATGAGTTAAGTTTGTAAGATGAGAGTCACAATTTTTATATAATGGTTGAGAGGGAGGGGATTGAAGAGAGTCACAGATTTGTGGTTCTAAGTAGCTGAGTTGCATCAGGTACCCCCACTCTTCCCCCTAACATCTCATAATTATCTGTGTTGAGCATTTAAATTGCCTGTAGTTATGTCTGTTTTCTGGTCTGGACTGACAGTTCTGTGAGGGCAGAGAGTCTATCTGTCTTGTACCCTTGACTCCCAGGACAAATTTGGCACAAAGCAGGGTTACAGTGAATGTTTGACGAATACATAAACACATATTTACATCCCAAGAAACATAACAGGATATTTCCGTATTTCAGGCTCACCAACAAATACTGTGTTTGTCAACACAAGCACACTTTTGCAGAGATTTATGAAGACATTAATCCACTAGGAAAAATAATGCTGTTTCAGTCTTCAGAGGAAAGATTGTCTAACATCAGTAGACAGTAATAAAATACCCTTTTGTCTGACATAAGTTATTAACTACCCACCATAAAATCAAAAATCAAAAAAGACTTAAATGGTTATATCTTGGTTTTAAGTGGATAAAATATTTTCTTACTTTCAAAATAAACCAGGAATCTCAAAGTATCTAAATGTACCAATGGGCTGGTTTTCGACAGGAATCAGTCACTCTTTGTTAACATAAGGAAATGTCCTGGGTCCGGTAATTCAATTTTAAGATCGATGCTGTTCAATTACTTAGTAATAAATAAGTCCTCCAAGAGCAGCATTATACAAGCACTGTGCTTTTTTTAAAAAATAGGGTTGGGGGAAGTTGAGATGGCAGCTTATTGATCAGATGAGCCTGTGGGGGGCTGATAAATTTCTGCAAATGCCGGACTATGGCCAACAACACTGAATGCTGCTTAGAAATGATTCTAGTATTTTATCTATACGTTAAAAGCTAAATTGCAAAGCACTGGCATCTCTTCAGTGCAAAAGCCATCTCGGGGGATCCTCATTCCATCTTAGGTAAAGTTCTAAGGTCAGTACATAAGGCAGAAATCATCCGCAGGGTGAATTATCTGTGACAATCTCTTGAGGGGCATTCTATTGGAATCTGACGTACAATAGGTCAGTGATTCCATCTGGTCAGTTTTGCTCTTGGGTAGGAAGAGATCTCTGTTTTTCTGGGTAAGCACCATATGAAGTAGTTGGCATGTTTTTAGGCAATGCTGTGGAAAAGGGAGTTCTGCATCTTTAAGCCCCAGAGAGTCTGATGGTTATACCATGAAATGCAATTGAGAGGTTAGATGGAAGAGGAAATAGCAAATCTGTGTTTCCCACGTCACTCATGCTGGAATGATTTGCTCATTGGTTGGATGGAGGGGACTGTTGCTTGCACTGTTGCAGGCATAGCTGATGCCGTGTGAATTGACCTCCACTCAGCCACCTCGTTGGATTATTTAACTCCCTGTCCCCTCTGTAAAGCATCCTGACTCTTTTTGCCTCCATGTTGAAGGCACTTGGCTAGTAGGCTAATCTCTAGTTCTCCTGGACACTTCTATTAAGCTCTGTGTTTACCAAGTGTTTGCTTTGTTGTCTGAAATCTGTTAATGGTAATTGTACTTGCTATTAAAATTATACAATGTAATTAAGTATTATATGAACTGATAAATTGTAAGTGTGAAAAGAGAGTTGTCTCTATGAAAACTAAATTGAACGCCTTGGAAAAAATTGATACAGGCAATTAGCTAAAAAATGCTATCAAATTAGGTGTGAGAGAAACAAATGTTAAGACAGTGAAAATATCATAAAAATCTAGGAGTCTGAACTCAAATTACATTAAAAGTTTTGTGAGGTTTTGCAACATTTTCAAGAAACTGCCAGTGGTGAAAATAGAATGATGCATTATGTTTCATGTGAGGAAGGACATGTGGAACTCCAGTTAGCAAATCTATACTCAGGGTTGTGTTCTACATCAAAAAAAAAAAATGGGAAACTTGTAGATTTATATGTTTCAGAAGTGGAAATAACCTGGTTAGGACAGAGACTTTGCATTGTTTCCTAGTATTTATTCTTGAGTTCTTTCTTTAATCATAGAAACCCTGAATTCTAGTCACAACATCTAAACTAGAGAATAAATTGCTAAGGTGCCCTTGCAGCTCAATACGGCTAAACTCTGGTCAAGAGGGTGTGAACACACATGATGTGCCCCGCTTCCGCCATGCCTTTAAGAGGAGCATCCATACACTCACTTTTGTCTTACCCTTCTGATTGTCTAGGACATGGATGCAATAGTGAGAGCCAGAGCGACTCCCTTGGACCTAGAGGTGATGGATACTATGTGCTGAGATGACCTATCCCATCAGCCCTGGACCACCTCTGCCTCCTCTGCTGACACTGTTTCGTAGGTGAAAAATGAACTTCTGTCCTCATGAATCCACCGTGTTGTTGGAGTTTCTTTGTTATAAGCAACACAGAAGGTACCCTAAATAAAACACTCTATTTGTAGCTTTAGATAAATATATATATGAAGTTTATATTTTATGTATGGCTTATCAGATATTTATATTTGTGTAATTACACAATATGTGTAATTACTGTATTTTCTGATTTTCACTTTAAATGACCTTTTCAATTAACCAAGCAATTTACCAGTTCTGACAACAAGGCTTTTACTGTATCATTTTTCCTCTCTTTTTAAACTGGGCATAACAGTTGAGTTTGTATCAGTTACATATGTTTTTTGGTGAGAGCGGCTTTTGCTCTCACCAGTGTACTTGACAAACAGTACATTTATCTAGTTAAGTTCTCAGAGTAGCATAGGATTGGCCAGCTTGGAGTTGTCGGCATAGGTACCAGAAGAAGAAAGGGGCAAAGGCTCAGAGACCATCCCCTGCACCCCTAAGCGTAGCCACTTTGGAGGGCCCCATGGCTGCCATTCACAATGAAACTTATATGAATGGCACCCCCAGAGTTGAGCAGTGAACAGCCTGAGGAGCTGTACGTAGTGCTCCTGCTGATGCTCGCAGAAGGGGCTTTTCTCTCAACTTCAAAACCACGTCAGTAATCAATCATTGACACATGGCACTGGCGAGAATGTAGCAAAGCAGACACTCTCATACATTGTTGGTGGGAGTGAAAGTTGGTAACGTTCCTGAGGAGGGCAGTAGCTATCAAAAATTAAACAGTATATATGATTTGAGCAAGCTTTTCTTCTTCTAGGAGGTTATTTTTAAGAAATTCTCATACATGTGGATGGAGATGTGTGTTCAAGTGCATCCATTATTGTAGTGGAGAAAAATCTAAATGTCCCTCTTCTGTTCCTTCAATCCTTTGTTATCTGAGCACAAAAAAATAGTGCAGCTTATGAAAATTCAGGCTGGAAGAGACACATGATGACCCTGACCTCAGGGAGCATACCTTCCTGTAAGGTGTCAGATTAGCAGTCAACAGATGCACAAATAAATATATATCACAATGTCAAACAGTCAGTAAGGCCGTGGAGACATTATCTACGATTCTTTATGGAATGCCACTAAGCCATTATGAAAGAGTGACATATACCGATTTTTATTGATATAAAAAATTATCAAAAATTTTTCAATTCTTTCCATAAAAAAAAACCACACTGCAATACAATGTGTCATAAGATCACAGCTATGTAACAGTATGTGTCTATGTGCATATATATGACTCTAGTTGTAGAGAAAACCTCTGAAAGTGTGTGCATCCAAAGAGAAAGTAGCTGTCTGGGGTGAGTGTCTAAGTGCCAGGCGAGGGCAAGTGTGTATACGGTGGGGGAGTAAGAGCAGGGGAGCTTTCATACTTTATTCTGCATTATTGCATCTTCCACACTGAGAATATGTTCCCATTCTACTTCTGTGTTTAAAAAGCAGAAACCTACAGGAACTAATCCGTGCGTCTCTAAAGCTGATGAGGGAATAGGGTAATGGAGAAAGGTCTTCTCCTCTCCTGATGCTAGGACTGCAAATCTGTCTAACCTTTCTAGAAGGTAATATCAACAGCTTTAAAAAGCTCAATTTTTTTTTTTATTGGTCTGTTGTCTAAATCTGTACAGGAACCGTATTGCTTTTATTACTATGGTTTTTTCGAGTCAAGTTGTCCTGACCCTTGCCTTTGTTTTTCAGTTTCAAGATCAATTTAGCTATTCATGAATCTTCATTCCTTCGTACATGATTTTTTTTTTAATTTATTATTTTTTTGGGGGTACACCAAGTTCAATCATCTGTTTTTATACACATATTCCCATATTCCCTCCCTCCTTCGACTCTCCCCCCCACCCTCCCTCGAGTCCCCCCCACCCTCCCCGTCCCAGTCCTCTAAGGCACTTCCATCCTCGAGTTGAACTCCCTTTGTTATATAACAACTTCCCACTGGCTATCTATTTTACAGTTGGTAGTATATATATGTCTGTGCTACTCTCTTGCTTCGTATCAGCTTCCCCTTCACCCACCGCCCCCTCCAAACCTCGAGTTCTCCAGTCCATTCTCTGCATCTGTGTCCTTGTTCTTGTCTTGTCACTGAGTTCATCAGTACCACTTTTAGATTCCATATATGTGAGTTAGCATACAATATTTGTCTTTCTCTTTCTGACTTACTTCACTCTGTGTGACAGACTCTAGGTCTATCCACCTCATTACATATAGCTCCATCTCAACCCTTTTTATAGCTGAGTAATATTCCATTGTATATATATGCCACATCTTCTTTATCCATTCATTTGTTGATGGGCATTTAGGTTGCTTCCATGTCCTGGCTATTGTAAATAGTGCTGCAATAAACATTATGGTACATGTTTCTTTTGGAATTATGGTTTTCTTTGGGTATATGCCCAGTAGTGGGATTACTGGATCATATGGTAGTTCTATTTGTAGTTTTTTAAGGAACCTCCAAATTGTTTTCCATAGTGGCTGTACCAACTTACATTCCCACCAACAGTGCAGGAGAGTTCCCTTTTCTCCACACCCTCTCCAGCATGTGTTGTTTCCAGATTTTGTGATGATGGCCATTTTGATTGGTGTGAGGTGATACCTCATTGTGGCTTTGACTTGCATTTCTCTGATGATGAGTGATGTTGAGCATCTTTTCATGTGTCTGTGGGCATCTGTAGGTTTTCTTTGGAGAAATGTCTATTTAGGTCTTCTGCCCATTTGTGGATTGGGTTATTTGCTTTTTTGGTATTAAGCTTCATGAGCTGCTTGTATATTTTGGAGGTTAATCCTTTGTCTGTTGTTTTGTAGGCAACTATTTTTTCCCATTCTGAGGGTTGCCTTCTAGTCTTGTTTATGGTTTCTTTTGCTGTGCAAAAGCTTTTAAGTTTCATGAGGTCCCATTTGTTTATTCTTGATTTTATTTCCTTTATTCTAGGAGGTGGGTCAAAAAGGATCTTGCTTTGATGTATGTCATAGAGTGTTCTGCCTATGTTTTCCTCTAGGAGCTTTATAGTGTCTGGCCTTAAATGTAGGTCTTTAATCCATTTTGAGTTTATTTTTGTGTATGGTGTTAGGAAGTGTTCTAATTTCATTCTTTTCCATGTAGCTGTCCAATTTTCCCAGCACCACTTACTGAAGAGGCTGTCTTTTTTCCATTGTATATTCGTGCCTCCTTTGTCAAAGATAAGGTGCCCATATGTGTTTGGGCTTACTTCTGAGTTCTCTATTCTATTCCATTGGTGTTCCTTTCTATTTTTGTGCCAGTCCCATACTGTCTTGATCACTGCGGCCTTGTAGTATAGTTTGGAGTCAGGAAGCCTGATTCCTCCAACTCCATTTTTCCTTCTCAAGATTGCTTTGGCTATTCAGGGTCTTTTGCGTTTCCATACAAATCGTAAGATTTCTTGCTCTAGTTCTGTGAAAAATGCCATTGGTAATTTGATCGGGATTGCATTGAATCTGTAAATTGCTTTGGGTAGTACAGTCATTTTCACTATGTTGATTCTTCCAATCTAGGAACATGGTATTTCCCTCCATCTGTTTGTGTCGTCTTTGATTTCTTTCATCAGTGTCTTAAAGTTTTCTGCATACAGATCTTTTGCCTCCTTAGGTAGGTTTATTCCTAGGTATTTTATTCTTTTTGTTGCAATGGTGAATGGGAGAGTTCCCTTAATTTCTCTTTCTGCTCTTCTGTTGTTAGTGTATAGGAATGCAAGAGATTTCTGTGCATTAATTTTGTATCCTGCTACTTTACTAAACTCATCAATTAGTGCTAGCAGTTTTCTGGTAGAGTCTTTAGGGTTTTCTATATATAATATCATGTCATCTGCAAAGAGTGACAATTTTACCTCTTCTTTTCCAGTTTGGATTCCTTTTATTTCATTTTCTTCTCTGATTGCTGTGGCTAAAACTTCCAAAACTATGTTGAATAATAATGGTGAGAGTGGACACCCTTGTCTTATTCCTGTTCTTAGAGGGAATTCTTTCCATTTTTCCCCATTGAGAACGATGTTGGCTTTTGGTTTCTCATATATGGCTTTGATTATGTTGAGGTAATTTCCTTCTATGCCCATTTTCTGGAGAGCTTTTATCATAAATGGATGCTGAACTTTGTCAAAAGCTCTTTCTGCATCTATTGAGATGATCATATGGTTTTTATCCTTCAATTTGTTGATATGATGTATCACATTGATTGATTTGTGTATATTGAAGAATCCTTGCATCCTAGGGATAAACCCCACTTGATCATGGTGTATGACTTTTTTATTGTGTTGTTGGATTCTGTTAGCTAGTATTTTGTTGAGGATTTTTGCATCTATATTCATCAGTGACATTGGTCTGTAATTTTCTTTTTTTGTGACATCTTTGCCTGGTTTTGGTATCAGGGTGATGGTGGCCTCATAGAATGAGTTTGGGAGCGTTCCGCCTTCTGCAATATTTTGGAAGAGTTTGAGAAGGATAGGTGTTAGCTCTTCTTTAAATGTTTGATAGAATTCGCCCATGAATCCATCTGGTCCTGGGCTTTTGTGTGTTGGGAGATTTTTAATCACTGCCTCAATTTCCGTACTTGTGTTTGGTCTGTTCATAGTTTCTATTTCTTCCTGGTTCAATCTTGGAAGATTGTATTTTTCTAAAAATGTATCCATTTCTTCCAGGTTATCCAATTGATTGGCATATAGTTGCTTGTAGTAGTCTCTCATGATCTTTTGTATTTCTGAGGTGTCCGTTGTTACTTCTCCTTTTTCATTTCTAATTCTGTTGATTTGCATCTTCTCTCTTTTTTTCTTGATGAGTCTGGCTAATGGTTTATCAATTTTGTTAATCTTCTCAAAGAACCTGCTTTTAGTTTTATTAATTTTTGCTATTGCTTCCTTCCTTTCTTTTTCATTTATTTCTGCTCTGATCTTTATGATTTCTTTCCTTCTGCTCACTTTGGGGTTTCTTTGTTCTTCTTTTTCTAATTGTTTTAGGTGTAAGGTTAGGTTGTTTATTCGATAATTTTCTTGTTTCTTAAGGTAGGACTGTATTGCTATAAATGTCCCTCTTAGAACTGCTTTTGCTGCATCCCATAGATTTTGGGTTGTTGTGTTTTCATTGTCGTTTGTTTCTAGATATTTTTTGATTTCCTCTTTGATTTCTTTAGTGATTTTTTTGGTTGTTTAATAGTGAATTGTTTAGCCTCCATGTGTTTGTATTTTTTGCAGTTTTTTTCCTGTAATTGATATCTAGTCTCATGGCGTTGTGGTCTGAGAAGATGCTTGATATGATTTCAATTTTCTTGAATTTGCCGAGGTTTGATTTGTGACCCAAGATGTGATCTTTCCTGGAAAATGTTCCGTGTGCACTTGAGAAGAAAGTGTAGTCTGTCGTTTTTGAATGGAATATCCTATAAACATCAATTAAGTCGAGTTGGTCTAATGTGTCATTTAAAGCTTGTGTGTCTTTATTTATTTTCTGTTTGGGTGATCTGTCCATTGATGTAAGTGGGGTGTTCAAGTCTCCCACTATTATTGTGTTACTGTTGATGTCCCCTTTTATAGCTGTTAGCATTTGCCTTGTGTATTGAGGTGCTCCTATGTTGGGGGCATAGATATTTACCATTGTGATATGTTCTTCTTGAATGGATCCCTTGATCATTATGTAGTGTCCTTCCTTGTCTCTTTTAATAGTCTACTTTAAAGTCTAATTTTTCTGATATGAGTATTGCTACTCCAGCTTTCTTTTGACTTCCATTTGCATGGAATATCTTTTTCCATCCCTTTCCTTTCAGTCTATATGTATCCCTTTCCTTTCAGTCTATATGTATCCCTTGGTCTGAAGTGGGTTTTGTTGTAGGCAGCATATAGAAGGGTCTTGTTTTTGTATCCATTCAGCCAGTCTGTGTCTTTTGGTTGGAGCATTTAATCCATTTACATTTAAGGTGATTATTGACATGTGTGTCCTGATTACCATTTTCTTAATTGTTTTGGGTTTGTATTTGTAGGTGTTTTCCTTTTCTTGTGTTTCCTACTTAGAGAAATACCTTTAGCACTTGTTGTAAGGCTGGTTTGGTGGTGCTGAATTCTCTTCACTTTTGCTTGTCTGGAAAGCTTTTGATTTCTCCCTCAAATCTGAATGAGATTCTTGCTGGGTAGAGTATTCTTGGCTGTAGGTTTCTCTCTTTCAGGACTTTCAGTATATCCTGCCATTTCCTTCTGGCCTGCAGAGTTTCTGTAGAAAGGTCAGCTGTTATCCTTATGGGTTTTCCCTTATATGTTGTTCGTTGCTTTTCTCTTGCTGCTTTTAATATTTTTTTCTTTGTGTTTAATTGTCGTTAGTTTGATTAATATGTGTCTTGGTGTATTTCTCCTTGGGTTTATTCTGTATGGGACTCTCTGTGCTTCTTGGACTTGGTGAATTATTTCCTTTCCCATGTTGGGGAAGTTTTCCACTATAACCTCTTCCAATATTTTCTCAGACCGTTTCTTTTGTTCTTCTTCTTCTGAGATGCCTATAATTCTAATGTTGGTGCGCTTAATGTTATCACTGAGGTCTCTGAGACTGTCTTCTATTCTTTTTATTCTTTTTTCTTTTTCCTGCTCTGTGGCAGTTATTTCCCCCATTCTATCTTCCAACTCACTTATTCGTTCCTCTGCCTCAGTCATTCTGCTTAAAAAGCTCAACTTTTTGAAGCAGCAGTTTCACATCTAGGAATTTAGCCTAGAGAAGTAACCCATCATGTGCAAAATAAATTTAAATAGAAGAATGTCAATTTCAGGTTTGCTTAAAAAATTTTTTTAAGTGACGTCCAACAATAGGGAAATGACTAGCTAAATTATGGCAATTCCCATCTGATAAAATATTACACAATTCAAGATTTTCTTTTAGTGACTGTGAACATATAAATGCTCACAATATGGCCATTTGTGGGAAAAATAGTAGAAAATAAAAACTGACCACATAGCATAATCCAATGTTGTAATAAAAATCATCTGTGTATCTACATATGCATCTATGCATCTATGTATGTGTGTATATATTTATGTATGTATGTATCTATATCTGTCATCTATCATCTATCTATCTGTCTATCTATCTATATCTATCATCTATCTATCTATCATCATCTATCATCTATCTATCTATCTATCTATCTATCTATCTATCTACGTATTTATCATCTATCTATCATCTATCTGTCTATCATCTATCTATGTATCTATCATCTATCATCTATCTATATCTATCTATCTATCTATCTATCTATCTATCTATCTATCTATCTATCATCTATCTGTCTATCATTTATCTATTTATCTATCATCTTTCTGTTTATCTATCATCTATCATCAGTCAGTTAATCCATCCATCTACCTAACAAAAAATTGGGATGAAAACCAAAAATTTTAAAGTGATAGTATTAAAGTTTGTTTTAAAATTCATTTTGTAAAATTTTCTAGGTGTCTGTGATGCAGAGGTGTCACTTTTATGAACACACACACACACACACACACACACACATAGTGGTACTAGTTATCTTACTACAAACATCAGACACAAAAAGAACCCATGTGTGGCAACCGTTACCATCATCTCTTCTGCTTTTCAGAGCGCCAACTCCAAATGTTATCAGTCCTGAGGAAAATGTGCTACTATACTAGTTACTATGAATTAGGTCGAACCATATGAAATTGCTGTTTGTAGGTAAAAAAATATTGGCAGTTTTATATGATTTGAGATATTAGCTCTAGTGTATTCTTTAATCTAAACTGCATTAGTCAGCCTCTCCATACTTTCATTCTTTATTGCAAAGAGCTATTCTTTCTGGGAGACTTCGAGATGAAAGCAGTGATGTGCTTTAACTTTGTGAGATGGAGGGTTTCCACAATCACACTGAGAAGGGGCCCAAGCTTGGTGTTTTGATGGTACTGTCACTGCTGTGAAATTCTTAATAATTTTTGAACAACGAACCGCATGTTTTCATTTGCACTGGGCCCCGCCACTTCTAGAGTGCTCCTAGATGGGAACATTCTTGAGACCAATGACCTGTGATTTCAAGTATGCATATAAAGAAAATAGTATTTTTGGAAACCTTAAGGGACCAGTCAAATAAAATTGCCCTCATTTTCTAAGCCATAAACCCAGGCACATTAACACCAGCCTCTGTGTCATTGGTAACATCTCAGGGGAGGCAGTAGGTGTCCATGTGTAGGAGGTAATGGAAGGCTTCACTGGGTTCTTCTAAAAGAAAAAAAAGGAAGAAGTGATAAAGTTATATAACTCCCTAAGGTCCAAATGGGCACATGGAGTCCCATTATTGCATTCATAAGCTTTTCTTATGCCCATCGAGAAGAAAAGGCATACTACTTACTTTTGGAATGAAACTGGCAAGAAATAAAACAGCTCCAACTTGTGTGTCTCCCCTAAATACAGAAAAGATGATTCCTGTTAGGTTGTGTTCCTGCCTTATTAAAACTGTGCTCTCCACCTGAAACTAATACAATATCATAAGTCAACTATGCTTCAATTAAAAAACCAAAAAACAAAAATCTGTGCTCTTAGAAGGTACTCAGCTTCACTCCTGTTTACTGCCAGAATGAGAGCCTTATGTAATGGAGAAAAGAGGGAGATGCAGAGGATAGAGCTTAAGTGTGTCAATCACGCGCTCCCAAACACCTACACATCATGCCGTTGCATTTGACCCATCATATTTTTGAGGGACTGTAGTTCTGTCTCTCACTCTAAAATAATCAAATCTACATAAGAAATATTCTTGGGATGTACAGACCCATCTTCAGTGACTCCTTGTTTATATGGTATTATCTCTGTACCTTTTATATAGATCTTTCAAACCAAGTGATATTCTGCTGTCTAATATATCCCTGTATGGAGTTTGTCTCTGAAAAATTTCCATCATGTAGCCTAATATTTCCACACCAAAGAATATATCCCAGGTAAATAATCAGTGATACAACCATTTAAGTATAGGAACACTCATGTCAGGACTGCTTAAAATCTTTTTTAAAAATAATACCCAGCAATAGGGAAATGATTTTTTAAATTGTGGTAATTCCATGTAATGGACAGTTGTGCAGCCATTCAAAATCTCATTTATAAAAAATTGTTAATGACTTGAGGTGGAGTTATAGCTCAACATTCTCATCTGCTTGTTGCCTGTGTACTTAACTAGCCAAAACCACACCGCAGGAAAAATAGCCAAAGAATCCAAAAAGCTAACAATGAGATAAAGGCATAGATCCATGCTTGGAGAGGCAGTTTTCTTTTCTCAGAGGCCAGAGGAGGGAAAGATGTAAGATAGGTAGGAGACTCAAATTCTGGGGAAGCTTGGAAATCCACCACCAAGCTTGGGGACTTCACCCCAATGAAACTGTAAGCATTGGTAGGTTTTCGTGTAAGACTCTTGCTGTAGTGTGGATAGCTGTGATTGGTGAGGCAACCATCCATGGCTACCAGTTACACTGAGGTTGTAACAGCGTTTTTACTTTCTGTACAACAAAAAAGCTTTGTAAATAAAATCTTAACATTTTGGGAAGAAAATTAAAAAAAAATTCTGGAGAAGTTGGGTGGCTGGGGAGACTGTGTGTCTTAGAAACGGGAGGAAGAAGGAGAGGATACTCCATTGTGAGATGCAAGGAGAGGAGTGTGGACTCTGAGTTAGCAGTATTGACATCACTTGAGGAGCCGCCATTCAACAGCCTTATGTCTCAGGAGAGAGGATCAGGGAGATGGGCTGATTGGGAGGGGATGAGAAGGGGAGCCTTGCCATTCTGGATGAGGCAGAACTTGGTGGAACCAGTAGGAAATATCTACAATTATGGTGTCAGTGGATGAATCCCACAGTAAGGACCTTTTTCTTGCCTTCTTGCTTGCTTGCTTTTCTTTCTTTCTTTCTCTTTCTCTCTCTCTCTCCCCCTCCCTCCCTCCTTTTTCTCTTTCTTTCTTTCTTTCTTTCTTTCTTTCTTTCTTTCTTTCTTTCTTTCTTCTCAATATGTGACTGTTCTGGGATTTATTCTTTCATTCAATAACTATTTCACAAGCATCTAGTATTTGCCAGGCACCCTGCTGTCCACTGTTGAACATGCTAGGTTTCTGCCCTCAGGAGACTATGCATTTTCAGGAAGGAACGCTCAAGTGAGAGCAAACAGAACACAATAGCAGAGCGTGATGGAGTTACACTGGGAGCATGTTTTTCTGGATGGAAATCTAATGCCATTAACATGAATGGTTTCGTGCAGAATTGTGCTGGTCCAGCACATACGTCAGTCTTCAGTAAATGCTTGGAGAGGGGAGTGATGGCATGGTTCTGGTTTGATTTCTTTCAAAAATTGGTTTTGAAACTTAGGGAAAGGATTCTCTCATCAAGTGTCTGAGTGAGCAGTTCTCAGTGATGATATATTGGTATCTGGTGGGCTGAAGTTAGTTTTGAGACGTATTATCAATAATTAGTAACTGGTATAGAGTACCAAAGGCTTCTAAAATCATTTAATAATATAGTGAATCACATTTCAAGTACAGTAATGACTTGCACCATGATACCTAGGAAAGGAAAGACTGGACTTAACCAGAGAGTTGGAAATTGTCGTGAAATTTACATCCAATTTTATCTTTGCCTCCCCTCACCATGAATTACTGATATGGTGCTTTAATTTGTCTGAATTTTCTTTTTTTCCAGATGGATATGTCTATGAGAGTTAGTAGATTGCTTAATATTTATTTTGTGATGTAAAGCTTCATCTCAAAACCATCGTTTTTGCTTTCATTTGTAAAAAATGATCAGTATAAAAGATCCCATCAGGTAGCATTCACTTCCAGTTTTACTTGTAGGCAGTATAAATTTTAAAATCAGGGATATCAAGCAAAGCCATAATGTGTTACATATCTGGCCTGAACTGAAATGGGCCACGTGTAAGATAATTAAGAGTAGGGGCTGGGGTGAGTTTAAGGTTGTGTGCCAGATTGGAAACAACTTGTAAGAAAGTTGTGTGCAGGAAAGAAATGACAACTGCTCACCGTTGTCTATCCTGCTTTCAGGTCCTTCTCTTCTGTCGATACTGTTCTCATCATTGGATTTCTTTTGAAGCTTTACTTTTTCCTAACATATTTATATACATGAACTGGAATACATAACAGGTAATCTATAATCACAGGAATCTTTAGCCCTGTTATAGCAAAAGACCTGGAGGACATAACATAGAATTTTCCAGAAGGCAAGTGAGCCTAAGTTCACAGACATTTCAATGACTTCAGTCTTCTTGAGCCTGGTCATCTCAAGGAGTCACCCTGGTGTTTCCATTGGTGAAAACTTTTGATCGCCAGTGATAAGAATTCTCATTCTAATTGACTTAAGCAGAAAAGAGAAAATCGGTTTTAAGTATATATAATGAAAACATCCCAAAATAGATTTGGTTGTGGGGGAGTCAAACAATGTCAGGGAGCCAGGTCTCTCCATTTTTGTCTGTGCTCCCTTCTGTGTTGATTTCATGATGAGGTTCTGCTAATGGCAAGACAAATTCCCAGAAGCCCTTAACCTACATTATTCCAACTTTAAGTCCAGTGGAGAAGAATGTGTCCTTCTATTTCAATATTTTTCTCAATAAACCTGTGCCTGAATCCCTGACTGGGGCTCTGCATCTACGGAATCCAACCTAAGAGAGCAAGGAAGGAAAAAACCCCAAACTGTGTCTGGGAGAGTAGTTTCTCATTGTATGATCTCAGATAGTAGAGGATAATGGTTTCCATGTTTTGAATGCTCAGACCAACTGATGGATAAGCATTTCAGAATAATTCACACTAATCTCTGTCAGAACAAAGAAAACATAGAGATTATTATTATTATTATTATACTTTTTTTCTTTTTATTTTCCTTTCTATTTTTTTCTTTTCTTTTTTTCTTGGATGAAGACACAAATCAAATTTACATGGCTATTTGCAAGACACAATGTCAAAACATTCAAGCCCCTGCTTGAGTGACGTTGGGATTCAACATTTTGGGGAGAGTGGAAGTCTGGATTTTAGGGCCTCCATAACAGCTCTTTGTTTTAAACGGGTCAGAGGCACATTGGGTGAAAGCCTAAAGGTTAGTTAATGCTGTGTCATTTGATATGATTCTACTAAAAAAAGACCCGAGTGAGTAGAAATTTTATGACTCAAAAGAATTCATCTAAATTTCATGTATTTTGGAGGTGACCTCTTTGAAGCTTTCTGGCTCTCTGATTTCACATCCCAAAGACCAGGAATGAAAGAGGAAGGGTTATAATTTAAGGCCACAGTATAAACACAGTTGATTGCAAAGAACAATAAATTGCCATCAGAAATCAATACATTATTTTCCAAAGCTTGTCGGGGGAGAATCATTCCGTCTTCACAGACACAGTGAATGTTTGCTAGATTTATAGCTGTTTGCTGGGGGTTTATACAGCATCATATTTCCAATGGATCCGTGAGGAAGGGAAGCTTGGTTATTCAGCCTCCCTTTAGGCAGTACAAACTGCAGAGAAGTCTCAGAGAAGATGTATCGAGAGTTATAAAGGAGCAATCTTTTCCATGTGCAATTAACTGGCCAACTAAAGAAAAGATGCCTGGGATAGTTCATTTAACTGTTAACTTTTTAATGCTTTACTTTAGACATAGGGGCCCAAATTAGTTAAGTTTATTTTACTAATGCAGATAATATTAAACATTTAGGCAGTCTTGTTATGTGATGCTTAGCTGTATATATTTAAAGGGAAAATTTTAAATGTATCAGGACATTGAAAATATAAGGTATGTTGGTCATAGTCGCAGAATGTACCAAACCCTAAATTATAATTTACACAGAGAAGGAAAGTAGAATTTGAACGGTTTGGATTCAGACACCAATAGTTTGATATGAATTTTTTTCACCTAAAATCCTTACTTAAAGGTACTGAGAACTTTAGATACACAGTAAAATCTGGTTTAGTTGCAATTCACAAATTTGGAGTTCATAATGAGGTGACTTAGCTAGATTAACGTTGACTTGTGTCCTCTATTCGAAGACAAGTAGCTGTGCTATGTAAGAGGATTTTGCCAGGGAGCATCTTATTTATTTATTAAAGAACTTGACAGCACGGTAATTGCATTTTATTGAAGTTGTTTTATAATTTACCTGAACCTCAATTTGTGCAAAATTGTGATGTTTGACTGTACTTCACTTTATGACACAAAAACATCTAGTTTAGAGTTTAAATACAATATTCCTTTCTAATAAAATATTTTTTATAAAATTAGATCTTTTCCTCCTTTTAAGATCCTTCTTTTAATTTTTATACCATAAATAATAATGGGATATCATAATTGTGTAATAAAGCATTCACCTTTCTGGATAAACTGCTCTGCTCTTATTATTTGTACCCTGAAATAAAGCCATTTTATGAATTGAGATCATAAACTCTCTTAGCTCTAAATATAAATTAAGCATAGCCAATAAAATGTTAGCTGACCATTTTCTACCAATACCGTGAAGAAGCTTAGCCATTTCCAAAGTCCCATATTAGACAAAATAACCAATGTCCAAGGGTCTTGTGTCAGGTGAATGCATAACAAGGTGATTTCTAAGACAGATTTGAATAAAAACAAAAACATTCAAAGGGTAACTTTCCTGACTGAGACTATTTCCCCATCTGGATGCACAAAGTGGTGAGAACTGCTCCATCTGTAACTGTCTCCATCCAGAGGATAAAATCTCACTTTCAGGACAGGTGTCAGGGAAAATGGGGATTTTCTCATTATCCCAGGGCCCTTGTCTGACCTAGCGTGACTTCTACTGAATAACCATGAGGCTTCTGAAACAATCCAGTCTCTAAGATCAGTCCAAGAAGATGCTCAGTCTGGACTTGACCCACTTCTGGCAAGTCCAGTCTCTAGAACCAGAGAATAGTTAGGGGAGGTTAAAGGGAAAACCATGCTTTATATTCTGTTTCTATTAAAAATAACCATGGGTGTAAGGTGCACTGGGTTTAATCAGCCTCCCACACTTTTTATGAAGACTTTGGAAACCCTAGCAAGTTCCATAAGCTGTAAGTTTCCATTAGACACAGTGTAACCTAGGGCCACCATCTTGGAAGATATACTCATAATATTTAACAGTCCATAAATTCTTCTATTTATCTACATCTCCCCCTCTTACTTTACAGTTGTCCTTCAGCTTGAAATTACTGATCTGTAAGATAAGGCAACATTTGGTCACTTGTTCACCAAATACTTATTGCTCTATATCAGGCATTGTGGGTAGGCATTGGAGATACAGAAATTAATGTGATAGATAAAATCTTTGTTGACAAGAGACCTTATATTCCTGGGTGAGGATGTATGGTGACAACAGACAAGTCTTTCAAATAAAAGAGCTGTAAATACTATAACAAACAAAGCAGGGTGAGGTGTTACAGTGATGTGGTTGACACAGCAGCTGTTATAGTTAAGAAATCAGAAAGCATTTTTTGTTCTTTAATATTCCACCTTTCACAGTGTTTCATCAAAAGGCAGATATATTTTTGTAAAGTGGTGGTATAAGTCAGGGGTCCTCCAGAGAATCAGAACCAATAGGATATAGATGTAGATACAGATATGTAGTAATAGATACAGATATAAATGTAGATATAAAAGGAGATTTATGATGGCAATTGGTTCATGTGCTTAGAGTGGCTGAGATGCTCCAGAGACAGCTGTCTGCAAGCTGGGGAACCTGGAAAGCCAGTGGTACAATTCTGTCCAAGTGCAAAGTCCGGAGAGCCAGTGGGCTACTGGTTTAAGTCTAGAGGTCTGAAGGTCTGGGAAGAGGAGCTTCCATGTCCAAGGACAGGAAGAGATGAGTATTCCAGCTCAAGAAGAGGGAATTGGCCCTTCCCTCACCTTTCTGTTCCAGTCAGGCACCCAGTGGATTGGGTGATGCCGCCCACATTGGTGAGAATGGTTCTTCACTCCGTCTACCAGCTCAAATGCTCATCATTTCCAGGCACACACGCACAGACGCACCCAGAAATAATGTTTTTCTGACTGTCTGGGCATCCCTTAGGGCAGTCAACTTGACACAAAACAAACCATCACAACGGTATCAGAGTTCATCTTTATTTCAACTTCTTAACTATGTTAATGTCCTGCTTATATGTGAATAAATGTTGGATATTTATGGTAACTTGAAACACCCATGGGTTTGAAGCTGGAATTTGTACAGTTTTGCTGTTCCCTTCAAAAAAGAGTATGCCTTATCAGTTACATGTTAGAAGGGAAAGAATAGGTGCCTGACTTTGTAGTCAGACTTGTGGCGTGTGTCCTTCAGTGAGAGGTGGGTTACCTATGGCACACGTGTTACTATTGAGGGCTCCTATCTCCTTAAACCAGCAGAATTCTTGTTGATTTCAAAGGTGATCTATGAAGGTAAGGTTGCATACCGACTGATAGGTCAGAGCCTAAGAGATTCCACATCAGCAGTCCTTCTTCTTAAATAGGCACTTTTAACTTGCAAGTCTTTCAAACAATACGGTTGTCAATAATTTAGTAAATAATCTCCAATGTCTTAAAACTTTTATAGCACTTTGGGTTTGCAATCTGGTGATGTTTTACATCCTGGATGCTACTACAAATCAAAAGCTTTATTATAGAGTCAAGTATTTACACAGAGCTCTCCTAGAAAAGGGGGAAAAAGGACAAATGTTTGTAGGTAAATATTTGCACAATAAAAGTGTTTTAATGAGAAAATCTTGTTGCAATGACGATAGAATGGATGCCCAACTTGGAACACAAAATTGAGTAACCTTCATCTCATTTGCCTGTTTTGTGATGAGATCTTCAAGTCTAGTTTGACCACAGTTAGATGAGAGTTGAAAGTGAGGAAAACAGGTTCTGCTTATTACTCAGAATAGTATCTTGCACTTAAGAGATGCTTAATGAGCTTGTGTTAAATCACTGCCTCCCTGATTCACGGGGGAAACATGGTGTAGTCCTGAAAACAAGTGTTGTTCTTCCAAGCAGGAGGAATTCACAAACATTCTGCTTTAACTACAGCTCATGTGTATCAGGAATTATTAGTGAAATACATGAAATGCATGGAATACTGGTGCTGTTATTGGTGCTGTTATTTCTTATAAGTTTTTACTACACCAGTGGTTCTTAACTCTATCCAAACCAATGTCAATTTTTATAACAAATATTTCATACTATATCTTTTACGAAGTAAAATTCATAGGTAATATGACCTGCTGACCACATAATTTTAAAATATAAAGTCCTAATCATAATATACATGAGAAACAAGAGAACACTACTGTGATTTATAGCAATAATATGTGTATTTTTTTAAAGATTTATTTTATTATTTATTTATTAATGGCTGTGTTGTGTCTTTGCTGTTGCACGTAGGCTTTCTCTAGTTGTGGCGAGTGGGGGCTACTCTTCGTTGCAGTGCACAGGCTTCTCATTGCAGTGGCTTCTCTTATGGAGCACAGGCTTTAGGCACAAGGGCTCCAGTAGCTGCAGCATGTGGGCTCAGTAGTTGTGGCTCTCAGGCTCTAGAGCACAGGCTCGGTAGTTGTGGCACATAGGCTTAGTTGCTCCGTGGCATGTGGGATCTTCCCGGACCAGGGATCGAACCCATGTCTCCTGCATTGGCAGGTGGATTCTTAACCTCTGCACCACCAGGGAAGCCCAATATGTGTATTTTAATACAGGAACGTTTAGTCCTGACCATGCTAGGTGACAAAATGCAGTAGTCAAATGTTTACATTTCAATATAGAATTGCCTATTTATATACATCTACACAACGCAAGTATGTTATATTGGTTGTTGCATCTGGAAAATACTGAGGTTTTCCAAAATGATGAATGAATGCCTCAGTTAAGTTATGAACTAAAGCAAAAGCTTACATCAATTTACACAGATACTGTGCTTCTGGAAAACTGAGTGTTTAAAACTGTGGAAAAGATATTTTAGCTTTGTGTGTGAAAGGCAATTAAATTCTAGGCTCAATATTATGAACAAATTTGCTGCCTACATGAACATCCACGGGGACATTTCAAAGTCACTCAGAATACAGAAGCATCCTTTGTTGTTTTTTTTTTTTCTCTCCCCCCCCCTTTTTTTTTCATCCATTATTCTTTAAGACAGAGATGTCTGGTATCCCTGGACCCCATTTTCCAAATCATGGCCATACCCACCCCATCCCCCATTCACTGTGACAACCATCAGAAATGTCCCTTCATTTTTCCAAAATGTTCCCTATGAGGCTGGATCACGCCCGTTGAGCCCCACTGAATTATGTCACGAAGTCAAGGTGATTGTGAATCTCTTTGGCTTATCGTGTGATAACTTTTTGTCACTCTTTCCCAAGTTCCTGGTAATTTTTGAGACAGTAACAGCACGTGGCAGTCTCACCGCCACTGACAATTGGTTGATGACATAGTTTTCCTGCTCCCTAGTCATTTAAAATGGAAATGAATGGAAATAAAATGAACCCTGAATGTTTAAAAGTAGTTCTGGTTTACATGACTACAGGACTGGAAAAAATTGTTGCTACGTGGAGGGAACAATTAATCACACAGAAGACAAATAAAAAGCAGGACTTTTTTCACCTTTAAATATGAAGACAATGTATCAGTAATGGAAATATACAAAAAGGGAAAAAAAGACGAGTGACTGTTGGGTTCAATGAGTTCTGAATGTCTCAAAGCATGGAGAAATGGGAGCGTAAGTGTAGTTTTGATAATTGTAATACTTCAGGTTTTAAGCAAAGCTCAGAAAAAGTGGCTGGTAGGTTAAATTACTTCTATTTTTGCATTTTGGGTTGTAATGTTAGGGATTTTAAGTAATTGGCTCATAAACTCAATTGACCACTAAACTCCAATTGACCAAAATATTAAAGTCATTTGAGGGGGAAAAAAAAAAACCTACATTACAATTAATGGAGTGATTCAATTAAATTTAACAAATACTTATTGAAGATCTAGTACATGTTAAAGCCTGGGAAGAACCAGGATTTATTAACCACTTACCAGAAGCTACCCATATTGTTTTCTACAGTTTTCTCAGTAACTCTCTACGTGAGTATTTTATCCCCACTTCATAGGTGAGAGCACTGAGGTTCAGCAAAACTCAGGGAACAAATCCTAGAAGCTAGGATTTGCACATCCATCTACTTCATCCTTGGGGAGGAGGGTGTCTCATCGAGGTACTAGGTCCTAGGCTAGGAAATGTGCATGCTCTATTTCCTTTATTCTTCAACGAACCAAATGATAAAGGTGGCAGCTATTTCTCTAATTTTAAAGCTGAGTCAATGAAGGCTCAGAAAGTTAAGTGAGTTGGTTCAGATCACACCACGAATGAACAGTGTAAGCCAGACATGCAGTTGGATTGATGTCATTTCAAGGCCTTGTTCTTTCCATGGTGGTCCCTATGCCTGGTAGTGCCATCCCACTGTTTCATTCCTCTACTTGCCATTATTCTTTACATTAAACTCTTGTGTGATACCTCATTAATTACAAAGATGGACGCATAATTTTCTTAATGTAAGAAAACACTTCTATCAGCTAAATTATCTAATTCCCCAAAGCGATCTTGAAAACTGTGTGTCATGAGAAAAAGAGTACTGTGCAGAGCATGAAAACAGCACCCTCCCCTCTTGCTCAGGCATCATACATGCTCATTGTTGGCCTATTAAGGTTTCGGAGAAGCATCATCGTAAATAGATGGTTTAACTTGGTTAATGTAGTTAACAAACTTGGGTTTTCCCCAAACTTACTTGACCAGGAATCCTATTTTCCACTAACGTCTGTTACAATCCTCAGGATCTAATGTCTCATCTAAGACATTTGGGAACAAAAAAGATTGTCTAATTAGTTTTTGAGAGACAAGGTAGTTTTTCGCCTAGTTAACTCGCCTTTTTCAAAATTGAAGGCAGTCCAAGCTCTGCCTCTGCTTTGGGCATCTTCTGTTCCCTGTTTTTGTTTTTGTTTTTTAACATTTTTTTTTTTTTTTTTAAGATTCTTTTTGTTTTTTTGGATGTGGACTACTTTTAAAGTCTTTTACTGAATTTGTCACAATATTGCTTCTGCTTTATGTTTTGGTTTTTTGGCTACCAGGCATGTGGAATCTTAGCTCCCCAACTGGATTTCGAACCCCCCACCCCCTACATTGGAAGGTGAAGTCTTAACCACTGAACCACCAGGGAAGTCCCTGTTCCCTGTTTTTTAAAGCCCTGGCCTAGACTTCTTTCACAATTTTCTTCTCAAATATTCCCCCAAAGATCTTTAGTGACAGTGGCTTATGGTGACACTGAGGCACTGAGACCATGTAAGATACCAGGGATTGGGGTGCAGGTGATGGTCAGGGCCATGTCTGGGGGCCTTCAAATCACGCCAAGAGTCCTTTGAATGCCAGATGAAAACAAAGTTCTGATTTTAAAGCACCTTTTATCTGAACGACTTAAAATCTGTGAACTTGGCTCTGAGTGCAGTATTCCTGCCCTCTGTGTCCCATCTTCAAGCAGTTCTGGATGTTTCATCCAGGGTGGTGAATGCCCAGCGTCAAGAAGTCTGTTCACATCAGTAGTTCAGGAAAGTGAAAGGAATTTTTGCAGCTTAACTTCAAGTGGTATTTATTTTCTTGAATAAATGCTCCATTTTGAAACTGGTTAAAATAAAGCCAAGTTCCGCCAAGCTGTTGATCAAAAGCAATGCCTCATTTCTCAAAATCCCTTTTGTGTTGTATTTCATGATCCTCTAATGACCGTTGACACATCTGCCACAGGGCATCATTGTTCGAGGACTCTGTTCTTTCACTTCCTAGATAAGGAGTCCTCCGCGGCCCAGATCTGCATCATTTTTTTTTTTTTTCTAAATCTCTGGCGGCATGCATCCTGCCTTAGTAGGTGCTCAATGGCCTCCTGGCACGGGCAACGGCCTGGTTGCTCTGTTAGTAGGAGCTACAGCCGTGAACCTCAAATGCAGGTTCGCTTCTAAACTGTGTCAATTACGTAGAATTTTCTATTCTAATTTCGACTCCAGAATTTTCTGGTTTTTGTATCACACAGAGGCCGTGGAGAATGGAAGGGCATAAGCTTTGGAGCCAGATTACCAGGGCTCTGCCATTTAACATGCACACTTTGCTGATGGCCTCTTTACGCTTCTGTTTCCTCACATGTAAAATATGGATAACGGGGAACTTTCTTCATGCATTCGCTCTGAGGATTAAACGAGGTTTATTACATGTGAAGTGCTTCGAACAGTGCTCAGCAAATAGTAAAGCTACAAGTATCATGTAAAGGAAATGAATAGAAGAAAAGCTAAACCTTAAATCATGTGTCAAGTTTGTAAGTGACATAGAGGGAGGAGAGAAATTTAGGGTGAAGGCGTATGTGTCACAAACACACGTGACTAAAACATATAATAAACATTGTAAACTAAGAGGTGGCAAGATGTTTTGGAAAGAATTAGGGGGATGGAAATCAAAAGATCTGAGATTTAGGTTCCTCATCTGAGCAATGAGATGATTACAGTATATAAATAATCATTATAATGTGTGTTGAACTTGACCACATGTGAGGCAGTGCTCTGAGAGCTTTACCCTCATGCACTTTCTTCTTACAGTAGCACTGTAAGAACTGTTTCAATGTTACATTCACAGATTCTCCTCTCTCTGATTAATTGAGCATGGAGCTTGGGAGTTCAACCCCATCCATCAGCCCCTAAATTGGGGTCGCTGTCTCTGATATCTCCCTCTAAGTCCCATGACCTACTAGACCCTTACCCTGGCCCCATCCAGCCAAATCATGTGATGAGGTCAATTACCTAAAGCTGTTCTGAAATGAATATATAAATGGTCGATGACAAGGATGCTTAGGACCATAGCATCAGTTTAAATGCCTCCAAGGTCTACCTGCAGATCCACCCTACTCCTGACTTCCTCTTTCCTCTTGACAGTTAGTGTAATCTGATGACTCAGATCTGCTTTGAATGTATTCTTTAGAAAGCAGAAAGATGGGGCCAACAGGTAACATTGCAAAATGCTGCATAATTCTGTGAGTTGAGAGCAGCATAATGAAAACTATTTAGTACATATTTGAAAAGATGTGCGGAAAGCATCTAAGGTGTGTTGAGATAATCATTTGATTGTGATGGTAATTCATGAGATTGAGCCTTGTGTAAGGTGTTTGATATTTCAGACCTTTTGGAAGGAATTTTCACTGTCTAGTCAACATTAATTTGTGAGCATTCAGAAATAGCATACGGATAGGGAGAGAGCAAGAATGCAGGTGGCACAAAAGACACCCAAATGGGATGAATGTTCAATTTGAGTGAGAAATGCAGTGATCTTTAATGTCAGATAAAAGCCAAGGATTATCACTCATTTTTGTTAAGAAAAATACAATATGAGAAGAATATCATGTTTAATTATCTCATTTTGTCCCAAGGATGTATTCAAGTGATGCAAATACGAAAAAAAAAAAAACCAAAAAAAAAAAAACCACCGTTCACTTGGGTGAGATTATGATCTTTTAGCTTGCACAGGCTAAGCAAATCCTGGTTGCACCATATGATAGTGACATTCTATTCTGTATCTTCACAATTGAGCCTGAGGAGGCTCCTGTATGCGAACCTTCTCTCTTTCTCCCTGTGGCCGGATCTGCAATCTATATGAGCTCCCTGTGTGACAGCTAAGGGAGAATTGCCTTCTTCCATCTGAGAGCTGTGGCTAATGGGCTTTATTTTTAAATTGAAGAAGTTAGCATCCAAAAGAGATTTCAGAAATTTCTCCCCACCTGGTAAATGACATTGGAATCCCTGAAAGGTTATTGATGAAAAGGGTGCAGCTGATTAGATATTTGAAGACAGAATTTTAACTGAACCTTATATTCTTCTTTATTTAAGGGTTAGGGGTGAATGCAATATTAGGATACAAGGAGTTTATATTGGCAGAAAGTAATAAATAATAAATGTGAAAGAACTTGAAAGTGAACTGTTCAGTGTAATGAGCCACTATTATCATTCTTATTATCAGAAGCCCACATTTCTGATTTTGGAATTTATGTGTTTTCAACAACTAATTTTTTTTTCTTTCAGAATATGCACAGCACAGGTACAATATAATGAAGAGGCATTTGAAAACTTCCTATGGAAGGAAGCTGTTTCATGTGATTTTTATAAAACTTCACAAGCCTTTAACTAGAATCAAACTATTAAACACACACACACACACACACACACACACTTTTAACTTTCCTCTCTTGAATATCTTAAGTTTGTTCAAGAGACATTTAATGAACGCACATCCTATGTGCTAGAGATAGAGACGTACGACTGAGCACATACTTTTAAATTAATAATAAATGGATCCATTACACAGACTCATTTAAGAAAGTCAGGACAACTGGAAACTTATGAAGGAGTGAATCACCCATCATCCCACTCCTTGAAAACGGGTCCTGGCGAGATGCTGGCGGGCCTCCTTCTGACTTTGGTTCATATGTGTCACTGGCTTCACTTTGTCTTTTATGTAAAACAAGATCGTACTATGTGTACTGTTTTATAGCCTCTCTCTTTCTGCATGTAAGATTGTTAACATTTCCCCAAACCATTGGATATCCTTCTACAGCATGATTTGGAACAAGTACATGTTAGCCCATCATATGGCCGTGCCGTATTTTCTTCACCTAAAGTCATTGTTCAGGAGCGGCCTTCACAGCTTCTTTGCTGTGGTAAGTAACACTGTAATGATTGCCCTAGTAAACACATATTTGAGCACATTTCTACTCCTGTAGGATACGCTTTTAGCAGTCCCATTTCTAGATTAAAATGAATGAGCATGTTGAGATGAGTAATTTGCCCAAGTAGGTTGTGCCGACAGCCCCTTTGTTGTTTGACTTCATGCTATTTCGTCCTTCTCCTGGGCAGCACTGATCACGTTGCAAATGAATACTTAATTTGCTGGTTTATGTTCATGTTTTTCACCAGAATGTAAGTCCTATGAGGATAGGAGACTGTCTGCCTTGGACACTGCTATATCTTCAGCGCCTGGAACTGTGCCTGGCATAAAGTCATTCCATAGATGTTTCTAGAATGAAAGGAGGAAGTGGGGGGGGGGATGAACCAAGTGGGAAGAAAAGAAGAAGAAATTGGAAGTGAAGGAGAAAGAATGGAAAGACAGAATCACGCTGGCTCAGTTTTTTTTTTTTTTTTAGTTTGTAAATGAAGGGGGAGTGGTTAACAGCTAATTCTTGAGCTCTTTTCAAACTAACATTCTTTAGCCCTGGAAGTTGTAAATAATATAAACAAAATCTGTCCAGGTCAGTGAAAATGGCTTTCAGAAATGAGAAGGATTTAATATCAGAGAAATGTGTAGCTTAATGGCAGATTGCACAAGCCTAAACGTGACAGAGGTTATTTCCTGGTGGGGAAACCAAGTACAGCTTTCTAGTGTTGATGCAACACCTGGTGATAAAACATTGCAAATTGTGGGCTTTCTTCCAGCACAGAGGACATGAAGGGAGGGAGGGTGGCAATGGCCTGGGGAGATAAGAGTGAAAAAAATAACAATAAATAGACAAGTATTTGCATTTATGCTACACACACAGATTGGCAAAGCATTAAAGCAAATAAATATCTTCCCTCCAATGATGATTGCTGGAGAGGATACGGAGAAGGAGAGGATATGGAGAAGGAGATCCTTTGAGGTGAGCCGGTGAAGAAATACTGGTACAGATAAGAAGGTCCTACTGCTTAAAAGACTAGAGCTCAGATTCTTAAACTAACATATTTACTGGGTTGAAGACCATTCAACTTAGAAAAAGGAAATTGTTTTTCTTACATAATTTATTTCGCAGCCTTTCTTTCATCTTCCCTCTTGTCTAAATATTTTTTTTTTTTTTTTTGGCTGGGAGAAAAGGATCTGGCCCCTTTGAGTGGATTTTGGAGCTAATACAAGGCTGTGTGCCAACTATGGTAATGAAGTTGACATGGGAGAAAATCTGATCATTAGATTGGGAACACCCAGGAGGGTACAGTGTATATCAGCAGAAGTTAGTGCAGGGTTGTACATTTGGCTGGTGCACACTAAATATTAAATATTAATACAACAAATTCCATTGTTTTCAACTTTGGGGAGGGGAAGCTGTGCTCAGGGACTTTTGTTTCAAATCCCCTAACTAAAATTAGCATTTTTAAAAAATACTGTTCCTCTCTGAAATGGTGGATTAAATTCTCCCTGTTAGATTTATGCTGGATTTAGGAAATGCTAGGGTGATACTTCAGGAGAGGAGGTTAAGATTAGTAGAAAAAAAATCAAACAGTAGGTATTTAAATACCATACTACGAACGAGTAATATATTCAGTCTTGTAAGAAGGCTTGCAAGATCTAAGGGAATAAGCAGAACTGTGGATAAAAAGGAATTTAAAGCAAGGGAGGCGCTTCAGAGACTTTAATGATTAAAGGGTACCATTCATAGTCATAACAACATGAGGCAAATAGCTTATACTCTGTGCTGGCTCTTAGATGAATCCATTCAATATTTCCCATTTCTTTAAGAGGATGTAAGACAGTCATTTGCTGTGTATTGAGCAGGAGACACTGTGTTCCAAATGAGGCTCTTAGTGCTGCAGTCCAGGAAGGGAGGGCTCTCTGTCAACGTGATGTTTTATCTAACTTTGTTTTCCCCCCTTCATCTAAATTCTGGATCCCTCCAGGGAAACCTTTCAGGTTTCTGCTAAGGGCTATTCAGGCTGTGAGATATTAACTAAAGTATAGAGAGTTATGTCTCCAGGAAGTTTCATGATGCTCCAGGTTATCTGACGGGGGAGAAAGAGGGGGGAGAGGGATGCAGAACATGCAGGGTTGCAAAGGTGCTTCATTCTACAGGTTTTCAAGTTAAGTAGTTGAACTTAAACTTCAACTCTGTCTTTTGTTGGTCAACTCTACACAAGTTACTGAAACTTTCTGTGTGTTATTCCTCAGCACAGAATATGTGTACATTACAGATTGAGTTCAGAATTAAAAATAATTCTGTATGCAGTGACCTTTCTAGAGTCTGACACATTATAAACATTTAGGAAATGATAGTTTAAAACCAAAATAACAGTAATAGAATAGTGGCTGCTTAATTATCAATTATCTTATGATTTGGCATTCTAAGAAATATAACTTTTTATTTTTGTTATGTTAAACAAGGAAGTGGACAATAGTGGAAAGAATCCTGTATTGAAGTTAGAAGTCTGGGTTTAGAAGGTTACTTAGGCAAGTCATTAAACCTTCTGGGCCTTGGTGTTCTGTATTAGTCTCTTGTTGCTGCTATAACAAGTGGTCACAAACTTAGTGTCTGAAAACAACATACATTTATTGTCTGACAGTTCTTAGTTCAGAAGTCTGACCCAGGTCTCATTAGGCTAAAATCCAGATATTGGCAAGCCTGTGTTCCTTCTGGAGGCTCCAAGGAAGAATCCACTTCCTTACCTTTTCCAACTTCTAGAGAAGCCCACGTTCCTTGGCTCCTGACTCTTTCTCTGTCTTCAAAGCCAGCAACTGCTGGTTGAATCCTTTCCCATCACTTTACTCTGACCTCCTCTCCTGCCTCCCTCTTCCACTTTTAAGGACCCGTGTGATTATATTAGGCCCACCTGGATAATCTGGGGATCATCTCCCATCTCAAGGTCAACTGATTAGCAACCTTGATTCTGTCTGCAACTTTCAGTGTCCCTTGCCATATATAGTTAATATAGTCACATGTTCTGGGAATTAGGACATGGATATTTTGGGGTGGCTATTATTCTGCCTACCACATTTATATCTGTTAAGTGGAAATAATAGCTAATACAGTAGAATTTATTTTAAACAAAAACATATAAATTTCCATTCGTTTGCTAATTTTATTTAGGGCAAGGGCTTTTTATTTGAATATTTGAGTTCTGCATCTTTCTTATGTATTCTATACCCTTAACACGTACTGATAGTTCTCACTCTTTTTAATTTAGAGGAAATTAAAAAGGATATATTGTGAAGCAATGCATGTAGACTATTTTTAGGTATTTTAATGATTTTTTTCATTTTATATGATTTTTTTTCACTCAAGCCTAGTTCCATTACCTTTCCAGTTTCCAAATAGTTCAACTTAATTTTCATTGAAAAATTATTTTTCAATAATATTCACCAGTTTATGTAGCATATGTATGGTTTCAATAACAGGAGCAAATAGCATAAGCAATTACAATTGATCTTGGTTTGCATAGAATTTACCCATTGGAAGCACAGGTGTACAGGCAAACAAGAGATCCAGGGACCAATGGGCATCAGTCACGATGTTTTACTGAAGCGATGGAGATTGTCAAGTTAGTTAGGTGGAGACTGATGGAGTGTCTACTCTAATGGAAGCTAATGTTAATGAATGCACCATGTGGTATGTTTACCTGCAATATATCTTTTAATTTTTATTACAACTCTTTGAGGAAAGTTGAACCTGATAAGAGCAATAATTTCCCAAAAGCCAAGTAACTAGTAGGAATAAAGTTAGGATTTGAAGTCACAGAGTCAGGCTCTCATTAATCATGCAGTCTCTCTCCCAGTCTGTTACCTGCTCTGTCATACGAACCTCACAGGGCTGCATGGAGGATTAAAGGAGATTTAACTGGTGTGAAAATGCCTGGAGGACCCAGGGTTTCGTGGTTGGTGTTTAATCATATTTAGCTGATTCAAATCTAAAGATTTAACTTAATAATTATCAACCAAAAACAATCGCTCAATTGTGGAGTATAGGCTATAGGTGAAGTCCTGTGCCTAGAAGTGTTAAGATTTTGTTTAAAGAAGAATAGATATACTACATACAATAATAGCTACCATATACTGAGCACTTATTCCGTGCCAGGTGCTGGGTCAAGTTCTGAGCATATGTTATCTCATTCAATCCAATGCCCATGACACTATGAAGTTGACACTGTTTTTATCCCATTTTACAGTTAAAAAAACTAAGCAAAGGGAATTAAATTGTTTGCTTTAGGTCAGAGAGATGGCAGATGGTAAAGCTCTGGAAAGATTTGATGCAGTTTATCAATTCTAAAATTCAGTTCTTGAAAATCATTTTTGGAGGGGAAGGGTAGGTAGAATAATACAATGAAGAAAGAAGTGACAAAACTTAGCCAGTTTTAAAATGTCAAATTGGTTCATTTCCTACAAGTTATCTTTTTGTTTCCATTTTGTTACTATCTCCCCCAAAAGGCTATTACACCTGTAGGCACAGAAATAATCTGAGAGTCATTAAAAGCCTATTGAGAGTAAACCAATAATAATAGGATGACTGCATGTTTTGTAAGTTTATTGTTTATGTTAAAATGTTAGAATTAGTAACTACCTGAATGTAACACCCATTATGATGGCCATGTTTAGGTGAATACTGTTTGGGTAGAATACCGAGTCCCTAAATTCTTGGCCGGTTACCTACAGTCTTCCCATTTTTGAAGGAGGATGAAAAAATGGAATGCTTTGAGGAAAATGCACAGCCCGTATCCTTACAGAGAAATTCTGACCCTGGAGTGTGAGGCTGAGCCATGGTGATTTTTGGCTACACTGGCCACAGACCATCCTGAGGTTGACCAGACATTTTTGCTCTGTTCCCTAGGCGAGGTCTGTAACCTAATCGAGGCTGCCAATGGTTTCTATCTTGGCTCTCTAGAGCCTTCATTGTTCTATGGACCTCTGAACCACACCACCACCCAAGAACCTTTGCAAAATGGAAACAGATCAAGTAGATTGGAGTCTCACCTCTACTCTCTAGTCAATCTGAGTAGCTCTCTCTTCACCTAGTATGTTTTTTTAAACTCGGGATTCCATTTTGTTTGATTAAAGAGTTCTGAGGCTTTTTTTCCTCTCTTCACTGCTCTAGGTCACAATGCTCTGAAGAGAGAGACAAAAAAAAAGATGAAGCAAAGGAAGCAGGTAACAAGAAATGTTTACCCTCAAGGGCTTTCCTGCTCTGCCAAAAGCAACATCTCCTGATCATGTGACCCGTTTGGCCTTTGTCCAAAGATGTGTTGGCTCTTCCCTTTTTCATTTACATCACACTTCTCTCTCTTTTCACAGTAGAATATAAGCTCCAGGAGCAGGGCTATTGTCTGTCTTCAGTGCTTTAGTGCCCATTTCTAGAAGAGCATCTGGTTTTTGGTAAGTGCTTATATATTTGTTTGAATGAATGAAAAAAACATGGATGTATAAATTAATGAATGAAGATTCATTGGGGAGGAGCAGACTTGACAAAGGAGGGCAAAGAATGGCAACATTTTAATGTGATAAAAGTGAAACCAGTGACACAGGGGTAGGGGAGCTTTCTCCTTTGGTCCTGTCATGGTTTTCAAGGTCAGTATCAAGATCACGTCAACTTGAAAAAGTGGACAGTTTTCTTCCCCTTTCAACGTATCACCATTGGATCCAATTTAAATGAGACTGTCTATTTCCTGGTGTAGCGTGGCTGAAATCTCTCGGAGTTGAAGGGGCAGAGTTCATATTCCCTTACAATAATTTTCTAGCTATGGGATTTGCGGCAAATCACCTAAACCTATCTGTGTAATGAGGTTCGTAACGCTTTTGCCTCCTATTGTGAAATCAGAAAGTTAAGTCTCCTTTCTGAGAAGGGAAATGTGAAATAGATCTCTATTTCTATCTTCTGCCATCTCCATTTCCTATCTCTTCTGGCCCAGCCTTGATGAAAGGAATCACAAGTTAGGCAAGGGATTTTGCAAAGAAACAATCCTAAGGACCTAAAAATACCTTCCTATTCAGGTGCTATGATGTGCAGCATTTTTCTCTATAGACAAGACAGGGAAGGATACAGAATATTTAAAACTCATGCATGGGCTATGGGGCGATGGTTCCAGGTAACATTAGATTTGATTATGATCAGTTCTTTTTTTCAAGTTAGAAAATCTCCCCATGTTTTTTCAGATTCTGTGAAAAGAAGTCAAACCTTTACAGAACCATCAAACTCTTCGACAATACAGATTTGCTTAACCTTAATGGAGGACTCCAGCCTTTATTCCTAAGACTGTGTTAAGGCCAGAGTTACAATTTTAGAGAAAATGTATTGTAAGACTCTGTTGTAGGGAAAGTGATTGTAAAGTTTGTCATATCACTTGTACGAAATGTAAATAGACTTACAAGTTCCTCCTCCCTACTAACCCCCTTTTTCGAAATCTATAGTGAAGGAGAAAGCAGTTCAACTTGTGTTTAAAAAGTGACTCTAATGTGTCATTAGAAACCCAATAACTGCCAGAGCCTCTTGTCTAGTTACCTTATAGACTTGCTGTGAAAACCAAATGAAATAATGGTTCGACAATTATATTTAGACTTTTTAACATTGTAAAATATCCATTTTTTTTAACCCCACTCCCAAATTAATGCCTCTGCCTTTGTTGGTACCCCAACTGTGTACTTCATTTGCCTTCTGGGGACTTCAGCGCTGGACTTATGCCGTCTTCCACATGGTGTAAATTAAGTAGTAAAATCCATCCTCAGCTTGTTTCTAACCACCTTAATCCAACATTTTTTTTTTTTTTTTCAGAAGATTTTGGGCGTCTTCTAAGATTGAATTTTTTGTTTCTGGTCCCAAGTTTGGCTAAGTGAACCATTAAAGAAAGAAAAAATGGAATCATGTTACAATTGAAGACTCACCCCAGGCTCCAGCACAGGTCTCTTTAACTCCCATCTGCTGAGCTCAGGTTTCTGAGGTGCAAAGCAGCAGAATGTGGGTATGTGCTTTTCTTTTTTTCTCTCCCTGAAGATCCACGTCCTTCCTATTTGAAGGCCTGACATCAGGACCCACTGCCCAAGGGCGGTCAGAACACATGCGCAGGGCTGATGGTGGGGTCCCTCGTGCACAGACTTCATTTGGGGGGGCGTGTTCCCTTGATGTATTTTTCTTTCCCTCTCCCACACCTGTCCTTGAGTGGGTCCCTGCACACAGCCTGCATATGCAGCCCCGCCTGGCAGTGAGTAGTGATGACAGGGACTGGAGGATTCTTTTCAGGAAGACTTAGGGAAAAGAAGCCCTGACGTTTCCAGGGGGTAATAAAGGACCTGGTAAGTGTGCTGTTTCTGGAGCACAGGTGCAGCTGGTGCTTTCAAGCCTCGTCTTGAATTTATCCAGCACCTGCACTTGCAAAGCAATCAATGTTTCTCTCAAGTCTGAGCTTGACATATTTGGAGATGTGCTGTTTCCCTCTCCATGAAGTGAGGATGCTGGACGTCATCCTGTGGTCTCCTCCAGCTCTGACACGGGTGAGATGCACATTCCTGGTAAATCCCTCACCCTTTCTCCCCTCAGTGTCTCCTCTTGGTGCTCACTGCTGTTGACCTGGGTACGTGGCTACAAACAGTAGTCAGAGTCGTCTTTTAAGATACAGGTTAGGGCTTCCTAGGTGGCACAGTAGTTAAGAATCCGCCTGCCAATGCAGGGGACACGGGTTCGAGCCCTGCTCCAGGAAGATCCCACATGCTGCGGAGCAACTAAGCCCATGTGCCACAACTACTGAGCCTGTGCTTTAGAACCCGTGAGCCACAACTATTGAGCGCATGTGCTGCAACTACTGAAGCCCACGTGCCTAGAGCCCATGCTCCACAACAAGAGAAGCCACGGCAATGAGGAGCCCACTCACCACAACGAAGAGTAGCCCCCACTCACTGCAACTAAAGCCCGCGCACAACAAAAAAAGACCCAACACGGCCAAAAAATAAATAAATAAATTTATATATATAAAAAAAAAGAATCAGCAGCTTCTGCTGCTGTTGCTTTGTAAGAAAAAAAAAGATACAGGTTAAAGGATGTTATTTCCAAGCTCCTGTGACTCCAATGACTTCCCCATATGGTACACGACCAGACCTGGTCCCAGCTCACCTCTGGGACCTCAAATCTGCTCCTTCTCCCCAGGCTCAGCGGGTTTCTTGCCCCTTTAACAAGATGACATGCTCCAGGCCAAGACCCTTGCTCTTGTTTTTTTCTGTGTGTAGATCACTTCTTTCTCATTCTTCCCTGGCCAGATCCTTCTCTATCGTTTAATCATCACCTCCGAGGTCACCTCCATAGGGAGGCTTCTCTGATTCCCCTGATCTAATGGAGCCCAAAGAGGCATCCTCTTCCTTCAAACCTTTTTATTTTTGTCATGACCATTAACAGAAGCTGAAATTATCTTGTTTGTTGTCTGTTTTCCCTACAAGAATATATAGTGGGACTTTCCTGGTGGCACAGTGGTTGGGACTCCACAATCCCCATGCAGGGGGTCTGGGTTCAATCCTTGGTCAGGGAACTAGATCCCAAATGCATGCTGCAACTATGCATTTGAATGCCACAACTGAGGAGGCTGTGTGCTGCAACAAAGGAGCCTGCCTGCTGCAGCTAAGACCCAGTGCAACCAAATAAGTAAATAAATAAATAAATAAAATATATAATGATGGATAGAGGTCTTGTATCATTTGTTGCTGTGTCCCTCATGGCTAGAAGGGAGTACAGTGGGCATCCAATAATATGTGTGAAATGAATATATAACAACAAAACAACATGGTAACTTATAAACTTACTGCATGTCAAGTGCTGATCTAGGTGTTTTTACATTGACTAGTTGAATTCTGATACTGGCTTAATGACATGGATATAATTATTATCCCCCATTAATAGCCAAGGAAACTGAGGAATGGAGGGGATGAATAATTTGCCCAGTGATGTGACCAAACGAACTCTGGCTTTGTGCCTTCTGGTGGAGCTTAAAAGATCACCTACAGACATCTTTGAAGAATGTGATCTGGAGACTTGGAGCTTTTCCTGTGTCGTGATTGTCCGCGCTAAAGTGAGAGGGCTTACAATTGCTTTGTCAGGTTGTTAACAAAGCTTATTTAGGAAGTGTGCATTTTTTAAAAAAATTTCTCTACATCTCTTTCGCCACTGGAGAATCAGAGCAGGAGTTATACAAGGACACAGCCCTGGCTCATCTCGTCAAGTACCTGAGACTCTCAGGGACTGAAAGAGTTTTCTTTTTCTTTTCATTTTTTTTAACCACACCCTTAAACCCTGAACAATTAAGAAAATCCCCTCAATATGTTCAAATTAATAAAGCAAATATTTTACAAGCTGATTTTTTCTTGAGTATTAGAATGAGCAGTTCAGAGCCACGTGAACCCTACTGGCTTTACTGAAATATTAAAATGTATAAATAATTTATATGGAGAGACTCACAGAAGATAGGAAATCTTCAGAACATTACATATATAAATTATATACACTGAATGATTCGAGAACTTTAATGTGTTAGAAAATATCCATCGCACCCTCCCATCTTCAGCCCACCCTTGATAGAATTTGGGGGGAGGGAGATTAAAATGAATATGGAGAAAGGAGATTCGGATTCCAGAGTACGGGTTTTCACAAAGAGCAAAACCAACTGGTGTTCTCACATCAGCCAGACATGTTACTTGGGAAAACACACACATGTTTATGTGAGGCTGTATTGCTGTGATAAAAATATTCAAGCTATTAGGTGGGTCCTATTCCCTCCCCGCACCCAACCCCATGCATTTCATGCATTTCCTTTGTAACACTGGTCACGCTTGGAATTCCTTTCTTAATGCTTTCTTCCCTTCTAGACTTGAAGCTCAAAGCTCTGTCCCAGGAGCCAGAGCTGTGTGATCTGGGGCTCATCACTCAACCTCTCTGTGCCCCAGGATTCTCCTCTATAAATGGGAGATAGTAAAAGTAGTTCATCCCTTGGGTTATTATGAGGAATACATATGTCAATGCAAGTAACACACTTCGAAGAGTCCAGTCTTCCAGAGTACAACTCAAACATTTAGTTATTATTTTCAATAGAATGTAGATTACTCAGGAGAAGGGACTTTGTATTTTTTGTCTGCTGCTGATTCCCTAGTGCCTAGAACAAGGCCTTGGACATAATTGGCACCTAGTGGGTAATTCTTGAACAAATTAATTACTAAATTAATATTTTAGATCCTTAATAATTAGATTTTAATGTTGGGCTGCAGTATGGCACACACACACACGCCTTTACTTTCATGATTCTCAGTATAAACTTTTGATTAATTACTTTGGCTGGCTATTGGGAAGACAACCAAATAGCACGAGATAACCCCCCGGCCCCGGACATCTGGGAAGGTGGATCCTTTGCCTTTGGCTCTCAGCTGCCTTTGAACTCCACATCTGGCCTGTTCCCCAGATGTTTCCTCATGCTCTGGATCAAAGCCACAGCTTGCTTTCATTTTGCAAAGGGGCAGTGCAACTTATCACAAGCACTGCAGCCGGGAAGTAAACAGCCCCTCACCTTAAATGCCAATTTATTGTTCCCACTCTGTCACACTTGATTAAAATACAGAGTTTGCCTCCAAGGCTGGAATTAGCTTTTCATTTTGACTGACTGCCATCCAGGTCTGAAAAATAGCAGCTCGTTTGTTTCAATATTTACCACATCCATTCAGAAGAGGTTTACATTATGGCCAATTAGGACTTAATTGTTACCCATAACTCAAACATTTGCTGGCTGTTAATGGAGTAAAAGCCATCATTCTCTTTTTACTATCCTGACTTCCACAACCCTTAGACCTTTGGGACACAAAGTGAGGAATTTCTTTTCCTTAAGATGGGCTTGGTCGAGAATGTAATAGTCCTTTCAGCCCTTAGCTTCAGAAAGTGGCTGAAGGCAGGCGTTAATTGTCCAGTTTGATGAAGATGGTTAAGCTGTGTGTAGGGCATCTGTTGTTTTCACCTCCCTAATCTGCGTTTCCCAATATTCTCCCAGCAGAAATCTGATTTGGTTTTGGAGACATTCCCCAGGCTCAGATGATTGCACTGTCCTCCTAGCTGGGCTTCTGCTTCTAACATTGGCCCCTACAGTGTATTCTCAACACTGCCATACGGTGTGATTCTTTTAAAATATATCAGATCACGTGGTCTCTTTGTTGCGAAGCCCGCGATGCCTGCCTGTCTCATGCAGGATCAGGGCCAGTGTCTGCGCGTTGGCTCTCAGGGCCCTCCTTCCCCCACCGTTCCCACAAGACACCCCCTCACTCTTTCCTCACACAGCTGGACATACTGTGTCAATATTGGTATGTTGTCTGTCTCCTCCTCAAAGATGTAAATTCCAGGAAGGCAGGATCATGTTTCTGTTTACTGAAGTCGCCCAGTGTTGCTATTATTTAGCCCCTCCTTCCAGTTAATCTCACCTCTGCCACTGTCTCCAGGTCCCCAGGGCCCCACTGCTGCACCCGGGCTTCCCGGCGCCTCTCGGGGACCTCCCCATTCTCTGGATGCTTCAGGTGGCAAAATAACCTGTCCTTTATTAGTACCCTCCCACACGCTTCTGATTCCCTCCGTGCATATGGCAGTGAACTAACACTCTGAGGTATGAGAGGACTTTCCTGGTAAAAAGTTTTTATTCTATCCAAAAGTATATCTTTTTTTTTTAAGCTCTTTATTGGAATTTAATTGCTTTACACTCTTGTACCAGTTTTTGAAGTACACCAAAGGGAATCAGCTGTATTTATACATATATCCCCTCCCTCCCAAGACTCCTTCCCACACTCCCTGTCCTGGCCCTCTAAGGCATCACCCATCATCAAGTTGATCTCCCTTTGTTATACAGCAACTTCCCACTGGCTATCTATTTTACAGTTGGTAGTATATATATGTCCATGCTACTCTCTCACTTTGTCCCAGCTTCCCCTTCGCCCCCCGCCCCCCCAACCCTGTGTCCTCCAGTCCATTCTCTGCATCTGCATCCTTATTCTTGCCCTGTCACTGGGTTCATCAGTACCATTTTTTTTTTTTTTTTTAGATTCCGTATATATGAGTTAGCATACAGTATTTGTTTTTCTCTTTCTGGCTTACTTCACTCTGTATGACAGTCTCTAGGTCTAACCACCTCATTACATATAGCTCCATTTCATTATTTTTTATGGCTGAGTAATATTCCATTGTATATATATGCCACATCTTCTTTATCCATTCATCTGTTGATGGGCATGTAGGTTGCTTCCATGTCCTGGCTATTGTAAATAGTGCTGCAATGAACATTATGGTACATGTTTGATTTTGGATTATGGTTTTCTCTGGGTATATGCCCAGGAGTGGGATTACTGGATCATATGGTAGTTCTATTTGTAGTTTTTTAAGGAAACTCCAAGCTGTTTTCCATAGTGGCTGTACCAGCTTACATTCCCGCAAACAGTGCAACAGAGTTCCCTTTCCTCCACACCCTCCCCAATGTTTATTGTTTCTAGATGTTTTGATGATGGCCATTCTGACTGGTGTGAGGTGATCCCTCATTGTGGCTTTGACTTGCATTTCCCTAATGATTAGTGATGTTGAGCATCTTTTCATGTGTCTGTTGGCCATCTGCATGTCTTCTTTGGAGAAATATCTATTTAGGTCTTCTGCTCATTTGTGGATTGGGTTATTTGCTTTTTTGGTATTGAGCTGCTTGAGCTGCTTGTATATTTTGGAGGTTAATCCTTTGTCTGTGACAAGTATTTTCTCCCATTCTGAGGGTTGTCTTCTTGTCTTGTTTATGGTTTCTTTCACTGCGCAAAAGCTTCTAAGTTTCATGAGGTCCCATTTGTTTATTCTTGATTTTATCTCCATTATTCTAGGAAGTGGGTCAAAAAGGATCTTGCTTTGATGTATGTCATAGAGTCTTCTGCCTATGTTTTCCTCTAGGAGTTTTATAGTGTCTGGCCTTACATGTAGGTCTTTAATCCATTTGGAGTTTATTTTTGTGTTTGGTGTTAGGAAGTGTTCCAATTTCATTCTTTTACGTGTAGCTGTCCAATTTTCCCAGCACCGCTTATTGAAGAGGCTGTCTTTTTTCCATTGTATATTCTTGCCTCTTTTGTCAAAGATAAGGCACCCATATGTGCATGGGTTTACCTCTGGGTTCTCTATTCTGTTCCATTGATCTTCCTTTCTGTTTTTGTGCCAGTCCCATACTGTCTTGATCACTGTGGCCTTGTATAGTTTGAAGTCAGGAAGCCTAATTCCACCAACTCCATCTTTCCTTCTCAATTTGCTTTGGCTATTCGGGGTCTTTAGCGTTTTCATACAAATCGTAAGATTTCTTGTTCTAATTCTGAGTAAAATGCCATGGGTAATTTGAAAGTGATCGTGTTGAATCTGTAAATCGTTTTGGGTAGTACAGTCAATTTCACGATGTTGATTCTTCCAATCCAAGAACATGGTCTGTCTCTCCATCTGTTTGTATTGTCTTTAATTTCTTTCATTAGTGTCTTATACTTTTCTGCATACAGGTCTTTTGTCTCCTTAGGCAGTTTTATTCCTAGGTATTTTATTCTTTTTTGTCGCAATGGTAAATGGGAGAGTTTCCTTAATTTCTCTTCCTGCTCTTCCGTTGTTAGTGTATAGGAATGCAAGGGATCTTTATGCATTAATTTTATATCCTGCTACTTTACTAAATTCATCGATTAGTGCTAGCAGTTTTCTGGTAGAGTCTTTAGGGTTTTCTGTGTATAATATCATGTCATCTGCAAAGAGTGACAATTTTACTTCTTCTTTTCCAATTTGGATTCCTTTTATTTCATTTTCTTCTCTGATTTCTGTGTCTAAAACTTCCAAAACTATGTTGAATAATAATGGTGAGAGTGGACACCCTTGTCTTGTTCCAGTTCTTAGAGGGAATTCTTTCAGTTTTTCACCATTTAGGATGATGTTGGCTTTTGGTTTCTCATATATGGCTTTGATTATGTTGAGGTAATTTCCTTCTATGCCCATTTTCTGGAGAGCTTTTATCATAAATGGATGCTGAACTTTGTCAAAAGCTTTTTCTGCATCTATTGAGATGATCATATGGTTTTTATCCTTAACTTTGTTAATATGATGTATCACATTGATTGATTTGTGTATATTGAAGAATCCTTGCACTCCAGGGATAAATCCCACTTGATTATGGTGTATGATCTTTTTAATGTGCTATTGGATTCTGTTAGCTAGTATTTTGTTGAGGATTTGTGCATTTATATTCATCAGTGATATTGGCCTGTAATTTTCTTTTTTGGTGACATCTTTGCCTGGTTTTGGTATCAGGATGATGGTGGCTTCATAGAATGAGTTTGGGGGTGTTCCTCCTTCTGCTATATTTTGGAAGAGTTTGAGAAGGATAGGTGTTAGCACTTCTCTAAATGTTTGATAGAATTCGCCTGTGAGTCCATCTGGCCCTGCGCTTTTGTGTGTTGGGAGATTTTTAATCACAGTCTCAACTTCTGTACTTGTGATTGGTCTGTTCATATTTTCTATTTCTTCCTGGTTCAGTCTTGGAAGATTGTATTTTTCTAAGAAATTATCCATTTCTTCCAGGTTATCCAATTGATTGGCATATAGTTGCTTGTAGTAGTCTCTCATGATCTTTTGTATTTCAGTGGTGGTCAGTTGTTACTCTTCATTTCTAATTCTGTTGATTTGCGTTGTCTCCCTTTTCTTCCTGATGAATCTGGCTAATGGTTTATCCATTTTGTTTATCTTCTCAAAGAACCAGCTTTTAGTTTCATTGATCTTTGCTATTGTTTCCTTCATTTCTTTTTCATTTATTTCTTTTTTTTTTATTATTTTTTTGGGGGTACACCAGGTTCAATCATCTGTTTTTATACACATATCCCCGTATTCCCTCCCTTCCTTGACTCCCCCCACCTCGAATCACCCCCACCCTCCCCGCCCCAGTCCTCTAAGGCATCTTCCATCCTCGAGTTGGACTCCCTTTGTTATACAACAACTTCCCACTGACTATTTTACAGTTGGTAGTATATATATGTCTGTGCTACTCTCTCGCTTTGTCTCAGTTTCCCCTTCACCCCCCGCCCCCTCCCATACCTCGAGTTCTCCAGTCATTCTCTGTATCTGCATCCTTGTTCTTGTCACTGAGTTCAACAGTACCATTTTTAGATTCCGTATATGTGAGTTAGCATACAATATTTGTTTTTCTCTTTCTGACTTACTTCACTCTGTATGACAGATTGTAGTTCTATCCACCTCATTACATATAGCTCCGTCTCATCCCTTTTTATAGCTGAGTAATATTCCATTGTATATGTATGCCACATCTTCTGTATCCATTCATTTGTTGATGGGCATTTAGGTTGCTTCCATGTCCTGGCTATTGTAAATAGTGCTGCAATAAACATTATGGTACAAGTTTCTTTTGGGATTATGGTTTTCGTTGGGTATATGCCCAGGAGTGGGATTACTGGATCATATGGTAACTCTATTTGTAGTTTTTTAAGGAACCTCCAAATTGTTTTCCATAGTGGCTGTACCAACTTACATTCCCACCAACAGTGCAGGAGAGTTCCCTTTTCTCCACACCCTCTCCACCATTTGTGGCTTCCAGATTTTGTGATGATGGCCATTCTGACTGGTGTGAGGTGATACCTCATCGTGGCTTTGACTTGCATTTCTCTGATGATTAGTGATGTTGAGCATCTTTTCATGTGTTTGTTGGCCATCTGTATGTCTTCTTTGGAGAAATGTCTATTTAGGTCTTCTGCCCATTTGTGGATTGGGTTATTTGCTTTTTTGGTATTAAGCTTCATGAGCTGCTTGTATATTTTGGAGGTTAATCCTTTGTCCGTTGTTTCACAGGCAATTATTTTTTCCCATTCTGAGGGTTGCCTTCTAGTCTTGTTTATGGTTTCTTTTGCTGTGCAAAAGCTTTCAAGTTTCATGAGGTCCCATTTGTTGATTCTTGATTTTATTTCCATGATTCTAGGAGGTGGGTCAAAAAGGATGTTGCTTTGATGGATGTCATAGAGTGTTCTGCCTATGTTTTCCTCTAGGAGTTTTATAGTGTCTGGCCTTACATGTAGGTCTTTAATCCATTTGGAGTTTATTTTTGTGTTTGGTGTTAGGAAGTGTTCTAATTTCATTCTTTTCCATGTAGCTGTCCAATTTTCCCAGCACCACTTACTGAAGAGGCTGTCTTTTTTCCATTGTATATTCGTGCCTCCTTTGTCAAAGATAAGGTGCCCATATGTGTTTGGGCTTACTTCCGAGTTCTCTTTTCTATTCCATTGATCTTCCTTTCTATTTTTGTGCCAGTCCCATACTGTCTTGATCACTGCGGCCTTGTAGTATAGTTTGGAGTCAGGAAGCCTGATTCCTCCAACTCCATTTTTCCTTCTCAAGATTGCTTTGGCTATTCGGGTCTTTTGCGTTTCCATACAAATCGTAAGATTTCTTGCTCTAGTTCTGTGAAAAATGCCATTGGCAATTTGATCGGGATTGCATTGAATCTGTAAATTGCTTTGGGTAGTACACACATTTTCACGATGTTGATTCTTCCAATCTAGGAACATGGTATTTCCCTCCATCTGTTTGTGTCGTCTTTGATTTCTTTCATCAATGTCTTAAAGTTTTCTGCATACAGATCTTTTGCCTCCTTAGGTAGGTTTATTCCTAGGTATTTTATTCTTTTTGTTGCAATGGTGAATGGGAGAGTTTCCTTAATTTCTCTTCCTGCTCTTCCGTTGTTAGTGTATAGGAATGCAAGAGATTTCTGTGCATTAATTTTGTATCCTGCTACTTTACTAAACTCATCAATGAGTGCTAGCAGTTTTCTGGTAGAGTCTTTAGGGTTTTCTATATATAATATCATGTCATCTGCAAAGAGTGACAATTTTACTTCTTCTTTTCCAATTTGGATTCCTTTTATTTCATTTTCTTCTCTGATTGCTGTGGCTAAAACTTCCAAAACTATGTTGAATAATAATGGTGAGAGTGGACACCCTTGTCTTGTTCCTGTTCTTAGAGGGAATTCTTCCAGTTTTTCACCATTTAGGATGACATTGGCTTTTGGTTTCTCATATATGGCTTTGATTATGTTGAGGTAATTTCCTTCTATGCCCATTTTCTGGAGAGCTTTTATCATAAATGGATGCTGAACTTTGTCAAAAGCTTTTTCTGCATCTATTGAGATGATCATATGGTTTTTATCCTTCAAGTTGTTGATATGATGTATCACATTGATTGATTTGCATATATTGAAGAATCCTTGCATCCCAGGGATAAACCCCACTTGATCATGGTGTATGATTTTTTTAATGTGCTGTTGCAGTTTGTTAGCTAGTATTTTGTTGAGGATTTGTGCATCTATATTCATCAGTGATATTGGTCTGTAGTTTTCTTTTTTGGTGACATCTTTGCCTGGTTTTGGTATCAGGGTGATGGTAGCCTCGTAGAATGAGTTTGGGAGTGCTCCGCCTTCTGCAATATTTTGGAAGAGTTTGAGAAGGATAGGTGTTAACTCTTCTTGAAATGTTTGATAGAATTCACCCGTGAACCCATCTGGTCCTGGGCTTTTGTGTGTTGGGAGATTTTTAATCACTGCCTCAATTTCCGTACTTGTGATTGGTCTGTTCATGGTTTCTATTTCTTCCTGGTTCAGTCTTGGAAGATTGTATTTTTCTAAGAAATTATCCATTTCTTCCAGGTTATCCAATTGATTGGCATATAGTTGCTTGTAGTAGTCTCTCATGATCTTTTGTATTTCTGAGGTGTCCGTTGTTACTTCTCCTTTTTCATATCTAATTCTGTTGATTTGCATCTTCTCCCTTGTTTTCTTGATGAGTCTGGCTAATGGTTTATCAATTTTGTTAATCTTCTCAAAGAACCAGCTTTTAGTTTTATTTATTTTTCTTATGGTTTCTTTCCTTTCTTTTTCATTTATTTCTGCTCTGATCTTTATGATTTCTTTCCTTCTGCTCACTTTGGGGTTTTTTTGTTCTTCTTTCTCTAGTTGTTTGAGGTGTAAGGTTAGGTTGTTTATTCGATCATTTTCTTGTTTCTTAAGGTAGGATTGTATTGCTATAAACTTCCCTCTTAGAACTGCTTTTGCTGCGTCCCATAGGTTTTGGGTTGTTGTGTTTTCGTTGTCATTTGTTTCTAGATAGTTTTTGATTTCCTCTTTGATTTCTTTAGTGATTCCTTGGTTGTTTAGGAGTGAATTGTTTAGCCTCCATGTGTTTGTATTCTTGGCAGTGTTTTTCCTGTAATTGATATCTAGTCTCATGGCGTTGTGATCTGAGAAGATGCTTGATATGATTTCAATTTTCTTGAATTTGCCGAGGTTTGATTTGTGACCCAAGATGTGATCTATCCTGGAAAATGTTCCGTGTGCACTTGAGAAGAAAGTGTAGTCTGTCGTTTTTGGATGGAATGTCCTATAAATATCAATTAAGTCAAGATGGTCTAATGTGTCATTTAAAGCTTGTGTGTCTTTATTTATTTTCTGTTTGGATGACCTGTCCATTGACGTAAGTGGGGTGTTCAAATCTCCCACTATTATTGTGTTACTGTCGATGTGCCCTTTTATAGCTGTTAGCATTTGCCTTATGTATTGAGGTGCTCCTATGTTGGGGGCATAGATATTTACCATTGTGATATGTTCTTCTTGAATGGGTCCCTTGATCATTATGTAGTGTCCTTCCTTGTCTCTTTTAATAGTCTTTACTTTCAAGTCTAATTTGTCTGATATGAGTATTGCTACTCCAGCTTTCTTTTGACTTCCATTTGCATGGAATATCTTTTTCCATCCCTTTCCTTTCAGTCTATATGTATCCCTTGGTCTGAAGTGGGTTTCTTGTAGGCAGCATATAGAAGGGTCTTGTTTTTGTATCCATTCAGCCAGTCTGTGTCTTTTGGTTGGAGCATTTAATCCATTTACATTTAAGGTGATTATTGACATGTGTGTCCTGATTACCATTTTCTTAATTGTTTTGGGTTTGTATTTGTAGGTGTTTTCCTTTTCTTGTGTTTCCTACTTAGAGAAATTCCTTTAGCACTTGTTGTAAGGCTGGTTTGGTGGTGCTGAATTCTCTTCACTTTTGCTTGTCTGGAAAGCTTTTGATTTCTCCCTCAAATCTGAATGAGATTCTTGCTGGGTAGAGTATTCCTGGCTGTAGGTTTCTCTCTTTCAGGACTTTCAGTATATCCTGCCATTCCCTTCTGGCCTGCAGAGTTTCTGTAGATAGGTCAGCTGTTATCCTTATGGGTTTTCCCTTATATGTTATTTGTTGCTTTTCTCTTGCTGCTTTTAATATTTTTTCTTTGTGTTTAATTGTTGTTAGTTTGATTAATATGTGCCTTGGTGTATTTCTCCTTGGGTTTATTCTGTATGGGACTCTCTGTGCTTCTTGGACTTGGTTAATTATTTCCTTTCCCATGTTGGGGAAGTTTTCCACTGTAACCTCTTCAAATATTTTCTCAGACCCTTTCTTGTTTTCTTCTTCTTCTGGGATGCCTATAATTCGAATGTTGGTACGCTTAATGTTATCACTGAGGTCTCTGAGACTGTCTTCTAATCTTTTTATTTTTTTTTCTTTTTCCTGCTCTGTGGCATTTATTTCCCCCATTCTATCTTCCAACTCACTTATTCGTTCTTCTGCCTCAGTCATTCTGCTGGTTATAGCATCTAGAGTATTTTTAATTTCAGTTATTTTGTTATCCATTGCTGTTTGTTTTTCTGAGTTCTTATGAACTGTTTCTTGTACTTTCTCTATTTTGTTATCGAGATTTTGTATCATTTTTACTATCATTACTCTAAATTCTTTTTCAGGCATTTTTCCTATTTCCTCCTCATTTATTTGGTCTTGTGGGCTTTTTTCCTGCTCCTTTGCCTGCATGGTGTTTCTTTGTTTCCTCATGGTTGTCCAAACTTTTGGGGTTGCTTGTCCTGGTGATAGAGGTGTTTATAGAAGACTGTCCAAGCCTCAGACTAATGTCCAAGTATTGGATTAAACGAATATTAAGTCTAGGAAACACATACATGTATAAGACACAGAATTACTGAATCTGTTAGGACATAAGGCTCTAGAAAGACCTGACAGAACCCCAGTGTGCTATCAAATATTCAAAGAGAAACCCAACAGAAATTGACAACTGAAACAGAACAAATCAGAGACAAAAGCAAAAGCAAACAAACAAACAAATAACACCTTACACATACAAACATTAATCCAGGGAGATTTTGTAAGCTAGGATCAAATATAGAAAAGAGCCAGAGTACCACCAGAGAGAATGGAGATTCTCAGAATGTAATTAGACAACTGTACTAAGAACTAAGATAAAGACAAAAGCCTAATATTAAATACCAAGGCATTGCGTCATCTGGAGAATAGAGCAAGGAGTCTGAGCAGACCGATAGTGTTGCTTATAAGTATGTTAAGATAAAATAAACTTAAAAAGCTGGAAGAAAGGGGAACAGAAGAGCGTAATGTGGTTGGAAATATGCAAATAAAAAGAAAGGAATAGAAATGTATAAAAGATAGGGATGAAGGGAAAGTGTGAGAGATATATTGTCTGTACTACCAAAAACTTAGCTAGATATAGAGGTATATAAAAAGGCAAAAAAAAAAAAAAAGGAATAAAAAATATCATTAAAAAATTATGTTATAAAACTTGTAGATCCCTTAGGGCTAAGATCGTATTTAATAAAGAAAAAAAAGAAAAAAGAAAAAAGAGAGAGAGAAAAAGAAAAAGAAAAAAAAAATCCAGAACTGATCCCAGAATGGACCAGTTCAATAGGTATTGATACTACTATTTCTGTTTCCTTAGCATCTCAGCTGTAAGTGTCCTGCTCCTTGCCTTGGGTTTTTTTGCATTATTCTGTGACCAGCAGAGGTTCCTTTATTGTTCATCTGTAAGCATCAGTGTGTGGGGAGGGAGAGGGTACAATAGTGGCTCCTTCTCCTGGGAGTGAGTGAGCAGTGGCGCACTGTTGTTTCATTCGGGCTTGGAGGTGCCTGTTGCAGAGGGACGCTGGTGGCTCAGGCGTAAACAGAAAGTCTTAGAGTTGGGCCTCTCTTGGGTTTTTTTTTTTGTTGCTGTTGTTTTTTTTTTTTTTTTTTTTTTCTCTGCAGCCTCCCTGCTGCTGGCGTTGCAAGGGGTTTTAATCTAGCCCCACCCGAGTGCCTGAGGGTGCTTGTTATCCCTGAGCGCCTTAGGTGGCCCACGGGCGTCTCTCCACTGCCTATTTCAGAGGCGCCGAAAGAGAGAGAGAGGCTACGTGCGCGGCTCCTCCCCACTGCCCGCGAGCCTGCAGCTTCCAGCCGCCATCATGGCCAGGCAGCTCTCAGGGACGGGCATTCCTCTCCGCGGACCTCCTCCCTCCTGTCCTCTCCGTCCGTCACCCTAACAGCAACAATGTTTCTCACCCTGAACCAGCTCTCCGGTTCCCACGCTCCCGCTCCTGGACCCTCCGTTCAGCCACGAATCGATGTCTCCATCCGGGAACGCTGAGCTGTGCTGCAGACCCTCCGTATGTTTCTCACTCCCTCCCGTCTGCCACAGCTCTGCCGCTTCACCCTCTTTGAGCCATCGTAGATGCCTCCCTACCAGTTATGTCAGGCTCCCTGCAGTCCTTTCTGGTTTCCAAGGCCGTCTGCTGGTATTCAGCTGGTTCTCTGTGGGAATTACTGCGTCCTTCTGTGCATTCCCAGTGCATCTGTGGAGAGGGATGCACTCCACGTCTCTCTAGTTCACCGCCATCTTTTCTCCCCCTTCATTTATTTCTGATCTGATCTTTATGATTTCTTTCCTTCTGCTCACTCTGGGGTTTCTTTGTTCTTCTTTCTCTAATTGTTTTAGGTGTAAGGTTAGGTTGTTTATTCAATATTTTTCATGTTTCTTGAGGTAGGACTGTATTGCTATAAACTTCCCTCTTAGAATTGCTTTTGACGTGTCCCATAGGTTTTAGGTTGTTTTTTTGTTGTTGTCATTTGTTTCTAGATATTTTTGGATTTCCTCTTTGATTTCTTTAATGATTTCTTGGTTGTTTAATAGCATATTGTTTAGCCTCTATGTGTTTGTATTTTTTATAGTTTTTTTCCTGTGATTGATATCTAGTCTCATGGCATTGTAGTCAGAGAAGATGCTTGATATGATTTCTTTTTCTTGAATTTACCAAGGCTTGATTTCTGACCCAAGACGTCATCTATGCTAGAGAATGTTCATGTGCACTTGAGAAGAAAATGTATTCTGTAGTTTTTGAATGCAATGTCCTATAGATATCAATTAAGTCAAGATGGTCTAATGTGTCATTTAAAGCTTGTGTGTCCTTATTTATTTTCTGTTTGAATAATCTGTCTATTGATGTAAATGGGGGGGTGTGTTAAAGTCTTCTACTATTATTGTGTTACTGTCGATTTCTCCTTTTAGGGCTGTTAGCATTTGCCTTATGTATTGAGGTGCTCCTATGTTGGGGGCATAGTTATTTACAATTGTTATATGTTCTTCTTGGATTGATTCCTTGATCATTATGTAGTGTCCTTCCTTGTCTCTTGTAATAGTCTTTAAAGTCTAATTTGTCTGATATGAGTATTGCTACTCCAGCTTTCTTTTGACTTCCATTTGCATGGAATATCTTTTCCCATCCCTTTACTTTCAGTCTATATGTGTCCCTAGGTCTGAAGTGGGTTTCTTGTAGGCAGCATATAGAAGGGTCTTGTTTTTGTATCCAATCAGCCAGTCTGTGTCTTTTGGTTGGAGCATTTAATCCATTTACATTTAAGGTGATTATTGACATGTGTGTTCCTATTACCATTTTCTTAATTGTTTTGGGTTTGTATTTGTAGGTGTTTTCCTTCTCTGGTGTTTCCTGCTTGGAAAAGTTCCTTTAGCACTTGTTGTAAGGCTGGTTTGATGGTGTTGAATTCTCTTAACTTTTGCTTGTCTGTAAAACTTTCGATTTCTCCATCGAATGTGAATGAGATTCTTTCTGAGTAGAGTATTCTTGGCTGTAGGTTTTTCTCTTTCAGGACTTTCAGTATATCCTGCCACTCCCTTCTGGCCTGCAGAGTTTCTGCAGAATGATCAGCTCTTATCCTTATGGATTTTCCCTTATATGTTATTTGTTGCTTTTCTCTTGTTGCTTTTAATATTTTTTCTTTGTGTTTAATTTTCATTAGTTTGATTAATATCTACCTTGGTGTATTTCTCCTTGGGTTTATTCTGTATGGGACTCTCTGCGCTTCTTGGACTTGATTAATTATTTCTTTTCCCATGTTGAGGAAGTTTTCCACTATAACCTCTTGAAATATTTTCTCAGACACTTTCTTTTTTTCTTCTATCTTCTGGGATGCTTATGATTTGAATGTTGGTATGCTTAATGTCATCAGCAGAGTCTCTGAGACTGTCCTCCATTCTTTTTATTCTCTTTTTTTTTCCTGCTCTGTGGCAGTTTTTTTCCCCCATTCTATCTTCCAACTCACTTATTCGTTCTTTTGCCTCAGTTATTCTGCTGTTTAAACCGTGTAGAGTATTTTTAATTTCTGTTATTTTGTTGTCCATTACTGTTTTTTTGCTCTGTAGTTCTTCTGAGTTCTTATTAACTGTTTCTTATATTTTCTGTATTTTGTTGTTGAGGTTTTGGATCATCTTTACTATCATTACTCTGAATTCTTTTTCAGGCAATTTTTCTATTTCCTCTTCATTTATTTTGTCCTGTGGGTTTTTTCCTGCTCCTTTGCCTACATGGTGTTTCTTTGTTTTCTCATTTTGTCTAATTTATTGGATTTGCTATCTCCTTTCCCTATGCTGCCTGGTAGTAATTCGTATTGTTTATGCCCTCTGCCCCCTGGGGTGGGATTTGTCCACTGTCTTGAGTAGGCTTCCTGTTGGGGGGGTCTGGTGTCTGCTTCCTGGTGTGTGGCTCTGTGTCTTTTCTCTCTGATGAGCAGGACTGTGTCAGGTGGTGTGTTTTAGGGTATCTGTAAGCTTAATATGGCTTTAGGTAGTCTATGTGCTGATGGGTGGCTTTGTGTTCCTGTCTTGTTTGTAGTTTGGTGTGAGGTGTCCAGCACTGGCAGTTGCAGACAGTCGGACAAAGCTGAGTGTTAGACTCTGATACAGTGCTCCATGAGAGTTCTCTGCAGTTAATCTTTCCTGTTTCTGAGGACTCCGTAGTAGTCTAGCATCCTGGATTCAGTTGTTCCCCCCACCCCAGGGCCTCCTACTTGACTTCTGATGGAGTAGTCCAGACTTCAGAGGTTGCTTGTCTCGGCAATAAAGGGGTTTAAAGAAGATTGCCCAAGCCCCAGACTAATGGCAGAGTGTTGAGTCAAACAAATACTAAGTCAAGGAAATATATACATGTATAAGACACACAAATACTGAATCCAGTAGAACATAAGGAAGTAGAAAGATCTGACAGAAGTACCCCAGTATGCCAGCAGACAAAGAGAAAACCAACAGAAATTACAAAACCAAACCAAACCAAAACAAAACAGACAAACAAACAAAAAAACCACACACACACAAACACAAATCCAGGGAGATTTTGAAAGCTAGGATCAAATATAATAAAGAGCAAGAGTCCCAGCAGAGAGGCTAAAGATTCTCAGAAAGAGTTCAGACGGTTATACTTAGAACTAAGATAAAGACAAAACCTAATAATAAAAACTAAAGCAGTGTGTCATCTGGAGAATAAAGCAAACAAACAGAGCAGACTGATAATATTGCTTATATTAAGATAAAATTTAAAAAAGTATAGAAGACAGCAACAGAAGAGCATAGTAGGACTGGAAATATGAAAAGAAAAAGAGAGAAATAGAAATGTATAAAAGATAGAGATGAAAAGAAGATAGGAGAGATACAGTCAGCACTACAAAAAACTTAGCTAGAAATAGAAATATATAAAATGGCTAAAAATAAAAATAGACTAAAAAATAGACTAAAAAATATGTTATAAAATGCATAGATCCCTTAAGACTAAGATCGTAATTAATAATAATAAAAAAAAAACTAGAACTGACCCCAGAATGGACTAGAACAATAGAATTAATAATAATATTTCTGTTTCCTTGGTGTCTCAGGTATAAGTGTCCTTCTACCCACTTTGGGCTTTTTGTACTTCTCTGCAACCAGCAGAGCTTCCTTCAGTGTTCGTTTGTAAGTGCTGGTGTGTGGGGAGAGAGAGGGTACAACAGTGGCTCCTTCCCCTGGGGGTGAGTGAGCAGTGGCGCCCTGCCTGGGTCACAGCAGCTTGGGCAGCTCAGGCCGAGAGAGCAACTCCAACCATGCCTCCTCCCCCTGGCTACGACTCCACCGAGGCGCCCTGCCTGGGTCAGAGTGGCTCAGTCAGCCATGGCGGTGCCTGTTGCAGAGGGATGCTGGTGGCTCAGGTGTAAACAGAACGTCTCCAGAGCTGGGCCACTCTGTGGGCTTTTGGCTCTCAGCTGCAGGCACTCTAGGCCAGCCCCACCTGGGGGCCTTTGTTATCCCTGAGTGCGTTAGCCAGGCCCAGAGCCATCCTTCCTTTGTTCATCGCAGGTGCTGAGAGAAAGGCTGCACCTGAGACTCCTCCCCCCACTTGTGAGTCAGCAGTATTGAGCTGCCACCATGGCCATCCAGCTTTCCGTGGTAGGCACTCTCCACTGTGGATTTCTTCCCTCCTGTCTTCTCAGTCCTTCTCCCCACTGCCAACAATCTTTCTCACCCTGAACAGGTTCTCTGGTTCCCACATGCCAGCTCCCAGATCCCCTGTTCAGCTGTGAACCAATGTCTCAGTCTGGACAGGCTGAGCCATGGTGTGGACCCTCTCTGTGTTTCTCACTCTTTCCCATCTGCCACAGCTCAGCTGCTTCACCCTCTTTGAACAGTCCCAAATGCCTCCCTTCTGACCTAGGGAAATTCCCTGTTGGAGAAGGGGTTTCCTCGTCAGATAAGGGACATTTCCCCGAATTTGGCAATCTCTCCTCTGTTTCAGATTCCCCTGTCCCAGGGTGTGGGACCCATCCCTTTCCTTTCTTCTCCTCCTCTTTCTCCTTTTTTTTCCCCCTCTGTCCTACCCAGCTATGTCGGGATCTTTGCAGTCCTTTCTGGTGTCTGAGGTCATTTGCTGGTGTTTGAGTTCATTTGCTGGTGTTCAGCTGGTTCTCTGTGGGAATTATTGCATCTTTTGTTGTATTCCTGATGCATCTGTGGAGAGGGATGCATTCCATATCCTTCTACTTCACCACCATCTTTCTTCTCCCCCCAAATGCATATCTGATTGGTGGAACTTTTAAGCAACATGTTGAAGTTTAATGTTTGCAGAAGATACTTGAGAAAGGGACTTTTATTTTTTTAGAACTTATGACATCTTTTAAAAAATGCTTTTATTTATTTATTTATTATTGAAGTATAGTTGATTTACAATGTTGTGTTAGTTTCTGGTATAGAGCTAAGTGATTCATATATATATGTATATTATATACATATTCCTTTTCATATTCTTTTCCACTATGGTTTATTATAGGATATTGAATATAGTTCCCTGTGCTATACAGTAGGACCTTGTTTATTTTATATATAATAATTTGTATCTGCTAATCCCAAACTCCTAATTTATCCTTCTCCCCTACTTTCCCCTTTTGAATGGATAAAGAAATGTACATGTATACAAGGCAATATTACTCAGCCATCAAAAAGAATGAAATAATGCCATTTGCAGTAACATGGATGGATCTAGATGTTATCTTGCTAAGTGACGTAAGTCAGACAGAGAGACAAATACCATGTGATATCACTTATATGTGGAATCTAAAATATGACACAAATGAATGTATCTATGAAATAGAAACAGACTCACAGACATAGAGAAAGGGAGGTTGATGAATTGTCCAACAAGGAGCTTCTCAGGAGTGGTTCAGCTCACTGCACCAGGAGGTCTGTGGGCCACAAGATGTTCCACAAATGATAGCGTCCAGAGACACATTTCTTTTGTCCAGCCCTGTGTTTAAGAGGTTAAAGAGCCAATATTGAAAAAACAAGATATTTTCTAGAGAAATCCAATTGCCAGCCTTTCCTGAAAAACTGGACAAGCTGGCAAGATTCCTCCTGGCACTGCTGTCTGGGGCTGAGGTTTTCTGGCCCATTTGGACCAGGCCTGGCTTCTGCAATCTTCATGGTCTCTACTGGGACCTCTTCACTCATTTATAGCAACCTGTGGTCACGTGAGTGACCAAGAGTCTTCAAGCCTTGAGTTATTGTGTCCCAGACTCGGTTTTGGGGTGAGTTGAAATCTCTTTTCTCTGTCTTAGGAAATGCACCCCAATTTGGTGCCTGTGTGAATGGATACCCCTGTCCCCTCAATGTGCATTGCTGGCTTGTCTCTGAGTGAGCCCGGTGAAGCTACATTTTCTTCCCATTCTGATACTCTTGAAGCCACGTGCTCTGAGGCATTTTTAAAAATCACTAATGCTTAGGTCCAACCTGAATAGATCAATTGAATAGAAACCCCTGGGATCCAGGGCCCCATTTTGGTAATTCTTTAACCTTCTCAGGCAATTCTAAATGTGCAGCCGGGGTTGAGACGCATTACAGAAATTCTCTTTACTAATTCCTATTGCAGGGGAGAGTGTAATTCAGTTAGGGTGGCCTGGGGTGGACTTGGCCCAAGATCAAACCCTTAGGTGACTCTAGTGACCAAGAGGGAGCACCTCCAGTCTTCACATTGTCTCTCCAGGTGTGATCCTGGGATCCTCGCCCCCAGGTGAAGTAGCAGCTCTAAATGACTGAAGATTCCCCTGGCTTGCTTTTGTCTTTATTGGAACAATAAAAGGATATGAGACACGAGGAGTGGGAGAGAAAATTGACTAGCACCACAGTTCCTGACCAGAAGACACTCCTTTGTATAAAGAGGTCCTAAGAGAATGTAACTTTGGGGCATCGCTGTTCTTGCTTTTGATTCTGGACTGGGTTTGAAAGCTTTTATTTAGAGCTCAATCTTGCTATCACTCACCAACGTTCACCAGTCATTGAACACCGTGATTCGCTTTTCTCTCTCTGAGTTGAGATTTACAGCATCCTCTGAAAATGATCCCCACGGTCAGATATGTGCCTGAAAATGTAGTTAGAGATGAGTCCCCACTGCCTCAGGACCAGGAGAGAGATGGCTAATCTTCAGGGATCTGAGGGGTGGCAGGGAACATCCACAAGCTGTACCCACCTGGCCTTCCATCTCCAGCAGGTAGTTTATTGCAGGTGAATTTCAGAAAGCTCTCCTCCTGAGATTGTTGTCTTGCTTTGAAGTGCTTCAACTTGCTCTGGGGCCACGGAAGGGAAAACTTTCAGATACATTTATGTGAACAAATTTTTCCAGCGGACCACAATTCACAGAAAAACCTGCTTACAGACTGAGCCTGGAGCACGATCAATGGAACGAGGTGGAGAAGAGTTGCCTCTATTTAATTAGCTCTGGGCTCGTGACGAATGGTGCGAGCAGCTGCGGATGTGGCTCGGCCGCTTAATTTCAGACTGTTTGATGTTCACGCATTGCTCTTCTCTCCCAAACTTTGTCAAGATCGTTTTACCAAGAGCACTTGCTGGAAAGCCTTTTTTGGAGAAAAAGGCAGATAACCTATTCTGTCAGGCAGTAAAGCAGCCAGTTAGAGACAGCGCTTCGATTATCTTCTTTGAAAGAAAGAAAGAATTGGGTTTTAACTACTATCCTGAATCCCTCAGCTGAGGGGTAGAGTTATAACAGAACTGGTGTCACGCTTGTTATTACTGCATGTTCGGACAGTGCTAAATTAAAAATAAAGGGTTATTTGTCAAAAATCATTCAGTATTAAAAAGTTTAAGGCAATAAAAGATAAAGATAATAAATACCTTTAAGATACTTATTTTTAAGATAAATAAAAATAAATTTTAAAAAATGTCTCATTTTTATTAGCACATGCACTATGTGGTTCGTAAACATGGAGAGCGGTCTACTGGGCATGTTTATCCGATTTGGCCTGAGCTGTTCTCCTGATGGTTTAGGCAACAGAGCAGAGTCCCTGGACCCACTCCTTCTATTAATTTCCTTGAATAAAGCAAGTGAGCTTTAGAAGAAGGGGTTCAAATGGAGCCTCCCGCACCCTTCCCAAGTCGTTATTACAAAGCTTTGCTGGTCAATGGGGAAAGCCTTTGAATATTTTTCTGAATTTATTTGTGTCCCCAGTATACTAGTATAAAACCCCATAAAGAGAAAATGCAATTACATTTTAATCCTAATGAATATTATTCATTCTTTACTAGTAAAGTGTGTGGGTGAGCAGAGGAGCTGCAAAATTGGACGGTATACCATCTCGACCTCAAGAAGATCCTAATCTAGTGGGAGAGATCAATTTTTTTAATGAATATTTTTTGCTTTTTTATTTTAATGTTTTTGATTTGTTTACCCAGTGCCTTTTCGGGAAGGTACCTCCGCTCCCATGAACACAGCAAACGGTCAGTGGACCAGCTGCTAGTTATGACCTGACGTTCCTGTCTTTGCTGTAGTTAGTAGTTCAGGCACGAGCACCTTGTTCTAGTTGGGCAAATGAATCATTTTCCCAAGAATTTTGGATTTGGGACAAAAACAAGAAATTCTCTTAAGTAGTAAGTCAGGCGTCTGTTGATTCAACACGTTCCATGTAGAATGCATGTAGATGTTAATGGTGCCGAAGGAGAGAAGTCTCTGCTTTCACGGAACCAGGGCCATGCTGCTGGACCGGCTCACTGGGAAACATTTAAAAAGTCCCGATTTGTAGCATTTCTCAGTTTCCATGGTGTAAATATTCCTGTCATCAGTTTAACAAGTGGCTCACAAAATTCCTGATTATTGACAGTTAGCTGTCACGCGCCCATGTGAACTAGCCCCGGCTCACCTCTGCACGGATCTCCCATTATACCGTGATAAGACAGAACTTAACTGGGTAAACAATAGGTAAACACAATACTTTCAAATTTTAATAAATACTATAAAGCAAACAAACTATGGAAAAGGACATGAGCAGTTAAATGGGAGCCAATTGTCAAATAGAGATTTTGTGAGCCACAATTGCGTATGGTAAGTACCTGGTAAGTATTAGCTAGGGAAGTCCTCCCTTAGGAGTCAGTGTCTGAACTGAGTTCTGATGATGAAGAAAGAAGCTGCCGGGCAAAATGCTTTCCAGGCTGAGGGCAAAGCGAATGCTGCGGGCCGGTGGCTGGAAAAAGTTTAATTCAGCGTGTCTGTGGGTGGGAAGAGTACGTGAAATGAATGGAAAGTCTCTGGTTCCTTATGGACCAGAGAAGTCTAGAAATTCATTTTGCAGAGAAAGAAAGGGAGAAGGAGAGAGAGGAAGGAGGGGGAGGAATGAAATAGGTACACATAGAAAGATAGAAAGACCTGGATAAACAATGACGGGAGAGTTCTCACAGCCTTTGAGTCCTCATTCTGGACGTCTTTGAGGATCAGCTGATTTCCTGCCTTGGGTCTGAGAGTATCCAGTATTCTTTATAATAAATTCCTTCTCCAGTTAGAATTTTTCAACTTGTTACCTGTGTAAAACAGTTGTGACACAACTTTTGTGTGCTAGTACACACACTCTCTCTCTCTCACACACACACACACATTTCATTTCCCCAAGATTTGAAAAATTCAGAATTATCCTCTTGGCAGATGATGTGCTTGCAGTCTAAACCTGGAGAACGTATTATTGTGCTAGAAGGCATTGTTCACATGCCCGAGTTCCCTACCGAGCTTATCGAGGTTCATCGCACACCAGAGCCTCAGAAAATAGTTACTGGAGGAGTGAACAAGTTACTCAGTTATGCTTCACGAAATGGTTATCAAGTTTGAGTACGCATCGGAAATAGCCTTGTTTAAAATGCCGGTGGAAGGATGCTACTACCCCCTAGGATCCAGCGAAACTGAAGGCCATGCTTCAATAAGCTTGGATTTAGCAGAAGAACTTGCTGGAAAAGCATGTAAGACCTGAGAATTATTCACACATTGTCATTCAGGAAGTGGCATGAATGGGCAGAAAAGTTTTATAGCTTAATTCATAGGTTTGGGAAGCCATCTCCCCTTGGGTTCTGATACACGTAGAATGAGAGGGTTTGATGATCTCAGTGGCTCCTTCTACTTGCTCCGAACTTTCCATGACTTGCTTGGTGATCTTAGGAAATGCACCTGCCCTCCCGGTGCTGTAATTTCTGCACTGACAATACAGCAGCATCACTCAAGCCCCTCGCTTCCCTTAGGGGATGGTTCTTAGGATACTGATGAGAAAACACCTCCTCAAAAGTGGTCATTTGTCTTAGAACTTGGACCAGGTTCTCATTCCTTCATCTGTGGAATGAAGTTGCTGGGTAGTTCTCTGTTTATCAAAGGGTAGAACATGAATCTGAGATACTTTTAGATGGGAGGAGGATGCACAATTAAACTGGAATTGTATTCAAGAACGTTGGTGTTCTTTTATTCCACAATCTTTTTGAAACATTAAAGGCTCACTTTGGGGTTACTGTGGCTATAACACTTTTGCCACTGATAATTATCCCTTTTTAACAAAAAGAGGAATAACTTCAAGTTTTGAGTTTTATACACCTGTGTCTTCAAATATTTAAGAACTTTCAGTGGCTACCTGCCATTTTCCCCCATCTATGGGGAATGCCTAATACACAGGAAATCCATTTGAGTCTCCAAAAGAAAGTATGGTTGTGTGGTTGAGATGACAAATTATGGATTAAAGAACTCTGCAGAGCATTCTCCGCTGGAGAGATAAGGCAAGAGGATGAGAGTAGGAAATTTACAGTAAGTTCTTATTCAGCTGATTCAAGTCTTGGTCCAGAAAGGTGAAGTCATTGTATTTCCCGACTTCAGTTGCCCATGTGAAAACTTAGACTGCTAAGGAGAGAATCATACGTCTACACGCGAGATATGGTTCTTGTTAAGTGAGTTCTGAGTGTAGTTTATGTAGAGGCAATTCTTATTGACATAAATATAAGTTCTGAGGACGAAATCCTCCTCGCTTCCACACACACAATATTTACTTCTTTTTAAACTCCAGTTTAAGGTGAAGTAATAATTATTCAAGTCAGCCTTGACTTTTCCTGATAACTCACTCTACTGTTAGGATGATTAGACCCAGCAAATAAAAGTATAGGATGCCCAGTGGAATCTGAATGTCAGACAAACAGTGAGTAATTATTTTTATCTCAGTATGTCCCATGCAATAGTTGCCCCATATATAAGACATGCTTATACTAAAAACTTATTCATGTTGATCTGAAATTCAAATGTAACTGAGCAGCTTGTATCTTACCGGGTGACCCCAACCACATTTATGCAGCAAAGATAAAGTCGGATATTTCTATGAGGGGGATCTTATTTTGATCTGGTGTTGGGGGGTTATTGCTTCTCATTGCTAAGAGAGTTATACAGACTAAATCAATGGCTCCTCAAATGAGTCCACATTTGTAGCAAAATTTACACCATTTCAAGGCAGGATGAGAAGAAAATGATAAATTTTTCATAACATAATTTATTTTGAGAGTTTTTTTCCTGCATTAGTAAACACAAGTTTTTTCCATAAAATGGTGATAATAATCTATGGTAGGATGTTATTGTTTTGGTGAATGTTTTCATGTCCTTATTGGACAAATCAGAAAGTTGGCAATATTGTGTCAGTCCCAATCAATTTTTTAAATTGGTCTGAAAAATCCTAAAAATCAGGAACTGCTGGATTAAAATCTTAAAATCTTACTAAAATAGGCGACATATTTTTATTAAATAGACTTACGTCAGGAACACTGCATATTAAGGATTTGTGAGCCACTTAGGGAAAGCTGCTCAGGAGAATACCCGGCTGTATATCACCACGTCTGTTGAGAGATGGAAGAAAGAATAAAAGTCCTGTGGAAGGAGCACAAGAGTATTTGGCTGTGTTCCTGGCTATTTATAATCTTTTTATTCCTCTCACCAAAAATACCAAGCCCTCAAGTACTTACGGCTCCCATTTGCTCCTGACTCACGTAAAGAGCCTCTTTCCTTTGTGGGAGGATGAAGTAGCACCATATTGTGCCTCACCCCATGAATTGGTCTTTTCTCCTGTGCTATTTTTATTGTTTGGTTTTAGTAAATAAGAATATATTTTTCAAGGGTTTCTTTCAAAGGTCACTCTCTGGACTGGCTGTCTGTGGCTGTTTAACAAATTGCCTCCAAACTTAGCTTAAAACGGCACAGCTTTATGACCTCACAGTATCTGTGGGTCAGGCAGGCTGGGCTGGGGTCTCACAGAGCTGCAGTCAAGGTTTCAGCCAGGGCCGGGTTTCATCCGAGGTCTCAAGGATCCACTTCCAGGATCCCTCACTGGTCATTGGCTGAATTCTGTTCCTTGTGGGTTGGTGGACAGAGCTCATTGCCTTCTTTCTGGGTGTTGACTGGACGTCACCCTCAGTTCCTTGTCCGCTGGGCTTCTCCGTCATGGCAGCTGGTTCCCATCACCTTTGCTGTATCCTGTTAGAGGGAAGTCATGGGTCCCACAAACTCCAGAGAAGGCGTTTACACAAGAGCATGAATACTTGGATGTGGGGGTCATTGTTCATCATCTTAGAAGTCTGAGTACCACTCTCTAACTCGCCTCCTTAATCCGTTTTTCTTACAACATCCACTACTACTCCCTACATGAGAGGTGGGTGTGTAGATCAAGGTCATATCAAACCTAATCTCATCTATAATAGATTTACCATTTCTGCTAATAACAATGCTGTAACAGATTCACAACATCAATTCATTAAGAAAAGCTTTTAAGACTGAAATTTAAATATATATATATATTTGCTGAACTAAACTAATGGGGGAAGAATTTGACCGTTGGACATGCCTTTCACTATTGCATGCTTTCTACCATTACAGATTTATCAGGAATTTGCTACAGTAATAGCTTCTCAGGGTCTTTTATCTACTAAATCCTTTTTTAAAACATAAACATGCATTTCAGAATGCTGCCTCGATCTTCTCTACTTAGTGACGGTTGAACTAAGGGGCTATTCAAGAAGTGGACATCAAGCCAGTTCCACACCAATTTGCTATAAATTATTAGGACAACATGTCAGCTGTTGGGATCATAGACTAGTAATGCAGGTGCCTTAATTGTATGCATGTTGCTTGTATTAGATGAAAAGAGTATAGATTTTAATGCAAGTGGTTAAACATGATCTAAAGAGAACACTGTCACTCAGGGATAATTAATTAGCTTTTATACAAAGGAAAGGTTAGTTAAACAAGTTAAACATCACTACAAGATGTAATTTGTGAATTCTGGACTCTGATAATTACACAATTAGAGCACGTGTCTCCCTGTCATAAGAGCATTTTCTGCAATTTTTGCTCTGTACTTCAGAATTTCTTCTCGAGATTAATTCAGGAATGAGAACATTGCAAGTGTTGAAAATAGAGAAAATGTTGTGAAATAGCCAGATATTTGATTTACCATTTCTTTTGTGGTATTTGATTTACCATTTCTTTTGTGGCAGAATACGTGTAGTTTATTTTGCCCATGCATGGAAATCATTTAATTTAACAGCACAATAAACACTTAGAAAAACATTAATATTTGATTACAAAGTTATATTATTATTATAATGTCATTTCTTTTCAAAATATATTGGCCTTAGCCTCTCATGGAATTACCATTTTGAGAACAAAAGGAGGAGTAAATTCTCAGCATATGTGCTAAACTAGAAAGCAGATATCAGTCATACTTAGAGTTTTAGAGGTAAAGCTAAAAAGAAAAAAAAACATGATTATTTAGAACTTTGGAACAATTAATGCACTTTTATAATGAACGAAAATGTTTGTGCATCAATTCTGTTAAATATTTATTTCAGTCATTGAACTGAAGTCACTCAAACCAGTTGCTTGAGAGAACTGAAAGTGATTTTAAATGAATTGACTAATAAAGTCTATCAACTTCTATACTGTAACTTTAATGAATTTTGGGGAAAAAATTTTAAAATAAAATACTCTATATTAGATTTTTATCTATTATTTATACTATATTTGCTTTGTGCAGTGGTTCTTAAACTACTTATGTAAGAAGATACACCACGATTAATCAGAAATCTTGCGAAAGTAGTCTTTGTTAACTGAAATATCTGCTTAGCGCAAGACTCACCAGCAAAGACATTTTGGCTTCAAATTCTGTTGTGAAAAATATGATTCCAATTCATTTATCCAAAAATTCTATACTAAGCATCTGGTATATTCCAGACATTGGTTTAGACACTTAGGTAACACTGGAAAACAGAACAGGCAAGAGTCCTTGTCTTCAGGGAGCTGACACCCTGGAGAGGAAGACAGACAATAAATGTAACAAACTAATAAGTTATATGTTTTTTCCTTAAGGAGGTGATAGGTTACTCGGGCAAAAAGAAAACTGTGCATGGTCAGGGGACTCATGAGTGGCGAGGGTGGGTAAACGCCGACTGCTGTATTAAATGTGATGGTCAGGGTGAGCCTCACTGAGGACCTGCTGTTTGAACAAAGCACATCCTTACGGAGGTGATGGAGCAAGTGGAGCAGATGGATATTTTGGGGAAGAACGTTTCGGCAAAGGGAGAGGCAAGGCAAGAACGACCAGTGGAAAGCATGCAAGGATCAGTGAGGATGAGCTTATTTCTATTATATTGCAAATAATGGCCGAGATGGAACTGTAATGTAATGATCGAGGATTTTAGAGAGTGTCAGGGCAATTTAAACCAGAATGTTCATCTTTCAGCCCTATTCATTGGAAAGGTCACAGAGTTGGGGTTGAATTTGTACTGACTCCATGTACTTAGCACATGCAAGGAATTTTAAAGAATCCAAAAAAGAATTTGACATCACCTTTGCCCTTAAGGTGGCTCGACTAGCTTTTGTGAAATGAAAATTGAGTATCATGACATTGCTAACACAGGGAAGTATGAACAAACGCTGTCAGCATTCATAGGGAGATGACTGGAAATACATCTTGTCGGGGAAGCTTCTTGGAAGAGGGAGAAGTTGAGCTGGGTAGTCAATGAACGATGAGACTGTGAATTCCCGTGGGAGGTGGTACTGCTCTCCAACCTCACTTATCACACTTGCCGACTGGGTAATGTGGCAACCAGTCCCCCAGAGTTCCCCCAGTCGTCCCAGCACCCTCGTGTTCACACCCTCTGTGTAGTCACCTCCCCCACTGTACCAGGTTGGGCTGTATGACCAGTAGAATCCAACGGAAATGATGGTATGTCACATCTGAAGTTATGTTATAAAAGACTCTGTAGCATCCCTCTCTCTCTCATCCCCACTCAGTCTCTCCCTCTCTCTCTCTGATTGTTCAAGCCAACAGCTGTGTGAGTCAAACCTTCGAATGACTGCAGCCCCGGCTGACAGCTTGGCTGCAATCTCTTTAGAGACTTCAAGCCAGAACCCCCCAGCTCTGCTGCTCCTGGAGACCTGACCCCCAGAAACTGTGTGACCTAAGTGTTATCTTCTTTCAAGCCATTAAGTTTGGGATAATATTTTACACAGCAATAAATATGTAATACCAAATACCTTGTACTAGACCAAGGACAGCTTTTGACCTTAACAGATATATCTGGCTATAAAATAAAACTGATCAGAAAAATTGGAATCTCTCTTCCTAAAACCCATAAGGCACAAGAAGAGTTTCAGTAGTAACTAGAAAGACACTCATTTGGCTGCTGAGATCTGTAGTGAAGCTAATGTAATTGCTGTCCACCTAAGCCAGGATGTCAGTGAGCATCCGCGGGAAATGATTTTAAAACGATGCAGACAAATGAGTAAAACTAAAGATTATTCAAGACTTCAGATCCGCATATACTTTTCCAGATTAACAATACCAATAAATACTAGTCAAACAATAACAACCCAATAATAACTACCATTTGTTTAGAACTTAGAATGTTGTACAAATAGTACACTGTCTTATTTCATTCTCAAATAATTCTATGAAGCAAGTGCTATTACTCTCATTATTTATATGAGGGAGGCAAACAAGATTCCGTGCAGTGCCTCTCGAACTGAAATTCATCTTCGAAATCTCCCTAAAAAGGCAGATCTCACTCTCTCCACTTGGCAAGTGACAAAACTGAGTCACAGAGAATCAGTAATTTTAAAGGCATTGTAAATAATTTTCTCAAGGATGCAGTTATTTAATAAGCTGCTGAGCTGGAATTTAAATCTATGTAATCCAGAATCTATATAACTGCAAATCTCACATTCTTTTTTATTTTTTAGGATTTTTTTTTTCTTTGATGTGGGCCATTTTGAAAGTCTTTATAGAATTCCTTACAATATTGCCTCTGCTTCATGTCTTGGCCTCCTGGCCCCAAGGCACGTGGGATCCCAGCTCCCCGACCAGGGATCAAACCCGGACCCCGCCACATTGGAAGGTGAAGTCCCAACCACTGGACCGCCAGGGAAGTCCCTCAAATCTCACATTCTTTCCACTGTGTCATATATAGCAAAAGCAATTGACCATCCATCAAGATGTTTGTTGAAATACACATACATCACATAAAAAATAATGGCAATAGTAATAAGATCATAGTGATACCTGCCTTATGCCATCATGTTTCTATGCAGGTATGTGGTCTTGGAGCCTCAAAGACTTGCTTGGATAAAAATATTTTGGTGATTCCTTTCGCTGCTCTCGTTTCCAGGTATTTTGGCATTTGGGATGGGGGGTGGGGGATCAAGAATTTTTCTCAAAATGACAGAAAATGGATCATTTGCATGGGGAATGCCAGCTGGGGAGAAGCTAACATACGCTTGCATTCAGGAAAAGTTTCACAGGATGTAAAAAGAAACCATCTGCTTTTTCTTTTTGTTCTTGTTTAAGAACAGCTTGTGTTTGCAACTCACAATTTAAAACATGGTAATAACCTACAGGACTTTGTGAAGCATGAATCGTACTGCTTGTTTTTTCTCCTCCTCATTTTTCCCTACTTATTTTTTCACTCCGTGTTAGCAGAAAGCAGAATGCAAAGGAGATATTTGCATGTTGCAACTTGGATAACAAGATTCTTCTGATCACGGCCTGAGTCTTCTTTTTTGGTGTGTTTTCTGGGCATTCCTGGATTCTGTGATGAAATTCAGACAATATGAATCAAAAGTAATGCTCAACTTTGCTATAAGAAACACCCCAGGCTAAGACCATGGCTCGGTGCACCTCCCGCTCATCCTCTGCAGAGAAACATTCCTGCGACCCGGCTTTATCTGCAACAGCACCTGGTAGGGACTTGGAAATAGTTTTTGGAAAAAACAGCAGTTTTATATGTTTACTCTTCTCATTAGCATTCATCTCGACAGCTTTGATGTGTGCCTTTTCTCCCTCCTGAAGTTTTCTTAATGACTCAGACTTCACCGCTGCTTAAGTGCAAACCAGGGCACGAGCTTATGTTTGTAGAAAGAAAGATGGAAGGGATAGTGGAGTTTCCAGTGGAAAGGGCCTTAAAGGTCTTTTGGAGTCAGCGACCAGATAATATTGTGAAGTGGTTGAGATCAATTACACTCTCTGAGAGAGAGTCATGGATCCTCCAACTTACTAGCTCTGTGACCTCAGGCAAGCTACTTAACCTCTCTGGGTCTTAGTTCTTTTATCTACAGTATGGGAATAATAATATTACCCACCTGGAAGGGTTGTTATGAAAGTTCAGTGAGTTAATTACTCAGGATGGTATTTTGAACACAGGAAGCAGTAGTAAAAGAACCAGGACTTATGGCAGGAAATTCCCCCAATTTAATAACACCTTATCATGGTTTCCTGCAAGATATAACACTCCCACACGTATACACACAGTGATGGGATGTACATAAATTTAAAACTATGTGGATACATATATACATAAAATTATCCATAAAATTTATTAAATGTCTCTCAAATAAGGATCGTAAAATTACCCCAGAGTTTCTCTGCCCTACTGAGATTTTGAGCCAGATGAATCTCCATTGCGGGACCTGTCCCGTGTGCTGTGGGAGGTTGGGCAGCATCTCTGGCCTGCATCCGCTGGGTGCCAGTGGCCTATCCCTCCGCTGACATGATAACCAGAAATGTCTCCAGATATTGTCAAACAAAGGAGTCCTGGGAGTCAGGATTACCTTGGTGACCGCCAATCTAATTGATCTTGCTCAACTTTAAAATCGCCAATATATGCAACCCTAAACTCTGATGAGAAAAAAGCAAGGGATACACAAGGTGTCATTGGGCGTCAAAGTAGGAAGATGTGTGTTGATCCTTTTTGTACTAAGGCTTCAAGGAACAAATTCAAACTTCACTCTTTGTATAGACGCCTAGTAAGTGCAGATGTGCTAAATTTATTTGAAAGGAATCATTGCAGACTCATTAAGCACTCAATTTCCTGTCTCTTTGTATGAACCTCTTTTAAATTAAGATGTTATCTTCTTAATAGGTGGTAGATGGGGTAGCTCAGGCATGGACATCAGACTAATGAGTTTTCTTGAGAACTGGAGGCTTCTGGGGAAAAAATGCAAGGGTTAAAACTATTTTTGGAGTGATCTTGAATTTCCTAATGTTTTGACATTGCATTTTTGGAAGTGGCAGCAAAGCCCTTATGAGTTTGTGGATATTAGTGCAATATTCATTAGCCTTTTCCAGAGGTTTTAAAAAATTAATTATCAAGTTCCCATTCATCAAATAGTTTAAATTATTCCCATTTATTTACTTCTTTCCAAGTATCTAATTGACTCTCATCAAATTCAAGGGTTACAGATGCAAAATTTTATTTCATTTTGTTTTTTAATATTTAAATGAATCATTTCATGCAATGAGAACAATGAACACAACTGCAGTCAGGATGATGGGATGTTTTCATACTTGATTTAGTCTCTTAGCTGCAAAAGCACAGCAACGATAGACGAAATAACAAATAGGAACTACTAAAAAAGACGTGGCTATGCTTGGGAACAGGATACACATCTTTCCAAGGTGGGGTCCTGGTCTGGAAGCAGGCAGCCCCTCCTGTAGGACGTGGCCTGCGGGTAACTGAGTCAGAGAGCATTGCAAAGAGCTGGGAAACCAGCACCATGTTTCTGGCTTGGAGGCAAGGGCTGGGCTGGGCTGGGGGTGCTCTGGACAGGAGCTGAGAAAGGAAAACTCCACAGATGGATGCCAGGGGCTATGTCTTCAGAAAGCTGAAGACCTGGGAAATATGAGGCTGCAGACTCAGCCTTGAAATCAAGAACCAAATCATCCCAACTCAGTGGCTGGATATGGAATATCACCTTTGCCTCCACAGATGTGGAGTCTCAAGTTGCCATTAAAAGACCAGAGCTAGACTGGAGACTCAGAGGATTCGGTAAAGGCATAAACAAAATGTAGGGGTGTGTGTGTGTGTGTGTGTGTGTGTGTGTGTGTGAGAGAGAGAGAGAGAGAGAGAGAGCTCACAGATAAAAAGTGAAAAATATAAAAATAAAATAATCTATTCCACTCAAAGATTTTGTATGCATGTCCAGTAAGTGTAGATGTGCTAAGTCAGAATGGTTTGCAAACCAAGCACGTGAAGTTGTCTAGTGCCAAGGAAGCTGCAAAATAAACAATTAAAACAATTAAATTCATCTGGAAAACCCTAGTTTAAGGCAACAACTGGTCCTTGAGTGTATAACATGCACTGTTTACAGTGCCTCACATTGATGGAGCTTATGTTTTACGGCATGTTTAAGAAACTCAAGGAAATAAGTACAGAAACTGCATCCACAAGGAACTATAAATCCATAAGAAAGTATAAAACAAAAACAAGCAGCAATGGAATAAAAAACGTGGAAATCAAATTGAAATCTTAGCAATGAGAAGCACCACCATTCAAATAAGGCATTCATTACATTACATAGCTGAATTATCGGATGGACATTGTCAAAAAGAATGTGTGGCCAATACAATATTGAGATTCCATGATACAGAACAAAACTATAAAAGACAAGTAAGATGTCATGAAGACTGAGAGGTTCCAACATATGTATGTTAAAGGATATTTTTTTCAAAAGGTGAACTTGATTTTCAAAAAGATATAAAATGAACACACATTAAAGATTTAATTCGTTATTAATCAGGGGAGGGGTCTGTAAGATGTTACAACTGGTTTGAAGAAGAAGTCAAAGAAGGACAAATTTATACTGAGTTACAGGAATGTTGAAATTAATTTACAAATAGATGATGCAAAAATAGCTTTCTCCATGCAGAGCTGAGGTTCACGCATGAGTGAATTGAACCTCCATGGGTCAGAATTTTCATATCTGTGGATGTTCTGTTTCAGGGGGTGGCAAATTATGCTCAGAGACTGAGTTTGTCTTTGCCAATAGCTTATTTAACAGAACTTCACTGCGAGATTTATAAGAATCTCACTAGCTAATAGTGGATAGAATAAAATCTCTTAATAAGCCAACAAAGAAATAGCATACTCCAAACAAATGATAAATGTATTACTCTGTTGTTCCAGGCAAGGGAGAATGAAAGGAAAAGAGTCCAAATTTAGTTCGAGGTGCACCTTTGTAGAAGTTGGTACCGGGGAGAGAGGGCTTGACCAGCCAAGGGCTGACTAGAGACTGCTGGGGCAGAAAGGCAGGTCCCTCACTGCTGCTAGAGCTTGGTTGCTGGGGAACAAAGGCCCCCTGCTGGCCTGCAGGCTGGGCTGCTCCAAGGGTTATCATTCCAGGACCATTGCAAAGCCTCTGCCAAGAGGATTCCTCCCCAAGGCAGGCACAGACGCCCTTCTCTTCCTGAGGCTGCTGCTTGGTTCAACATCACCGCCCGCCAAGAGTAGCCTGGCCACAACAGGAGCGAGTGTCTCAGGATCTTCCGAGAGCTACATCAGCAAAAGGGTAGCTTTTGCCTAGACCCAAACTCTCAATACTCCTCACAAACTCCCGACATTTACATGCTAAATGTCCCCTCACCACAGCTGCTTCCCCACCTGTTCTTATCAATAAGCCCCCAGCAACTGAGCTACTTATCAACCATCCTGACAAAACTCACCTCATTCTTATAGCAAATCAACTTTACTTCAAAGAGCAACTTGTTTGGTTTGTTTTGTGTTGTCTTTTGTCATAAACAAGTGACTTAAAACAACTTCACTTCAGTCATACACAAATGGAGTTGAAATCACATCAAACCAATACACCAGGGACAAGAATTCTGTCCCATTGCTGTTACTCACAGTTTGTAGAGTTGTAAAGCAGCATAAAGCCAAGGAAAGGCTAGAACCAGATAACCCAGAAGAGTATGCTCAAAGCCAGGGGTTGGCAAACTATGGTCTTGGGCCAAATCCAGCCTCCAGTTTCATTGGAACACGGCCACACCCACCCATTTGCTTGTGGTCTATGGTGGATTATACACTGAGTGGCAGGGTTGCATAACTACAGCAGAGTCCATAGGACCTGGAAAGCCTCAAACATAGTTACTATTTGGACCTTTACAGGAAAAGTTAGCCCACTCCTGTTATAACAGGGCACAGTGTTCCACTGAAGAACGACACTTTCTCAACATGAATAACAGAATTCTAAAAGAAAATGATGGAGAGAATGGCAAAGAAAGAATATATTTTAAAAATTAACATTTTTTTTCCCCTGTAATTAAAGCAGGACATGAGTCCTTAAACCAACGTTTCACTCTGAGAACAGACACACAAAATTAGATTCACCCAGACACATTGTAGAAAAACTGCAAACATTAACAGAGGCAGGAAGAAATTTAAGAGAAAGCATAGTAAAGGGGGAAAAAAGTTCAGTGAGAGAGAATCAATTCTGAATCAGAAATATAATGGAGAAGGATTTTCGATGTATTATCTGAGCTGATCTTTATCATTTTTCTAGGAGAAGGTACTAATATTGCCACTGGTCTTTACAATGAAGAAATTGAGATCAAAGTCACACAGCTGGTAACTGGCAGAGCTGAGGTTGGAACTCTGGTCTTCTGGCTTGAGAAACACTGACATCTGGTCGCTCTGCTCTGCCACCTTGCTATTATAAAGAAATAGATTTTTTTAAGGGTGAGTAACACAGGATCCTCAGTCAGGAAACACAGGATGAGAAGACGTCAACTAGCTGATGCAGTTATATAGAGACTTTTGCAGCCAAGAAACAGCATGTGCACCTCCCAAGATCCAAGCACTGGAAGAAGAGTTATAGCTGGAGAATGGACTGGGTGAGGGCCAGATGGGACTGCAGACGAGGTGAGGCTTTTTGCAGGCTTTCAGGTTGTGCTAAAGATTTCACATTCTTCTAGGAGCAATGAGAAGATATCGAAGTTTTAAAAACAATGAGAGGGGTGGGTGACTTGATCTGATTTGCATTTTGAAAAAAGCCTTTGGTGTGATGATTGCATTGGAGTTGGGCCAGAATGGATGTGCGGAGACCAATTAGAAAGCTGCTGATATATAACAGCCAAGATGATTACATGCCCAAAGGGAGCTACTAACCAAATAAAGATGAGAACTGGTGTTATTCAGACTGGAAGTGGAGAAGTAAAGGACACGGTGTGATTATTTTCATATGGAATCTTGGTCCCTTTCCCCAGCTTGTTCTTTCATTTATATTCTTCAGTATTTGGCCTTATTTGCAGGTGGAATAACGTCTATTGTTCTGGGTGCCTGAATTCCCAAGACAAGCAAACAAGATGCTGTGATCGATTCTCTTTTTGTTCTTCATGCCCGTGTGCTCTGTGCTTCTTATCTCCACTACAGCACTTTTTACACTGAATTATAACGTCCAATCGCCTCCGCCTTCCCGCCTCAAGAGAAGCCCTTGAGAATGAAGCCTTCCTCTTATTTACTTTTACATCCCTACTGCCTACAATGCCGACCAAGAATTGTCATTCAATACAAGTTGTTGACCAAATGAATGGGACTAAATTATGTGGAACAGATCATTTTCTTCTGCCAGTTTTAGCAACTCCCTTCATTTACATGTTTCTAGACTCACATTAATTCCCAGGCTCCTTAGGAATTGAAAACCTTCCGAAATAACCCTATTATTCATTTTAAGTCAATATTGTTTCTTACATAGAGTATATAGCCATTACAAATGTTTCGAATAACACAAACACATTTGAATTCTGCTGAAGATATTACCCCCATACCTCAATGATAAACTAACAATGTTTCTAGAAACATGTGTTGTTTATTTATTTTCCTGCACAACCTGCTCTTTGTGTGACCTGGTCAATATCTTTTGGGTCTCTGTTTTCTCACCTACAAAACAGAAATAATATTTATCCACTTTGACCCTTTTAATAAGGATAAAAGGTAATATGAAGTATGTTCAAGTATGTTCAGCACATGGTAGGTACAAAGGCAGAAAATCCCCTTCTTTTACTTTTGTACCTCCACCCTTTTTTTTTTTTTTCTCCATGTCCCCATCATGCCATGGATTATCTAACTGGCTGGGTGTCCTTTTAAAAATTCTCTTATTTTGCATTAATCTCTTCCAATATTTGCTCAGACTTTGCCTTTTATGCCTCTAGATAGAATAAAATTGGAAGGCCTATGCCCCCTACCCCGTGAATATTTTGATTTCAAAAATGCTCCCCAAATTTCCCCTTGGGGGAGGACAATTCACATTTATCGAATTTGTCTAATCTACCCATTATCACTTCTTTTCTGCATCACATGAAAATCTGCAGATGGTACAGAACTCCTTCGTTCTGCTGTCCTGTTACATCAGATACACTGTTATCCAGGAGAACTGGGCAGTACCAGCTTGGTGAAGAGTTGGAGACAGTGAAGGCTTTTATTCCAGGCGTCGCTGTGCAGGGTGGGCGTCTCTGAATTAAGGATCCGCAGGGGCGTCTGTTCCTCCCACCCCCACCCCCCAACCCCCGCTGGCTCTGGACTTCCTTCAATCGTCCACTTTGTGTGAGTTTCCGCTCTCCCAGTGTATTTTAATAGCCTATTATTTTGAGTCCTAGGTGAGAATTTCTTATATTCAAACATTCAATAGCAATTTTGTGCACCTTTGTTGCTTTCAATTGTCAGATGAAACCCCTTTAAAAGTAAACATGTTAATAAACACTCTTTGCCTGGGTGGTGATGGGAAGTGGGAAGGAATGCGTTAGCAAGCCCTGCCTTTCTTTGCCTCAAAGAGCTCATTTGGTGCTTATTTGCCTTTGTTCTCAGAGTGTCATACTAAGGAGTCGGTAGGGCCCTCACCCTCTAAGTTAGAATTTGTGAGTCTTTAGGTCCTGAAGTCTGCTGGAATGTGTGTTTCTGGTAACATTATCTCGTAGACTTAGGCGAGGCAGAGAAGAAGGAACACTTTATAGCTCCTGGTAACACAAACACAGGATCAAGACACTGGCAGGACTGCTAATTGAAATTGCTTAGGTCTGGGCTTCTCATGCTTTAATCTGTATGTGAATCACTTAGAGCTCTTGTTAAAATGCAGTTTCCGACTCGGTCTGGGGCCTCAGCGTCTCCATGTCTAACACATTTTAAAGAAGCCCCTGGTGGCGTCAGTGCCGCTGGCAGGTGGCCCTTGTTGCAGCTGTAAGGACTCCCTCAGCCTTCCTGCCCACTTACTGTGATGCTCACCATTTAGTGTGCCCCACCAGGTAATGCTGGCAGGCAGCCTGATCTGGGAACTGTATTAGTGTCCTGGGGCTGTCGTGACAAATTACCACAAACTGGGTGGCTTACAATCACAGAAATTTGTTCTCTAACAGTTCTGGAGGCCAGAAGTTGAAAATTTTAAGGCACCAGCAGGGCTGCGCTCCCTCCAGAGGCTCCAAGGGAGATTACATCCCTTGCCCCTTTCAGCTACTGATGGCTGTCAGCATTCCTTGGCTTGTGGCTGCTCACTCCAGGCTCTGCCTCTGTCTTCACACGGCCTCCTCCTCCTCTCCATGGCTCTCCTTTGTATGTTTCCTTTAAGGGCACCTGTCATTGGGTTTAGGGATGTATTAGGGTTCTCTAGAGAAATAGAACTAATAAGATATCTATCTATATCTCTATATCATCTATCAACATCTATCTTTCTGTTTCTATCTATCATCTATCTATCATCTACCATCTAGCTACCTAGCTTTGATAATTACATCAGCAAAGACCCCTTTTTTTCCATTTAAAGTCACATTAACAGCTTCTGGGGGTTAGGATATGAACATATTATTTTGAGGGCCACCATCCAGCTGACTCTAGGAACCATGTGACTTCATGACCTCCAACAATATCCCATTCAAGCCAGATATCCTACAATTCTAAATAGGAAAACTGTTCATTTTAATAGCACTCAACGTAAAAACGAGGGTGTTTGTGCCTGCTTAGATATCCATGTCCTCTGAATGTCTGCAGGGGGCGAGGGGAGACTGGAGAGGACTAGAGTATATAGACGCAAGTGTTAAATTCAAGGAACAAAGTAAGTGAAGGAGGAAGGTGGATGTGAAACTAAAATAAAAACCAAAGACAGTAGGAGCCAAGCTAATCAAGAAAGAGTATGTGGCTTCCATCCGAGTCCATGTGAGTCGCCACCAGCACGTCTCTAAAAGGCACGTGGTTCGCCCGAGGACCGTGTTGACGTGAAGTGGGTCTGGGGTGCGGTCTGAGGTGCCACACGTGTAGGTGATGTTGATGCTGCTCGTGCATGGACCACACTGAGCAGCAAGGGCTCAGGCTGGGCAGAGGCAGCAAGAAGCTGTAAAAGGCATTCGTTGGATTGGGTGCACATTGCTAGGGAGCAGACCCTCTGGGTCTGTGAAGAGCTGGAGAAGGTGTGTGTGTCTTCTTTTCAGCCTCCTTTACAAAATTCAAGTCTCTTGTTGCCAAACTTTTGACTTTTCAAAAGAATCTGTTTTGTCATTTAAAATCTCTATATTTGTCAGTGTTGGCAAGCTATTCACAAATTTCAAAAACAACTAGTGAGACAAATAAATCAAAAATATATTTTAAAAAAAGGATTGCCAGCGTTTCACCTCTGGCAGGTGGGTCTTTTATGTCCCATTTGTAAATCGAGCAGATGTGTGACTCCTTTTGTATAAAAGAGTAATTATTAAAAACACTGACAGACATAAACTAAAGAAAAAAAGAAGACCAACAATTTGCTGTTAAGTGTTGAATTAGAGTGTGTTCTGTTTTGTTTTACACAGCTCTCCAAATGGGTAGCTGCTGAGAACACACCATGTCAAGAAGGAAATGAGACATTCCAAGGGCTATTAACTACTGCACCAGAGATCTAGGAAGATCACTGCAGTGTTATTTAGTGTCGGTATGTATTTAATTCTGGTGCAGAAGGGCAAATTTGCCATGCTCAGTGGTCCTCAAACGCGCACTGGCTTACATGAGTGTGGCTTAATGACCCATGGATGGTAGACTATGGTGTTACCTCATAAAATAAATAGTGACAGGAGAGAGGACAGCCTGGAGTAGCTGATTTTAATATATTTTACATCTAAAGAATTTTTATTTTTGGTTGCTGTTGGAACTCAGAGTCACCATGACTCTATCAGCTGATTTGTTTGATAGTACCAAGTTAAGCTGGTCCTGATAACTGACCACCTCCCATCTCTCTGTGGTCTTAATCGGCTGTGAGTTTAGATTGATAAATCCTACCCGGGTGAGTCTTTGGAACAATGCTAGATAATCTATAAAGGGCTAAATGGTATAGCTTAGGCATCCCCAGAAGAACACTGCGGTCCCTTTGCATATATGATCTAGATCTTGAGATTTTAAAAGCTGCAAACAATGATGTAAATGCAACATCCCAAGGGATGTATAATAAACAGTTGCTGGAGGTACAAGAAATATAGAAACTTTTTGCAACTCTCCATGCGAAGTTAGAGAGCCACACAAACAATATTTCACTGTAATGGAGTACAGAGAATATGATTTAACTGGCAGAAGAACCAGCATCATAATACAGCCAGATATTTCATAATAGAGCTTTATTATATAAAATTTAGAGCCATTCCAAAGGTTCCTGAAAAAGCTTGCAGAGACATCCTATCATTGCAAAGAGAAGTTTGTACTCTGCAGAGCTCAGAAGTGACCAGCTTCAGGATCTGTGGTTGAATTAAGACCTTTGTGAACTTAACAAGAGGTTTGAATGAGAAATTGAAATACAGAAAAAGATGGGGGTCTTTATTTTTTACTCTACTTGATTATTTGCAAGAAGTATTTTTTTCTGGAAGTAGGATGTAAAAATAATCTCATCAGCAAACCTAATATGCAGTCTATGAAGTTTAACATTAAAATAGAAAACCCAACACATAAAAGTAGGAAGAGATAGGCCAAAGCACATGGTTCTGTTTACCTGAGGAGCTCACCACGAGTTACCAATATTAAAAGCCTGCTACTTTCACTTGATTGATAGTAGCTTCCTGGAACTCTGTCTTAGGATAAATTCTGAGGCTGATTGTTAGTTCGCTGAGAAAGAGTGCAGCAATCGATTAACAATGTCTGCCTTGGGCATGAGAAAGAGTGGAAGTCAAGTCTATGCCATATATTGCATGGATTATTTGTATTCATACTTCAAGGGATTCTCTTACTTGAAACTTTATAAAGAAGAGTACAAGGATCAACTGAGAATGTCTGAAACTTCTCTATTGAAAGAGAACTAAATATAACTCATTAGACAAATAACAATAAATAAGATATACACAGACCACATGGAAAATAACAAAAACTGATTCTTGACATTGGCAATGGATAAATCTCAGACCTTTGCAAAGCCTATGTGAAAATCCCCTAGGAGCAGCCCATGGGAGTTACTACCTAAGCAATAGCAGTAAGACAATACTGAACGCATGGGCTTGAGGATGTGGAGTAGTTGGCTGGGACCATCCACCTAACCAAGGACTTCTCTTGCATATCAGTGATCACGATGTAAAATGGGCCTCTGAAAACTCACAATCTACTTCAGGTTATGAAACTTCAATGTCACTGTCTGTGGTCTGCAGAATGACATCTAAGAAGCCCCCACCCTCATCCCTGTGAACCTGGGAACATGTATGTTACATGGCAAAAACAAAAGCCAACTTTGCAGATTTTAAGATTCTGAATCTTAAAAATGGGAGATTATTTGGGATTATCCAGGTCGGCTCAGTCTAACACAGAGAGGCAAAATATCCAGAATATTCAACACAATGTTGAAGGAGAAGACAGGAAAAAATAAACAATAAAATGATCCAAAAAATATTGAAGGAGAAGAACAAAGTTAAGGGACTGACATTACCTGACTTCAAGACTTACTATAAAGATACAATAATCAAGACAGTGTGGTGTTGGTGAAAGAATAGACAAATAGATCTGTGGAACACAATAGAGAGCCCAGAAATAGACCCAGATAAATGTATTCAACTGATCTTTGACAAAGGAGCAAAGGCAATACAGTGGAGCAGAGAGAGTTTTTCAATCAATGATGCTGGAACAACTAAATATCCACATGCCGAAACAAAACAAAACAAAACAAAAAACCCAAACAACCAAACAAAACGATCTAGACACACACCTTACACCCTTCACAAAAATTAACTCAAAATGGGTAGCAGACCTAAACATAAAATGCCAGAACTATAAAACTCTAATATAGGAGGAAACAGATGACCTTGAGTATGGTGATAACTTTCTAGATATACCACCAAAGACATAATTCATGAAAGAAATACTTGATAAACTGAACTTCACTGAAATTAAAAACGTTCTCTGTGAAACATAATGTCAAGAGAAAGGGAAGACAAGCCACAGCTGGGAGAAAAACATTTGCAAAAGACCCATTTGATAAAGGACTTATCCAAAATATACAAAGAACTGTTAAGACTAAATGAGGGGGAAAAAAAACCTGATAAAAAAAGACTGAAGATCTTGACACCTCATCAGAGAAGATATACAGATGGCAAATATGCATATGAAAAGATACTCCGCCTCATATGTCATCAGGCAAATGCAAGTTAAAACAGCAATGAGATACCACCACACACCTATTAGAAAGGCCCAAATCCAGAACACTGATGACACCAGACGCTGGTGAGGATGTGGAGCAACAGGAACTCTCACTCAGTGCTGGTGGGGGTGCAAGACGGCACAGCCACTTTGGAAGACAGTTTGGCTGTTTCTTACAAAATGAAACAGACATTTACCCACATTTGTTTTCATCAGCCTTCACCAGGTGCTTTTTCCACATGGTGCTCTCCTTGGTTGGAGCAACTGCTTTTGCTTTCTGTCTCTGACTTTGTGCTGTGGTGGCAAAGTGGGGAGGGATCGTGAGTATAGCACTCCCTTTAACCCTGCACTTCCCTCTCCCCCTGCTGCTGGTGTGAAGAGAACAGTTTCCTGGCTGGTAGGATGTGAAATAGCATCCAACACTGCAGAGACGTCATCGCTTCTGTGACAATTTCCCTTTCACAATTCTCTTCTCCTTCTCTTTACTCCCCCACTCCTGATGCATTGCCTGGGCTATCTGTATTTAATCCCATATGCTTTCAAAGGGCAGTCTACTGTAATACCAGGGAACCAGTTTGTCTGATCCTGCCTTTCCCTGAATTTTTATAATTTAGTAGATCTAGCAGGTTCATTGTCTACTGCAGAATTTCTCATCCTCAGCACTAATGACATTGCTTGGGCTCAGTAATTATTTGTTGTGTGTTTGTAGTGCAGGGATGTGTCTTGGGCATTGGAGGATGTTTTGCAGCATCCTTGGAGTCTGCTTGCTAGATGCCAACAGCAGTCCTGAGTTGTGACAGCCAAAAGTATCCCAGCATTGCCAAATATCCCCCGGGAGACAAAACCACCCCAAGCTGAGAACCACTGGCTTAGTGTAAAGCTACTAGACCTGATGGGCTGATTTCCCTCATCTGTGGACCACCATTCCTTCTTCAAGTGAGCCACTCAGAGCAAAGCTCATTCTAACCTAGTCAGTTTCACGATGAAAGCAAAACTTTGTGCTGTTTAGGGGAGCTCCACATGTAGTCAGCAGACTGGGACCCAGTGAAGTCTTCTCTCCAACGCTGAAAAACCTAATTAAACCAGCAGATTCAGCTGGAGGATTTATAATTAGTGATCACTTCCAACTCTGTTGCTCTTACAGCCAAAAAGAACTTGAGCAAACAAATCCTAATCCTGCCCACAGGACTGAGTTGTGAAAGGCATGACGTGGCATCTCTCCTTCTGGACAACTGTTCCCCAGAGTGTGACCCTCACACGCGTTGGTACACAAAGTGATCTTAGGTGGTATGATGTGAACCTGTACATTTCATTAGAAATGTGTTCACCTTAATAATATCTGTTGTGTGTGAGTGTGGGGGGGGGCAGGGAACACCAGGACACCAAATGCTTAGCACAAGCCTTCTTTAGAATAAATGTACACACAGCAAGTGAGCTGATTTAATGAACACAATAGGACAGAGTAGACACACATGCATAGTTTCCTATTGCTGCTGTAACAAATTATCACTAACTTAGTGACGGAAAGCAACACAAATTTTGTGGTGCAATTTTGGAGGTCAGAAATCTAAACTGGGTCTTGTGGGCTAAAATCTGGGTATTGGCAGAGTTGTGTTCATTTTGGAGGCTCTGGGGAAAATCAGTTTCCTTGCCTTTCCAGCATCTAGAGGCCCCTGCTTTCCCTGCCCCGTGGCCCCTTCCTCCATCACTCTAACCTCTCCTCTGGCATCCCATCTCCTTTTTCTGACTTCAACCCTCTTGTCTCTCTTTTTTAAGGGCCTTTGTGACTATAATAAGTCCCCTACACACAAACGAGCTCTGTTCTGAGAGCACATTCGTAAGTCCAATTTGTTCGTAAGCCCAACAAGGTAGCCTAGGTACCCAGCTAACACAATCGGCTCTATAGTACTGTACTGTATTAGGTGTATAATACTTTTCATACAAATAATACATAAAAAACAAACAAAAATAAAGAAAATATTTAAAAATCGTACAGTACAGTACCTTGAAAAGTACAGTAGTCCAGTACAGCAGCTGGCATACAGGGTCTGACATCGAGTGAACAGGCAAGATGAGTTACTGGCTGGAGGAGGGAGAGGAGATAGAAGATGGTAGAGCTGAAGGATTGTCAGCAACAGGAGACGGAGGGCAAGATGCAGTTTCACTCACGCCTGACGTTGATGGAACGCACATTCGCATCTTTGAAAGTTCGTGACTTGAATGTTTATGTGTAGGGACTTACTGTACAGTGGTTCTACCTGGAAAATCTAGGATATTCTTACCACCTTAAGATCCTTAATTTAATCACATCTACAAAGTCCCTTTTACCCTGTAAGATAACAAATTCACAGGTTCCTGGGATCAAGATGTAGACAACTTTGTGGGGAGAAGCATTATCACAACATATAAAGAAGTTGTCACTGGGATACACGACTGGATATGACATTTAGGAAATCTTGTTTTAGTTATTTATTGCTGTGTAGCAAATTACCCCCAAATTTAGTGGCTACAATAACACACACTTATCTATAGCAGTTCTGTGGGTCAGGAAAGGGCAGCAGCCCAGCTGGGTTCTCTGTGTCCGGGTCACTCTCAAGGTGTCAGCTGGGCTACAGTCATCTAACGGGTCACCTCCTTCCAAGTTCACTCAGTGGCTGGGGGTAGGCTTCAATTCCCTGCAGTTGAACTCAGGTCTTAGCTCCTCATTAGCTGCTGGCTGGAGGCCCCCTCCTTGCCACGTGGACCCCTCTGTGGGGCAGCGTGTAGCTCTGTCTTCTTTAGAGTGATGGAGTGAAAGCGTGAGAGAGTGTGAGCAAGATGGAAGTCCGCAGCATCCGCTCACTTCTGCCACATTCTCTTCATTAGAAGCAAGTCCCTAGGTCCAGCCTATACCAAGCAGGAGGCGATGACACAAGGGGATGAATGCAGGTGGTAGGAGAATTGGGGGGTCATTTCAGAATCTCTCTCGACACTCATCTTAGGTCCTAAGTTTTCTACTACCTGACATGCAGTTCCACCTGTTAGCAGAAAAGTGACTACTCGATAGATCTGCTTTCCTCCAGGAATCTGGGGGTCCCCCATCCCCCATTATGAAAACTGACCTTCTTGGTTTCCCCTGGGGTCACCAGCCCTTTCCCTATGTACCCTTCTCTGTTGTCAAATGTCCTCTTTCTGTTCCCACTAGATCCCTGAATTATTGATTACTTTTAAAAATGTATGTAAATTTAATTATTTAAAAATTTAACTTGAGAGTAACTTCTAAAAAATTATATATAATTATTTTTTTTAATTTATGTAATGTTATACGTTGTTTAAGAAGGTTCTGGACAAGAAAAAGAAACATGTAAATATATTTGCTTAAATTAAATTAAATCCAAGTCTGAGCTCCCTCTCTTTAGAGTACTAGGAAATTCAATTCCAGAATTTTTTAGGGCAGGAATAGAGCTTCTCCACTTCCAATTAATGAATCAGATTTTTAATTATCTACATCTTTCTCCTTTACTTTGTCTTTCTCTCCTTCAACCTCCTAAACTCCCTTTCTCACAACTTTTCCGGTTTCATTCTGATAATCAAGGGATTTTTTTAAAAAATACATGCTTTACAACTGGTTAATTTATATTCTGATTTGTGTGGAGTCTAAAATAGTCAGAGGAGCCTGGCTCTTTTATGAAACCAGATGGTGAAAAGGATTGGAGGATGTTCTTTACAGAGTGTGAGGGTCAGTTAATTTCTCTCTCTGTCTATTATGATGCACTCGAGATAACCCTTACGAATTTAATTTGGTGACCTTTTGCAGCTGTCAGGCCTTAATAATTTTTACCTGTTTTGATATTCCCCAAAATTGCTGAGGATGTTACAACATAAAAAGAGCTGGTGAATCTGCATAAATCTGTGGGCTCTTGAGCAGTTGTTTATGTGGGTGGAGGGAGTACAGAAGGCAGGTCATGTCCTATGCTCCCTGGAGGGATGGCGTGCTTGGGAGATACAGCGGAGTTTGAAAATACAGTGCTTCCCCCACCCCCGCTTTGCTTTTATTCATATTTAATGAATGACATATAATAATATAATAACCAATTATCTTAAAAATTCAAAAAGCCTTAAAAGAAGAGCATATAACACTTTCTGTTTATCAAAGGGGAACATGGGTTTAAAAAATAATTGGGCATCTCTGTTCTTGCTAGTGGTCTTTGAAGCCAATACTAGGAAACCATGAAGCTCCTTTTGTATTTCAAGGGGCAACAGCAAAGATGGCAGAACCTTCCTACACCTGTCTTCACGCTTTACTCTGTGCCCCCTACCCCTTGTGAAGGATTTCATGTTTCTTCAATTTCTCCTGAATATTCCCTCATATAAAAATAGATGTAGAAATTAGTATGAGGAAGGCAACAAAAACACTGCATTTTTATTGCACTCTGAATATTTTATAATTTTTTTTAATAATCTTGTAGAAAGGCTACATAGATCATTTTATAAAAATAACTTTCCTGGCAAATTTCAAATCAAGATAGTAGTGTATCTTATTTTTAAAGTGATCATTTGTATCTAGACTACTCTACTGTGTTAAACAGCCCTAGTAAAAAATGATATTACTGTTTTATACCAATAAAAGTTGTTTTTACCTGAGTGAGACATTTAAAAAAAAAAGAAAGAACTGAAAAAGACCTGCCCTGGAGAAGGAATATCATTTTCTTCAAACAGTGGCTTCTTGTTTCTATGCTTAACAGATTATATATTATTCCCAGATCAGTGGCCAAGTCCCCCCGATTAAATCATCTTGAATCTCCTCCACATTCAGGCCGAAAGACAAAACACAGCAACAACAACCACAAAAACCTCTAAATGTGAATTATTTTAGAAAATAGGACGTCAAGACACGGTGTCTTAAGGGAACGTGTTCCACACGGAAACTGAGATCTCAGTTCTCCAACATTCAAACTGTCTTGGAGGAATTTTGTACGTGTGAATAATCCCCATTGGAGATGCTTGCAGCAGTGGTGGGGTAGATGACGTCTGCTGTCTAAGGACAAACGATCATGTCCATCCATTCAGCGACATCTACTAAAGCCAATGGAAAAGGACCATGGAAACACACATTCTGGAGGGAGCATCTCCCGCTTCTCTCTGAGCATTCCCAGCTTCTACTTTGCTTGTCCTCTCTTTATTTTACTGTTTTTTAAATGTTGTTTTTTATTTTATTTTATTCTAATTTCTTTGTTTTCCTTTCCTACATCTTTCTTTACCTATGGCCTTGAGTAACATATCACAAGGTTTGCAAACACAGTTCTCTGGGATTACCATTCTGATGGCTTTTGGAATTGCACCAATAGTGCCCATGCATCATGGTGGCATAAAAACAGTCACCGCCCCTGCCTACAAGTTCCCATTCAAGACACCAACTGCTGCCTTGTGCTTAAGCCTCAGGAGTATGTACCCCATCTTCCCTACCCTATGAAAGCCTGGTCCTGCTTTAATGGAGAGTTACCCAGTCTTCAGTTACTCCCTGGGATACAGAAGCTGAATAGAGAATTTAACTTCACTTTGAGTCACTTAATTCAGTTTTTTGATATTAGTTATTTCTCCTTTTTATTCTATGATCTTAGTTATAGAGTTACAGTCTATTATCCTTTAATTTCGACATGAGTTTAGAAGTAAATATGACTATAAAACAATAATGACATCTTTCCCAACTACATTTTAGTTCAACTTATTGATTTTCTTACTCACTTAAAATTAATTAATGTCACATTTCATCTTAACTTTGACATTTCATTTCTAACTTAGCCATAGATGCATCTTTCCTGAGCTATCTATTGTTTCTGCTTCCAAGTCATCTCTAAAATGCATGCTATTGTCCATCATCTGATTATTTTAATTTTAACTAAATTTGTTACTTATGTAAAAAGTATAAAATGGGGTCACTATTAATGAGGCTATTGTGAATAAGCTAAATCATGTTTTAAAACTCACTTAAACTCATTGGACTTCAAATGTTGAAGTAATTTTGGCAGTTATATTTACAATGATTTGTACATTACATTCCTCTCTTCCTGAGGAAAGATACCATAGTAGTTATATTTGCATCTTCAGTATTTAGCATTAAATAGGCATTTTATTAAATGGATAACTAAAATAATATCTAAAATGAGTATGCGAACTTCCTTCAACAGGAATCATTGTTAATAAGCCTGAGTCTAAAAGGATGTTATTCTGTGCTTACTGTGTGTCAGATACATTTTCAAGTACTTTACATGAATTAATTCATTTATCCGCCAACAAATTCATGAAGTAGGTCTGTAATTACCCTCATGTACTGAAGGGTAAGTCACAGCTAGTAAGTGGCAGAGCCAAGATTAATTGGATCTTAAATGCTGTGCTCTATTGTTTCTAGATAAAACTGGAAATGGTTGTTTCCATTTTCTGGTAGCAGGCTCTGACCCATGGGTGTCACATACTCAAAGGGAAATTCACTGGGGGTATTTATGTGCAGACTCAGGTATTTGACATTCTAACCCTCTCCAAATTTCAGAAGCATCTTGAATTTTTCTCTTTTATGAAGGAGAGGGAAAGACAGGGGCCAGCGGGGTAGAGAGAGAGAGAATATTTGTGTCCCTAATACACGCATTTGGGCACCACCGACCTTAGACACGCAGTCCATCAACACAAGGTTCTTTCCATTAATTACATGGTTTCGAGCAGAGTAGTGACTTCATTGCATTTGTATTTTAAAAGGATCCTTCTGTTTCCCTTTGTGTGTGGAAGAGAGTTTTCATGGGATGAATAAATATTAATTTAAATTTTGGTCTAAACTGTACACGTAGATGATGTTTAGTGAAGGGATATTAGATACGTATTTGTTGAATTTCATTGCCTGGAAAACATAAAAAAAAAAGTTGAGGATGGTACCAGCCACATAAGCATGCTGGTCTTCTGTACCTCAATGTGAAAAATAAACAAACAGAAACTAGAGGACGCTTAATCAAGACCCCTCTCGTCATTTGTGATGCTTTCAAGATGTGTCAAAATGTTTTCCTTATCAATTTCTTTCTGAAGTGATGAATGCATTTTTTTCTTATAAAAAAATCACGTTAAAAACTACTGACGGTTTTAAACAACAGTGTGCAATAGAAAAAATAGCCCAGGTCCTTAGGCACAAACGATTTTCAATTCTATACAGAGAAGTCTTTTCGCATCCTGACACTCAGAAAATGAATGATTCCAAAGAGCACATAGAATTGTGCTGCAGGGCTGCTTGGAGCTCCTTGGAACTTGTAACCAACCCAAACATTTTTATCAGCTCCATAACAATACCCAAGTCAATAATAAAGGAGTGATTCAGTAGCCAATCCAAATCCAAATGACAGTGGCCTTAAAAACAAACAGCCCAATCAAAGTGACATTGATGCTGCTTTGAAACAATAAATATTAGCTCTGTCACAGCTTAACTGCATTGAAGTGTCATATTCTCTCTGGCTGTTACCTTAGAAAACCTCCCAAGGAAGGAGAGAAAAGCACCTTGACAGATTTCATTTTAGCTGCAGCCGTAACTTCAAGTTGCCTTCAACTTCAGGTTGGTCTCTGCTTGCAATTTTGTAGGTGGTCGTCATGGATGGAATCTTGGTTATTCTACATTGAAAGAGGGTTTTTATTTCTTCACCATATCACTCTGATTCTCTACATCTATTCTGTAGAACAAAAGGAATACGTGTTTTCTACTGCAATTATAGTCCTCTCTAATCTTGACCTCCAAGTTTGAGGAGAAAACTTCTGAATCCCCCCCGCCCCTTCAATAATGACCCATTGCAAATGCATGGGTAACGTTAAATCTTGGTCAGAGTCATTGACGCGACTAAACTGATTTACTAATAGAAAGAATATTACATAAAAATAAGCATATGAAATGAAATGTTATATATATATGCGTATATTTTGGAGGGAGGGAGAGAGAGAACTGATGACCTGCATAAATTAAGACTGGATGGTCTGAGACTGTAGATCTTTTAGTTTCTCCCACGTTTATTTTTAACATTTGTAAAGGAAGTCATTAATCCATATATTCTCCATTCATAAATCATAACAATGAAATATCTGCTATAATTGAGGAATGCTAATTTCAGTCTGTTACCCCAAGATTCTTTCATTCATCATTTAGGCATTCATTTCTTTCTCTCATCACCTATTTCAGATAGTGTTTTAATTACTAGGGTTGGGAAACGTCTAAAATATGTCCTCTGCTTCATAGTTAAGATTTAAGGGGCAGACAAACACATGAATAACTGGCTGTAGAACCAGCAAAATGAAATAAATTCTTAAAAGAATATAAGCAGCAATGTTCATTGTTGAGGAAAAATAAACTGAAGGTGTGATCACCTTCCTAGTAGTGGAAAACTTCCATAGTGAAGACAATTTTACATAGTTTTCTCTGCTAGGATAGAAACAGTCCCCATTGCCCTGGCAACTGACTCCATCAGTGATAGTTACCCACAGGAAGGATGTTCAATTTCCCTGACCCTGGTTTCTTTGTTTAAAAAAATAAAAATCAGCCGAACCTGAGTCAAGTAACTGCTTAACTTTTGAAGGTCGAATCTTCTAAATCCTTTTAAACCCACAGTCACAACGGAAAGCACAGCGACAAGTATTTCACAAATAAACACAACACAATTATCAGAGGGTCTAGTGTGGTGAAATGTGACACGAGGAGAAACACAAACTCCACACTGGGTGCTGGTGGTCCTGTGACTCCCAGACTAGGAGGACATGTGATTGTACCTGACGTGCTTTCTCCACCGACAGCTACTCAATGCATTTGTCATGTGATGGAATTTGTTGTCAGAGAATTGTTCTAAGTCTATTCTGTGAACTTATTTATTTATTTCACAGAGGAAGAAGAAGGAATGTTAAGCATTGACTTAGGATTCAATTCTTATATATTTTAAGACTGAAAAATACATACATACAATCATTACAAATCTTCACATCTGCCTCTTTCTTAAATTTTCATTGTTCCTTACTAGCTTCTGTCTCTGCAGTTTTATCAAACAGCATAGTCAGCCCTTAAGCAATTGCTTAAGCAAGATTTGACTTTAGACTGTTCTTAAAAAAAAAAATCCTCACTATGTCTAGAGTCAGACCTGCAAAATAACACAGATTTCCACCCCCAAATGGAGTAAAGAGCCTCAGGGTGCGTGCAACATGCAAGCTAACCTTTAATATTAATGTAAATCACAGAGGCGAAGCCGATGGTGTGGAGTAAATCCTCTGACTTCAGTTCCTCTCTAATTACCTTCCCCTGGACTCCAAGCCATCCTTTACGCGGCACCCCACTGAAATAAGGAGAGGTACCCAAGTTTCAAACCAACGATATAATTACATTGAAAGTTTGTCCAATGATGAGACTTGCTGCCAATTCTAAAAGGCTTTATAGTTTCTGAATGATGTGTTTATTTTGGAAAATAAACTAAATGGTGACTTTTGCAACAGAAGATTGTGTCAAGGTGAAGATGGATGGGATGCAGAATGGAAAAACTTTAGAAGGCCTATATTCCTCAATCAAATAGACCAATGTTATTGAGAGATCATAAATGTTATTCAGGATTACTGGCCATATAGGAGTTGTTTAGGATGGTTGTAAATCCAGCTTAATCTGCCTGAGGCCACTCCCCTCCCCAAAAGCCATCTAATGTAAAACTAAAATCTAAGCATAATATAACTTGTAAAATGCAGTTTCATGACAATACAAGCAAATATAATTTAGAGTTAGCTTATAGAAGGGAAAATAACAACTTTAAGGGAAGGAAGGAGCTCAAATGGAATAGTCAGAGTTTAGAGCTTCTCTATAGTTTTAACACCCACTGTGGTCAATTTTCTTTGGCACAAATGCTAAGTTGGTGGAAAGGATTGCCTTTTTTGATGTTAGTGTTTAGCACTAGATGATGTGCAGTTAATTAAGTACTTCCTTCTTGAAGATCTTACATTGTTTGCTCTCACACAAACCCATGTTTTGGTATTATTTTCCTGCTTAAAAGATGAGGAAAGGGGCTTTAGTGGTAATAATAAGTAGCTCAAGCCATATTCTTAGTGATGAATGAAGACAGAACTCAGACCCAGGGTTTCCTTCCAACTCCATCGTCTGTCGCAGCACTAAGATCACTAAGTGTCTGCTGTGTTAGGAGAAGGGCTTTGGATTGTTCTGCAAATAAACCTCCTTCGGATGACTCAAGATGTCTACCTCATTTCTATTATTTTTAATTCTATTTACCAACCTTCTTAAACAAGATTTGGGGAAGGGCAGCAATAATTTGCTATTAGTCCATTCTTAGGGAAGAAACGTCACGTCTTCAGCCCATAACACACAAAAAGACAGATTTCCTCCTCAAAATGGAATGTGCTAAATGGAGCTGTAGTAGGTGGGATCCTAGTTGTAGATATGGATGAGACTGTAAAAAGTTGCAATGATTGTTTAGCATGTAAAATAGCAGAATGCCTTTCATGAGCCCTGAGAACAAGTAGAGGTATTCGTGGTTCCTGGCTCCTTGGTATCCATCTGCATCGTGCACCCACCACTTTTTGGTGGGGTAACTTATAGTGCAACTTCCTTTTGGAGAATTATTGGTGAAATTAGAAATAAAGATACCTTGATCGTCCCTAGTCAGTGGGGAGCACATGACCCCAGCTTGTGCTCTTAGACTTTTTATCTACAGAGGTTGAGTCTTGAATGGAATGGACTCTGACAAGGATGGAGAAAACAAATGATGGGACTAATTCCCATCTAATCCCCACAGTAGCCCATGCCTACACGTGATGACTGACTGATATCTGCTACCTGGACACCAGTTGTTGCACCATTTTGTACCCCTTTCAAGCCCAGTCTTTGAGCTCTTCAATGAATATGATTATGCCCTACCTTAAATTTACGGTCTTATGAAGGAGACAGGAATGGGCATTTCAACTCAAATAGCACCACTTCCAAGAAGCCATCCTTGACTGGCCCGTCTGAAGTAGGTGCCCTACCCCACTCATTCCCTATTATAATATCCAGTTTTAATATCCTTCCCAGCAGTTCTTACTCTCTGACCTTATCTTGTTTATTGTGTATCTTCATATGTTTGAGCAGCTGAGCCTCATAGAATTTTCTTCCAGCTATAGCAGCACAGGACATGGAAAGTGTTTCCCACTTGTCTGGGAGCAGGAAAAACACTTGGTTTAAGGACATCCAGAAGGTGTGAAGAGGCCTCACAGTCAGGAAGATGAGGACACACCAGGTTCCATGGACTAGCAGATAAAAGTCAGACAGCAACAAAGGTGTCTGTAGACTCCAACGTGACAGGAAGAAAATGCAAAAATCTAGATTGTTGCCTTACTTTCCAGCTGCTGATTCAATACTAGGTGTGTTCGTGTGTTCTCCTGCAGAAATAAAATACTGAGAAAAGATTTTTTTGTACACTTGAGTTTGTAGACTGAGACTTATACCTAATAAACATGATTGTGAATTCCTCAGACAATATGGAGCTATAAAATGTACAATGGTCTCTTCTAATCCTATCCCTGAAGAGAAGCACTAGCAGCTCTTTCTATAATTATGTCAACAGAGAGAGATACAGATATAAATATGTACTTAGATACAGACAGAGTCACATCTCTAGACAGAGTGACAGTCATCGTTGAATGAACACAGGAATACATAATATGTACAATTCAGAATCAATTTTTAGATGTTAGAAAACAGCTTTTTGAATTTGAGAAAATGAAATATGTCAATCATTAATAGGTGATAGCTGACAAAGTCAATTAGGAATAATGTGTATTTTCTTTATCCATAATAAAAAAAGAGCTTTGAAATTCTGGATCCAAATTGCTTGCTGTAATCAAGAGGCCACCAGGGTAAGATGAATTGTTGCTATGAGAGAGGGTTCCTTGACAAGAAGAAAGAACTTCCACTGGCAAACTCATGAAAAATCAAAGCTATTTAGTGCATGACTTTGGAAATGAAAATTATGTACGAGTTTATACACTGATTAATTACAATTAGAGAGCTCTAAGACCAAAGTAGATTAATTAAAACCCCCCAATTAATTTTTCTCTAAGAACTTTGGGTATGAAGAGGCAGAAAAAATGCTTTATTATTATTTTTTAAGTCTCAGAAACTATCAGCTGAAATAATCTAAACCTCAAGGATACCTTGGGAAATACACACAGTGCATTTCTTTCAGTGGTAGAGTACCAAGTATTTAAAAGTTTACTCAATCCTTTCAGAGAGGTTGTGACTGCCAAATAAATTTCTGAGGGTATCACAATTAATAATGTAATGATCCCAGTATTTATTTGGCTGAAATTTTTAGGTTATCATTCTTTTTTTTTTTACAGTAAACTGCATATATTTAAAGTGTACAATTTGATTTTTTTTCTTATTGGTAATGTACATATGTAGGGGTTGTGTTTAAGATTTAGGGTCACTGACTCTACCCTAAGTGTAATTAATTGGTTTGAATGTTTACATAAAACCAACATGTAGCAAGTGTGTGCATCTTAGTCCCTTTGTGTGCAGGCTGCTATAACAAACTACCACAGACTGGGGGGGCTTGTGAACAACACAAATTTTTCATGGAGGCTGGAAAGTTCAAGATCAAGGAGCTGGCAGATTCGGTGTCTGGTGAGAAGACCATCTCTTTGCTGAAACCTCAGGTGGTAGGAAAGGCAAGGGAGATTTCCTGGACTGCTAAGCCATTTATGAGAGCTCTGCCTCATGACCTACTCACTTCCCAAAGACCCCACCTCCTCATACCATCACCTTGGGGGTTGGGTATCAACATATGAACTTTGAAGAGACACAAATGTTCAGATCTTGGCAATGTGTGTACACATATACATATATAAGTATATATAAATGTCCTATTTTTGTCAAGCTGGGTATGAATGCAAAATGGTGATAAATACTTAAATGACATCCTAAAGTCCATTTCTACTCTTTAGACATGATGATAAAATTAATGCTAATTTATATTATTACAATTAGCCAAATTTCTAAGGATTTAGTGGATCTCTGATGTAGCCTAGAATATGTGAACATCAAAGCAAGATTGAGGAAGTGTAAAAGGTACATTTTCATCTTTATTTGGGAGAGGAAATAGATTTGATACATTTTCTTTTTTTCCTACATAACTTGAAGGATAATAAGCCTCAGCACAGATCAACCAAGGGATGCTGATGGGGAAGAGAAGGGAAAGAGAGTGATTGTTGAACTCATAATTCATCTTGGGTCCTGAGGGATGAGATCACATAGTACAACAGGGAACACACTGCTGACCTCATTTTAGGTCCTGTCAGAAGAAGTGAGACTCCCAAGGCAATCAACAGACAGAACCGAACCTCCCTTTGGAGCAGAGATGCAAGACTAATTATGGAAGGAGGTATTTTTTAGACACCAAGGGAAAGAACTGGCAGCAGAAACAGGCTGGATGGACTCAACAAGTATCAGCTTGGTTTTCCAAAAGCATTGCATTTTGGGTGGAGTGATCGAGCTTAATGCTCTTACAGAGAACTTACTCTTTTAGAGTTTCCATCAGATATTAGGAAAAGAAAGATTCCTAATCCAAACAGTCAATCCAGAAGTATTTTATTGAGTGAACCAGAAGGCATGTAGCATGGTGGTAAGCAAAACGGTAGCTCCAAAAAATTATAAAAGATGGTCTCTAATGAGGACCCTGTTTCCATTTTTTGAAGTCTGACTGCTGATAGATCTTAAACCTCAGCCCTCTCTCTTCCTCTTGTACAGGGAAGCTTTCCGTTCTCTCCTTTGGCACCAGTGGGACACTGAAACCATGCAAGCCCTCGCCCAGGTGGGAACTCTCACCCTGGCTGTATCTTTGCCTGTAATAAAAAACCAGGACAGTCTCTTTTCTTTGCTCCTTCTCAAGCCATTTTTGCCCTGCTCTCCCAGAGACCTCAGTTATACAAGTAATAAACCTTCTCATACCCTCTTGGTGTATGTGCCGCGTCATCAGCCTTGACACCTCAACTAAACTTTGGGTGGGATCCATCCTGAGTTTTAAGTGGTGACCAAAACGTGGACATTATCCATAGGGAGGCTATAATGAAATGGGAGACGTACCTCCTGCATAGTCAGTGTGAGATAGAGCATCCTGCCTGCACATGGTAGGTCTTTAATGGCTGCTGTCGACAGTCATAGTGTTGGCATTTGCTATATCCCGCGATCATGTCGGCACAGGAGCAATCAACTCACTTTTTATCCCCTACACAAATGAAGTACAAGCATGAAGATGACTTTCTCTGAAAGTGAAAACATTCCTTCCTTTATAGGGAAAAGCAATTAGGCTGAAGATTGGAATTTCTTTACCTGGAAAAAGAGGGAGTTATTAGCATTTTCTAAAACTTTGATGTCATATTCTAATGAACTAATGATGAGCTCCCTAACTGAGGAGAGTAAATGTAAAAGAAGTAATGAAGATTATGGTGTGACAGGTAAGTGGGATGTGAGGCAGAACATTCTGGAAAACTAAAGGAGACAGGAAGATGAGAGAAACATTAAGCCAGAGCACCCTAAGCTGAAAGGATGGACCGAATTTAGAGGTTGTTACCTAGCAGGTGAACCAAGGAAAAGACTGCTGTGAAAGATGCTATTTAAATTAAGACCTATTCCTTTCAGCCCAGCATCCTACTCTTCATTTAAGTGGAGATAACGCTGTTTGTACCAAGCATCCCACTGGCTGACCCAGAAGCAACGCCCATCGCATGAAAGGTTCATCACAACAGTACCTCTACAAAGATAGCCACATGGTTAAAGTGGACCACTGCACACACCATGTGGTACTGAGGAGGACACCCCAGATCTTCACTGAAAGAATTAAGGAGCGTATTGGTCCTACCCTGAGCCAGGAGAGTGCCAAGCAGATGCTGCTGACATAGCTCTATGTTAATGATTAAACCACATTTTGAGGCATGGATGTTCTTAGCATAGACAAAGAGAGTTAGATAAAAGTTATATTTCTTCAGAAAAAAAGTTTTATGGTATCCTTTAATATTATGAAAAGTGTAGTTGAGAGGAGAAGGTTTGTCATGGGTGGGACTGTCATTAGCAAAGGCTGGAAGGTGTTAAAAGGGAAAGGACTGTAGTGAACACAACTAAGAAAAACATCCAGATTGGGAAGTGGAAAGAAAAGCTGGTTAAGGAGAGTAGGGGTCAAGACACCGAGAAGAGGAAATGAGATTCACCATGCCTGCCCAAAGGGAAACCTACTAGTGTACTATTTGCGTCTTAATGTGTCTGTAGAATACATGCCGTCCTTTTAGGCAACTGGATCCCATTTAGTGAATTCCATGAACAAAAGACATGTTCATGTGCTGACTAGGAAGAAGTTCTTGATGAAAACTCTGTAACATGTGGGACTTGAAGTTGCTTGTCAGGTAACCTGTAACTATATTTGATGTTCTGCATCATCATACAGAGAGAGTTTGGCTTTGAATTTATGAAAAAGATACTTGCTTCAATTTTAAAACGTTGTATAGGAGGCAAGTTATAGCAAGTACTGGGGATTTGCCAGAAGTATGTATATTTTGATCTTACGTAAGATGCACAGGTGTGCACTCTGAAATTTTACCAACTGCAGGGTAGGAATCCGAAGTCAGTTCAGTTCATATAACCTTAGACCATTCCAAGTGGTCAATGCATGTCAGAGCACACAAAACTCCTCTACGTGGATTCTTCCAAGCCCAGGACACATGCGAATCCAAGAGGAAAAAGAACACATGCCTGTGTCCCAAATAGAAGCTCACAGTAAAAAACTGCAGGAGGATATGATCCTGCACGAGGGACAGTCGACAGCCACAACTAAGGGGAGGACTTGCACCCTCATGAGAAGTGAGATACTGAAACAGGTTAGAAAGATCTAAACATACAGATGTTCAAAGTGACGTTCGTCCATTAAGTTCAAACACAGGCAAACTAAAGTATGGGGTAAAAAGTCAGGATAAAGATTATCTTCGAGGTGGGAAGAGAGGGCAGTGACTCTGAGAGACACATGGGGGCTTCTGAGATGCTGGTGAGCTTCTATTTCTTGATATGGGTGCTGGTTACCTAAGATTTTATTATTATATTATTATTATGACTATTAGTATTTTAAAAAATGTATTGAACTACATCATTGTGGTTTGCACTGTTTCTTTATGTTTGCATGCATCAATAAAATAGTTTATTAAAAAAGCAAAGAGGACAAAAAGGCATTTTCAGGTATATTCGAGTTAAGAAAGTTGACCTCTCCAAAATTTACTTAGAGAATTGTTAAATGATATTCTTCGGTGGGAAAAATCTGAATCCATGAAATTTTTACCTTTTCACCACCTTCTCCCAGTTCCCCTACCCTGCACCCCTGCCTCTGACAACCACAAATCTGATCTCTTTTTCTATGAGTTTGGTTTTTTTGTAGATTCCATATATAAATGAGATCATACAGTATTTGTTGTTCTCTGTCTGACATTTCACTTAGCATAATGCCCTCAAGATCTACCCTTGTTCTTGCAAATGGCAGGATTTCCTTCTTTGTTATGGCTGAAGAGTACACATAACCCCCCCACACACACACCCCCACAGTCCCCCACCACCCCACCCCACCCCCCCAACACACACAACCCAGAACAAAGCCTGAGATGTGGGAAGAAGCAGATCTGGATCCAGCCTGATTCTGTTTTATACATTCAGCATTTACAGACCACCTATTAAGTTTCAGGCACAAAGATATGGACACTAGGAATGGATACTTAATCTACCTGTATCTCATTTTCCTCATATGAAAATAATTTGATGAGAGCAGGACTTGCTGTTTCCAAGGTATCTGAATAGTATTTAACACATAGGAGGCCTTCTAAATATAAGCTAAATGCAAAGATTTTACTTTATATATGTTGTCAAGATTAAATAAAATAATGCATATACAACATTTAACACAGCAAATAGACAATGCTCAGAAATGTCAATTACTTTTCTTACTTCCCAGGAAAAAAAATAGTCCAAGAAATTTGACTAGTGTCCTTTTAACTTTTTCCATTTTTCCTAATAGATTAAATAAATACATAGCCTTTAAGGTACAGTCATATAGATATAGTTAATTAGATTGGATAAAAATGATAGCAGTTAAATAGATTAGGGAAAAAAAGTTGAAAAAAAGTTGTCATCACTAGGGTCACCTTTTCAAACCCAACCCTGAAAATCTGTAATCTGCCTGCAAAAGATCTCTGCAGTGCACCAAAGAGTAAAGCAGTAGAGTTTTCTGCTGCCTCTGGAGGAAGATATATCTGCTGTAGGTATCAATTCAGCCATGGAGAATAATTTAATCATACTTGTAAATGACATTCCAACAAAAGGTCATCAGATCTATCAGGCCCTCATCAACTTAGGAAAATTAGACCAGCTTTATTGATGTTGGAAAGTGATACAGTGCCTGACTCTGCTTTGTAAGGAAACTAGGGAGTCCAGAAAATGTGTCTGAGCTGAGCAGTGTAATCCCCAGAGCCCAGGCGAGCAAAACAGACAGTTGGACCGTGAGCCTCTCCAGTTGCAAATTCCCACGCTAGCTGCAGGGTTTCTTCTGCTTCCCTTTTTTTCATACTGTGACTGAATAAAAATGTTAGAAAGTGATACATATGCAAAAACCACTTAATGAAACCAGAGATCTGGATCCCACTGAAAAAGGCACAGAGGGGGAAAAAACAGAGATAAAGAAGGCATTGTCAATGTCTGTTGTTTAGCCAGGCAAGAGACATTTGCTGTGATGATGCGTTTACTTTCAGGTTGAGAGTGGTTGGTTGTGGGAGAGTAAAAGACACAGCCTGTCGCTCATAAGTAGAGCTGGAGGAGCAGGTGGGTGGGGGGTTTAGATCAGGTCTCCACCACTAACTAGCCACGTGCCCCTTGATGGGTTACTTAACTCTTTTTTAAACTTCAGTTTCGTCCTCCATGAATTAGGATCCTACAGCTCCCAACTTACAGGGTTGTTGGGACAGTTAAACAAGAAAATATAGTGAAGAGCTAAGTGCAATGAATGGCAAAGAGCAAGCAATCAGTAATGTGAGTTATCTTGACTATTATTCGGTTAACTAATTTCTAGGCACTGACTTCTGCAGTAATCCCAGTCTTTAATTAAGGAACTCAACCCAAAGAAATGATCCCAGTTTGAATATTAGTCAATTGCTAAAATGGATGACTGGGGATGATTTTTGCATTTATGTTGTACTCAGATCAGCCGTCTTTGGACACATCATGTTTATAGTTGTGATGGTGGAAGATGAAAGAGTTCACCTAATTGAATTAAGAAAACAGAAGGAGAGCAAGGATGGTGCAATTGCTTTTTCATTTATCTAGCACTTAAAACAACACACATTTATTCTCTCTCAGTTTCCTTAGGTTGGGTGTCTGATATGTTTTAGCTGGTTCTTCTGCTCAGGGTCTCACAAGCCTGTGATCAAGGTGTCAGCCAGGGCTGGGGTCTCATCTGAGGGTGGGGTCCTCTTCTGGGTTCCCTGGCTTTTGTCAGAATTAAGTTCATTGTGGTTGTAGGATTGAGGTTCTCAGCTCCCAACATTCCCTACCTTGTGGTCCACTCCATAGCATGGCAGTTTTCTTACTCAAGGCCAACAGTAGAGCATCTTCTGCTACTTCAGATCTCTCTTTCTTCTACCTCTGTCTTTAGAGCCTCTTTTGGAAGGGCCCACCTGCTTCTGTCAGGGTATTGTGCTGGGCACACACAACAAGGCATGGAGATCTTGGGGTCCATTCTATAATTCTGCCTAATGCAGATGGTGAAGAGAAAATTCCATAAAGTTACTGGAAGTTTACTTTGTTATTAAAGCAATATTGGACAGATAGGTCTCCACTGGCAAAAAAGTCATATTTGGTCTCTAAATCGAGTTTCTCTCTCATTCTAAGGATATGACTTCTCCCCATGCTGCAGCTATATAAAGAGGAATCATGCACTCAAACTGCATCTGGGAGGAAATGAGGAAGCACTCACTATGGCCATGTATGTCAGAATATCTTTGCACGAGGTCTATTTTTCCTGGTTGTGCAATTCTATTTCTAACACATCCAAAAGGAGCACCACTCAGGTCTCACCTGGAGGGGAAAATATTATTGGCCTAATTTAGTAGGCAAGGCTCCAATTACGTGATCTGATTCACTATGCCAGAGTTCAAAACCCTATTCCTCTTCTAAGTTTTCCTGCAGTTTGAAAGGAATCTGTGCACAGCTGTATCTTCCCAATTGTTTGAGTGGTGGCTTCAACTAAACCCCAGTCTGAATTATCACCAAGCCTCCAGCCTGACATGTTGATCTAACCAGACTCCTTACTGAGGCTGCCTAATAGGAGACCCAATGATAACAGGGAATAAGTCATGTCTCCTTCCTGTACCCAGAAACTGTAGAGTCTTGGCCAGTGTTTATCCAGAGCTTGTCAGATTTATCTTTCAGATTCTGGGGGAAAATGCATGAATGATATGAGCATTGTGGAAAACTCTAAATCTTTGGGGGGTGCACCACTCAGAGCTTCAGCCAATTATCCAAGATTCATTATGTAATGGTTCCATTTTTTTTCTATATTACTTTTGAAGAGTTTCCAGGCTCCTCCAGTATTTCTAGATATCGTCTCCTATAATTTCCTTTCCCTAGTTTTAGAGCATTTATTTAAGATGATGATGCTGGTGTCAACACAATATACACCACCACCACCACACACAGGCATTATATATTTTGATTAGATAATAATTTAAAATTTTAATATGACTATTGGATTGCTGCCATGGACCCTCATAGCACTGCCCCTTTCCTTCATTGCACTTATCACAGATTATAATTACACATGCACTTGGGTGATTCTTTGATGATTTTCCCTTTTCCCCCCTAAGCTCCATGAGGGCAGAGACTGAATTTGTTTTACTCACTGTTGTACATCCATGGTCTCCACAGTGATTATCACAGAGTAGAAGGGTAGAATGCATTTGCTGAATGAATTAATGGCTAAGTGATTAAATAGATGAATGGGTGTTAATCCTCCAATTATTATATATTCAATGGCTATCTAATGGCTTCACCTAACCCCTCAATATTAAAACAGACCCCAACATCAGTCTGCCTAACTTCATAATCAGTGCATGTTCATTTAAAAAATCGTAGAATGCTAAAAATCACAAATAAAGCTTTTTCCACTGTGCTACTGCCTAGAAACAAATAAGGTTAAAGTTTGATGTATAGACTTCTACCCTTTTTAGTCATAATTGCACAAAATCGAATGTGTATGATATTTATTAACTTGCTCTTTCACTTGATATATTGGGAACATTTTCCATGAAATATTGTCCTTAACTCAGTGTTTAATGATCATCGGGTGTCCCATCACATGGATGAATAATAAGTCATTTAACTGATCCTCTATTTTCTTGCACTGCCAGACAGAAGGGCTCATGACATATGGTCCCAGTGACTGTGTCTTCTGCCTCACCCTCATGTTAATACTGAGTCTTACTATTTTAAGACAGTTTATACCTTATTAGATGAAAACGATATTTTTCCATCTAATGTTTCTCTCCTAGATTTTCAGTGTGATTGAACATTTTGATGGTCTGTCTGATGTGCCAACATGGCTAAGCTACAGTCCCCAATTAATCAATCAAACACTCACCTAAGTGTGGTGGGGAAGTTACTTTGTAGATGTGATAAAATCCGTAATCAGTTTATTTTATGTAAGAGGTATTATCCTAGATAACCTGGTTGGCCTGATCCATCTGTTGAAAGGCCTTCAAAGCAGAGCTGAGGTTCCCTGTCAAGAAGAAATTCTGTCTGTGGACAGTGGCTTCAGCCTGTGCCCGAGAGTTCTAGCCCTTCCTTATGGCCTGCCCTGTGGATTCCCTATCTGCCAGCCCCACAGTTGCCTAAGCCAACTCCTTGCAATAAAACCCTTAATATATATCTCCTACTGGTTCTGTGTCTATGGGTGGACCCTGACTGATACAAGCAGATTTTTATGCTTTAATTTTATGAATTGCCCATTTATTTCACTTTCTCATATTTTTCTTGGCATATTCTTCTGTTTATTATGGGATGAGTTCCTTTGTCAGGTAAGGTAATCTTTTCCCTGTTTTTGTATTTAGTCATGCCAGTCCTCTGTGCTGTTCAGAGCTGACTAATTCATACATAGTGTTTCATTAATTTCAGAAATATCTCAATGGGAAATTGATGGGAATGAAAGTAAATGAATAAAATTGGAAGGTGTCATATCTTTATAATATTGTTTCCCCATCCAACAAGAATAATGTGGTAGAGAGAATAATGTTCCCTCTAAATGTGTTCATGCTTTAATCTTGGAAATCTGTGGCTGTTGTAACCCTACATGGGAAAAAAGAGGTTTGTGAAAGTGATGAAGTTAAAGATCTTGAGATGAGAAGATTATCCTGGATCATCAGGTATGTCTAATATAGTCATAAGGATCCTTGTAAGGAAAAGTCTGTTTTCAGTTGGATTTTCCATGACTTGAAATTAAATATTCCTCACAGACACAGTTCTTAATGTAGATTTATGTAGCATTTCTCAATTTTAGCTGAATATTCTAGGGAATAATATACTTTTAATGGCTCATCAAATATGCCAAAATGATGGTTAGCTTTATCATTTATTTCTTCTTAATCTGAAAACTACACAATCCAAGGTACTTTTTTTCTGAAAACAAAATGTTGGTTCCTAACCCAAGAATGGTGACACACCAGGAAGACAGAAATCCAACAGACAAAATACCTGGAGGAAAATAAATATTTAAAAAGGTCGTGAGAGAAAAGAATAACTCTAAAAACAGCAAGGATTTTGTCATTTGGCCTGAGGATGTTTTTCCTGTACAGAATCCATAGGCAGTAATGCATATGTCTTAATCACTACACAGAGGTCAGGAGAGATGAGAAAATTTAAAAATTTGCCTTTTTTTCTGGCCAGGAGCAGCAATGTTGAAATAAAATCTTAGGAACTGACACAAAGGCAGGTGAGAAGGCTGCTTTTTCACGCAATAATTAAAGACTGGAGAGCATAGAATGAAGGGAAAGAGAACCTCCCTCCTTGTCCACCAGGGAGTTGGACTTTCCACAGGTGTTTCTATTTGAGAGGGAAAGGCAGTATTAGGAGGATGGGAACCAGAGGGAAGTGTGGGAATTTTCATTTACAGTTGAACAGCAATTGCTTATATTTAAGAGATTTTCTAGATTTCCCCCATTGCTAATTAGCGCAAAATCTATGGAAGGATGGGCATTATAGAAATTTTAAAATAAGAGTAAGAAAAACAAAACAAGGAAACAAAAAATCCCTGATCACTTAGAGCTTTATCACCCTAGGAAATCAACCGCTTTCATCCTATTGGGTTAACGTGTCTAGTTTTACCATACACACTATCATGATAGTCTATGGCCACTACTCTTAACAATATTGGTAATAATGTGGTGGGAGCTCTCCCAGGACAAAGTAAAATTAGGACCCAGAGGCCATAACTCAACTGGGAGGGAACGTAGTTGGGTCCAGTTGTTATCTATATGTGCCTATTTACTCTGTAACTCCTCTTGCATGTTTCCTGCATACCTCTGTAAACTTTGCCTAACTCTGTAACACTGTAATGGCCCAGAGGCCATAAAACAGAAAGTAGACAATCAGATCACATGTTACTTTACTTGTTACCTTATTTGTAAAGTCCAATGTATAGAAACTTAACAAAGAGTATATAAGACAATGCCCTGCTATGTTCAGGGCTCAGCCTTTGGGTGTGAATCCGCTGAGCCAGTGCTGGCACCAATAAACACTGCTTCCTGCTTACAGCCTCGGTGTCTTGCTTCACTCTGTGAAATTCCGCAACAATAACAGTAATGATAGTAGCTAACATTTCTTGAAAGTTTACAATATACGAAGTGTTACGGGTTGAACTGAGCCCCTCCTCCCCACCAAATTCATACGTTGGAGTGCTAGCCCCCAGAATGTCAGAATGCAGCCTTATTTGAAGAAAGGGTCTTTACAGAGGTGACCAAGTTAATAAGAGGTCATTAGGGTGGGCCTAATCCAATGTGAATGGTATCCTTAAAAAAGTGAAAATCTGGAGACAGACACGCACACAGGGAGAACATCATATGAAGATGAAAGCAGAAATCAGAGTGATGCTTCCAGTAGCCAAGGCATGCCAAAGATTGCCCCCAAACCACTAGCACCAAAGGGAGAGGCATGGAAAAGATGTTCTCATGGCCCTCAGAAGGGATTAAATCTGCCCACACCTTGATCATAGACTTCTGGCTTCCAGAACTGTGAGACAATCAATGTCTCTGGTATTTCATTATGGTTGCCCCAAGCAAACTAACACACCAAACACTGCATTAAGAAAATTACACGTAAAAACTTACTAAATATTCAAAGAAGCCCTGCATGAGGTAGTTACTCATCTTATCCCCGTTTTGCAGGTGAAAAAGAAACAGACTGCGAGAGATTAAGTATCTCAAAAACAATGCACACAGTTCCTAAGTGGGGAGCTGGAGAGGCTCCTCCAGATGGCTCAGATCAGAGGGCAGGGATCATGTCTTGTTTGGCTTTAGATGCCAGCTTCTGCCTGTTGCTGTTAGCACAGTGTCTGACACATTCTCACTAAGCACATACTGGATAAATATCTATAGTTATAGTTTTACGGTTCGCATATAAATAAAATGGTAACACAAATAACATTTAACATTTCAGCATAGGAATGTCCCATGTTCCTACATAGTCTTCATGATTTTTACTTTTAATGGCTATACAAAATTCCATCAATTTCATGTTACTGTAATTTATTTGGTCATTCTCCTATTGTTGGGTATTTATGTTGATTTTAATGTTTTACTATTATAAATAACAACATGATAGATGTCTTCATGGCCAGATAGTTTCCCAATTTTTTTAGATGGAGTGTTTCTTATTTCCTTGTGGTAAATCATCAAGTTTATGAACATTTCTACAGTTATAAAATGTTTTATCAAATTACCTTACAAAAGACTTCTGCAAATAAACCTTTTCATAGGCATGCATAAGTGTAGATATTTCATGATATTCACATCAGTATTGGGTCAACATTCACAATATTTTTTAAACCCTGTCAGGTTATCATTTTATGTTTTGATTTAAAATCTACTTTAACAAGTATCCTAATTGTGCTCTTTCTCATTCTCTTGTTAGAAATGTAAGTTAATTTTGGACTCCCAATGACAAAGTAGTTTTAAATCCTGAGGTTAGTCATAGAGAAAAATGAAAACACCAACTAAATGAGGTAATCAACTGATAAAATTGATGAAACTGAAGTCATATTGAACTAGCATACCAATTTAGTTAAAATACTTGTCCTGATTAATGTAAATGGATACAAGTAAAATGTATATATAACAAACTGATCAAATGACAGTATCTAGTGTTCAACTGGCATTTCATAAAACAAAGATAAGTTGTGATGTATTTCAGAATATCAAAAGCACATACACATAGCCTTATGGTTAGTTCAAAACTGTAAAATTAAATACCGAAAATATGCAAGCAGGTCAGTTAGAAGAGGGAAAGTTGTCCAAAGATGTAATTTTTTTCTGACCTCTAAGATATAAAAAGAAGAATTCAGTTTGCAATTGGAAAGTTAAAAAGTTGAGTGATTCCTGGATAGACTGAATTTTCTGTTAGGGATCTACTATGGTCAGCTCAGGAAACAGACTAACTTAGAGATGCTGGACCTGTGCTGTGTGTTACCTGAGTGAATGTGCTAAAGAAAGAAATAGGCTTTCTTATCCACTGGCTCTTATGAAGTAGCCACTGAAGGGCGTGGGGTGGGAGGGAGAGAGGAGGGTGAGAAAGGTGAGAAGAGGGGAGGAGAAAAGAAAGAAAAAGCAGAGAGAGAAAAGGGAGGAAGAAGATGGGGGGAGGAGTGGGGAAGAAGGGAGAAAAGAAAAGAAGAGAGGGAGAGGAAGAGGCTGGCAGGAAGGAAAGAGGGATGAAGAAAGATAGGGAGCCGCTAGTTTGGTGTCTATATCTGTGAGTCTGTTTCTGTTTTGATTAACACATTTGTTGTTTTATTTTTTAGATTTCACACATCAGTGATAACATAGAGTATCTGTCTTTCTCTGTCTGACATTTCACTAAGCATAATACTCTCTAGGTCCATCCATGTTGTTGTGAATGGCAAAATTTCATTCTTTTTTTTATCACTGAGTAATATTCCATTGTACATCTATATATCTCACATCTTCTTTATCTCAGAGAGAAATGAGGAGGGGCAAGATGGGGTACGGGATTAAGACAGACAAACTACTAAGTATAAAATAACTAAGCAACAGGGATGTATTGTACAGCGCAGGGAAATATAGCCACTGTTTTGTAATAGCTTTAAATGCAGTATGATCTATAAAAATACTGAATCACTATGTTGTACACTTGAAACTAATATAATATTGTACATCAACTGTAATTCAATAAAAAAAGATAGGGAAGGAAAGAGGAAGGGAGGGAAAAGAAAACAACTCATAACATAGGAATAGATGCATCATGGTCATTAGCACATGCACAAAGAGAAACTCACTTCAGTATGAAATATTCAATTATTATTAAAAGCCCAATATTTTAATTGACTTAATCTATAGTGCATTATGAATGGATTAATTAAAACAGTAATTACATTCAAAGAACGTATTAATATTGTTAATTTTTTTTAAACTACTACAGGAGTCTTAAAGCTGTAACTTCACATATAAAAGTTCTAAACCTGGGATTCCTCTGAATAAGTCTATGGCATTTACCATTGCAGAGAGCAGACACAAGTTGGCAGCCAACTGCCTTTATGATCTAAAGGTAGAAACCATTGCAGCCCTGAATCCATTTAAAAACATTTCAAATGTTCCTAACGTTATTTAGACTTCGCTAGTTCTTATACACACTTTAAGAGAGATTATCCTTAAAAATGAAAACCCGTGTTTTCCTCTCCTGCTGTGATAATGGAAAAAACTGAACTGATTTTGGTCAAAGTTTCCAAAATTTATTTTCTTCCCTTCAGCATTACAATAAGTGATTAGGGAGAAACAAAACCGGGGACTCTTCCTTCTGTATGAGTGAACAGTGGCTCAAAGGGATGTGGAAAACCACGGTTGTCTCTTAGCTGCAATCTGCTTCATCTAACACCAATAAAGCTTGTCTGGGCTGGTGTATTTATAGACTCTGCAGAGAGAGAGCAGATATAAATACTTGAATACCTTTCATTTAGTAGCAGTGTCTATTCTAATGTTGGTTTTTGTCTTTTCCAGTAATTGGTGTGGATACCCAGAAGAACTGAATTAATTACATGAACAAACTTATTGTATTGTTGAGGTTAGCTCTAGACCAAGTCAGGAAAATGTAATTGGGCTAGTGTATAAAGAGGTGGCTTTTTTAGTTCATTTCTTCATTCTTTCAAACATTCACCAATTTTTTTTAATTTATCCCAATATATTTCTATGTATCAAGCACCACCCTTGGTTCTTGGAATAGAGGGATGAATCTATTGTCTGTTGCCACAATAATGCTGTGAGTCACCATCAACAAAACAAAAAGCTGCCTGAAACAACAAGCATTTACTGTTGCTCACAAGCCTACAGGGCATCTGCGTTGCCTGCTGCTCTCACCTGGGCTCATTCATACACCTGAAGTCAGCCCCAGAGGGCGTGGGCAGCTCAGCTAGTCTTGGCTGGGCTCTCTTGTGTGCTTGGAGGTGGCTAGCTGCCGACTGGTCTAGGATGGGCTTGCCTGGGACAGCTGGGCTCTCTTGTACATGGTCTTTTATCCTCAACTTAGCAGGGCTTGTTCTCCTAGTAAAATCCAAGTTCCAAGAGAAAGAGTGGAAAATCCTTGAACCAGGCTGAGAACCGACCCACTATCATTCTCCTGCCTTCTGTTGGCTAAAGCAAATCAAAGGCCAGCCTGAATTCAAAGGGGTGAGGGAATAGTTTCTACCTCTTTGGAGGGGAGGTGCAAAGCTACACTGCAAGGGACATGGTCCCAGGAAAAGCGATAACTTTGGACATGTTTGTAATCAACCTCCCATAAGCGATAACTGAAATCTAACAAACAGGAGGTGGAGAAAATTAGTAAATACTCAAGATAATCTCAGATAGTGATTAAAGGTTCTGAAGAAAACAGGGTGTGATGCAGAGTGAAGCAAGGGAGGTGCCTAGGGTACAAAATTTAAGGAGGCACGCACACTCAGAGATAGATACGTGTATACAGGGCGGTAGAATACACACATACACATATGTATATTATATATGAATATATATATATTTTACTGTGAGTGCTTGGAAGTGAAGAGCACAGTGACTACTAGTCCTGTTTGGTCCCACCACCTTGATTTAGTGCCACTGTATTGATTTATTGCTTTTGTACCCATCCATGGAAATGTCAATCCAGTGAAAAGAGCAGAGAGCATCTCCACATACTTAGAAACCTAGTTTTGACTCCGTAGACTTCCTAAAAGTCTCTAGGTCACACTCTGAGGACCCTACTGTGGTTCTTTTCTGACTTGCTTCTCTCTCTCAAAATCTTGACCTGCCTCCGGCCTCATTTTCACAGAGCCAGAGTCTCTGCTCTGTCAGAGCTAGTCGTGGGGTCCTTCAGAGGTCCTGAGCCCATTTGTGGAGGATGCTCTAACTCAGGGATGGCACACACCTGGGCTCCCTGCTGGAGTTGTTCTCTCTGCACCCATGGTGGCCTCGGTCGCTGTACTTCTTCCTGTTTGGCCTCCCTCCAGCCTCACAATTATTATCATTTTCACATCAGCACTCGGCAGTCACTACCAATCCTGTGGACTTGATAAATCTTGTCATCCCATTCTTCCTGTCTCAAATCAAGGGCTCTAATTTCATGCTGGGGGGATGGATCTTTTTGAAAAGATGATATCCTGTGTCTCCTCGAAAGAAACCTCTTTTCCCCTTTGTCTTTCTCTGTGGGACTAGTTGCTCCTTCTTGGTCTCAGGGCAGTAGTTCTCAACCGTGAACAGAGAGTGATGCTGGGCCTCACTCCAGGCAGGTTAAATCCCAGTCTCTGGGGGTGGCCTGGGCATCAGCACTTTTAAGCCCTTTCAATCTTCCCAGGAGATTCTAACCTGAAAACGTTGAGCTACTGGTTTTGATGCCACCTGGAGGCTGTCACTAAGGGCTCCTGGTTGGTTCTCTCTGAAGGTGGCTGTGAGGCTTTTGCTTAGTCATCTAGATATTTTAATTTTTACCTCCCACAGGGAGATCATTAAATTTTTGTTTAATCTCCCAAACAAGGGTTGTATTATTATTATTTTACAATGCTGTGTAACTTTCAAAGGTAGAATCTTAACACTAATGAATAATAACTAGTGATCCCAAAGATACAACTGATCTAATTTCATCTTTATTAAAAGCATAGTAAATTGGATGTTTTGAAGGAAAAATATCACTTAACATAAAACAGGTGCTTTTTTTTTTTGTCATTTCAACAAACTGTTAGTAGATATTGCTCTCGGGGCATACAGTTGGTATTTGCCCTTTTGCTCGTGCGTGCCAAGCATGTGAGCCCTTGTCCTGTGTCTAGAAAATCACTGGAGGTGTCTCATCGTCCAACAGTGGATCACGAAAGCTCAGGTACATATTTTTATCCATCCCTGGCAGCTTCGTCTTGAGCATATGGCTAAAGTCAGCTACTGAGTGCTCCTGGAAGAGGCAGGATGCATTTGGGATTCATTTGTAAGGTGGAGGTAGTAACCAGCATCCAGGGTTCGGGGTGATGGTGCGGGCAGAGCTCAGCAGCATGTTGGTGAGTGTGCGACGGTGGCAGGACCAGGGCTTTCCCATCCTGTAATCAGGTTTGTGCTCCAACTCTAACCCTTAGCCCTGGTGCATTTTCCCTGCCCAGTCTGAAAACTCCTTGTTGACACCATGCGCTAATTAATATCCTTTCCACCGATCTCTTTTCTGATTTAATAAACCAAATATTTCTCATTTGTTGTGCTTTTAATAGAGACAAAAATAAATGGCTAAGAACAGCTTTAACTTAACACTGATGGTATCTTTCAATATTACCCACCAATGTTAAGGTTATGTCTTTGAAAGCAATATAGGGTTAGGATGAAGTTCTGCTTTCTTTTGAAAGATCTGAGCGTGTCGATCTCACTTTTCCACGTGGCACTAAGTGGCTAGACCTACAGAATGGCCGTTTCTTTAGAAGAGGCGCACTTGTTCTTTGCTAGTCCTCACATGGGAGGCTTCACCATTTCCATCAATTGTTTGGCTCCTGTAAGCTACTGACTTTGTTACTCCTGATATATTTATATCACTCTTTGTTCTGGAAAATAATGTGTTGTACCTCATAAGAATATATAAAATGTACTGAACTAATTCAAATTACAAGTAGAGAGGAAAGAAAAAAGTGGACCTATATCATCATCACCACCATCATCATTATACTGTATATGTTTTCTGTACATTAAGGAAACATTAGGATACATAATTAGTTACACAAGTCACAGTTTCTAGATAGAACTGAGCATGTTTTTCAGAAGAATCATAACAATAACTGATGCTAAGAGCAGATACAAAGTTCTCATATGGATTCTGTAAAACAAAGGGAAGTGTGGGATATACCAAAAAATGCCTTCAATAATACTTTCACAATAAGCAAGAGGTCTATTACTGCAAGGCTATTTCATTTAATCTTATAAAATAGACTAGTTCCACAAAAGTGCCTTGGAGAGAGAAGTAACATCCAGGAACTAAAATGTCCATTAATATTTTTAATCAAGGGAACAATTTTAGAGTCTCTGTGATAGACGTCTGTTTATGCTACCTGTATCCACTCACGTTTCTTCTGTTAATGAAACGGAGTGGGACCCCATGGTCCTTCCCCACCACGTCCTCCGCCTGACTTTCGTCTGTAGAAAAACTTTAGTCAAAGAATAAGTATAATTAGAGAAGTGAGAAAATGCAGAAGCAAAGGCAGACAGTCAAACACGACCAAATAATCATAGTTTAGTCATTAAACAAAGTCAAGGACCTTCCGTTCCTCCTCAAGGGCTATAGATAATATTCTGAGCCATGTCCTGTGAGCTGTCTTAAAGAGACTGAAACCCCCACCAGGTGGAAGACGTTAACTACGTGATGACCAGACTGTAGCCGTGACATAAGCTGCCACAATTCCGAGAACTGGCCTCAGAGAAATGGGAACAAACTGACCCTGGAACTCAAGATTAACTGTGCTCAAAACAATCAAGATGACACTGATCAGACCACTGCATGACCAATTTCAAGGTGACGGTCAGAGCTGACTGTGCTGCTTCTGCATGGAGCCCCCTCCCACCACCTATAAAAGCTCTTGCCCACTGGTTGTCAGTAGGGGGAGTCAGCCCTTGACGGGAGTCCACCCCCACCCCGGTTGCCAGTCTCCGAAATAAAGCAAATTTTCCTTTCCACCAACCTTGCCTCTTTATTGGTTTTGAGCAGCGAGCAGCCAGACCCCACATTAACAATGTGCCGTATTTCTCTGGGATGCCCTCCCATGACTCCTGGCCCAGGTGCTTTGGGGAAAGTTGACTCCACCCTTAGTTGCCGGAGGGATTGTGTGACTTGGACCTGACCAATCCCAGTATCACATTCCCTTGGGATTATTTTATGGGGTTGTTTCCTAGAAACGTATGAAAGATCAAAAATGTCTATAAAAATCATGACTATTATTTTTGGCCGCAATTTCAGATTGGGCTGGTTATCTGAATTTAAGAGAATCCCTGTCTTGTCTGTTCCCTTGGATGAGTGGTTTGCGTGAACACTTCATCCTGCATTCTACACAGCAAGGAGGTCTTTTCAACGTGAGACTGTGTCTCCACTGGAAACAATGGTATTAGTTCAATGGTGGAACAATGGTTTGGATAAGACTTGAATGTGGATTTAAAAATCAATCCACTACTAGTAAACTTCTTTGCATGGCAGTCCATGGCGCATGTAGGATGTCTCTGTCATATCCACTTAATATTTTTTCTGCAACTTGACAATGTAATTGACTTACAATTAAAATAAAGTTTATGGACCCTTTTCATGCTTTTCTAGTTGAAGGGGAATGTAATTAGATTTAATTGGGGTTGATTCTCCAAATGACACCCTAGATACATCGGACAGCATACACGTCTTATTCTCCTTGTGTAGAGAACATATGCATAAAATCATTTAATAAAAGAATTTACACATCGAAAGCTTTCAAAACAAAGTTGATAAAAATAGGATGTGACAGATTCTTCCCTTTATTTCTTAGAGCTCCTGCAATTATATCTGCTTCTCCAGGTCACGAACTGATAAATGATGTTTTACAGGGGTTGGGGGGAGGGGGGGTGGGCAGGGCAAGGGAAGGAAGAAAAAGAAATCTTATAACTTTAATCTTTCTCAAATTTTCCCCTAAGATAATGCAATTGGGCTCAGGAAGAAGTTTTATAACTTGAATATACAAGGTTTTGTCTAAAGGTTGATCTGTAGGTGGCCTCAGCCAGTACCAATTATGTTGTTTATTAGAGAAATAATGAAAGATCAACATTACAATGATGCTTTTAAAATTACCTGCTCTTTGTAAAGTGTGTTTCCCAAATTAGCTAGGAAAAAGTGGTTTAGAACAGCTCTAAGAACATATTAATGGAAGAAAATTAGGCAGGCTAAACAAGGACAATAATGGGCTTTTTAGACAATAATCTTGTGTTTAATTGCAGCCAACTTTAACTATAAGCAACATAAAAAGCTTGAACAGACAAAAGCCTTGAGGTATTATTGGTGTGATGAAGTTTTCCACATCCCAGTGGAAACTGGAATGCTGGCTATTACCTGGTTAACCTCAGCTGTATGGACAGTTCCACCAGATAATTCAAGGTTCAAGGCGACACAAGAATTCATTTGTGTTCCTTGCCACTGAAGAATTCAAACGTACAGTTGAGCTGTCTACATTGATGAAATGAACTGGAAAGTTGTCCAACTTTCACTTCACTTTTTGTTAGACTGATAAATAATGAAGCTTTTCCCCATATCGTTGGACAGGATTCTGTTCCAGCCATTGTGTCTGTGGTCCTTCCTACTTGGCAATGGTCATGAGTGAGCTACCAGTAAGAGGCATCCACCTCCAAATGATGTGTTTGTGAACCTGGGAAGCAAGTTCATTGATAACAGCCAAAATGTCTTGAACCATTTCCACATTTGACCAATGATAAGGGTTTGTAAGTATTGACAGACAGTAGTACATAGTATATAACCTTTGATGGGATCAAAGATGCTGCCAGTTTTGATGTTGGAAAATGGATGGGTAACTGTAAAATTACATGTGGAATCAGGTTTTCAAATGAAGTACTTTTCCACTGAAGACTTTAAAGTTCTATTTTAAAATTTTATTTAAAAATTACAACTCCAAGTATGATCCCAAGCATAGAAGAATACATGTTAAAATGTAATGATGCCTGTGAGAGAGAATGATGAGAAACTTTAATTCTATATTGTGTATTTTCATTTTTTTTCTTGCTCAATTTTTCCAAATAAGTGAGAATTATTTTATAATGGGAAAATACTGTAACCTGTTACGTTTTCTCTCTAAATAGAGGTAGTAGAGTGGGTGAGGGTCTTCTAAGAAAACAATTCCTGTGTAAGGTCAGATTCAAATGTGAATTGTGCAACTCTTAGTACTGGAGCTGGCAGCAAGGGCACTGAAGGGAGTAGTTATTGAGTACCTACTGTATACTGACTACTCTGAGTATGTTATTTGTAATCCTCAAAGTGACCAGGCAAGATGTGATTTATTGCCCTCACATCGCTTTAAAAAACTCTGGGACTTGGGCAGATTATATAATCAGTCATGATCACCATGCTAATACCTGGCTGAACAGTATTTGCACCTGTGTTTCAGATTTTGAACTCCACACTTTCCTATTCAGACTTCCCTTCTCCTTCCAGAAGCAAGTGACTCTCTCCTGTCAAAACTGAAAGCTGTTGATATGGAAACAAGTCATTGTGATTCATTCTTTAGTAGTTGATTGAGAGTTTAATTTATTTGTATCTTGTTAAAATTTTAGCAGCAAAATCTGTTATATAGTAAATGACATTATGTTTGTATATTAATAAACATAGAATTGGCTCCTGAATTCTACCAGATAAGTTTTTGGCATTTATGAATATAACCATATTATTCTATTACTTTCTTTTCTGCCTATTTATATGCTGAATTAAAATGATATTTTTCTAACATTAAATTGTTCTTGAATATCTGAACTAAAACCCACTTAGTTCAGTGTATTATTTTTTAAATGTAATGTGGATTCTGTTTGCTGAAACTCTGTGACTCTTGAATCAATATTCATGGGTTTGGTTTATAGGTTTTGTTTTCAGTGTGATCCCTGTCAAGCTTAGGTATTTATGCTATAGTGGTTTTGTGAAAAGAATTAGGAAGCATTAATTCTAACTTTATGCTTTAGGACAATTTTAAAAGTTCATGAATTATCTGTTTCTTGAAGGTCTGAATCAATTCATGCATGAAATTGTCTGGAACTTTATTGAGAAGCATATCTTTGACAGCTTTCTCAATTTCTTCCTTGGTTTTGGGTCTATTCAAGAATTCTATCTTTTGTTGAGTCAATTTGCAGTACAGTACGTTTATATTTATAGAAAATGGTCTATTCACATTCTCAAATTTATTAGCATATATTGGAGGAAATATTCTTTTAGAATTCTTTTAATCAGTTCCATTTTTTACATCCTCAGGTTTGGATGTTAATGTATTCTTTTTTATTAATCAAATAGTTTATTTTTTATTCAAAGAACTATTTTATGTATTTATCAATTTTACTTTTTCTATTTCCCAATATGAGTGTGTGCTTTTTTATGTATTAACTCCATTTTTCATCTTTCAATTATTTCATGCACTTGTCATTTCTACTTTTCCTGCTTTCCTATAAATGTTTGTTTTTATGTGTATTAGTCCTATTATTCTGCTTGCCTTAACTTTTTCTTTGAGTTCTTTTTCTTATGTTTTTATGTTGAACATACTGTCCATTTTTGCTCTTTCTGTCTTTGGGTAAGGAAACTGTTTATGACCTTGCCTTGTCTTCTTTGCTTTTTTAAAGCAAATCTTTGGCATCATACTACACTTCATATAGAGAGCTTTCAGTAACATCATGTTCTAGTGATTCAGCAATTGTACTTTTGATTGTCTCTGCGGCCTGAGTTATTTAATATTAAAATATACTTTCTTTTAAATTTCCAGGGGTTGAGAGATTTGATTTCTTCAGCTGTTATGTGTTTCTGATTGTATAGTATTATTGTTGGGTACTGTGGGTGACTCTATCTTATTGTTTTTAAATAATAATTTTATTTTATTTATGTATGTATTTATTTATTTATGTATTTATTTATTTATTGACTGCATTGGGTCTTCGTTGCTGTGTGCAGACTTTCTCTAGTTACGGCGAGCAAGGGCTACTCTTCCTTGAGGTGTGAGGGCTTCTCATTGCAGTGGCTTCTCTTGTTACAGAGCAGGGACTCTAGGCACGTGGGCTTCAGTAGTTGTGGCACATAGGCTCACTAGTTGTGGCTTGTGGGCTCTAGAGCGCAGGCTCAGTAGTTGTGGCGCATGGGCTTAGTTGCTCTGAGGCCTGTGGGATCTTCCCGGAGCAGGGATCGAAACCATGTGCCCTGCATTGGCAGGCAGATTCTTAACTACTGTGCCACCAGGGAAGTCCCTATATCTTATTTCTACTTTTTGCATTTTGAATTTGCTCTGAGTCTAACTTATGATCAGTATTTATAAATAACCTATGCACACTAAAGAAGCTGCTACATTCTGTATCTTTTTATAGCAATATTTACATTCTATACCTGTGGACTATGTTATTCAGATTTGTCTATATTTAACTTTTGTTTTATAACTTTCTGATTCGTCAAGGATGGAATGTTCTGATGATGCTTCCAATGATTAGTATATTTATACGATTTTTGTGCTCTTGCTATATCTTGAAGGCTTAATACATATTCCAAAGTGTGGCATTCTTATAAAGGTGGTTTAAGTAGTAAGATGTTTTAAATGGGCATAATATGAATGACATTGGATAACATGGTGAGGAAGTTATTTTTTTCATTTGTCTTCAAGTTTTCATTATGATTGAAGAAAATGTCAACTCATTGGCATTAGCATATTTTTAGGACTCTGCTAACTCTGCTAATTCCATGTGATAATAGAGAAGAGCCACTCAGGTGAGACTATTAAGCAGAGTATGGAGATGCTCTGTGCACCTTGTTGTCCCTTGTGCCTGTGTTCTGCACCTGGATCTCTGCCCTAGGAGGTGACCAGTATGTTCTGAATCATCCGACTTCCTAGTCCTCTGGGTTTCTGTTGGATCCCACCAACAGGGCAATGACAAGACACTGGAGAATTGTGAAGTAAGGGTTTTTGTTTCCCTGGCTCCTTCTCTGCTGGTTACTTCGGGTTGGCCGCATTCTATCAACAGATACGGTAGCTCCTATCTGCTGGTCCTCTGCCTACAACTGTGCATTCTGTCTAGTTATCACTCCATTTCTTTGCTCCTTCCAGTCAAGGGCTGGTAACTGCTCCCAGCTGTTGCTGTCTCCATGGCTCTGCACTATTCCTTGTTGATTCAAGCTGGCCTGCACCAGCCCACAGCTCTGTAAACAGTCTTTTTTCAAAACTCCTTTATTACCCAGTTTGAGGGTGCTATTTCCTCCTGTTTCTTCCAGTGACAATGGCATCTGGGGAAATTTACTAATGTATTTATTTAGTTTGTTTAATAGTAACCTTTTTTTATTCACAGCAATAGAAATTGGTTTTGTATTTTTTTTAGCTCTTTATTGGAATATAATTGCTTTACACTATTGTGCCAGTTTTTGAGGTACACCAAGGTGAATCAGCTTTTATACATATATCCGAATATCCTCTCCCTCCCGCGACTCCCTCCCACCCTCCTCATCCCAGCCCTCTAAATCATCACCTATCATCGAGTTGATCTCCCTGTGTTATGCAGCAACTTCCCACTAGCTATCTATTTTGCATTTGGTAGTGTATATATGTCAATGAAACTCTCTCATTTCTTTCCAGCTTCCTCTTCCCCTACCCCACCCCATGTCCTCAAGTCCATTCTCTACATCTGCAGCTTTATTCTTGCCCTGTCACTGGGTTCATCAGTACCATTTGTTTAGATTCCATATATATGAGTTAGCATAAGGTATTTGTTTTTCTCCTTCTGGTGCACTTCACTCTGTATGACAGACTCTAGGTCTATCCACCTCATTCCATATAGCTCCATTTCATTCTTTTTTATGGCTGAGTAATATTCCATTGTATCTATGCTCCACATCTTCTTTATCCATTCATCTGTTGATGGGCATTTAGGTTGCTTCCGTGCCCTGGCTATTGTAAATAGTGCTGCAGTGAACACTGTGGTACATGCTTCTTTTTGGATTATGGTTTTCTCTGGGTATATGCCCAGTAGTGGGATTACTGGAACATATGGTAGTTCCATTTTTAGCTTTTCATGGAACCTCCAAACTGTTTTACATCGTGACTGTACCAACTTACATTCCCACCAACAGTGCAGGAGAGTTCCTTTTCTCCACACCGTCTCCAGCACTTATTGTTTCTAGATGTTTTGATGATGGCCATTCTGACCAGTGTGAGGTGATCCCTCACTGTGGCTTTGACTTGCATTTCTCTAATGATTAGTGATGTTGAGCATCTTTCCATTTGTCTGTTAGCCATCTGCATGTCTTCTTTGGAGAAATGTCTATTTAGGTCTTTTGACAATTTGTGGATTGGGTTATTAGTTTTTTTGGTATTGAGCTGCATGAGCTGCTTGTATATTTTGGAGATTAATCCTTTGTCAGTTGCTTCATTGGCAAAAATTTTCTCCCATTCTGAGGGTTGTCTTCTTGTCTTGTTTATGGTTTCTTTCACTGTGCAGAAGCTTTTAAGTTTCATTAGGTCCCATTTGTTTATTCTTGATTTTATTTCCTTTATTCTAGGAGGTGGGTAAAAAGGATCTTGCTTTGATGTATGTCATAGAGTGTTCTGCCTATGTTTTCCTCTAGGAGCTTTATAGTGTCTGGCCTTACATTTAGATCTTTAATCCATTTTGAGTTTGTTTTTGTGTATGGTGTTAGGAAGTGTTCTAATTTCATTCTTTTCCATGTAGCTGTCCAATTTTCCCAGCACCACTTATTGAAGAGGCTGTCTTTTTTCTTTTGTATATTCTTGCCTCCTTTGTCAAAGATAAGGTGCCCATATGTGCTTGGGTTTACCTCTGAATTCTCTATTCTGTTCCATTGATCCTCCTTTCTGTTTTTGTGCCAGTCCCATACTGTCTTGATCACTGCGGCCATGTAGTGTAGTTTGAAGTCAGGAAGCCTAATTCCACCATCTCCATCTTTCCTTCTCAAGATTGCTTTGGCTATTCAGGGCCTTTTGCATTTCCATACAAATTGTAAGATTTCTTGTTCTAGTTCTGTGAAACATGCCATTGGTAACTTGATAGGGATTGCATTGAATCTGCAAATTGCTTTGGGTAAGATAGTCATTTTCACAATGTTGATTCTTCCAACCCAAGAACATGGTATGTCCCTCCAACTGTTTGTATCATCTTTGATTTCTTTAATCAGTGTTTTATAGTTTTCTGCATACAGGTCTTTTGCCTCCTTAGGCAGGTTTATTCCTAGGTATTTTATTCTTTTTTGTTGCAATGGTAAATGGGAGTGTTTCCTTAATTTCTCTTTCTGCTTTTGCATTGTTAGTGTCTAGGAATGCAAGGGATTTCTGTGCATTAATTTTGTATCCTGCTACTTTACTAAACTCATCAATTAGTGCTAGCAGTTTTCTGGTAGAGTCTTTAGGGTTTTCTATGTATAATATCATGTCATCTGCAAGGAGTGACAATTTTAATTCTTCTTTTCCAATTTGGATTCTTTTTATTTCATTTTCTTCTCTGATTTCTGTGACTAAAACTTCCAAAACTATGTTGAATAATAATGGTGAGAGTGGGCACCCCTGTCGCTCCTGTTCGTAGAGGGAATGCTTTCAGTTTTTCAGCATTTAGAATGATGTTGGCTGTTGGTTTGTCATATATGGCTTTTATAAGGAGGTAATTTCCTCCTATGCGCATTTTTTGGAGAGTTTTTATCATAAATGGATGTTGAATTTTGTCAAAAGCTTTTCCTGCATCTATTGAGATGATCATAGGGTTTTTATCCTTCATTTTCTTAATATGATGTATCACATTGCTTGATTTGCATATATTGAAGAATCCTTGTACTCCAGGGAAAAACCCCACTTGATCATGGTGTATGATCTTTTTAATGTGCTATTGGATTCTGTTAGCTAGTATTTTGTTGAGGATTTGTGCATCTATATTCATCAGTAATATTGGCCTATAATTTTCTTTTTTGGTGACATTTTTGCCTGGTTTTGGTACCAAGGTGATGGTGGCCTCGTAGAATGAGTTTGGGGGTGTTCCTCCTTCTGCTATATTTTGGAAGAGTTTGAGAAGGATAGATGTTAGGTCTTCTCTAAATGTTTGATAGAATTCTCCTGTGAAACCATCTGGCTCTGGGCTTTTGTTTTGTTGGGAGATTTTTAATCACAGTCTCAATTTCAGTATTTGTGATTGGTCTGTTCATATTTTCTATTTCTTCCTGGTTCAGTTTTGGAGGATTGTACTTGTCTAGGAATTTATCCATTTCTTCCAGGTTATCCAATTTATTGGCATATAGTTGCTTGTAGTAGTCTCTCATGATCTTTTGCATTTCTGTGTTGTTGATTGTTACTTCTCCTTTTTCATTTCTAATTTTACCGATTTTCATCTTCTCTCTTTTTTTGCCAATGAGTCTGGCTAATGGTTTATCAATTTTGTTTATCTTCTCAAGGAACCAGTGTTTAGTTTTATTGATCTTTGCTATTGTTTCCTTCATTTCTTTTTCGTTTATTTCTGCTCTGATCTTTATGATTTCTTTCCTTCTGCTCACTTTGGAGTTATTTTTTTCTTTCCCTAATTTTTTTAGGTGTAAAGTTAGGTTGTTTATTTGAGATTTTTCTTGTTTCTTGCATTAGGACTGTATTGCTATAAACTTCCCTCTTAGAACTGCTTTTGCTGCATCCCATAGGTTTTGGGTTGTTGTGTTTCCATTGTCCTTTGTTTCTAGGTATTTTTTGATTTCCTCTTTGACTTCTTCAGTGATTTCTTGGTTGTTTAATAACATATTGTTTAGCCCCCACGTGTTTGTATTTTTTACAGTTTTTTTTTCATGTAATTGGTATCTAGTCTAACGGTGCTGTGGTCAGAGAAGATGCTTGATACAATTTCAATTTTCTTGAATTTACTGAGGCTTGATTTCTGACCCAAGATGTGATCTATCCTGGAGAATGTTCTATGTGCACTTGAGAAGAAAGTGTATTCTGTCATTTTTGGATGGAATGTCCTATAAATATCAATTAAGTCAAGACGGTCTAATGTGTCATTTAAAGCTTGTGTGTCCTTATTTATTTTCTGTTTGGATGATCTGTCCATTGATGTAACTGTGGTGTTAAAGTCTCATAGTATTATTGTGTTACTGTTGATGTCCCCTTTTATGGCTGTTAGCATTTGCCTTATGTATTGACGTGCTCCTATGTTGGGTGCACAGATGTTTACCATTGTGATATGCTCTTCTTGGTTGGATCCCTTGATCATTATGTAGTGTCCTTCCTTGTCTCTTGTAATAGTCTTTACTTTAAAGTCTAATTTGTCTGATGTGAGTATTGCTACTCCAGCTTTCTTTTGACTTCCATTTGCATGGAATATCTTTTTCCATTCCTTTACTTTCAGCGTGTATGTGTCCCTTGGTCTGAAATGGGTTTCTTGTAGCCAGCATATGTAAGGGCCTTGTTTTTGTATGCATTCAACCAGTCTGTGTCTTTTGGTTGCAGTATTTAATCCATTTACATTTAAAGTGATTATTGACATGTGTGTTCCAATTACCATTTTCCTAATTGTTTTGGGTTTGTTTTTGTAGGTCTTTTCCTTCTCTGGTATTTCCTGCCTAGAAAAGTTCCTTTAGCAATTGTTGTAAGGCTGGTTTGGTGGTGCTGAATTCTCTTAACTTTTGCTTATCTGTAAAGCTTTTGATTTCTCCGTCGAATGTGAATGAGATTCTTTCTGAGTAGAGTATTCTTGGCTGTAGGTTTTTCTCTTTCAGGACTTTCAGTATATCCTGCCATTCCCTTCTGGCCTGCAGAGTTTCTACAGAAAGATCAGCTGTTATCCTTATGGGTTTTCCCTTATATGTTATTTGTTGCTTTTCCCTTGCTGCTTTTAATATTTTTTCTTTGTTTTTAATTTTCGTTAGTTTGATTAATATGTGCTTCGGTGTGTTTCTCCTCAGGTTTATTCTGTATGGGACTCTCTGCACTTCTTGGACTTGATTAATTATTTCCTTTCCCATGTTGGGAAGTTTTCCACTATAACCTCTTGAAATATTTTCTCAGATCCTTTCTTTTTTTTCTTCTTCTTCTGGGATGCCTATGATCGAATGTTGGCATGCTTAATGTTGTCACCAAGGTCTCTGAGACTGTCTTCCATTCTTTTTTACTCTTTTTCCTTTTCCTGTTCTGTGGCAGTGTTTTCCCCCATTCTATCTTCCAACTCACTTATTCGTTCTTCTGCCTCAGTTATTCTGCTATTTATACCATCTAGAGTATTTTTAATTTCACTTATTGTGTTGTTCACTACCGTTTGTTTGCTCATTCTTTAGTTCTTCTAGGTCCTTACTAAATGTTTCTTGTATTTTCTCTATTTTTTTTCCCGAGGTTTTGGATCATCTTTACTATCATTACTCTGAATTCTTTTTCAGGCAATTTTCCTATTTCCTCTTCATTTATTTGGTCTTGTGGGTTTTTATTTTGCATGGTGTTTCTTTGTTTTCTCATTTTGTCTAATTTACAGTATTTGCTGTCTCCTTTCCCTATGCTGCCTAGTAGTAATTCCTCTTCTTTCTGCTCTCTGCCCCCTGTGGTGGGGTTGGTCCAGTGTCTTGAATAGCCTTCCTGGTGGGAGGGTCTGGTGTATGCTTTCTGGTGTGTGGATCTGAGTCTTTTCCCTCTGATGAGCAGGGCCGTGTCAGGTGGTATGTTTTAGGGTATCTGTGAGCTTAATATGACTTTAGGTAGTCTGTGTGCTGATGGGTGGGTTTGTGTTCCTGTCTTGTTTGTAGTTTGGTGTGATGTATCCAGCACTGGCAGTTGCAGGCAGTCAGGCAAAGCCAAGTCTTAGACTGATGGAGGTCTCCGAGAGAATTCTCTGTGGTTAATCTTCCCTGCGGCTGAAGACTCTCTCGTGGTCTAGTGTCCTGGACTTGGTGCTCCCTCCCCAGAGCCTCCAACTTGACTTCTGGTAGAGGAATCCAGGCTCCAGAGGTTGCCAGTTATGTCAGGTTCTTTGCAGTCCTTTCTGGCCTCCAAGGTCTTCTGCAGGTGTTCAGCCAGTTTTCTGTGGGAATTATCACATCTTTTGATGTATTCCTGATGCATCTGTGGAGAGTGATGCATTCCATGTCCTTCTACTTTGCCACCATCTTTTTTCTGGTTTTGTATTTTTGGTGTTAATGTACAGCTTCTGTTTAAAATGTTTTTATTTAATTTAAAAGAATCTATTTTAAAGAAATCATATTAAGCAAATTATAAATTTCTTGAAGATGTAGCAAAAACTCATGGAACTATAATGTGAATTACTAAAGTCTGGAGAACACTGTTTTATACATTTCAATGCTCCTTAATTTAGTATATACAGTTTGTTTCTATTTTAAATCACCAGCTTGACTTTTCCCTTTGTTTAGTGCTCTCCTTCTTCAAACTGCAGTCAGTGATATCAGGCTTGATGCTCTGATCCCAAGTTTGTTTGTGTTTTCTATTTCTTAGGCATATTTTTCCCATCCTTTTATTTAAAAAAAAAACTTGAGTCACTTTGTTTTAGTATATATTTTGTAGTACAATATATTTTATTTTTTTGACTAAATCTGAGAGTCTCCATAATTGACAGGAAGTTCAATTTATTGTGGTTGAGACATTCACTGTTCTTGTTTCTGTCATCCATATAGGCTCCATCTGTCTACTTGCTGTCTCCCTTTTTTCTCTATAGGGCATTCTAATATTGATATTTTCCCACAGGTATCCCCTCCAGCATTTGGAAGTATCTTAATGTTCCTTTTATTTCTTGAATTAGCATATTTGAATCCTACATGTCTCAACAACCTCAGAATAAAATAATATTCACTGACTCCTTTTGTAGGAAAATGAGGCAATTAGTACATTTCCCTTCCATCTCTCTTCCATCCTCCTGGATTTGTTGGTATGCTCTGAGATTCTAGTCTCACTGTGGCCTTGGACAAGTACTAATCTTCCCTTGTCTTATGTTCTTCATTTGTTAGGCATGGTGCTACCCTCATAGCATAATTGTGAAAAGTAGATGAATTCATACCTGTGAAGTGCTTATAATAAGCACCGTATCACTGTAAGCTGTTATTATTACTGCTACTCTTATGAATATTTTTTTAACAGATGAAGCTTTTCTTTCAGGAATGATGATTTAGAGTTATTTAGACCCATGTTGTCTGATATGCTAGGTACTAGCTCCACGTGGCTATTGAGCATTTAAAATGTGGTAAGTCTGATTAAAAGGTACTCTGAGTATAAAATACATATTGACTTTTGAACATTTAGTTCGAAAACCAGAATGTGAAGTATCTCATTAGTAAAGTTTTAGATCGAGTTTGTTCGTCTGTGATCTTCCTTTTGCAGAGACTCGGTGCTAGTGAGTCGGGGCGGGGCATATTCTGTTCCACATGGTATGCCCTCCACTTGGCACTCTACTGCATGGAGCTCAGGAGTGCTTTCTGGAAAATACTGCTTACATGAAATGTGTTAAAATGCCTTAGTTGACTGTGATTCTTCATTTGAACAATTCAGATGTAACCCCAGTAAATGGCCTGTCGGTCGCAGCCCGGAGAATACGTGAATGCCATCTTGTTGACATGTTAATCAGAAGTAACTACTCCCTGTTCACAGCTTGATGTATAGAGTTCCTGTCTATGAGATCATGCATCATCTCAGAATTTCATATCTAGTTTTTTCAAACCTCTTTTCTTCAGTACTCTTTCCTTCTATCAATATCATCAGAGATTTCAGGTGTATAATGTAACTGTTGGAATCATAATACCATATTTTCGAATCTGAGTATATTTCACTTTGTTAAAAAAATCATATTTACATAGGACTAGGCAATTTTATTATTTTTATTTCAGATCAAATCACAAGAACAACCCGAAAGCACATTTTTCATCTATCTGTGGTTAAAACTACTTTGAGGTAAAAATAGTTTTGTCAAATTGAAAAGAAAAAGAAATAACACAAACACATGTGCCTTTATCAGACTACCTATGTGTGCTTATGTATTAAATAAAATGCATGAAAAGGCATGCAATCTATCAGAAATCATTTCAGATCTGTTTACAAAAATCCTGTAAGTGAATTTCTAAGATCAAACCCAGTGCTTCTTGAATCAGTGGGATGTTACATACATTATTTATCAGCTAATTCCCAAGAACAATCATAAAAGGCTTGATCTTACAGCCCTCCCAGCCCAGCTTGGTTCCTACTGGCTTCCAAGCAAGTTGTAGGCACTTAAGTGCTACATGCCTAAGCTGTGATTAATTATGAAAGAAAACATGCTCCATCCTACACAAACTGAGAAGAAGATGGAAGTGCCTGGGATGGCCTGATACCTTTGCCTTTGACTTTGTGTTCTGAAGTCAGGATATCGGTTCAATGTTGCAAATGTAACTAATTTGACTTTCTTGTCTGTCTGTCTGTCTTTCTTTCTTTCTTTCTTTCTTTCTTTCCTTTCTTTCTTTTTCTTTTCTTTAAACGAATGAGTAGTCTGCATAGAATCTTTAAACTGTAAGATTCCTTGTGTATGAAAGACAGCTGGACAGGTTATCATTCCTATGTCAATGATGCCTATATTTAAAATCATCTTATGCAAACATAAGGAGGCATAAATACAGAGGATTTTTAATTGGCTCTCTTGATGAAGGATGTGCCAAGACAAAATTTTGTCGCTACTGTTGCTAAAAGGCAAGAAAGAAAATCACGCTGAATCCTTAAGTACCAACTTATTAGAATAAATACAACGGTAAGCTTTTGTTCTTCATTTTTTTTTTTTTTTTTTTTTTTGAGCGCTCTTGTGATAAACCTGATGGCCAGAGTTCTTTGTATGAGAGGCAGTTTCTTAAAGACACCTGTTCAAAGAGAAGAACAAACAGGTACTAGGATTTGTAACATCGAGCATGTGAAGTGTCTCAGAAGATCTCTGAAGACAGACTTGCATGAAACAAATACTGTGTAAATTAAATTGTGAAACAATCCGAAGCCTATTGACTAGATTGCACTTCTTCCTTGATGGGCCAAGCATTGCTGTCGTTTTCCTGGATGTGTTTCCAACACTGGCAGTAATGCACCAGCAGTGAAAAGCCTTTGAGGGCAGAGAAGACTTGGTCATGGGGTGGAGTCATGATGTCTGGCTCCCATCTGCAAATCCTCCAAGCTTTAGGTACCAACTGTAGATGTTTTTGGTGCCTCTGTCATGTCTCTTTGGACCACATTCAGTTTAGCTGCAGTTGTGGTGACCATTGCCAACTCACCTCCCACAGAGTGTGTCCTACCTCAAGTGTGCTCCGCTAGTCTCTGTGAAGTATGCTGTAGGGCTGACCTGAGAGTCCCCAAACCCATGTGCAAGCACAGCCAGCAAGTATGGGGAGGGAGAGTGTGACCTAATGCCCCACAAGCAACCCTCAACCAATGGGAGGCAAGGGTCAGAGGGTGAACGTCCCGCCTCCTGTCTCTGGCTGGACAGTACTGGGAAGTGTGATTTCTGCTCCTCGGAGGTCCTGAAGAAATTAATCTGCTTCCCCCACAAGATCACGGAGAACTTGTCCTTATGTTGGCTTTTCCTCCTTCCCCGTTTCATTCTGCCTTTCTCCTGCTTCCCAGCTTCGCTTACTTCCAAGTCCTTGCTCAGATTCTGATTTGGGGGTGAACCCAAACTTGGATTCCATCTCAAGATATAAATATCATCTTCTGCTGACAGGAAGTGATAACTGGGTGGGAAAGAAGTGATGGATCCCTGAGGAGGGAGCAGGCTTGGAACACAGCATTAGAAGCTAAGAAGGATTCCAAGGAAGTATCCTAGGGACTATATTTAATAATTATGATTATGATGATAATTTGCTTTACAGAAAATGTTTCTCCTTGTAACAATAGTTGTGTTTTGATTGTTATTATTGCTAACTGCAATTACATTTTTTTTTAAATGTGCCAGACACTGTGCTAACACTTTTGATGCTGGGGTAGATTGTTCACAAAATGGCCACAATAACAGGCCCACCTCTATCCACACCTTGGATAGTGCCCTCCCATGTGAATTCTGATACTAAACACGTGACTCACGTTGGCAAATGAGACAATAGCACGTGTGATGCAAGTAGAGGCTTGAAAAGTGCTTGCACATCTGGGTTTTTACTCTCCTGCTTCACCTGGACAGCAAGGCCACCATGAGGAAGAGCCTGAGACGACCTGTTAGAAAAGCTGTGTGGAGGGGAGCCCTGGCACTCGGGCCCACAGCTGCCAATGGTCAGACAGGTGAGTGAGGCCAACTTAGAGCAAATGGCCCAGATTCATGAGAAATAATAAATGATTATTGTTTTAAGGTGCCAGTTTTGGGGTGGTCCCCCATGCATCAAAAGCTAAGTAATACGGATGCATTATTTCATGTAATCCTTGCCATGTTTACATAAAGTAGGGTGCTGTTACCACCCTCGTCTTACAGGAGGAAAATTGGGGCTTAAGGAAGTTGTTTTCCCCAAAGTCACACACGTGGTAAATGACAGAGCATTTTCAAAAATAGTTTTTCTTGATCCCAAAGCAAACTACCTCCCTGAGATTGTCATGGGAATCAAATATTCTTTAGGAAGTCATTGATTAGTTAATTAATTAATTCACTCCCGAATCTTTTTTACATACCTACTTTGTGTCAGGTACACCGTAAGATACAGATGGTGTAGAAATGAATAAACCATCAAAACAACCTCAGAATTGATTAAAGGACATAGACATGTGAAAATAAAGGCAGTGCTGTACATTAATACAGGCGTGTTTACAAAAGATAGTGGGACATACTGATAGCACTGGGAGTGAGAACATGGGGGAAAAACAGAATTTAACAACGTATCAGAATTTTGCTGGAAAAGTATTTCTCTGCCACTCTCTATTGCTGCTAAATATTTCAGATTTATCTCTGGGGCCCAAACATGTAAATGATCTACGTTCTTTTCACTAAATCTGATTTCGGCTATGTCTGGTAATAACATTCTTCCCTATACCCCACCATACATTCTCATTTTAGGTATTAATTGCTTTTTAAAATTTTAAGTCCATCAGGTACGTGCGGTTCCTAACTGAAAACCAGCTTATAAACAGACTCTCAATTAGTTCCCACAGCCACAGGGATCATTGCAACAGAAGCTTGAAGTGTTTAGAGAATATTAGGATGTTCATCAAATTATCAGGGAATAACATATAGCAGTTCCAAACAATGAGGAGGATATCCACAATTGCAAAATAACATATTGTTGTGTGGAAACACTGGGGCAGATTTACACATAAGGCATGTAATGTTTATGTTAAAATATTAACCAAATATGTGTTACACACACACACATACACTCTCACACATGGATTTGAATCTAATCCTATGCTTTAAACCACTTTGCAATATAGTGTTTTTTAAGCCATTGATGCACTTTTTCTATTATTTTCCTTGGGGACACTGCCTACCACAATGATATATGTGCTAACTTTATTCCATCAAACTGTAAAATTCTTGAGTTCCTATTTGCCAGATGAAATCATACATTCTTGGGAGCCTGGAAGGGACTGATGAGGGAGTAAGAAAAGTACACAGAGTCAGGTAGAAGAGGCTGACCAAGATAAGATAAGCTTTTTCTATTTTATTTTATTTTTATTTTATTTTATTTTATTTTTTATTTATTGGCTGTGTTGGGTCTTCGTTGCTGCACACGGGCTTCCTCTAGTTGCTGAGAGCGGGGGCTACTCTTCTTTGTAGTGCATAGTCTCCTTATTGTAGTGGCTTCTCTTGTTGTGGAACACGGGCCCTAGGCGCGTGGGCTTCAGTAGTTGCAGCACATGGGCTCAGTAGTTGTGGCTCACGGGCTCCAGAGCACAGGCTCAATAGTTGTGGCGCACGGGCTTAGTTGCTCCATGGCATGTGGAATCTTCCCAGGGCAGGGCTCGAACCCGTGTCCCCTGCATTGGCAGGCGGATTCTTTACCACTGCTCCACCTAGGAAGTCCAAGATAAGCTTTTCAACTCTTTTTAAAGATGCGTGTGGTGTCTGCTTTCCACCTGAGAAAGGAGACATCAGAAATTTCTCTTTTGCCCCAAATGCTGCCTTTCCCTATAACAACTGAGATTATTAATGTCTTCTTAATTAGACAGACTTTGAGAGTTGGTGTGGAATTTAACCACCATGACTTTGAAGCTTTGGAAAAACACATAATAAGCCAACTTTTAAAATAAAAGTGGACTTGATCCTGGGGGCTACCTGTCCTCATTAGGATGGGGCAAGGAGCTTCATCCTTCTGAACAACAGCTCAATCACGTCTGCTCCTACATCTGTAAATATATCTTTATCTCTATCTCATTTCCTATCTCTAGGTAATGGTGGTTCTGCAAAGAGTATTTCTCATTTTAAACAAGGAAGAGCTTTCCTGAAGTAAGTCAGAGAGAAGATCTCAGCTACAGTTTATCTTCTGCCGAATTTCTTCTAGAGTTCATTTGTCATAAGAGCATCTGCTCCATGACAGACAGTCTGCTAGACCCTGGGTGTGTGGGATGAGTGAATAGATCTGATCCTTACCAATGGGGAGCTCCATTCTAGGGCTGGCGACACAAAGAGCACATAAACACGTACAACAACGAGGTCAAGGAATGAAGTCAGGACGGCTCAGCCAGGGTGCTCAGTGGAGTCCCCTCAGGGCAGTGACATTTGAAATAAGGCCTGAAAGATGAGCAAGGGTCCCCACAGGAGGATATAGGGAAAGCGACTCCAGGCAACAGGAATAGCATTGGGGGAAAATTAAGGCGAGAGAAAAGAACTGGTCTGATCTTGGGGCAGAGAGAAGGCCAATACGGCAAGAGCAGGGACTGACAAACTTTTCTGTAAAAAGCCAGATAATAAATGTTCTAATCTTTGTGGGCTGTGTAGCAGCCCCATCTGTCTCAACTACTCAACTCCGTAGTTGTAGAGCAAGAGACAATACGTAAATGAATGGGGTGGCGTGTGCCAATAAAACTTTATTTGCAAGAACAGGCAGTAGGCTGGATTTGGCCTTAGTCTGCCAGTTCTTGGACAAGAAAGTGAGGAGTAAAAGGTAGTGTGGTTCAACATGGTGACACTGAGGAAGGTGATGGCCAGAGCGTGCCATGTCTCATACTTAGAACCCCATGAGAGAATGGACAGGTTTAAGTCCTGGTCGGGCCAACCTGGGATGGACTGTTTCCTGCCGCTTACCAGCTTTGTGACCTTGGGAAAGTAGCTTAGCCTCCTTTGATTTTCTTATCACCAGGGAGATAGTCATACTTGCGTGGTAGTTACTAGGATTAAATGAAACAACACATATGCCTGTTACGTCATAGATGCATTCAACACATTGAACAAACCTCAGTTCCCTCTATTCCATGCGAGGCATCTTGGGATACAAGATGAGGGTAGGATGCTTGCAGAAGGCTTGGCTGAAAAGCTTCAGGCAGCGCCAGTCTCTCTGGAGCCCTCCCAGAGTTCCTCTGACCCAACCTTTGGAGAATGGCCCTGTAACCCCATGAAGCATCTTTATAGATGGAAGGAGGGTTCCTCATTGCATGTTTAACCTTTCATTAACTCTAGAGAAATGATGTGAAAAAATTTTTTTTTACTTAATTGTGTAGTACAGATTTAATTTAATTTCTCTTCCTGTGTTAATTTCGTGATTTGGAAAAAATGAATTTTGTTTTTAATTAAGGGAGAGCAAAGGGCACTTTACATTCTGTGTTAGGATGGGGCAAACATTATTGCTTCTAATAAGCAAGAATGAGGAAGAACATCCTACCCCTTAATGCCATTAGAAGAATTACTTCTGTTTCACATTTTGGGCCCCCCTGTGGAATAGCTGGATGAAGTATGAGGGACTTTAAAACACAAGAGGGAGGAAAATTAATTGTGTTTTTTTCAGGTATATATATATATGATATATAATTAATCATAATATGTAATATGTAATTACATGATATATAATGACATAATTATACTATATACTATATAATTATATGTAATTACTAATATATTATAGCAATATAATGTATATTTTAAAAACTTTTATGATTGGACATCTCAAAGTTGTGTGTGTGTGTCTGTATGTGCACACTCTCACAAGTGCTTGTGTTTTCAGTATACCTAAGAATCCTTACATCGCTAAAATGAGAAATGTAAAAAGATTTTACTGTGCTTGCCTAGTGACTTGCTTAAATAACTACAAGCAGACTCAGGAATTTTGTTTCTAATCCCATTTTCTAAATGACTGAGCTGAGGACCATGAATATATAAGAAATAAGAGGAGAAAACTGCTACCAACAGGGGAGGAAAAACTCTTGACTCCCCTGGTGTCCAACAAGTTAGAGCATTGCAACAATGGATTCAGTTCTCCACATTGCATATCGTGCTACGGTCCTCAGAGTTTTCTCTTACTGAGCGCTAAGCTAGGATGAAATCTGGTTTTAGAGTTTTCTCTTACGAGAGCTAAGTTAGAATGAAACCTGGCACCGTGCGTGCAAGGAGAAGAGACATATTTAGAAAAGGATCTGAGCAATTCTGAACTGAAATCCAACCAAACGCTGACTTTTAAAAAATTGAATAAGCAGAAAAAAATCTGCATATGTGCACACAAGTTTATTCAACACATTCTGCTCTTCATGTCTGCTCTATTTTGTGCTTCAAAGCCAGTGAGTGTAATTTAATGTGCGTAAGTCTTACTTAGAGTTCTTTTTAGAAATGAAGATTTCAGGGCCCTATGCTCCAAGATTCCAATTTAATACATCAGAGGCAAAATCCTGGAGTCTGAATCTTTATTAAGTATCTTAAGTGATTTTTGTAAAGGTGAGCCATGTGCCATGCTTTGAGAACCCCTGTAAGTAATGAGTTGGCTCTTGAAAAATGGCCAGCTTTGTTAACGTCAGCTTATTTACAGTATTTCTCTCTCTCTCTCTCTTTTTCTTAATGATCAGAACATTGCAATATGCACCTATGTACGTCAACCTGCAAATTTTCAAGAGTTAGGCCCAAGTCATTTTTCTCACAAACTCAAAGGATCTTTTTTAGAGTTAATTGGCCAAGAAGGAGGAGAGTCCAAATGGCTGCTTTGATGTAATTGCCACCCACTGTTGGTTCTTTCCACCTCTGAACAGGTGTAGAAGTCATGAATCATCCCTCCTGATTACTTTTGGCATTTTGCAACTGATTGTTTTAGAGGCCAAACTGTTTTGTGAAAAATTTAGCTTGTCATGCTGTCAGAAAGCTTTCAGGAAGATATTCGACATTTAAACATTTTTTTTTTTCAAGTCAATAATCTAGGAGACTCTACACATATTTCTTTGGCTATTTCAAACAAGCTTGTCCTGGAAGGAAACAATTTTCAATGGAAATTAAGCAAATACCTACATGTATAATCTCAGAAAACCTGGTCTCAAATGTAATAGTTATGTGAGTGCTGCAGATTTTTTTCTATCATCTTGTCTATCATTATGGGCTAATAACTAATAACTAATTTAAGAGACCATTTTTTGCTGGAGAAATAAAAAGAATTATTTTCATTTCTCTATAGAAAATGCTCCTGCTAGTGACTAGACACATTTGTTGTTGATTACAGAAAAAGAAAATGCATTTCACAAAAAATTCTAGAATGAGGATGAAAAGAATAACTAACACTAAAAGCCTCGTTTGTGGCAATGGTTTTACAATTACCATTTCTGTGAAGTAAGCACTGTTGTCAGTGCCCTACAGGTACTAGCTCATTTAATCCTCGACAGTCCTCATTGGAATCATTTATGAAGGTGGAAACTGAGGCTTTGAATGTGAAGTAACAGCCTCTAGACCATGCAGGTAGAGCCCAGCTCCCAAATTCACTCTGTTAATTATGATGCTAAACTGACTCCATATTTGCTTTTGCCTGGCTTCCTTACTTCTAACAAGCAAACTTACATTGAACTACTTAATTCAACCTCGCTGAATTATGACTTCCATCTCCAAGAAAACGAACACGATGAAGAACTTTAATAGGTTTTTAAAAGAGTGAATGACAAGATAGAATTGGTTTCATGAAGTTCTATGTATATATAGAGTATTAAGAACAATGCCAAAATAATTCTGATAGTGTCATATTAATACGGGAACATCCAGTGGCAGTTCCTGCTTTGAGTCTGTTTATCCACTTGACATTCAACCACAGCTACACAAAACCCGGCTTAATTGGAGGTGCCTGGTAGCACAGGCAATGGGGATTTTCAAAGGTCAAGGACATGATCCCAAGCTGGTCATCGATATGACTGACTTAGACAGCGAGAGTCAACTTCCCTTGCCTCTTCTTTCCCCCAGAGCATCTGTTTAACATTTTGCATGCAAGTATTTATGACCAAATTTACAGTTGCAAGTAAGAGCAGGGACAAGGGTCATATTCACACGGGTGTCAGGAAACTTAATTCTGACTGTAACTTAAAGTTTTCATAGGAACAAAGCAGATGAAGCTGATCTTTAGAGTCAAAGAGAGATTAAATTAAAAAGAGTCTGTGTCTCTAATTTCCCAGAGGTGCTGAGCTGGCGTGCTCTGTAGCTAGGCTTCTGCATTCTCTGTGGCTGTTTATGTGTTTGTTTCCATTCTGAGCATTGTTCCGTATAGTGCGGAGAGCTCAGACATTCAGAATACAAGACTGATCTCTCTTTTTGCCAAGTGCAAAGTTCGTTTGCAAGAAAGTAATTACTTACTAAAAGCATAATAGTGAGCAGTTAGAACTGTGGTCAAATAGCCAGGGGTGTGGACGTCACATACACCAACCTGTGAAGACTTCTTTTTATGATTATTGACCTGAATGCAGTGTAAAAGAGAGTGTTTGAACTTATTCTTTCTTGGGGCTTGGGGGAACGAATGGTAGGTAAGGAGAGGCCTGGGTAGAGGGGAAGAAGCAAAGTGAAAGCTTTCATTGATCAATGAAAGTGTTAGGAACTGTGCCCGTCAGCTATGGGTATTGATAACACCATTGATACAGCATCAGCAATAACTACATCAAACATTACTGAGCACTAATACCTGCTATTAGTTCATGTAATTATACATGCAATTTCTATGCAGTGTCTCTAATTTTCTATTCATTATTTCTATTGCAGCCAACAACCCCATGGGGTGAGTACTCTTTTTTATCTCCACTTTACAAATGAAGAAAAGGGACTATGGCCTAGAGAAGCCGATTGACTTGTCCAAGTCTAGGAAAGAGCTGTGATTTGTCCCCAGATCAGCCAGCTTCCTATTCCAGAAGACTGCCAGGGAGAAGGATACACTAAAACAGCATAACCGAAAGGCATTTAACCAGAAGTAATAACAGATTTATTAATTGATCAATGAATTAGAAGTTTTCATACTGCCATAAATCACTACTTAATGTACTTTAATTAAAAAAAGACAAAAAAGACTTTCTGGGGATGTCAGCAGAGGTCAGGCAAGATTGTCTCAGTCTCTTTTAATGGGTGGATATCTGTTGTTTTGAGGATCTACTATCCATCATTCTCTTTGTAACAGCACCCTGAAACATTTGGGGGAACCACTCTTCCATTTTCAATCCCCATGGTTTGGATGGAGCCCTAGGTCTGGCTAAATCAGTGTGATTTCACCTCCCTGACCGATGTGAGGGGTCCAGGCTGGGCACATGATCCAAGTCATCTAATCTTAGAGAATCCTGGGTTTTACGCTAATACACTGAGAAGCGTGTTCTCTGTTTTGCCCTGGACTGGCTAGGCGTCTCCACTTTGAGTCTGAAACTAGTGCCAACAAAGTAGAGATGAGATGGAGGGAAGTGTAATTGTGATGATAGCATTTCTGCTTGTGACCTAGTCCAGTCTTAGAGCAGTCTCACCTGTGGCCTCAAAAATCACTTAGGTAGTTGATTCCCATTTTGGGCTTTATCCAGGTTGGGCTGGGCTTTTCTGTCTTATAATTGGATGTGTCCGATTTATTACTGCATCTGTGCCATCTAAAGTGGGAGGGATGGGAGGGCACAAAATGAGCTGTGGACTCCCAATCTACTTACGTTTGACTCTCTGCTCCATCATTTATTAGCTATGTGACTTCAGCTAGTCCCTTAATCACCCACAATGTTGGTTTCGATTTCTATAAAACATGGACATAAAAATCCATTTCTCTGGTGTTGAAGGTAATGGGAGGACCACATTATTACAAGGAAGAACTCTGAGAACAGCAAAGAACTGCATGGATGGAAGGATTTTTATCTCTAAGCTAAGCCAACTAGGATTGTAAGATATTCATTGTGTCTCTTAATCCAAGCATTTTCTTTAATTGAGGTGCTGAAGTATTATTGGTCACTTTAAGTGCTATAATTTGGCCCTAGACCTTCCAGGGCAAGGAGTACCATAATGATGTTTATCTTACCCAACATTTCCTGTTTCCATTATTTGATTTACTGGAAGTGTACCATTTATTTGCACATGCAATTAGGAAGCTTAAAAACCAAGCCTCAAAATTGTGCTCTATTAAAATGAATGTCAACCTTTATGTAGAAGAAGGAAGACTAAGAAAAGTTTTCTTAGTCACTGATGAGTAAGTAATTATGTTACAACTCATTTTGAGAAATGGCACCTGTGTGGTTTTGAAACAATATAAAAATAACACACAATCTGGATTGAAATTAAGGTGTGGCAGATCAACTAAAATATTTCTCATGTACCAAAAAAAAAAAAAAAAAATACTGCCACTCATTAAATTGTTCTCTTTTGAAAGGAGAATAAAGTGTGTTTCCTTGATAGACAATTATTCAGCTTACTAACTGGAGAAGCACTGTGGAAAATGCTTGCCCAAGTTCTTCTGAAATGTTTGCACCCACTCAAAAGTATATATAGATTAAGGAATGCAAGGGACATCCTTGGTGGTCCAGTGGTTAAGACTCCGAGCTTCCACTGCAGGGGGCATGGGTTTGATCCCTGGTCAGGGAACTAAGATCCTGCATGCCATGTGGCACAGAGAAAAAAGAAAAAAAAAAAAAAAAGGAATGCAAGTCCTAGTAAAATGTCTACCCAAAGTAGACATGCATGTGTAGTTGCTGACTGGTGTATTTCAAAGCAGATTTATATATTTCAGCCCCTGTCCACTTATTCCCCAAAGCAGATTTGCCATCTGAGGTGCATTTGGGGCTGTACTAATTGCACGGACACGGATATACAACCTCTCACATCACTCACTGTCATCCGAATTCTGTCTAGAGCTTAACTCCCCCTGTTTACCCCCTGCTATGAACTAGATGTTTGTGTCCCCCCAGAATTCATATCTTGAAATTCTAACCTCCAATCGGATGGTATTTGGCAGTGAGGCCATTGGGCAGCAATTAGGACGTGAAGGCAGAGCCCTGAAGCATGGTATCAGTGCCCTTATGAGAAAAGACTCCTGAGCTTGCTTCTGTTCTCTGCGCACTGCCGGGTGAGGCTATAAGGAAAAGATGACTATCTACAAGCCAGGAAATGAGCTCTCAGGAGACACCTCACCTGCTGCTGCCTTGATCTTAGACTTACCAGCCTCCGTGTATTAGGCAGGGTTCACCAGAGAAACGAAACCAATAGGACATAGATGCATATATTTAAGAGGAGGTTTAGTATAGGAATTGGTCCATTCAGTTATGGAGGCTCAGAGGTCCCACTGTCTGCTGTCTGTAAGCTGGAAAACCAGGAAAGCGGATGGTGTGAGTCAGTCCAAGTCCAAAGGCCAGGGAATCAGGGCAGGTGGTATAAATCCTAGCCTGGGCCTGAAAACCTATCAACCAGGATTGCCAGTGTCTGAGGACAGGAGGAGAAGGATGTCTCAGTTCAAGGAGAAGGAATGAAATTGCCCTTCCTCCACCTTTTAAATTCTATTTGGGATTTCAACAGATTGGGTGATGTCCACCTGCGAAGGTGAGACGGTGACGCTCCTTATTCAGTCTATTGACTCACTGGAGAATAATCTCTTCCAGAAACACCCTAGTAGACACAACTGGGAACAATGTTTCACTAGCCATCTGGGCATCCCTTCTCTTAGTCAATTACCAAGTATTACATACTGTTAATCTTTCTCCCTGACTTCTCCAAAGGGACCCACTTTTTTTTTTTTTTTAAAGGATAACAGTGCACTGGGGGAGAGGAAATCATCAGACATTTTGCAGGCTACCGGACACGGACGCTGAACAGATATTTATTCCAGAAGACCTCAAATATCATTGTGGACCTCCAGTCAAAGCTGGAGTTTGTGGAAGTCAAATGATCAATGGAATTTTAGCTTTGGTTCATCTCACAGAGGGTCCAGTGGCTCCCCTAACCCATCCTGTGGTTGTTTCCCCAGTTCCAGAAAGCATAATTGGAACAGACATACTTAGCAGCTGGCGGGTCCTCACAATGATTCGCTGCCTACGAAGTGGGGCTGTTATTGTGCAAAAGGCCACGTGGAAGCCATTAGAACTGCCTTGACCCTAGGAAAATAGTAAATCTAAAGCAATACTGTAGCCCTGGAGCAATCACAGAGATCAGTGCGCAATTAAGCACTTGAAAGATGCAGGATGGGGGGATTCCCACCACATCCTCACTTAACAAGATTCCCTTGTTTTCTGTGGCAGATCCTAAGACTTCTCAGCCTTCATAATCATGTGAGCCAATTTCTAGAATAAGTTTTTCTCTCTCTCCCTGGGAGAACCCAGACTAATATAATTCATCAAGGACTTGCTTTTGTTTTTTATAGATGGAGTTAAAATTCTGGCTCTGTCACATATTAGCTACATGATCTTGAACAAGTTACTTAGTCTCAGCCTTAATTATCACAAGTATGAAATGTATTTGTAGTATCTACTCCATGGTAGGCTTAAATGACATAAGCATGGAAAGCATTTAGGACATTGTCCTGCACAAAAGAAGTATACACACACACACAGGCACACACACTCAATATTAGCTCTTATTTTTGTTCCATGATTAATTTCAGAAAATTAGAAAGCTATAAAAAAAAGTGTAAGAAAAAAAACCCTCAGAATTCCATATCCAGAGATTTCCAACACATAATATTTTGCTCTTAGTAATATTTAAAATAATATTGATTTTTTAAAATTAACAAAACTGGGATCATAGTGAAGAGCATGTTCATAGCATAGCCACTGTATCTCAAACATTTTCCCATTTTTGAACTATTTCAAGCATGCTTCTATTTGGCTAGACACATTTTCATCACAGCCATATACAAAAACAAGTGATTTAAAGAAAAATGGGTTTCCTATGGAATAAATGTTTATTTTTAAAATAGCTGTTTAAAAGATAATACCCAGCCCCTCATTGAGAGAAAATCATTATTCATTGTTTTTATAAACAGCTTCCATTTTTCCTGAGTACACAGATATTTGCATTTTTAAGAAAAACGCTATCAGAATACACATTCTATTTTGCAATCTGTTTCTTTTACAAAGATTATACCTTGTCCCTCTTTTCATCTAAATAATCATACTTCCTTAACACTACTTTTTATGACTGTACAATGTTCCCTGGTGTGTCTATACTATAATTTACTCTAAAAGTTATCTGTAATTGAAGATTTAGGCAATGGAGCACAGCAATTAAAAACAGGGGCTTTGGAATCAAAGAAACCAGTCTTCAAATCCCAGATCCATTACTTGCATTTTGGTACCATGTACAGATTCCTACCTCTGCTGTAAATGAATCATAGTTTCCTCTGCTGTAAAAAATTAGACTCTGGGCTAATTATTTCTACCTCATAGACTTGTTCTGAAAATTAAAAGAGAAACCGTATGAAAAGCACTCAGCATAGCAAATGGCATGTTAAATGCAGTTTACGTGTGTTGTTATTATTCATTTATGGCTATTATCATTATTATTATTTCTGGTTTAGAAGCTGTGGGTATAAGAGAAAATAAAAGAAACACAATGAACACGGGAAAGAAATGCTTCTCTGTTGGGGGAAATTAATGGCTAACATGATAAAATATCTACTGTGTCCCACATACGGTTCTAAGTTCTCTGTGCACTAACTCAGTCTGTCTTCATAAAAAGCACACTATTATCAGCCTCACTTTACAGATGAGAAAACTGAGGCATGGTGACCTTAAGTAACCTGTCCCACCTAATCTGTTGCAGAGTCATAACTTGAGCCCACTCAGTCTGTCTTTGGAGCCCATGTTATTAACGACTAGGTTCTGTTAGTTTCCTAAACAAAATTTCCAGTAATAATTATTTCCCAAACATGAACCTAGCCTGGTCTAGTCAGTTGAAAATTCCACTTTGGCCCCTACATTTTTGCCAGTATTGGTATAAAATTGTATTATATATTAAAAAAATAAAAATTAAAAAAAAAAGGAAATTGGAAAGGACAACAGGAGAAAATAAAATTGAATTTTGATTATAACCACTTTTATATCTGTTCAACATACTGGCTGCACATATACTAATACATTTAATTCTCACAAGGACCAGAGAAAGTTTTTGTTATTATTTTCTCTAACAAATAAAGAAACTGAGGATGGGAGAGGCTGAATAATTTCTCAAGCCAGCACAGCCAATGGAAATGGAGCTGTGACTTGCACCAGGACTTGATAGGACACCAACACTCACCCTTAATTGCTACCCTGGACTGATTCCATGGAGTAGTACCTAGTATATGGCGACCACAGGGTTTGTATGAGTAGAATACAGAAAGCCTTGAATGCCAACTGAAGAGCTACAACATTTTCTCCATAGTCAGTGATTCTTTACATGGCTAAGAAGCTTTCTCAACAAGCTGAAATAGCTTCAGAACAGAAGCAGTGGGATGTAGCCACCACTCATGTATTTAGTCAATGGATATGTTTTGAGTACCTACAGCATGCAAAATGCTGGCCATAAGAAGAAAGAAAATGGACAGGGTCTCCGAAGGCAGGCAGTATGTATTCCAGGGAGGGAAGGTTCCCTAGATATTAGAGCTCAACCAGGTGTAATTTGCAGAATTTAATATGCTGTGTAATGAGTCTGTTAGCTTTATTTTAGGAAGTGTGAACAAAACTGAGAACCCAAAGAGGACAGTTGATGCCAGCAGCTGACAGAGTCCCACAAATGAACTGACATACTAGAGAGGAGCAAGCCATTTTGTGTGTGTTTTAAATATTCCCTTCCTGTCAAATTCCTGCTGCTGTGCCTCCAATATCATGCATAGCAGAAGAAAACAGAAAGAAATGAACACAAAAATATTAGTTTTGCAGCTTGGGCTCCATAAGGCATCAGAAAACATTCTCATTTCCCCACCAGCAGTTCTGTTCACACAGCTGGGTCTGCAGGAAGCATTCATCAACAGTTTGTCAGGGCCTTACTTGATGTTTAATAACACCACCAAATAATTTACTTTTGGAGGAAAGGGAGAGATTTAACGCCAAAATATATTTTAGGAATAATTTCCAAACATGACCAAAACACAAAGGCACCTTGGTAAGTTACAGACTCATTTCATCTTATTTTATTTATTTTATTTTATTTTTAATAGATTCCTAGAAACATAAAATCGTGCCAAATTTGTGGGTTTTCATGTTAGAAACTTCCAGAGTGTCTCTCACTGGAGCATCGTTAGCAAACAGAAGAAATTTATGAGAACGTGGGACAAGTCACTGGCAGGTCACACCTATTAATTTAAATTCTGCTGCGAAACCAGCACATTCTCTGCATGTGTCCCAAGACTGGGGGCAATTGGGAGAATTTATTTGTATTGTTCTAAGGTTGCACACATTCTGTATGGAAAATGAGTTGCACATGGACTTTTCCATACATCTTAGCTGACTAGTTGGCCATTTAGAAGATTCCTCTGCAGGCACTGATGACTAGATGCTGCTATTTGTGTCTCTCAGAGGTTCTGAGAGAGAAGCTTGGAGCTCAGTGAACACACAATATCTGCTTCCCAGGAAAATTTCTTAAAGAGAGAAGAAGGAATGCATTTACTGCTCTGTATGTAGTTTAATAGTTTCTATATTCTGTTGGGAGTCAATCATTATTTTCACTTGAGAGCAACTTCAGTTTTCATGCTGACAGACCAGAAAAAGGGTGCTCTAAACAGCAGAGGGGAGCTGCCTATTGAAATAGGAGGAGATGGAGCAACTTAACTCTCCTTGGCCTAGAGTTCATGGTGCATGGAGTCCCACGTTCACGGTCTGTAGTGGACGGCACAGGGGCAGGAAGTGGTAGCTAGGGTGGTAGATTGAAGCAATGGCCCCTGTTCTTCTCTCCTGCGTGAACGTGTCCCCTCGCTGTTGTTTAATCCTTATATTTTGATTTTGAGCTCCACTTGCTTTGGCCAATAGGCCTTGGGAAATATCAACATGGCAGTTCTGAGCTTCGCACATTTCTGCTTTTCCTCTTGGGCCTCCGATACTGCCACAAGAGGCATGTGTCTGGCTAGATCGCTGGTCCAAGAAGGATGAGAGACGTCGAGAAAAGTCAGTCACCCAGACCTGAGTACATCCTGGTCCACTCTGGGTGGCAGTCTGCCCAGCCAAGCCCAGCCTAGAGTAACCATGCCCCAGTGGACTTGTCTTACCCAGGAGAATACGTCATTTTTGTTCTAAGCCAATGAATTTGGGGGGTGGGGGGTATATACCATTTTTCTACAACTGATAACTAACTGATATGGTTTTAATTCATAATTTCCTTCATTCATGTTTCCACTTGGGGGCAAGGGAGAAATATATTTACACTGTGAAACTTAAAGGAGGAATTAGGGAGAGTTTTCTTTCATCAAGGCAATAAATTAACCTATGAAACACGAAAAAGTAGTAATGATGATACGATATTATTTGAAAACCATGATGGCTCTCTTCCCTCAACTGCTGGGGTGATTTGAATCGATCATGCGTCTTTGCTGGGTTGGAATAAATCCCAAATTCTTCTCTGGAAATTGTTGACTCTCTGTGGGAGTTAAGGCCAGGCCAAAGTGAGTAGATGTGATGAATCAAAAGTTCCTGGCCAGATAAAGCTTCAGTTTCTGTTGTGCCTGTGAAATTCCTGCTGTGGGACAATGAGGTGTCCAAGGGTGGGGCTGTGATCTTTGCCTCACGTGCAGCCAGCAGAGTTTTAAATTTAAATTAAATTTTAATTAAAAAATGTTTCTTCCCAATGTTTGTAATCTCATCCTCACAACTGTGGGTGAACGAAAGCCAAGGTGGTCTGAAGGTATTGCCAGGCGACTTTTTCCTAATCATTTTTAAGAGTATTGACAGAGGTGCAAGGGCCCTTGTCCCCGCTACGCTCCTAATTAATTGTAGATGTGTTGACATGTCTGTATGGGCAACGATTACATCCTGATGACTTGAAGGTTCCTCAGCTGTTTCATTTTTGGCAGCTGAATAAAGAATGACACAGAGTGAGTGAATGGATATTTTATAGAGGGGACATGGCAGCTGTGGAACACGAGTGGCTGCTTGGCTTTTACTGTAGGGAGCAGTGCCATGTCAGAATCTGTCACTTGTATTAGCTGACATGTGCAGTGTCCAGAGACGACTGCGTCCGATGGTCTAACAGAGCAATGAGTTTTTATGACCATCTGAAGGTATTTGATCCAGTAAGTTGAGTTAGGAATGAAAAGATTCGATTGAAAAGTAATTAAGAAATGGCTGTCTTAACGGACCCCTTAAAAGGGAGGTGAGTCAGACGTCGTTGCATTAGCTCAAATTATATGTTGTAGGTTCCGATGGGAGGAACTCTCTCGCATTCAGTAGAAGGGAAATAACTGTTAGGAGCTGATGTAAATTACATTGTTTGGAAGATTTGTGTTTTTAAAAGTGGTTTTAAAATTTTCCTGATTTAGCACCTGTGGGAAAATATAGACATCCCAGAGGTTTCTTCAGGTGTGTCACGGATGAATATGTTGCATCAATGTTATCAAGTGACAGCATTAGATGCAACGAATGTTGCAGCACAGTCCAAGTAACCAGGGTTCAACTCAACTGTCCCCTAATATTCTTCGCCTGTTGAGTGGATTTGGGTAAGTAGCTGACAGGCTCCTAGATCCCAAGTCCACTGGATCTAATTTCCAAAGTTGAGGCCACAGACCAGCAGTATCACCTGGGTGTTAGTTAAAAAAACAGCATCTTGGCCCACCCCACACACACGGGATCAGAATTTGTATTTTAACAAGCTCTTCAGGTGAACTGAAGGTGTATTACATTTTGGGTAGTGCAACTCTAGAGCAGTGGTCCTCAAACTTCAATCTTTTTGCCTATCACTTTCATGAACTCTTATATAACCATATACTATTATTTAATTGATGTCTTAATCAACTGATTTTTTAAACCTAAATACATTTATTGAAAACCAAATAGAAGTATCATTTGCTAGATGCACAATGTGATCACATAAAAATTTACAGTGAAGGAAAACAGTAGTATTATCTGACACAGTTGTGAAGACTAAATGTATTAGTTAGTGTAAAGCAGTGGGGACAATGCCTGCCATGTCATCAGGAAAGACCCTCATGAGTCATCCTTCTAAATGTCAGTCATACCAAGTCCCTACTTTGTCAGACCCCTCATGGCTTCCCATGTCACACACAAGGTGATGCCGATTCCTTGAGGCCCTTTGTAATTTGGCCCCCAGCATCCATACTGACCCAGTCTCTGGCCACTGCACTGCAGTCACCTCAGCCTCCTTGCTTTCCATGGGATATACCAGACACATGCCTGCCTCAGGACATTTGCACTTGCTCCCCTTTTGCCTGGAACACTCTAGTTCCAGATACCAACTCGACTTGCTCCTTGAGACCTCACCTCTGTCACTCTCTACCCACAACTCTCTTTATTTTCCTTTCCAGCATTTGATGTTCATATTTATGTTTTATAATCTTTCTCTTTCTGGACATTAACTGTCTCTTTCCACTACAATATAATCTCCATGAGAAAGTTTTTTTTCCTTAAAGCTAAATACCCAGCAACTAGAACAGCTGTGACATTTAGTAGGTGCTTAATAAATAATTGCTGAGTGGACGAAAAAATGAATGATAAAAATTTCTGTTAGTTTAACTGTTTTAGTTAGCTATTGCTATATAACCTACCATCCCCAAACTTAGTGGCTTAAATCAAAGACAACTTTCTTTGCTCAGGCCTCTGTAATTGATCAGGGCCTGGAAGGGAACGCTTGTCTCTGGGTCAGTTCAAAGGCTGGGGCAGAAATTAATAAATTGCTTAGTCCTGGTCTAATTCGGTACTTCTGTTGGGTTTATAAACGAGTAGACAGTTCCAAGAGCCAGGTTTCAGCTGCATGTGAAAATAATCGAAAGTTAAAGCAGCCTGAAGATGAAATAGATGCCTAGGCAGGAAATGAAGTGAGTTCCACTGATTCCTTTTAAATATGTGCTGAGTGACCACAGGACAAAATATTATGGGAGACTCCAACACTGGAAAATATGCCCATTACATTCCCTTCTATTGCCACGGGCTCCAGCTCCTAAGACCCACCAGTAAATTCCACTGCTTCCCCAGACTTCACAGCTAACCATGCTGAGGAATGTTTTTTTCTACTTGGAGTCCTAATAGTCTCATCACACAGAGGACTGGTTGAGGACCTAATTAGTCTGCGAGGGAGACACACATACATCCTGGTTCCATTAAATCACACAGCCCTGCAGAAAACAGTTACTTATTTTTTAATAGGTACAGTAATATGTCTGGAAGCGGTATTAATTGAAGTAGAAAGTTAAAGCTAGAGACAAAGGTAGAATAGTCATGTGTTGCTTCCTGATCAATGATGAAGTTACTGAATGTGCTGGTGTGAGCTGAGGATCTCATCCACCATCTCTAACACTGCCTGCTGCATGAATCATTGATACCCATAAATGAATGAGGGGAGAAATTTACTACTCGGTCTCTCGATCTTTATAAGTTAAAACTTTGTGTGGAGTCTTATTTTCCAATACCTTGAGAAAGGTCATTAGTGTCAGAAAGAGTACTCTATGTTCAGTAATGCTTTTCAAACTTGTACATTTAATAATTGCAAATATGTTTACATATAGTAGATGGGTGAAGAACTCAGGACTGAGGTAGACAAATGCAGCTCTGCCTCTCAGCAGCTATGTGACCTGCAGGAGGTTATAACCTCTCTCTACAAGGCCTGTGTTTCTTGCCTTCAAGATGGGGAGAGTATAGTGTCAGCCTATTGGAGATGTTATGAAATAATTTGATGAACCCAGTGGCAGGGCAGGAATAGAGATGCAGAAGCAGAGAATGGATTTGAGGACATGGGGGGAAGGGGAAGCTGAGACGTAGTGAGAGAGTAGCATTGACATATACACACTACCAAATGTAAAATAGAGAGTTAGTGGGAAGCTGCTGCAGAGCAGAGGGAGATCAGCTCCATGCTTTGTGAAGACCTAGAGCGGTGGGATAGGGTGGGTGGGAGGGAGGCTTAAGAGGGAGGGGATATGGGGATATATGAATACATATAGCTGATTCAACACAATACTGTAAAGCAATTATACTCCAATAAAGATGAAAAAAAAAAATTTGATGCATTTAAAGTTCTTAGGACATAACTGTTGGTCAATAAGTGCTCGCAATCGTCACTTTGTTGTGCCTATTAAATAGCTGCTTATGAGATACATATACTGAAGACGCCTTTCAAATAGTCTGCAGACCTCAGGATTTCTTAGCCAATATACTGAGTAACACTGATTTGTACATTTATACCTCCAGTCACTTAAATTCTCCCTATTATTTTAAAAAGTTTGAAGTTTAATCTTCTAATATCTGCTCTAGGCAAACTATTCGCTTCCTAAAATTGGCACAAAAGCTAGGCATTAATAAAACAAATAAAACACAAAATATATAAATTTAAAGCTTAAGTAGTGGGTAATTGCCCTAAAATGATATGTAGGAGTTTGGCCAAATTAAATAAAGCTGGGAGATTTGTGATTTTAAAACAGTAAATAACAATAATTTCAATTCCATTTGTTAATCTAACAAAGCTCTTTGCTGGTCAATTAGCCAATCGTTTGTTTATGGAGAAACCAAGATGAAATGCATTGCTCACCAACAATTTCACTCCAGTGTGTGACTCGTAAGATGATTTTGAATGGTTAAAGTTGATTTCCTAATTGGTTTATAAGCTACGTCTAAGCAAGTAAACCTTAGCCTGTCACCGGCATTTTGATAAGTCAGCATTACCAGGTTGTTCATATTCTCCAAAGAGTTAGATAATATTATTAGCCATTCTGCAACTATATCAAAAGGCATCTTTAATGACATTTAAAATTTGAAAATAATATAAATACACAAAATTTTGAAAACCTCTATTTGAGGGTCTGGCTTAGCATGAACAAAGGCAAAATTATGAAGCCCTATGTTTTGAACCTGGTCTCTCAACCTTGACCCTGTGGACATCGGGGCTGGGTCCCTCTCTGCTGTGAGGGGGGTGTCCTGGGTATGGTAAAGGTTTAGCAGCATCCCTGGCCTCTACCCATTAGAAGCCAGTAACACCTCCTCCTCAGTGTGACAACCAAAAGCTGTTCTCCAGACATTGCTAAGTGTCCCCTGGGAGGGAGGAAAAACCATCCCCTGTTGAAAACCACTGTCCTAAACCAACCATTCCAGTTTTTTGAAAGAAAGATCCCGGCTGGCTCCTGTAATTTGATTGCATTCCAGAAGAAAAGCAAAATCTTGTGGTACTCATGACTCTACTTTATTCCTGAATCCCAACTCCTCTTCCTCTATTTCCTCATTCCTGCCTTATACTAGGAATTTTTTTTTTAATTTAAAATTTCCCCTGGATTGAAAAGTTAACGGCAATAGCGTAGTTTATTCAGTAAGGTATGTCCCCCGCTGAATAACAGGTGGATAAAATTTATTGATTTGCCATAAAAGTCATACATTTATAAAGTGCCCAGCATTTGAGAAAATGGTTATAAAAACGCTAAATCCCAACTGCAATACAATGAGCCAGTAATAAGGTTTGAGTTGTATGATAAAAGGAGATGGGAAATATGTTGGTAGAATTTGTATTAACTACGTGGGCTTGTAAAGCTTGTGGAGGCTGAATAGAAAAATGCAATAAGAATGGTGAACACTCCACCAGCTGAGTGGTAAAAATAGTTCTAGGGAGCCAGACTCACGTCTCTTTCTATCTAAGCCTCTTTGCTCTTGGGACCACGTGCTTAAATATGCTCCGTGTCTCTGACATTGACATACTTCAAGGAATGTGTGATAGAGCACGAGTACTTTCTGCTTGGAGTCGGAAACCCAGAAAAACAATAAATGTTTATGGAAGATGGTAAAATTTTAGGGCTCCATTCACCACAAATGTTAAACACATGAAGTCTTTCTGGAAGCACAGGCATTGCTGGGATTCTGTGCTGTCAGAATCTCCCTGCACAGAATAGACACCCGTTTTGGCTCTTGCCGGAGCGAACAGACTTAAGGTGAAAGAAGGATTTTTTTCCTCTTTGACAACAGACAGCCCCACTGCCTAGTGGTTGCTGATGCTGGAAAGAGCCTCGTGCAGCTAAATGTTTAACATGCACTTCCTAATTTCTTTTTCTTGTTTTAGGAATTTTATTCTGGGTCTCCAAAGTTTCCTAAATTTCCTGACAATTCTCATAGCTCTATCTCAAGTCCTGAGCTCTCTCTTGAGTTCCAGACTTTAATCTTCAACCATCTTTAAAACATATCCATGAAGACAATTATTAGGCATCTCTCTCAAATGTAGCATGTTCAAAATTGGACCAAACCTGTTTTTTTTTTCAGTATTCCTACTTCTCAGTTAATACTGACTTACTTGATCAAGTAAGAAACCTTGAGATCATCCTCGATTCTGCTCTATTGCCCAGTCCTCCTCCCAAACTGTTAGCGACCTCATCTCTCCTTCCAATATATAGCCTGTATCCACCTATTTCTCTGCATGTTTACTGCTCTCTCCCTTGTTGAAGCAACCCGGATGTCCCCAGTGAGGACTGCGGGCCTGTCTGCGTCCAGACCTGCCTTCTGACTGTCCAGACATAGCAGAGTCATAAAAAAATAAAAAGAAATCAAAGTCAGATCACATTATTCCCCTGCCTAAAAAGAAAAACCAGACTCATGGAAAAAGTGATCATATTTGTGGTTCCTGAACGGGAGAGATTGCATGAAGGTGGCCACAAGGTAAAACTTAGCTATAAGACACATGAGTACTAAGGATGTGATGTACAACATAATAATGACCATAGTCTCTTGTGAGGTATACTTGAAAGTTGTTAAGAGAGGAGATCCCAAGACTTTTCATCACAAGGAAAAGCGTTGTTGTCTTTCTTCCTTTTTCCTGTATGTGTATGAGATGACGGATGTTAACTAAGTTATCGTGGTATTTGTGCCGCGATACATGTAAGTATGTACATGATGCTGAACACCTTAAACTAATACAGTGCGCTATGTCCTTCATATCTCAATTACAGCTCACTCTTTTCTAAAAAACAATGCTAGAAAAACTAGAAAAAATAATTTTAGGTCATTTTAATAAAACTTTGATGGGTAAGGGCTGGGAATAGGTACTTTCGTTATAGTTTGCAATTGACAGGCCTTTTTAAAGTTTAGGTCTTCTATTTTGTCCTCTCAATGATGACAAAGGGAGAAGAAAATTAAAAATGCTTAAAGGGCCAGAAAATAGGTCACTCGGAAAAGAGTTTAAAAAAGAAAAGAAAAGAAAAGAAAAGATTGTCTAGCTTGAAAAAGAAAAAGTGAAAAGAAAAAACAAAGCCCGTGCCATGACCTAATGGGGTCTATATACTCTCAACCGGTCCACCCTTGTTCCACAGTTCTTTCCGCTTTTCTAATATTTGGGGATTTGCTGCCATCTCAGTGCTTTCCTCTGCCTGCAATAATCTTCCCCAAGAGAGGGCATCACCAATTCCATCCCATATTCAGAGTTCTGTCTTAAAGTGGTCGCTTCAGGGACATCTAATCCTTTGCGTCTCTCGGTTACTGTCTACTGTGTTATACTGTTTATTAATTTTATTTAGAAAAAATTTTATTGACACAATCTGATGTATCCAAGAGCTTCACGAGCATGGGGACATTGGTTTCTTCTCTCTGTGCCCCCAGCACCTCTGTAACCTTAGCACCCGACGTGGTGCCTGGAACACCTGCAGTAGTCAATGAAGAAGGACTTGTGATGGAAAAGTCTTCCTTGCTTCTTGCCCCAACACTCGATCTGGAATTAGGTATGTCTTCCTAGCATTTTCACAGAAATATGGATGAAGGGACAAGTGATTTCAATATTAGTAACTGTCAGTTATTGAGTGCATGGTCCTAGAGAAGAAGGCCTGAAGTACCCAAATGAAAAAAAATAAGGAATATGAAACCGAGGGAGGACGTTACCAAGGGAAAAAAAAATAATGTTGAGAATAACTGCTGGAATGAATAGTCTGATAATCTGAAAATTACAGAAGATTAAAGGTCAAAATTCGTTAGAACCCTGTAAGCTGACCAATTCCCCTAGTAGCGGAGAAAGCACACGTGTCGTAAGAGTGGCCCACAGGAGACTACACCCTGTATGATGCCAAAGAATGAGTTTCTCAGGAGTTAAGGTCACATAAGAGGGCAGCAGGACAGCAGATCCTAAAGGTGGACACAGCATCCTCAGAGAAGAGTTGGAGTTCTCAAGACAGAAGTCTTCTGAAGCATCCAAGCCACTCTGGAATGCAGTCAGATGGAGTAACAACTGCTCGGGGGTAAACCAGAGGACTTGGGGTCCCATCCTGGAAATTACTACCCAAACGACTTTACATGGAATTTGCCTACACACTGGGCTTTCACAAATTCTAAGTGAGAGCCTTAAATTGTAGGGTCAATACGGCTTTGCAGACATTAAGCTGTGGGACGTTAGGGACAATGTTTACATGTTCTCTGAATTGCTGAAACTTCTCATAATGCCTAGGACATAGTAGATACTCTATAAATATTCACCAAAAGGATTAAAGCAAACATGCAAGTATGAAGTCCATTAGACTTTGATACAGTTTATATTTTCCAGAAATCAGATGCCATCTCCTCCAGAAGTCCCCTCCGCTCAATAGGTTGTATCAGTTCCTTCTCTGTACTTTTGTGATACTCCGGCCTCGTACTCCAGGGTACCCACCTGTCTATCCTCACACTAGACTGTGACATCATTAAGGCAGGAACTCTTCTTGGTTGACTGATATGTATATTGTCTCACACAGAGTGGGCTTCAATAGGTGTCTAATAAATAAATGAATGCTCGGTCTGTATTTTGTACTACCATTCATTTCTATAAATTCCAGGATCTAGCACAGTGTTTAGAACATAATACTGAAAATTGTTTTATGAAAGAGTGGGCCAAAAGCCTTCAGTCTTTAGAATCAATATGAACACTGCGATAGTTGGAGCTGGAACTCTGGGGTCTGGGTCTGGCATCTCTCACAATTAGATGCCCTAAACACTGAAAAGACTGTGCAATGTACAATGAAAAGAAAACCTATATGAATAGTGAAATCAAAAAAACTTTTTTCTAGAATGTCAAATTGTAAAGGCCATCAGCGGTGGAAGCTTCCTTCCCCTGTTTTGGGTGCCTTTGGGGACCTGCAGCTTAAGAACATGCTACCTGTTTTGTGATTCATATTACATCGAAGGGGCCTTGCCCAGGGTCATACAGCTAGTTCGTGGGAGAACCTAGAACAGGCCAGTGATCTTGCCTTGTCGTGATGCCCTGCTCTTAATCCTCACCACCAAGTATTTCTGGACATGTGTCTGGGATTACAATTCATGCCACCAGCTCCAAGTGTCACCTTCTCAGAAAGCTGGAGTCAACCAAACTAAGGCAAACTTGGACAGACTGGCTGGCTCTGGGCAGGGCTCCCTGAATTCTCACAGACAGCAAAAGGTCCTTCCTGTTCATCTCCAGGGTATCAGCCAGTTTCTGCTGCCATCCCAAGGTTAGTTCAGTGGTTAGGGAGAGCAACCTCAGGGAAACAATAAACCCAGAAAGGTAAGGTGCATTGCCTTCCACAGCTGAAGAAAGCTAACTAGGTTTCATCTCCAAAGGATACAGAGGCTTGGAGCTGGGGGGGCTTTCAAAGGAAGGTGGGAAGTTATATAATAAGAAGATAAAAGAGGAATTGAAACCACCTGTGAGGGGTAACTGGGCGTGGGTGGTAGGATGACAGACGGGAACTTCTGTCTGTCTGGTAATAGTGTGGTATTTCCTCAATCAAATTCAGTGTCAAGTGGGGCCTCAGTACAGGGGTTCTCCTGGAATAAAGACAGAAGCCGAAGTGTGTAACTTTGGTTTCTGCTTCTTTAAATCAGAATTTCTCAACCTTGGTGTTATTGACATTTGGGAGAGGATGACTGTCTGTTAAGTGGGGGCTGTCCTCCACGTTGTAGGTGAACAGCATCCTGGCTTCTAACTCTTAGATGTTCTTAGCATCATCCCCATGCCAGCCGTGACAGCTAAAACTGTCTCCAGATCCTGCCAAATGTTCTCAGGGCGGAGACGGGTAGTGCAAGATCACCCCCAGTAGAGAACTACTACTTCAAATTCATTGTCACTCTTCATGGGAATGAAATACTCAGAAAACTCCAACGTTGCCTGTCATCATTCAATACCTCACCTTTGGGGCAGGAAGAAATTGTCTCTCTTTTCCTACATGTACAAGGACATGGGGGAGAATAGGAAAAAAAAAACTGGCTTGAGTGGGATTTTGAATCTCACAAAGGGAACAACTCAATTTAGCATGCAGAAAAAAAAAAAGAAGAAAGAAAGAAAGAACGGGAAAAGATGTTTGAATACCACCAACCTACATAAGTGCACTGTTATAATGTAATTGACCTTCTATTAACTTCCAAGGGAGATAATAACTAGGAGGTAGACATAGTTTGTTGTGGAAAGATGTCAAAGACATAGTAAACCACTGTTGTCAACCCAAATGACTGCATCATTCTTTGAGTGGAAAGTGCAAAATAGAAATTTTCTTACTACTACGTAATGTCCTATTTTCTCCATTTGGAAAATAGCCCTAGTATCTGTGGAAACAACCTAACTGTCATGAGAGGAAAATGAAGAAATAGATTGTAGTCTATTCATAGAATACTTTCCTGTAGATAAAATGAGTGGGCCAGATCTACATGTATCAACCTGGGTAACTTGCAAAAGCATAAAGTTGTGCTACAGAAGGCAAACTACAAAAAGATACTTTACAGGGCTACTATTATGTACATTTTGCAAACACACAAAGCAAAATTGGGTATTATTTGTGAATATATACCTATGTAGTAAAAGTAAAAAGAAAAATGCATGCAAATGTTAAGCACAAAAGATTATCTTGTTTCTGAAGAGATAGAGATGAAGAAGTTGTTATGAAGAAATGGATCTATCAGTGTATATACAATGCTATGGAGAAAGAGAAAGAGAGGGGGAGAGTGTCCTTAGGGCAACATGTAAAACCTAGATGATATTGATATCTACACGGGTATGTGTTATTTATTTTCTTCCTTTCTTTCTTTTTGGTTAAATTTCATTCTTTAAAAAATAAGATCGGAAACAGGGACTTTCCTGATGGTGCAGTGGTTAAGAATTCACCTGCCAATGCAGGGGACATGAGTTTGATCCCTGGCCTGGGAAGATCCCACATGCCTCAGAGCAACTAAGCCCATGTGCCACAACCACTGAGTCTGTGCACCGCGACTACTGAAGCCCACTCACCTAGAGCCTGTGCTCTGCAACAAGAGAAGCCACTGCACTGAGAAGCCCATGCACCACAACGAAGAGTAGCCCCGCTCACCCCAAAAGCCTGTGCGCAGCAACGAAGACCCAAATGCAGCCACAAATAAAAATGAAAATTTGAAAGAAAAAAAAAAGATTGGGAACAACTGGACATCCACATGTTAAAAAAAAAAAATCTAGACACAGACCTTACACCCACCACAAAATTTAACTAAAAATGAATCACAGACCTAAATGTAAAACACAAAATTATAAAACTCCTAGAAGATAACACAGGAGAAACTTTTTAGATGTGACACCAAAGGCATGATCCAAGAAACAAAGAATTGATAAGCTGGACTTCACTAAAATTAAAAACTCTTGCTGGGAGAAAGGCACTGTCAAGAGAATGAAAAATCAAAACAGACTGGGAGAAAATATTTGCAGAAGATGTATCTGATAAAAGAACTAAATCTCAACAATAAAAAAAAATCTCGTTAACAAATGGTCCAAAGACCTTGACAGATACCTCACCAAAGAAGAAATACAGATGGCAAATAAGCATATGAAAAGATACTCCACATCATAGGTCATCAGGGAAATGCAATTTAAAATAACACTACACACCTATTACAATGGCCAAAATCCAGAATACTGACACCACCAAGTGCCGGTGAGGATGTGGAGCAACAGGAATTCTCATTTAGTGCTGGTGGGAGTGCAAAATGGTACAGCCAATTTGGAAGGCAATTTGCTATCAGAAAATGTGGGACTCCTGGGTCAGAGATAAAACTGATTTATTACTCACAGCAATAGCAGTAGCCAGTGTATCAGGAAGTCTCACTTTTGTACCTTGTCTTAGTGTCTTGTCTAGAATTTCCAGAACAATGCTATAAAATAGTGGTCCCTTGGCTTGCTTTTAATTTAGTGATAATGCCCAAATGTTTCAATATTGAGTCTGATATAAATAGTTTTATCGTGTTCAGAAAGTCTCTATTCCTATTTTTAAAACGATAATGCTAAATTTTACCAAATGTCTCATTTATCAGCAGATTTAATTATGTTTTTCCTTCCATCTCTCCTTCTCCTCTGCCCCACCCCACACATTTTCTTCCTAAGACTGTGATATCGTTGTCAAAAGAGTATCTCGAGCTTGCCCTACTTCATGGGCACCTTTTCTTTAATTCCGTTTTTCTTTTTTTTCCATGTAATTTTTCTGGCAGAAACTCCTCACAATTTCTCACCTGTTGATGGCATCTTTGAAGTCTCTAGTTATAAAATTGTGTCTCATCTTAATGTGTCTTTTTAAGCATATTAATTAATCAATCAATTTTTTAAGAGATATTATAACACTAAGACTTCTTAACATTCTTAAAATCAACCTTACTTCATGGTAACAAATTTCTCTTATATAGCAATGGACTGACTTGGCTACTATTTTATTTTTGTGTCAATATTAATATATGAGATTGATATCTTGTAGCTTCTCATATAAAGCTTTGTTAAGTTTCGATTTCAAAGTTATGCTTCATAAAATTAACTGGAAATATTTTATTCTTTTGCTCTGCTCTAGAGCAGATTTTAGAGCATTGGAGATTTGAGCAAATCAGTCATAAAGCCCTCTAGAGATGTATTCATTTAATAACTGTTTTACCACTCATCGCCTTCCTTGTTTTTTTTATTATACTTTTTTCTTTGAATAAATTTCAGAAATTTATATTTTCTGAGAATATTATCCATTTAACTAAGAGTTTCCAATTCATTAATATAGAGGGAGGCCAACAGTTATTTTGTGTAACAGTCCAGTTATTTTTGGCTTTGCAGGCCACACAGTCTCTGTCATAATTATTCAACTCAGTAGTTATAATTGTAAAAACAGTGATAGATATGAACATGGCTGCGTTCCAATAGAACTTTCTTAACAGAAACAGGAGGTAGTCAGGGTTTGTACCTTTACGCATTTCAAGGGCGAGATGGGAGAGTAGATCTCTGTACTTGTTTTCCCGGTTTCAGAAATCCCCAAATTGCCACCTATTAACCTCTCTTCCAGATGCTAGTTTTTCTAGCTCAAGCATGAGTTGATCTCTTTACTTCTTGGTCTCTTCCTTCCCAACCCTTGTCCTTAGAGCCTGTGTCCTCCTCGTGGTTGAGTAGATCAGGCTTTGGTCTGTTTTACTTCCCCTGTTCCTTTCTTAAGGACCCAGATTTGCCTTTGAACTCCTTTGATCACACTCACAGAACTGTCTAACTTGGCTTTTGCAGATATTCTCTTTCTCAATCTAACTGTGGGGTGCCTGTGGACATTAAAATAGGACTTCTGAAGGCACACATCTGAAATGAAAAATGTGCTTTTGCCAGAGATTAATAAATCACTAACTCTCCATCATCCACCCAGCTCAATGTCAGGGCAAATTTTAGAGGAGGAATGAAGAGAAGAGGGGAGAGAAATCACCAAGAGGGAGAAGAGAAGAAAATAAAGACCAACGGTCCCCTCCTTTCTTGTTGCCTCTATTTATCCCCATGCCTCTCACTTATAAGAGCCCAGGAAGGAAGGAGTTGAAGAAAACTGTGGACATTTATCCCATGAAAAGATAAAGAAGCAGGAGGCTTCCTGTGAGCAGTAACAGTCAATCCACTGCAAATCCCTCCCGCGACAGCTGGCTCCTTCCTCCCTGGGTGCAGCTGAGGAAGCGATTCTCTGGTCAAGCTGCGTTAAATGCTGACCTGGAGCTGACAGTTGCAGGAACAAGGGTTCAAGTGTAGCCTGGAGTTCAGTTTTGAAAGGGGACTTCACCTCCTTAGAAACAGAGCGGCTGCTGAGATATACAACTGGACCTTTGGAGAGATGAAGGGAAGAGAAGATGTTCAAGTCTGTGTTTGTCAAAAGCCTGGAGAAGGCAGAGGCAGCAGCGAACACAAAGGGGAAGGGACACAGGTCAGGGAGCATCCTCTGCACAGGGAAAAGGCTGCTTTAGCAAGTTTGGGGAGGACACAGTTGCTCTACACCCTAGATTTGGCTCCACAAGGCTCCATGATGAAGAAAACATGCATCTCACTTGCAGTCAGAGCATCTCTAAGTTCAAGCAGAGAGTTGCTGAAACAGAGTTCTCCTCTCTATGTAACTTGACAGATAATTCTTCTCTTTTTTAATTAAAATTATTTCTAATTGTGTTTTGTTCTCTATCTGGATGTCTGACCAGCTTTCCAGTCTCTACATATCCACACCCTCTGCTGAACCCTTTTCACCTTGGTTTTGATGATCCCACTCAATACCTCTCTTATCCTATATCGCCTGGCCACTCTAGCTTTGCCTCCTGTGGAACCTCCCCGTCCTTCTTCCCCAACGTCTGTATTTGGGGTGCCACCATCTCTCCACCTCCCTCCCCCGTGGCTCTCAACGACTCTGTGTTTGCAGCTATTGCTACAATGCAGATGACACCACACTTCACCCTCAGCTACCTTCCAATTACATAGCTCTTTACATCACACTTGCACATCATATGGTTTTAATATAAAATTGTTTAATGTAATCCTCTCCACTCTCATTTTTCTTAGAGGTCTTCCAAGCTCCCCTTCCGAATGCAACACTAATTCCTTGAAATTAAACTGCTCACAATGGAAGCTATCTTTGCCTATGAAACACTTTTTTCAATATAGTGTAATCACCACCCCCTGTGTCATGAAACCTTATGGCTGGACTTTCTTTGGCAAATGAGATATAATTAGAGTTGGTCCCCATTTGACTTTAACCTTTGGGATTTTCATGTGGGCCCTGTGACTATTACCTTAACACATACCCTTGTCAGGTTCTGGCCTTCCACGGGTAAGTCTTATCAAAACTTAGTACTCAGTGTCCCATTTTCTAAGGCTCTATTGGGGCATTTACTTCTAAATTCCCTTCTATGGCAACAGTTCACAATGGAAAAAGCTGAAGACCTGGGTAAACATCCAAGCTCTATCATATTCTGTGTGTCCTTGGGGAAATCTCTTTTCCTTTCTGCAAATGGAGATGATAAAAAACCCACGTGCAGTTGTTGCATAAATAAATTAGGACTCTTGGCATATAGACATTACCCCCAAAAGACTGGTTTAAGAGGAGAACGTGGAAATTAAAGAATTATAGGTATGGAAAATTTTGCATTTTAAAGAGAGATTTAAAACAAAAATGAGTCTCAACCCACTGGTGAAATTTCACTAAAGTTGAAAGACCAGTCATGCTGATGGGGGTATTTAGAATGGGAGGCTTCTAACTGAAACTGTCAAACTGTTATTTCAACAATACAAGCTATTTTAGTACAATCGAGAGACTAGCTGTGGTATTAGGAGATATTAAAACTCAAGCAGGAGGTATAAGGTGGCAGTACCTCACTTTGTTCCCTTTAGATCATTGGCTCTGGTTTCTAGCATGACACCCTGCCATTTTCACACAGTCATATTTATCAGAATATCCTCTTCTCTTTGTTCCAGACCTAAATTCTCACCTTCATGGGATGGTCTTAAGTCTAAGTCTTCTCCATCTTGCCTTCTTTGACCTGCTACACACAGCCATGATGCATAGAGCATCATGATAAGAATTCAGAATTTATACCCAGGCAGATCTGCATTTGGACCCTTGTTTTGCCAAAGGTTTACCTGCCACAGGTTCACCTGCAAGCCTGAACGAGAGGCTTAACTGTTCCAAGTGTTCCCCTCCTGCTCAGTGTGGAGGACATATGACTCCCCCACCCCAACCAGGTCGGTGTGAGGGGTAAATGGGTTAATTTTATCAAACACTCAGCACCTAAGATGTGCTCAAGAAAAAGAAGTAAGAAACTCCATTAGCTGTTCTTAAGATTAAATTAAAATAAAATTTCGGTGTTGAATTTCTTTAAGGCAACATTTCATTTAAGAGTGAGCATTTCTGGGGTAAAGGATATTTTAAATTAGCAATTCTTTTCCTTCCACGGTGACCATGGGTCATCACGCTCCCCGTTTAGTCAGTACTTTGTCATCATGTTTTAATAGCAGATTAATCTCATCTTTCTAACTCTCAAGAAATTAGAGGTAACTGAGACTGACGACGTACATGCCATATGACCAGAAATGAAGATCCGCACAAATATTGATCGCTCCAGAGCAGGAGGAGGGGTGCGAGGGCAGAAGGCAGATGGAGGCAATGGAGAGGAACAAGGTATCCTTCGGAGCTTAATTCTTTCAAAAGAGCATTTCTTCCACAGATTTGACGTGGTTTCCGAGTCTCAGAAACACGAGACCCCCGTGATCACAGGCTTATGTTCATGTTTACTGTCTGCATTAATCATGTTAACCAGGTGATTGCTGAGCACTGAGTCTACAGACCTAGAAGACGCGGTCATCTGAGCCATGAAATCCGTCGCGCCCATGATGCAGCTAATAAAATCACACAAGTGAAAACAGTCCCATTAATTTGTCTCTGTGGATTCTGAATCTTGGATTCAATTTACATCCCATTGAGCCGTGCTTTTCCAATGCAAGTGCACATCCTCTGGGAGCTGTGTGCTGAGAAAATGGGAAGCCAGAGGATAAACATGGCATATTAATCACTTAATTCTTTCACTCACTCAACAAACATTACCCAGTATGTACTTTGTGCCAGGTACTGTCTAGGCCCTGGGGATTCAGCAATGAAGAATGAGTCACAATTCCGGTTCTCTTTGGCGTTTAGAGAATAGTGCTGTGAAATAGATAATAAAGCGACAGTCACACAAATCTGGCTGCAGCGTGGATTTGTACTTCAAGATTTGGTGGAAACGTCAGTTAACTGGGAATAAGCTCAAATAAATATTTTTACAATTTATTTCACATTAAGGAATGCACATTTTTTTCTATTGTATACGTCTATATGTAAATTACTTTTTTCCAGCTTTACTGAGGTGCAATTGACAAATAAAAATGTATATATTTAAGGTGTACATGTAAGTTACTTTTTGAGATAAAACATAAAGCTTAGAGGACATGTCATCACTTTAGGCTAATCTGCACATACTTGGGGATATGAGTTTGTTCTCTGTCCTTAGAGGCTTGTTAGTGGAAATGTTGGGAAGTATTGAAATACTGAAAACTTGATGTTTGGGGAAAAGATTACTTAAGACTGGATTGATTACACCTTCCGGAGGCTTTTCTTTGTGGAAACTGTCCTGGGCCCCCTCTATGTCTGAGGACAACAAAAGGGCCATGATCCTGACTGGGCTAATCGCCTCCTGTTTGAATATCTCACCTGGCAGGTGTTGCTTCTTTCACGGAGGCGTACATTTTAGCCTTTTCCAAAATACCCTGGGTTTTCTTCCTTCTATCCTTGGTTCTTCCAAAACCTGCCTAGGGATAGGATTTGGCATTGCCCACACATGTGTCTTGCAATAGTCTTTATTTAATACATACCTGAACTATTTTTGATGGGGAAACACAGCCAGGTACTGTTACATTTTTTTCAGCAACCCCGTAGATGAATGGCATTCTGTAATCGCATTTTTGTCAGTGTGTAAAAACAAATGCTATGCATGGTGAGATTTAATATCAAGTCAACAATTGAAGAATGATACTTGTTTTTAGACCTCTTCTATCACCTCATATAACAACTAAATAGTGTCAGCAGGTGGCTTCCTCAGGCCAGCATGACACTCCCTTTACCTTTCTGCAGTTGTTGTAAAAGTGGAACGTATCAGAGTGGACACCTCTGGGGAAATATGGGAAGGTATAAAAGAGCAGCGAAGGAAAGCAACAGATTGAATATTTATTATTCTTTGATATTATATGTGCATATGATAACTCTACCACAATATTACCTCTTGAGATGGGTATAAAAAGAAAAGAGTAAAATATTATTTGTCTTGGAGCATAAAAATAAGTGTTTTCCTCCCTCCTTCATATACTTATCAAGTGACAAAATTATCAATCCATGCCTAGCATTAAGGGGGCACATATTTTTAAAAAGAAAATAGATCAAGTGTGAAATTTCCTTAAGTGGTACTTTTGAACTTCATTTCACAAAAAACACAGATATTGAATTAAAAATTATATATTTGAACCCAAATCAATAGATACTGAATTGTGTTATTTAAATTGTATGAATAATCAACTGTTTTAATAGTAAAATATTAAACTTCAAAAATTAAATTTACATGATAATTATAATACTAATAGACTAACATTTTAATGGACAGTGTGCTCCTTATCTTTTTTCCTTAAAACAAAAAGATCTGAACACTATGATTTACATATATTTTCTCGTCTATTCCTCTTTAAAATCCCTACATTATTATCCCAAATTTACAGAATAGGAAATGAGAGCCCATGCAGCAGTTTTCCCCAAGCTCTCTCAGCTGGTCTGTGGTGGAGCCAAAACTTGCAACCAGTTGTCTCTGACTTCAGAGCTAATTCATTTCCCGCTATACTCTGACATTTCATGCATGCATTCATTTATTTGATATCTGCTGTAGTTTAAGACGTGGATTGCAGTGAGGAGATGCTGTAGGGAAGGGGTGAGGGGTGCAGTACAAGGCAGGATGAGAGTCAGGCATTGTCCTGCTCTATAAGGCACATGTTGACTTCATGTGTCCCGTTCATTCCTCTTTTTTCTAGGAAAACACTCCTCTTTCCTTTTGAAGACACTTTCATTCCATTCTCACTCTATGTGCTTCCAGCAGAGCCATTCAGAGCACCACCATCCCTCAGCTACAATGATTGGTTCATGGCTGAGTCTATCAGCCAAGCTGAGTCAATATGAATCCTACTTGAGACTTGAGCCATTCATGGAAACTACTAAGAGAAAGGCACTATCTGATTGATAAGCTGGTGGAATACAAGCCGGGGGTAATAAGTAGGCTTCTTACCATACACAGAGAAAGGCTACTTGGAAATTAAGTCAACCATGATGAAAGTTGATCTGAGATGGAGAGAAACAAGTTAATATTCTGATCTGAGCTTCTGGATCCTGCCCTACCTGAAGCAAGTTTACCCCTGGCATTCCAGTTATGTGAGTCAATAATTCCCTGCTTGATTAAGTCAGTGGAATTGAGTTTCTGTCATTTGCAGCTATAAGAGTCCCTTCAAATACATGTCCTTATGGAAATTAAATTTTGGTAGATAAGATGCAAAGTAAACAAAAATAATTCATGATAAAAGGGATAAGTACCCCAAAATGGTACAGGTAGGTTGGGTGTGCGATGAGAATTCACATCAGCTGTGATGATTAGGAACACCTTCTTGAACCCATATGTAAGAATTATTACGTAGCTATTCTAGGAATTTAAAAGGGGACTTCAAAAGCTGTCTTTTTTTTTTTTTTTTTTGGTCTTGTGGATTTTTATTTTTTATTTTTTTATTTTTTTATCTTTATTGGAGTATAATTGCTTTACACTATTGTCAGAATGGCCATCATCAAAAAATCTAGAAACAATAAATGCTGGAGAGGGTGTGGAGAAAAGGGAATCCTCCTGCACTGTTGGTGGGAATGTAAAGTGATACAGCCACTATGGAAAATGGTATGGAGGTTCCTTAAAATACTAAAAATAGAATTACCATGTGACCCAGCAATCCCACTACTGGACATACACTCAGAGAAAACCATAATCCAAAAAGATACATGTACCACAATGTTCATTGCAGCATTATTTACAATAGCCAGGACTTGGAAGCAAAAGCTGTCTTAAAGCTACCTTGTTGAAACTGAATTAAAAGCAACCCTTCAAATGAATACACCTTTAAAATAATGAAACATTGTGTATTATGGTGTTTCCAAGTGACAGATTCCATGTTGGAGGATTATTTTTCTTCTAGTCTACTGCAATCAAATTTCTTTTCTCCAATGTCCAGTTACATTGTCCTTACAAAAAAGTAGATTATTAATATAAATGCAACTGTCTAAATGGAGGAGTTCTGCAAATAGTACTTTATTATTCATTTTGCTAACATTGGTATGTTCCTAATGTTCTCTGTTTCGTAGTTCCTAAAAACGATTCTGGCTGTGACTTCCAAATAGAAAACAATGGAGAACGTTGGCAACCTCCTGGTGAAATTGATTAGACTGCCACATTGGATAATTAACGCATTTTAACACAATTTACTCACATTATCTGCCTATAACTATCAAATTAACGAGGTACTTGCCAAAGTTTCCCTTTTAGACTTTCTGTGGTCATGAAAATCACAAGTCCAGGCAAAATTAATTCACAAAGAAGAATTTCTATGCAGAAGAATGAAAGACACCAACAAACAAAAACATTAATAAAACATGTCTCCCAGGCATTTTGCCTATCAGAAATGCACCAGAAATGTTAAATCAGTTTTTTTTAGGGCTCTATAAATTCATATTGATATTTCTAACCCTTGAGGTCAGCCAAGCTCGTCAGGCTAATAAAGATGAGTTAGTTACCAGCTATGATTTGAAAGATCTATTCTGGGATGGGCAGTGGTGACAAGGCAAAGAGCCTTGCGCCAGCCTTCACATGCATTAAAAGCCCCAAGTTTAGGTTTCTAATATCAGGTACAAATGAAATTATATACTAAGTTACAGGGAGACACTGATAGGATTAAAAGAAGACAGCACTAAACTTTAAACCCAGTTCCTCAAACTGGATAAACTGGCTAGTGCTCCAGAAATTAGTGTGTGTGTGCGCGCGTGCGTGTGTGTGTGTGTGTGTGTGTGTGTGTGTGTGTAATTCAGAAATTTTGTAATTGTCTCTGTAGAGCACACGTATTTCATTGCAAAATTTTTGTTAAAAGCATTAATTTGTCAAAAATGAACATCAGGCTACACCACAATTTTTATACTTCTGATTGGAAATTCATTATAATGTTTAAAATGCTGCAATATTCCAAATATGGAAATAGCCCAGACCTTTATTGCTCCCTGAGACGCTCTGGTATTTAAGGGCTTTTCTCGAAGATATGACCTTTGTTCATCTTTCTACTTTACTTTCCCCTGAGTTCTCAGTTTTTGGCTTTGTAATTTCTGCCTTAATCCCCTTTTCTGGCTCCCAACTGATTTGGGGATTTTATGTGCTTTCCTTGGTACTAGGGCCTTGGTTTTCCTTATGCTTTCTTGTATTTTTTTCATCCCTCTAGTTTTGGTATTATCTAAGGTAAGAATTTTCTACTCTACAGTTAAAGCCCCAATCAACTCTCTTTTTGCCCTTAAAATGTGGGCATCCCTAGTTTTCCATGAAGGAGGGTCCAACACTATACTTATCATCACAGCACAGAGTTAACTGCCCATCTCCTCTTGGATATCTATGATAATTAGTTCTACATTTAAATATGCCTCACCAGTAGAATGTAGTTTTCCCTCATCCACAGTTTTGCTTTCCATGGTTTCAGTTACCCGCAGCCAACCCTGTTCTAAAAGTATTAAATGGAAAAATTCTAGAACTAAAGTAGTGTGATAAAGTCTCGCGCCGTCCTGCTCTGTCTGCCCGTGATCACCAACCATCGACATGGTTGTCTGCTCCTGACATACACCACCTACACCATCAAGGCTCAGTGTTCAAGACCACCCAAAGAAGATGCTCTTTCTTCTCATGTACCCAGAGGTCAACAGTAGCCCAATGCTATGTCACCATGCTTACACCATTCACTCACTTCATCTCATCACACAGACATTTTATCAACTCACATCCTTATAAGAAGGGTGAGTTCAGTACAATCAGGTATTTTGAGAGAGAGAGAGAGATAGCCATATTTACATAACTTTTATTACAGTATACTGTTATAAAATTTTTTATCAGTTTTTGTTATTACTGTGACTAATTTATAAATTGAAGTTTATTATAGGTATATAGGTATAGGGGAAATATATATATATGGTTCAGTACTATCTGTGGTTTCTGGCATCCACCAGGGGTCTTGGATAAGGGGGACTACTGTAAAATGATATCTGTATGCTGTCTATTGTTTCTAGACACTAATAATTTTGGTTCTTTTGCAGGCCCCTCTGAGACATAATGTAGGTCAGTTTTCAGATGATAAAAGTCAACATTAGGAAAACATAGTGTTTTTATTTTCTGAAGATTAAAATTACTTATAAAGATAGAAAAGGCTACTGGGTTCTCTGGGAGCATGAGAGAGAGGAGGCTTGCCCAGCCCTGAGTCCCTTAGGATTAATTGAAAAAAGGCTTTCCAGGAAGAGCTTTATAATTTCTTTTCAAAGAAGGTCTTTAAGAAAAGCTCCAGGCAAATTAAAACATAAAGAAAAATTTGCATGAAAAAAAGGAACACAGTACCACAAATAAAACCTGACTCCAGGGAGAGCTACCTATCAGAGATGCTGAGGACATGTAAAACCAGTCTTTTCAGATAAACATGATTGAAAGCTACTAAGATTCTAGGGTTGTTCAATATAGTGTTATCACAGAAAAAAAACTGACTGATACGTAAAAGCAAAGGAAGGAGAAAAACAGAGAAAGAGGATTCCACATAACTGACTGAGGAGAGAACTTGAGGGAAAAAGCCAGAGAGGAGAGATGGTAGAAACCATAGAAGAGAACATTTCAAGAAGGAAACTGGTTGCTTTTTTAGAGGTTCTTCGCTGTTGAGTAAAAACGAATTCACTTTGTTCCAGGAAGAACAGAGCCAGATCAGCCAGCCAGAGCAGCACTCTTAGTCTGACAGCCATAAGGTAAAATACCGTGCAATGATGTTAAGCAAAATAAGTTCCACCCATATGTATCCGCTTAGAATGATGAGGCAATTGAAACTTCCATACTTGTAATTGCTTACCCTCCTCTATCTTGCAAAGGCCTGCTCGCCACTCTCAGTGAAACAGTAAAATGAATTACTAAGAGTGATCAGATAAGGGAAGACTGTCTCGCTCTCAGGCACCCACCCCAAGTCTTTGTTGGAGACCCTCTGCACATAGACTTGTTAAGTGACCATTAACTTCAACCTGCAACCAATGTGAGAATGCCAGTTGTGACCTTAGTCCTGATAGGAATGGAATGTCCGGCTCCTACAAGTTCCTGTTAGGACCCCCTACTATGTGTGTAACCCCTGGCAACTCCCGCGGTCTGTAACTGCCCGTGACCTATAGTAATTTGTGGCCAATCAGTTTGTACCAATTATAGCTGTATGTTTTAACCTATATAAGGAGAAGACACCCCTGAAATGGGGCCCCAGAATTTTGGAGCGTTCGCTCGTCTGGGTCCGCCAGCTCAATAAACCTGAGCTCTCCAACTCTCTGAGTGTTGTGCTTGGTTTATCGTGGGATCAGTTTTTTCTGCAACAAGAAGAATTTACACCTTCTATTGAGAATGAAGAAAAGCCAGTGGCAGAGAAACACATTTAGTGTTATGATTTTTGTAATTTTTTTGGTAAAAAAAACTCAGCACACTAAAATCACTCTACGTGTGTGTACATTTTTGCATATGCCTGCGTGGGTCATGGAGAAAGAAGGGAAGAACACAGGGCAGGGGGTTACCATTGGTGCCTTAGTTGGGTGATGCAGGAAAGAAGGGGAAGGAGGGGAGTCGGGGAAAGAAGCTGGGGCAAATGCAGTAAGGAGTAGAAGGACAGAGGGACAAATAAAACTCTGAGATTGAACAGAAGATGGGGTTACAGACAGTCACTTGGTCTTGGACTGTGTTTTTCCTGTGGCTTGTTTTGTTGTTACTTTGGTCTTTACAATGGGCATAAAAACCAAGAAGAGTGCACCAGGCGGAAGCAGGTCTTTACCAGGAGGATGAGAACTGCTATGGGATTTAGCAACAGGACCGCGACTGTGCTGAAGGGACCATCCTGCAGAGCAGCCGTGGAAGCAGATGCCGAGTCAGGGTGTGGGACGCGGGTAAGTGCAGGCAGCTCGCTTTCTGGAAGTCTGCGCAAGTGAGAGGAGGGAAGAAACTGGAGGGAAACCAGGGCGGGAAGAGATGAAACTGTGCTGGCCCCCCTCTCCAGACCCACCCCGTGCTCTCTGCCCACACTGCCGAGGGACGCTGCCCTGTGCAGCCTCGCCCCAGCCACTCTGCCCTCTGTCCAGTAATGATCACCAAGCGTGGCTCCAGCAAAGATTCAGAGAACAGAGGAGAAAGAGGCTGGGGTATTTGCTCCCCGCCGCTCCCTCTCTGCCTGGTCAGTTTGGGCAGGAATGGAATTCTTCTGTGGTTGCAAATCTTGTCCATCAGTGTCTTGTCCATCAGGCCAGCACGTGCCAGGTTCCAGGAAACTTCTTCCTTCTCCCCCTTCTCCCCTCTCCCCAGTTGCATCTAGTCATCAATCCCTGAGGGTTTCACAATCCCCTTATTGGTTCTTTGAACTTTCTGAATATCCATTGTTTCCTGCTAGACCTCTGAGTAGTGATACAGAAATATTATTAGTTTTTAACTATAGCAAAGAGGACCTATCAGGACTAGCTTCTTGGGGTTGGATACGGAGCTGGGGAGGGTTAGCTGACACTCTCTCTGTTATATCAGATCACATATTAAGTGTTACAGAACTAGTCTTTGGGACACTAAGATACTCAGTACCTAAAATGCCATAGTAGATGAGGGGTGGAAGTGGATTTGGGGAGCACACCTGTGCACCCTTGTGGTGAACAGGGGGATGGGCCACATGGCAGTTCACTGCCAGGCATGCATGGCTGGCCTTCCTATTACGGGAGCAAGGCCCCGGATGGTGTCCGGTCACCTTGGCTGTGGGTACACTGCGCATATACCGGCCAAGCTTCCCTTCCATAGGCACGAAAATAAACCACCATCACCATAACGGGGTTAGGCCAAATATCGCATCGCTCAGTGAGCCAATAGCATCTGAATCCGGGAAGCTCATGCTCAGATAAGGCTTTTTCAGGAAAATGACAAGATAGTCTTCCTTGAGGATTCTTAGTGTGAAGTAGAAGTTATAAGATAGCGAGAAGAATATTAACAGTAGTAAAATGGACTAGAAAAGTTGTGACAAAACTCATCCTAAGTCTGTATATTTAATTATGTGATGCCTGGGCATAGGCCCAAGTCTGCTGAATGCAAAATTGCATGTTCTTTACCACCACTCTGTACTTATAGATGCATATGTGTACATGAATATACACATAATACACAGGTATAAATGCATATATATTTCAAAGTCATATACTGATTCATTTATTGAATGTTTTGAATATTTGTTGGCATCTATTCTGTGGAAAATACTCTGTTCTATCTCCTGGTACAAACGAGGCTGCCACAGTCCCTGGTACGTGGTAGCTGTTAGTAAACACTCGTTTGTTTCCTGCATCCCTTCATTTGCATTTTACCAAGGCCGCTGTGGGTCAGGGGACGCCATGGGGAGAGCCAGTGTTCTGAGACATTAGCTTTCCTGCATGTCATCCCACCTTCCCAGACTGTGACGTCAGGAGTGGAAGGTCCCTGCTGTATTTCTTAATCCCGTTGCTGCCATGGGTCAGGGCCTGATTTGCTCTTTGCTGGAGGACTAGCTGGTTACTGACCATGATGGTTAAGCTACTGAACACTCACTCCAAGCTAGACAGGCACGGAACTAAGACTCCCGCGTGTGTTCTGCTGTTCACTGATTTCAGGCACAATTTGGGAGGTAGGCTGATGAGCCAGCCGTGTAATTATGATTATACGCTTCATTAATTCCAAACGTCATTTACCCTTTGTTGTCTAATATATAAAACAAGTTAAACCGACTCCCTCCCACCCTGCCAATCCCTACTTCCCCTCCTCCCGTGTTCATAAACTCCTGGATGGAACGTTTCATGTGGATTTTGTATTCAGTATAACTCTCAGTGACTGACAGTCCCCAAATGTCAGCTCTTTGCTCAGAGTGGCCTGCATGGGGATCTCTGCACGCTAATTAATGCCTCAGTCACACTGTGCTCTGAGAGCCAGCGCAGGATGACTTAATACAAGCTGGAGAGAGAACCAAAAACCACTGTAATGGAACAAAGAGAACTCGTTTCCAAACTTCCTTCCTTAAAATAAAACAAAATGAGATCCAGACTTAGAAATGAGAACATTTCACAGCTTGGAAGAAGAGAGCGGTGGTCAATTCTCAGGCTCTTGACCCTCAGTGATGTCACAAAGTGGGTGACACACACGATGCTGTTCCTTAGCGCACATTGCACAGGAGAACCCAAGTCTCACTTAATCCAAGCAGCTGTAATTGAGCTAAATCATTACTTGAAAATGATTAACTATCCAAGGAAGGCCCAGAGGAAATCCACAAAGACATCGTGTTCAATTTCTAAGAGTCTGCAGAGAAAATCAGGGGCACGCGCAGGATGCCAAGCTGAACGCAGAAGGGTCTTTGTTTTGCTAGAGCTGCTAGTTGTAGTCGTCTTGTGCTGGGAGATAAAATCCCCCAACAGGAAACATGTCCTTACACATCCCATTCGGTTAATACATGCAGGTGGTCACAATCCAAGTGTCTACTGTTTACTTGGAAATCATTTATTTCAGTTAAAGGCAAGAAAAGAAGTTCCTATTCTGTGAAATCTGTTCCATATGTGGGGATGGGGAGCCAGGACCACAGGAAGGGACTAAATAAGCCCATGTTTGTGGAGTTGGGAGAACGAACAAGCATCCCTTTAGTGAATGTCGTCGAGGCAGAAGATGCAGACAGATCTGGCTGAGCTTTTAACACCCTCTCTCAGAAGAGCATCACTCTTTCTGTAAACCTGGATTGGGTGGTTGCGGGAGAAGGCGGATCTGGGAAACTTGTACAAATCCTGGGCCCATGGTCTGGAAAGGAGCAATTTTTAGGTCATATTCTTAATGAAAACAAAACAAAAAAGAAATGTAAATAACCATTTTCTTGTGAGCTTTTTTTCATGGTAGTTGCTGTTCATCTTGTGTCCACTTAAATATTTTTCTTCTCCTTGTACCTAACACAGCGGGGACACACACTATAAAGCAGTTTCCACCAACCTGATGTGACATAAATGATTTATTTTCAGGTTGTCATCAACAAAACCTTCCTCACGTCCTCTCCATGTCATGTTACTGTTCGTTCTTTTATGTTATCCCTGTGTTTTGAACAAAAGAGACTGTCAACCCGTTGAAGTCAAGGACATCTGCTTATTCATCACTGTGTCCTCAATGCCTAAATTATGTCACATAGAAAGTACTTCAAGCACTATTTATTGAATGGATGGATGGATGGATGGATGGACGGACAGACGGATGGATGCATGCGGTAAGCATTTAGAATTGTAATTACTTGTTTCAATGTTTTCTTGCCCTCTCAACTATATATTTCTGAGGTTGAGAGTCATGTCTCATGTTCCTTTGTCCTTCCAAAACAAGGAAGGTTAATATTGATTTTTAAAGTTTTATGTTTGCTCTTCTTTTTTGGGGGGATATTATCCATTGTCAATAAACAAAGTATCCTGTTTATCATTTACCGCTTTTTTCTACTTGAATTCTCCTTCACCCATCCCTCATTAACATTGAAACCTCTGCTTTCCTTCTACAATAAAGTGGCATCTCTTTGCCTATTATTTTATTTAGAACCTTTTGGGATTATGATATTTATCTCTTGTAAATATCTTGTAGAATACTTTTTTAGCAAATAAAGTCTATCTTAATAACTCATTTTATTTATTATAACATATATATTTGGTCTGACTTTTGTCATCTAGATTTGTACTTTCTTATTACCTTTCCTCCAACTCAAACGGGTCTGAGTTGTTGAGGAAGATTATTCTCAATAAACTTCTTAAATTCTACTAATAGCATCATGAGTATATATGTGTGTGTGCATTCTGCAACTTTTATTTCTGTCATCGGTAATAAACTTGTGATACTCTAAATTTAGATCAACTCTTTCAGCCAAGGGGTTAATCTTATGCTTTTTTTTTCTTCTATTACATACATCCTTTAACCTAAGTATTTATTGTCTGTTTTTTGCTGCTATTTACCTTTCATTCAAGAGTAATTTCTCATATATGCCTCCAATCTTGCATCTGGATTTATAAAACTATGTAATCTCAATACTATGTTTGACTGGTTTAAGTGTTTGCCTCTAATACTTTTCCGCTAAGATTTCCCTGTTCTCAAGCTCTTAAAGTTGTTTCATCCCATATAAATGAAGTATATATTCACCTACCATGATTTTTTCTCCAAGTATGCTGTATTTTCTGAGCTCTTGATGATCTAAAATGAATTGCCTTTATTCATGAGCAAGTCCGTGTGAAGGATTTCATTCCTGGGCTGAGCACATACGCACTGAAAACTCTGCAGCTGGCCTTTGGTCGTGTAACTCCAAGTGTTATAGGTAATCATTCTGAAGCCGGCCTGCTTCGTCTTGCTTTATTAGGGAACTTTTTTTTTTTCTTCGCTAGGATTCTTGGTGCTGTTTTACTTCCCTCATATAATTTGAACATTTTGACCATATGTACCTAGTTCTCTCTGATTTTGCTGAGAACACAGTACACGTTCTCACATTTCCTTTTTGTATTTTGCTAAAATCAGGGAGATTACTGTTGTTGCCATCATGAGCAGAAAGAATAGTATTCCATACTTGTTAGTTCTGTTTTGGTCTTTTCTTTTGGAACCCAGAGCACAGATCTCTTAAATCTTCATTCCGTATCTCTAAATTGATTTCATGTTACAGACTCCTTTTTCTATATTTTTAGAAAACTTTTCACATGTATCCTTTATGCCAGGGATGTGTTTTTACTACAGAGGAGACTCTGGTCCTCAGCGTCTCCAGTGTGGATTATAATTCCACTTCTCCATTTTTAATTTCCTTGAACCATTCCTAATCTCATCCATCTCTTCTAAGATAAATGAACTGCTCAGTGCCTTTTTTATCCACGACTTTCTGCTTCTGTTTCAGAGAATGTCTTTTTTGCATTTTTTGTGGCCAATAAACACATTCACACAAATTTCTCCTTGTTGCTGCACAATCAATTTCCAGAGGTATTGTCTTTATGATACTTGGGGTCATTTTCCCTTTCTAGAGTTTCTGTAGATTATTTTTTCTAGACAACACTTTTTGTTTTCCTCTTTACTCATATTTGAATGAACTGAGACTTCTTCAAAGTAAGTGGGAATGGTCCTTGACCAAGCTCTACAGCCACTTCAGGAAGGTCCCGCCAAGCTCTTTTAGGAGGCAAGAGAGACCCAGACCACTTCCATTTTTCAGGCTTCTGGTATATTTAAAAATGAAAAACAAATCCCTGTACAATATTAAAAATGTTGTGACATTTAAAATATTCAGATTTAACCAATTGCTACTTTTAAATATGTACACACAGAAAAATAACTGCATCTATAAACTTATTTAGAAAAATATCTAAGTATAAGCTTCTTTGTGAATATTATGTAAATGTCCTTCCTCACATCCTTCACTGAGAGTTTCTTGGTCAAGTGTTTTTCTCAGATTTATAGCTTGAGATTAGTTAACCTACTGATCAGAGGAACCATATATATTTAACCTAATGTGTTCATTTGAACCTCATTGCTCACTTTTGGTGTTCATTGCTTTCCTGTATGTTGTACTCTTTCAGGAATCACCCCTCGTTCCTGTTTGAGTTCTAAACCACATCTGAGATGAGACAAAACAGTCACCAGCAGGAGAACTGAACATGATTTTTATTATTGCAAACACCTAGGTTGGAGCACATAACTGTGCAGGAGCCAAAATGGGCTTGAGTCCACAGAGCACAGCAACTGCTCTCCTTTCCACCTCTGGTTTTTAGATGGAGAGAGAGAAGTAGGATGTGACTGCATCTTTTGATTCAAGATCTTGTTAGCTTAGCTCCAGCCAATCAAGAACCAGAGACCCCCAAATGCCATCCATCAATTGGCCTGACCTCTGTGGGGAAGAGGAAGGAACAAAGAAGAGGCTGGGAATGTTTGGGGACTAGAGGAATAGGGGAAAGGGATTATCTTTGAATGTAGACTATTCCTCTACCCACAGTGCTTAAATCTCTGATTATCAGAAGGAATGAAACTCTTGAAAGTAAAAAAAAAAAAAAAAAAAAAATCAACCATCTCCAGCAAACTGGGACCACAGAGCTTCCTGTTAGTAACACAGCCCTTTTTGGAGATAATTCCCTTCTCAGGGCACCTGCACCTCGGCTACCTACACCCCCACCCAAACTTTCTTGCTCTATGATTTCCTGTGAGCTGCTACCTATACACAAATATAGAAAGGGGGCAGAGTAAGAGAACAGCTTCATCTGCTTTTTTGCACCAAAGGCTGAGTCCTAGAACTTAAATGCAAGGAAAGGATTACCTGGTCCCCGCCCTTCCCCAGTCCTGTTATACATACTGTACATATTCTATGGTACACCATGCTGGAGATTTTCCTCAGAGCCTGGCACTAGGTTCTCTGAGTCCTAATTATCACTTTTGGTTGTTTCAATTTTCTTCTTTTTCTATCTCTTCATAGATATTTTAATGGAATGATGTTGACTCAGGAAAATTTGATACCAACTAAAATAGAGTAACTTCCATTTTTGTTTCTTTCAAAAAATGTAGACCATGTGAGTTTCAAAGTGTTTTCTACTTTTAGAGAGATACAACTTTTATTTTTGAGAGGCTTACCTTCAATACACCATACCTAACTGAGTGAACAATGATATCCTGATTTAAAAAAGAAACAAAAACAAGAAATCCCAAAATGTTTTGTTTGGGGGCAGACATTTTTTCACATTTTATTTATTTATTTATTTATTTGGCCCTTATTTTCAGAAATTGGATGCATTGGAATTAAGCATTTTCCCTACACTCAGAAGGAGAGGAAAACAAATGATGGTAGGTGGATGGGGAAATCGTTTGCTCAATGGAGGAGAGTCCTCACACCTAGTTTACAAGACTGGGCTTTGCTGATGCAGGAAGTTAAGCAGTGGGGTCAGGGCACACGGCTGTCACGTACGGTCCAGACCCCACTGGCACTCATGTCATTTTTCACCAGCTAATTGGCGACAGCTATGTCACGCTTTTAAAGATATGTTCCCACTGATGGCTTAAAAAGAATGACAGCATAACGAAAAAGAGTGACAAGTTACATTATGTCCCAATTAGCACATCTTGCTCTGATATTATCACAATGGAAGCCAAAGACAGTTGTGAACACACACTGGTCCACTTTATTATGGGAAATGTGGACTCTTCTCCACTCTTAAGGCTTTAATTTCATTATTAACATAATTGTCATAAAACTTCTCAAAGTCTAATGTGAACACAAATCATCCAGGAATCTTGCTAAAACGCAGATTTTGCATTTTGGAGTAGGGTTCTGCATTCATAACGAGTTCCCAGGGGCGGCCCACAGGCCACGCGCTGAATGGCAAGGAGCTAAGATACATCTCCCGTGTGTCTATTAACACACATGTAAAGATGCCTTTTAGAAGGCCAATGTGGTTGATAACATCCTTTTTCAATGCAGCAGTAATTAAAAGAAGCAGGATGTTTTTGTTTCTTTTGATGTGTTGCTTCCAACATTTTAAGTAGTAACACTAAATGGATTTATAAAAGTCATCAACCCCTCATGTTAAATACTGGCCTTAAACATGGCAGCGACAGGAAATAGTCACCAACATGTAAAACTTTGTAGGAGCTGAGGGTGATAAATGATTAGCTTGTGAAGAGGCAGTAATTTAGAAAACCAGCTGGGGCATTAAAGGAGCTACAATATTTAAACCCCCATTAATCACTCCCTAACCTCCAGTTTTAGCTCTCCCCTGAAAGAGGAGAGAAAAGTTGAGGAACACACTTAAGAAAAAGAACTCTGCTGTAAGCCCAGGCGTCCCCCTTTGTTATAAAGGAAACAAATCAGGCATATTTATGGCATGCCTCAAAAATGAGTCACATCTGGACTTGCTTTATTTTTCACACCAATAAATCTACGTGTAGCCCTCAACATTCTCCCTTCCTCGTAAATCGTCTCTGTCCACAGCCTGTGTCCCCAGGATGAAATTAAATGGAGATGCTCACCTTGGTGAAGAAGGTGAATCAGGGAACTTCCTGGAGAAAGTGATATCGAATGGTATTGATAAGAAAAGACGTCAGGCATTATAGAAGAAGCAATCTTCCCTGACGTCTCTCCCTGGAAGGCAGCGTGATTAAGAAGAGGCAGAGAGCCTGCTTCTCCAGACCCTTTCAGGTCCACACACTTCCAACTGTGATTGGTATTTGATTTGATGGGAGCCTCCTGGGGTTTGTATAAAATCACAGGGGAACTTATGCATGGAACTTAGCAAGGAAGAGAAAGTCTCTGAGATTCAGTACAAAGTCCATGTAAAAAATTACATAAAGAATGGTACAAGTTCCCTAGGATGGATGGGTTTTGTTTTCCTCCCTGAGTTTCATTAGAAACTGCCCAAAGAAAGAAGATGAGGGGCTGAATGAGACCTCAGACTCCTTGTACTGCGCCCACATTTTCTCCAGGCATGGGAATAATGACAGTTGATACTCTCATCCAGAGTTTTACAAGCCTGCCCTGCACTGCAGTGTGTCAGGTTTGATTCCACATTTCCGCGAGGTAGGTACGCTGGACCCCAGTAGTTTCTCAAATACGGAAGAGGAGGCTGAGGCCCCGGGGGTAGAAGTTATATCATCGGTTCACAGAAGAGTCAGGGACTGATTCCCTGGCTCCCTGATTGGAGTACCCCCTGCTTTCCACCTCTTTCCACTTCTCATAAATATGCCTCATTTCCATTACAGTGACAATTTCACAGTGATCTCTGGCCAGACTAAAGTAAATAGAAGATTTATCATTTCTGAAATGTATCATGAGTAAGAAAGCAGGCTCAGCAGAAGGCATCAGACACAGATGCCTTTAAATGATTAAAGTCAGGGAACACAAAAGTAAATAAGGAAAAAGAAGGTTTTTTTCCTACAGAAAAATAATCAGATTACATCAGGGCTTAAAACTGATGAGGAATATTGTTCAGTGCCATAGGTCAGAGTAAAGGAAGCAATTACTTACTGGAAAAGTGTGGGTGAGAGTGAGTGCAGGATGGGGTGGCAAGTAGGCGCTGGTCTTTCCCCACAGTTCTTCTCACCTTGCTTTATCTATCACTCCGTTACTCGCTTGTCAGAGAAATTAGGCTAAATCCCACTGAGAACCTACCTGCCTAAGAAACTTCCTGTGGATTCCAGACTCGTTCTTAACTCCCTGTGACTCACCTGGTCTAACTCCTCCTGAGCTAATGCCCTGCCCAACTTACTAATCGATTTGTGAATTTTATGGCCCTCGTGTCTACGCATTTGGATGCTTTTCGGCTTACTCCACATCAATATAAAAGCTTTGTGAATGAATTCTGTATGCTCAATAAATAATTTTTAAAAATGAATCCCCCAAACCAAAAACAAACAACAAAAAAAAAACACAAAAATTTCTCTCAAATGACATCCTCTAAGACTGTAAAAAGTAAAGCTTTAAGATATTTTTAGCCTCCAAATTAAAACTCAGTCAGCAATTCGGATGCCTGAACAAATCACAGATGAAGATCCTAAAGGTCTCAGCCCCTTTCTGATATATTCAATCATGTAGATTTTCAGGACCATGGTATCAACTATGTAATAGCGGACTCATCACTGGGGCACTCCCAAGCTTTAAACAGACATTTTCCCACACGTGTTACAAAAAAGTACTGTGATGAAGGGGTCTTCCTAATCATCTTTTCTGTTGCACTTATAAACATGAGAATATTTTTTGACAGATCCATGACAGGCAGTGTGTGTCAGTTACTCATCTTTCATTTACAAGTCTTATCCAAACCGCCATAAACTAAAGGGAGATTAAGTAGGTCATATAACTAAAATGATCAGAGCTATTAAGCTGCAGGCATGGATGGATCAGTGGTTCAAATTATGTCACTAGTATATTCTCTCTCTCTCACACACATTCTTTTCTCCTTTTTTCTCACTTACACTCCTACATATTGGTTCCAAACTCAGATTATTTCCTCAGGGCTTCATGGTGGCTGCAGCAGCTCCAACCCTTACAACCCCTCCTGTTCCTATCCAGAGGAAAGAGTGTCTGCTCTCTCTTGGAAGACTCAGCAAATTCTCACAGCATCTCAGTGACTCTGAGAGGTCACATATTCATCTCTAAACCAATCACTATGGCCAGAGGAATTAGTCTCAGATTAGTGAAGACTGAAGAATATGACACATTGGAGACTGGGATTAGGGTCAGCTTCACAGAAACAATGTGAACCCAGTGGAGGTGCTTAGACCTTCACAGAATTCAAGATCATTGCCTCATGATAACTTGAATCTGAGAGATTCAGGTTTGGAATATCTATGCATTAACCTGTTCCCCAGTGGAACCTGAATTTGGGGCCAACAGAGGGGGAACAGCAGATCCAAGACAGACTGATTCTTGTGACAGTATTTGAAGCTTCATCTAAAATTAAATCTACTCCTGTGTATTAGTTTCATGTTTTCTTTTGCTTCAGCAGTTTTGAGTTGCATTTTCTGTCACTTATCATAAAGGAGCTCTGTGAATCATATGGGAACATGTGATGCTGAGACACTGGACAGAGTTTCAAATCTTTTCAGTTGTAGTTTTCTGGAAGCTGCCACTATCAAACATTTGGTCTATTATCTATTAGAGCTCTAAATTTTTCACTTATTGGTCTTAGAGATAAATACATATTCTGGTATTATGGGAAAAATATTGTGTGTGTGTTTGTACATGTGTGCGTGTGTTTTCTGTCTTGTATATTTCTTGAGAGAGTGCCTAAAGGATTTCAAGAAAATCCTAAAAGGGGTTACCAAGACAAAACCCATTATGGACCCAATATTGTGTGAGTGTTTTTCTCTAACCTTGCTGTTACCATTCAAGCTCTCTCTCAAAGCATAAAGCAACAGCTCCATTTCTTTCTGGGGAAGTTTAGCCAGTATATCATTAATTCTAACCTTTGCTCTAATTCCTGATACTCCCTGTGTCCCAAGTGTTCTTCTTTCTCTCCTTACACAACAACTTCCTACCCTCCCAACACAGACACCAAATTTCTAAACTCGTTCTTCAAGGTTCTGCTTGCGTGTTACCTCCTCTACAAAACCCCTCTCCTTCTGCCCAGTATTCAGATCTCCTGGGAGCATAAACCAATTAATTCTTAATTCTTCAAGGAATTGTGGGAATTAACAGAACCACAGTTTTTCAAAGAATGGATACATTTGGTGGGATATGAGATGATGTCTTAGGGAATATATGGTGGAATTGTTTTAAGTATAGTAGTTACATACTTATTTTAATCTGTTAGCAAAATATTTTTAGCTAATCTTCAATACTCTAGAAGATTATTGCTTGGGATTAGGCTACATTTCAAAGCTGATTTCATTTAAAGTCAGTTAAAAATGAAAGGTAATTTAGCACCTAGGTACGACAAAAATTTTGAAGTTGATGCACCAATGACTTATCTTAATGGATAAAGGACAGTCCAAAGGGTTTAAATGATGTTGTCATCAAGCTTTAGAGTTTATTAATGGTAAAGGCAGTGCTAGAACGGGAACCTACTGGTGTTTAATATTTATCTCTCCTGTAAATCTCTGTCTTCTTAGGTCTTTTATCTCTTCTATAAGACTCTGGTTCTTACAGGCAAATCCCTGACAATAAACTACAGTTTAATCAGTGCTTACTACATTTGTTATCTGAATTGCTTTACAAAGATCTCAAAGCAACCTCAACAATCTCATGAAGTGAGCACCAGAATAATGTTCATTCTACACCCCTGCTACTCAAAGACTGCTCCCTAGATGACTAGCCTCGGCGTGCCCTGGGAGTTAATGAGACATGTGTAACCTCTGGGTCCAGCCAGATCTCCTGAGTGAGAAACTGCACTTTAACAAGATCCCTGGGATATGCATGTGCTCAGTAAAATTTAAGAGGCACTGATTTGATGCACTTTGCAGAAACTGAGGCTTAAAGAGTTACATAGTAAGTGGTATGTCCCTCCCTCCAGCTTTATTGAGGTATATTTGACAAACAAATATTGTATATATTTAAAGTGTACAATGTAATGACTTCATATTTGTATATTGTTAAATTATCACTAAAATAAAGTTAATTAACGTATGCATTGGGGCTTCCCTGGTGGCGCAGTGGTTAAGAATCTGCCTGCCAATGCAGGGAAAGCGGGTTCGATTCCTGGTCCAGGAGGGTCCCACATGCTGCAGAGCAGCTAAGCCCAAACCTGTGCACCACAACTACTGAGCCTGCGCTCTGTATCCTGTGAGCCACAGCTACTGAGCCCATGTGCTGCAATTACTGAAGCCCATGTGCCTAGAGCCTGTGCCCCACAACAAGAGAAGCCATCGCAATGAGAAGCCTGTGTACTGCAGCGAAGAGTAGCCTCCACTTGCCATAAGTAGAGAAGGCCCGTGCACAGCAGAAGACCCAACACAGCACCCCCTCCCAAAAAAAAAAGAGTACAAACATATGCATCACCTCACATAGTTACCTTTTCCTCTCTTTTCCTCTCCTTTCCTCCTTTCCTCTCCTTTCCTCCTTTCCTTTCCTCTCCTCTCCTCTCCTCTCCTCCCCTCTCCTCTCCTCTCCTCTCCCTTCTTTCCTTTTCTGGGAACACTCAAGATCTACCCTCAGTAAGAGGCTTCTGAACGTTCTCCAAAGGGTCTAGCAGAGAACCTGGCACCAAGCATAAGATTCATTTGTCAAATGAAATAAGGGATAAATTTTTTAAAACTTTACCTTAAAAATAAATCAAAACATCAGTACAGGCATACCTCAGAAATATTAAGGGTTTGGTTCCAGACCACTGAAATAAAACAAATATCTCAATAAAGCAAGTCACACCAATGTTTTGGTTTCTCAGTGCATATGAAAGTTATGTTTACACTATACTGAAGTTTATTATTTGTGCAAAAGCATTACATCTAAAGAAACAATGTCCATACCTTAATTAAAAAATATTTATCGCCAAAAAATTCTAACCATCATCTGAGCCTTCAGCAAGTTGCAGTAACCTCAAAGATCACAAATCACCATAACAAATATAATAATAATGAAAACGTGAAATATGGCAAGGATGACCAACATGCGACACAATGTGAGCAAATGCTGTTGGAAAAATGGTGCCGATAGACTTGCTGGACGCAGGGTGGCCACAAACCTTCAATTTGTAAAACTACAATAAAGCGAAGCACAGTAAAACTGTATCTAAGTTTGGGTGACTTGAGGCCACTCATGCTTTGACTCTCACTTCCCTGCATTCCCTTAATGGGAGAAAAAAATAAGGAAAGAACTTGGGTTTAGAGTCCTACTTCTGTTTCTATCAAGCTCAACGTGGATTCCACAATGGACCTGGGCCATTGTTGCCAAACTCTGAGTTAAAGGGTTTGGTACTGATTCGCCAGGACAATATGCTAACGGTTATATTGTAAACATGAGCTCTTTAGTGAGAGTTGCATTAATTGATTTATTCTGATAGTTTTGTAGGTTGGACTAATTGAGTAATTAAAAATTTGATTACTAATTACCTGCACCTGGGAATAAACATAGGCAGACACCTGAGGTGAGAAAGTGAGAGGTCTTGTTGGAGTCAACCATGAGCTGCTGGGAGAACTGGGTGTTCCTGCTGTGAAACTGTTTAACTCCTGTCCCTTTGGAAGTCATTCTTTCTTTGGCAAACTCCTGATGCTATTGGTAATTTGAATTAACTACTCTTATTTTTTGGATTTAAAAAAAAGAATGCATTTCTTTGTCTGTATACATGTGTTTAAACATTTAAGTAGAAGTATTTACATTGATCAAAATTATTAAAATTTGATAATAATAATGGCAAAGATTGATCCTGCTTGTACCATGTATTAAGTGCTGAGTATTTCACGTGTATTAGTAACTCATTTAATCTTCTTAACAACCCAATGAGATAGAAACATTTTCACATTACTTGTTAAAAGGGTAATATATTGAGATATGGAACTATCAAATAGTTAAGTGCTGGAGATGAGATTTTAAATCATGTTGTCTGATGCTACAGCCCACACTGTCAGAATACTAAAGCTCTTGTTCTATCATTTTCTGGCCTCCATTGTTTCTGACAAGAAGTGTGTGGATTGATAAACCATCGTTGCTCTGTATGTAATCTTTTATCTGGCTGTTTTCAAGATTCTCCTTTAACTTTGGTTTTCATTGTTTAATTCTGATATGCCTGGATGTGGTTTTATTTGTATTAATCCTACCTTATGTTTGCTGAGCTTCTTGAATATATGAATTAATGTCTCTCATCAAATTTGGAAAATATCTGACCTTTCTTTTGTTATTGCTGTTGTTTCATTGTCTCTTTTCTTCGGAGACTTCAATTACACATATATATATATATGTATTAGACTCCTGGATATTGTCCTACAGGTCTCTGAGACTTTTTTTCCCCCTTTTTCCCTCTCTCTGTTATTCAGATTGGATAATTTCTATGGCTCTATTTTCAAATTCCCTGGCTCTTTTCTTTGTTACCCTCTTTATGTCATTAAGCCCATGCAGTGAATTTTTTATTTGCAATGTCATATTCTTAAATTTTAGAATTTTTATTTGTTTATTTTTGAAATACTTTCCTTTTATCCACTGAGAGTTCCAATCTTTTAATTTATTTCAAGCATATTTTTCCTCCTGTTCTCAGTCTAGTTATAAGAGCTATTTAAAATCTTTGCTAATTCTAATATCTGGGTCAACTCAGGACTCATCTTCATTTATTGTTTTTTCTCTTGAGTGCAAGTCATATTTTTTTGGGAATAATGAATAATTTTGATTATATCCTCCACATTGTGACTAGTATGCTTTAGAAACTTTAGATTCTGTCATACTCCTATGAAAAGTATTCTTTTTTTTTTTTTTTAAAGCAGAGAGTTAACGTGTTGAACTCAAATCACAGAGTTTTGTCTCTCCTGCTTTAGGTGGCAGCTCAGATTTCAGTTCAGTCCTTCCAGGCTTAGATGAGCCATCTGATCTTTGCCTCATGCCTGCATGCCTGCTGGTGGAGTCCGCCAGTGATTTGGGCAGCGCTGGTAGACAGAATTTGGTGCTTCCCCTCTCTGACCTTTTCTTTTCTGGTATTTTCCCCACTTCACTTTTTGACAGCTGTGATTGCCTCACACCCTGCACTCCAGCTGTTTCAGCCAGCAAGGCTGCAGCTTTTACATTATAGTTTTAACTGCCTTGCATAGCGTAGACGGGGCATGTCTTCAGGATAAAAGCCATTAAAGTGAGAAATTCCCCCCGTGCTACTCTTTTCTCCTGTGTGTTGACGTCCCTCCAGTTTCAGCCTGCTTTGGTTAACTCTCCAGGGTCTTTGGCTGGTTGTCTTTCTACTTTTTCCACAATGTACAGTTGTCGTCTAAGGACTAGTTGGACTGAAAGGAGATTCTTGGGCATACTAGAAGGCCCTACAGCCCGCACTCTTAATCGCTGGTCCTCTGTCACACACAGCTGATATTCACAAGGATTAATCCAACCCACTGTACTCAGAATGATGTTTTTTGAAACACTGCAAATGATCTTCCTGTGATCTCTTATTAGAAGGTGGAATGGATTCGTTTTATTAATTCTTTTTTTTTTTTTCATTTTATTAATTCTATAAGTCCATCATTTTTCATTGCCTTCTCAGCTTCTCAGGGGATATAACAGAAAAAAAAAAAAAAAGCAAAACCTAGCATTTATATAAAACTTTACAGTGATGCTGCAGATGACCTCACGTGTTTCTTACAGCCGTATCAGTCAAGCTTTGTGTTATGCCCGTTTTATCCATGGGTATCAAATGACCCCAAAGTGGTTGAGTCTCTGGCTTTCCCAGACATAAAAAAGCCACATTTTTCAACATCTGCAATATGCAGGCTCTAAGATGACCCCCAATAATCCTTTTCCCCTAAATCCCATGCCTTTGTGTATTTCCTTCCCCTTGAATATAAGCGAAACTGGTGGCTTATTTCAATACATATGGCAAAGGTGATAAAATATCACTTCCTTGATTAGATTTCATTATATGGCAAAGGTAATGCAAATAATTCCCTTGATTAGAATACATTATGTAAGACTCCATCTCATAAAACTGGAGGAAAAGATGCTCTTTGCTGGTTTGGTCAAGTGAGCGATCAAACTGAGGAAGCCCACGTGGCAAGAAATTGTGGATGGTCCCTAAGAACTGCAGATCTGAGGGCGGCTCTTGGCTGACAGTCTGCAAGAAAATGGGAACCTTTTTCCTACTGCCACAATGCAATGAATTCTGCCAACAACCTGAGAGACTTGGGAGTGGATCCTTCCTCAGTCACGCCTCTGACGAGGCCTCAGCCTGGCTGACACCTGGATCGCAGCGTGCTGAGATCCTGGAGCAGAGGACCAGCTAAGCTGAGCCAGAACTAGGAATTATGGAAGCAAAGAAACTGAGAGATGATAAATGAGTGTTACTTTCAGCCACTAATTTTTTGGCAATTTGTTACACAGCCTAGAAAACTCATAGAGCTACAAAGTCAATTTTCCTTGCACGATACCATTGCAGACTTTGCTGTGGAAGCACGGATAGCCTTGTTAAGGACTCAAGGCTTCTACATAAGAAACAAGGAAGAACCACCTCATTTTGTAGAGTTGGCAAAAATGTCTGCTGATTGTGGATGCTCAGCAAAAACAGAGACACATACAGGCTAGAGCGACATGATAAGATAGGGAAAAAAGCCATTTCATCCAATAAGACTTCATTAATCATTGTTGACTGCTTACAAACCAGTGTAAAACACTTTGTCTACATACATAAAATTGTTTTTGCCTGTCTTTGCTCACTGAGAAACAAAGCAATGAACTAAAACAGCCCAGTGTGGATTTTCACCATATTTGGTAGGTATATTTGCAGTACTCTGATTTAAATATAGAGTTGCTACATCGCCAAATATATTTTGTGGGACATGGTGGTGGGAGGGCATGTCAAGGTCATAGAGCAAATCAAAGGGTGGTCCACCAAGACAACCAAGCTGGTCTACAAACCAGCTACATCAACAACATCTTGAAGCTTGTCTGAAATGCAGAACTGTGGGCTCTGTTCAAAAGTACTGAATCAGGACCTGCAGGTAAGCAGGATCCCTTGCTGATCTGTGTTCACATGAAATTTTGAGAAATCCTGCACAAACAGTCTGTGTGATTCTCATCAGGGGAGATTTGCTAAATTCATCAAGATGTCCTGGGCACCTTAACAGTGGCTTTAAAAATCAGCCCCAAGTTGGTTATCTGGTTAGCGTTGATCATTTGCTATTGACCTGCTTCTCTATGCAGTGTGTTCCAGGGAGAGAAGCAGGACCACAGGTGAATGAGACTCTGGAGCAATTAAGAGGAAGCCAATTTGTATGAAACAGAGCACATCACATAGATAAGCCCTTGGTGGATGCTGAGTGAGTCTCTGAACCTCTCCTCTGATCCCGAGACAGCAACGAGCCTCCAGGATCCCAGTCCTGAGCAGCCTGTAATAAACAGATGCTCTGGCCTTACCTCAGACAAGTAAGACCAGCATCTCTGGGTGTGGGTCTCGGGCATGTGTATTTTTCAAAGCTCCTTGCATGGCTACCCAGGTATGGGTACCACGAACGGCATCTGGTATGTCAGATGGGAGTCTCTAAATCCAAGGTAGTAATCCAGCAACTACAGGCAACAGGCTAAATCCGGCCCCATGCCTATGTTTGTAAATAAAGTTTTATTGGGACACAGCCATGTTCATTTCTTTATATATTGCTTATGTCTGCTTTCATGCTATAGCAGCATGAATGGCAGGCCTGAAATATTTACTATCTGCTCCTTAAAGAAAAATTTTTACATCTCTGCTCTAACAAACTCATAGAGTGGCTGTTAAGAAGGATTATTTGAAAAACCCCTATCCAAGGGAAACTGAATTTTTGCTTCCTCGGTCTTAACAGGTAGAGCATTGAGAATTTTAGCAAATTTTTGTGTGAGTTCACATACTGAGATTGAGGTATAATTTTTTTTTTTTTTTTTTTTGGCCAGGAATTCTAGTGAGTACAGCCTATCTTGTGAAGAAGAAAAAAAAAGTGATATTCTATTCAGCAACTAATCACAAGTCCTACCTACTTGTTTCAAACAAAGCATTTAAAAATAAGAATAGTTTTTTTTTCTTTTCTTTTTTTTAAATTGCCATGGTTGGCTTCTATTTTTTAAGGCAAGAAGAAAAAGAACACATATTGTATGATGGTGCAGAAACAATTCACCTTTTGAAACCACATGACTTCAGGTCATTCCTGATTGAGGACCACTGCTCTAAGGAGAGAAACCTAACGCGTCTTTATGGGTATATATGTACTCGTATGTGCGTGTATGTGTTTGTACGGGTTGTCAAGAAGGGAGAGATGATCTTAGTTGTGTTTTTTAAGTTCACTTCAATGAATGTAATGGGATGGGTGCTTTGAGGTCCCTATTTTTATTCTACATTTTCTTTTATGAAAGCCTAGATGGGCCTGATTCAGTTTCTTAACCTCAGACAGTGTGACACAGCATCTGCCTGTCCTTTGCCCAGAAGCATCGTATTGCAAGTTGGACTCTCTTCCCATTTCTGATTCAATTCATCTGCTCTTGATATGCAACATTAGGAAGCAGCTGATGTGGTCAGAATGTCTTCATGGTGATTTTCAATAAAACTCTATAGATTCCAGATTGTTCCCCACCCATCAATACATCCATCATGTAAAAGTCATTCCAATCCAGAAGAAAACTGGACATGTCTCAAATTCTACAACCCAAAACCACATTGGCAGGGACTCTAAAGTGCTTTTCAGTACTAAAGTCCTGCAACTTTATTATGTATGTATTTATTTATTTTGTAGCTTGTGGGATCCTAGTTCCCAGACCAGGGATCGAACCCAGCAGCGAGAGCGAGGAATCCTAACCACTGGACCACCAGGGAATTCCCCTGAGACTTTATGATTCCAGCATCTATATTTATAACCACAACATCCCTGCCCCTTCTCTCTCATAGTACTTTCCTATATGCCACCCACTGGGATCCCAAGAAGTTCAAAATATTCCCAAATAGCCTCTGGACCAAAAAGAAATTATCCAGAAGGCAGGGGCTCTCTTTAGCCGAATGGCGGGGTGGTTTTATTTTGACAATATTATAACATGCTTTAGTTTGTAAAGACTTTTCTTTACACCCATCTCTACACTTTAGTTTCCCTTAAGCTTTTTTCTGGACAGGAAGACAGTTTTCCCAGCCCCGTACTATTCCTCAACTAGAATTTGTTCTCCTGCCTTCTAGGATGGACACACCTGTCTTTCCCTCTCCCTCTCCCCTCCTCCTCCCCTTCTCCCTCCTCTTTTCTCTCCCCTTCCCTTTTCCTCCCCCCCACCCCCCTCCAAGAAGGCATGCATATGCTTCCTCCCATTTTTTGCCCTTGTTACCTACAGCAGGCACTGTGAACTCTGCCAAATTAAATGCAATGCTGCAGATGTTATAGCTTATGAGGTTTAGGGCAACAATTTATCTTTTCTTCCCCCCTGGTGTTGTCACCACTGCCCTCCAATTCTCCACCCTTCAAAATTAGGGACAGAGAAGATGAGCAGCTGCTTTTCCTGCTGCTCTGAATAATTCATGCCAGTTTCGCTTCAGCTTGGTAATATCATTGGCCTTGTTTAATACCAAGGGGAAGGAAGGGCCTCTTGAGATTTTCCAAAGCATGAATTTAAAAAGAATAACATTTTTTAAGCCTCCCGATTCTTCTGACTTTTTCTCCAACATAAGTAAAATACAACAAAAATTAAATTGACAATGGAACTTTCATTCTTTCCAAGACTCTTCCTGAAGATGAAATTGAGCACATTTACTTACGTTTAGTTTGGGAACTATGCCACCCAGTTAATAACATATATTAAGTATTTGCTATGCTACAGGCACCCTACTGGGCAGTTGTGGGGGGAGAGGTGGAGATACATTTATCCCCCCCACGGGGAGCATACCTGCTAGAGGAGGAGACTGACATATATCAAAAGAACTGCTGAATAGCCATTTAAAAGATTCTATATACATCCTCTGCTACAACCACAGGACCCACTACATGAATTTATCCTACAAACGCTTATATTCAAGGGCTGTGCACCAGAGACGTCTGGATGGTGAGAAAATAGCAGTGAGTGAGCAACAACGACACAGTGGCTGCCTTTATGGAGTTACGGTCAAGTACAGGATCCAGCCATTAATCAAATGTTCGCACGCACATAAAATCACCATCTGAGATGAGTGCAATGAAAAAAGTTTCCCAGCAAGAGTATTTTCTAGGAGTTCTCACGTATGCATTTATCCATGCATTTGTTCACTTTGGTGCTGTATACGCCTTTCCTCCCCTGTGCTAGGCACTTAGATGTCAGTGGCGGCTATGTTAGATGGGCTCCCTGTTCTCGTGGGACTGCAGTCACATGGAGGAGTGAATAATGAAAGAAGCAAAGGCATAGATAGTTACATATTTAAAACTGTGATAAGTTCTGGGTGAAGGTTATAAATCGGAAATATGCTACGCTTTTTACATGAATTATCTTATTTAGTGCTTATAACTGCTCTTTCTATATGATTAACCTTTTTTACATGTGCAAAACCTGAGTCTGGCAGTCAGAGGGATGTTTTAAAGACACAAGACTGAGAAGGCACATCTAGGCACCACCATCCATGGCTTCCTTTTGCTTTAGGATAAAACTCAATCTCTGATAGCTTACAAAGCCGTGAATGAGCCACCCTGTGCTGAAGATGGACCAGTAGGATAGGGAAGAGACTACTGGCTGTTACACATGAGGCCAAGACTGAAAGCAAAAACCTATGTTATATTGAGTCTTTGACCTACATAGTTCTGTGCTTGTAAAAAGAACCCATTCAGGTCTAAAACCTTGCAAAGCTTGAATCTAGTGTAATGAGACTTACTGTGTTTTTTATGTTTGCGTCCTTTCCTCCGAGTTCCCCATTTTTATCTCTGGGTTAGCTACATGGCTCTTGAACAGCTGCCAGATGTTGTTCTACAGCTTTGGCCAGGTTTCACTCTAAGTAATGTCAACTCTGCACATAAAGGAGTTCAGAAATTAGGATCTCCTTTCCTGCCAAGAATCCCTAGAAATCTTGATCTCAAAACATCATAGACATGTTTTTCCTTAATTTTACCAAGTTTAGCTTCTAAGGCATTTGCTTGGTTAATGAGTGGTGAGGTTTCATACCACAAAAATCAAAACAGAATGTCATGCTTTCAGAATAAATTCGGACAAATTTTATCCAGATTAAAAAAAATAAAGTTTGGAATATTTGGCTACTTACCAATACTGAGAGTGACCTATCAAGCTAAACTAGAGGAGCAGCCTATGTCCAGAACCACACAAAAAATTTCTCCCATGAGAACTATTTCCTTTTTCCTGATGTCTAGTTACAGTGTCGGGTAGTAATGTTTCATGAGTCTGTTTCACATCGTTAGTGTTAGAGTAGTTGGCATGAAACATGAGAGTCAGTTTTGGGACTATGATTTTGAGTTTTTATCATGCCTACAAGGTCCTTGAAATTAATCTGTTGAGTGCGTGATTCAATACCCTTTTTAGTCAGAAATAGTTTTTAAAAGCTAATTTTACATTAAAAATATGACTCTTTATCCTTTAATTCTTGAGTTATAATCTCATTTAATATAGCAGAGGCTGAAGAAACCCTCTAGGTAATATATGGATGTTAATTATAATTCTGTATCTACCTTCAGTGGAGATGCCATATCAAAATGTTTTTCGAAGCAAACCAAATTAAAAATGTGACTTTAAATTTATTCACCAAGTATCTATTGAGGAATGATTATATGTTTTTGTTCATTCTTTTGTTTTTTGAGCAGAAAAAGAAATAAAAAGGAAAAAAAATTGCTCAAAAGGTATCATGGTGTATTGGTATATTGGGATCATGGTATACTGGGAGAAAAATTTCAGAAGATAATTAAAATCTAATATGATTACTTTTGTTTTGGATTTCTTTTCTATAAAGAAAACTTCATTATTAAAATCCTTGTAAGGAAAAAAACAATTTAAAAAAACAACAAAAAACTTTGTTAAGATGGAATTCTAAAACCTTTTAACCCCCAACTTGATTTTTTTTCCATGAAAACAATTGGTTTCTAATCCTCTTTGTGGACAATTCAGCTCTCACATGGAGAGGAGCATCGTTTGTAATTAAGAACACAGACTCAGAGACTACGATCTGGCCTCAATTCCATTTCTGCCACTCTCTAGCTGTGACTTTGGACAAGTTATTGAGACATATTGTGCCTCAGTTTTGCTGTCTGTAAAATGAGACAATCATAGTAGCAATTATCATGATGTTACCGTGAGGGTTAAATGAACTCCTAATTGTGAAGTGCTCAGATCAATGTTTTGCATATCAACATTCAAAATGGGTTAATCATCCTTATTATTGTTAATATTATCATTTCACAGCAAGACAGACTGTTTTCCTACACTTTATGTTGCTTTTAATTTTACATGATACTTTTGCATTCCTTATCCAAATTGACCCTAAAACCGTCTGCTAGGATGGGGAAGGGGACACGGCCCATTCTGTACAGGGATCCTGCATCTGGGAAGTTGAGACCCTCTCAAGTTTACTTCATGGCACAGGAATCCTCGTTCTTCCCCGTGCCAGGCTGGAAGTCCAAATGGGCTTGACCTCTATGGGTCACTTGGTCTTCATTTTATACCTCTCATCAGTTCTTTCACAATAAGTAACCAGACTGAAGAACGATTCTGGGGGAAGTTACAAAATCACCTCAAAGGAAGTAAACTGGAGAAAGCATTTCTATCCACATATCCAGAGGAGATAGCTCAACCCGTCTCCGAAGCAATTAGATAATACTTTCAATAATACCAAATTAGAATGAAGTCAGATGTGTCTAATCTGGGCCACCCTCAGGTAATTCTCATTGATAAGAGTAATTATGTTTTTTGTAAATTAGCCAGCCCTCAGTCCAGGAGGAATAGAGCTTACAAGAAGGCTGCAAGCTTACAGGATGGCCAGCAGGCTGCACCTATGAGATGGGGATAATATCTCAACACTCTCTGCCCCACTCCAGTCATCAGGCGGTGCCCCATCTGCATTGAAGGCTAATAAATATGTATTTGAATGAATTAATCATAGTATTGCTTTAGGATTTGAATTCATTGATTTAACTAAGCATTATATGTTAAAATACCTGGTATATAGGCACTAAAAATGTCAATTTTCCCCTTTCTTTGCAAATAAAGATAATAGTACTGTACCATTTCAATCAGATGTGCATTTTTTCATTTAATAATAAAGGATAATTATTCATTGAAGGACTAAAACTCTTCACCCATCCAATGTATGAGCTAGAGATATTGTTATGTTTCAGTGCAAAGGAAGCTGAGTGACCTTGTAATTAATAATGTTTTCTATCAACTGAATCAGAAAGTTGAATTGGGTAAGTAAGTGGTTAGTCGTCAGTAACAAAGCTGAAGCCTACACTGCTCCAGCCTGGTAGCTTATACAGGAATATGACCACTGTGTGGCCAGATAATCTTCAAGGGAATCCAAATCTGTAGATTATTATGTGAAGTTTCCAGATTGCTAAATATTGGCCATAAGGTAAATTTAAGGTAACATACCAGGCCTCTGCTTCTTGCCAAAATAGAACAATATGGACTGGATTTACTATCCCCCTTGAAACAACCAAAAAACCAGACACCATGCTGAAGATAATATTTTTCAAAGCAATCGACACAGTAATTAAGGACAGTGATGCCGAGAAATGGGAAACATAGGAGATAATCCATAGAAGGAGAAATCGATAAATTTGACTTCATCACAATTTAAAACTTCTGCTCTTCAAAAGACAATGTTAGGAGAATGAAAAGACGAAGAAAATATTTACAGAGCACATATCTGGTAAAGTACTTGTGTTCAAAATATATAAAAAACTCTTAAAACTCAACAATAACAAATACTATATGTGGAATCTAAAAAAATAATACAAATAAACCTATTTACAAAACAGAAATAGACCACAGACATAGAAAACAAATTTATGGTTAATAAGGGGAAAGAGGGGTAGAGATAAATTAGGAGTTTGGGATTAAGACATGCACACTGCTACATATAAAACAGATAATCAGCAAAGACCTACTGTGTACCACAGGGAACTCTACTCAATATTTTGTAATAACCTATAAGGAAAAAAAAACCTGAAAAAGTGATGTAGATATCACTTTGCTGTGCACCTGAAACTAATACAACATAAATCAACTACATTTCAGTTTTAAAAATCTCAAGAATAAGAAAACACTCAATAAAAAAATAGACAAAAGATGTGAACAGACTTCACCAAAGAAGATATACAGATGGCAAATTAACACATCGAAAGAAGCTCAACAGTATTAGTCATCAGGAAAATGCAAATTAAAACCCCTGTGAGATACCATTACAACCCACTAAAATGGCTTAAATTAAAAAGACTGGCAATACCAGATGATAGTAGGTATGCAAAGAACTTAGAATGCTAATAAAATGATGGTTGGAAATTAAAAGATTAAAACCACTTTAGAAACATAGTTTGGTAATTTCTTAAAAACCGAAATATATACCTACCTTATGAGCTAGCCATTCCACTCCTATGCATTTACCCAAGAGAGAAAAATGTATTGTCCATACAAAAGTTTATACCCATATATTCATAGAAACTTCATTTGCAGTAGCCCCCAAATGAAAAACACCCAACTATCCATCAGTAGGCATAGGGATAAACATTGTGGTATATCCATACAGTGGAAGACTAGTCTACAATAAAAAAGGAATGAATTATTAATACCTGCTACATGATGGATCTCAAAATAATTATGCTCAGTGAAGGAAAACAAACAAAAAGGTTATATTCTGTATGCGGCTTTCATAAATCTCTAGAAAATGTAAACCAACCTATTTTAGTCCATCTTGGCTGCTATCACAGAAATACAATAGACTGGGTAGCTTAGAAACAATAGAAGTTTATTTCTTACTGTTCTGGAGGCTGGGAAGACCAAGACCAAGATTTGGTGTCTGGTGAGCGTCTGCTTCCTGGTTCATAGATGCTATGTCCTCACCTGGTGGAAGGGGTGAGGGAGCTCTCTGGGGCTTCTTGTATATGGGCACTAATCCTGTTCTTGAGGGTTCTACCCTCATGACCTAATTGCCACGCAAAGGCCCCGCCTCCTAATAAATACCATCACATTGGGGGTTAGGTTTCAACCCATGAATTTGGGGGGAACAGAATAAAGAGTCTACTGCAAAATCCATAGTGACAGAAAGCAGATTGGGGGTTGCAGAGGGATGTGGGCAGGACAGGGAGGGCAGGAGAGAGGGAGTACAGAGGGATGTGAGTGTATATTTAGAGATAATGGACAAGTTCACTGTCTTGATTGTGGTGATCATTTGGTGGCTGTATATACACAAAATTCTATTAAATTATACTTTTAAAATATGTCTGCAATTATTCCTCAGTAAAGCTCTTAGAAAACAACAAAACAATACCATGGGTTTTAAAAAGTAAACACCAGGCTGGCAACACACACGGACTCCCAGGCTGTGAGTCTGCAAACTCTGACCTACGTTTACAACTTACTTTCAGGGAAATACTCACGGCCTCGAACACCTATACTAAACTACAAAATGAAATGTTTGCTAAATGGGGGCTTTTTGTTGGCTACTTTCAAACAAAGCAAGTACCATTTCCAATTTCTTTTGAATGGCCCAAGCCAGCTCTTTCTGAATGGCTTGATGGGTGCTATGCAAAAGTTCTGATTAAAGTCCAGAATCCCTTAATAGCGAAAGATGGCATGCGAGGCAGAACTCATTTTCCTTTTGATGTTCACACATAATTCCTATTCACAGTGGCAGGAATTATGGGTTTAATAGAGCCCTGAATCTCTGCTGACAAAGTTCCTTCCCTAACATGACTTTGCTCGCAAAAGGAACTCTCTCAGTGACCTGGAGCTATTGTTCACCAAAGGACTGGAGAGACATCTTTCTGAAAGATTCCACAATATGTGAAAGGGATGGAGATTTTCCTCAGAGTGGTTTTCATAAATGTATGAAGTAGAATAAAATGTTCTAAATCAGCGTTCCGGAACTTACTGAAAGCAGCAATGTATAACTAAGGAGCGAACAAGAAACTTTTTATTCTTTCTCCCTCTGCTCCTTTAAAACCCTTCTCTCTGCAGCTCCCTTTTCTACACTGGATGATGTCTTCAGTAAGATCCGTGATTTTTCATGGTCTTTAATTCAGAAGAATGGTCATTTTGGTAATTAAGAAGATCCAGCCAAGCTCTATTCTTTCAACCACTGTAATGCATGTCTGTCTCCACTGACCTGGAGACTGGCTTCTTCCCTCTTCCTCTCTGCTGTCCTTTCCTCCTCACCAGCAGCTACACACACCTGCTGTAGGTTTGGTACATGGGGGAGGGAGGAGCAGTAAGAAAAGAAAAGGTCTTACCTGGGTGGATCAGTTGTTATCTGGCCTTGGACCATCTCAGTAGAGTAGGAAGCAATTTCTGGCTCTTTCTCTCACATGGGATGCATTCTTGTGTTCCCAAGAGACGGCCTGCTGGGAGTCTCCAACTATGTGCCCTCATAAGGAGCAATGTTTTCTGTCTCAGCTGCTGGCCTTTCAGGTGCCCATCTCTCTGTGGGTATCACCAGGTCTGTGGGGCTTCTCGGGTGGGTCTCTTTTACGATGACCCTAGGACGGTCCCTTTCAGACCCGCCAATGCTGGTCCACGAGAAGCACACGTTCTTGTTCTACACGCAATAAAGATAGAGTCAGCTCGCAATGTAGCCCCTCTCCCTTTGCTCTGCTAAACTGTCCTTCCTCTGAATTTCCCTTCATTCAGCATCAGACTCTGAGTCCTATGTCCACAAAGTCAAGGAGAACGTATGTCTAGTTCTCAATATGGTTCTTTTAAAAATCTCTCACTTGGTTAAAGGTAAGAAAGAAACACCTTATTTATTTCTCCGCTGTGAGTGCAGTTATGGAATACACAGCACAGCTACTGCTCTGCTCCAAATAGCACCAAGTACTGGCCCTTCAGTTCCTTTTGTGTAGCTGGCATGTGGGTGACAGGCTACTGCTGGCAGGACCTCCAGGGTCACAACCTCTTGGCAAAACCTACACAGCGTTTGGAACCCTGACTTAAGACGGAAGAGAGTTTGACTCCTCTTGTCCATTTCTGAGCTTTGGAAAACAACAAGAAGGTAACAGAAGGCAATGGAAAAAGTCATGTTTAATTTCCCAAGTTTACACAGAAAAAAGGGCACAAAATGAATGCTATAATTGTAACTATCTGCTCTCTTTTCTCTCTTTTCTCTGTGCCCCAATGATGAGCTCATACTCCAGTTTTCAACTTAAAATTAATTCCGTGAAACTCCACTTTATGAGAAGTTTTGAAAATTTTCTTGAATTATCATCAAGAAATGAAAATGTGTGGAAACATGACTCTGAATAACTTAAACTTAGTATCTCAGTGATTACAACCTCATTTTAAATTGTCTACGACATGCAAGATAATCATTTAAATATCTATAATTCTTTGTGCTAAAATATCCAAATGTTTAAAAGGAAAGTAGGTTGGGGGTGGTGGTTTGGTTTTGTTTTGTTTAAATTAAATAAATAATTGCCCAAATTACCTTCTTTAAGATTTGGGGAGCTTGGGCTAATTCAGTTTTCACTGCCTGTTTAAAATGGGATATGTTCAAAGAATATGGAACTAGGCTGGACATTTGCTAAGCTGCCACTTCTCTCTGTTACCTTATGATTATGTCCTTGCTATTTTTAAAGTGACAATCTACAGGCTTCCCTTAACACAGACATAAAAATGAGTATAAACGTAAAAAAGCACTCCTCTCCCCATCACTGTCAGGTTTCAATAGCACTTTTCAAAGGGAACTATTGTGCACAGCTTAGTTCTTTAATCTACGGTCCTCTTTAATCTACACACACACACACACACACACACACACATACACACATCCAGGGGCACACCAGCATGCACACTGCTTGCTTGCTTGCTTTTACAAAAAAACGGACTCCTCCAAGTGTAATTCTGCAGTTGGCTTTCTGTGTTTGTGTTGTCTTTGTCCATTCCCTTCCGTAATTCACGGCTCTCCTTTAGCAGAGGCGTACATAATCCACATTCTGTTTTAATGTGGTTAATAGTGTTGATATTTATTAGGTGAATTTTTTAATCATCTATTCTTGCTGGTCTTTCAGGCATTTTTAGGTTTTTTTTTTTTTTTCAAGGCTGCCATAAATGTCAATAATAAGACTTAAAAATGTATATGTGACAGTTTCTTGTTCCGAGTTCCCATGGCTCTTGCCTATACTTTGGTACTTAAAAAATATATATAAAAAGTAGACATTAAGAAGAGTGACTAATTCAAGGGTGAAGAAAGGGGGCTGCATAGGACGGGGCTTTGTGATCTCTTTGGCAGTGATCAGGCAAGTGAAGTAGAAAGAAATTTAACCGAACCTCTCTCCCAGTGGGGGTATCAGTCTGCCCTTTGCTCAGACTTATCCGTAGATATTACGTTGTAAGTACCAGATGGTCTGTGATGCTTTGGATTTATTTTACGCTTTTCAAAGGTTAGAAAGAATCAGACATTCCAGGCTGCTTCTCTGCTGGGCATGAAAGATGTTACAAACTTTCCATGGTCCCCAGCAAGGGCCACCTGACCTTGGGTCCCTCTGAAAGCCCTAGAGGGACCTCTCTGTCCTTGGGAGAGGGCCAGTTCGCCTTTCTGCCTATGTTCATTTGGGAAAATATGCTCTTTTTATTAATCCAGACATGGTACTCGAGCAAATGGAATGAGCAAAAAGGGACCACCAGGTCCATTACAATCAGAATCTTCTGTGTATGTAGATAAGATAAAATGAATTACATTATCTCCATGTGTACATTCAATGTTCATTTTTCATATAAATAGTCCTATTTAACAAGTAATGGCACCTTAGTCCATTAAGCTTCATGGCTAATACATTCCTCCTCCCTCTGAATCTTGTTTAAAGGAAAACATTTGGCTGGGTAATGTGCAAGCTGTACCTTGGGGCAGCAATTTATAGTCTTCTCTTATCAGAAATTGCTTCCAAATGCCTCATACCGATATTTGAAATTCTGCAGGCAATGATTTCCCTAAATCTCACTGGTGGTGCTCCATGGCAGATTGCTTCAGCTGACAATGTGGAGGACCAGGGAAAGAGTACCTGGATAAAATCGAGGAAAACCAGATAGAAACAAAACGACTACCAATTTTGACAAGATTTCTTATGACATAGAATTTTACATAAAATTTAACAATTTAACGAGCATATAAGAAGCCAGATTTTATTTATTAATATTATAATTCGTAGAATATTGGCTAGAACTATCATTTTTAAATATTTTTTTACTCAGATGTTAATATAAGTGTCTTTGGATTTTCTATTCCTTCCTATTCTTTATTCCTGGAAACCCCTTTTATGTGGCCGTGTCTGCCTCATCATTTAGGTATTAGTTAAAGTCACTTCCTTACGTTAGAAATGACGGTTCTGGGCCAACTGGCAAATTTGAAATAGAGGCTG